>NC_081439.1:15130787-16355372 GCF_949786415.1 Peromyscus eremicus | reverse complement strand
TTTCATATTTATATATTCACAAACATATGTCTAACATATAATTTTGCCTAAATTATATTATTCTATATATTCTGTTGAAAAATCTATCTTATTCCCATTCCTGAATACACTGTGGACTCTCACATATCACTTATATGTACATCTTATCTTGAATGCCACGTGTAATAACTGGCATCTTTTCTATAAACTCAACAGACCTCATAATATTTCACCTTCCACCGCCTTAATTTTTTCCCCAGAGCTGAGGACCGAACCCAGGGCTTTGCGCTTGCTAGGCAAGCGCTCTACCACTGAGCTAAATTATTTTTTATGAACTAAACAAAGATAGTTCAGATACCTTATTGGGTTAAGAACATTGATGTGTAGCATAGGACACCTTTTTCTCAACACTTAATTCTTTTTCTTTTTTTTCTTTTTTTTTTTTTTTTTTGGTTTTTCGAGACAGGGTTTCTCTGTGTAGCTTTGCGCCTTTCCTGGAACTCACTTGGTAGCCCAGGCTGGCCTCGAACTCACAGAGATCCGCCTGGCTCTGCCTCCCGAGTGCTGGGATTAAAGGCGTGCGCCACCACCGCCCGGCTTAATTCTTCTTGTACTATCAGATTAACCCTCTCTCAAGGTGAATTCCGTTGGAATATTTTATATTTTTAGAGAGGGAAGAGTGTACAACTAGAGGCAGCAAGTGTTGGCCCACCACCTCTTTTCAGAAGTCATGTTTGTTTGTTTTGTAAGCACAGCAAACTGATTTGTTAGGGGAAACTAAGAACTCCTATGAATGGGAAGGGCTTCAAGGGAGGAACACTCCACAAATCAAGTGGTAATAGAACAGAGCCACAACCATTCGCCTACCTATTTTCTGAGACTGCTTTTGCATTACAAGCAAGGTGATTCCTGTAACCCTGTGGCTTGGAAAGCCTAAAATGTTTACTAATTGGAACCTTCATAAAAATTTGGCAACTCCTAGTCTAAAAGATAATTTGCTCAAAGACATGATAAATCTAGATAAGGATCAAAGCCTCAATATCATATTCCATACCATTTTTGAGCAGTAACTATAATCATAGGCTAAATCAATTGTTATAGCTTTTAATTTTTATAAGGAGGACAGAGGATAAGGGACTTACTTCATATACCTTGTTCCAGTTTTCTGTCTCTAATTTTTGTTGGCTTTGTTTGAGTTGGTTTAAACTTGGCTTACTAGGAAAATGCCCTACTGTTTCCTTTGTCCAATCATCCACCAACTTATGTAAATCATCGGTGAACATCCCCTTTTTACTGGCTGGAGATTGCTGGCACGACACTGTATTACTTTCCACACATAGGGCATCTACAAGAAAAAACAAAACAGGAAAACCATGTAAAGGAACTGCAACTGGTAAGTAGATAACACTCCTGTTCTTAAAATTTTTAGTGAGTGCGTGCAAGCGTGTGACAGGACAGCCTGCAAAAGTGAGCTATCAGCCGGGCGGTGGTGGCGCATGCCTTTTTTAATCCCAGCACTCAGGAGACAGAGCCAGGCCGATCTCTGTGAGTTCGAGGGCAGCCGGGGCTACCAAATGAGTCCCAGGAATGGTGCAAAGATACACAGAGAAACCCTGTCTCGAAAAACCAAAAAAAAAAAAAAAAAAAAAAGGTGAGCTATCTCCTTCCACCATATGGGTTCCCAGGAATCAACTCAGGTTATCAGGCTTGGGGGCAAGTTCCTTTGCCTACTGAGCCATCTCCTAGTTCTTTGAGCAACATATACAAGATAAGGGTAACCATAAATTATAGTTGACTTGAGACTGCCAATTTAAAGCTGTTATGCTAGTGTAATCACTAAACTCTTCAATACTCAAAAGTTTCTTAGAGCTTGGACATCAAATTAAATGGTGTAAGTCATGTATGATAAAAAGGCTCTCCAAAAAATTAGTATAACTTTAATCTTTTTATATGCTTCCTTGAGTAGATATTTGGAGGAGTTACAAAAGACTCACATGTGCTTATAGAAGCCAGGAAATTAAAAAGGAGCCACTAGGGAGAAGAAAGACCTAAAAGGACAGAGAAAGAAGAGGGTTATATGAGAAAATGAGGAGGAGATGGGAGAACAGGGAAATGAGAGGGTTGGCGGAGGGAAAAACTACAACGAGGATGTTTGAAAAGGCTATATGGAAACTACTGTCATAAATTTCCATATGCATATACACATGTAAGAGTTTAAATTAAGTTACCCTTCACAGGGACTAATGTTCCTCTTAGAAGTCATAGGCTGTCAAATAAAAAGGAAGTGCCGAGTATGGGATATCTCCCCTCAAAGATTTCGTCAGAGGGATTCCAGAGACACCCAAATCAATACAACTTATTACCATTGCTTTTGGTTGTCCAATAGAACATAATGGTGATACCCTATTGCTGAAGACACCACACACTTTGGTCACAGGACTTGGAGAAATCAAGCTGGTACTGACTTGGAAGCTTATTTCCTGCTGGCTAGTTTTCATACTATAGCAGGTTGCTAAGGGATAAAAGTCATCAAGAGTTTTACCCAGCTGTGACCCCTGTGAAGTACAATAAGGACTGGCCTGGCAAGTATAGTAATGGTATAAATGTTATGGGAGAAACCAACCACTTTCTGCTCAGATTTAAGGTCTTTTCCTCAAGAGTAAACTCATGCCTGTTACTGTAAATCTAGCCAAGAAACCTAGATGGGGAGCTCAGAGGTTCTAGGGGTGAACATACTACTATTATTTTTCTAAATGGACATAGTATTAAAACAACTCCTAATAATTTACTGCTGTACCCATACATTAATGCAGCCCTCAGTCCTCATCAGGGAAGCATCTTTGTGTAGTGGATGGCAGTTAATACAGAGATGCTTAATTGGTCAAATTGAGAGAGTAAGTATCTGTGGAATGCCCAGACATAAATGGTACATCTATGTCACACACCTCCCCTCAAGGCTCAGAACACTGCAGAAGAAGGGAAAGAAAGATTCTAAGATCCAGAGGTTGGAGAAGATCTGGGCCAAACTGTCTTAGACATGACAAGATCACTGCATTCACAAACTCACAGCTGGCTGTGGTTGACTGCACAAGACCAATAAAAGATCAAACTAGTCAACATTTCAGAACAAATGTGGGAGGGGCACTGTAGTGGTTTGAATGAAAATGGCCCCCATAGGCTCACAGAGAGTGGCACTATTTGAAAGGATTAGGACTTTATGAGCTTGTTGGAGTTAGGTGCAGTTTTGTTGGAGGAAGTGGCTGGGCTTTGGGGTTTCAAACGCTCAAGCCAGGCCCAATGTGTCTGTCTTCCTGCTGCCTGAGGATCCAGATGTAGCACTCTCAACTAACTCTCCAGCACCATATCTACCTGCACACCACCATGCTTCCTGCCCTGATGATAATGAACCAAAACTCTGAACACTAAGCCAGCCTCAATTGAATGCTTTCCTTTATAAGAGTTTACTGTGGTCATGGTGTCTCTTTACAGCAGTAGAACTTTGACTAAGACAGGTACTCAAACTCCCAGGCCTAGCTGAGGATCTATTGGCAACTAGTGGTTTCTAGAAGAGTGAATTTTCTTTAGGGGTATAGTTCTTGGTAGGCTGACAATGCTCTTAGTGGATGGCCCCACACACATGGCTAGCACTTATTGGACTTTTGGGTTATTTAAAAAGGGAACATTAAGTTGGAAAAGGAATGTGAGGGGATCTAGAAATAGTTGGAGGAAGGAATGGGTCAATATTATTGGAAAACATTCTATACATTTATAAAATTCCCCAAAATAAATAAAAACATTAAAAAATACCCATAGGGCTAGAGATGTGCCTTAGTACTTAGTACAGCTTGTGAAGCATATATGGCCATGGGTTCAAGCCATGCAGGAGGAAGAGAAACAGGAGCAGGAGCAAGAGGCAGCATCATCATATAATGATAAAAATGGAAACAATCTAAGTAATACAGTAAAAGTTTTATTTATTTATTTATTTATTTATTTATTTATTTATTTATTTATTTTTAAAGATTTATTTATTATGTATACAGTGTTCTGTTTGTATGTATGTCTGCATACCAGAAGAGGGCACCAGATCTCATTATAGATGGTTGTGAGCCACCATATGGTTGTTGGGAATTGAACTCAGGACCTCTGGAAGAGCAGTCAGTGCTCTTAACCTCTGAGCCATCTCTCCAGCCCAAGTTTTATTTTTAATGGAGAAACTAGACCCAGACAAAGTAACCAATCATGTTTAAGTTCTTCTAGAGTCAGGCGTAGAATGCTAATGTATTTAAACAAGGTTCAAAAACATAGAATCACATTTTATTTAATTTTTTACTAATATTTCTGTTTATGATTAAAATTTAAGAAGAACATGGCATTGTAGTATATGCCTCTACTATCAGTATTGGGAAAGCTGAAGCAGGAATATTCCAAGTTCAGAGCCAGCCTGAGCTATATAGTAACCTTTTCTAAAAAAAAATATAAAAAGGAAGGCTGAAGAGATGGCTCAGTGCTGAACAGCACTGGACCTGGGTTTGATTCAAAGCACCTACATGATGACTCACAACTGTCTCTAACTCTAGTTTCAGGGGATCTTATGCCTTCTTCTGGCCTCTGCAAGCACCAGGCAGGCATGTGATACACAGACATACATGCAGGCAAAACACCCACATACATAAAATTAAAATAAAAATAAATTTACAAATTAAAGAAATAAAAGCAAACAAGCAAATATATGGCAAGAAGACGATGAAATATCATCAAAATGCTGAAAAACTATCAAGCAAGAAGACCATACTTTCAAAAAGGGAGAGGACCCCCCAGATAAGACTATGCTACAAATTCCTCGAAGGAGATTGACTTTTATTCATTTAGAGAAATGAATACCAGTTTCCTGAAGGTGAATTTTAACCTATGAAGAAAAAGGAAGTGTGTCTTATAAGAAATGTATATGTAGTAGAGTTAAAGTCAATCAAACAGTAGGATATTTCTGGGGGACCAGCTAATCAATTTTAAGAGTTCAAAGGCAGATAAAGTTGGCTCTATGCATGAAATTAGAAATGAATAAAAAATGTAAATGTGATTGAGATTTGAGAAAAAAGTTATAAAGACAAACTACCAAATCTCTGTATTTTACTTTATCTTTTCTCATTTCAGAAACCTAATGTTATAATTGAGGGAAAACTGAAATAAACCCTTTAGCATATTTGCTTTTAGTTGACTTTATAAGTAATTTCAAAGGTCACAGTTGGTCAATATATTACTAGTTTTTTCTACAGATGATACCTCGGATACGTGGATTACACAGGTTAACAGGTGTCTAACTTCCTTTCTAGGGACACGAAGCCCACTTTTGCTGAAAGGACTAGCTTTACACTTGGGTAAAGTTCAATAGTGTTCATATTTTGTTGATGCTGTTGTGTTTAGTGAATAAATTATGAATTTATTTCACATTACCCAAATAATATTAAAAAAATTAGCCATCCTGTGATGGCACAAATAATTGGCAAATTATTATGCAATACTGACTTTTCTCTGGATCCTCATATTCTCATATGGAGAAATGATTCCACACGGAAAAAGACATTTAAATTCTGAGAAAAAGAAATCAAAACAATCAATATTGAGAAGTGTTCATATTTTTATCTGTCATCTTTCTACCTTAACCTTTGGGTCAGATTTCTGTCAGTTGTTTAAGGAATGCCTGTGCTAGACTGGTAGTCCAAGGTTGATTTGCCCTAAACTTACCCAATAGCTCTCCTGCCCTTTCAAGGCTGAAGACACTAAGATAAGAGTAACTAAGAATTTAAAGGATAAAAGGGGCATTTGGATTGGGCCTTGTGATTCCATTCCATTCCAAACAATGGAGGAGAGCCTTGAACTTTTTAGCTATTACTCTTTCCTATCTCACCTCCCTTTTCCCTTTTGCTTAAGGACAAAAGGAGCTTAAAACTTACAGTGAGTTAAGATGGATTTTCTTCCCAGGCACTAGTGACTAAGTCATTTTACTTTCCTCAGCGACTTGTCCTCTAGTCACTGGGCTCCTTTCAGTGATGAGTAAATGTACTTGGGTTCATTAATGATGTGTGGAATCAAAAACAAAAATTTTGTTGTGAAAAAATATTAAAGGGGGGAATATGGTTAATTCTTGGAAAGACTCAAAAACAGATGTATGTTGTCAGTGCTCATCTTGATAACTAATATTTTTCAAGGTTTATTTTTATTATTTTAAATTATGTGTATGTGTGTGTCTGTATGAGCACAGATGCCTGAGGAGCTGGAATTACAGATAGTCCTGAGCCACTTAACATGGGTGCTGGAAACTGAACTTGGGTCCTTGTAAGAGCAGTAAGTTCACTTACCTGCTGAGCCATTTCTCTAGCCCCTGATAACTAGTTATTGTTGACGACTGAATACATCATAATTTAAATTTCCATTTAACCAATCATTTGTAGAGTAAGGCCTTTCTTGAATATAAGCTTTTTTAATTTAAAATTTCAAACAATTTTACAAATATCTCACATTTGTATCTATTTGCTCTGTGACTCAGCAAGATTAATGGAGAATATCTGTGTGAACAGAGGTTTGGTTATCTCTTGGAACCTGGTCATACACAGCAGAGGGTACATAACTAAAGGCTGGTGACTCACTCTCTCTCAGAATGATATCAATAGCCAATAGTTCAGAGGTAAAGGGCCCCAAAGGCCTTCTCCCTTGACTGATCGTTGATAGGGCTGGTCTTGGATGGTCCCGGTGATAGTAACTACAGTTTCTGTGAGATAATGATTACAATGGTTATATCAAGTCTAGGGAATAGTATTTTATAGCCCTTTACCATATCTTTTGGCCCTTTTTCCAGCCCCTCTTCCATAACATTCCCTAAGCTGTAGAGGGGGTGGTATAAGTATACATCATGATTTTGATTTCTGCTCTTCATAAGAATGAAATCTATTGTTTTACATTATTCCCAAAGTCCTTGAAAATTTGAGTCAAGATGATGGGATCTCTTTTACAAAAATGATCTTTTTAAAAAATATTTTGGAGATCCTTACATCATAATTTTATTTATTAATTTATTAATAGCCATTCTTAGGGTAAAATATTTTTCTTTTTATTTTAATTTCATAAGTTTCATTAGTTTTTTAAAAATCAACTTTATGGGAGAAAAGGATTTATCTATTTTTATTACAGATGAACTTTAAATAGCTAATTAATTTAGAATTCTGGTTATAATAGTGTTCTATCTGTGGTAAATAATTAAGGACATTTAACTCTGGACAAAAAGACAAAATATAAAGAGTTACAGCTGTTTCTAGGAGCTGGAAGCTTGTCAAAGCAGTGATACACATAAATTGGAAATCTAAAATATTTTTTTGATTGCCTAAGCAAAACATGAACATGTTTTTTATGTTATATTTTGTGGCAAAGAGAAAAGCAATTATAAATTTAATTATAATTCGTCCTTTTAATAGCCTTTGAATCTAAGGCATTTTTCTATAACCTGCTTTGTGAAACAAATCCTATAAATTGAAAATACGGAAAAAAAATTTCTTAGAAAAAGTCTTGCTGGGGCAGTGGTGGCACACGCCTTTAATCCCAGCACTGGGAGGCAGAGGCAGGCGGATCTCTGTGAATTTAAGGCCAGCCAGGACTACAGAGTGAGTTCCTAGACAGGCTCCAAAGCTACACAGAGAGACCCTGTCTTCGAAAAACCAAAAAAAAAAAAAAAAAAAAAAAGAAAAAAAAGAAAAAGTCTTAAAATGAATTGTTAACACAGCTGCCTTGTAAAAAATAATAGATGAAGCCCTTTATGATGAAAAAGTCAGCAATGCAGTGAAAGTATATGTGAAGAAACAAAGAACTGCATTAGTAAATATAATATTCAGTATGTGTATTTTGTGTTTATAACTATCTTATTCTCTCATTTGATTACAAAGGTGACTACAAAAAGCAATAATTATAAAATATGTTGATTTGCTTATTATATGTAAAAATGTAATATGTAGCTATTATATGTAAAATGTATTATATGTATAGCTAATGTGTAGCTATTATATGTAAAATGTATTATATGTAAAAATGTATGTGTAGCTTGAAAGACCCTAGCCCTTCAGGCTTACACCCCCAAGCCTCAGAAAGAGAGAAACTTCAAACACCAGGAAATGAGAAACTAAAAATCTAGTTCCCAGGGCAACCTGACTCAGCCACTACTCAATCACCCTGTAACAATATAACAATGTAAAAAGATTTCTGTTAAGAGATGTGCTCAAGAAGCAGGCAGATCTCTGTGAGTTCGAGGCCAGCCTGGTCTCCAAAGAAAGTTCCAGGAAAGGCATAAAGCTACACAGAGAAACCCTGTCTCGAAAAGCCAAAAAAAAAAGAGATGTGCTCAACTGTGACTGGGATAGTTATAGGTGTTCCAGGAAGGACCACCATGACCTGTGTGTAAGCTCCACTCTCACCCTGATACCCCCTTGAGGTTTACGTAACTGTACCCCCTCTGTGATCATCCTGTGATCAGGCCATGAAATTGTATGGGAATTGTAATCTTATGGGTTTTGTGGATTTTTCCTTTAAAAGCCCTTATGGGGCTGCAGTAAGATGCGGCTCTTGCTCTTAGGAGCAGAGTTTGCCCTTCTATATAAAAGCTTAATAAATCCTCGTGCTGTTGCATCAACTGGACTGGAGTCTGGGTTCTTGGGGCGCCCACTTGAGACCCTAAACTTTGGGGTCCAACAGCTTATTATATGTAAAAATGTAATGTGTAGTAATTTCTTAGGTAGCTTCCAGCCTACCTAAGAAAATAAGAGCCTGAGGCTCAGGGAGGGAACGTGCCTCAGAGGGGTAAAAGCACACGCACATACACACATACACCACGCCCCAAATGAATCTTTTTTTTTTTTTTTTTTTTTTTTTTTGGTTTTTTGAGATAGGGTTTCTCTGTGTAGCTTTGTGCCTTTCCTGGAACTCACTTGTTAGCTCAGGCTGGCCTCGAACTCACAGAGATCCACCTGGCTCTGCCTGCCGAGTGCTGGTATTAAAGGCATGCGCCACCACCGCCCGGTTCCCAAATGAATCGTTTAAGATTACATGTTTAGAGTTCGATCGGTAGCGGGAGCGGAGAGCGGACCCCAGAGAGCCCTGAGAGCCCCACCGCTGCCGCCGGCCTAGTCACCATCAAACCCCGGGAGGAGCCGCAGCCGTCGCCTCCGGCCCCAGTCACCACCACCGCAACCATGAGCAGCAAGGCCGAGACCCAGCAGCCGCCCGCCGCCCCCGCCGCCGCCCTCAGCGCCGCGGACACCAAGCCCGGCTCCACGGGCAGCGGCACGGGGAGTGGCGGCCCGGGCGGCCTCACATCGGCGGCGCCCGCCGGCGGGGACAAGAAGGTCATCGCAACGAAGGTTTTGGGAACAGTAAAATGGTTCAATGTAAGGAACGGATACGGTTTCATCAACAGGAATGACACCAAGGAAGACGTATTTGTACACCAGACTGCCATAGAGAAGAATAACCCCAGGAAGCACCTTCGCAGTGTAGGAGATGGAGAGACTGTGGAGTTTGATGTTGTTGAAGGAGAAAAGGGTGCGGAGGCAGCAAATGTTACAGGCCCTGGTGGAGTTCCAGTTCAAGGCAGGAAATACGCAGCAGACCGTAACCATTATAGACGCTATCCACGTCATAGGGGTCCTCCACGCAATTACCAGCAAAATTACCAGAACAGTGAGAGTGGGGAAAAGAACGAGGGATCGGAAAGCGCTCCTGAAGGCCAAGCCCAACAACGCCGGCCCTATCGCAGGCGAAGGTTCCCACCTTACTACTTGAGGAGACCCTATGGGCGTCGACCACAGTACTCCAGCCCTCCTGTGCAAGAAGTGATGGAGGGTGCTGACAACCAAGGTGCAGGAGAGCAAGGTAGACCAGTGAGACAGAATATGTATCGGGGTTACAGACCACGATTCCGCAGGGGCCCTCCTCGCCAAAGACAGCCTAGAGAGGATGGCAATGAAGAGGACAAGGAAAATCAAGGAGACGAGACCCAAGGTCAGCAGCCACCTCAGCGTCGGTACCGCCGCAACTTCAATTACCGACGCAGACGCCCAGAGCACCCTAAACCACAAGATGGCAAAGAGACAAAAGCAGCCGATCCACCAGCTGAGAATTCGTCTGCTCCCGAGGCTGAGCAGGGCGGGGCTGAGTAAATGCCGGCTTACCATCTCTACCATCATCCGGTTTGGTCATCCAACAAGAAGAAATGATATGAAATTCCAGCAATAAGAAATGAACAAAAATTGGAGCTGAAGACCTTAAGTGCTTGCTTTTTGCCCGTTGACCAGATACATTAGAACTATCTGCATTATCTATGCAGCATGGGGTTTTTATTATTTTTACCTAAAGATGTCTCTTTTTGGTAATGACAAATGTGTTTTTTTTTTTTTTTTAAAAAAAAAAAGGTCTGGTTTTTCTCAATACATCTTTAATGGTTTTTAAATTGTTTCATATCTGGTCAAGTTGAGATTTTTAAGAACTTCATTTTTAATTTGTAATAAAAGTTTACAACTTGATTTTTTCAAAAAAAAGTCAACAAACTGCAAGCACCTGTTAATAAAGGTCTTAAATAATAATAATAAAAAAAAGATTACATGTTTAACACAAAGGAAGGCAGGCAGGAATCGAAGAACAACAAAAAGGTCATTAGACATGAAAAACAAATAGCAAAATGGTAAGTAGAAATGCTTCTTTGTTTATAATTAAATTATATAGACATGGTTTAAATAACCCAAGAAAAAGTCAAAGGCTGACAGAGTAGATGAAACATGATCTAACTATATAATGATGTCCATAATAAAGACTGTTCAGATTAAAAGTATAAAAGGCCTGGGAAGATGGCTCGGTAGGTGAAGGCACTTGCTGCCAAGTCTGACAACTTGAATTTGATTTCTAGAACCAACTCCTACAACTTGTCTTCTGACATCCAAATGCATGCTGCGGTACATATGCAGACACACACATGCACATATACAGAGACACACAAAATAAATGAATTAATTAAAAAATAAATACATTAAAAGAATGGAAGTGTGCAACATATAAGTAGTAAACTAACAAAAGACAATTGCCTATATTCATATTAGAAATATATAGTATCAAAAGATGTAACAATCATAAACACATGCAGCAGAGTTCCAAAATACATGAAACAAAATTTATAGAACTGAAAGCTCAACAACAGGTGGAAGATACTATAATCCACTTTAAATAATTGAAATAATAAGCCAAAATCATATGAAAGCCATGTTTGGGCACAGCAAAAAACATAAATAAAAAAGCCATTAGGATGCCGGGCGGTGGTGGCGCACGCCTTTAATCCCAGCACTCGGCAGGCAGAGCCAGGTGGATCTCTGTGAGTTCGAGGCCAGCCTGGTCTACAGAGCGAGATCCAGGATAGGCACCAAACTACACAGAGAAACCCTGTCTCAATAAAACAAAACAAAACAAGCCATTTGGGTAAGCTAGGGGTTTAGTTCACTGATAGAGCAGTTGCCTAGAATGTGCAAGGCTCCTGTGCTTCGATCTTCAGTATACCAGAAAAAGAATATCAAAGAGTGCCTCTCCTATAGTCTTAGCAAATTCAGAGGCCGAGGTAGAGGGATAATTTGAGTCCAGCCAATGGCTGGGGACCATAGGAAGAATTCATCTCTAAACAAACGAACAAAACAAGTATGTAAACAAGCAAGGCATTTGGGACCAAAATGAAGTCTAGCTATAAATGCAATTAACATCAGATTGAAGGTCTTATGACTTCTGATACTGAATCTCCAAAGCTGCCTTCAATCCTAGTCTACCCTTCAATTCTATTTTTACTAGAATCATCCTATAGTTCAATATAGGCTGGCCCCAAACTCAACCAACTTCCTGTCTCAATCTCCCTGTGCTGGGGCTATAGGTATATACCCCACACATGACTAGTTTTCCACACACGCACGCAAGCACGCACGCACACACGCACACACGCACGCACACACACACACAAATAAAAATAAACTCTTTATAAAGTAATATATAGATCAACATGGAAGTATTTCAAAGTTTACCTGCATGATCAACAAACTTTTTGTTTGTTTGTTTGTTTGTTTGTTTGTTTTTCGAGACAGGGTTTCTCTGTTTAGCTTTGTGCCTTTCCTGGATCTCGCTCTGTAGACCAGGCTGGCCTCGAACTCACAGAGATCCGCCTGGCTCTGCCTCCTGAGTACTGGGATTAAAGGCGTGCGCCACCACCGCCCGGCCTCAACAAACTTTTAAACCAACTCTAAATATAAGACTATTATTTCTCACTGACTGTAACATTTAAAAAACTATTTAGCGGAACATACTGTTATTCCACCTGTTTGTTTTCCAAATGAAAACATAAAACAAATAAACTTAATTATTCTCCAAAATCTGTCAATGATAATCATCATTATTTCACTAAAGAACATTTAGTACCAAAAAGACAGGAGTATTTTAGATCAATGTGTACATCACTAAATTATTTCAGCCTAATAAAAAGCAACTTGTACTGCCACTGTTTTTCTAATTTTGCTGTTCTTTGATCAGATTTTATTTCTCTTGAGACAGGTTCTCATTGTTTAGCCCAGACTAGATTTGAAGTCACCATCTTCTTGCTTCAGTCTCCTGACGTGCTTCAACTCCAGGCATGCTACACTATGCCCAGATCTGTTTTTTAAAAACGATTATGTTTCTGATTGGTTTACCTTTCACAACAATTAAAATGATTACATTTGTGACTGGTTTACCTTTTACAACAAGGACATTGTCGGAATGTGTCAAGGATTGAGGACGGCCTCGGAGTTTACTTTTGAAAGATCGTGGCCGACGTGGTGATGCAGGTGGCAAAGGAGTCTCTGAAGATTTCACTTTGCTATCTTTTGTTGCTCGAAGGCGTTCATATAGCTCCTGCAGCTCTTTATTCTGCTGTGTTTGAAGACTGACCACCTCCTGAATGTGTCTGAGTAAAAATTATGCAGAAAATATTTTAATAACTTTGGTGTCATAAAGACAAACTCAGAAACTTTGTAATGGTATAAATAAAGCTTAAGGAAGCATTAATATTAAAAATGGTGGAATGCAGAGTATTTTTTTTTTTTGTTTTCCGAGACAGGGTTTCTCTGTGTAGCTTTGTGCCTTTCCTGGAACTCACTTTGTGGCCCAGGCTGGCCTTGAACTCACAGAGATCCATCTGCCTCTACCTCCCAGTGCTGGGATTAAAGGCGTGTGCCACCACCACCCAGCTCAATTTTTTTTTGACACAAGACCTCACTAAGCAATACTGGCTAGCCTGAAACTCACCAGGTTAGTGTCTACCTCTCAAGAGCTGGGATTACAAGCATGAGCAACTAAGCCTGATATCAAACACAATTTTAACAATTATCTATAAGCTTTAAGAATACAGACCTTATAATGGTATTCCACAGAAATATCTCTGTGTGTAAAAAGATAAGCATCATTTATATAATTAAACATGGAGAAAACGGAAATATCTCTCAAGAAGGGATTAAATAAACTTGGACACACTCATACACTGGAATTGCATGCAGTGATTTTTTTAAAGATATGAACATTTATAGATAATATTTTCAAGTAAAAAAGTTATAAAATGACATGATTGGTTTTTTACTTTATTAATGTAAAGAACAAAAAAGGATATGTACAGAAAAAGAACCAGCAAGATACATCCCAAACAGTTCACAGTGAGTACCTCTGAGAGGTAAGGTATAGTATGAGAAGTACAAGGGGTCTTTTGGTTTGCTTTCTCATTACGTTATTTGAATATTACCCTATGTATCACTTCTTTTGAGATAAGTTCTCACTATGTAACCTTGCTGGCCTGGAACTTACTATATAGAGCAGACAGAGATTTGCCTGCTTCTGCCTTCTGAGTACTGGGATTACAAATGTGTGTCACCAGGACTGGCCTTTATTTTTAAATTTTAACTTTTAAAATACAAACCCCCACATCTATAGATTACTCAAACTAATTTAGGTTAAAAAAAAAAAGCTCAGCTTACTATTACTGGTCTATAGTATCTACCAATCCTCTGGTAAAATACTATGGACAAACCATAATGTCAAAAGAACACTAAAGTGCTAGGGATGTAGTCCAGGGGTAATGAAACAGAAGAGGAGAACAAGTATTCATTCCCTTAGCCACTGGGCAGGTTTTAAATACTATTAAAATCAGTTAAAGTAGCTACTCTTAGTATTAATGATAAATTAACGTTCCTATTGTAACTCCTCCTGATGTTCATTTTCCTATTTTAAAAAAAGCCCAGTTACTAGGGGACTATGCAGTTTGACTCCCTAACTAGCAGCTCTTGGACTCTTCCTTGCTGCCCTGGTTGCTTTGTGTACAAAGACTGTCAGTCAGCCAGCTGGACCGCTCTTAGGCTAGCACCAGCAGTTTTGAACACCCCACAGACGCCTTGAGAAAACTACACAATGAACTCAGCTGATTGCTCTAGCTCCTAGAGGTGCAGCCTTAACTAAGACTGTTCCAAACAGTGTGTACTCAGCTTTTTGCTATCAAAAGCCTTGGAGAGCTCTAGAAGACTCTGCAAACATTTTCATCTCTCCCTTGCAAGGCCAAAGGGAAATAACTTCTGTTGGCCTACCAGAGGGACTGCTGTGGCTGTGGCTAAAGGGACAGTGCTATGAAAGATATGCTGTGAATGGTCCAAATACTCCTCTGGCTTTCTAAGCAGGTCCTGTGCCATCTTCTCTGCTGTAACAACACTAGGCCCAATACAAACCTGCTTCTCCTGGGCGGTCTTGTCTTGCCTACCTTCAGTAGTGGAGGCTGGGCTGGTAAACACAAAGAAGCCAGCAGAGGCAATGAAGAGTTGACAGTCTCCAGGCCTGAACTATCAAAGTGGCAAGGCAGCTGGTTACTTGACAGCTGAAGAAGAGAGCTTGCTTGTCAGCAGGCTGCGCTTCAAAATCAGCAAGGTTCAACTGCCTGCCAGCTGAAGAGGTAGCTCAACAGTTCGAGAGAGGCCAGGCAAGGAACTAAGGGGATGGTGGAAGTTGAAAGAGAGCTGAAGCAGAAAAGGATTGAAGGCTATAAAAACCCAGAGAAAAGAAACTGTTGGTCCTGGTCACTGGGAGAATTTCAGAGAGCTGTCAAGACGTAAGTGGGAGGGTTTCAGAAATTCTACCCTAGGAGCTCTAATACTGGCCATTGCCAGGGGATGAGGAATCCTGATACCTAGGGCTGCCTATCCATTGTAATGCCAGCTGCTGCCAAGAACTAAAGAATCCCAACTTCCTGGCCTTATGTAAGAACTCCGGCACATTTAGAACTAAAGGTCTTGCTACTAGGTCTGCACCAGAGCTATAACTGGCCTGGAACTTGTTATGTACAACAGGCTGGCCTTGAACTCACAGAGATCCACCTGCCTCTGCATCCCAAGTGCTGGGATTAAACGCATGCACTACCACACCTAGTCTTATTTTGGCTTGATTTTTAAAAAAGATTTTTGTTTTTATTTATGTGTGTGTTTGTATAAATATATGGCAAAAGTGTGTAAGTACCTATGGAGGCCATCAGAACTCCTAGAGTTGGAGTTACAGGTAGTTGTAAGCCACCTGATATGTATGCTGGGAACTGAAGAACAGAAAGTGATCTTAACCACTGAGCTATCTCTCCAATCCCAGAATAAAAAGACCCTTTTTGAGAATCTATGTTTTATAACAAAATCAACTACTCATAACCAACACAGGCAGCTATAAAAGCCAACAGTCCTTTCAAAATGATTTAAAAGATTTGTTAAATCCCTGTAATCAGGAGGCTGAGGCAGTAGGAAGTTTGCAAATTTGAGGCCAGCCTGGGCAAGACCATATTTCAAACAATAATAATACTCCATAAAACAGAAATAGAATACTAACATCACAAATATTAAAACACTTTAAAAATAAGTATTGTGCCATAAAAATATCTGTATACATAAACTACATAGTACTGAATATATAGAAAAATTGAAATATATGGAATATAATATCAAACATGTATATATGTATATTTTAGTTAACTTTTAATCTTTTGCTATAAGAATTATTATTACATATATATGTGTACAATATATGTGTTAATGGATGTCAGAGGAAAATTTTCAGCAGTTGGGTCTCTCCTTCCACTGTGGATTCCGGGGATTAAATTCTGGCTGCCAGGCTTGCATGGCACTTTTCAAAGTAGACCAATGGTCAAGTTTTTTTGTTATTGGTGGTGGTAATTTTGTTGTTGTTATGATGGCACATGCCTGTAATTCCAGCCCTTGGGAGGTGCAGGCAACAGGGTCAGGAGTTCAAGATCATTCCCAGCTTCATTTATCAAGTTTAATGTTTGGCTGGTATATGAAACCAAATACCAACAAAACAAAACATAAAAAAAGCACTCTACATGATAAAACATATTGCCATAGTACCATTAGTAAAACTTTATGACCTCATTCACTAAATAACAAGCTTTGATCTTAGAAGGATCTTATATTTTCCTAAAGATGAACTATTCTCTTCAACTACATAAATTAGCTGTCCACTAATAAAAGGTAAGAAGAGTTGTAAATTCTTACTCCAAGAGTCCTAAAAAACAGGACTGAAAAAGCATAAAGAAGTCAAGACATCTTGGCATGAGCCTATAATACCAGCATGAAGGAGGCAGAAGCAGGGGGATTATCACAAGTTTGTGGTCAACGAGGATTAGCTCCATTGTATATTCCAGGCCAGGCAGAACTGCATAGTGAAACCCTGTCTTAAAATGCATTCCTCCACGAAAAAAAAGAGCTGGAGAGATGGCTCAAAGTTATGAGTACTCAATACTCTTCCAGAGGACATGGGTTCAATTCCTAGCACCTGTACAGCAGCTCACAACTCCAGTTCTAGGGAGATATCCAACAACCTCTTCTGGCCTCCATGGTCACTGTACACACAGGATGCACAGATACACATGCAGGCAAAACACCCAAACAAGTAAAACAATTTTAAAAACTAAAATAAAATTATTTCATGTACAATAATTTTAGCATTCCAAAAACATTTTACAATAGCATTTATTATAGTTTTTAATCACAGAGTTTTAATCATTAAAATACTACCAATTCTCAATTAGCTACAGAGCAAATATTAAGTTGTATAAACCCATAAACGATTAGATTTGTTACAGAAAAGAGAGCGTCCTTACTTTTCTCGTAATCTTTGAAGCTCCACTTTCAAGTCCTCGTCCTCAATTTCTGATTCATCATCACTGCTCATTGGGGAAGATGGAGAATAGAAAAGTGAACTCTGTGTTTGAACAGAGGCTTGCTCTTCACGGAGTGGTAAATACTGGTCACTCTTTGAACCAGTTTTTGCCACTGATTTTCTATTACTAGCAAGAGTGGATAAAAACTCATTAGTACATGGCTGCTTCCCAGGAGACAATTCCTCCTTTTCTTTATCTAACAGTTCAGACCCAGAATGCACACTAATTGCTGTGGTTGAAGTTACTTCCAAGTTCTTTGCTGTAGTCACTGAAGACACACTGGTCTCACAAGCTGTGCTGAAAGGTAAGATGTCACCTTGTTCAGGGTCTCCTTTATCTTCTTTAAACGTTTCATAAAGAGTTTGTAACTTTCGTGAAGAAACTGAAGCTTTAGGAGTGGGCATGGCAGGTTCCACTTCGATCAATTGAGACACTGCAGTTTCAGCAAAGGCTAGCGCTTGTTCACTAGCCTGGATTGTTGTTTTCTTGAATGGAGGTCTGTGTTCTTTTCCAAAAGAGATCATTTTCACTGACTGCTGCTGAGGAATTGTAATCACCTGAGACATAAAAAAAGGTAAACTTGTCTGGTTTAACCCTCATGAAGAAATTCATTGTCAAAACACAGCACAGACAACTGGAAGGGCTGATTTGACATATATAATACTTGGTAATACTGAAACTTATACTGTCCACAGTCAGTCTTTCAGTTGGGGCCCTTGGATAGATTAGCTTCCTGTTACTCAAATAAAATTCCACTGTGAAATTTGCTGAGATTCTAAAGGACATGAGATTAAACTGAGGCAGGAGAGACAGCTCAGCAGTTAAGAATATTTGCTGCTCTTGCAGAGGACCTGGGTTTGGTTTCCATCATCCACATGGTAGCTTACAACCATCTGTAACTTCAGCTCCCAGGGATCTGATACCCTCTTCTGGCCTCTGTGGGCACCTCACATGGCATATGCCCACACAGACACACATGAATAAAATAATAAATCCAAGCAGGAAACTAAATTGATAGAAATGATGACCCCCCAAATGATTATCTATTTCTGTGTTCTTTTGCAACTAACATCCTTATATTCTTCAGATTTACCTTTAATGATAACTTTATAAGTTGAAAATATATGACCAAGATAAAAAAACTAGATATGAAATGATTTACAGCTAAAGTAAGGATGATCTACAGATCAACTTCAAATGGTGTCACCTTTTTATACTGTTGAGGATAGAAGCCTGGGTCTCACAGATGATAGGCAAACTTTCCCATGAAGCTCTATCTCTAGCCCTGCTGTTTCCTTTCCTAAGGCACCCAATGATAAAGAGTCAACCAAAGACACAAACCTGGAACCGACCCCGCTGAAATGATCCACTCATCGCTTTACATCTACTCAAAGCCCTAGTATCAGCTGATAACTCTCGTGGCAGCGGAATGGGATCAGGAGCAATTGCTGATCTTTTATCTTCTGTTTCCACTGTAAGGTTTGTCAAATTATAAGCAGAAAAGAGAAAAATCATTTTTTAAGACTAATTTGTTTACATTACCAAAAATGAAGAAAAGCAGAAAAAGTTTAACCCTTGCTAGATAATTAAAAAGTGTTAATGTATAAGCAACATCGTTTAAGTCCCTAACTCTAAATCAGACATTGCAAGATTTATCCCGATACTTAGTATCTATATGAAATGAATAACTGAAAAACCAAATTAGTTACAAAAGGAAAAAAATAAAATGGCAACAACATTAATGGGATATTTAACATACATGAGCTACATGGAAAACATGGCAAGATTCAAATATGAACGACAAAAAAAAAAGTAGATGAAAAATGATGTTACCTAGTCTATGTCCCTGACTGTAAGCACACTACCTTGACGGACTTTTGATCTCTTGAAAAAGCTGGTTGACTGCCGTAGCCTGTATGCCCAGCTTTTTAATTTTCGAGTCCAGGATTTCCTGCTAATAGGATTTTTGAGACTAGGACAAGTAAAGCTTAGGCCAAAATATCCACCTCCTGTCTGCAGATGAATGGTTCCATCGCTTGACACAGCAGCAGGATAGGCCTCTGGATCCCCTGGAAGTGAAGCATCTGGGGACATCTCCTAATGGAGACAAAACCAAAGAAAAACGAAGTAGTAATAATTTAGGCAAGGTGAGTAAGTTTTTTTTGGCATACTAGTGTTTCTTAGATTGATTAATAATTAACCAAAAAACAGAAAACTATGCATTGTTTCAGTAACAGTACCACATCAGACTGAAACTGAAGCCTTGACATTTTTCTGAAGTCTTCAGATGAAATAAAAGAGACTATTACTTTTCTAGGCCAAAATATTGTTATCATTATATCAAATTTGTAAACTAAAATTTAAAATAAGTTATTTCTTTTATATATGCCAAATGACTAAAAATACTAGTTTTTTTGGTTCATTAGACACAAGGTATCATGTAACTCAGGCTGTCTTTGAACTCTGGCTCCTACTATCTTTACCTCCCAAGGGGTGGGATTTCAGGTGTGTAGCACCATGCCTGGTTATAAATGCTATTAAATGAAATGTTAGTTTATTATCTTATTATTTAAGAGATAAAGATGCTTGATATATGATGCAAAAGAAAAACAAGATATTTAAAGCTGTTCGAGTAACAAAGAAATATGAGGAAATCAAGTTTCTTAGTTTATATAATCACCTAGAAAGTTATAAAGAAATGAAGAATTACTATGAATTCATGTTCTAAGAATTTTTAATATCAGACCATGTTTGCTATAAAACCACCATCTTGTTGTCCTCCTATCCTCCCCAAATACCCATGATTACTTGCTGTGTCTAAATGAGTGCTTTAAAAATAAATTATCTGGGGCTGGAGAGATGGCTCAGAGGTTAAGAACACTGGCTGTTCTTCCAGAGGTCCTGAGTTCAATTCCCAGCACCCATATGGTGGCTCACAACCATCTGTAATGAGATCTGGCTCCCTCTTCTGGCCTGCAGGGATACATGCAAACAGAACACTGTATACATAATAAATAAATCTTTAAAAAATTATCTGTGGTAATTAATACAAAAACTTAGTGCATGAAACACAGATACTTTGGGACATAAGAATGGTCACTAATGCCCAGTAGTGGTGGTGCATGCCTTTAATCCCAGCACTTGGGAGGCAGAGCCAGGCAGATCTCTGTGAGTTCAAGGCCAGCCTAGTCTACAGAGTTCCAGGATAGCCAGGGTTGACAGAGAAACCCTGTCTCAAAAAACAACAACAAAAAAGAATGGTCACTAATAATAGAAGATTAAAAGTGAATATAAAAAGCATATAGGATGGGATGTAGCATTCATCTAAATGAAGACAGCCTTCCTACATGACAATAAGCATTATTACTTACAACAAATCAGGAGTTATCAAAAGGGAAAATTTTGGACTAGAGATGTTCGGTTGATAGAGGGCTTGCCTAGCAAGCACAAGGTCTTAGCTTTGATTCTCAGAACCACATAGAGAATTCATGTGCATACACCCATAACTGTAGCACTCAGAAGGTGGAGGCAGGAGTATTAGGCAGAGGCAGGCCATCCTTGGTTATGTAGTAAGTTTGAAGCCAGTCTAGGATACGTGAAAAGCTACCTCAAAAAAAAAAAAAAGGGTGAAATTTTGAATAATCAGTAAGCAAGTTTCTGAATCTCATTTTGGGTTAGCAATACTATTTAAATTAGGAAAGAAAAAAACTTGTAAAAATACTACATTTCAGAAAGTGCTACACTGATCCCATAGAAATGAGATATATCTGTATGTAGCGAATAGAACAAGATGGCATATTTACTATAAATTTTAGTTTCCCTGATCAAGTGAAACACTTATACACAACAACAGCAACAACAAAAATCCAGACATATACATAAGAATTTATGACTGAAGGAAGAAAAGGCAGACTGTACTATATGTATGAAATGAAAAGTTAACATGAGAAAAATAGGAATGAACAAATAAAATTATCTTCATTCACAGATGACAAAATTTTATACACAGAAAACCCAAAGATGAGCATTGTGTAATCCCAGCACTCAGGAGACATAGGCAGGTGAGTCTCTGTGAGTTCAAAGCCAGCCTGGTCTACATAATGAGATCCTGTCTCAAACAAACAAACAAACAAACAAACAAACAAAAAAAGAGAGAGAAAATTCAGGGTTAGAGCTCAGTGGGTAAAGTCCTTGCTATGAAAGCATGTGGAACTGAGTTCAGATCCTCTGAGCAAAATGTCTAGCTACAATAGTCAATCAGTGATCTTGCCACAACAGAATATGGTGAAGAGTGATTAAGGACACCTACTGTCGACCTCTGGCCTCCATGTACACTCATACATGCAAATATACACAAGCATACACATGCAAACACATCCATAAAAAGAGAGAGAAAAAAAAAGAAAATCCAAAAGAATCTACCAAAAGCTATTAGAGCCAATAAATAAACTCAGCAAAGTTCAAGGACACAATCGTAACACATGAATGCCAGTTGTAGCTAAGAGGAGTGGCTCACTCTATAATCCCAGCACCATGAAGATTGAGATAAGAAGATCGCCATGAGTTTGAGCCAGGCTAACCTGAACTACAGAGTAGATGCCTTGTCTCAAAAAAAAAAAAAAAAGAAAGAAAAAAAAAGTCAGTTGCATTTCTATATGCTAACCAATGAGGAATCCTAAGAGGAATTTGTTATAGTTTGAATGTCCCCATCAAAATCATGTTAAAATTTAATCCCCATTGTGAGACTTTGAGAAGCAGAAACAGGCAGAAACTTTAAGAGGTAACAGAGCTATAAGTTATAAGAACGGCAAAGTAATGAGTTCCATGCCAGCTTTAAGCTACATAGTGAAATACAGTCTTAAAAAGAAAAACACAAAATCACTAAATCAAGAGAGGAACAAACACATGTATTATTTATAAGTTATTAATGATAATGACCAAAGAAACTACAATAGAAACTTGTTTAGGAAGTGTTTAGATTTACCATTCTTTTGAAATGCTTTTGTGCTTACATATTAATTGTATAATAGTTTACAAAAATTTAAAAAATGCAAAATAGCATATATATATATATATAAAGGAATATATGTAGATGAATATTACATCTATCTATATCTATAAAAGGCATAATACATGCAGAATTATGTTGGTACAATATTCATACATTAACTAAAATCATATCTGGAAATGCTAACAGCTATGTTTACAGATTTGGGATGTGATAGATTTTATTTTGCATACAAATAGATATTATTTGTACAGCAACGATGACAAAAATTATTGTGGTAAACATTTAGAAAAATATTCATGGAATATGGTAAAAAGAAAATTTTCAGTTTGCTGACCAATGTGTTTATAGCACAATATTATTTTGGAGAACATATGTGATATGCATGTAAATAGATCTATGTAATCTTAAGAAAAGTCAAGAAGGACCAGCAGCAAAATTACTAGTGGTTATCTCTGTGACTGAACAGGTAGAAAAGGGAACTAGGGGGGGCTGGAGAGATGGCTCAGAGGTTAAGAGCACTGGCTGCTCTTCCAAAGGTCCTGAGTTCAATTCCCAGCAACCACATGGTGGCTCACTACCATCTGAAATGAGATCTGGTGCCCTTTTCTGGCCTGCAGGGATGTGTGCAGGCAGAACACTGTATACATAATAAATAAATAAATCTTTAAAAAAAAAAAAAGGGAACTAGGACTAGGAGTATGGCTCAGTGGTATAGCACTTGCATGGCATACATTTGTTCCCTGAACTTAATATCCAATATTAGAAAATAAAAAAAAGACATGAAAAGAAAAAGTTCCTACATTATATAGGTGAGCAATCTCAATAAAATCTAAAATACAAAATCTGAAACTTTCTGAGTACCAACATGATCCCGTCAGTAGTGGAAAATTGCACATCTGGCCAACCTCATCTAATGAGTTGCAATTAAAATGAAAGTGCATTAATAATACTATATAAAATTGTCTACAGTCTCTGTGTATAAATATATAAAAACATACATGAATTCTGTACTTAGATTTGGGTACCAGCCCCAAGATACCACATTTGGTATTTACAAGTATTCTAAAATTCAAAGATTCTAAAATCTGGAAACTTGTAATCTTTCAATCTCAACTGTTTTGGAGAAATTTTTTTTTCTTCCTGTTCCTTCTCCTCTTTTTTTTTTAATTTATTTTTATTTTATTTTGCTAGTTGAATTTATTCTTTGATCATTTTATAGATGTTTGTAATGAATTCTGATTACTCCATCCCACTTTCTCATTTCCCTCCCATCCATATCAACTCCTCTCCTCCCAACAAGTTCCTTTCCCACATTCATGTCTTTACATTTAGTTTGGGGTCCACTAAGTCATAGTCTTAAATGTTAGTTACTTTGGAACCTTTTAGGAAAGAGGGCATTTCTTTAAATTCATAGGCAAATAATAAGAATTAGAAAGATACTTACATGTAAACATAACTCGCTGGGTACAGAAGTTATCACATTCAAGTCTCTTTTGAACACTGATATATTAGCAGGCTGACTTGCAGCCACATTGGACAGAATCTTAGAGCCTGTCTGTTGGCAATTCGGGGATTGTGCAGGGCTATCTTGAATCCCACAGTGACTGACAGCTATGACTTCTGGCATTGGATAGGATAGTATATCTTCAGCAGAGGAAGAAAATGGAGAGTCTATGCTTTGAGTATCTTTCTGACTCTCAGGATAGATGCTAGAAATGCTGTGCTCCTGATAGAGTAGGTTTCTTAATTTTTCATCCAGCGTTTTAATTCGGTTGTCTGCAAACTCCATTTTTGGAGGTCGTTCCCCATCTGATTCCAGGACAGTAGCAGGTAGAAGCGTAGCTGGTTCAAAGCCAGGAGTCTGAGTGGCAATGATTGCCTTAGGAGAACTTGGTTCAGTGTTCACTGTGGTTTCTCCTTCTTGGGAAATGATCTCTGCATCTATATTTGGTTGCTTTACTGATAAGGACTGAGGCTTTTGATCAGAAGATATAAACACTGAAGTTAGAACAGCATTATCACCAATCTGAACCGATTCACCAGGATGGGTCATAAGCACATCAGCCAGAACAGTAGTTTGTTGACATGGATTTGCAGGTATGAACATGCCTGCTTGGCTGGTGGGTGCCTCACATTCAACTGGAACTGGACACACCAAAGTAGCAGAGTAATTGGAATTATCAGTAGCTGGTGCCATTATCTGTCTGTCATCTTTCACTTGATAGAGAATAGTTGGCTGCTCAGTTTCTACACTAGAGCATTCAGAAATCTTACCATCAACCACGTCCTTGTGTTCTGATTTGGAGGTGAAAAGTACATGCTGGTCTGGATTATTAAGTATATGCTGGTCTGGATTATTCTCTACAGTGAACAGTGTGTCCTTTGATATTTCCTGATTACCTGTGTTTCTTGAATCTGGAACAATAACAAAAGAATAGCTAAGTTATGATGAGTACAAAGTGCAAACACAAAACTCAAAAGGGACAAGAAAAGTAAGGGACAAATGAGAACCTATTTAAGAGTACACTTGTAAATAAGACCTAAAACATCACAGAATTCAACAGTCAAGAAGAAATGAGTTGTTTTTTTTCTCACAAATATTGAATAAAATGGCTTGTTATATAGCGATATTATGTCTTCTAAAATGCTTGTAAAAACTGTCATAAGCACAAAATATTCATGAAAACAAATTAATGAGACAGTCTATAATTTGTAACCATATCAACAAGTCCACAGAAAACTGGCAGACAATAAAACTTACTAGTAGGCGTGGTGGCCCACGCCTTTAATTCAAGCACACAGGAGGCAGAAGCAGGTGGATTTCTGTGAGTTCCAGGATAGGCTCCAAAGTTACACAAGGAAACCCTGTCTGAAAAAAAAGAAAAAAAAAAGAAGAAGAAGAAGAAGAAGAAGAAGAAGAGGAGGAGGAGGAGGAGGAGGAGGAGGAGGAGGAGGAGGAGGAGGAGGAGGAGAAGAAGAAGAAGAAGAAGAAGAAGAAGAAGAAGAAGAAGAAGAAGAAGAAGAAGAAGAAGAAGACGACTTACTAGTAAATGGATGTAACCCAGGAACCATAGCCACAGAAGGCTGAAGGGAAGGAGGAGACTGTGCCTCACGATTTTTTATTGTTTGGTTGATACAAAATCGCCACCTACCAACTGGGGATGACTGAGGAGCAGATTCATCTGTAGGAAAGAATTATCAACAAATTATACACTAAGCAACTGTCAGTGTGTTCATATTAAATAAAGAAAACTTAAAAATTAGCTTGTGTTACATTTCCACTTCCAACAGTACAAGGATAATTATAAGCCATAAGAGTAATATGTCAACCTTGACAAACAGTCTACAGAACTAAATATAAGGTATGTATTAATAGTAACCAGAAGCAAAATTTAAATAAGTGGGTCATAGTTTCTCCATTCAAATCTACAGCTGTTGTTCTACAACCTGATTATGCTTGTGCCTAAGTGGTATCATGGTGGTATATATCGATATAAGTATTAAAATTTACAGAACTATACACCAGAAAAAAGAGAAGTAAATGTAGCTTATGGCAATATGAAAGTTAAGTAAAAGAAATCCCTACATCTGTAACTTTCTCAAGTAATTTCTTTGGAACTTTACCTTACGTTGTCAGTCAGAAACTTGCTCAGATTTCTGCTAACCAACAAAGTAAGATACAGATGTATTCTGGCATCCTAATACAGTTGAACTAAATTTCAGGATAATGGTATCTGCTTCCATTATTCCCACCACCTTTTGCTTCTTCATGTTGTGTTAATTCCTTCTGAGGTCTTCATGATGCTATGGTTCTTCTCCCCCTCCCAGACACTCTTAATATACCCATGACCAGGGCTAAGAAGAATGAAGAGATAAAGTTGTCAGAAAAGAAAACAGAAGAACCCCTATTTTAGTTTCTGGAAGTTTATCTGGTGTCTGATTTATAAAGTTATCAGTGGCTAGAGATGGTAGAAGTATTATCATCAGTGAAAAAGTCAAGTTCTGAATGACTACTAAAATATGAGGCAAACTTAGAACACAGTGATTTTAGTTAAAATACGTTTGCCTATCTCATGTCAAAGTAAACAGACTAGCAGTTAAAATTCAAACAGGACGTCAATCAGCATTGTGACTGCCTCTTCTGGTAACATACCATGTAATAACTCAGAACTAAATTACTCAGATAAAGAATCAATATCTGGGCTATAAATTTCTTTCAAGTGTGGAAAAACAATTTATCATCAAATTAATTTATTGGTTAATATCTTTATCTATGAAAGTATAGCAAGACTCCAAAATGCCTTGTTTCAAAAGCCAATGATAAATTTTATTAAATATACTTACTGCTGGTTTGAGTGGATGCAGAATTTATCAGTACTTGGTCAGATGACCCTGTCTGAAATAAAAATGAACAGGTAAATGATGATGTTCCTGACAAAGTCCCCAAATGACCTTCTTACTAAAAAAGTGTTCTTACTTGGTTACTGTTGGATTCCAAGGCAACAGAGTCAACACCAATAGATTTTTCTGCAGCTGAGTGGACATGAAGGATCTCCTGGGCTTGACTTACAATAGCCCTCAATTCCTCTACAAACTTTTCTTTCTCATTTTCCAGCACAAAGTTATCTTCAACCTGCCATCAAGTAAAAGCCAATGTATTCATTAGAATATATTTATTTTATTCAAAATTATAATATTTTAATGGTGAATTCCATAGGAAAACAACAAAATAAGTATGTGCCACAAAAATAATTAAGACCAGTTATAAAGTATTTCATAATGCATTCAGATTTTTCTGAGATCACTGATATTTGTCAGAAAAAGCCACTATACTTTGAAATATCTTGGATTTTATAAATTGGCTGTAATTTCAAGTGAGCAATGTGCAGAGAGTGAGAAACCTTGGAACACTCAGTCCTAAATGAGTGTCTTCATCAGGCCCCTCCATCAGGGCTCAGGAAACAGAAAGACAAGACCCAGAAGAGATGGATGATACCAAGGAAACAGTGTCCTCCAGACACAACAGGACTGACACACATATGAACTAACAGAGATGGTGGCAGCTTGCACAGGGCCTGCACAGGTCCAAGACAGATGGGGCAGCACTGAGAGGGGGAAGTGGACTCAAGCCGACATCACAACCAAGGAGCTATTTCCAAATGACATCTACTTACAAAGGAAAGATTACTTTTCTCTAACAGAGTCTTACAGTTACCACAGTTAAGGGTAGGCCCTACACCCAGCAGTAGATAGCCAACACAAAATGAACACAATGATGTTTTATAGATTTTTTTTATCTTTGCTTTGTTTGGTCATTTTTTGTTTTGTTTTGTTTTGTTTTTGAGACAGGCTCTTTCTACATAATCCTGGCTGCCCTAGAATTCACTATGAAGATCAGCCTGACCTTGACCTCATAGAGATCAGCCTGCTTCTGCCTCCATGTTCTGGATTAAAGACATGAAAGAAAAACACTATCCTAAGCCTAGCTATTCAAAGCTATTAAAAAAACTAAATGTGGGTCTGGGTAAATGACTCAGTTGTTAAACTGCCTGATGTGTAAGAATGGGAACCTGAGTTTGACTCACTAGCATACATATAAAAAGTCAGGCATGGTAGTGTATATCTGTAATCCAAGTGCTGGGGATGGGGTTAGGGGTGATAGAGACAGGAAGATTTCTAAAACTCACTGGCTAGCCAGTCTAGCCGAATCAATGAGCTCCAGATTCAGTCAGAGACCATGTCTCAAAAAATAAGGTAGATTGCTATGGAACCATGAGAACCCAAGTTCGGATCCCAGCATACATATAACAAGTTTGGCATGGCTTCATATAAACCTGTAACCCCAGTAATGTGAGGAGACAGGAAGATTTCTGGGGCTTGCTGGCTGCCAGCCTACTTGAAACACACAAGCATCAGGATTAGGAAGAGACTTTGTGTCAAAAGAGTAAGTCAGGGGATGACAAAGGAGGACACCTCTAGCCTCTGCAGGTGAAGGTATAGTTGGTTGCATGTACCGGAACACACACTTGCACATACATGACATATACAAACACCACACTTGCACATTAAATAAAGAAGTAATGTGGAGAGCGGCTGAGGAGGCCACCCAATGTCCTCTGTACTCCATGCACATACCCACACAAACATGTACATACACCACACACAACACCACACTCACACATTCAAAAAACAAAACTAAATGTACTGAAAAACATAGCTTAAATACTTTTGTGCAGGATGTTAGATACACTAAAATTACTTAGGTGGCTTGATTCTGATTTAATCAGGGGCTTATGCAATGAGATTATCATTTAAAGATTATAGTATTATTTTAACACATAGCCAGAGATTAAAACACAGTGATCTAAAAAACAAACAAAAAATCCTAAAAACCTATTTTCTCAGATAACTACAATAAAACCAGAGGAAATGCAATAATTTATCCCTGATAATCAATTTTCCTCTGTGCAAGTAAAAAAAAAAAAACTACACACATTCTATCAACAGATGGGTGTAAATGAATAAATGGAGAGAAAACAGAGAGGGGAAAAAAAGCAAGTGGGGTGAGAGAAAGGAGAAAAAGGAGAGAATGAGTACACTAAGGGAAAAACAGTTCTGTCTTACTATACTTACCATATAGTCTGCAATATCCTCAGGTGCATCACCATCAACATCGAACTTGAAAGTGACCATCTTATTGTTGTGTGTTTCCAGCTGACACTCCACCATGTTGTCTCCAGAGATTGATACCTAAGTATACACGTTTAACCAGTTTAAGAGAAGCAGTCTTGGCTGGAGATGGAACACAGCTGGTAGAGTGCTTGCCTAGCATGCACAAAGCCCTGAGTTCCATCCCCAGCACCACATAAACCAATCAAGGTGGTATATATCTGTAATCTCAGTACTTGGGAAGTGAAGGCAGGAGGATTAGAAATTCAAGGTCATCCTTGGCTATATATTAAGTTTGAAGCAAGCCTAGGCTATTATCAGACTCTGGCTAAAAACAATAAAAATGAAAATAAAATCACAACATTTTACAGGGAGTAACTAGGTGAGCTCACATACAACATATTCAGCAACAGTTACAGAACGAACCTAAAGGAAGAACGGGAAAAAGGATAATTAAATTATATCTCTGTACAAGGGACTATGTATTGCAGACATTTAAAAATAGATTCTTCAAATTATTTACTGGTATCAGAAATATGTACAAAATATATTGTTTTCAAAAAGAAAGGATATAAAACTATATATGTTTGTGGTTTTTTTTTTTTTTTTTTTTTTTTGGTTTTTTTGAGACAAGGTTTCTCTATGTAGTTTTGGTGCCTGTCCTGGATCTCGCTCTGTAGACCAGGCTGGCTCCGAACTCACAGAGATCCACCTGGCTCTGCCTCCTGAGTGCTCGGATTAAAGGCGTGTGCCACTGCCGCCCAGTCAAACTATATATAAGTTTTATAATCCATCTGAAACATATATCATATTGGTTAGAAATACAGGTTTTAAATTCTGATGTGGTTCAGATCTGATTCTAGCATTTGGTAGTTGAATAATTTTATGCAAATTACTTCTCTCTATTTGTAAAGATGGGTATACTACTTTTGGAGGGTCATGATAAAAATAAGTACATAATATTTGGAACACCTACCACAAAATAATTCAATATATTTTTGCTAATATTAGTTGCACTATTACAGTGTTAAAACGTGAGACACTGAACATACATATAGGACAAAAGATGAAAACAAACTAAAAAGATAGAAAGAATAAGCTCTGATTCGTGGTTATAGTGATTTTATGTTCCTCCTTTTATTTACCTTACAATCTCCAAGTTTAATATCTACAATGTAATGTTCTCATCAGAAATTTTGGATGAAAGAGAGGTTAGTTTACAGAAGGTTTCACAATATTCTGCATTTACTTCCATAGCACTGTTCCTTCCTGAGTTTCTAAGACTTTTACACAAACTCTAATCCAGCCATACATACACACTGACCTGAAGGACAGTAAGTTGAAATTTAGTCCCCTTCTCTGGCCGAGGACAGGAGGCTCTTCTCTGTTTCATCCGATCCTGTTTGCTATTTCCACTCGGGTTATCAGGGTTATTGGTGGTTTCTTTCATAGCTGTCATGTCTTGATTCAAGCTAGTGATTTAAAAAAAGGTAACTCATTTCAATCCTGATCATAAAATCTAAAGAAAACTTAATATTATAAAATTATAAATTTAAGGAAAATCAACCAATGATTGTATAACTCTGAATGTACTTAATACCACTGAATTGTACAAGTTAAACAGTTGAATTGTATGATAGCTAAATCGTATTTTTTCTTAAACATTTGCTTTTATTTTATGTGCATGGGTGGTAAGCTGCTGTGGGATGGTCTGTATGTCAAGTGTGTTGCTGATTGGTCAGTAAATAAATCACTGATTGGCCATTGGCTAGGCAGGAAGTATAGGCGGGACAAGGAGAAGAATTCTGGGAAGTGGAAGGCTGAGAGGGAGACACTGCCAGCTGCCACCATGACAAGCCTCATGGGAAGATCCCGGTAAGCCACGAGCCATGTGGCAAGGTATAGATTAATGGAAATGGATTAATTTAAGATATAAGAACAGTTAGCAAGAAGCCTGCCACGGCCATACAGTTTGTAACTAATATAAGTCTCTGTGTTTACTTGATCGGGTCTGAGTGGCTGTGGGACTGGCGGGTGAGAGAGATTTGCCCTGACCGTGGGCCAGGCAGGAAAACTCTAGCTACAAATGGCGTCCAACGTGTTGGCAAGAGTTTCCACCTAAAACCTGAGTAAAAAGATTCTAAAATGGAGCTAAAAACAGCTCCTAGTTGTCTCTTTCAAGCTAGCAGCAGCCTGCGTGTTTGAGCTACTATGGCGGGTTCCTGGCGTGCATGCTCAACCTGCAGTATGGCGGGAATGAGGCCTCTGCAAGTGGCACATTAAGCTGTGTGGTGGATTTAGCCTTTGCTAGTAAAAAAAAAAAAAAAAAAAAGAGGTTTCTGGGCTACACGCTACTTTGATAGAAGCATAGACCCACTATTTCTGAGAGTTGATGGCTCCCAGAGCTGGCGGAAAACGTACTACCGCCATGTTGGGAAGCTGAAGTGGGCAGAGCCAGCAGCCATAGCGCCAGCGCCATTTCAGGCTTAGAAGGCTGCAGTTTAAAGCAATAGGCTCAAGCTAATATAAAAAAATAAGCCACGTAAAGATGGCTACCACACAGAGAATCTGGATTATGTTCTCTTTGATATTTGTAATTAAAGAAAAACATTTGATTACAAAAGCTGTTGAGTTATGCCAAAATGTATATTTTAAAGGTACCTTGACTTCAAAATTTGGATGTAAGGATATGTTCCTTTGGAAAGGAGGCTCTGATTTTGTTTTCACAGAAAGCCAGAGGCTATGGATTTGTTCAAGATTAAGATACATCAGGTTTGACCAGCCAAGACCCCCTGAAAGGTCTCCGATGACATCATGGCCCTGATGATCCAACATCCAGAATGGTTTCAAGGCAACTGGCTCAGACGACATACCCTCATGGACTATTCCATAATTCTAAAATTTTCTTTGTATCCCCATAAGATACAGCGCCCCCCTCCAGCAGGAAGTAGTAAGAGAAACTACGCCCAAATTCCCAAATATACCAAGCTGACTTTGGAGATATGTAAAGGTTAAAACCTTCCTTTTTAAGAAAAGAAAAGGGGAAGTGCTGTGGGATGGTCTGTATGTCAAGTGTGTTGCTGATTGGTCAGTAAATAAATCACTGATTGGCCATTGGCTAGGCAGGAAGTATAGGCGGGACAAGAAGAAGAATTCTGGGAAGTGGAAGGCTGAGAGGGAGACACTGCCAGCTGCCACCATGACAAGCCTCATGGGAAGATCCCGGTAAGCCACGAGCCATGTGGCAAGGTATAGATTAATGGAAATGGATTAATTTAAGATATAAGAACAGTTAGCAAGAAGCCTGCCACGGCCATACAGTTTGTAACTAATATAAGTCTCTGTGTTTACTTGATCGGGTCTGAGTGGCTGTGGGACTGGCGGGTGAGAGAGATTTGCCCTGACCGTGGGCCAGGCAGGAAAACTCTAGCTACAGTAAGCCTGCATGTATTTCTGTGTACCATGTGATGCAGTGCCTACAGAGGCCAGAAGAGGGCATCTGATCCTCTGGGACTGGAGATACACATGGTTGCAAGTGCTGGCAATTGAGCCACTGCTCTTAACTGCTGAACCATCTCTCCAGTCCCACAAATTATATTTCAATAAAACTGTTTTTAAAAGTTATAAAAAAATGAGATATCATATATACGTGTCATACATTTTTATCACAGGAGTAAGAATAAAAGAAAGACACTGGTAGTCATAAGCCACTATGAAACCTTTTATTAAGGGATGTTCTTTTTTTTTAATTTAGGAGCTACTCTTGATCAATTTTTTCTTGTTTGTTCGGAAATTACTTTACTAATGTATTCAAATAAAGCTTCTAAAATGAATACACATTCTTAATCCAAAAAGGGGATAGACCTCAACAAAGGATAAGCAGACTAAGTGTAGGAGATAGGAATAATGCAGGGGGTAAAACAAGCAATGAAAATGAATGATACAAAAGTGGTTCAACATGATTAATTGTGACTAGTTATACCTATAAATTCAAATCAGAAAAAAATATAAAAGACAGTACTAATGAAGTCATGTATCTTAGAAGAGAAACTACAACCACTAATTTACTAAACCAGCATAATCACTAACAGCAATCATAAACATTTGTCCTTATACCAACATATAAGTATAGTCTTCACTCCTCATCAAGAAAACTTCTCTTTGCAACAGACAGAGCCTACTACAGAAATACAATTAGCCAGGCATAATGGCACATGCCTTTAATCCCAGCACTCGGGATGCAGAGCCAGGTGGATCTCTGTGAGTTCAAGGCCAGCCTGGTCTACAAAGCAAGTTCCAGGACAGCCAGGGGCCAGGGCTATACAGAGAAACCCTGTCTTGAGAAACCAAAAAAAAAAAAAAAAAAAAAGAGAGAAGAAAAAATACAATCAAAATACAAAGTTGTAGAGCCCAATCCCATTTGGTACATCTACAGAATACTCCCACATCTAAGGCTCAGGAAATATTGTAGAAGAGGGAAAGAAGAGATTCTGAGAGCCTGATGATCATGGAGTAAGTATCAATAGATCTTTTTTCCCCCAAACATATCTTTTAAATTATTTTTTGGTGAGTCCTTCTAAAAACTCATGAACCATCTCTGTAGATATGTACAAAAAGAGACAAAAACAAAACATAAATTCTTTCTACATCTTCACGTAAAAGAATATACATAGGTACAAGTAGTAAAAGGTTACACATTAATGTTCATAGGGGCTAAGGATGTAACTCAGAGGTACAGTGCTTGTGTAGCATATAAAAGGGCTGGGTTCCATCCCCAGGGCACCCTCCCAATAAACCATTCTCTTGGAGTTCTTAAAATATAGAGAAATGACAGTAATAAGTAATAATCATTAGAGGATAAAAAAGAGACAATTTTAGCTCATGAAATAATACTTTACACATTAAAAAGTTTCTTTAAAGTACTAGCTTAAGACTAGAGAGAGAGTTCCGTGGTTAAAAGCACTTACTGTTCTTGCAGAGGACCTGGATTCAGTTCCCAACACCCACATGTTTACAACTGTCTTTAATTTTAGTTTCACTGAATTCAATGCCTTCTTCTGACCCCTATGGGCACCAGGCACACATGTGGTGCAAATACATACACGTAGAACACTCATAAACATAGTAAAATAAATATAAAAAATAGCTTTTTGAACAAGATGACAGAAACAACTTTTCTTGCTCATTTCCCCCAAGTACAATTTTAAAAATTCTGGAAATAATAAACTAGACAATCATAGGAGGGCAACCAAGACTGAAAAACCGAAAGTAAAACTGGCTAAGAACCCCAAAGACTTGAAATGTCAAACAGCAGCTTGACATTTCCCAATTAGCTATCCAGTGACAGAAGGCCTATCAGGCTCAGTCTCATATATCCCAGTATAGACACAAAAGAAACTCAAACCTAATGTCTCCTTGACTTTAGCCCATTAGCCAAAGGTAGACTCCTTCCCCAGTACAACTGGGAGGAGCCTCATCAATAGAGTATGGACTAGAAGGATAGCCTAGAGGAAAACTCTACCCTTTGGTCCCATGGTGGTATTCAATGGTGCCAGGTGAACAAAGCAGACCAAAATAGTACAAGAACTCTAAAACTAAATTTTCATTGGAACCACAGCCCATTAAGAGCCAGAACACATGCACCTAAACACAGGGAATGTCTTCTAAAACAGAAGATTTAATTAGAATCCAAACTATCCTTACATAATGCCTAAAATATATAAATAAAAATAAAATTCTAGTTATACCAAAAAACAAATATAAATCAGAAGCTAATTAAAATAGAAAAAAACCCAAACAAATGAAAAACCAAAACAACCAACCAACCAAACAAACAAAAACAAAATACCCAGGAAAATCACAACTCGAATGCAGACAGACAATCAACAGGCATAGGCTTCCAAGATAAATCAGATATTGGAATTGTCAGACAAGCCATAACCAAAATATTTCAATAGGCTAGGATGCATGGAGTTCAGGAATAGAGTACTTGTCAAGTATGCACAAAGCCCTGGGTTTGGCCCCCAACACAAAGGAGAAAGAAATTTTAAAAATGGAAAGGGAAGCCAATTTCAGCAAAGGTCTGAGTGGTAAAGTGCTCACCTAGCATGTGCAAGGACCCTGTGCTCCATCCCCAATAATGAAAAGAACAAAAACAAAACAAAACAGAACTCAACAGGCAATTGAAACTACATTTGGAACAAATGAGAAAAATAAAGTCAATGAGAAATAGGAAATTAAAAAAGAACCAAATGTAAATTATAGGACTAAACATAGAATTGCAGAAATAAAACTTCATTGAATGGGAAAAATGGTAGAATAAATAGGACATGGAAAAGAATCAATAAATTTGAAAAAATAACAGAAATTACCCGATCTGAATGATATATAGAAAAGACTATTTTAAAACTACCAATAATACAATTACTTATCTTGTTATAATTTATTTTATGAGATTAGCTAAAATTTTACTTTACATAATTTTTCATTTACTTTGTAGAACAGAATACTATAAACAAAATAAAATATGGTCAATAATTTCACAATCTATATGATCACCAAATATTTAAGGAATAAAACTCATCCCAATTTTATTAATCTTACACATAAAAGATCAGTCTATTCAAGGGACATTAAGCATACAATGACATGTGTTAGCATGCCACCACTGATTTCTAGGTACTAAGATGATACTTACCTTCGAACAAAATCTGGATTTTGAAGAGCTGCTTGTTGTTCAGCTCCAACTGGTTGGGATACAGGCTGTAAAGAGTGCAGTAATAACATCTTATGATAATAGCAAAGTTCGTGCTAAGATACAATTTGCTATTTCAAAAACCTTCATCGTTATATTTCATTTTATTAACTTTGTAAACCAGATAAAATGCCTTTATTATCCAGTGCCTATATCAACCCTATTACTGACATTAGTACATCAAGTATCTCTTACTCAAGGTTTTTTTTCATTAAAAGTTAACAGTGTTTTAGCAATCATGGTGGTGTACTCCTTAATCTCAGCACTCCGGAGGTGGATCTCTCTGAGTTGGAGACCAGCCTGGTGTGTAAAGTGAGTTTCAGGCCAGTCAGAGCTACACAGTGAGATCCTTAAAAAAAAATAAATAAATAAATAAATAAATAAATAAATAAATAAATAAATAAATACCACTTAACACTGTTTTAATTCTTGTTTGTGTTAGCTATCACAGAGAACAGATGAATCCTGAGTTACTGCAATTCCATAAGAAAACAAATCAATGAATCAAATGTCCTTTAATTAAAGAATGCAAATACCAATCCCACTGAAAAATAATTCTAAACATTTATGTAATCTATCCTTTTTGAATTGCCACTAGCAACAGAAAAGAATATTAAAACATAAATCTAACAAAAATTATTATTCCTTATCCAATCAAACTTTCTATGATGACTCCTCATGTTCTAAAAAATTGAGCTCCTTCAGAGGGCAAATAAATTCCTAAATGAACTGGTTCATTCCTGGCTCTCTAGTTTTGTATCTCTTCTTTAAGCCACACTAGACTGGAGTTCCTTTCCACGAGTTGAGTTCTTCCATACATTATGACTCCACTTACATTCCTCTACTTCCCCACCCTATTCAATCCCTCCTTAGTCCTGTCCATTTAGAAAATATTTGGACAAATTTTCTATAGAAAAATATATACAAAATACACATCTATACTATATACATAAACACATATAAAATATATATATACCAGGATCTTTAGCAGTGGCTTCCAGAAACGAACCAGTAAAATTGCTCATATCTTAGTTAGGAAGGAAGGAGATACTTTGGGGAAATTACTACTTCCAACACTGGACTTACAAGATGAATTTTACTGTGGCAAAAAGCAAATAACTCAAAGAGTAATAGGATGATATCATAAAAATAAATCAAAGGACCACCAATACCCAAATCTTGAACAATTTGCTGTCAAAATAAGTAGTAAGAATATAGTCTATTCAATAAATGAGTTCACACTGATATGAACAAACAAATAAGGAAAAGGCAGTTCTAACTGTAACAAGGTAATTAATGAATATAAGAAGGGATATGGAAAAATCATAAATGGATGCTAAAACTAGTAAAAGTTAGATGAAGAACAATGGAATTACATAGTTTCAAAATGTATCCTTACAGATTGCTTTTTAATTATAAAGGCAAACGTGGTAACTTTACAGTGGCAAAATTGTAGAAACTCCCATCTTAACCACATAATCAAATTTAATCCTCTGATGTTGAGACAAACCAGTATGATATAGAAAGAACAACACAACCACACTTACAAGTTATTCCTGACCCCCAAAAAATCGTAACTTGAACTAAAGAGGAGGATGATTTGGACAGAATCAAACTAAAGGATATTCTACAAAAAATAAGTGTTCATTCAGAGAGATCAAAGCAATGAAATATGAAAGCTTGAGGAACTAGTCTAGATAAAGGAAAAATAAGAGCTAAGACAAAGAATGTATGTTTGTAAACTAGATCATGAATCAAGGTGGGAGAACTTGCCAATAAATACATCATCTCAATAATTGTTGAAATTATAATTATATGGATGTGGTATGCATGTACTACAAACAACAATACTGTTAGCCTTAGGGCTCTTAATTCATATCCCATTTAATCTCCCTGATGAGTTCCACAAAAATAGTCACTCCAAACTTTCCAGTAGTTTCTCCTACGTATATGTACTCAAAGCTTTAATTTTTAGTATTTATTGGCTATTGGGACTTTGTTCTTATTTTAGAAAACAATTTCTGTTACTTTTAAGAGTACTAGGTGGCTGATGGAAGATATATGTGTTTACTGTTATACTGGATTAGTCTTTTATAATTTTTAACTGCATGAATATAGTGGATCTCTTACAACAATATGTTGTAAGAGAAAGATAAACAGTAACTTTTGCTATTGCAAACATTTAGCACTGACAGCTCGATACTTTTTAAAGAAGCATTGACAAGATAGGCCAGATTTTCGATTTTAAACGCATCAGAAATTAGTAAAATATTATATATTAGTTGGTTTTTTTTAATTTAGTAGTTGTCCTACATTACAACTTGAAATTCCAGGTTACAGTCCATTATGGTGGCAAGGAATTTAAAGTAGCTAGTCACATCACAACCACAGTCAAGAGTAGAGAGAAATGAATGTGTACATGCTTACTTGTTTGTGCTGAGCTCAATTTCTCTACTCTTACAGTTCAGGACCTCTTGCCTAGGGAATAGTAATTCCCACAGTGGGTTGAATCTTCTCATAGCAGTTAATCTAATTGAGACAATCCTCCAAAGACATGCCCATGTAGAAAATAGTTTAGAGTTCAGTTAAGTAAACTATCTACTAAAACAAAAATGTCTACATCCACTGGAAGACCATAACATAACCCAATAGGCATTGGGCAGTTAAGTTTTTCCATATTTTTATAGCTGTAGCAGAGATAAAGTATTAAGGGTATCAGCATCCTCCTGCTTCCATCTAGCAACATTAGGCAGTATAGAGAATTATCTTACTTTTTAGGTAGCACCAACAGAGACCCAATGAGAGCTGAAACAGAGACAGAAGACTAAGCAGCAATAGATTAAACTAAAACATATTAGCCAGGTTATTGTGGCTCAAACCTGTAATCCCAGCACTTGGGAGGTTGAGACAGGAGGATTAAAAGCTGCCCTGGACTATATATTGAGTATACAATAGTGAGATGGTGTTTCAAGAAAAATAAATTTACTTAATTTAAACAATAGAACAGAACTAAAAGAAATGAATAAGGCATCCAAATGAGGGAAGAGCACAATTTCAAAAGAGATCAAAACAGGCATAGGAGCTGAGAATAGAATTCAGTTGGTAGAGTGCTTGCCTAGCATGCACAATGCCCTGGGTTTGATCCCAGCAACACATAAATGGGGCATGGTAGTATGTTCCTAGTGCTTGAGAGATAGACAGATCAGGAGTTCAACATCATCTTCCGCCATATAGGGAGTTCAAGGCCAGACTGTGTTACATGAAACTTACCTCTTAAAATACGTATTGTAGACTGGAGAGGTGGCTTGGCCATTAAAGGCTATGCTTACAATCAAAAAGATGAAGATGTATATTGCCTGAGGATATAGCTGAGTCAAAGAGAATGTGTCTAGCATGCATAAAGCCAGTTTGATCCCCAGCACTTCAAAAATGAATGAATGAATGAATGGATAAGTAAACATGTAAATCATCCAGCCAAAGCATTGGAAAGAGATAAGAATATGAAACAAGAAAATCTAAAACATTAGTAGCTAAAAACTTCCCAAATTTGGCTAAAGACCCATAAGACTGAGGGAATTTTCAATAGGGCATCCACCCCAAATATATCCTAACATGCATTAAAATTACATTTCTGCAACAAACAAACAAAAACAAAGCAAAACAAAACCCTGAAAATTTACTAGCAGTTAGAAACAAAACTGTGGAACCTATATCCAAAAAGAGGATTGAAAGAAAACTAGGAGAATTTGTTTCTATCAGATCTATTAAAGAATGACTAAATGAAGCTCTCCAATGACAAAAGGAATAATTAAAAAAAAATGCTTGGGACTTCAGAATGGGTTTAAAACTAAGGGCAAATACACTATCCACGTCATGAGTATCTTAAGTCATATTTAATAGTTGAGATCTAAGTCATAATAACATCTACTATGCATATAAAGAGCAATGTTTGAGAGAACTCTAAAAAGTGCAAGTAGGGGCTAGGGAGAATGGCTCAGTGGGTAAAATGCTTGTAGTGCAAAGCATGAGGACTTGAATTAGAATTCCCCAGGACCCATAGAAAGCTGGATTCAGTAGGGCACATCTGTAACCTCAGCATTCCTACAGTAAGATAGAAGGAAGAGATAGGAGAATACCCAGAAACTCATGAGCCAGCTAACCCAATGTATGTGTGCAGCAACAAAAAACAGAGTCTGTCTCAAACAAGATAGACAGTGAGTATGGATAACTGAGGTTGTCCTCTAAATTCGACACACATGCCATGGCATACCACACACACAAACACCCATTTATATACACACACACACACTCACCAGTTCACAAAAATAAAAGTAATAAAAAGACTTAATAGACCACAAGTTTTCAATGTTCTACTTGAAATACTAAAATATCAAAATCAGTAGGGAATAATAAGAGTATATGTATATATATATAATACATATAGTCATGCAATAATAATTAATTTTAAAAAAAGTCCATGAATTTGAAGGAGAGTCGGGGGGAGTAGATGTGAGAATTTAGAGGAAGAAAAGGGAAGGGAGAAATGTTGTAATTAAAATACAATCTCAAAAATAAACAGAAAAAAGATTACATATATACACATATACATATATATAAGCAGTATTACAGCAATCCATAAGAAACCCAATTATAAGGCATAATTATACTCAAAACAGTATAAATAAAACAAGTTTTAAAGTCCTTGTATAAGTAATCCACAGGCAGACAGAAAAGAGAAACACAGAAAAAGAGAAATAGAATAAAAGAAAAATCAAATATTTGAAATGCAAGACTTAAGAACCAACATATAAATAATTAAAATGCTAACAGTCTAAACATATAAATTAGTAGAACATGGCAGAATAGATTTAAAAAACACAGACTGAAAAACAAACTACATGTTTTCTATTTTTTTTTCATTTTACTTCAAAACACAAAACAGATAAGTTGAAAGGAATGAGGAAAAGTGCATCATGCTGATATTATCAAAAGAAAGTGAATATCTACACTTCAAAGAAAGAAAATTACTAGGCGTGAAAGGGGACACAGATAAAAAGAATGATCCACAATTTTGTGGATCTACCAAACAATAAAGCTTCAAAATAGATTGAAAGGCTGCTGTGGTATTCTTGTTACTGTCCATCTCAATGCCTTTGAAATGTTTTCAATAAATCTGTTTTTTTCCTTAAAAAAAAAAAATAGCCAGGCAGTGGTGGTGCACACCTTTAATCCCAGCATTCGGGATTTAATCCAGCAGAGGCAGGTGGACCAATGAGTTTGAGGCCAGCCTGGTCTTCAGAGTAAGTGCCAAGACAGCCAGGGCTACACAGAAACCCTGTCTCAAAAAACAAAATTAAATAAATAAATAAATAACTGGTCTATAAGAAGAAATACATGAATCTACTTTACTTGAGTATTTCAACACTTTTTCTCAGCAATTAATAGACCCTCTAGATAGAAAATTAAACTGGGTGGCAGTGGCACATGCCTTTAATCCTAGCACTCGAGAGGCAGAGCCAGGCGGGTCTCTCTAAGTTCAAAGCCAGCCTGGTCTACAGAGAGATCCAGGACAGGCACCAAAACTATACAGAGAAATCCTGTCTCAAAAAACCAAAAAGAAAAAAAAAAGAAAAAGAAAGTTAACAAGGATGTAGCAGAACAGAATTGCTATCTCTCATGAACTTAAGATTCAAAAATTCTCAACAAAATATTAGTAAATTAAATCCAGTAATTTATTGAAAATGTCATACTATGTTCAAATAAGTTTATGCCAAAAATACAAAGCTATTTCAATATTTGAAACCAATTGCCAAGTACGGTGGCTTATGTCTGTAATCCTAGCTCTTAGGAGGCTGAGGTACAATGACTGGTAGACGTTTGAATGTGGTTTGGGCAAGTTAGTGAACTCCAGATCAGCCAGAATTACAGTGTGAGATCCTATTTAAAATAATCATTAGTGGACTAGAGAGGTGGTTCAGTGATAAAGAGCATTTCCTGCTCTTCTGGAAGACCTGAGTTCAATTTCCAGAACCCACAATATGCAGCTCACAACTGCCTGCAATAGTGATGTAAGAATAATCAGTTGTCTCTGTATATGTCAGCAATATACAGTTTCAAATGGTAATTAAGAAAATTATTTCCATTGGGCACATTTCGTGTAATACAACTTCTTGTGAGATGGAAGCAGAAGATCAAGAAATTAAGGCCAGTCTGAGAAACCAAGTGAAATTCTATCTCAAAATAAAATAAAAGCTAGGCATGGTGGCATAGGCTTTTAATCTTAGCTATTCAGGAAATGAAGGTAGGAGAATCACAAGTTCAAAACCTGATTCACTTAAAGAATGAGTTCAAAGCTAGCCTGGGCAACTTAGTGAACCTCAATGCTATGGGATGGTCCTTCTGTATGATGCTGTGAATATGTATGATAATAAAATTGCGTTGGCCTATGGCAAGACAGGATAAGGCTAGGTGGAGGAATCAAACTAGGACTCAGAGGAAAAGGGGTGGGGCCAACACAGAAGCCATGAGCTGCCCAAGAAGCAGGATGCTGGAGGACTGGTAAGCCACAGACCATGTGGCAATAAATAGATTAATAGGAACGAGTTAATTTAAATGTAAGAGCTAGTTAATAATAAGCCTGAGCCATTTGTCAAACATTTTATAATTAATATAAGCCTCTGTATGATAATTTGGGAAGCAGCTGCTGGGTATTTGGGAGTTGTTGGCGGGAAAGAAATTCCCCTCCGATTACACTCCAGTCTCAAAAAATATGGGACTGAGAATGTTTGCCACACAAGCATGAGGAATTGAGTTCAAATCTGTAGCACCCACATAAAGCTGGGTGTGGCAGCAGAGTGTGATGTAATCCCAATGCTTCTATGGCAAGATGGTAGGTATAAACAGAAGAATCTCCAGAAACTCCTGGGCCAGCTAGCATGACTTACATAGCAGTGAACAACAGAAAAGAACCATCAGGTGAAGATCAAAATCTGAGTGTCCTCTGAATTTCACATGTACATCATGGTACATGCCTGCCCACACTCAATAGACTTAAAACGTTTTTATAAGTTAAGGCTGGCATGTAGTTCAGTGATAAAGTGTGTGTAGCCCTAGACTGAATCCCTAGTATCACAATAAATAAATGAATAATAAATGAACAATTTTAAAAGGACTGACAAAGAAACCATGTCTTGAAAAAGAAAAAGAAAAAAAGAAGTTATAATTTTTTGAAGACTTCAGAAAGCAAGCAGGCTTATAAAACAGCACAGCTAGGGCCAGTACACTGCTGCCAAAAGAGTCTGAGTAAATGGTCCTTGGAAAACTGAATATGCACGTGAAAAGAGTGAAACCGAAAGAGTAGATCAAAGACCTGCATTTAAGAACCAAAATTCAAAGCTCCTAAAAGAAAATTTAGGGGGAAATATTCATAATTTTGAATTAGGCAATAGCTTCTTAGGTATGACATGGAATGCAGAAAGCAATCAAACAGAATTATATCACAAAAGACATCATCAATAAAGACAAAATACATGCAAACTGGGAAAACTATAAGTAATACATGTCAAAAGTCTAGTATTAAAACTATATAAATAATCCTTACAATTAAATCATATAATTGAAAAAATTAAAAGATGGGCAAAACATTTCAGTGGGTATTCGTCTGAAGAAGTTAATATATAAAAAGGCCCTAAAATTACATGAAAATGTGTTCACGACCAATAGTCTTCAAAGATATACAAATCAAAACCACATGGAGACTGCTTTTCATACCTACAAAAGAGGGCCATAATCAAATGGTTTTGTTAAGTATGTGGACATGTCAATGTGTTTTCAATAAATCATGCTGAAATAATGGGATATCAAAAAGTGAACATTCATCTTCACATCATTCATAAAAATGGATTTAAAATATACACAGACATTAACATAAGACACCCCACCAAAAAAAAAAAAACCTCATAAGACATTACAGAGTACCTTTGGGACATAGGTACAAAGATTTCTTAGGACATATAAAGCAATAATCACAACAACTAGTTTTCATCAATTAGATTCCTCAAATTAAATACTTTGTCTCATAACTGAGAATGGGCAAACCACAGATTGGAGAATATATTGTAAAACATGTATCTGAGAAAGGACTGGTATCATGATGAATATATAAATAACTCCTGTAAGTCCATAAAAAAACAGCAGCAAAATAAAATGGACAAATGAACAAAAGGCTTAATAAAAAAAGTAGAAAATGACAAATACATGAAAAGGTGCTCAATATCACAGCATGTGGAAAACAAAAAGACAATGAAGGGCTGGAGAGATGGCTCAGTTGTTAAGAGCACATACTGCTCCTGTTGAGGTTCAGTTACCAGCACACACATCAGGCAGCTTATAAACACTAGTGACTCCAGCTCCAGGGGATTTGATGCCTCTGGCATACTTGCACATGCACACATATACACATAATTTACAAGAAATATTTTTAAAACCACAATGAGACTCATTAACATCCACCAGAGTCATTAAAACTAGAAACACCAAACTAGACATAGTGGCACATGCCTGTAATCCCAGAACTTGGTAAGCTGAGGCAGGAGAATCACAAATTCAAGGCTAGTCTCAGCTATGTAACAAATTTAAGACTCTGTTTTAAAAATATTTTTTAAGACACCACATGTTGGTCAGTGTGAGGAACTCTCAATACATTGCTGATGCTAGTGTAAAATACTGGAGGCAATTTGGAATATGTTCATTTCTTTCTTTCCTTCCCTTCATCCCTCCCTCCTTCCATCTCTCTTCTTTCTCACTGCCTTTCTCTTCTCTTCTCCTTCTCTTTCCCTCCCCGCTCCTCTCTCTCCCTCTCTCCCTCCCCCCCGCCCCCTTTTTTCTTTCAACAATAGCTAGAAAATGTTAACAACCTAAATGTTCTTCACCTGATGAAGGGATAATGAAAATGTGGTACATATACACTATGAAACACTATTCGGCTATAAAGAAAGATAAAATCATGGGTTTAAAAGTAAATGGATGGAACTAGAAAAGAGTAAGGCAACTCAGACCCAGAAAGACAAACATCACATGTACGCTCATTTGTGGTTCCCAGCTCCAAACCCTTAGATGTGAGAATACAACCTGGAGTTAACTGTAGAAACCAGGAAAGTAAATAGGGTGCCTTGTGTGTGTGGGTGGGGGGGGGAGGTTATGAGCAATAAGAGAAGGGAGTAATAGGATACAAGTGATCTGAAGGGGGAAATGGGAAAATGGGGGGGGGGTTTCTTTAATTAGTTAATAGGATGGAGATAAATATGGGAAGGAGGATAAATAACGGTAAGGATGTCTGAAAAAGTCATTATTTTAAGTATAATAAAAGGAATTATACTATCACTATCTACCTAAAAATACCTATAATACCTGTAAGTGTGTGTATACATACACATATATAGTTCAAATATAATTTTCTCATCTGAACCCTTGCATCATGCTCCCTTGCAAGAGCCATAAACTATCTCATAAAAACCCCAACACTAGATATGAGAAGCCCTCTTTTGAGCTGTTGGTCAGAGTTGTCCAAGAGACCCCTAAAACATTACAGGCTATCACTGTTGCCCTTGGCTGCCCCAGAGGTGGAAGTCCCTATTGCTGAAAATACTAGGCACCTCAGACACAGGGCCCAGAGGCCCCTGGGTTGGAACTAATATGCAAATCTCCTTCCTGAGGACTAGCCTTCATAGTAGAGGCACCATGCAAACTTCTAACAGAGGGAAACAACCAACAGTTCTACTTGGCTATAACACCTATGAACTACAAGAACCAGCAAGACATGGTATTCTTAAGGGTGCAGTAGTGACATGCGTGTTTGGTGATAAGCAACAGCTCTCTAATTGGACTTAAGGTCTACTCAGCCAGAGGAAAATCATGGCTGGTACTGAAAACTTAGTCAACTACCAATCAAAATGCAGAGTTGTGGAGCTCAGTCACAATAATATATCTACAATACAACTGCCATACATAGGCTTGGGAGTCATAGTGGAAGAGGGGCAGAAAGACTGTAACAGCCAGAGGATCAGGGAGTTTGCTATGAGATTGTGCCTCCTAGGAATGTCAGAAGCTACACTCATAAAGTCTCACTAATATGACTGCCTAAACATGAGCTAAATAAGGACAACAACAGACATGCCAAAGTGGACAGGGAAAAAAAGCTCATGAGGCTTCAATGCTGGTCAAAGAACCACAGGCAACTACAGAATGCTGAGAACGGGCGACACAGTTTTCACTCAAGATGAGTTTTCCTAATGCCAATGGTCAACCCTGAAAACATATACATACATGTAACATCATATGGACTGAGCATGTCGTATTAATGTATTTAGGAACACACACATATATACTATGGTGGTTTGAATGAGAATGGCCTCTACAGCCTCATATATAATTGGATAAGAAGCTTACATGGAACATGCTGTGACCCCAATGGTTGTACAATAGAAAGTAGATGCTCAAGGCTGGCAGTGAATAAAACAGGCTGTGTTGAAAGCCTGTGTAGGTTAGCTGTGCTAAGAAAGTAATTTTGTTCCTGGGGATGTATCACACAGGGCAGCTGCTCAGGAACCTTCAGTGGGGAAAGTGGTGCTTCTATAGGTGGTCCTGAATAAATGTTTTGAATAGGGTAAGATGGCCATTCCCAGGACCCAATCACACTTTCAGAACCACCCTTTGGCTGCTGCTGACTTGAAAGAGCTTCAGATCATTGCAGAATACAATCTCGGTGAACATTCTCCTGTGATGCTTCCATATTAAGTTGTGAAAATCAAGGCTGCTGCTGAATAGTGGCTTGGAAATAAGAATACTTCAAACGCATCTGGCTTTGTGGCACTGAAGAACCTGGAGTTACACATTCCTGATGTACCACTGGATAGGGCTCTGATACTGACTGCACTTTTTGCAATGGCTGCTGGGTCCCCAAATGCCTCCCAATGGAATTAGAAGGGAAACAGGCTTTGCCAGCAGTGTTCTGTGTACTGCTCACATTTTGGGCAGAAGAATGATTTAACAAAATTTGAAGATGATTAACTGGCAAGAAACAAGAAGTCTGATTGGCAAATGGTGGTTTGATTATTGCCTTATTCCCATTTCTAGGACCAAACTCAAGTTGAAGACCAAATGTTAGAAGCTGCAAAGTCATCCGTGAAGCAGGCAATGTCTGAGAAGTTAACTGTAGAAAGGGTTGGTTGTGAAATTCCAATAACTAACAAGTCTAAAGTCATGGATTGGGCTGAAGTTTGTCCATCTGCTTTAAAGACCAGCTGTAGTTCCTGGTGTTAGTGTAAAGAAAATTCAAACTGTAAATCCATATACTTTGTCCATTTTAATGAGACTGTTCCAAACAGACTCAAGAAATAATGCTATATGCTAAAATTTTCACCAAGTAATACAAAAGGACTAGGTACAATCATCAAGCATTCATTCTACAAAACTTCTAATACCATGAGTAAATGCTAGTTGAATAAATGAAAGAGCTAGGAACAGTCCTAGCAATATATTGCTCGGGACTTCTCATTTATTGCACTTACCACATAAATTATTCAAACCCTGGTAAAGACAGATTAACTAAATCTGACACTTTCACATAATCTGAGCACATGCTTCAAGAGAAAATACAAAGATTTTCAATATAATAATTAAAATAAGCAGGAGAAAGTTGACAGAAGTACAAGCTAGTTACAATCATTCCTAGAGTTAGACAAATTTCTCATAAAAAGACCCAAATAGTTGCCATTGGCTCATATATCTGGACATTTGGTGCCCAGTTGGTAGACTGTTTAGGAAGGATTAGGAGGTGTGGTCTTGTTGAGGAAGGTGTGTCACTGGGGGTGGGCTCTAGGGTTTCATAAGCCTATTAACAAGTCCAGTCTCCCTCTCTCTCTGCCTCCTGCCTGTAGATCAGAATGTAGAACTCTCAGCTACTGCTCCAGCAACATACCTACCTACTTGCCACACTCCTCACCATGATGAAAATGGAGAAACCCTCTGAAACTGTAAGCAAACCCCAATTATATGCTTTCTCTTATAAGTTAGTTGGTCATAATGTCATAATGTGTCTTTACAGCAACAGAACAGTGACTAAGACAGTTGCTTAAGTGTGTTTTATGTAGTAAATGAAATGGATAGGCTACAAAAATAGTTAAGTGTACAATATGCATTTGTGTCTATTAATTTTTCTAATACGTGTTTTTATTTATGTGTATGTATCAGTGTGTATATATACCCACAGAGGCTAGAAGAGGACATTTAATCACATGGAGATAGAGTTACAGGCAGTTGCAAGCTACCTGACATGGGTGCTAGGAACCAAAGTCAGGTCTTTTCTGGAAGAGCAAGACCTGCTCTTCACTCTGAGCCCCTGTATCTATAATTTAAATTATGTATGTATACACTAAAATGACAAATCAAGAGGCCATAGTCTCAAACATAAATAGTTATCTCTCTCTGGAAGGATAACAGCTTAACAGGTGATTTTCACTTTCTTCTTTATAGTTTTATGAATGGGATCTTGCTATGTAGTTCAGACTGGCCTGGAATTTGCTATGCAGTCCAGGCTTGAGCTGAACATGTGGTCCTCCCTCCCTAGCCTCCCAACTGCTGAGATTCTAGGTATGTGCTACCATATTCAGCTTGAGTGTTATTTTTACATATGCAAATAAAACTTCCAAAAAAATTTAAATACATTTTAAACACATACTTATGCACTTAAAGTTAAGCATATGTTCAGCATACAGGATATGCTTAGAAAGAAATTAATTAAGCCACAATGTGAGCTCAATTGCAGATATGTATCATATCACTTATAAATACTACCCAAATACTCAACTGTATCTACAGACCAAGTTTACCCCCAGCATATTTTAAATGCTTCTGTCATTTTTCAAGTGCACATCTGCTTTCTCCTATAAGATACTGTGCTCTTTGAAGCTTAGAATAACGTCTTAGCTTACTTTATTTTCTCAGAAGGTAGTAGTCATTAAAAGTCTATTGACAGAGCCAGGCAGTGGTGGCGCACATCTTTAATCCCAGCACTGGGGAGGTAGAGGCAGGTAGATCTCTGTGAGTTTAAGGTCAGCCTGGTCTATAATGAGTTCTAAGACAGCCAAGGCTACATAGAGAAACCCTGTATCAAAAAACAACAACAAAAAAGTCTATTGATAAACTGGAACTACCCATGGGCCAATTTCTCAAAAGAAACCAAGGTTCGACATGCTAACTAGAGAATACCCATGATAGAGCCTCTAAACTATGTGACTTATGGAGGCTGGAGAAATGGCTCCGCAGTTAAGAGTACTGGATGCTCTTCCAGAGGACCAGGTTCAATTCCTAGCACCCACATGGCAGCTCACAACTGTCTTTAACTCTTCCTCCAGATTTGATACCCTCTTCTGGCCTACACGTACCAGGAATGCATGTGGCACATAGACATACATGCAGGCAAAACACTCATACAAATAAAATTAAATTAAAAATTTACATATTAAATTAAAAATACTTTAAAAAATGTGTGTCACTTGCTGGGTGGTTGTGGCACACACCTTTAATCCTAGCACTTAGGAGGTTTAGGCAGATGAATCTCTGAGGTTAGGGCTCTCCTGGTCTACAAAGTGAGTTCCAGGACAGCCAGGGCTATTCAGAAAAATCCTGTCTCAAAAAGAACAAACAAACAAAAAAATGCATCTTACCTTTATCTGTGAGACCTTCTGGATAGTTAATGGAGAAATTTGGGGCTGTGAAACAACTCCAAGTCCAACAGCACATATGGGCATAACAGAGGACTGACCTTGGACCACAGGCAAAACTGGGGACTGAGTCAACTTTGGCTGCTCCTGCAACTGGTAAATAGCAGAAAACAGATAAACTCTCCAATATATAAAATATAGTAGTAATTCCCTCATCCCTGAAATTTGCTGGCAATGTCCTACTAGCTGGTGAGAATATATTTGCCTGGAACACTTATGTCAGCATACAGAATACTATAAACTACCTGAGAGTTAGTTGTCTGGTTTGAAGAATAGGCTACAGTGGGAAGACTTGAAGTATCTGAATGTAGAACTGGTCCAGCTGCCGCCTCAGATGAAGTGTCACCTTTAACAAAGAAATGAGCAAAAAGTAGAAGGGAAGATATGAAGACCAATGTTCAAGTGATATAAATAACAGTTAAATGCTTCTTTAATGTTTTTCTATGACAATCATAGTTTCAAATAAAATATGCATAATTAATAATTAATACTTTTAAAAACAACTAATACCAGCATTTGAGAGATAAAAGCAATAAGATCACAAGTTAGAGGCCAGCCTGTGTTACAAGTTAAGTTCAAAGACAGTGTGGCCTACATAACAAGACCTGTCTCAAAATCAAACAAATAGCTAACAGGTAAAACTCTTTATGAGTCAACAAAATGTTGACACTGTGGTGTAAGCAATAGTTATTTTTTCTTTTTCTTAGAACGCAAGGGATTAAACACAGGGTCTTAGACATGATAAATTCATACTCTGCTATTGAGCTGTGTTTCTGTGGGAGCCCGTTCTCGGGTTCCTCGTGGCTTTACCCAGCAGGTCCTCATAGAGGATGATTGGACCACAGGCCTGAGTGCAGGTGTCTGAGATGGTCTGCACTTGGCTGTGCTGGGGGAGGAGGTCTTTTGCTCCACCCCTTGGCGTCTCTATAAAAACCCTGGGGCAGAGGCAGTCGGGGCCCGTTGGAATAGGTTCCAGGCCCTCTCGAGGCTATCCTTTATTGTCTATCTGTTTATCTCCGCGATATTCTCTGCAATAAATCCTCCTATCTAATATTTCCTGCTGCTCGCACTCAAGAAAACTCTGGGGAACTGTGGGGGTGGTTGGGTAAACGCCCCACAGAATGGCGCCCGAACAGGGACTAAAGAAAAAAGAAAAAAAAAGGGACTAAAGAAAAAAAGGGGGGACTAAAAAAAGGGGGGACTAAAGACAAATGAACAGGGACTAAAGACAAAGTAATAGGGACTAAAGATAAAGGAAAATAATAGTTTTATTACAGAGTTTTTGGCGAAAGTGCTGAGTTCAGCCCTGCCAGTGGATGAGGCATGCCGGTGTTATGGAAAATATATATTTTTTATATATATTTTTGAGAGGCAGGGGTTTTATCCTCGAGAGAAAAGGAAAGCGGACTGGAAGGATGTCCGATGCTGCAGCGAAATTCTCTTCTGTCAAAATTTTCTATCTTCTATCCCTTTCTCAATTTCTATCTGTGAAAAATAAGTATAAGGCATAGGGTAGTAAAATAGTGTAGGAAAAACTTAGAAGTGTAAGATTGTGTAGGAAAAAAGTAAGGCAACTAGACAGAAAAACTCTTCAATTTTCTAACTTTGGGGGCTATGAACGCAAACTGGGAAAAAAAAATCTATCTTTGGGCTTTTTGGGTAGTAAAAAAGCTCTTCTCTAGCTTTTGGGGAAGAAGTTTCCTATGGAAGCTTTTGACCTGGGGCAGCTGAAATGCTAAGTCCAAGCTGCAGGAGAAAGTGATTTCTCCCTGAGGCAAAAATGGGGGTGTAAGAAGTCAGTTTAAAGTTGGGAAGTTTTGGGAAAAGTTGCTCTTTCTCTTGGGGGGAAAAAACCTTTCTCTTAAAGCTTTTCTTGGAAAATTTGGGGGAAAAAACTCTAAAAAGCCTTCATCTTTCTCAAAAGCTCTCAAACTTAAAAACTAAAGCCTTTAACTTTCTCTCAGAAGGACAAAAATTAGAATCACCTGAAGATATTAGTATGGGGACCACCTGTGATTAGCTCTAAGGGAAAAACAACAAACCTCTTAAGACAGCAAAACCTCTAAGTTCTGTTTTTCAAGCCTTAAAAATTGTCCCTGCAATGCAGGAGGCAGGGACAAGTTCCTAAAAACCTCTTCTAAGCTGTCTCTTCAAGCTAGTAAAAGACAGTGGGTCAGAGTACCCTGAGGGAAACGCTTGGGAGAGTGTGGGTAAAGAGCTACAGAGAGCCCAAAAGGGCGGGAAACTTTACCTGAGAAAAGCAAAAAAGCCAAGCTTCTCAGTTACAACCGAGCTGAGTCATTAGGGGTTTTGTTTCTGAGTGAGCATTTCAGAATGAAAAGGTGCTCCTAATCATCCTAATGCAAAGATCCCCTGAAGCATGCAAACTGTTAGCATTGTATCCTTGCTTCTGAGCAAAAACCCAGAGGTGACTGGCCAGCGTCTCTGAGTTGGAGTGCATTTCGGGGATACTAGGGTTCCTGCAGTGGTAAACTTCCTGGAGCACAGAGCTGAGGCAGGAAGGTGCAGGACCCAGGGGGAAGATTGCTAATGAACAACCAAAACTAAAACCAGTGGGAACAGCACAGTTGTGCACTTTCCTACAAGTCCCAGGTTGGTAGGTCCACAGCTGCAAAAAGAAATCTGAGAAAAGCTTTTCTATCAAAGTAAGGACCTTTCTGGGAAAACAGTAAAGCTGAACTGTGTCTGAAGCAGTTGTGCTGCTGAGTCAGAATGCTGTCTGGGGAAAGAGCCCAGCCAGGGCAGAACAGAACTATCCAAGAGTAAAGCTTTCTTTTCTGTCAGAGAAAACACCTCTTTGAGAAAAGCTTTGTTTCAACTGACTCCCATGAGATGAGGGAGTGTAGCCCTGAGGGGTGATTGCCTCTGGCATAAGCTCTGTCCTTGAGCACCCAGACAAGCAAATACAACCCACTGGGGGACTGGGCCAGGTGAAGGCCTGATGAGGCAAAACACCTGTCCTAATGGGAGTTTAGAAATGGCAAAAACCTCCTTTGTTAGATTTTCAGTCTGTACGCAAACCACACAGACCCCAAAAACAAACGGACAAAAAAACCCTACCTTCAGTAGCAGGGAAAGCCGCCACTGTAGTGTCGGAAACTGTTTCTGGGGTAGAGGGGATAAACTGAGACCAAACTGGGAACTGTCTGGGAGAAAGACTCTGAAGAAAGAGATGGGACATATTCCTCCCCAGAAAAATATGACCTGAAAAAGCTGCTAGAATTTGAGGCAGATTCGGGGGGGAGAAAAAGAAGCCCCTACTTCCAAAGGCAGCTAGCAGAGGTACAGAGCCGCAGATACCTGAAGCTCTGCATCTGGGGAAGGAAGGAACAAGCAAAATGAGATAGATCAATGGGAGAAAATCTCTGAAAGAGCTATGAAAAAACTCTGTTGTGAATGTTTTTCACTGACTGGCTAAGACAAACAAGCCCCGAGGAAAGTTGCTATCAGAAATTGCCCACCTCAATGCGCGCTAACGAGGCAGGTGCAGTTCTGATTTGGGGGGCCAGTGTCAATTAAAGGAGAGACACCTGTTAAAGCCAGCTGAGGAGAGACCAGAAACCTCCCAATGTCCCATAATTGAAAATGTAAAATGCTTGTTCAAATCTCCCGTTGCAAAAGCAAAAAACTTTGTTCAAACCTCCCGGGCAAGAATTTGTAAGCAAGTCTGGTAGGTAAAAGAGAACCAGTTGACTCTCAGACCCAAAAAGAACTATGGGAAATGATTGATAAAAGGGATGTGATATAAGGGACTGATATTATTATGGACTGATATAAGGGAAATGCATTCTGGGGAAGGTAGTTTTTCCACTAAAGATGGCGACATTGCCCTGAAACACTTTTGTCAGCTCGAAAATACGTTCATGGTAAACTTTAAAATACAGCTTTTAAAAGAATAAGGAGGAAAATCATCTAAGAGTTTTAAGTGTCAGTTCCAATGAAACATTGAAAGGATATGGAACTAGGCACTTGGCGGTTTGGGGGTTGGTAAAATGACTTATTTACCCTAATAGCTGTGCAAAGTTTTACGGTAGTTGGATGACAAAAGCTACCTTTAAGAGCAAACAAGCCACTTTAAAATCCTTAAAGCAAGAGAGCAGTTTATACACTGAACGTTGTCTTAGATATGAAGAAACTTAAGTGAAATTAAAAATTATTTACCTTTTGAACAAACTGCCTGCAATGAGTAATTCAATTGCAAATCTAATTAAGGGGATAAGAAACAGGCATTCAAAAAGAAATGACTGCTTTATAGACGGGAAACAAACTTCAGAAAAATTTGTCTTAAAGTTTCACCTGAAAGTTCCTTATAAGAAATCAATGCTAAATATTACAGCCGCTAATAACATCAGGAGTTAAAGCTAATGAAGGAAAATACTAAATACAGTTCTGAGCTGTGCCACTTGTGGCTTTACTCGCTCCTTTAGAAAAGTACTTTATATCACCTAATAGCTGTGCAGTATTTGGCAACGAGCTTACAGCAGCTAAATACGGTAATTTCACCCTCAGGGTGAAGTGAAGTTTTTCAGTGATAGAAACGTTTGTCTAAATTGAAGCACTTAGGGGAACTACTATGAATTTGGGTGAAGGGACAGCCTCTAGTTAAAAACCGTCTACCGCTGACAGTGCATCTCTGCCGGTCCGGAACGGCTGAGAGAACTGGCAACTTTGGAGTGTGGCGTCATCCTGGGAAGGTTACAGTCCCCTAGCAACAACTATCACAATTCTATAACAACAACACTCACTAAATCCCAGTGCTTTATAACAAAGCTGACTATACACTCTAAACGTTAGCAATGATGTACGTACTTCCTGTCTAGTTAAGAATCTTTCTATTAGAGATAGTGATGATAATTAAGAGTAAGAAGTAGAAAATTATTCTGTCTTGTTAGAAAATGTTGAATCTCTTCTAAGTGTTAAGAAATATTTAGGTGTTTACTAAGTTAGATATATGCTAATGGTAGCCCTATATAAGTTTGTAAAATAGATCTATAGATCCTTTAAGAATATAAGCTTGCAAGAAGTATCTAAGGTAGTCTTAAGACATGTAGTAATAAGCTTGTAAGTAGTAAAGATACTAGTTGTAAATGTAAGTTTAAATAAGAAATAAGAAGTATATAAGTAATAAGAAATATATTTGCTAAAGTAGTTCTATAGTTTCCTTAAGGAGTTTAAATAAGTAGATGTTAATGTTATGAGTTTGTAAAAACGTGTAAATGTTGAATGTGAGTCTAAATGCTTTGCAAGGCAAAAGGTTATATGTGAGTTTGTAAAAAAGTGTAAATGTTAAGTGTGAGTCTATTAATGTATATGCTGAAAAAACCTGAGATACAGAACTTAGTGTCCTAGCAGACTGCAAAACAGGCAGTCTGAGCGGTTTTCAAAAGCTCCAGAAGCCGCTAAGAAGCTAAGAATGGCGGACGCGAGAACCAGCACAAGGCATCCGCAGCTGAGATCCGTGGAAAATCTTCGCAACACAGAAAAACCTGAGCTAACATCAAAAACGGTGCGGTTTAGAATACTACAGTACCTAAAAAGGTCTCTGGCTTGAGAATAAGTTCAGAAACGCTTGTTTGAACAAAAATTGTTAACTGCAAAATGTTTTGGTTGAAAAACGTCTCTTCATATTTGGAAGTGAAAGCCTGATACTAGAATTTATTTCTTGTTTGAACTTTTTGAACTTAAAATGAGGTAAAATTACAAAAAGATCTTGGTTATGGATTTCTTCATATTTGGAAGGCTAGTACCAGAATTTATCATTTGAATTTTGGGACTTAAGAAATGAAATGAATAGAGATTTCATTGCAATGGGACAATTGAGTTTACTTATAGTAATGACCTAGAACTGTTTTCTGGAATTGGGTTAAAAATGGAACTGTTTAAATGAAGAAATTTATTATTTCTACCTAGAATCAAGATGCAGTTTTGTGTATGCATATATGCTTTATTAACTGGTGATTCATGAATTGTTTTGTGGAACTATTTATGTAAAATGGAATTACTTATGCAACTGGTTTGTGTTACAAACGGAACTGTTTAAACAGAAGTTTGGGTTTTCTAAATAGGCTTGAGATTTTGCTTAAATTATAAAGAAAAGGGGGAGAGTTAATATTCCTTAGTCTAATTTCAAAAGTTGTTTGAGTGGATTAATGTCATGTTTTTGTTAGTAAGAAATGCAAATGGGGTATATTAAGAGACTATTTTTAAAGTGTAAAGAGTTTTATTAAGAAACTGCTTTTGGATGTTTTGCTAAGTTTTCAAAGTGTTAATGGTTAGATTGAGAAGATTGCTTTTCAATATGGGTTTGTAGGAATTATATATGTTTGGGTTCCTCTAACTAGGTTTGAGATTTTGTTTAAAAAATTATAAAGAAAAGGAGGAGTTATGAGATTGAATTATGTTTGCAGAAACCTATTGATATTAATGCACCCTGGTTTTGTGGAGTTAAGGAAATATTTAAGTTTGATGTGAATACATCGAAGTTTTTCCTATGTTCTGTTAGCAAGAAAATTCAAATGATTGAGTTAAAGTTGTAAGGCGGAGAAAATTGTTAACTATGTTTAGCACCATATATGCTAATTCAAATGGTTCTGTTAAGAGTTTGCTTTGTGTTATAAGATTGAGAGAATTGTGACTATGTATAGCAATATTTATGTTAACCTGTTAATGGTAATGATGAAGCTAAGGGATTCTTTAAGTTTGTAGTTGCCTTAAGAGTTTTTGGCTTAGAAAGGGCTTGAGGCAGCTAAGGCTGCTGTAGTCACCTTGAACCTAATTCAAAAGAGAAATGCCATCTATATCATCCTCTACTCCCATACTGGGAGGTGTAACAGCTATGGAGATTGCTGTAAGCCATTATTAGTTATTTTTTTATATATTAAGAAAGGGGGACCTGTGGGAGCCCGTTCTCGGGTTCCTCGTGGCTTTACCCAGCAGGTCCTCATAGAGGATGATTGGACCACAGGCCTGAGTGCAGGTGTCTGAGATGGTCTGCACTTGGCTGTGCTGGGGGAGGAGGTCTTTTGCTCCACCCCTTGGCGTCTCTATAAAAACCCTGGGGCAGAGGCAGTCGGGGCCCGTTGGAATAGGTTCCAGGCCCTCTCGAGGCTATCCTTTATTGTCTATCTGTTTATCTCCGCGATATTCTCCGCAATAAATCCTCCTATCTAATATTTCCTGCTGCTCGCACTCAAGAAAACTCTGGGGAACTGTGGGGGTGGTTGGGTAAACGCCCCACATGTTTCCATCCCTAAATTTTTCTCTTTTTCTTGTTTTGTTTCTTTATTTGGGGTAGAGAGGGAAAGGGAGAGGGGAAAGGGAGAGAGATGGAGGGAGAGAGAGAATACTCATATTGTGTAAGGGGTGTACAACCCTGGATACTGGTCCTTAAGACCATTGCTTTTTTTTTTTTTGAGACAGACTCTCTCACTGGCTTGGAGCTCACCAAATAGGCTAGGCTAAGTAGTCAGCAAACCTTGGGGACCTGCCTGTCTATAGCACTGGGATCACAAGTGTACACCAGCAAAACTGGCTTTTTTAGGTGGGTTCTGGGTAAGGAATACATGTCTTTGTGCAAGGCAAGTACTGAGTATCTCCTCAGCCTGACATTAAACTCTTGATCCTCCTACCTCAGCCTTCAGAGTACTGAGATTATAGGCAGATGTTACCATGCCTATCTCCCAGAGGCTTAAATTTTTCTTTATAAAACAAACTTAAAACCAGGCAGTGGCGGTGCACACCTTTAATCCCAGCATTTAGGAGACAGAGGCAGGCAGATTTTGGTGAGTTTGATGCCAGCCTGGTCTACAGAGTGAGTTCCAGGACAGCCAAAGCTACACAGAGAACCTGTCTTTAAAAAAAAACACATAAAAATAATTCCAGGAGCTGAAGATATAATTCTGTGGTAGATTATCAGTCTAGCATGCACAAGGCCTTGGGTTCTATTCCAATCACTGCAAAAAAGAGAAAGGGGTAGGGAACAAGAGGTAAGATGGTAAGAAAGGGAGAGTAGGAGGGGAAAGGAAAGGCAAGGAAGGGTGAAGGGAAAAAGTGGGAAGAAGCAGCAGCTAGGCACAGTGGTAAATACCCATAATCCCAGCACTTAAAAGGGATAGGCAATAAGATCATGAGTTCGAGGGCACAGCCTGGGCTCTATAGCAAGATCATCCCCAAAACAAAGAAGAAAAACAAGTATAACAAGGAGGAAAGATCAACTAACCCTATTTACCAGTCATTTCATATGTATCCTAACTAATATATACTTGCTGTTATGATTTCAGTAAAATATATGTGTCATGTTCCACATCTCCTAGAAAATGGGTAGAAAAAAAAGTACTTCCTTTGCAGAACAATTGGCTATAACTATGTAAATACTGTGTTTTTACTTTTTTGTTTTCATTTATTTCTACTTTATTTAAATAATTAATTGGTTGTTGCTATTGTTTTAAGATGGTCTCATTATGTAGCTCTGGCTGGCCTGGGACTCACTCTGTAGACCAGGCTGGCCTCTAAATCACAGAGATTTGCCTGCCTCTGCCTCCAGAGTGCTGAGATTAAAGGCCTGTGCCACCACACTTCCTACTGTGTATTTTTTAAAAAGATGATATATTATTGCAAAAAAACTAGAGGACTTATGCTTTCACTCCAATCTAAAATCCTAAGGCTCTTAACATCTAGAAAAGTTCTTAAGAAATAAACTATATCTTTAGTTCTAAATTTTCATGGGGTTATATGCTAGATTACTACAAATGTTATTAATATCATTTCTCTGAATTGGAATAGTTGCATAGTATAATCTTTCTGCAACTAGAACATTGGGCAAGTCACATAAAGACTTTCTTAAATTTATTTTGAGATGAGAACTAGTATTCCAGTCTGGCCTTGAACTAGTTGAGGATGACCATGAACTTCTAATCCTCCTGCTTCCACTTTTCAAATGCTAGGATAACTGGTAAGTACCACCATTCCCAGTTTATATATCAAGCCCAGGGCTTCCTGTATACTAGGCAACACTCCCAACTGGAACAAATTCCTAGCCCAGCTTTCTTGATTTTAAGATAAAGAAATCATCTTGTCTATTTCAAAAGTTTTTTAAAGGATTAATAAAATTATAGATAACAGAATACTCTTAAAATACAAAAATGTTTTTTAAAGACAAAGAACTATAATTAGACATTTGTCTTTACAGTTGTCTTACCTCTAACAGAGGAGCACTGTGGCTGTGGTTTTCCCTGGAAAAGCTGCTGTCGAACATGTTGATCAACTTCTGTTTCTTCACATTCAGCCACAGTGTGTGTACCAGGAGCAGGTGGTGAAGTTAGAGTTTGCTGTGGAGGTAATACATTCCCCACAGGCTTGCACTGGGAATCCCTGCGTTCCTCCAAACATCCAACAGGCTTCTTTTCCCTTATCTTTTTTATCAGTGTCACACGGTCCCTAATGGACTTAGCAACAGCTTTGGAATCACTTTCATGGAAGAATCCAGATTTGACCTACAAAGAAAACATAATAAATAAACAAACTCAAAATTCTATTAAATAACCAATAATTAATAGCTTGTTTCTATATATCTTTAAAATTGGACATGTGTACATGTGAGAGCTTTTGACTGATACAAGAATAATACTTCAGGGACTGCAGCAACAGGATCTTGTAATGCCAGTTACAAAGTCTATCTCAAAATCCAGTAACAGCATACCCAGTACTGACATCAGAGACATATAGCTACCTAAAATGGTCTTTTGCCTTATATGAGCACATTATCTGATGATATAAGATGGAAATAAGCTTAACATAAAATGAAGCAGAAATGAGATGCTGAAATAAAACTTAAAATAATATCTTTCTGGAGGAAACAGAAAAGTACCATAGTTTTGTTCTGTATTAACATCCCCAAAATAGGAATATAGTCTATTGAAAAAAATACAGATGAAGTTTGAAGCAGAGATCTACATTCTAAGCATGTATGCTCAGAGCAGAGTACTTGCTACATGTTACTAGGGATTAGAATAGTGTGAGAACAGGAAAAGGTTCTTTTTGTCTCTAAGGAACAGAGATGAGCAGCAGAGAACATGATTTGAAGAAGTACCATAGCAATACCATGTTTAGCCCTACAGTCTGCTTGCTTGCTTGCTTTTTTAAATTTTTCACTTTTGAGACAGGGTCTCATGTAACACAGGCTGGCCCATACATAGTAGCCCAAAGTAATCTTCAACTCCTTGATCTCCTACTTCTCCCCTCTAAGTGCTAGGATTATAGGCATGCACCACCAAGTCTAGCCTACAGTCTACTATTTAAAACTTGTCTTAAAGTTCTTCAGATCAGAAAATTCATGGTAGTTGAAAGATTATTAAAATGTTAATGGGACTGGGAATCCCAGCACTTGGAAGGTAGAGGCAGGAAGCTTGCCATGGATTTGAGGGTCAGCCTGGGCTATAATGTGATTACCAGGTCAGTCAAAGCTAAATAGCACATTCCTGTCTAAAACCAAACTAAAACAACAACAACAAAATGGATGAAGTGCACATATCCAATTTTGCCCACCCTAAAGTTCCCAATAAACCCACCTCATAGTAAATGAATTTTAAAGTTACACATCAATAAAAACAAGGCTAGACATGGCAGCACACACTGGAAATTCCAACACTGGGAGGCAAAGGAAGGAAGAGCTGGACTTCAAGGCCATTTTCAGCTACACAATGAATTCTAGGCCCATTTTGGTTACATGAGAACCAGCCTCAAAAATAAATAAATAAATAAATAAATAAACAAATAAATAAATAAATAAAATAAAGGCAAAGGGATGGATAAAAAAAAATTAAGAATACTTGAGAACCTATCCAAGACACCCAACATCCCAATAAGAGAAGTTCCAGAAATAAGAAATAGCAAATCATCTGATCCTCCTGAGGGCTAAAGATTTATTTTGTAGATGTGTATGTTTATATGAAGGCCGAGGTTCTCTCAGTGGTCCCCAGGAATCCTTCTGTCTTCACATACAAAGAGCTAGGGTTACAGAGCTATACCACACCACCTTACATAGGTGCTGGGGATCCAAACTGAGGTCCTCATGTTTGTACAACAGGTACTTTATCAACTGAACCATCGCCCCAGCCTCCAATTTTATTTCAACAAAGGCAGTACGATACAGTTCTTTACAGTGGGCATGCAAATTTAACATAGCCTGCTAGGAAAAGTACTTTGCAATGACATGACAATATAAAAAAGGAAAACAGGAGTCTAGGAGATGCCTTGGTCAGTAAAGTGCTTGACATGCAAGCATGGGCACCTGAGTTTGAAACCCCAGCACCTGTGACAAAAGCAGAGCATGAAAGGACACACCAAGCAGGGTGGTGGTGGCACACACCTGTTGTGGGATATTTGTACACTGTGCTGTGACTGGTGTAACAAAAAGCTGAATGGCCAATAGCTAGATGGAGAAACAGAGAGGACTCTGGGAAGAAGAAAGGCAGGGTCACCAGCCAGACAGAGAGAGGAGTCAGGAGGTGTAAGATGGAAGTGAGGTAACACCATGTGGCTGAACACAGATTAAAAAATATGAGTTAATGTAAGTTATGAACTAGTTGAGACAAGCCTAAGCTAAAGGCCAAACTTTCATAATTAATAAGTCTCTGGGTCATTATTTGTGGGCTGGCAGTCTCAATGAAAAAGTATTGTTACACACCTTTAATCCCAAAGGTAGAGGTAGGTGGATCTCTGTGAGTTAAAGGTGAGCCTGGTCTACAGAGTGACTTCCAGGACAGCCAGGGCTAAACAATGAAAACCTATCTCCAAAAAAAAAGGAAAAAAAAACCCAAACAAAAAAAAGTATACACTTCTAATCCCTGCACTGTGGAGGTAAAAATACATGCCTGTGCAGGCATACATATACAAATATACAGCAAGAGAGAAAGCACACAGAAAAATATGAAAGGAAAGAAAGCAATGAGAAGTAGAAAAGAATCAATCAATCAGGATATGGTAATGTGTAAGGAAAGCATCACTAAGATTTACTTACCATTTCATATGCTACTTCCTCAGGTGTATCTTTTTCTAAATTGAAACTGAATTCAATAGCTTCATTGTCTTTATGTTTGCCTTTTAATTTTTTAGGATCTTCAACCCAGAGTCTTAGAGCCAGGGATGAATTTGAGCAATCATCTTCCTCTGCTAACTCCACCCTCAGTCCAGTATCCTCAGCAAAGAATGCATGGTTTAGTAGGTCCTTAATAGATAACCTAATAAACAAAATATCTCATTATCAATTCTTCCAGTCATAAGCAAGATATGATCCTTTAAATAGTAAAAGTTAATTGCATTAAAGTGAGAATCTTACATTTTCTATTAAGCCATTAATTATTTTACTACAAAAACTACATCTTATAATCAATTTATTACTAGGAACACAAGAAATGTCAACTTACATGCATGTAGAATAATCTTCATTAAGGATTAATAACCAATAACATATCTTGATAACAAAGTCTAACATACATAAAAGTATGCCTAAGAGAAAACTGTTAGGTAGATTTATTAGCTTGCCTTAAGCCACTGGTTTATATTACTAAGACTAAAGCAATTGATCTTCAACAAAAGAAACTAAAAACATTTCCCAGATATATAAATTCTAAGGTGAACTGGAAATCCAAATTTTTACAAATGTTTTAAATAGACTACTTCAATTAACAATTATCCACTCAGAAGCTGTGTGTGATGGCCCAGTCCTATACCACAGCATTTGCCAGCCTGTGTTATATAGTGAGTTTCAGGATAGTCTGGGTTACAGAATGAGACTCTGTTTCAAAAAACTTAATGTACCTAAAAAACAAGCTTGTGTAGCCATCTTCATATTTGACAAAATAGACTCTCACCAATAGACAAGCCATCCAGACAAAAACTAAATGGAGAAATGCTGGAGCTAACTGATATTATAAACCAAATGGACCTAACAGATATGTACAGAATATTCCACCCAAACACAAAAGAATACACCTTCTTCTCAGCCCCTCATGTAATGTTCTTCAAAAGTGATAATATACTCAAACATAAAGCAAGTCTCAACAGATACAAGAAAACTGAAATAATACCTTGCATCCTATAGGACCAGGGATTAAAGCTGGATATCAACAACAAAAACAACAGAAAGCTAATAATGGGGGAGACAGAGTAGAAGATCTAGGTAAAATAAGCAAAGAATATGAAAAATTAAAAGGAAAACACACAGGAAAGGAACATACAGGAAATAAAGAGACACTATGAGAAGACCAACCTTTGAATTATAGACATACACAAAAGCAAAGAATCTCAGGTGAATGTCATAGACCAGATTTAACAAGATTATAGAAAACTTCCCCCAAATTAAGTTAAGATACACCCATCCAAACACAATGAGAACATAAAATACCAAACAGACAAGACCAGAAAAGAAAATCCCCACAGTATATCATAGGTAAACACTAATTTTTTTTTTTTTTGTCTTTTCAAGACAGGGTTTCTCTGTGTAGTTTTGTGCCTTTCCTGGAACTCACTTTGTAGACCAGGCTGGCCTCGAACTCACAGAGATCCGCCTGCCTCTGCCTCCTGAGTGCTGGGATTGAAGGCGTGCACCACCACCACTGCCCAGCTTTTTTTTTTTTTTTTTTTTTTTTGAGCTGAGGATCAAACCCAGGGCCTCGTGCTTGCTAGGCAAGTGTGCTCTACCACTGAGCTAAATCCCCAACGGTAAACACTAATTATACATAACAAAGAAAGTATACCGAAAGCTGCAAGATAAAACTGAAAGTCATATATTAAGGAAACCTACCAGAATAACAGCAATTTCTAAATGGAACCTCTGGAAGTGAGAAGGGCCTTGAGCAATGCACTGCAAGTCCTAAAAGACCATGATTGGTCTTGATACCCAGCAAAACTCTCTGCCATAGTTGAAGGGAAAGAAAAACTTTCCATGATATAAACAGGCTAAAAACATTTACAATCAAGAAACCAAACCACAGGAAGCAATATTTTCATCTAAAAGATGAGAATGAGCATAGCCAGGACACCATACAATGAAGTACAAAGCCATAATTACTAAAAACACAAAGTACCACTGAGAACACAAACAATAACACCAAAAATCAACAACACAATGACCAGAAACTTGCACAGCACTTTTCCTTATACCTACAGATAAGAGTAGCTCTCAGAGGCAGGCGGATCTCTGTGAGTTCGAGGCCAGCCTGGTCTACAAAGAAAGTTCCAGGAAAGGCACAAAACTACACAGAGAAACCCTGTCTTGAAAAAACAAAGTGTAGCTCTCACTCCTCATCAAGGAAACTTCCTTTACAACATATGGAGACCATTACAGAAAACACAATTAGTCAAAATACAGAGTTGTGGAGACAAGTTCCAACAACACAATGCCTACACCTAAAACTCAATAATCATTACAAAAAAGGGGGAGGGAAGATTGTAAGAGCCGGAGGAACAGTAAGTGTGCTGTGAGACTGTGTCTCCTAGAAATGACAAGAAAGCTACTCCCCATGAAGTCTCTCACCAACATGGCTGGCTAAATATGACCTGAACAAGGATGACACCAATAGACATGCTATTGTGGAAGGGGAAAAGCTCATGAGGTCTCAACCCTAGACCAATAATTATAAGCAACTAAGAAATGCTGAGAGTGAGAGAAATAGTCTTCCCCAAGAAAGAGCCCCTTCCCTCCCCAAATTGGTTATTCAATATCAAATGGGTCGGCCCTAAAAACATGTACATACAAGTAACATTATACAAGCCGAGCAGGTTGTAGTGATGTATTTAGAACTCTGTCTGTGTGTGTGTGTGTGTGTGTGTGTGTGTGTGTGTGTGCATGCCTATTTATGTAATAAATGTAACAACAACTAAAGAAAAAAAGGCCCAGCCTGGGCTACCAAGTGAGTTCCAGGAAAGGCACAAAGCTACACAGAGAAACCCTGTCTCAAAAAACCAAAAAACCACAAAAAAAAAGGCAATGAATGAGAGGATTCAGAGGGAGGAAAGGGAAAGGGGAAATGGTAATTATATTATGAACTAAAAAATATTTTAAAAAGGAGAGTAGAATAGAGATTATCGGGATCTGGAAGGAAGAATTATGAATTATTAGTGGTTACAAAGTTATAGTTTAGAATGAAGAAATATTGGGGGCATTAATAGTGATAGGTGTACAGAAATAAGAATATACATAAAGTATGTTTCTGAAATACACCCTTAAAAACAGCTAAAATGGGGCTGGAGAGATGGTTCAGCAGTTAAAAACATTTGCTGCTCTTCTAGATGTCCCAGGTTTGGTTTCCAGTACCCCACATTGAGCAGCTCACAACTGCATGTGACTCCAGATCCAGGGTATCTGATGCCTTTCTGGCCTTTGCACACACTTGCATGCACATGGTGCACATAGATACACCCAGACACACAAACACATACACATAAAAAAATCTTTAAAAAAACAACCAAAAGATGAAACTACCAATTTAAACCAGTAATTATACGTAGCTCAAAATAACAGGAAGTGAAAGCCAATACTAAAGCAGTTATCTATACAAAAATACAAACTTTGATACAAATAAATATAGAATAGTCTTTAAACAAAAATATCCATATAACTTTTACCATTATTATTATTGGCACAAAGATATAAAACCAAATGTAAAATATCTGCTTACTCTCAACTACTTAAACAAGCAATGTCTTACCTGTTTTACATCTTTAGAAATTTATTTCACCTCACTATTAAGCTGATGGTGACTCAAGTTTGTCACAACAAACACAAATGTCAGTTCAAATTCAGCACATAATAGTTATGTCTAAAATGTCAAATGACATGCCATGATATACATTACAGTACCCAGGATAAAAATGCATCCATCATTTATGTAATTCTGTTAAAATTCTACCTACCTTTCAGATTTGTTTTGTCGAATACATCCTTCAATTATTTCTTTCACTTCAGGGTCTGTGACTTTATTGAAGCTGGCTGGTTTAATGCCCTGGGAGAAGAAAAGAGTTTCTTGTTATAAATTAAACAATTGAAAGTGCAAATCAACATGATATTTATTAAACATTTTTTCATAAAAATATCCAATTATTCAATGAGATCATTATACATATATATTTAACTTCTAAAATTTTAAGCAGGGTCTCACTACATAGCCCTGGTTAGGGTGGAACTCTCTATGTCAGTTTCTCAACCCCTTGGGAGGGGGCGTTGAACGACCCTTTCCCAGGGGTCACATAGCAGATATCCTGCATATCAGATAATTACACAATTCATAACAGTAGCAAAATTAGCTATGAATTAGCAACAAAAATAATTGTATGGTTGAGCTCACCACAACATGAGGAACTGTATTAAAGGGTCAAAGCATCAGGAAGGTTGAGAACCACTGCTCTATGTAGAACAGGCTGGCCACAAACTTATAGAAATCTGCCTGCCTCTGCCTCCCAAATGCTGAGAATATAGGCTTGTGCCACCACACCCAGTCAAATTTAACTTTTTATTTCCTGGTGGGGGAGGGAGGATCTAGGACACATGTGGAAGTCAAGAGAGTAACTTGCAGGAGTAGATAATCAATCTCCTTCTACCATGGATTTTCCAGGAATTGAACTCAGGTTGTCAGGCTTGACGGAAAGATGACCAGCTGTGTCATCTCACCAACCCAAGTTTAACTTTTTAAAAAGGATTTTATCACAGCTCCATAAATAACTAAAAATTGTGAATAATCTATATTAATAACTGAGGCAAACTTATATTAATATAGAAACATATAGAGACTAAAAATACTATTATACTTAATAATATGGGGAATTCTCATAGTTTAATATGAAACAATAGAAGGAAAAGCAAGATGGCACGCATATATACACTATAATCCTAACTGGGAAAACATAATAGGGGCTAGAGAGATGGCTCAGTGGTTAAGAGCAGTTGCTGTTCTTTTAGAGGACCTAAGTTCAATTCCCAGAACCCATACTGAGTGGATCACAACCATATGTTACTCCAGCTACAGGGGATCTGATATCTTCTTCTGGCCTCAATTGGTAATCATAAACATGTATGCAAGTACCTATTCACAAACACATACATAATTTAAAAAAAAGAAAATTTAATAATGGACCTGCAAGATACCTCAGCAGGTTAAAGGTGCTTGCCACCGCATCTGATGACCTGACTTCAATCTCAGAACCCACATAAAGTTAAAAGGAAGAGAACTGACTCCCACATATTGGCATCTGATCCCCACACTCACCATGTGGCACATATGTACCCACACATACACAATAAATAAAATGTAAGGGGGCGTGGGGAGAAGGCAGTGAGAAGGCTTGACCTGAGTTCCAGCCTCCATCCCACAATGTGTCAGGAGAGAACTGACTCCTACAAGTTGTCTTTTAGCCTCCATACTCAGGAATGTGACTGTGAGGATTTGTGCATGCATGCACACACACAAACACACACACACACACACACACACACACACACACACACGATGAATGAAATACATTTTTAAAGTAAAACGGAAAAAACTTTTTAAAAAAAGCAAATATATTAACTATTTTTCAATCAGAGAAAAAGGTTTGTTTGCTTGCTTCCTTTGAGGCAGGATCTCGTTTATGTGCCAAGTTTCATGATCCTGTTTCAAATTCCCAAATAGCTGGGAACACAGACCTGCACTACCACGCCAGGCAAAATGAGTATGGTTTTAATAACCTTTGAAGTCTAGCATAGTGGTCTATGCTACAAACCAGTACTGGAGAGGTGAAAGCAAGAGGACCAGAAGTTCAAGGTCACCTTGAGCTACTTAGTAAGACCCAGTCACAGAAAACATAACTTAAAAATAATAACTTCTCTATTTCTAGTATGCTGAATTTAATGTAGTTCAAAGTCTTCTAAAATGGCTAGAAACCCCAAACAAACAGTATGCTTGTGTGCACATAGATACAAATGTATATGCTAATGTATGAAAATATAAAGAAATATGTAAAACCTTTTTCTACTTAAGCAATACTAATACACTGAGAGAATTTCTCCTCAAGCTAATTATTAGGTTCTTGAATACTAATAAGAAACAAATAAAATCCAGAAAGTGTAAAAAAAAAAAAAAGCTGTAGCTAAGATGGCAGCTGAGAAGCTACTGCTGTGTGACTCACTAAAGGAGAAAAGTCAGAATAGACTATTCTAAAGAGATAAAGCAATGAGGAACTTCAGAAATTCATAAAGATGGCCACAAAATACTTGAAAAGTGCAGAGTAAAGGCTGGGAAACACACAGAAAAGAAGCCAAAGCCATCACAATTCCAGGAGTGCTGATCTCTGAAAGGGAAAAGAAGCTGAGACTGCTCCAAAAGGTAGGCCAGGTGGCCCTGGAGAAAAGACACTGGCAGTCTTACTTTTAGACTAAGTCCACAGCCCTCCCAAGTCTCCAAAGCAGCTGAGGGGAGACAGTGATTCCTTCAGTGGGGGAGAGGGGGAGACAATGGTGAGGAATCCCATTCCTGTCACTATGATTTGGAGGACAGACTTGGGCATCATCTGTGGGGGGGGGGTTATTAGAAACTGAGCTACACTGAGGACCCCAAAATGAAGAAAAACCTGAAGAGAGGAAGCCTGAATTTAACTTGCTGTAGCCATGGAGCAATAGACAGTTCTGGAAAGCTGGAAGGCCATGACCAACAAGCCAAAAAGGGCAGGTGACAGAAGGCATAGGGGAAAGTAACCCTGCTCTCAGTTAAATTGGCAAACCTCATCAACTGAGAGTGACCCTAGAGTCTGATAGCCCTGAGCCTTAGGCCACAAGGTAGATCAATCTCTGCAGTCATCCATCTGCTACTCGATTCTATAAAGCTAAAAACCTTGGAGCCTCAAGTGGAATACTTGAAATCCATGGCCTCATCCATCCAACAGGATGATTCATATTTAAAAGATTTGGAAAGTACGAAGACATGTCTTCCACTTGTACAGATTTTGACAGCTACACATCAGAAACAGGATATCTAAAATATATGAAGAACAGCAAAAACTAAATACTATCAAAAGAAATCTTTAAATCAATAGATTGGCTAATGATCTGAATAGACAGATCATAAAAGTAGAAAGACAAGGGCTGAAGAGATGGCTCTGCAGTTAAGAGCACCTGCTGCTCTCCACATAGCGGCTTACAACCATCTGTAACTCCAGTTCCAGGGGAGCCGATGTTCTCTTCTCACCTCTGCAGAAACCTAGTTATGTATATAGTACACATACAGTACAGATAGGCAAAATACTCATACATATAAAATAAAATAAGTGGAAACACAAATGGCTAATATATATTTGAAATAAAAATGTTCAGCATTACAAATTAAAAAACTGCCCCAAGATTCCATCTTACCCCAGCCAGAAAGGCTATCAAGAAAACAAGAAAGGGTCTGGAAAGATGAGTCAGAAGTTAAGAGTGTATACTACCCCGCCCCCTCTACAAAAAGGGTTTCTCTGTGTAGCCCTGGCTGTTCTGGAATTCACTCTGTAGACCAGGCTGGTCTCATTCAGAGATTCACCTGCCTCTGCCTCCTGAGTACTGGAACTAAAGGTGTGCACCACCACCACCCGGCTATACTACGTATACTATTCTTTTTTTTTTTTTTTTTGTCGGATCTGAGGACCGAACCCAGGGCCTTGCACTTGCTAGGCATGTGCTCTACCACTGAGCTAAATCCCCAACCTCAAGTGTATACTATTCTTGCAGAGGAGTCAAATTCAGTTCCCAGCACTGGTATTGGGTGTGGCTCATACTACCTATAACTCTAGATCCAAGGGACACAACTCCTTCTTCTGGCCTTCACAGGAACCTGCATTTATGTGCATATAACCACACAGAGACATACACAAATAATAAAAAATAATAAAATAAGACCTGGAGAGATAGCTCAGCAGTTAAAAGCACTTGCTGTTATTTCAGAAGACTCAAGTTTGGTTCCCAGCACCCAAAGGATGTAATTGTACATCTATGTTTACTTCCACACTATTCACAATAGCCACAGTACCCAGAAGTCAGTCTATATGTCCACCAACAGATGAATGGAAAAAAGAAAATGTACATATACATAATGGAATTTTGTGCAGCCCTAATATGAGATCATGACATTTTCAAGAGAACAGCTATAATTGGAAACCACCATGTTAAATAAAATAAACTAGTCCTGGTAAGACAAATACCACATGTTCTTGCTCATATGTGAAACCTAGACTTAAAATCATATATGTGTGTATATGTATTTACATGTGTGTGTTTATAGCTGACAAAATTAGAAAGGATCATGAGAGAAGAGGAAGAAATCTTAAGAGAAATGGAGAGTAACAAATACATGTGATAGGAAGCTGGGTGTGGTGGTAGATGCCTTTAATCTTAGCACTCAGAAGAGAAAGGCAGGGAGATCTCTGTGAGTTCAAGGCTAGCCTGGTCTATATCCAGGATGGTTCCAGGATAGTCAGGGCTACACAGTGAGACCCTGTCTCAAAATAAACAAGCACATGTAATAGGAAAACAGAAAAGGACTAATTGGTGGAACAAAGGAAAACGACTACAGGGGGCAGGGAGACATAGGAGAGGGCCAGGCATAAGAGAAAAACATGAGAATAAAATTTACTGATGCATATGTATAAAGGAGGTCTGATGAATCCCATTATATTATATTGTAATCTAAAAAATATAAAACAACAACAAAAGAAAATTGGGGCCATCAACATTTCACCATGGACAGAGAAAGGGTTCATAATGCCAAATCCTTCCGTAAGAAGTTAACAGGGAAGTAAGTTAACCATTAACAGGCAGGACTATGCAGGAATTACATTCCTCAGTGGTGTAGCCACTATAAAGGTGCTCTTGCTCAAGTAAATAACACCTCACTCATGCTCATGCAAGGAAGCCAAATTAAATGCAGTGCGGTACAGAAGAAAAAGACACAAAATTAGGAGGGTCTCGAGAAGGGGTTTAGTCTGAGGTACAAGGGCATAAGACAATAATGGGCTGAATAAGATCCAAGTACATTAATATGCGTGTGAAAGAATATAATTATGAAATTGTAAATGAACAAATAAAAGTTTTAGAAGAAAAGAAATACAAATGGCTAATAAATAAATGAGCTATGAAAGTAGAAAGGGGAATACAGAGGGCAGAAAGTTACAGTGGGGAAAGTTGGAAATGAGAAAAGGGGAGAAAAATCAACCAAAATGAAGTATGCATGAAAATGCCATAAAGGAACTTATTCCTTTGTAAGCTAATTTAAAAATATAACAAAATCAAAATAAAACCAAGAACAAACAATAATTTCCAAACATTAGCCACAGATTAAGGAGTCTCTCAACCCTCATCAGAGAAGCCTGTTTGCAGTAGATGAGGATCAACACAATAACCCCCAAGTTGCTCAGGAGCAGAGAACAAAAGACTCTGAAATGTTCAGCCCTAAGTGGGACATCTATATTGCAACCCCTCCTCCTGAGGCTCAAGGATCATTAAGAGGAGACAGAAAGAGCCAGAGGCAGTGGGTGACTACAAGGAAACAGTGTCTTCTAAATAAGGCAGGGCAGCTGCACATATGAACTCACAGTGCTTGTGACAGCATGCACAAAATCTGTGCACGCCTAAGCCAGACCAAACCTCAGCATGGAGAGGGGAGTTGGGCATAAAGTTTCACCTTTGGTGAGGAGCTACTGGAATTTCTTAGCAGTTGATAGAGAATGGATCAGTTTTCTCTAAAAGTGTAGCCTTTCATAAGTCGACCATGCTCCAGTAGAAGCATCCAAGAATATCTGAACAGCACAAAAAGGCCTTGTGGGGGAGGAGGGAATGAATGATGGACAATGAAGTTGAATGGGAAAGGAGAATGGATCTAAGAAGAGTTGGGGGAGGGAGGGTGAATACAATCAAAATATACCACATGATATTCTCAAAGAACTAATTAAAATTAAGCAATACAAAAGAAATTAAAACCAATGCTGGCAAGGATATGTAAAAAGTAGAAACCTTACTAATTGCTGGTAGGAATGTAATGTATTGCAACCATTATGGATATCAGTATGGAGGCTCCTCAAAGAACTAAAAATAAAACTACCATATAACCAAGCTATAACACTCTAGAGTATATATCCAAAGGACTCTTTAGTCAACATACCACAGAGACACTTATGCAACTGCGTTTATTGATACACAATCCACAACAGCTAAGAAATGAACTGGTCTAGATGTCTATCCACAAATAACTATATAATAAAAGTGTGGTACATATATACAATAGAATTTTATTCAGCTGTAAAGAATAATGAAATCACAGTATTTGCAGGAAAATGATGAAACTGGAAATCATATGTTAAGCAAAATAAGCCAGAAAACATGTTTTCTGCATATTTGGAATCTTAAATGTCTCTCTGTGTGTGCATGTGTGTGTGTATTGTGTGTCTGTGTGTGAGGATGGGCAAAAAGGGAGCCATGAAAATGGAGGGAGAGACTAGGGGATAATGGAATATATAATATAAAAGCAGACGGAGAATTATTAGTGGGGGTAGAAAACCAGCAAGATGTAGACAGGGAAAATAGGAGAGAGAGGATGAATAAGAACAAATTAAAACAATACATACATATGAAAAATGCCAAAAGATAACTATTACTTTATATGCACACTTTAAAAAAATACATACAAGTGGTCCAGACAACTTATAATTTTTCTGTAAGCATGTTATCTACCTGAATCTGCTCATTTTACTACCTTTTGTTTATAAGTTTTGGGCTTTCAGAAAATTATCCAGGTATCATTATAGTCATTAAACAGAAAATTGCAAATTAAGCTGAAAGAATAATTGTCATGGATTGAGATAATCTAAGATCTACTTCTACACCTATCATACTACCTTAAAGAATATAGAATCACAAAGTCTTATTATCTTATACTAATAAATCTGCCAAGATTTGGAATTATTTCGGATCCAAAATACAAGAAGCTTTGAGAGAGGTAGAAATGTAAATTGTGATATGACATTTTTGCATGTTAATCTAAAAATAATAGGCATTCAAAATTGCAGTTATGCTTAGGGTATGGATCAGTGGCAGAGCATTTGTGTAGCTTTCATTAGGCCCTGAATTTGATCCCCAGAATCACAAAAAAGACATACTATGCACAGCACTTGGGAGGCGAAGGCAGAAGGGTCAGGAGTTCAAGGCCAGCCTCAGCAACATGGTAAGACTCTGTTAATGTTACTCTATTCATAGAAAAAGTCCTTTATGATCTCTCCACTGACCTCTTCCTGATTTCCTTGGCAATTTATGCCTTTTTCTATATGTAAGTGAAGACAGTCATAGAACTATAATTTATAAATTAAGCACAAAATACTTTTGCACTTGGGGCTCTTTAAATAAAGGACACAAACTAAAAAGGCATTGTAGCTCTATTTCTGAGCTCTTATCAGAGGCTGGGAAGGAATTAGGAATTGTTGCTTAATGGGTATAAGTTGTAATTAAACAGCAGGAATAAGCTTTGAAATATACTCCACAGCACAGTGACTATAGTCAATAATACATAGCATATTATAAAGTAATTAAAAAAGTAAGTTTTAAATATCTCACCACAAAAAAATGATAAATAAGTTACAGGTAAACTACATTGATTTTACATTGTATATATCATATTGTATCACATAACTGTATACAATTGTCATTTGTCTATTTAAAATTATTGACTCTTTCATGGTCTATCTCAAGTCACCCAGCCATATGTGAAGTAGTCCACCCTAAACAATGAAAACACTCCAATTCTACTTTGTATCCCTTACTATACTCCTATCCTTTTATTTTATACTTCTCTTTTTCTTATTTTTCAGGATAGGGTTTCATCGTGTAGCCCAGGCTGGCCTCAAACTTGTAACTCTCTTACCTCAGCCTCCCAAGTGTTGGGATTACAGGTGTGCACTGCCATGTCTTGCTAGCTATTTCTTAATTATTATTCTGCTCCTAGAGATGTAAGCTCTCTGAGGGTAGCAAACATTTATTGTCATTGCAGTCCTTGCAATTTCTAACACAAAAAATTATTCATATCAAGGATTCACACGTTTCACCTGTTAAACTACATACTGAATTCTCTTTCATAATTGAGCACTAAAGTATTATAATCCTTCAAACTCTTGTAGTCAATCTTTACTATCCAATTTTAAAAATTAAGACCAATCAAGCCAGGTGTTGTAGTGTAGCATGCTTTTAATCTCAGCACTTCAGAGGCACAGGCAGGTGTATATCTGTGAGTTTGTGGCCAGTCTGATCTGTGTAGTGAGTTCCAGGACAGCCAGAGGTACATAGCAAGATGCAGGAAAAAAAAAGAGAAAATCAAGAGCAATCTAATATCTGAAACTGTACCACAATTAAGGATGACATACCTGTACATTTTCTCCAAAATAATATAGAGCATTGTATATGACCATAATAAGAGTTCAAGTACATAAATAGAAACCTTTATAAATCTAAACCTTTTCTAAGTGTAATTGTTAAACTAACATTGTTATATAAAATTAAACCATGGGAAGGGGAAGGTTTCTCTTTTCTTCCACTAAGCCACACCCCTTGTCCCATAATTAAATTCAACTAAGTCAATTTTTATCAATTTCAACACAAAATGTGGCAATCTGTAAAGTAAAATGAATAAAATTATACCTACACTGGTTACTTTACGGTATATTTGAGCAGCATTCTGGCACTCGGAATACGGATACTCCGAAGTAGCCATTTCCAACATACACATCCCAAAAGCATAAACATCTACAGATTCATCATAGTGCTCTTCATACATCTCTGGAGCCATAAACTCAGGAGTGCCTACAAAATAATACCACAACCATATTTTTATTAAAGAAAAAGATATATTCATCAAGGTTTCCTTTCCCATTAAAATTATCTATTAATTTCTGTTCCTTCAAAGTAAATCTGTAAGTTAGGCTAGGCATGGTGGTGCACCCCTTTGGTTCTAGCACTTGGGAGACAGAGGTAGGTGAATCTCTTTGAGTTCAAGGCCAGCATAGTCTACATAGTAAGTTCTAGGACAGCCAATGTCATGTAGAGACTCTGTCTCAAAAACAAAAAAAGCAAATTTAACATTTTGTCCCAATGAAGCACAATTTAAAGTACAACTCAAGGTTAGGTTAAGGTGTTAAAAACTTTAGACAGGCATGGTGGCTCACACTTGTAATCCTAGGACTTGAACAATAACAAGCCAGGCCATCAGAATTTTAAGGTTATTCTCAGCTACATAGTATGTTCAAGGCCATCCTGGTCTATAATGAAATTCTGTCTCAAGAAAAGAAAAGGCCAGGCACTATGATGCTCACCTTTGATGCCTGCACTCAGGAGACAGTGACAAGAGGATCTCTGAATTTGAGGCCAGCCTACTGTACAGGTAGTTCCAGGTCAGCCAGAACTATATAATAGAGAGACCCTGTCTCCAGAAAAAAGACAGCTATAGATAAAATCTGATTTTATTTTTTATTTGTATCTTTTTAGTTCAAATTTGGATAAATTAATTTAGTAAATTTTATTCCTTAAGTCCTCAAAATCTTTCAATAATCCCTAATAGATGAGACTGGAGAAGTAGTTCAGTAGTTAAGAGCACTTGCAGAGGACCCAGGGTTCAGTTCCTAGCACCCACATGGTGGCTCACAACTGTCTGTAACTCCAGCTCTAAGGGCTCCAACGCCCTCTTCTGACTTCTTTGGGCATTGCATATGCGCAGACATACATGTAGGCAAAACACCCACACATGTAAAATAAAGATAAATTTAAAAAATAATAGTCCTTAATACATTCTATAAAATATACACACTAGGATGTGATGGAAATAAGTCAGTTTTCATATAATTGGTATTTCAAATCACATTCACAAATATTTCAGAGAAAATTAACAGCTGAGTGTGCTGGCTGGGTCCTAAAATCCCAAGACTGAGGTGTTCAGGCCATCTTCTATTACATAGTGAATTTGAGGCCTGCCTGGGTTACACAAGACCCAGTCTCAATACAAAAAAAAAGTGTGTGTGTGCGTGTGCGTGTGCGTGTGTGTGTGTGTAAAACAAAAATAAAACCTTAAAAAACAAGCAGTGGTCAAAACTTTGCCCAAGCCCATAGTTGACTCATCATCTCTGTTCCAGTCCTATACAACTGACAAATCCAATACCCAGACAGTAAACTGTAAAATACTAGTCACCAATGACACTCTTAGCAAATGATGTGCGCATTAAGGTTGCAAGTCCCAGATCACCAATCTTCACAGATCCAGTGGGTCCTGTGATGAAAATGTTGTCACATTTCAGATCCCGGTGAATAATAGGAGGGGTCCTTGTGTGCAAGAATTGCAATCCTTTTAAAATTTGCCTGCACCAGCTTCTTAAGACCTTTGGCTTCATGACTTTAAATCGTTTTAAGTACCTATACAAAGAAACAAAGATCATGTGTAAACAAACATTCCCAGATTATTCTATAAATACCACTATGAGTGAGTTGCTCTGCTTGTTTACTTACTAGGAATACTACCCTTGAACAATTTAATGTTTTTTATTTTTACTTACATATTTGTTAATGTGTACATATGTGCAACTGCCTGTAGGGGTCAGAAGAGGACACTGGATCCTCTGAACCTAGAGTTACAGACAGTTGTGAGTTGCCTGCCCAATGTGGATACCAAGACTTGAACTCTGATCTCTGGAAGAGCAGCAGGTACTCTTAACCACTGAGCCATCTCTTCAGCCCCTGAATTATTTTCTATTGTCTGCTGCAGCCAAAAAAAAAATCTATCTAAAACCTCATTTTCATCTAATTTCAGTGACTTACAGTCACTTTACAGGTCATTTAAGTTTACCATCCCACCTCACATACCATCAAAAAAAAAAATGGTATGACCTACACCAAAAGATATGCTACAAAGTCTAGTACTTTTAATTCAAAATAAGAACCATATTAGAATGAGTTTTTGGAATAGAAGCACTATTTTAAAAAGAAAGCCCTTCTCTACATCTAAATAATTACTTATACAGTCACTGGAGGACATAGTTATATAAAATTTTACTGGAAAATGTTAGGGAAAATGTACACTTCACATTTAATTATTTACAATTGATTATACTATCAATTTATACTAAATGAAGAGTTGGTTACAAACAAAAGACTATAACTATGTAGTAGTTATTCCTTATAAGATGTGTAAGTTTGACCAAAACCTCAGCAAGTCATTATCTTTTTAAAAATGCAATCATAGTCTATAATAATTTTTAACTCAAATGTTATGATATCTCTGAAACATTAACTTTTGTGGGTTGTTTTTAGATTTATTTATTTTATGTGTATGAGGGTTTGCCTGCATGTGTATATTTTCTAAGTGAGTGCCAGGCACTCACTGATGTCAGAGGAGGTCATTAGATTCCCTGGTTGTAAGCCATCACATTGGTGCTAGGAGCCTCTGCAAGAGCAACAAGGGCTCTTAACTTATGAGCCATCTCTCTACTCCCCATTTTTATGCTTTTGAGGCATGGTCTCATGTAGCTCAGGCTGGCCATGAACTCATGTAGCCAAGAATGACCCTGAACTCCTGGTCCTCCTATCTCTACCCCCCCACACACACACACACATAAACTCAGTGCTAAGATTAACCCATGGCTTAATTCATACTAGGCCAGCACTTAACCAACCGAGCTTCATCCCCAGGTCCCCAAACATTACCTTTTCAGCATTGCATAGTCTAATAAACTGCATTAATATCCTGATTTTTCAATCTAAAATAGATAGATTCTACAAGTTCTTTTGTTGTTCTTGTTGTTGTTACAGTACTGGGGATAAATCCCAAGGCCTTGTACATACTAAGTAAGTGCTATTTCACTGAGCTATAGCCCCAGCCCCTCTACAAACCCTTAAGCCAGAAAGTTTATAAATAACATTTATGATTCTTTAAAATGATTTCCATCTCAACCAGTACTAGCAGAGTCAACTTACGTCTTTAAGGTTCCTGATGTCATTAGTTCAGTCACTAACACAATACATTTCTTTCCTTTTAATATAGACTCCCAGGAATCATAAAATCGAACTATATTGGGATGCTGGAGGCCTTTCAACATCTCTGCTTCTTCTTTGAACCGTTGCTGCTCAGCTTTAGTTAGTTTGCGGTCCTAAAGTACAAGAACAAGTGCCAAATTACTAACACAGACATTTCCATGCACATCTCTCATAGCTCAACTGAGTGCCTTACTGTAGGCATAGATGTCTTACACCTATCAATTTTTTCTCAATATCTATAGAATAACAGCTATTCTTTCTTAATTAAGTTGGCTCTTTAATCAGGTAATTCAACTATTGTTACATTTTATAACTATGCTATAAACACACATACATAACATCAATATCTTAAGGGCTTTGGGATATAGTTTGGTGGTAGAGTGCTTATGTTATCTCAAAATGAATTGACAAAAAGTAATAAAATAGGTAATTGCGATGTTTCCCTAAGAAATCTCCAAGTTTTCATATCTAGAAGATCTCTAAAAATCAAAACAAAAATAAACAAATGGTAATGAGACTTAGACATTTATTCCTGTTTAATTTCTGGATTGTTAAAATAAGACTGCTCTAACAGAAATATTGGGCTACTAACGTAATGAAAGACCTTCAAATAGGCACTAGACCTCTAATCTGCTACATTCATTAAAGGCGAAAAGTCATAGGTACAATGCTTATAAAATCCTGAAGGATTGTGATCCTAAAATTCTGAAGTCAGACAAACTATCATGTTAAGAAAAGAAAAATGCCTATATTTCTAGAAATAAGGAGAGAGAAAACATCCATCCCATACAACTCTTCTGAAAATATTATTCAAATACTTCCAATAAAAAAAATGGGCCAAGTCAGGTGTACATCTTTAACTCCAGCACTCGAGAGACAGAGGCAGGTGGATCTCTGTGAGTTTGAGGCCAGCCTGGTCTACAGAGCAAGTTCCAGGACAGCCAGGACCGTTACACAGAAAAACCCTGTCTTGAAAAACACAAGGCAAAAGAATAAAAAGGCCAAACTTTTATCGGGGCCAAGAACCTGTGATGAGACAGGTCACAGACGCTAGAGGAGAACCTCCTAAATGAACACAGTATGAAACCAACTCCTAGTGACTTACTGTTATACCCATAGATTAGCACATCTCTCAGCCCTCATCAGAGAAACTTCTTTTAGCAGTAGACGGTGATTAACAGAGACCTACAACTGACCAACACGCAGACAACAAGAGATTGCAAAGTGTTAAGCCCCAAATGGGACATCTATATCACACCCTGCTCCTCTTAAAGCTCAGGGATCATTGCAGAAGATTGCCGGAAAGATTTGCAAGAGGTGGTGGATGACTAAAACAAAACAGTGTTTCTAGGATACAACAGGGAAGCTGCATAGATGAACTCACAGCAGTTGTGACAGCATGCACACCTGTAGAAGCTCAAGCCAGACACAGTGAGTATTTTTAGCTATCACAGTAGGTATATTGAAGATATCAGATTATGGCGTTAATTTTAATTAACAATCAACAACCCAATTAAAAGAAAGATTTGAAGAGAGATTCAGGGTATTGAAGAAATGATAAAATGAGGCCCTGGGTGTGATCCCCAGCATTGACAGAAACTGAACACATTTCATCAAGTAATTACACATATGGGTCAACTTTGTTGGCTAGTTTTGTTTGTTTGTTTTTTCGGGACATGGTCTCACTACATGGACCTGACTGGCCTGGAACTCACAGAGATCTGCCTGTCTCAGCCTGAGTACTGGGATTAAAGGTATTCACTACCATATCTGGCAACATCATATGATATCATCCTTAGGTTTATCACTGTTGGAAAGAGGTGTATTGTTTTTTTGTCTTGTTTTGTTTTTATGAGACAAGTTCTCATGTACCCAGGATAGCACTGAAGAACTGAACCTCCTGCCTCTTGCTAAGATTACAAGCATGTACAACCATACTGTGCTTTGTTTTTTACCCTTTGGAGTGGGGTTCTCTATCTCTTGCCCAAGTTGGCCTCAAATTCATGATGCAATTACCTGTCTTCCAAGTAGCTAAGATTACAGCCTATGCACCAATACTCCACAAGTTTCTTTTTAAATAGATACCTACTTTGTTAAGGTCTCCTACTGCAAATTTGCTTAGGTGCTTTTGGGGGTTTTTTTTGCAAATAACAATCTTCACTTTTAATTGCATTAAATTTGTATGTACATACTTGTGTGTGTCACAGTGTATGCAGAGGTCAGAGGGTTTAATATTTTAATATTATACTGTACATTTTTTATCTATATTTGTAAAGAATGCTAAAATTGTTGTTAAATATATTTATTTGGGTTTGACTGTGTGTACAAGGGATGCCATAGAATTCATGTGGCGATCAGAGGACAACCCTCTGGAGTCTGATCTTTCCTTCCACCATATGGGTCCTGGGGATCAAACTCAGGTCATCAGGCTTGGTAACAAGTGCCTTTACCCTTTGACTCATCTCTCCAGTGCTGATAGCTTTCTTATAAAATCTTAATCTGCTTTTGGTAGCACAAGTTGGACTCTGATTTGCTTTTTGTTCTGCTGTCTTAAGGCAATCAATGCTCTGGAAAACTCAGTATAGTGAAGACTTATGCCTCTAGTCATCCTATCCTATGTAACAGAAAAATCAGAGACTCAAATTTTCCAGGAAGATATTTTATTTTCAACAGGAAATAGTAAGACAGTCTCTCTCTTATATTTGTACTGTTCTATTTTCTAACATTATTGATTTTGCTAAAATAGCAGCAATATTGAAAAAAGGTGCTAACAGTCATGATTACCTCCTACTAGATTTTCATAAATGAAACAGCTTTATCAACCTAGAGCTTAAAAGACTACTTTGTTTTAAAGAAATTGTTTAAAATTCAGTGATTTCCATACACACACACATTAGTTTTGCTTTTTAATTAAGAGTATCTGCAGAATTCTACCTATTATCTTCTCAGCACCTACTAATACAATCATATGTTTTATTGGTAAGTTTCCTAGTATGGAATTAGTCTTAAATTCCTTCTTTCTCCTATTCTTGTATTTTGGAGATATTAAACCTAGGGCCTCACACATGCTGAGTTAGTATACTCACTAAGCTACACTCCCCAGCCTGTTTTTAAATTCCTAAAACTTACAGCAAAAAACTATGATTCACTAGTGAATTCTATTTGCTAAAATTTTACTAAAGAATTTAATTAGCTACTGTATTCATATATGACATTAAGTTATATTTTTCTGTTTCTTGTACAAGGATTTAGTATTAAAATTACATAGGGTTATGAAATTATTATTGTCATTATAGTTGGTTTTTTTTGAGAAAGTGTCTTTCTATGAAGTCCAAGTTGGCTTGAAACTCATGATCCCCCCTGCCTCTGCCTCCTAAGTGTTGGGATTATAGGTATATACCACCTACCACATCTAGCTCAGGCTTCATGAATGGGATACAGCAGTTTAACACTGAAATTTCTTGTCATCTAAATTTTACTATGATTTAAAGCTTTGAAGCTACAAGCTCCTGATGTGAGGTTTGAATTTTGTTTTTCCTTTTTTTAATTATAATAAGAGTGGAGACAATGAGTAAGATTGGGGATTTTGTATTCAAAGGATACAAAAATCTCAATTATATAAGAGTAGTTAAGGCTTTCTATGTATAGTATGGTAAATATAGAAAATAATATATTGTACATCTTAAATTTGATGAGAGTAAATTTCAAATGTTATCACTACAAATATTTAAAGATATGTTTGGCTTGATTTAATTACTGTGTATTATTTTGTAATTATTGTATATTACTTTGATCAATCATAAGACCACTTCGTACTCTATATATATACAACTGCAATTTATCATTTTATAATTTAAAAGAACAAAAATTAAACTTAGAAAACTAATGTATTGCAAGGCATGATGGCTCGCACCTATAATATCAGCACTTGGGAGGCTGAACCAGGAGAATTGCAAGTTCAAGGACATCCTGAATCTCATGAGTCACAGGCTAGCCTGAGATACAGTGAGATCATTTTTTTTAAAGATTTATTTATTTATTATGTGTATAGCATGCAGCATGTATGCCTGCAGGCCAGAAGAGGGCACCAGATCTCATTACAGATGGTTGTGAGCCACCATGTGGTTGCTGGGAATTGAACTCAGGACCTCCGGAAGAGCAGTCAGTGCTCTTAACCTCTGAGCCATCTCTCCAGCCCTAGTGAGATCATTTTTAAAACAAAAACTGAAAAAAGTACTGATAATAATCTTTGTTGAACCCTAACATCTTACTATATTTCCTTATACTTTTTAAATGATTGAAACTTCACATAGTTGAAGATCCTTGTGTACTCCTCCTTGATCCTACCACTTTCTTCCCTTTCCCAGAAATAAACACTATCTCAGTTCATGAAGGTTTTTAAATATTTAAAAATTACATGTGTTCATAATGTTTTGTTGCTGGAATTGAGCCCAAGGCTAAGAGGTATTCTCTACCACTGAGTCTTCAACAACAGTTTATCAATGTTAACATTTCAAAGCTTTTGTTGTTGCTGTTACTGACACTGTTTCAGGCAGGATCCTACTATATAGCACAGGCTAGCCTCAAACTCATGATTCTCCTGCCTCAGCCTCCCGAGTGTCACCAAAACGTAAGTTATGGGCTTTTAATTGATCTTTATAAACTATTAAATATAATTTCATAATATCACGTCCAATATTTTAATTTTAATTTCCTCTTTCTTTAAAAAACATTTCTATTCTTGCTTCTCTTTGCTTGTTTATATCTTAACTTTTTCCTATCACTGTTTTAAGTTTTGAATAAACAATAAATGTGGGTTTTATCTTTTAATACCCTCTACCAGTTTGTGTGTGTGTGTATGTGTGTGTGGGTGTGTGTGTGTGTGTGTGTGATTCTGTTTTGTTTTTGAGGCTTGGTCTCATTATTTAGCCCTGGATGGTCTCAAACTCACATGGATGCACCTGCCCCATCTCCAAGTATAGGTATTAAAGACATGAGCCACCATGCCCAGTTATTTAAACATGGAAACACAGCATGTCCACATTTGATAAAGTAAATAATATACTTACTTTTACTTCTTTTATCTTATGACCTCTAATTTTTACTTAGTTTTTCATCCTTTCTATCAATAAATAGGAACATATTGCATTTTTTCCTTTTTACTAATGGCTTGCCTCCTTTGACACCCATAAATCAGACATATTTCTCTGTAAGTACGGTATATGGTTGAAAAGGTAGCTCAAGGGTTAAGAGCAATGGGTGTTCTTCCAGAGGACTTAGGCTCAATTCCCACCACACACAACCATCTGTAACTTCAGTTCCAGAGGATCCAACATCCTCTTCTGGCTTCCATGGGTACCAAGCACACATGTACAGAGACATACATACAGGTAAAATACCCATATACATAAAATGAAAATATATATATATCTTTTAAAAACAAACAAAAAGAAAGTACAGTATTAATTTGTTTCCCCTTGTGTTTCTAAACCCCCCAGTCACTACAGTAAATAATTCAAAGTACTGAGACACATCATTCCTACACTATCCACTCTCATACTACTGCTGCTCCTCCAACACAAGTTCTATTAAAATGGTCTAGAACTAAAAGTAGTACATTATTATGTTGCCCTCCAAATTTACTCCCTTTTAGCTACATAGTCTTCACTTAGTACTTTTTGTAGTGCTGGGGATGGAATTCAGAAGCCTTGTGAAAACCACTGAGCCCTTTTTAAACTTTTGCTGATATTTTATTTACCCAATGTCTACATGTGTTGGTTATCTAGATCAATCTTCTTTTAACTGTTAAATAATTACACTTTGGTCTTTGTAAGTACACAACTATGTCTCACCTTGCAGACAAGTGATATCTAGACTGGTTGGAGAATCTTGGGTTTTGAAGCCTTTTTCCTTTATTTGTCTGTAGTCTTTTATTTTTTAGGTTCTAGCACTAAAAATAAGAAGTCATGTGCAGGTACAACTCTTTTTGCTTGTGTGTCTAGTTATCTGCCAGAACTTCTACATTCGTTTCCTTAGATGTCTACTTAGGGTACTATTTCTACTTGAATATCCACGTTACAAAGTGACTACTTCTCCTCATACTCAATTGCCCTCTTAGGGGTCCTTAATTTACTAAAAAGGGCACTAGATACCTTAACATCTAGTGATGATATCATAAATGATGGAGGTAGAGAAGCCATTCCCCAAGAGCTAGCTCTGTACTAAGATGTTATTAGACACCAAGGAAGACTCTGCTCCCTGTCCTCCTAAACTGCAAAATCTTAAGATCTAAAGGTTTTCCCAATCTGTAGACTAAATAATCAACCAGTCTACCAGTCTTACAGCTTCCCTCATACTTTTGAGGGGTCAAAACTAAGCAAAGAGGCCAGCAGTTCTTTCTATAAATTATATATAGACTAAATGTCTATGTTTCCCCTTCCAGTGGTGATGCTTCAACCTGACAACTTTGAGGAGTCGGTTCTCTCCTTTCACCATGTGGGCTTTGGAGACTGAACTCAACTCATCAGACTTGCACAGCAAGAACTTCTACATTCATGGGCCATCTTGCTCATCCAGGATATGTGTGACAACATCAATCCTGAGAATAGTATGCTAAGTGAGTAATAACTAGACACAAAAGAACAAACACTGCTTATTTTACTTCTATGAAATACCTAAAAAGGGTAAATTCAAAACCGAAAGTAAAGCCAGATGTGATGGCCCACACTTTTAATAACAGGACTCAGGAAGCAGAGGCAAATGGATCTGTGAGTTTGAGGCCAGTCTGGTCTACGTGTGAGTTCCAGGCCAGCAAGGGCTACATATTGAGACTTTGTTTCAAAAACAAACAAAACCAGTAAGTAGAATCATGGTATCCGGAGTTAGGGAGGGTGAGAAATAGAGAATTATCATTTAATAGTTACAAAGTTTCTATTTGAGATGATAAAAAAAAGTTCTAGAAATGGATTATTAGTAATTATAAATCAGTTTGACTATACTTGATGTCACTAAATTAAACATTTAAAATTGAATTTTATGCATATTATGCTACAATAAATATTCAGGGCTGGTGAGACAGTACAGTGCCTAAAAGAGCGTGTTGTACAAGCCTGATGACCTTTTGATCTCTAGAACACACGGCAGAAGGAGAAAATCAGTTCCCAAAAGGTGTCCTCTGATCTCCATATGCATGCTATGGTGTGTGTTAATCTCTCTCTCTCTCTCTCTCTCTCTCTCTCTCTCTCTCCCTCCCTCCCTCCCTCCCTCCCTCCCTCCCTCCCTCCCCCTCCCTCCCACCCTCTCTCTCCTCTCTCCCTCTTTTCCCCTCTCCCCCCTCTCTCCCATACACAAATAATGATAAACAGAGTAAAAAAATTGGGGTTGGGGATTTAGCTCAGTGGTAGAGTGCTTGCCTAGCAAGCGCAAGGCCCTGGGTTCAGTCCTCAGCTCTGAAAAAAAAAAAAATGAAAGAATTTTTAAAAAGTGTTCAAAAACCCTGTCTATGGTGGTGCGAACCTGTCATTCCAGCTTGGGAGGCTAAGACAGGTTATTCAGGAGTTCAAGGCCAACCTGGGCTACATAATACCCTACCTTAAATAAAATCAAAAAGAGTTAAGGGACTTAACAAAAGCAAGGAATGCTAAGCACAGAAGATAAACAGAAACAAGTAAAATATTATGTTTTCCTAATCCTAAATGGTTATAAATTATATCCTGAATGTAATTAGCTAACATCCATACCTGGAAGATCAGATCACTCTAAAGAAAAATTAATATATTTTAAACTTTCTGACTAAATTTGTAGAATGTAAATACTTCTTACGACAAACTCAATTACTCTACTTCATAATTTGCCCCTAAATATCAAAGGTAATTACAACTAGGAGTAAACAACTTTATAAAATTGTAACTGCTGTCTCAGACACATTGCTACAGAGAAAGTCCACTAAAAATGCAGGGTCAGTACCTTTAAATTTCTACTTCTGATTCAGCGGACAGAAAGTAAGTGTGTTAAACTAGTGCCAAAACCCAGAGGGAAGTATGTACAGTAGAGCTTTCAGCTACTATTGTAATCCTCCCTTGATCATACTGAGACAGACACTATTATATTAATGGTAATGACTTTGATAGAATAACTTCCACCCATCAACAATGAGGAGAGTTCTTGGTGCAAGAAAGGCAAACTAGAGAGTAGCAATAGCTAATGGAGTTAGCATAGAGCCATTAAAATGCTAATCTAAAGACTGGTTATGGTGCTACATGCCAGTAGTCCCGGTGCTAAGAAGGCTTGGGCAAAAGAACACTAAATTCTGAGGTCAGCCCAGGGTATATGGGGAGATTCTACCTTAAAAAAAATCTAGTCTATGGAAATGAGCCATAAATACTGCTGTTCCAAAGAAAGATCATAAAAAAGCAACAAGCATAAAGTTTTACTAGTGTTATACTTACTCATTTATATTGATAGTAAATAGATGTAAAATTCAAATTAAAGAATAGAATTCAATTTCTCCACAGTACACTAAAAATACTATCTTTTTATAAATGTTAACTAAACATTTAATCAATTTTAATATGTAGAATAGTAAAAATATACACAAAACCTTTTCTGAAATGTAGACTAACAGCAAGATGACTAATCACCATAGGTATTTTACTCAAGATATGGAACATATCTTTAAGAGAGTGACTGAACAAAGACAGCCTCCAGGGCACCCTGCTCTAGCAGAGCTACCTAGGAAAGTGTTTTCCCAGGTACAGCCTGAAGGCACACAGAGTTTACTGACACTGTTGTCCCAGTAGGATCTTGGCACTCTCTACATGGTGCTGGTTTTGTAGGCACGCAAAATTCAAGAGTTGCAATGTTGGTGAGGCCTTGGCTCCAGAAAGCTGCTGATGCCAGGAAACTCATAGCAGTGTCAGGTGTTCTGCCTGGAGCTCCTGACCAGGCTCTTCATGAAACTGGGAAGGTGAAGCCTACATTTAAACAGTGACTGGAGATGCCAGAGCCATGCAACTTCTACTAAGAAGCTATGAATGCTGCAATCCACTGAGTTGAGTCAGAGCTACCCAAGCCTGTTAGAACCCAGATGAAACAACCATGAGCCCTGAATACCAGATACAGAATTACAGGGTTCGGTGTTTGCCTTACTAGGGTTTTGGTCTTGCTTTGATCTAATCTTTCCTTGTTATATTCCTTTCAGAATTAGAATTCCTTTTAGAAATGGAATGTTTGGCATGTGACACTGTATATTGGAACTATATAATTTGCATTTTTTTTTTTACTTTACAGGAGGTCATAGTTAAGAGACTGATTTGAATCTCTGAAGAGACTGTACTTTGGGATTTTTTTGGACAAATGAACTGTTAAGATTCTGGAGATTCTTAGCAAAGGACTAAACATATTTTACATTATTAAAAATGAGATGTTTGAAGTACTGTGGTTTAAAAGTAACGTGTTTGGATGTCAAATTGACAAGAGATGAATTACAATGGTTAATTTTGATTGTAAGGTTGATCAGATTAAACACATATAGGCATCAATAAACCATACCTCTGCGTAAGGGTGTTTCTAAGGAAAAATTAGCTGAGCAGGTTAAGATCTAACCTGAATGTGGGTACACCATTCCATTGCCTGGGTTGCAGACCAGATAAAAAGGGGGGGAAAGGGAAAGCCAGCTGAGAATCAGTCATTCTTCCTTTCTCTGCTCCCCAATCTGTCTTCTGGCACCAAGCACAGGAGCTGCTCCCACAGCCATGCATTCCTCATCCCAGTGAACTCTATGCCATGAGTCACATCCAAGATTAGGAACATTTCTTTTCTGAAAGGTAAACTATGGTTTTATAATCTCACTCTCTTAATGAAAACGTCAACAATGATCTACAAAACTAGATCAGGCTACGTGGATCTATTTCTACAAATGTAAAAGAAATAACAATGATATAAAAGCTATGTAAAATAACTTGTTCAGGTAAGGATAAATAGTGCATTCCTACAAAGTATCCTATCATTGCTTTTTTTTAAGTTTTTTTATAGCATAGGCTGGCCACAAACCATTTATGTAGCCTCCACTTCCTAAGTGATGTGATTAAAGGCACTACAACTACCATGTCCAGCTCAATGACTGTTCCTAGCATGAACTTCTTCAGCATTTTACCACTATTATTTATTAAATACTCAAACATGTCCCAAGCTTTACAAGCATTATCTCTATGTTTCATTTCTTTTTTCTTTTGGTTTTTCAAGGCAGGGCTCCTCTGTGTATCCCTGGCTGTCCTGGAACTCACTCTGTAGACCAGGATGGCCTCAAACTCACAGAGATCCTCCTGCCTCTGCCTCCCAGGTGCTGGGATTAAAGGCGTGTGCCACCACCACTTAGCTAAAAATAGCATAATTTTGACACATATACATAAAACTATAAATGATAGAATACCCTCTTTGACCAGACTACTTAATGTGCCTGAACCTCAGATATGCTATCTGAAAATAATAATCTTTACCTCATATAACTATTGCCAAAATTAAATAGTAAGAATTTGTGTCCAATTAAATTTTAATTTTATGATAAATGCAAAGTACATAATACCCATTGTTGCTAACTATACTTAAACACCTCAGCTACAAAGTCTATTGTGAAATTTTCAGAACCTTAACAGACATATTAAACAAAGGCCACACAAAGCTAAGAGGTAATGCCAATTGATAAATGTAGAAGAAAAGTAGGAAATAGAAAGTTGCCATTTGAAGCAGAAGGATCACAAGTTCAAGACCAGTTTGAGCCAGCAAGTTCCAGATCAGTCTCACATAAAAAGCCCAGAACACCATAATTACAGTGTAGATTACCTGTGTAAACATACCAAAGAGCACCAAAAATTAGTGACTGAAGTTCTGAGAAGTATTTCACAGTGTCAAAGTATATATTCCTAAGACACTTAATCTACAAAGGAGGAAAGATAACTTCATAGTAGGAACAATCTGACAGATAATACTATAGTCAAGTGGTCAAAATTACATTATCATTAATATGTATCAACACCATGTATCCTCTGCTATCACAGCCTGAATAGAGGAGCATCACTTTTGTGGAAATCTTGCCAAAAATATAGAGCTTAGCTAGCCAACCATGGTAGTGCAAGCTATAAAGCATTTAAGAAGCAGAAGCAGAAGGATTTTATATTTGTGGTCAATATAGTTTACTTAATGAGTTCTTGGTCTTTGTAGGCTATATAGTGAGACCTCATCTCAGAAAGAAAAAGAGAAGGGATGGGAGGGAGAAACTGTTAGTACCCTTTGAAAGTTCAAGGAAAAACTGTTAAATAGGAAGGGGGACCATACAAGTAAACACAGTATAGAAATGTGAATATAATCACAGAACTGAAAAGAGAAGTATTTGAGGGGAAATTGATATATTCTGATTATTCAATATTTTAGTTTATAGTATATCTTTGTAACTCTTTTGTAAGTAGAAAATCATCTGAAAATAAGTGCAAAAAGAAAAATGAGGTAAAGGAGTAGTACCTCTGTTTCTTTCTACTTCTAAGCCTCTCATTTCCTTTAAACAGACCCGTATTTAACAACCCTTTCATCTTTTGCTAACTCCAGTCTCCAAAGTTTCTTCATATGCTGCCTATAAACTCCTAGTATAAGCTTTATGAAATCGGTTGTGTTTGCTTTTTCTCCCTTTTTGTGTCTCTAGCACGTAGTATAAGTCTGGCACATTGCAAGGAGTGTTTATTTGTTGAGAAACCAAAAAAAAAAAAAAATGACAACTGTATTAGGTTGTATTCATTTCCTATCGCTGCAGTAACAAATTAGCATAAACTTAGTGGATTGAAATGCATAAATTTAGTGGATTGAAACACAGACGTATTATCTTCCAGAAATGGGAATCAGAAATCTACAGTGACTAGACTGGAATCTAGACAGCAGCACTGTTTCTTCTGGGGCCCTAGGCAACTGTTTAATTCCTTGCCTTTTCCGGCTTTCTAAGCTATCTGCATCCTTTGACTTGGTGACCAAGTCCTGCAACAGCATCACTCCAAACTCTGCTTCTATTCTTTGATCTTTCTCAAATGATTGTCAACCTGCCTCCCTCCTTACAAAGACTGGTGATTAGATGAACCAAAATAATTTCCCTATTCCCATCTTTAATAGTCTCATCTGCAAAGGTACCTTTTTTGGTTATATTTAGTATGAAACTTGTAGAATTCTCTTCTCTGTCATGTAACTTTGGGTTTTCATGGTTTATAGGTTTTGCTTTTCAGGAAATGGATGTTTTGGTAAATTATTAAAATGGAGGTTGGAATATCACTTGACAATACTCCATCCTTGGAACAAAGATTAAAGAGTAAAATGATTTATCATTCCATCCTTGGAGCAAAGAATAAAATGATTTATCATTTTCTACTCATAAATCTACTGGATAAATCATAAATCTACTAAAAATAATCATAAATACTACTAAAATAAATATATAAAATAATATAATAGAATATAAAAAATAATAATCATAAATCTACTGAAAGAGACAGTTGGTCTAGATGTAATCAAGGAGAAATGGGTCTCTCTAAAACTGTAAGATAGGAGTAATGTGGAGCACAGGACTAGCTCTCCCAATTCCAACAGTATTAATTCCCCATCAGCGGAGGAACCTACATGGGACCGAACTAGGCCCTCTGAATGTAGGTGACATTTATGTGGCTAGATCTGTTTGGGGAGCCCCTGGCAGTGGAACCAGGACTTATCCCGGGTGCATGAAATGGCAAAGGTACTTTTAACAATGAAAAGTTCTAAGGACAAAGACATGGGCATCTTTGAGAAGTCATTATTCAGCCTACTACACATATCAATTTCTTTGTTTTTCTTTTTAAAGTCTACCCAACAAATAACTAAAAATAACTCACAAAAACTATTTAGAAACTAATATTTCCAAGACCAGAGTTGTCCCCTTCCACCATCATCCTTTGCCATTTTGCAAAGCATTTGTCTTTGGTTTAGATTTAATCAAGTTATATGATTTGTTAAACAAAGAGACTAGAACATATATATTTAAGCAAGATTCATCATACCTAGATTCAAGATAATCTCTTTTCTCTTGGGTCTATACTTAATATCTATGGCTGGGATCTGGTGAAAACAAAAGGAAATAGAACTAAACAGCATTGTGCATGTGGCAGGGCCTTTAAAGGAATTAAGCATATTCATATCCTTGTGTGGCTCACACAGAATCTAGAGACATTTCTGAAGTGGTAATAAAACTATTTAGGAGCGAAAGTAAGTGCCCTACAGTGAATATTTCAAAAAACTATATTTTTTTTTTTCAGAAACAAGATCTGGCATCTAACTCAGTATTTTTCTGCCTCGATCTCCTAAATGCTGGCATTATAGGTGTTAGCATCATGCTTAACCCTTAAACATGGATTTTCAGTTATTTCTTGGACTTGGACATTACCTTGGCTATAATCACTACTATAATATAAGTACATAGAAGCTGGGCGGTGGTGGCGCACGCCTTTAATCCCAGCACCCAGGAGGCAGAGGTAGGCGGATCTCTGTGAGTTTGAGGCCAGCCTGGCCTACACAGTGAGATACAGGACAGGCACCAAAACAACACAGAGAAACCCTGTCTCAAAAAAACAAAAACAAAACAACAACAACAAAAAGTACATAGAATGTTCACTCAACATGGCAACCTGCTATGGTCGTTTGGACCTATTTTTTTTTTTTTCTTGTTGGTAGTTTTGATTTTCAGTGACATCTTTAGTTCAGACTCTAGATGGAGTTTCTAGATATCTAGGTGCTATTTCAAGGAGACCTGGTCTAGAGAGATGTAACTCAGTTGGCAGAGAAGTTCAGTCCCCCAAAATCAAATAAACTGGGCATGGTGGTACATGCCTGTAATCTCAGCACTTGGGAAGTGGAGGCAGGAAGCTCAGAAGTTCAAGATCGTTCTCAGCTACAATAGTAAATTTAGGGCTAATCTGGAATATATCAGACCACGTCTCAATTAAATATAATAAACTTCCTACACTAGGCACTTAGATTAAATTCCAGTCTATCTGAATGGCAACTAACAGCACTTTATAATGGGTAGAATCTGGATATTTTGTAGACACCGACACTCAAAGATACCATTAGAATTTAAACAATAATGGCCTACACTTAGTGGCTGTCTTTATTTAATCTTAATTTTGTGGTTTGTTTTTTGTTGCTGTTGTTGGTTTTATTGATGTTGTTTTGAGGTAGGGTCTCATGTGGCCCAGGCTATAGTCAAGAATGACCTTGAACTTCTAATCCTCCTGCCCCGACTCCCCAGTTACTAGGATTACAGGCATGTGCCACCATACCTGGTATATATGGTGCTGAGATTGAACTCAAAGCTTTGCTCATGCATGTTAAGGCAAGCGCTGTACCAAAGTGAGCCATATTCCCAGTCCAATCTTAATTTTAAGCATCCTATATGAATGCTGACCATTTTTCATGAGTTGACTGAGGTTACCAAGGCTTGTTCTCCTCCTATTTGCCCTACATCTGCCTGAGACTATTCTCATTATAATACCTTCTATGCTGCTTTGTCCCTCATTTGTTAATAGTACTACATAAAATAGCTATCATAGAACAAAATATATGGTAATTCAGTCATTCTCCCCATTTTTTTCTTTAATTTCTCCTTGCTAAACATACTTGAGCTGACTAACCTCTGTAGATTCTGGTGATTTTACTTGGCTCTAAATTTCAAAGGCATGAGGATGGAATAGCAATAGAAGTTTTCAAAGAGTCAAAAAAAAAATCTTTCCTATTTGGAAAAACATCATATGAATTTCACATGTTTTTTGGTATGAAAAAGATAAAGGTAATTATCATACTGAATACATTCCTATCATACACTTAATTTTGTAGTGCAACAATCAACTAATGAGACATACATACTCAGTTCTTAAAATGAAGTGTTAAGGAGAATTTGGGGAATTTCCTGAAGCTAATAAAAAATTTTCCCAAAGAATGTCACACATAGACTTTTTCTTTTTTAAAACAGGAAAGGAAAGCAAGCATGGTGGGCATATGCCTATGACCCCAGCACTAGAGAGGTTGCGACAGGAAGAATATCAGTTTGAACCAAGCCTAGGCTACATAGAGAATTCAGGACCAGCTTGTTGGGCTACATTGAAGACCTTGTCTCAAAATAACAAATAAAAAATGATAAATGTAGAGCAAAAATTAGTTATATTTCCAAAGGCTGGGTACTTTTTTTTCTTTTCTTGGTTTTTTGAGACAGGGTTTCTCTGTGTAGCTTTGGTGCCTGTCCTGGATCTCGCTCTGTAGACCAGGAAGGCCTTGAACTCACAGAAATCTGCCTGGCTCTGCCTCCCGAGTGCTGAGATTAAAGGCGTGTGCCACCACTGCCACTAAGGCTGAGTACTTTTTTATAGCTCAGAGGTAGAGCATTTGCCTAGTATGTACAAGGCCCAAAATTTGATCCTAGCATCATAATATAAATAAATAAATGAACAAATTAAATAAATAGAGGGGAGGAGAGGGGGTATAACTCAACAGCAGAATACTTATATATGGCTCTGAGTTTATTCTTAGCACTGCAAAAATTAAGATAAAAGCAATTGACTAGAAATATATCTCAATGGTAGAGTACTTGCCTAGCATGTAAAAAGGTTCTAGATTCCATCCTCAGCATTGACAATACAAGGAAAAACAAGGAAAGACATTTTTTAAAAAGCTTGCCATGGGCTCCTAACATTAGAAAAGAACATAATTTCTAGACAATGGTAGAAGAGCTTTCTTCATCCTGGGTCACTCTGGAGGTCAGGGCAGCTAAATCTGGTACTCATAAAGCCAAGAAAATTATATACCCACCTGTAGTTCACACCAAGCAACTTCAACCCACGTTTCAGTGTCCAGTCCTTTATATACTGTCTTAAATGCTCCTCTTCCCAGCTCTATATCAAATTTCAGGAACCTGCCACTAGGGGAAGTTGCTACAGCCTTCATTTCAGCTTCTTCTTCTATTTCCTTTTCTTTTTTCTCCTTGAAGCAATCTTTTGATGATTCTGAGGTTGCCTTTAAACATTGCTCATATTTAACTTCTTGCCCACCTCTTAGCACATTTGTAGGAAGTTTGTCTACTCTTGAAATATTTGATGCAGCTTTTATTCTTTCATCTCTAGGGGAAGATTCAGCAACTTTGTCATCTTCTGTCATCTCAACACTCTTTCGGAAAAATCTCTTTCTTTCGATGGTTTCCCCTGAAGTAGAGAAGGTGCTTGTTTTTTCCTTCATTTTAGCTTCTACAATCAGAGGTGCAGCAGTCTGAGCAACCCTGTTTTCAAAGGAAACCCCATCAGGTTTCTCAGAATCTTCTGTGCTAGCTGGCTCCCCAGAATCAGTGGCCATTGTAACTAAGGTTGGCACTGAACTTTTTCCTCTTTCACTCTTCAGTCCACTTACATCTCAGGTATCAGAATTATCAGAACACACTTCCTTTTATGTTGTTATATATTCCCATAGCAACCTGAAGGAGGGAAAAAGATAATTTTAATATCACCCTACAACAGAAATCACTAAGGAGAAAACAAGTTACCTGATTTTTTTTTTTTTTTGGTTTTTTGAGACAGGGTTTCTCTGTGTAGCTTTGGAGCCTATCCTGGAGCTCACTCTGTAACCTGGATTGGCCTTGAACTCACAGAGATCCACCTGGTTCTGCCTCTCGAGTGCTGGGATTAAAGGCATGCGTCACTATCACCTGGCCTAGTTACCTGATTTTTAATTGCTTCTTTCTTAATAAGAAGTTTATTCTTACTTCTGTATAACTTATCAACTAAGACTCCAGGGACCATGCCTTATCTTATTTAATATAGCTACAGTGACTAATATAGCACTTGGCATATAGTTCAGTATGTCTTCATATGCTGGAACCTAGTTCTCATCTCAATCCACCAAATTCAATACACATGCCCAAATCCTGGATTCACTCAGCTCTGAATTCACTGGCTCTGCCTCCCGAGTGCTGAGATTAAAAGTGTGTGCCACCACCACCCAGCAATTTTTTTAAAGATTTATTTATTATGTATATAGTGTTCTGCCTGCATGTATGCCGGTATGCCAGAAGAGGGCACCAGATTGCATTATAAATGGCTGTGAGCTACCATGTGGTTGCTAGGAATTGAACTCAGGACCTCTGGAAAAGCAGCCAGTGCTCTTAACCTCTAAGCCATCTCTCCAGCCCAATTTCATCATCTTAAACTGAAAATCTATACTCATTATAGAAAAATGTCCTATCCAGCTGAGTGCTATGGAATGTACCTATAGTCCTAGTTACTTAGGAAGCTGAGGGTGGAGAATCACCTAAGACCTGGGAGTTCCAAGCTGGCTTGGACAAACAGCAAAATTAATTTCTAAAATAGAAGAAGAGCAGTTTTTAGGGTGCTGAGAGTGTGGCTCACTAGCAGATGTATGCTTAGCATGTACAAAGTTCTACGTTTGATCACCAGAACTACCAAAGAAAATCTTACCCACATCCCCTCCTCAAACCTACATTCTACTCTCTATTTCTTAATTTACTTAGTCTAGATAATTCATGTAAGTGGATGCATACAATATTTATATTTGTCTTATTTCATTTGGCATAATGTGTTCATTTCTTTTTAAGATTGGCTAATAAATACATGAAAAATATTCAATATCTCTAGTCACCAGGAAAATTAAAATCAAAACTATATCAAAATTCCATCCCACCCAAGTAAAAGTAGCTACATAAACAAAATGCAAAAGAGGTCTGGAGAGATGATCAGTGTTTAAGGGCATTTACTGTTCTTGCAGAGGATCCAGGTCAGTTCCCAGAATCCACAGGGTGGCTCACAACTGTCTGTAACTCCAGTTCCAGAAATTCCAAAATCTCTTCTGACCTCTCCCGACTCCTGCACCTGTGTGGTGCACATACATACACTCAGGCACACACACATAAAACAAAATAAATACATTTTAAAAAAGAAAACACAAAATAAATTATGAAGATGGGGGAATTTAAATTAGCCCAGCCACTATGGAACTTAGTACAATGTTTCCTTAAAAAATTAAAAATAGAACTACCATATGATCCAAGTATAAAGCTTCTGGGTATAAAAATCAAAGTAGCTTACTTTATACAAGGTATGGTGGTGTACATTTGTAATCTCAGTACTTAGGATGGAGGATCTAAAGTTTGAGGCTAGCCTGGGCTACATAGTGAGGTTGTCAAAAATAAAGGAGGGAGGGAGGGACTTCTTCCCTCCTTACTACATCATGCATTGGTGGTATGCTAATAAGTTATATGCCTTGAACGACACAAATAAAGTTAAAAATAATGTATATCACTTATTTTCAAATGGTTAAGCAAATGAAACACACCTGTGAGTATTCATGTACATGTGTATGTGGAAAATAGAAAGTTGATGTCCATTGTCTTCTTTAATTGTTCGCTACCTTTTTTTTGACAAGATCTTACTATTTAGTCCTGTCTACCCAGAACTGTGTAGACCAGGCTAGTCTCAAACTTACCATTATCTCCATCTTCTGAGATATAAAGCAAGCAGCTACAGCACTACCAATTAGGAATCCAGGTGAACATCATACAAAGTTTCATTGTATTACTTTGTTACTTTTTCAAAAACATGTTTGCGATTTTTTTTCCAAATAAAAATATTTCAGGGGGCTGGGAAAATGGCTCTGTTAGTAAAGTCCTTACTTGGCAAGCATAAACATCTAAGTTTAGATCCTCAGCACCCTTATAGAAGCCAGGTACAGCAATGCATGCTTGTAATTCCAGGGCTGGGGAGCTGGAGAAGGAAGAATCCTTAGGATGTGAAGCTACCTAGCCTAGCCAAATCAGTAAGTTTCATGTTCAGTGTCTCAAAATATAAGGTGGAAGGCTGGGTGTAGTGACATATGCCTTTAATCCTACATCTCACCGCCCCCCTGAACTTTCTTTTATAATCATTTGATTTGTATGTAAATTCTTGAGAGCTAAAGAGATGGCTCAGAGGTTAAGAACAATGGCTACTTCTCCAGAGGAACTGGGTTTAATTCCCAGCACCCAAATGGTGGCTCACAACAGTTTATAACTGTAGTTCCAGGGAATCTAATACCTCTTCCTGGACTCTGGGTATCAGGTACATATGTGGTAAACAAGCAGATATTTATGCAGAAAAATACCCATACAAATAAAAAATTTTAAACTATATGTATAAATTCTATACATTTTTCTGAATGTATATTTCATAAGTGCAATGCCTTAGGTTTCTATTGCTATGATAAAATGCCATGAGCAAAAGCAACTTGGGGAGAAAAGGGTCTATTTCAACTTTTACTTCCAGGTAACAGTCCACCATTGAGGGAAGTCAGGACAGAAACCTAGAGGCAAGAACTGATACAGAAACCATGAAGGATGCTGCTTATTGTTTTGCTCCACGGCTTGCTCAGCCTGCTTCCTTTAACAATTCAGGACCACTTGACCAGGGATGGAATCACAGTGAACTGGGCCCTCCCACACATACCATCAATCAAGAAAACGCAACACAGGCTTGCTCACAGGCCAATCTGGTGACTGCAATTTTTTTCAATTAAAGTTTCCTCTTCCCAGAAGAGGCCAGTTTGCATCAAGTTGACAAAAAAACTAACCACCACAAGGAAAGAGTTTAAAAAAAAATAATAATGAATATAAAATACTTTCCAAGAAGATTTGCTGTATACTGGCTACATATGCTTTAAAAAAATAGGTTTTACTTTGTAACAAGCAAATTTAAGTAAAGGATCTTTTGCTAATTGGGCCACTTACTTGATATCAATATAACAAAAGGTACTGACCATGAACTAGTTTTAAGAATAGCTCTGAGAAATTCATCTTGGTTTTACACATGATAGTTCTGATATACCCGCTAATTCCAAATCTTGTTTAGTTTGACATTAGGGAATGCACTCTAAATAATTCCCATGAATGACAATATGATAGCAGAATATTCATTTTGGCAAATATTCTAGTACATTCAACTTAAAATTTTATCTGAGATCTATACTTCTCACCTTCCAAAAAAGTCCATTCAAAAATGGATCAAAGTCTTTGAATATGACTTAAACTGCTAGAAGAAATTTAGGTAGGTAAAACATGTTAACATATAGGCACAGGCATAGGCATGTGCTTTCTGAAAAGGAATTTAATAACACAAGAAATAATGCCAAGAATTTATAAATGATATAGTATGAAAGTAAAAAGCTTGTGTCTAGCAAAGGAAACAATCACCAGGGTAAAGAGACAACCTACAAAAATGGAAAAAGAAATCTTTGCCAATAATACATCATACAGTAGAGTAATACCTAGAACATGTAAAGAACTACAAAAACTACCAAAAAATCTAAATCATCCAATTAACAAATGGGCTAGTGTGAATAGACAGTTTTCAAAAGAATATGAATGGCAAAAATACAAAAAAGAAAGTTTGAGATCCTCAGTAATCAGTGAAATATCACTTAGAACTACACCATTTCGCCGGGTGGTGGCGGTGGTGGTGGAGGCAGTGGCTACAGTGAACGCCTTTAATCCCAGCACTCGGGAGGCAGAGCCAGGTGGATCTCTGTGAGTTCAAGGCCAGCCTGGTCCACAGAGCAGAGATCCAGGACAGGCATCAAAACCACCCAGAGAAACCCTGTCTGGGGCGGGGGGGGGGGGGGGGGGGGGGGGGGGGGGGGGGGGGGGGGGGGGACGGGACGGGGACACGGACGGGGGACAGGGGACGGGGTGGGGGGGGGACGGGGACGGGGTGGGGGACGGGGACGGGGGGGGGGGGGGACGGGGACGGGGGGGGGGACGGGGACGGGGGGGGGACGGGGGGGGGGGGAACGACGACAAAAAAAAAACCAAAAAACCTGCACCATCTCACTCCAGTTAGAATGACTATCATCAACGAATTAAATGTTGGTCTGGGCATGGTGTCCCATGCCTTTAATCCCAGCACTTGGGAGGTGGAGGCAAAGGCAATTCATCAAATGAAAGTGATAAATGCTGAATTTATACTTCCATGATTTTTTTCAGAAAGAGTAAATCTATTTAGTATACTGAAAAGAGTACAATGGACATGACAATAATCTCCCGCCTCACAGTAGATTTTGAATGTAGTCCTCCTGCAACTTTGTTTTTTGAGATATCCCAACTTCATCTTTGCACATGTATTCTTTTCAGTATACTAAATAAATTCACTCTTTCTGAAAAGAAGAATCATGGAAGTATAAATTCAACATTTCTTGCTTTCATTTGATGGATAATTAAGAGTTCAATGAGAACTTTTAGAAACTAGCCAACAAGATTGTACTACTAAGACATATCTGTATTTAATACCAGAGCTAAGAAGGAAACTAAGAATAAAGTGCTCTAGCAGGTTACATTGCTAAACCAATACACTTCCAATGTCACTTACAAGATTATTATTTCCTACAAGTGAAAATAGGTAGAAGTTTTCTTTCTTTTTTATACTTATTTATTTACTGTGTGTACACACTTGCAGTGGCCCACCATAGGGCTTACATGGAGCTCAGATACAACTTTCAAGAGTCCGTTCTCTCCTTTAACCATGTGGGTTCTAGGATCAAACTCAAGTTGTCAGATTTGGTAGCAAGCACCTTCACCTAGGAAGCCATCTCAAGGGTCAGAGAATTTTTTTACCTTAACTACTTATTTTGAAATATTTTTAATTTGAGAAAGAACTTGCAAGAATATACAAAGAATGCAGTACAACCTTCACCCACATTCCCCAAACGCTAAAATTTTAAGTGAGGTATTTTAAAAGTGAGAATAATGATACTTATTCACTTCACCTAACTAAAGGTCACTTATGCAGAAATCCAGAAGACAGATTTCTAAGCAACCCGAAATAGGTAAAGTTATATGATTCTTTACAAAAAACTTTCATGTATTTTGGAGTGTAGCACTTCTTTCAGAAACTGAAACCCTAAATAAATGTGTTAGCACATGACTGCAATGCCAGCGTTCTCAGGTAAAGGCAGAAGAATCAAGAATTTAAGCAACCTTCAGCTACATGAGTTCAAGTCCGGTCTGGAGTACATGAGACTCTTAAAAAAAAAAAAACAAAAAAGAAAGAGACCCCTGAAACTCTGCTGGACATGGTGACACATGCCTGTAATGCCTATGTATAGAAAGGTACTGCTAGGGGTTGGGGATTTAGCTCAGTGGTAGAGCACTTGCCTAGCAAGCGCAAGGCCCTGGGTTCGGGAAAAAAAAAAGAAAGGTACTGCTAAATAATCCCGAGTCCAGGGCCAGCCTGGGATACAGAACAAAAGACCCTGTCTATAAAAACATTTTCTAAAGGAAATCCTTGGTGCATGCCTTGTAATCTCAGATACCCAGAGGCTGAAATAAAAGGATAAAAACTGCAAAACCTGCCAGGACAACATAGCAAGACCCTTCGTAAAATAAAAAATTGGAAAGGGCTGGGGATGTAATTCTGAAACAGAGCAATGGCCTAGCATGTGTGAGGAGGCTCTGAATTCAATTCTCAGTACTCAGCAAAACCCTCTGGAATCTTTTTAATACTCTAAAATTTAGATTTTTTAAATTGTATGAATTTTTGCCCAGTGTATGAATGTGCACCACATGCATGCCTGGTGCCAGTAGAGGTCAGAAGACGGCATAAGATCTCCTGGAACCAAAGTTATGGACAGTTGTGAGCCACTATGTGGATGCTTGGAACCAAACCCAGGTCCTCTGCAAGAGCAACAAGTACTCTGAGCCATCTCTCCAACTGCTGAGCCATCTCTCCAGCCCCCAAAATCCTGAAATCATGATTTTAAAAAAATGTATTTTATGTGTATGGTTGTTTTGTTTCCATATATGTCTGTGTACAATATGTATGCCTTGTGCCCAAAGAAGCCAGAAGAAAGCATCAGATCCCCTGGAATTGGAGTTACAGATGATTATAAGTTGCCACATGGTGGAACCAGATCCTCTGAAAGAGCAGCCAGTGCTCTTAACTATTTAGCCATCTCTCTAAACCCCAAAGCCCTGAAATCTTATTTAAGCTCTAATATATTTTTAAAAGTCCAATTCCCTGATATCAAATAATAGTTAAACTAGAGACAAAGAGCGATAATATATAATTATATAAGCCTACACACACATACATTTAACAATCATGCCCCCAAATACGTGAAATAAAACCTAACACACTGAGGAGAGGACCAGACAGTTCAATAACAAAATATTTGGACAATACTATCAAACAACCTGACCTAGCTGACATCTGTAAAACATTCTCTAGGCAAAATATAAATTATTTTCAAGCACAGATGAGGCATCTCTAGAACACATCATATGCTATGCAGTAAAACTAGTATCAATAAAATATGTTCTCTTTTACAACAAAACAGTTCAATTAAGGGATGGAGCTCAGTTGGTAGAGTGCTTAGCTAGCATGAAGGAAGCCCTGAGTCTGAGCCCCAGTACCACATAAATTGGGCATAGTGATGCATGCCTATAATTTCAGGACTCATACAGCGGCAAGAAGATTGGCCCTTCAAGGTTATTTTCAGCTACATAGAGAGTTGAAGACCAGCCTGGGCTGTGTGAGAAGAGGGAAGAAGAAAGGAAAGAAGGCTGGCTAAGGAAAATAACTAAACTAGAAATTAACAACAGAATGACAATGGAGATCAATAGAAAATTAATGAAAGGGCCGGGTGGTGGTGGTGCATGCCTTTAATCCCAGCACTTGGGAGGCAGAGCCAGGCGGATCTCTGTGAGTTCGAGGCCAGCCTGGTCTACAGAGCGAGTTCCAGGACAGGCTCCAAAGCTACACAGAGAAACCCTGTCTCGAAAAACCAAAAAAAAAAAAAAAAAAAAAGAAAGAAAAAAAAAAGAAAGAAAATTAATGAAAGGCTAAACGTAAGCCTTAAACCTTAATGTTCTTTGTCAGGTGATTTTCAACAAAGAAACTAAGACTATTCAATACCTAAGTGGCAATCTTTTCAGCTAAAGGTTCTGAACAACTCAAATCAATATGCAGACGAGTAAACTTGGATCCTTAACCCCACATCATGCACAGAAATTAGTTCAAAATGGACCACAGACCTAAGAGTGAGAGATAAAACTGTAAAAGCTTTTAGAAGAAAACACCAGACTAAATCTTGGTTATCCTGGGCCTGGCAAACATAATGAAATAAAGGAGAAAACTGACAGCAGAGCAGCCATCAGTTGAGAGTCAGCCAAAACTAAATAAAGACCAGTCTGAGACACATAGTGGGAATGTGTCTGGAAACAGTAACTAAGGGGCTGGAGAGAGGGCTCAGTGGTTAAAAGCACTGGCTACTATTCCAGAGGACACAGGCTCAATGCCCAGCATCCACGTGGCAGCTCACTGGAGCTGAAACCCCAGTTCCTGGGAATCCAATTCCCTCTTTGGTCTCCGAGGGCAGCAGGCATGCATACAGCAGACATACATGCAGATAAAACACCCATACACCTCATTTTTAAGCAACTGAGCAAGTCTACAAGTCAGTAAGAGAGGAAAGGGAAGAAATTATCTCATAAAAATGTTAAACCTTTGCACTTCAAAGAATATGATTATGAAACTGGAAAGGACAACCCAAATGGTAGGAAAAAATATAAGATCGCAGGCAGATCTCTGCGAGTTTGAGACTAACCTGGTCTACATAATGAGTTCTAGGCCAGCCAGAGCAACAAAGTGATACTCTGTTTTAACATAAAACAAGCAAACAAAGAATACATGAAGAATTCTTACAATTTAATAAGGAAAAGGCAAACCAATTTTAAAATGTGCGGCTTAGCATGTTCAAAGCTCTCGGTTCAATCATCAGCACTCTATCCCCCGCAAAAATGGGTAAAAGGTTTGAATAAATATTTTCTAAAGAACATGAAGCAAAGTCTTTCTTATCTATAGTTTTACTTTCCACAGTTTCAGTCATATTCAGTAAACTATAGTCCAAAAGTAACAGAAAACTCTGGGAATAAAGCCAGACATGGTGGCACACGCCTAAAGCCCAGTAACTGGGAAGCTAAGGCAAGAGGATTACAAGTTCAAGTCTAGCATGGGCTACATGATGATACCAAAAAACCCACAAATAAAAGGGGGGAATGGGTGAGATGGGTCAGTGGTAAAGGCTCTTGCCACCAAGCCTGACAATCTGAGTTATTAAACCCATATGGATCCCAGGACCCACACGGTGGCAGTAGAGAACTGATTCCCAAAAGTTGTCTTCTGGCCTCTATAGTGTGTGCTAGTGCACATATATGTAAATAAATAAACAAGTAAATAATGTAGTAAAAGTTAAAAGAAAAAATTCCTGGAAGAAGCAAAAACATTACATTTATATAAATGTATTATAGCATTGTCTTACTTTTCTACTGCTGTGATACAAGTGCCACAATCAAGGCAACTTACGCAGAAAGGGGTTTATTTGGCTTACGACTCCAGAGAGCTAAGAATCTATTATGGTGAGGCAGTGTAGCAGCAAGCAGCAGAGATCATGTCTCAAACAGGAAGTAGAGAAAAACTTGAAATGATGGAGTCTTTTGAACCCTCAAAACCCACCCCAGTGGCATACTTCCTCCAATAAACCCACAGCTCTTAATCCTCCCCAAACAGCCACCAACTAGGGATCGAGTATTCAAATGCCGAGATTTACGGAGGACAACTCATTCAAACCACATTCCACTCCCTGGCCTCCACAGTATTGTAGCAAAAAAAAAATTCATTTAGTCTTATTTCAAAAATCCCTATAGTCTTTCTCAGTCTCAACACAGTTTAAAAGTCCAAAGTCTCTTCTTAAACTCAAAGCAATCTCTTAATTGTAACCCCTGTAAAATCAAAAAGCAAATTACATACTTCCAACATACAATGGCACAGAATATACATTACCATTCCAAAAGGGAGGAAAGAGATAATATTGGACCAAAGCAAGACCAAAACCCAGCAGCACAAACTCCAAATCCTGTAGTTCTATGATGTCAAATGGCTTGGATGGCTCTACCCTTCCCGCTTTACTGACTTCTACACACTTCCCTCTCTTGGGCTACTCCTACTCCCTACATGTAGCTCTTCTTAGCAGATATCTCAAGATTCTGACATCTCCAAAATCCTGGGATCTCCAATGCAATCCAGGTTTCATACTCACAGTTTCACACAATGGACTCCCCTGCCACACACCTGGTCTCAGTGGCTTTCTGAACCCTGCTCTACAAGAGCAGCAAGTACTCTTAACTGCTGAGCCATCTCTCCACCCCATCCACTACTTTTTTTTTATTTAGCCTCAGGCACATTCTTAGGACACAGGCAGAAAGATCAAGAAGATTCCACAACCCCTTCACTCCTGTATACTTCATGAACCTAAGACCAGAACCACACAGTCATTTAGGGTGAACTCTAGAGCCCTTGATTCACATTCGTAGCAGCTTTGATTTGTTGTTCCTTTTTAGGAGCAGAAAATTCCTTATGCCTTTTCTTCTTACAAGGTGAAAGCTTAGCTAGGTAGGGGCTTGCTCTGAGGGCATCATTGCCTTTGTCACAATGCAGATCAGGCCTTGCCTTAATCACCTTAGCTTTTTCAGCACAAGCTTTGGCTGTGGTGTTCATTTTCTCTTTAAACTGTACATTTTATATCTATTTCTGCCCCACTTGCTCTTTTTCACTATAGGCCTCCATAAGAGTGATTACTAATAATCACACAACAGAGTCAATATTCAGGTTATCTTGAAATATCCTCCACCAAAGAAATTAGTCTACTGCTTTTTTGAGGATTTAGGGGTTTTTTTTATTTTATGCATGAGTGTACCCGGCAACTGCAGAAGCCAGACGAGGGTTCTGGATCCCCTACAACTGGAGTTACAGACAGCTATAAGCTGCCATGTGGGTGCTGGGAACTGAACCCAGCTCTCTGTAAGAGATACAAGAATGGTCTCTATCCCAACTGCTATTATTGTTTCCCTCTGAAACTTTTTGAGCTGGGCCTTTGAAGTCTGAATAGCTCCCAGCACTACTGGCTTCCAAGGTCCTACGAAGATTGAGCATTAAGCTCTGCTTATAGCATTCAACCAATTTTCTAGTCCAAAGTTCCAAAGTCTTCCACATTCCTCAAAAACAAACAAACAAGAAACTACATGGTCGGATCTGACACAGCAATAGCCAACTCCCTGGCACCCACTTCTGTCTTAGTTTCCTTTCAATTGCTATGATAAAAGATCATGACCAAGGCAACTTAAAAAGAAAGCATTTATTTTGGGCTTACTGTTCCAGAGGCATCATGGCAAGGCAGCATGGCAGCAAGTAGCAGGTATGTCGGCTGGAGCAGCAGCTGAGGGCTCACATCTCAAACAGGAAGCATAGAGAACAAACTCGAAATGGTGCGAATCTTCTGAACCCTCAAAGCCCACCCCCAGTGGCATACTTCCTCCAGCAAGTACTCTTCAGCCTCTCCAAATAGTCAGCAACTGCTCCAAATATTCAAATGTCTGAGACTTATGGAGATATCTCATTTGAATCACCACAAGCATAGTTTTATAGTAATAGTAGTAAGTTAGACACGAAGATGTACACTTGTAATCTCAGAATCTAGGAAGCTGAGAAAGAAGGACTGTGAAGTTATGGAGACGTTGGGCTACACAGACCCTTTCTCAAAACAAACAAATGAACAAACAAAAAAGTCTTAGTAGTATTTCATCCTTATAAAACTGTCATAGAATTCAAATCACAACTTGGGTTTTCAATAATTTGAGTATTTTTTCTTACACAATAAAGGTTTAGTGAGTTTTGTGGAGTTAGTTCTTTACTTTTAATTTTACATAGATTCTGGGCATCAACCTCAGGCCACTAGGCTTGTATAACAAGCACCTTTCTCCATTGATCCATGTTGCCAGCTGCAGTCAGTTTTAAATATAATAATAAGGTAGAATTAAAGTATTTTGTTATAATTGTTCTATCTTTTACTGGCCTATATTACCATTCAAACTTTATCCTATGTATGAGTACATAGGAAAACAATATTTTTTTTATAGGATACAGTACTATGGTTTTAGCCATGTACTGAGGGACTTAGGTCCTGCACAGATAGGGCAGGGACTACTGCCCAATAAACACAAGAAACAATATTCAATATCATTACTCATCTGGGGAATGCAAATCAAACTACAATGAAATATTACTTCATACCCAAGAGGATGGCTACAATAAAAAGATACTGTAACTGGCATTAACAAGGATGTGGAAAAAACAGAGCTCTCATTCATTGCTGGTGGAAATGTAAAATGGTGCAGCTAAACATTGTGTGGTGGTTCTCCAAAAAGTTAAACAGAGTTACCACGTGACACTAAAACTTGTCCACAAAACTGGGGAAGCCCTGGATTTGATCCCCAGTACATATAAAACCATACATGGTAGACCAACAAAATGGCTCAGTTTGACAAACCTGAGTTAAAGCCCTGGAATTTATACAGTGGAAGTAGGGGACCAATTCCTGCAAGTTATCTTCTGACCTCTACATGAGTGCTGTGGCACAAGTGCACAGACACAAACATACAAAATAAATAAATAAATGTTTATATTAAATAAAAAAGACTGGGCTAGAGAGATGGTGATTAAGAGTACTGGCTGCTTTTCCAGAGGACCTAGGTTCAATTACCAGCATTTACATAGTGACTTGAAACTGTAACTCTAGTTCCAGGTGATCCAATGCTCCCTTCTGGCCTCCACAGGCACCAGACACACAAGTATTGCATAGACATACTTTTACTAACACCCATACACATGACATAATTTAAAAAATTGAAAATTTTAATTTGGGAAGCAAGAAGATCAGAGTTCAAGATCTGCCTCCACCACATAGCAAATTGAGATCCGTGTAGGTTACAGGATAAAGGCACTTGCTACACAAGCTTGGAAACCTGAGTTCAATCCCTGGAAACCACATAAAGATAGAACTGACTCCAGACTCCACAAAGTTGTCCTCTGACCTCACATGTGCTGTGGCATGCATTTCCCCCCACATCACTCATACACATACACACATACACACACACACACACACACACACACACACACGTATACAATAATAACAAAAAGTTGTACACAAGGATTCATAGCAGCACTATTCACATAGGCACTTTTCACATAGCTGATTAATGGAGTTCTAAAAACATTATAAATATTCAGTGGAATATTACTCAGCAATACAAAAGAATGTCATGCATGCTTACAAAAGTAAGACTTGACAATATTACACTAAGTGAAATCAGCCAGAGGAAAAGCCCACATACTTTATGATTTTGTTTATGTGAATTGTCTAGAAATGAAAATCTATAGGAACAGAAAAGAATTAGTGATTAACTGGGGTGAGAGCAATAAGACAAATGACCATGTATGTTCTTTGGGGTAATGTTATACTTTAGTCAGACTTTGCCTTGCAGTGATAAACTACCTTATAATTTAAGGGAAAAAAGATTTATTCTGGCTCATAGTCAGAAGCTTCAGTCTGCCATGGCAGAAGGCCATGATAGAGCATGACAGTTCACATCACAGTAGCTAAGAAATTCTAAGAGCTGGTTGTGGTGGCACATGTCTTTAATTCCAGCACTTAGGAGGCTGAGGCAAGAGGATCTCTGTGAGTCTGACACCAAGCTGGTCTACAAAGTGAGTTTCAGAACGAAAAAGGTAGAGAGAATGGCTGTGCTGCAAGACTTCTCCTTTTCCCCCTTTTATTCCATGTAGGCCTCAGCCTACGTGATAATACTGTCCCCTTAGTTAATCCTCTCTGGAAATGCCCTCAATGTGCTTCATTGTTCTTGGAGGTGCTTTTACAATCCAATCAAGTTGACAATCAAAATTAAGCATCACCTAGTAACTAAAACTAGATTGCAGAGCTAAAGGAATAGCTAGCTCAGAGGTAGAACATAGGTTTAGCACACTCCAGAGCCTGGGTTCAATGTTCAGTATCATGAAAAGCAGCTTTCGTTTGGTTGGCTTTTCAAGACAGAGTTTCATCTGTGTAACAGCCCTGGTTGTCCTGGAACTCACGTCGTAGACCAGGCTGGCCTGGAACTCATAGAGATTCACCTGCCTAGTGCTGGGATTAAAGGTGTGTGCCACCACACCCAGTGAAAAGCAATTTTTAATGTTTGAATAAAAACAAGACCAGTGTTATAGAAATGGTTGTAATCTTAGCACTGAGAGACTAAGGCAGGCAGATCTCAAATCCAAGGCCAACCTGGAACACATAAAAAACCATAGTCTCAAAAACCAAAAGTAGCACTCGGGAGGTAGAGTTGGCCTTGAGTTCAAGGCCAGCCTGGTCTACAGAGCGAGTTCTAGGAAAGGCGCAAAGCTACACAGAGAAACCCTGTTTCTAAATAAATAAATAAATAAATAAATAAATAAATAAATAAATAAATAAATAAAAGAATCTGGCCCAGGATACAGGCCTGTATTGCAGTTACTTGGTAGGCTCAGGAATAAAGATCACAAATTCAAGGTCTACCTGGTCTACAGAACGAGTTCTAGGAAAGGCGCAAAGCTACACAGAGAAACCCTGTCTCTAAATAAATAAATAAATAAATAAATAAATAAATAAATAAATAAATAAATAAAAGAATCTGGCCCAGGATACAGGCTTGTATTGCAGTTACTTGGTAGGCTCAGGAATAAAGATCACAAATTCAAGGTCTACCTGGGCTACAGAGTAAGTTCAAGTGCAGCTTGGAAACTTAACAAAATAAAATATAGAGAGATGAGGAAATGGTTCAGTGATAGGGTGTTTGTCTAATACATGTAAGGTTTTTGTTTCAACCCCCAGTACCACAAAAAAACCCAACCATAGTAAAACTGGATTCTAATGAAGGCTATAAAACCTTGTAAATTTACCAAAATAATTAACTATGACATTTACAATGGGAACTTTTTTCCCCTTTGAGATGGAATCTCACTATCTCGCTGTCTGTACTCAAGCCCCTTAGTAGGTAGGACTCTGGTTCCTCCAAGCTTGACTTTCCAATGGTGAATCTTTTTTGTAATTTTATCTTAAACTGAGTGTACTAGTGCACACCTGTGATCCCAGCACTTGGGAGACAGAGGCAGGAGACTCTTGAGTTTGAGGGCAGTCAGAGGTATACAATAAAACCTTGTCTCAAACAAATATATCTCAATCAAATATTATACCCTCCTTAAATGTCTTGACACAGCCAGCCAGACATGGTGGTTCACACCTTTGATCCCAGCACTCGGGAGGCAGTGGCAGGTGAATTTCTATGAGTTCAATGCCAGCCTGGTCTACAGAATGAGCTCCAGGACAGCCAGGGCCTCATAGTGAGACTCCCTTCTCAAAGAAGGGGAGGGAGAGAGGGAGAGAAGGAGAGGGGGAGGGAGGGAAGGCAGGCAGGCAGGCATCTTAACACATTTAGAGCTTAGTGTGGTGACACACACCTGCAATCCCAACACTTGGGAGGTAGAAGCAGAGAGATCAGGCATTCAAGGCCAACCTGGGCTACATGTCTCAAAGCAAACAAACAAATCTTAACATATTTTGACTAAACTCAAAGCCATTATAATATCAAATATGTTTTAAAAAACTATACTGACCTCTCACTTCCATCTTTCTGGGGTTTCCCTTCTATGTCTGTCTACAATAAAGTATTCTTTTTTTTTTAAAATCTTGTTTTAGGAGTGGTTCTCAAACTATGGGTCATGACCCCTTTTGGGGTCAATAGACCCTTTCACAGGAACCCCATATCAGATATCCTGCAAAGCAGGATTAAGGATTTACACTAAGATTTTTTTAAATTAATTTATTTTTTTAAGATTTTATTTTTCATGCACTAGTGTCTTGCCTGCCTGTATGTCTGTATGAGGGTATCAAATCCCCTGGAACTGGAGTTAAAGACAGTTGTGAGGTGCCATGTGTGTGCTGGGAATTGAACCTGGGTCCTCTGAAAGAGCAGCCAGTGCTCTTAACCTCTGAGCCATCTCTCTAGCCCTACATTAAGATTCTTTTTCTTTTCAGATTTATTTATTTATTCTATTTACTTATTTATTTATTATGTACACAGTGTACCACCTACATGTATGTCTGTAGGCCAGAAAGAGGGCACTAGATCTCATTACAGATGGTTGTGAACCACCATGTAGTTTCTGGGAATTGAACTCAGGACCTCTGGAAGAGTAGCCAGTGCTCTTAACTGCTGAGCCATCTCTCCAGCCCTACATTAAGATTCTTTTCTTGGGGGCTGGAGAGATGGCTCAGAGGTTAAGAGCACTGCTTGCTTTTCCAAAGGTCCTGAGTTCAATTCCCAGCAACCACATGGTGGCTTACGACAATCTATAAGGAGATCTGGTGCCCTCTTCTGGCCTTCAGAGATACGTGCAGACAGAACACTGTATACATAATAAATAAATAAATCTTAAAAAAAAAAAAAAGATTCTTTTCTTTTAAAGATTTATTTATTTATTACGTATACAGCATGTATGACTGCAAGCCAGAAGAGGGCACCAGATCTCATTACAGATGGTTGTGAGCCACCATGTGATTGCTGGGAATTGAACTCGGGACCTCTGGAAGAACAGTCAGTGTTCTTAACCTCTGAGCCATCTCTCCAACCCCTACATTAAGATTCTTAACAGTAGCAAAACTACAGTTAGGAAGTAGCAACAAAAATAATTTTATGGTTGGGGGTCACCACAACATGAGGAACTGGATTAAAGGGTCACAGCATTAGGGAGGTTGAGAACCACTGTTTTAGAGGGAAAAGACTCAACAATAACAAGATGCAATAACTAACAACTTAAGGACAAATAATGAATAAGAAAAACGAGTTCTAGGACAGAGGTATAGCTCTGTAGTGGTACATTTGTCTAACATACGAAAGACTCTAGGTTTGGTCCCCAATGGCACAAATAATAATAACAATAAGAATAATAATATATTTTAAACCAGGCAAAGGACTTCACTAAGCATTCTTTTTCTGATCTCTTCATCATGGATTCAATAGTAGCTCCTTTTCCTCCTTTTCAATTATTTTTCTCATGGATCCAATAGCTGCTACTGTTGCTCTCCCTCTTCCTCCTCATTCATCCCTGGGGACTGAACTTAGGGTCCTATGCATGCTAGGTAAGCATTTTTACAAAGGATCTAAATGCCTGCGCTTTCTTTTTATTTTCAAAACAGGATCTCAGTCAGTTGCCCAGGCTTGCTTCCAACCCACTGTATAGTAGAGACAGGCCCTGAACTTCCCAGGGAGCTGGGGTTATAGGCCTGTACAACTAGGCCTGGCTTCCAATACTTTCTTGACCATAAAAAACACAGGCAGAGTTTGGAGTCAGAGAAACCTGCAATCAAATCTTGGTTTTTGCCCTGCAGCAAATAACTTAACCTCACTCATTTTTTATTTCATTTGTGAATCTCACAGGACTAATATGAAAATATAAAGTACTTAGCACAATGCCTGGCACAATATAACAATCAATAGATAAAAGCTTTTATTTTCCACTTCTTAATATCCCCTAGGGCAGTACTGTATTAAAGTACCATTCAAGACCATTGAAACGGCTCTGTGAGTAAGGGTGCCTGCTGCCAAGTTTGACAACCTGAGTTCAATCCCCAGGGCCTAGGGAAAGAAAGAACTGAGTCATGTAAACTGTCCTCTGACTTCATGATAAATGCACACCTACCTCCATATATAAATAGATAAATAAATAAATGTAAGAATATTAACAAAATAATGCACTATTCAATAATACTGACAAAAACATTAAATGGCTATTCAAAGGGACTCAATTCAGGAAGTCAAAAACATAATGTATTTTTTAAAGACTTTCCAGTAATAAACCACGTTGGCATTGCTGAAGAGATATGCTGCAGTGAACAAGTTATGTGTTCCATATTCAGCAACATAGAAATACAGCACAACAAAAAAGTCAACAAAAAAAAAATGGGCTTCAAATCTGGAGTTTCCTCAGGCCTGGAATCAACTATTAAGTTTACAGCTATATAGTATAGCCTATATGTAATAATTTTTCTTTCATAAAATGGTAATATAGTAATCTAAGCCTAGGAATATATATAAAGGCAACTACAAAAAACACTTCTATAGAGACTGTGAGATATAAGGGGAGATTCACAAATTTGTATCCCACCTCTATTCCCTCTACACATGGAAATCCAACCTGGATCCAGTACATTCTTGCAAACCAGTAATCCCAACTACTCAGGAGACTAAGACAGAGAGATTGAGCCCAGGACTTAAGAAATAAATGTAATAAGACTCTCACCTCAAAACAAGACAAAAAGTCATTGCTATAAAATGAATTTTAAAGAAATTTTAAAGAAATCCTAAAAAAAGGTATATTTAAACAGTAAAAATTGTCCATTAACAGTATTATGTCTCATACATACATTTTTATAACAATAAACATCAAGTACCAATGTACAATCACTAAGTCAACATCTAAGAGTAAAAGAACAAAACTCAGTCCTTGTTCTCAAGGATTTTACATTTTATCCAAAGTTATAACATATTATGATTATTTGCTACACTTTCATATCTATTTTTTCATTTTCATTTCTATTTTTTTTTTGGTTTTATCTTGTGTGAACTACCTGTGTTTTAGGTGTTTTGTTTGTTTCTTTTCATTTTCTTAAAGTGTATTGTTATGTAGCCCTGGCTGGCCCAGTACTTGCTATGTAATCCTGTCTGATCTTAAACTCAGAGCAATCCTCCTACCTAAGCCTCCTAAATGCTAGCTTTACAGGCCATGTGCCACAATGCCTGATACCATATTTCTTTTTATTTATTTATTTATTTATTTTCATTTTACATACCAATCACAGCTCCCCCTCCCATCCCTCCTCCCATTCCCTGCTCCCTCTCATCCTCCCCAACCCATCCCCCATCCAGTCCTCCAAAAGGGTAAGGCCTCCCACAGGGAGTCAACAAAGCCTGCTACATTCAGTTGAGGCAGACCCAAGCCCCTCCCCCCTGTGGCCAGGCTGAGCAAGGCATCCCACCATAGGGAACCTCCAAAAAAACCAGTTCATGCACCAGGGATAGATCCTGATCCTACTGCCAGGGGCCCCTCTAACAGACCAAGCTACACAACTGTCTCCCATGTGCAGAGGTCCTGGTTCGGTCCCATGCAGGCTCCACAATTGTCAGTCTAGAGTTTGTGAGTTCCCATGAGCTTAGTTCAGTTGTCTCTGTATATTTCCCCATCATGATCTTGACCCCCCTTGTTCATATAATCCCTCCTCCCTCTCTTCAACTGGACTCCCAGAGCTCAGCCTGGTGCTTGGCCGTGGATCTCTGCATCTGCTTCCATCAGTTAGTGGATGAAGGCTCTATGATGAGAGTTAGGGTATTCACCAATCTGATTATAGGAGAAGGCCAGTTCAGGGACCCTCTCCACTACTGCTAGGAGTCTTAGCTGGGGTCATCCTTGTGGATTCCTGGATTTCCCTAGCACCAGGTTTCTCCCTAACCCCATAATGGCTCCCTCTATCAAGATATCTCTTTCATTGTTCTCCCACTCCATCCCTCCCCCAGCCCAACCATCCCGTTCCCTCATGTTCCCATCCCCCACCCCTACCCCCTAGTTTACCCAGGAGATCTCATCTATTTTCCATTCCCAGGGCGATCCATGCGTCTTTCTTAGGGTCCTCATTGTTAGCTAGCTTCCCTGGCGCTGTGGGTTATAGTCTGGTTATCCTTTGCTTTCCATCTAGTCTGATATTTCTTCATTTATTTGCTTTGCAATGCTAGGGACGGAATCTAGGGCCTCAGGACACATGCTAGGCTGAGCTATTATACTCCAAGCACCTTCAACATTTCTTTAGAAAATATGTTTATCTTTGCACCCCCAAAAAAGTATAGTATACAGTAAGTTTTTTTGTTGTTTGCAGTACTAGAACCTGGGCCTTCTACATGCTAGACAAGTATTTTACCCTGAGTTCTTTCTGCTTTTTATTTTGAGACAGGTTCTCATTAAGTTGCTCAGAATGGCCTTGAATTCAGTCTGTAGTCCACTGTCTACCTTGAATTTGCAATTCTATCTCAGCCTCCTGAATAGCTGGGATTATAGGACTGCACCATCTGGCCCAGCCTACACTAAATTTGAGGCATTTTGTTTGTATTTTGAGGCAAAACATTACTCAAGCTGGCACAAAATTCTGAGTTCAAGCCATCCTTTTGTCCCAGTCTCCCAAGAGCTGTGACTACAGGTGAATAATACCATGCCCAACTCACTAAGCTTTTTTTCTTCTTTCCTTGTTTTGGAATTTTGAGACAAATATACCTATGTACACCAGGCTGTCTTTGAATTCTGAATGCTAGAATTGCTCTTTTTATAGTCATGACTTAGGATTTCTTTTTTTCTTTTCAGCTCATAGAAGGCTCTTATTCTTCTTACTCTGTAGCATTAAATGTTTTGCTACTATAAATATTTCATTACACATGTATAGATACATGTGTGTGTGTGTGTGTATATATATATATATATATATATATATATACATTTGTAGCAGGCATATGTATATGTATATATATTTTTTAACTTTCATTGAAATATACTAACATATCAAAGTGAGTGGATGTAATCTTTATACAAGGCTAAAAAATTGCTTCCCATGACCATTATACCAATTTAAACTTCCACATACAATATGTATCTTTTACCTTACACTCGTGACAAAAAAAGTTCTATCAAACATTTTGACTTTTAACATTCTAATGGGATTTTAAAATCTCAGTATGTTTTCTTTTTATGCAGCACAGAGGATCAAACCCAGAGCCTTGCACATTAGCAAGTACTCAATCACCAAGCTACAGCTTCAGCCCTCAGTATGCTTTCAGTTAACATTTAACTTACAAGTGAGGTTAAGCTATCTTCCATATAAATAATGATTAACAAGTTAAGAATAAGCCAGGATTAGGGATGTAGCTCAGCTGATGGAGTGCTTGCCTAGCATGAATAAAGTCCTAGGTTTGATCCCTAGCATCTCATAAACCAAGCATGGGACCCACAACTGTAATCTCAATACTCAGAAGGTAGAGGCAGGAGAATCAGGAGTTCAACTTCAGCCCTGGCTACAACAGTAAGTTCAAAGCCAGCCTAAGATATATGAGACTTTATCTCTAGTTGGGTGGTGGTGGCACACGCCTTTAATCTCAGCACTGGGGAGGCAGAAGCAGGCGGATCTCTGTGAGTTCGAGGCCAGCCTGGTCTCCAAAGCAAGCTCCAGGAAAGGCACAAAGCTACACAGAGAAACCCTGTCTTGAAAAAAAAATCGAGAGAGAGAGAGAGAGAGAGAGAGAGAGACTTTATCTCTAAAAAGGAAGAAGAATTCAAAAATTCCTATTATCACTGCTACCAATGAAGGAAGTAAAGTAAAGCAAGATGAACAAATTTTTTTTTTTTTGGTTTTTCGAGACAGGGTTTCTCTGTGTAGCTTTGTGCCTTTCCTAGAACTCACTTGGTAGCCCAGGCTGTCATTGAACTCACAGAGATCCGCCTGCCTCTGCCTCCCGAGTGCTGGGATTAAAGGCGTGCGCCACCACCGCCGGCTAAGATGAACAAATATTAAAGGAGATGGAGCATAATGATGCACTCCCATAATCCTGGCATGACAGAAACTAAGGCAAGAGAATTACTAGCTTGTGACCATCCAAGACTTCATACTGAACTGAAATTCTGGGTATGGTGATGCATACTTTTTAATACCAGCACTGGGGGGTGAGAGGCAGGAGGCTCAGGATCAAGGCCAGCCAGAGCTACATGAGACCTTTTCTCAAAACAGAAAGAAAAAAAAAAAGCACTCAGGATGTCCAAGGCAAGAGGATTCGAAGTTCAAAATTATCCATGGCTATATAGCAAATCTGAGATCAGCCTAGGCTATGAGAGACCGTTTCAAAAGGCCAAAATATTCAAAAGTAAACAGAAATCAAGTAAATTGAACTAAAATGGCACAGCTAGAAAAAACAGCCAGGAGGTAGGAGAAAGGAACAGCTCCGTGACAGAGAACTTGTTTAGAATGTTCCAGGTCCTTAGTTCCGTCTCTAGCCCCACAAAAAACAAGCCAGAGGTCAACACCAGTATCTCACTCTCAACCCCACTTATAACTACTCCTAATAAGGGGCCCCTTATAATACATGTAGTCATATAACACTAAGTTGCACAGATATATACACTGAAAAAGCATATTACATTCTTTGGAAATAAAGTCTCTGCAAGGGATTGATTTGATAGATAGATAGATAGATAGATAGATAGATAGATAGATAGATAGATAGATGGATAGATATTAGTATATACTAGTGAAGAAGTCAGGTGAAAGTCAGGCATGTTGACATTATTCCTACAATCTCAATACAACAGGAGGCTGAGGATTATAATTTCCAGGCTACCTGGGGCTAAATTAAACTAAAAAAAAAAAACTCAGTGAAAATAGATATAAGCCATAATTATCTATCATTTAACCAAAAATTGACACTGTATATATCTAAAAAACCAATTATATCTGTTATATAGTTTATGGTTGTCCAGATCAGGAATCTATCTATCCAAATAATTTGAGTCAAATTCTTTTATTCTTTTTTCTTTTGATGATGTTGTTTGTTTTGGTTGTTTGTCTGTTTAGCTGGCTGGTTGGCTGATTGGTTGGTTTCAGACAAGATAAGCCCAGACTGGCCTAGAACTCTCCGTGTAACTAGAACTCTCTGTGTAACTCGTGTGCCCTTGGACACAAACTAGATCTTCCTGTCTCTGCTTCCATAGTGCTAGAATTACTGGTCTGCACCACCATGCCCAATTGTTTTTCTCTAATTTTAAAGGAATATTTCACCTTATACAATGTAGACCAGGCTGATTTTGACCTTACAGTACTCCTGCCTCGGTTTCTTGAGTGCTAGGATTTTAGGAATCTACCACTGTGCATGGCAAATAATCTTAGTTCAAAAAGAACACTGGAGAAATGGCTCAGTAAGTAAAATGCTTACTATACAAGTATCAGGACATGAGTTCAGATTCCCCAGCATCCATGTAAAATAGCTAGGCATGGTGGTTACTTGTAACCCCAGCACAGAGTCAGACAGGTAGATCCCATGTGCTTCCTGGTCAGCTAGTCTATTAATTTGGTGAGCTTCATGTTCAGCGAGAGACCCTGTCTCAGAAACTAAGGTGGAGAACTATAGCAGAAGACACCTGGTATTAACATCTAGTCTCCAGACACACTGGCATGGGTGAACACATTTACACACACATGAATATCCCACACAGAGATAGATAAATAAATAAGTAGGCAAAAAGCATCCCTATAATTTCAACCTAAGGATTTTTTTTAGCTCATCATATGAAGTTTAATCATATAAAAGCTTCCCTGGGGCTGGTGTGATGGTTCAATGAGTAAAGGTGTTTGCTTTGCAAGCCTATATAATGATCTGAGTTCAACCCCTGAAATCCGTATCAAAAAGGAAGGAGGGAACCAACTCCATAAAGTTGTCTTCTGACTTAAACACAGACACAGACACACACACACACACACACACACACACACACACACACACATACACATATAATAATAATAATAATAATAATAATAATAAATTTTTAACAAATATAAAAGTCTTTCTGATAATACAGAGCTTTGGAACATGCCCACACAACCAAGTACAATGTACAATCTTCACAAATGTAAAATTTAAAAGCTTGTAGTCAATTCACATGTAAAAGAAGGGAGGAGACAGGTATAAAATCTTACCACTAGTTGAGAAGCTACTGGCATTTGATAACTGCTGGGATAGGAAGTGTCAGCCTTTTTTACTGGTGTGACCCCTGGTAGGCTGACTCCAGGGCAGGCCACACATCCAACAGAAGTAGGGCAACACAGAAAGACTCCATGGGGAAAAAAAAGAAAACTCATTGGATGGGAAGAGAGGTGAGGGTGGATATGGAAGGACTGGAGGGGGAGGGGGAGGCCGGTAAATATGATCAAAATATATTTATGAAATTCTCAAAGAATTAATAAAATATCGTTTAAAGAAGTTCAGAGCTGGTGGCCTAGAGTGCATACTACTGCTCTTGCAGAGGAGCCAGGTTTGGTTTCCAGCACCCACATGACAGCTCACAATTCTAGGCTATCAAAGCCCCCTTCTGGCCTCCATAGGAACCAGGCATGCATGCAGTATACATGCAAGAAAAACATTCATACACATTAACACTTATAAATCTTTTAAAAGAATTGTTCAAGGTCATCCTTGGTTACACAACTTTAAGGCCAGCCTGAGGTGGGTTTAAGAATGAGCAGCAAATGGCAAAGGCAACAACAACAACAACAAAATAGATAACTGGACTTCATGATGCTTCAAGAAGGACTTCAGTGCCTCAAAACACACTATCAAGATAGCAGACAGAGTGGTGCATACCTACGATTCTAGCATTTAGGAGGCTGAGCCAGGCGGAATCAAAAGTTCAAAGCCCTGCCTGGGCTACACAGCAAGACTCTCAAAATAAATAAATGAATGGACGGGTGGATGAATGAATAAATAAATACCAAAATCCTTCAATCAAAGTACAAATTCAGGGGCTGGAGAGATGGCTCAGAGGTTAAGAGCACTGCTTGTTCTTCCAAAGGTCCTGAGTTCAATTCCCAGCAACCACATGGTGGCTCACAACCATCTGTAATGAGATCTGGTGCCCTCTTCTGGCTTGCAGGGATATGTGCAGACAGAACACTGTAGACATAATAAATAAATAAATCTTTAAAAAAAAAAAAGTACAAAGTCAGGGCTGTAATGTAACTCAGTGGTAGACTAGCTGTCTAGCACATAAGAGACCTTACATCATAAAAAAAAAGACAACTCAGACAGAATGGGAGAAATTATTTGCAAAGAATATCACCTAGCAGAGTCTAGTATCTAGAATACAGTTTTTAAGAACCTTTATAACTCAGTCGGGCGGTGGTGAGGCACATCTTTTTTTTTTTTTTTTTTTTGGTTTTTTTTTTTCGAGACAGGGTTTCTCTGTGTAGCTTTGCGCCTTTCCTGGAACTCACTTGGTAGCCCAGGCTGGCCTTGAACTCACAGAGATCCGCCTGGCTCTGCCTCCCGAGTGCTGGGATTAAAGGCGTGCGCCACCACCGCCCGGCACATCTTTAATTTCAGCACTCGGGAGGCTGAGGCAAGGGAATCTCTGTGAGTCTGAAGCCAGCCTGGTCTAGAAAGTGAGTTCCAGGACAGCTAGTGTGGTTTCACAGAGAAACCCTGTCTCAAAAAACAAAACAAAACAAAAACAAAAAACCTCTTATAATTCAATAAAAAGAAGTAAAAAATTTTTCAAATGAAGGTCTTTTAAGATCTAGAAATGTTACCTTTGTTGCAGGTGGCTGAATGAAAGCTCTGGAATAGATTACATTGATTGATTTCTATTTTTTTTTCTTTTTGAGACAGGGTCACACTATATCATTGGCTGACTTGGAACTCTCTATGTGGACCAGGCTGGTCATGAACTCACAGAGATCCTGCCTCTGCCTTCTCATTGTCTGTCTCAATGGCTTTGCTGGGATTAAAGGCATGTACCACCACACCCCATAAGACTAATAATGTTTTACCACCATAAAACTAAAATAAATTTCTACAAATCATCAAAAAACTCTCCTATAATTCATAAAAAAGAACCAAACTTAAAAATGAACAAAGGGGGTTGGAGATTTAGCTCAGTGGTAGAGCGCTTGCCTGGCAAGAACAAGGACCTGGGTTCAGTCCTCAGCTCCGGGGGGAAAAAAAAAAGAACAAAGGTCTTAAATAGCTCAAAACACTTCTTCAAAGAAGAAATATAAATAGACAAAGCACAAGAAGAGATGCCCCACATCATTAGTCATTAGGGAAAGCAAATCAAAACCACAATGATACCACTTCACACTCACCATGAGGCCATTAAAAAAAGAACAACAAGTTTTGGAAGGAGATACAGAAATTGGAATCCATATATATAATTGGGTATGATAATGTATAATGGTGACACCTCTGTAGAAAACAGTTTGTACATGATCCACTAATTTCTTTTCTATTTAACATACCAAAATAAGTTAAAATGGGCGTTCAAGCAGAATCTTACATGTGAATATCTACAGCAGCACTACCCATGAAAGTTTAAAGGTGGGTAGAAATATTCATGAACTCATGAATGGATTTTTAAAAATCTGATATATTCTACAGTAGAATATTACTCAACCACAGAAGGCATGTATACTGGGTGAATCTCAAAAACATGCTAAGAGAAAGAAGTTGGGCATCAGAGCTGGGGATATGGCTTGTGAGGACCTGAATTTGGATCCCCAGAACCCAGGTAAAGCCAGATGCTGTAGCATGTGTCTGTAATTTCAATATTCCTACAGCAACTAGGGAAGTGGAGGCAGGAGAATGCCCAGATGAAATACCCTGCCTCAAACAAGATCAAAAGCAAAGACTGAAACCTTAGGTTGTGCTCTGACTTCCCTATGTGTGACATACACACCCACATTCACACAAAAACACATGGGGGGGGGTTCATGCAAAGACTTAAAAGAAAAAAGTCCGACATAAGAGGTTTGGGGTTAGTATTATGATTAGAGACTGAGCAAACCCATTGAGACAAATAAGGGTTACTAGGTGTTAGAGGGAGGAAAATGGAGAGTGAGTACTTACTGAGTAAGTACAGAGTTTCCTTTCAAGGTGATGAAAACATTTTGGAATTAGATACTAGCCCCAAGTACAGTAAAGTTACTTAATGTCAAAGACGTATACTTTAAAAATGATTTAAAGCCAGGCTTAGTGACTCAGACCTATAATCCCAGCAACCTGGGAGACTAAGGTAGGAGGATCACAAATTCAAGGTCTGCCTAGGCTACAAAGTGAGTTCAAGTACAGCCTGGGCAACTTACTGAGACCCTCTCTCAAAAAGTAAAGAGGGCTGAGGATTTGTTGGCCAGGGGCAGAGTGCTTTCTGGACATGTACAGAGCTGATTGTTCAATCCCAAGTACCATAAAAAATAAAATGAATTTATTAAAAGGTAAATTTCTTACTGAGTTTTATCACAATTTAAAAGTACCCATGCTAAAAGATGGCAAAGATCTATTTCATTTCTCCTAAGACTTTTTAAAGGAGCCTGAGTGGGTATGTGGTTCCCTGCTAGAGTGTTTAAGTAACAGGCAGGAGACCCTGGGTGCAATTCCAAGCACAGTTTCTTTTAAAAGGTAAGGAAGAAGGGCAATGAGAAGGGAAAGGTTTATATGGAAGGAAGGGAAGGAAGGGAAAAAGAAAAAAGTTTCAGAAGAAATAAATATTCCTGAAAGAAAGGGTATGAAAGGCTCATTTCTACAATAAGTCACTCTCAACAACTTCAACATTCTCCAAACCAAACATCTCATGATATTTATAGAACAACTATAAATACAGTACTTATATATGAAGCCCAAAAATAAAAATTAAATTAAAAATGGCATCAATACTAATTTATAAATAAATACCTTTATCTATGTCCTTTACAGTCATCTAAATTAGTCATTGCCTAACAATATCACAAATTTTATGATATCTCAAATAAAAATGGGCAAGACACACTCCTGTGAAAGAATCTTGGCTTTTAGCCATGAGACCTAAGTATATCCACAAGTAGAGCTGAATACTTAATATTAAAATAAGAAACAGAAAGGTTTTTTTTTCTTGCACACAGTTCATCCTCATAAAAAAAAAAAACATGTACACAAAAATTTAAACTCTCTTCTAATTACTTTTTGTTTGGTTGGCTTTTTTGAGACAAGGTCTCTCTGCGTACCCCTGGCTGTCTTGGAACTCACTATGTGGACCAGGCTGGCCTTGAACTCACGAAGATCCATCTACCTCTGCCTCCTGAGTACTGGGATTAAAGGTATGTGTCCCATCTTCACTAGTTTTAATTCCGTTACCTAACTAGAAATGTGTTACTACTATATAACATTTTCTTATTTTCTGTATTTCTATCTATTATGTTTCTTTGCAGTCTTTGGCCTTATTAATTACTGACTAAGCAATGGACAATTTGGTGAAAACAGAAAGTCTTCAGCTTTACAGAAAAAAACTTAAGGCAATACTACAAACATCTAATGCCTGAAACACTAAGAAATAATTATGGCAATGAATGTAGAGTTGTGATGGGAGCATTAACATTGCTCCAAAGTCAGAAGTGCAGGGTCCACTACTTACTAAATCAAGCATTTTGTTTTGTTGTTGTTGTTAGTTTGCTTTGCTGGTTTTGAAGTGTGGTCTCACTAAATAACTCCTAGATATAGACCAGGCTGGACTAGAACTCCCAAACATCTGCCTGCCTCTGTCTCCCAAGTGCTGGGATTAAAGGTACTGTACCAGACTTATCTTTGACCTTTATACTCTCTTTCAAATATGAGGAAGATACAGAAAGAGAGTGGGAAAGTATGTGTAAAGTATGTAGACAATCTAAAGAGGGGCACAGCGGAGAAGGCGGCAAAGGGAAGAAAGGAGGAGCAGAAGAGGCTTGAGGGAAATAAGTCTAGTACTTGTCTTCAGCCTCAGTCTCAGGATATGATTGCAGCCTTATCTCACCCCACTCCTCAAATACACTTCTATACTTCTATACCCTTCCACTCCAGGAATAGCTAGTTAAAAACTAGGAGACCACCTTTCCTGGAAGAGTTGCACATTTCTAAGCTCCCACTGTATCTTTACACTTCTACTCTATTTAATGTGTGTTTGATATATATACTAGTATATATGCATATATACTATCCAATATATTTATATACATATACAAAGACTTCATCTCAATCTCAAACTAAACACAACATTAATCTTTGCATTAAAACTATAAGTAGTCAAAGAAAGGATTATATTCTTTCCAATTTCAAAACAGAATGCAAGAAATGTTCTCAAATTTACAACATTTCTAAGAACTCAATATATCTCAGCAAAACTTGTAAAAATAATCATCAAAAGTTAAAAATCCATAATCATTAATTTTGACCCAGAATAGAATGAACATATTACAAGATCTTACCAGAAGCTAAGTAACATATTCAGAGAACAAAATGTCCAAGTATTCTATTGTAATTTAAAGTTACACCAGCTGCAGATGCAGCTCAGAGGTAGAGGGATTACCTAGCATACTCAAGGCCCTGGGTTGGAGCCTCATCGGACAAAGAAACAAAAACACTGAAAGCAAGTGTCAATTTTCAAATAAAACAAATTCAAGAATAACCAAAAACATCAGTTATCACGATTAAACACTCAAAATCGAATTTTGTACAATCTGACTAAAATTTAACACAAGGTATCTTTCCCTCAGGCTGACCAGTTTAAATAAATTTTAAATTAAAAAATCCAAAGAGTTACAGACTGTCTAAAAACACCTCCAGTTCTGTATCATACACTAAAATCTCTTGAAAAGTTCTCTTTATATTAAAACTTAGGAGGCAGAAGCAAGCAGAGTTCTCTGAGTTCCAGGCCACCCTGGTTTACCTTGCAAGTTCCAGGTCAGCCATGCCTCCATAGTGAGACCCTGTCTCAAAAAACAACAAAACAAAACACTATTCATGAAAAACGGTTAATAACGCCTCCAAATATTGGCTGCAATCACTACTACACAGATTTTTCACAACTCAAGACTACTGATTGATTCATATGACTGTCTCAGCAGTAACCCTTAAGGGATCACACCTGAAGGCTGAGGCAGGAGGATAGAAGGGAATTCAAGACCAACCTTGGCTAGGTGAATTTCAGGCCAGCCTTCGCTACAGGATGAGACCCGGTCTGAGAGAGAGCAGGAGAGGGGCAGGGAGAGAGAGGGAAGGGAGAGAGGGGGAGGGAGGAAGAGGAGCAAGAGACACAAAACTCGCACCTCTTGAAGGCTTAGTCTTGTTTTAACAGTGTATCGACCGGCAAGATAGAGACATACATACACCCTGGGGGTTTCCACCCACATCCCACAATATAAATGTTTCACAGCGCTTAACTAAACAAAACCTCTTTCAATACAGGGAAATCACCTCATGACTTTTATCCTTACCCTATCATACCCTCTCCTCCCCATTCCCAGCAAGTCAGTCACAGAACACAAACCACACCTCTCAATTCCCTTGCACCTAACACAATTTTCACAATCAGCCTGCTGTATCCCTCACCCATATTTCAGTCCTATCAACCCTTCTACATCAAATGAACCTCTAAATTAAGCCTACTCTTTCCCCCACTCCATTTCCATCAATATAACACACCCAAACCTTGTTGAACATCCCACACCCAAAGCGATTCTTTTAGTAGCACCAATCTCACTTAAATGATCTCTCAGTCCCTTTGTCAACCATCTCCTGTAGCCTCACCTTCCCCGTCTCTTAGTCTTCCATCAACTGCCAAAGTTGCCACCCTCCCCAACAGAAACAAAAAAGGAAAAGAAAAAAAAAAAAAACGCACCTTAACCTCAAATCTGTCCTTCTCCACTTTCCTCACCTCTTAATTTTCCTCTCCGCACTCGGTCAGTTAGACTCAAGCTCTTACAACCCCAAGACCTGAGTCCGGCCTCGTCCGGTACCTTCGGGTTGACCGCCCGCACCTTGCCTGGGTCAGGCAGCTCCCCCTCAGCACACACACACACTGGGGCGCTTACTCTGAACAGACTGTTGGCCGCCGCTGCCTCCTTCCATTCATCCTGGGCCCATTCATCTCTCAGCCCGATCCCGGACACGCCCCCCGGCCTCCTCCCTCTCTCGGGGTCCTGGGCTGGCCGGGACCCCTCACCTCACTCGAGACTCTGACGGACGGAGACCCACTCTCTTCACTTCTCCCTCGCTGTCTCTCAAGCCTCCTCCAGCCCCCCGCCCGGCCACCCCGTAGACTAGACACACACACATATACCTCCTCCTCTAACGCCTCCTCCGATGCTTCTTACTCCCCTCCTCAGTGTCTCGAGCTCGTCTCCGAGTCCTGCGCGCGTGCGCGCGTCTCCCCGCGAGCCCACCGAGCCAGCAACCGCGGTTGGGGAGCGAGCGGGCGGGGTTAGGGGAGCAGGGTGCGAGCCCAAGCTCGCGCTCGCCCCGCAGCTGACCGGGCGCAGGCGTACTGAAGCCAGAGAATTCTGATGGACTGGAGAGGGGCGGGGAGGGGAAGGGAAGGGAGGGAAGGGAGGGAAGGGAGGGAAAGGGAGGGAAGAGAGGGGGAGGGGCGGAGAAAGCCAACTGAGCAGCCCCGACTCGGAACGGCCCCTATCATAGCGAGGCGCCCGGAGACTGGCCAACTGGCGCTTGCGCACACCTTCCCCCGCACTCAGCGCAGCAAGGTGGATGCGCGCGTCGAGGAGAGAAGCTTCTCCCCATAGCAAAGAGAAAAATCTCAGCGAGGAGCCACGCGAGACACCTCTAGTGTGTTCTGAAGCGCTCGTCCCCAATGCCGCTTTCCCCTTTCCCCTCAGAAATTAAAACAAAAAACAAACAAAAACGAAAAAACCTCCAAAAACAACTAACTGAAAAGAGATCCAATCACACACCACTTCTAGCACCGGCAGACCGCTTTCAGCTCTTTGTTAACCTTAAAATGAACCAGCTCTATGGATACTTTGTACCCACCAGTATCTTTTTTCACCCGCCACCCCTTACTCACTTTTGCCAGTTCCCGGTTTATCTCGCGAGACCGATACCTGCCGGCTTCGGGATTAGAAGTCGAAGCACAGATTTACAAATACCTGTCTCCTGGTTATGTTGCAAAGGCAACGGCCACGGCATATACCACCGCCGCCCCCCCGCCCCCAGGACCTTAATGCGCGCGGGGGAGGGGGGGCAACAACCAAAGCAGGGATGGGAAAGGGAGCTAACCGATTTTTGACAGCGTGTAACCGCTAGGCCTAGGCACGTGGCCTGTCCCTCACAGGCGGGTGCGGTGTACCCTGGGAATTGTAGTTTTTTGTTCCCACCTCATGTCCCACTCCCATCCTCAGCCATACATAAGGCCTCAGACAGGGAGGGGGATTGCCGACGCCATTTTGTGGGGAACAATGGCCAATGGCCCTGGTGATGACGGGTGGGGGGAGGGAGCAATGGTTTAAGGGTTCAGTTAGCCTCCTCTGGCCCCTCGGTATCATAGCAACCCCTTCAGAAGCCTGGCCCCGCCTGCTTGCTACTCTGCCGGGCTTGGACTGCTAGCCAAGGAAAAAGATACTTTTTCCCAGATGCTGACTCTTATCACCCATTATCCACCTCCCTGAAAAACTCTCAATTCCTCGAACTAGTGAGTGCTGTCTTCATCAAGCTTTCGTTGCATGTTAGCCTCAGCTCAGTGGCTTTAAGAAGTACTCCATATGCTGTATGAGGCACAGTGAGGAATTGTTTCTATAATACGTAACAATCCTGCCTTGACGAAGGAAGAAACTGAGGCTCAAGGAGGAGAAAACAGACATGACTTGCTGAAGGGTAGCCAAACAAACGCTAAGCAGCAGTTTCAAAGATTACCAAGTTATTTCGAGTCTTAATCTGTCCTTACTCCCACGAGACAGTAACTAGAAAGCGTGACCACCTTTTTGCTTCTCTGTGTTGACTAGTCCTACTACTGCCACACAGTCCCTTCAAAAATGAGGCTCGCTTGTGGCCCTGCCTCTCTGCCTTCTCTGAGCTTGATGATACAATCAGCACAGAACAATGCTTAGGAATGCTAGCCCTTCAACCTGCTCTGATGCAAACTCTTCCAAGTAGTTTGTCTTTGACTACTTGTTCAGTAATTATTAAGCATTGTGACACACAAACACATACAGCTTTAGAAATCTGAAAAATCAGATGAATCTGTTCCCATCCAAGTACAGATCCTTCTCAATGTAGAAATACTTTTAAAAAATTTTAAATATTTTTATTCAATGCTTTTTTACAAGTAATTTTGAAGAATTCTTATGTGTATGAGTGTTTTACTTGCATGTATGTGTGTGCACCACATATGTGCCTGGTGCCCAAAGAGGTCAGAAAAGGGTATTGAGTTACCTGAAACAGGAATTACAAATAGTTATAAGCTACTGTGTGGGTACTGGGAACCAAACCCAGGTCCTATGCAAGAGCAGCAAGGGCTCTTAACTGTTGAGCCTTATCTCCAGCCCCTCATAGACCTACTATTGATATATATGCTGTCCAGAGTTAAGCACAAATACCATTATAGGCAGAAATGAGAGTAAGCAATCATAGCTAATCACTTATATATGTTAGAAAACATTCCCGTTCTGTCCACTGGTTTCCACTGTCAAGTGGCAATTGTGATATTCCCATTCATCTATCATAAAATTTGAATGATTATTAACCACTTCTAATTTGACTTTATATTATCCCATAAAATCATCTAATAACCCAGTTATTTTTGGAAGCACTACTGCCAAGAAACCACAAAAATTTTCACTGGAATTATTTTTGGTGGATTTTTTTTTCAGGGAGGATGTTTGAAACAAGGTCTTATGTACTCAGGCTGACCTTGAGCTCACTATGTAGCCAAGAATGACCTTAAATTCCTGATCCCATTGCTGCGACTATAAGATGTGACACAATACCCACGTGGAATCAGTTTTAGATGTCAGCATCCCAAGGCATATTCTTATATTATTTGTTTTCCTGCCTTGCCACCTCCTCCCTTGAGATATCACAAAACAGACTATGGGAGAGATAGAGAAAATACAGAGAAAGAACTATTTATATCTCAAAATAATATTGAGCCACACATATTTTCTATTAAATGTCAGTATCCTGATAAAGGGCATGAAATGTATTTCTTATCCAGTCACTCACTAGTTAAGACCATGACTCTAAGGGCATGAGTGTCTGGATGACCTTTTCTCTAAGCAAGCCTAAAATTGGGAGGATTCTATGGACTCAGATCATCTAGGGACTATCAGTGTCCACCCCTCCCCCCACCCCCCAACACAAGTGAGTAGCTCCTTTGGGCTTAGTGACTTAGACACATGCAACAGTACAGTTTCTCTAGTTTCGTTACATTGTCTGGTCTTCTCTTTAAAGATACAGTGTTCCAACCGGCTGGTGCTGGAGCATGCCTTTAGTCACAGCACTTGGGAGGCAGAGGCAGGTGCATCTTTGAGTTAAAAAAGATACAATGTTGCCGGGCGATGGTAACTCACTCCTTTGATCCCAGCACTCGGGAGGCAGAGCCAGGCGGGAGCTCTGTGAGTTTGAGGCCAGCCAGGGCTACAGATTGAGTTCCAGGAAAGGCGCAAAGCTACACAGAGAAGCCCTGTCTTGAAAAACCAAAAATAAATTAATTAATTTAATTTAATTAAATTTTAAAAGATACAGTGTTTCCACGTGTGCCCAGAGCATATGTCAGGGCACTGTTTTGGCACCTGACTCTTGGAAACTATAAGTATGAATACGCCCGCATCACTTCTCTGTAACCATGAAGTGTCACAAAGCTGAATGCCTCTGTCAAGTATCCATGGAGCAGAGGCCCTAAACCTGAGTTGCTGAAACAACTGACCATTCTCTTCAAAAGCTCATACCCTGGGGTCCATTCCCATCCACAGCATCACACAAGCAAGGCATTCTTGGGAAAAATCTTTTGCATAGCAGATATAAATCATAGTCTACTCACTCAGGCAGGTGTATAATAATAACAGCTAGCAATTAAATAGCATTTCCTGTGTGCTTTATATGGATCCACTGAATCATAAGTATCAGTCTTAACACTTTTTTGTTTGTTTGTTTGTTTGTTTTTTCGAGACAGGGTTTCTCTGTGTAGTTTTGGTGCCTGTCCTGGATCTCGCTCTGTAGACCAAGCTGGCCTCAAACTCACAGAGATCTGCCTGCCTCTGTCTCCCGAGTGCTGGGATTAAAGGCATGCGCCACCACCGCCCGGCATGACCTCTTTTCATAACTGTTCACCATTTTCCTTTAGGTTGTTTTGTCTATGCTTCCTATCACTCATAAACTGTGTAGTAAGATGGGAGAGCAGAGCCGAAGTTATAAGCACAAAGGGAAGAGTCAAGAAGCACAACTATCTAGTCTCTAGTTTAGACTATAAACTGGATAGAACCATCAACTTTAGGCTAAGTTTGGCTCAAGTATACTAGAGTACTAGAGTAAGTACTCTATTAAGCTCCTCATACTGGAGTAAGAGCTGAAGATGTTACTTGTCCTCCATTGCTGCGTTTTTCTCAGAGTTTACAACTATCACTTAACGTAGTACAGTGGTCCATGGTAAGTAAGTACATGCAGACATGTACAATGTGATGAGAACCAGTACCTCTGTTTACTATCTGGGGCCAGTAATTGGATGCCTCTCAATATCCCATGAAGATGTGGAGGTGGCCAGAGATGATGGAAAGGGACCTAATTATGTCTCTTTTTGTTAGTGAATTATCTCCCAGTTTGTAGATCTTGCCATCTGACATGTCTCAGGGTAGAGATGTGACTATTGAAGTCCATCTCAGTGTTAGAGGCCAGCATGGCTGAGGCCCTGAACTCAATTCCTATCCCGAGTGGGGAAAAGCTAAGTCTCTCTGCTTCCTGAGATTCGTTTCCCAAGGACAAACAAAATAGCAATATGAAAGATGCTTCCAGCAGCAACAGATTTGGAAATGCAGAATAGCCCCTAGATCCCCTGATTGAGAAATAAGAAATAATGCTTGGATATATTCAGTGCTTTAATTTTCCCATGGGGGAAAAAGACTCACTTATTAATAGTAAACACTTGATATCATAAATTTTATCAAATATTGATTGTATATGACATTGTAGTAATATTACCTTGTGAAATCCAATGTATAAAGCTAGGTTGGAGAGACAATCCATTTTTTTCAATTGCCCTCTCCTGTGTTCACTTCTCACACAGGGTTCCCAAGACCCACTCAGTGGGAAACAGGCCACATTCTCAAGCTACCACTGACTGGACCAGAGTAGATAGCTGGGCTCATTAGTATCTTATTCCCAAGAATTTGGATGGGAAAGAATGCGTAGAACAGATAACTGTAGCACTGAGCTACACTCTCATGCCCCAACTGCTTTTCATTTCCTGAGACAAGGACTCAAACACAAAATTGCAGCCAAGGATGAGTTTGTAGAGGCAATCCTTTTATCTACGTTCTAAGTGCTGGAAATACAAGTAAGCACTACCAGACTGGGTTTATGAGGTGCTGGGGATCTAACCCAAGGCTTCATGCATGCTATGCAGGCACTCTACGAACTAACTGAGCTACATTCCAGCCTTAATCGCTTTTGAGTAATGGGGGTAGTCAGTCTCTGTTTGGAGGTCTCTGTTCTCCATAAGATAAACTCTAGGCACTTTCTCATTCCAAAGTGGTGAGTCTTATTTACAAGCTGTAAACTCTAGGAGGTCTTTGTAAAACCTGGTGAGGGAAACTACTCAGTCCAGTAACCCAGCTGCTGCCTTTGCCCTCTGCCACTGGTCCTGCAAATACAAGACCCTAGATTACTTAAGTGAACAGTCTCCAAACTGTTCTCCAGTTTGGCAAGTTCAGGCTCTGGTTTTTAAGCCTCAGAACTGATCCTTGAGCTCAAGGGTTGAGCCCATCATATAAGTAGTACAGATTCTTGCTGCCCTTCGGGTAGTTTCTGTTTGGAGAATACCAACGGATTTCCAAAACATTCACTCTATAGAACAGGTGGTGTTCTTTGGGGCTTCATTCTGAAAAGCCCCTTGTCTTCTCCTGCAAATTGTTCTATGGCTCCTTCCAAACTCCTGAACCCTAAATAAAATCACTAAAACAAAGAAAATGAGAGGGGAGAGGAGAGGGGAGGTCTTGTAATCTTTGACTAAGAGGGCCTTGCTGCCCTCTGTTTACATAACTAAGGGAGCTGGTCAAATGATTTTTCTGGATAAGAAGTCTACAGTGAGTCACAAATCTGCATTTCTAGACTTCAAAGGCCTTAACCAATTTTTTAAATTCCACTTTACTAGGCATGAAGTTATATTTGAAAAAAAACAAAACAAAACAAAAACCCCAAAGAAGGTGCAGTTACAAAGAGTGTGCCCCTTTCAGCATGCGTTTGAGGAATTTCCAGAGAGAGCACGTCAAGTATGTGGGTCATCAGGGTTCTGGCTGTCCCCTGAACTGCTAATAACATAGCATGCAAGGGAATGGGGGCTATGCTAACTTGATTACATCTGCCCAGACCTTATACCTAAATACGGTAACTGCGAACAAAAACTCCTGGAAAGAAGCTGTGTCTGCAGAGACTGCCTGACTCATTAGAGCTGGGGTACTGTGGAGAGATTAGAAGGTTGCAGGGCCAGAAGCTAATTACCTTATCTCAGGCTAGCTTTAGGCTCCAGAACAGCCATTTCTTGCCCAGCTCTGTGCTGGAACTAACATCCTGTGACTAAAAGATAAAAACCTTTTGAAATCTATTAACTTACCAGACCACCAGCTTCCACCAACTCAGAAGCTAAAAATGCTATAGATAGCATCTTGGGCCTATCGGAAAACTTCTCCCATCTTGCTGTGACCACTTCTTTGATGTACCCGTCAATGTATTTTAAACTTGCCTTTATTTATGACTATCTTTGGATATAAAGATTATAAAAGTCCATGAAACTGCTTCCACATTGGAACATGGAATTTGGGCTAACCTGAAGCTGTGTTCCTGGGCCATGGTCACTCAAAATGGCTCCAGAAGAAATTATCTTTCCTTTAGGAAAATACAATTTACCCGAGAACAGAGGCTAATAATTAACATGTATGTCAAGGCTTAAATCTGTCCTTCCAATGTTTTTGGTTGTGAGACTAGCCTTTACTAGCTGAGCCTGTTAGTTGAGCCTTGGAAGATGCTGAAGTTATACTGTGCTCTGCACACAAATGGATATAAGCTCTGTCTCCTACACTCTGAATATCACTTTTTGTCCTCCCATATCTCATAGAGTTCCTTATAAAATTAGCTCTCATATTGTGCCTGAAATCACTTACTCCATAAGGCTCAGACACTAGTTCATGGGGTTCGTCAAGAAAGGACAATACAAAGACTGGAACGATGGCTCAGAGGAGAACACTGGCTGATGTTCTTGCAGAGGGCCTAGGTTGGAGTTCTAGCACCTACATGGTGGCTCACAACCATTTGTAACTCAATTCCAGGGGGATCTTATGGCCTCCACAGGAACCAGATACACAGATGACATACACACGTACGTGCAGGCAAAACATTGTACACATAAAATATAAATAAATGTTTTTAAAAAAGAAACAGGAGTTGGGGATTTAGCTCAGTGGTAGAGCGCTTGCCTAGCAAGCACAAGGCCCTGGGTTCGACCTTCAGCTCAAAAAAAAAAAAAAAGAAAGAAAGAAAAAAGAAGAAACAGACAATATAGATAACTGTCAAGAATATGGTCTTTAAGACCAGGTGTGGTGGCACCTGCCTTTAATCCCAGCACTCAGGTGGCAGAGGCAAGCAGATCTCTGTGAGTTTGTGGCCAGCCTGGTCTACAGAGTGAATTCCAGAACAGCCAGAGCTGTTAAACAGCAAAACCCTATCTCAAAAGAACAACACAAAACAACAACAAAAGTAATGTGGTCTCTGCTGTTAGATGTATCGACTACCATGGGTGGTGGCTAAATTATTTAATATTTTAAGCTTTAGCCTCACAACATGATATGCTGGGGTTATGGCTCAATGGTAAAGTTCTTGACTAACACTGTTCAAGGCTCTAAATTATCCCCAGTACCACCTGAAAATTTTTTTAAAAAATGGAAAAGGAAAGTGAGCGTCAATCATATCTATTTAGTTTGAGAACTAAATGAGATATAAAGCGTATAGAACATTTATTAACAGGCATGGGAGAGGGTAATGCAGAGTGAATATGATCAACACACATTATATATGTATAGCCTGGCGGTGGTGGTGCACGCCTTTAATCCCAGCACTCAGGAGGCAGAGGCAGGTGGATCTCTGTGAGTTCAAGGCCAGCCTGGTCTACAGAGCGAGATCCAGGACAGGCACCAAAACTACACAGAGAAACCCTGTCTCAACAAAAACAAAAACATTATATATGTATGTATGTGTCATTGTGAAACCTATTAATAATTGATATACGCAATAAAAACTTTTTTAGAAGATCATGAACCCTCCTCTGAGATTAAATATGTTACTATGTTTCTATAATTGCTAGAGATAGAACATTTAGCTACATTCTTACCATTTAAAGGACCGTGTAGAGAGTAAACAGTTGCTGGAAGGTGGGGAGGATCTTGACATCCAATCCTTCCTTGAGAATCTACAAACAGTTGATGGCTACTGGGTGGAGAAGACATTTTCTTCAGTAGTGCAGCCTCTGGTAAGGTACCCATACTTTTGTAGGTCATTCCTTACTCATGCTCATGTAAGCAACCCAGTGAGTCACCACACACACACACACACACACACACACACACACACACACACACACACACACGAAACAAAAATACAAAGAGAAAGACATGAAAGTAGAAGGGACACTAGATGGGGAACAGAAAGGAATCATGGGAGAGAGACATGAGAGTAATGGAGAGAAAGTATGATCAAAATACATTACACCTATGTATGAAAACGCTGTCATGAAATCTATTATTATGTATAACTAATATAAGCAACAAAACTTTTTTAAAAGACCAGTAAACCATCATTGAGATTAAGCATGTTACTATATTTCTATAATTGCTACATCCTTTTACTTTTTTATTTTTATTTATTTATTATAGTCTTGTGGATCAAATCTAGGAACTTACATAAGTTGGACAAGTGCTCTGCCACTGAGGTAAAACCCCACCCCAAGTAATTGTTTTTAAATTTTCTTTATTTCTTTTTTTTTCTTTTAAAATCGTTTTATGTGTGTTTTTTAAGTGAAACTATGGAGTTGAGAGTATAACTCGGTGGTAAATGTGTTATCTAGCATGCTCAAAGGTCTGGGTTCAACTCCAGCAATGAAAAAAATAAATGAAGGAAAGAAAAGAAAGGATAAAGAGACCAAAGCATGACAGTTGTCTTTAGTTTGAAGCCAGCTTGGATTGTACAATGAGCATCAGGCCAGTCAGAACTACAAAGCAAGATCTCTCTAAAAATAATAAATAAAATACATAAATAAATAAAATGCAAAAGAAAGAAAGAAAAGAATTAAGGGGGAGGGTAAAAACAGTTCATAATCCTATGCCCATTTCCCTGTTTCCTCCATTCCTCCTCTGCAGTAACTATCATTTTGACAGTTCCAGCTTAGTCTGAACTACATATGGACACATATGTCTTGAAACTAATACCATGTCCACAGAGATGGCTTAACTCAGTGGTTAAGAACACTGAGTTCTCTTCTAGAGAGCCCTAGTTCAATTTCCAGCACCCACATGGTGGCTGATAGTCAGGCATAGCTCTAGTTCCAGGGGATCTGATGTCATCTTGTGACCTCTGAAGGGACCAGGAATGTACATACATGCTGCATAAACATACATGCAGGCAAAACACTCATACACTTACACATAAAAAAATAAATATAAAAAGTAAAAAAATTAACTCCAAACACAGAAATTTACAGAAAGTTCCTCCAAACCTCTTCCCAGTGCATTCTTCTCTACCACCATTACAAGTAACCACTGTTGGGATTTTTTTTCACCATAGAGTAGCAGAGTTTTTTTTTTTTGAAGGGGGGGTTGTTTTTGTTTTTGTTTTTTGTCTGTTACAGAACTTCATTAAGTTGAAACACACAGGGTATAAAATTCCCTTTACTTGATCCTTTTCTATTCTACTGTGTGAACATACCACGGTTTGTTTATCCCACCATTGAAAGACATCTAAGCTGCTTCCGATTTGGGGTTGCTAATGAATGAACCTGTCATGGTGTCCAACTTTCTAAAGTGTTCACAAAGCATCACTGTCACCTGGTGTACATTGTGCCCTCTTCAGTAGAGATTTCAGATGGGACCATTCCCTCCCACTGATGCCTTGACTATCGTCCTGTGAGGTATCCTGACACAGAAACATTCAGCCAAGACATGTTTGGACCCATCCAAAAATATTTCTTGAGACAGGGTTTCTCTGTGCAGCTCTGGCTGTCCTGGAACTCGCTTTGTAGACCAGGCTGGCCTCGAACTCACAGAGATCTGCCTGTCTCTGCCTCCCGAGTGCCGGGATAAAAGGTGTGTGCCATCATGCACCTATGCAAATTTTGATTGTAATAAGTATTTGATGTTTTAAGTTACTGGATGTGTTTCTTTTGTTGAGTTTCTAGGGCTCAAATTCAGGGCCATGTACATGGTATACAAATACTCTACTAGTGTTTTTAACACAGGGACTCATGTGTCCCAGGCTGCCCTCAAATTTGCTATGTAATCAAGAATGACCTTGAACTCCTGATCCTCCTGCTTGCATCTCCAAAGTGGTAGGAGGCTGCTATGCCCATCCAGCACTTATGTGGGTGCTGGGGATCTGAAATCCCGTTACCACACTAAGAAAGCAAGCATGAGATCTACTGAGCCATCTGCCCAGCCCCTAGGAATATTTTTTGCTGAAACATTATATTCATATATCGAAGTAAGCAATTTTTTTCTTTGAGATAACATCTTGCTATATAACCCAGGCAGGGGTCCCTCAAACTCACTATGTAGCCCAGACTGACAAGGACTTGAGATCCTCCTGTCTCAGCCTTCTGAGTGCTAAGACTACAAGTATAAGTCATCATGTCTGGCTTTTTTTAGTCTCTCTCTTTTTAAAATGACTTTCTTAGGGGGTGGTAGGTTTCAAGACAGGGTTTCTCTGTGTAGCCCTGGCTGACCTGAACTTACTCTGTAGACCGAGACAGTATTTCTATCTGTAGTTTTGGTGCCTGTCCTGGATCTCGCTCTGTAGATCAGGCTGGCCTGGAACTCAGAGATCCGCCTGGCTCTCCCTCCAGAGTGCTGGGATTAAAGATGTGTGCCACCACCACCCGGTGAAACCCTGTCTCAAAACAAACAAACAAACAAACAGCAATAACAACAAAAAACAAATTGGCTTGTAAAATATTTTAATTTCTCTTTTCCAAGCATGTTGAGGAGAATTGGGCTTGAAGGGAAAAAAGAAATATCCCTTGGGTTGTAGAATGAAGTGAGTGAGAAGTCAGCTGGGACCTGAGTCTTGCTTCCCATAGCCTCTTGGTGAGGCCCTAGAGAGGAGTCAGTGCTTAATTCACCGGTCAGGCAAGAATGCTAAGCCTGAGGCTACAAATACTAGAAGGGATTTCTGTGTACAAAGTGTGCCACAGAACCCACAGAGAGCTTGCCAGTCTAAAGATGCCAAATGAACTATGTTCCTCAGTGATAATGTGGAGGCACATGACTGTCTTCAACATTTTTCCAAGGTTTGACGTAGCATTAGGTCCCAGAACAAATTAAGAGAGTCCCAAGAATGGAGGTGAGCCTGGAGCTCCATTTGGAGCCTGCAGATAGAAGTACCTGTAATTAGTTAAATATTTTCTGAGACAAGATCTTAAAGCTGGGCTCAACTCACAGCAATCCTCCTTTATCAGCCTTCTGAGCGCTGGGACCACAGACCAGCAGCACCACCATCAACCCCTCCCCCACCACCACCACCATCAGCCCCCACCACCACCATCAGCCCCCACCACCACCATCAGCCCCCACCACCACCATCAGCCCCCACCACCATCAGCCCCACCACCACCATCAGCCCCCACCACCACCATCAACCCTTCCCACCACCACCACCATCAGCCCCCACCACCACCACCATCAGCCCCCACCACCACCATCAACCCTTCCCACCACCACCACCATCAGCCCCCACCACCACCACCATCAGCCCCCACCACCATCAGCCCCCACCACCACCACCATCAGCCCCCACCACCATCAGCCCCCACCACCACCATCAACCCTTCCCACCACCACCACCATCAGCCCCCACCACCACCACCATCAGCCCCCACTACCACCACCATCAGCCCCCACCACCATCAGCCCCCACCACCACCATCAACCCTTCCCACCACCACCACCATCAGCCCCCACCACCACCATCAGCCCCCACCACCATCAGCCCCCACCACCACCATCAGCCCCCACCACCATCAGCCCCCACCACCACCATCAGCCCCCACCACCACCACTGTGTTTGTTTTATGCAGAAGTTCATGAGATTTCAGACTGAATTAGAAAAGAGAACATTAGAAACTAATTAAGTCTATAGACACAAAAAGATGGAAATGACTTGATGTGAACTGCAGGTGCAGTATAATCTTCTTAATAAATTCCAGTTTTAGCCAGCACAGCTTCCTGAGTGATCCAGGATTAAAATAAAAACACAGTTTAAAATGGAGGATCCCCTCCCTTTTTTCCTTGAATTGTAGTCCTTCTCTTGATCCTCTTAGGAGCACATCAAACTTTTCTTCTTCCTGTATTTTTCCTTGCTATTAAAAGAAAATGAATTGTATTACTTTCTTCACATGCAAAAATGCTCCTAATGTCCACAACAAAAAAAGTTTCCTAGGGTTGAGATTACAAACCCTGTGTGGACCACTACACCCATCTTCCAGTAGTTTCTTTTCCTCTTATAGATATACAGGGTCTCACTACGTAGCTCCAGCTGTCCTGGAACTATGTAGACCACCAGGCTGGCCTCAAACTCACAGAAATCTGCCTGCCTCTGTCTCTGGACTGCTGGGATTAAAGGCATGCACCACCACAACTGGTCCCTGTATTTTCTTCCAGAGGTTTTCAAGTTGCCAATACCCCCCAACCAAAGACTGCCTAAAGCATATGCATGACTGAAGAAGTTAGTGGGTTTTTTTTTTTCTTTTTGAGACAGGGCTTCTCTGTGTAATTTGGGAGCCTGTCCTGGAACTTGCTCTGTAGACCAGTTTGGCCTCAAACTCACAAAAATCCACCTGCCTCTGCCTAGTGTTTTGTTTTTGTTTTGTTTTAATTCCTTGCAACAATCATGATCCTTCTGCTTCAGGCTCCTGTGTGCTAGGATTACAGGGATGTACCATCATACCCAGTTATGCCATACTTTAAAAAGCTAGTCTGGACTACACAGCCAATTCTAGGCCAATGTAGGCTACAGAATGAAGCAATTTCTCAAGAAACAATAAATGCCAATGAATGAACAGAGAGATAGATAGATAGATAGATAGATAGATAGATAGATAGATAGATAGATAGATAGATAGATAGATAGATAAATGCTAAACCAAGCCTGATGACACTATTCAGAATGTGGAGGCAGGAGGACAACAAGTTCAAGTTCAAGGCCTGGCTGGGCTACTGAGTGGATTCAAGGACAACCTGGACAATTTAGCAAGACCTGTATCCAAATAAAATGCAAAAGCAAAAGCTGACTAAAGGCCAGGGATATAGTGCTTGCCTAGCTTGTGTGAGACCCTAGGTTTGATCCCTAGCGCTACAAAAAGAAAAGAATAGCTTTAGATAGATGTGGGTCAATTAGAAGGAAAATCTTTGTGACCTCTATCAGCCTATAGGAAATCAGTGTTCACAGGAAGTGTTTAAAGACTGAATAAAGTCAATAGTTAAACACAGATTGGGAGGTGTTGGTAAGAGAGAGAGATGCGAAAATTCAGGGTCTGGGGAATAGATACTGTAACTTGTCTGGATACAGTAGCTGATGATGCTAAACCCAGACCTTATCATGATACTATGTTATTATGAGCTGCTGTGTTGGAGCAGCAGGTGCAAAGTATTTCTCTTATACTTTATATGTGTTTGATTGCCATAGCAGTCCTCTGAAAATTAGATACTCTGTTGTTAATATGATTTTACTAAAGAAGAAAAGCTCAGAGAGATGGAACAATTTTCCCAAGATCCCTTACTTAGCAAGTAGGTTCAGGACAGAGAAAAGTACAGTGGTGTTGAATGAGAATAGAAGAATTTAAGTTCTGATCCTTCTGTTTAATGGTTATATTGCCTTGAATCAATTATTTGGCGTCAGTTCACTATCTCAGAAAGGACCTTGGAGCTTTTCTATGAAAATGCATGGCTGAGCCCAGTGTGGTGGCTCATGTCTGTAATCCTAGCACTTGGAAAGTGGAGGCCGGAGAATCAGGAATTCAAGGTCATCCTGGGCTGCCTTGAAAGTTCAAGGACAGTCTGGAGTACAGAAGACCTTGTCTCAAAACAGTAACAACAACAATTATTTGGCTGGTCTGTGCAGACACTTCAATCAGAATGTTTCAAATTGTTTCTCTCTCCTCCCTCCGTATCCCAGATAAACCCACCTTTCACTGAACCGCAGCCTCCTCCATGATATCACATTAAACCTAACAGCAGAAATACAAATAACCCCAAGAGGAAAAAACCACTTCAGCAGCTAATGTTGCCTTGTTTCTGGCCCTTTAAATCATCGTGGTCTTTGTTATGTGGATGTGCATATACAAAATTTCATGATTTTGCCCATTCTGAATTTACTGACTGACATTCAGATAGGTTGAAATTTAGTTTCATTCAGTCTTTGGATTTCTGGGAATCTTATCTTAAAAAACAAAACCGAAAACAACACCCGTCTCCTGTAGCCTGGGCGGGCCTTCAACTTTCTATGTAGCTAAGCCTGACCATGAACTCCTGATTCTCCTGCCTCTACCTCTCAAGTGTGAGGATTACAGGTTTGTGCCACCAAGTCTAAATTCTAAGAAGGTTTTCTTTTATTTTTAAGTTATTTTTTCTTTTATTATTTAGATTATAATATAATCATATTATTCTCTCTTCCCTTTCCTCTCTCCAAACCACCCATACACTCCTCCTTGCTCTCTTTCAAATGCATGGCCTCTGTTTTCACTAATTGTTATTTATATGCATGTGTACATATATATGTAACATATATATGTATATATATATGTGTGTGTGTGTATATATGTAACATATATATTCCTAAATATACCCTGGTCATATGCTACTCATATGTATGTTTTCAGGACTGATCTAAACTAATTCATGGAGATATGATAGACATACCAAAAGGTGTGTGTATTTAAGGTATGCAACGTGCTGAGTTAGGAGATACATATATACCTATAAAAGTTGCCACAGTCTATGCCATACCTGTATCTTATCTCCACAATTTTCTTCCTACCCTCTGTTTAATTTTCTTTCTCTATTTAGTTATTGGTTTATTTATTTACTTCTTTCTCCCTTTCTTCAGTGCTGGTGAATGAACATGCTAAACAAGTGCTCTAAGCCGGGCGGTGGTGGCGCACGCCTTTAATCCCAGCACTGGAAGCAGAGCCAGGCGGATCTCTATGAGTTCGAGCCCAGCCTGGTCTATAAAGCAAGTTCCAGGATAGACTTCAAAGTTACCAAGGAGAAACCCTGTCTTGAAAAACCAAAAAAAAAGTGCTCTAGAGCTACATCCTCAGTCCCCTCCCCCATTTTTTTTTTTTTTTTTTTTTTTGGTTTTTCGAGACAGGGTTTCTCTGTGTAGCTTTGCGCCTTTCCTGGAACTCACTTGGTAGCCCAGGCTGGCCTCGAACTCACAGAAATCCGCCTGGCTCTGCCTCCCAAGTGCTGGGATTAAAGGCGTGTGCCACCACCGCCCGGCTCCTCCCCCATTTTTTGACTTCAGGTCTCACTTCATAGTCGAGGCTGGCCCTTCAAACTCACTCTGTAGTCCAAGCTGACCTGGAACTTGAGATCCTGCCTCAGCCTCTTAAATCCTGGTATTACAGGTGTTCACCACATGCCCAGCTTTACTGTTTTCTGTTTGCTTAATTATTTATTTTTTCACTGTAGTCCTGGCGGTTGAACCTAAAGCCTCAAGCATGCTAAACAAGTGTTCTTTTTTGTTCTTGTCCTGGAACTCGCTCTGTAGACCAGGCTGACCTCAAACTCACAGAGATCCACCTGGCTCTGCCTCCCGAGTGCTGGGATTAAAGGTGTGTGCCACCACCGCCTGGCTAATTAGCAGCATTTAACCAAGCTGATGATTTCATTCTTAGTGTAGATGACAGCATGTCAAGGTGAGAAAAATGATTTTAGATCATCATTTCAAAGTTTTCATTCCACAGTCCTTGACTCAGATGATTCTGGCCCCATGGTGAAACAGGACATTATGATGGCAGGAACATGATAGATGAGGGAGCAGAGAACAGGGTGCAACCCCAATGACCCACTTCCCCCAACAAGGCTCCACCTCTTATTCCTCACCATCTTCCATAATACTATCAGCTAATTATTTTATTAAATAATTAATTGAATATTAATTGGTACCCAGTACAAAATCAATTCCCCAAAACCCATTAGCTGGCAAACAAACTCTTAATCTACAAGCCTAAAGAGAATATTTCATATTTAAACCATGATAGTATCTCTCTTTCCTTTACACTCTACAACAAATGTATCACCAAATCCTCTCAATCCCTCAGTTCTCTCTGAAAATATGCCATTCTCACTGTCTACACTAAGAAATCTTGGGGGCCAACAAGACACCTCAGTGGGTAAAGATACTTGTCACAAAGGCCTGACAACCTGAGTTTAATCCCCAGAATGCACATAAAGGTGGAAGGGAAGAACCACAGCACTGTCCTCTGACCTCCACGTGCACACCATGGCAAACATCAGTCACACACACACACACACACACACACACACACACACACTAATGAATAGTTATTTTACTTGGGAAAAGTCTGGGATTGCAGCTCTGTGGCAGAACCATTGCTCAGTGCTGAGTCCCATCCCCAGTATTGCAATAAGAGAAGAAAAGTTTCAAAGAAGGAAGGAGAGGACACAGGGAGAAGGAGGGAGGAAGAGAGAAACAGAATGCGAATTAATCTTCTTGGTGTTACTAATGGTCTGGACTTATTATTTCCAGGTTCTTGGCCTCTTATCCAAAGAGTTGAAAATAAGGACTCACACAGATTTGCAAAAGAAACAAAGTAACTGTTTTTTGTTTTTTTTTTTCTCTGAGACAGGGTTTCTCTGTAGCTTTGGAGCCTGTCTGTCAGGCTGGCCTCCAACTCACAGAGATCCACCTGTTTCTGCCTCCCCAGTGCTGGGATTAAAGGTGTGTGCAGCCAGTCGGCTGCAAAGTAACTTTTTATTCACAGCAAGTGATACTACAGTTTAGAGAGGGATAGATACACTGTTGAGATGGACAGCAGGCCACGTGAGTGATTGTTTAATACTCAAGAGTCCAAATTATTGTTCAGGGCTTTCTCTTATGGGATTCAAGAGAAGGAAGACTTTGGTTACCAAGGACTGTAACAAGGACAGTTCTCTATTTTGACTGACATATTATTTAATATATTTCTTTTTCCCACAACACTTCTGATTTTCTCTTTTTTTAAATTGTGGTATTGGGGGTGGAACCTAGGGCTATAGGCATGCCATACAAGTGGTCTGCCACTAAGCTCTATCCTGTGATTCCGAATTTTAAATAACTTTTAAATGAAAGAAATGGGGTGAGGGTCTCGTTATTGTTGCCTAGGCTTGTTTTGAACTTGTGAACTCAAATAATCCTCCCATCACACCTGGCATAAAATAAAAAATAAAAATAAAAAATTCACAAAAGAGGGGGCTGGAGAGATGGTTCAGTGGTTAAGAGCACTGGCTGCTCTTCCAGAGGACCTGAGTTTGATTCCCAGCACCCACATGGTGGCTCACAGCCAACTGTATAGTGAGATCTGATGCCCTCTCCTGTCATGCAGGCATACAGGCAAGTAGAGCATTCATATACATAAAATACAGTTTTAAAAAAAATTCACAAAAGAGATTCTTCTTCAACCTGCTAGTAAGTGGCCTTTACATTCTTTGTATACTTCTTGCTTCCTATGAAAGAATATACTTCTTTTGTCTTTTCTTTTTGAGTCAGGGTCTCTCCATGTACCTTTAGCTGGCTTGAAACTCACTTCGGAATCAAGCTAACCTTGAACTCATAGAGATCCATCTGCCTCTGCCTCCCAAGGGCTCAGGTTAAAGGCATGGTACACCAGTCTCTGCTCAACATAAATGTTTCTTAACTGGTTCTAACACTTGATCAGGCTTTGGATTTGAATTTTCTGGGAAAGTGGCTTTGCTGCCACCACTTTTAAGGCTCACATTCCCATTCCAGTTCCTCGTGAAAATTTTCAATGACTGCTTCAGACTAAGGCTCCCTTTTCATCACCCAAAAACATTACAGTTGTTTTCTGCGCTGACTTTCCACTGGGTAGAGTCTTGGCAAGAAGTGATTCCTAATACCAGCTTTCCACTACTGGCTCCCATTACAAAAGCTGAAGGGGCCAGTGCTTTTTTTCCTCTGACTTTTCAAACATTGTGTGGTATTTGGCTCAATTTAGGACCTTGAATCCTAGCTGAGTGATGTAATGACGGAGGAAACTTTAAAAGCAAGACTGCACTAATTTCTGCAATTGTCATGGCATCCCATATCTTCTTTTTTCCTTTTCTCTTCCTTCAGATTCAAAATCAGGCCTGGAGAGATGGCCAAGCAGTCAAGAGCACTTGTTGCTCTTGCAGGGGGCCCTGGTTCAATTCCCGCACTCACATGGAGGCTCACAGCTATTCATAACTCCAGTTCCAAGGGATCCAACAGGCATGTGCATGTGATGTACATGTATGCGTGAGGGCAAAACATTCATACATGTAAAGTAAATAAGTCACTCAAAAGAGAGAGAGAGATGATCAAAGGAACTTGTGCTCCAGAATCTTATGTGAGAGTCATAGAAGGGAGGATATTCCAAATCTGTTTCCTAATGTCAGCTTTGTTTTACAAGGGATGAGATTCCATTATTTGGGACCTTCTAACTGGTACCAGAGAAAAGTCATAGAGCCGTTCATTCAACGACATTCATTCACAAAAGCCTACTCATTTTTGGAGTAGTCAATATTTAAGATGGTGGTTATCAATGATGAGAAGTGCTTATACCTGGGCTTGGCTTTCATTAGTTTCCATTCTGTGTGGCAAAAGAGAAACTATAAGCAACTTCAGATAGTAGTAAGTTATATGAAGAAAATCAAACATGAAAATGTAACAGAGTAGGACTTGGGGTGTAGTGTGGAACAGAGCATTAAATATAGTGGTTGGGCAAGACCTCTTTAAAGACATGGTATTTGAGCTCAGATCTGAAAGATATGTGGACATTTGGAGGAAAATAAGTCTAGGCAGAAGGGAAAACAAACACAAATAGCTAGAGGTGAAATGGGTTTGGTGTGTTTAAGAATCAGAAAGAACTAAAACAGAGGGAAAATAAAATCAGAAAGAAACAAAATCTGGGACTGAGGATGCAGCTAAGCATCTCTATCCCCAGTATCACAAATAAAACAAAACCAATCAACCAACCAAAGAAACACAAAAACAACAGAAAGGCCCTTGAGGCTGAGGTAGATTGGGTGAAAAGTAGAAGATGGGGTCTCTTAAGAAGCCAGAATGAGGTAAGGCCGAGTAAGCCAGTAAGTAGAAGGACTTTTTCATGGGGTTAAGGATTAAACTCAGGTCCTCACACAAGCAAGTACATACTTGTACACCCAGCTATACCCCCAACCAGTATTTTGGTAAATGGGGAGACATAGGACTATTTTGTGTCTATTGAAGTATCTAACTGATCCATCCAAGCAGGCTAGGCTACCAACCCAAGTGATAGGAGGGTTTTCTTTTGCCTTGGTATTCTCTGGCATCCCAGGTTCTCCTCAAACTCTCCAAAAGCCTCCCCCAGACTTCAAGTACTGGAACTACAGGCATATGCCTCCACACCTGGAACGGGAGGACTGTTTTTGAAGCAGGGTCTTGTGATGTAGCCTTGCCTGGCCTTGAGCTAGCCTCCAATTTACTGTTCTCTTGCCTTAGCTTCCAGAATGTTGGGATTATAGTTGTGTGCTACCACGCTTATCTTAAAGGTGGGACTTGGTTAAAGTTAGTTTACTGGACTCTGTTGGCAACTTCAACAATAGACAAAGGGCAAAGGTGAAAACAGAACGGAAGAAAGATAGCTGCTTGCTTGCTGTTCAGCTGTTACTGTGTAACCTTGAAAAGGAGGGCCAGGCATGGTGTTGCATGCCTTTAATCGCAGCACTTCCCAGAGGCAGGCAGATCTATGTGAGTTCCAGGCCAGCCTGATCTACATAGTGAGTTCCAGGCCAGCCAAGGATGCATAATGAGACCCTGACTCAAAAAAAAAAAAACTCACAATGAAATAAGTTAGAATAAAAACTTTGAAACCTCTCCAGAGTGAACACATAGTCCCGTAGCAGTTGTGTTGGAGAAGGTGCCACTGCCTAAAGGGTAAGATGCCCCTTTTCCATGTAGATGCAAGCCCACACTAAAGCTCATGGCATGGTAACAGAGTGCAAACTGGGTTGCAGCCCCTACTGACTCCAGCATCTGCTTGCCCAATAGCCAGATATACCTGTTTATCGAGTAAACCACAGACAGCGCTATCTACAGTCTTGATGAAAGATTTGCAGGTGACCCTTTGAGGCATCAAGGTAGCAGCAGGATAGAGGAAAGGTCAACATGTAAAGGGGAAAGGTGAAGAGATCTTTTGTGCTAGGAAGCTGGGAGGCTGGAGCATTAATGCTCATCTTTTTAAGCAGCTCTAACATCTACCAAATACATGGACTCCAACTCATCCCAAGCCTAAACAACTCCCAAAGAGAGGATTTGGGCACATTACTCTGGAAATCAGAGGATGAGGTCCTTGTCCTCACAGAGAGAAGCAATCACCCTAGACTCCCAGGAAGGACGGCAGCTTCCCTCCCAAGGGATTACAGAAGCAGCTGTGGCTTTCTGTGAATTGTGAAAAATGAAGATGTTAATCCCTAGAGTGGGCCTGGCACTTAGTGGGCACTCAGCAGACCTCCACTCTAAGTATAATTCTTCCATGGGTTCACTGAAGGATCATAGATGAAGCCTTCCCCCTTTGTGAGATAGTTTGTTCATTTGCACAAAGTACCATTCCCCGCAAAAAGGAGTGGAGGAATCACTTAGGGTAAAACATTTACCTAGTTTGCAAGGTCCTAGGTTCAATCTCCAGCACTAAAAAAAAGCATTTTCAATCCATCCTCTGTCTATCTATCTATCTATCTATCTATCTATCTATCTATCATCTGCCTACTTACCTATCCCCTTCAATGAAAAGTTTCTGAGCCAGGCATGGTGGCTCACGCCTGTAATCCTAGCCCTTGGGATGCCGAAGCAGGGCAATTGCCACATGTTTGAGGCCTGCATCAGCTACATGGTAAGTTAGAGCTTAGTGTGGACTACAGAGTGAGACCCGCAAAGGGAAAGGGGGGAAGTTTCTGGAGAAAATGGAATGAAGTCTTGAATGTGAAGGAAACCCTGGGAAAGCTAGTCAGTAAAGTGCTTGTCTTGCGAGTATGAGGACCTGAATTGGATTTTTATTTTATTTTATTTTATTTTTTGGTTTTTTGAGACAGGGTTTCTCTGTGCAGCTTTGTGCCTTTCCTGGATCTCGCTCTGTAGACCAGGCTGGCCTCGAACTCACAAAGATCCGCCTGCCTCTGCCTCCCAGTGCTGGGATTAAAGGCGTGTGCCACCACCGCCCAGCTGAATTGGATTTTTAAAGCTGAGTGTGGTGGCATGTGCTTTAATCCTAGTGCTGGGATGGCAAAAATAGGTGGAACCCTGAGGCTCCCTGGCCAGCCAGTCCAGCCTACTTGGTAAGTTCAAGGATAATGAGGGATACTCTCAAAAACAAATGGACACAATGACTGAGGAATGACACCCAAGATTGTCTTCTGGCCTACACACACACGCACACACACACACACACACACACACACACACACAGAGAGAGAGAGAGAGAGAGAGAGAGAGAGAGAGAGAGAGAGATACATACACATCTGAACACATACTCTGAAACCCCCATGCACACAAATATACACAAAGAAGCCCACATAAAATATGTACACTAATAAAAAGCTGGGATGTGGGGGCTGGGAAGATGGCTCAGCACTTAAGATATTTCAGAGAACCAGGTCTGATTCCCAGCACCCACATGGTGGCTCACAATCATCTGTAACCCCAGTTCCAGGGGATCAGATGCCTTCTTCTGGTCTCCACAGGCACCAGGCACACATGTGGTACACAGACATACATACAGACAGAACACTTAGACACATGAAATAAAATAAATAAATCTTTAAATAACAAGATCCAGGCGTGGTAGCACACAACTGTAATCTCAGCACTCAGAAGGCTGGCCTGGGCTACTTGGTGGGCTCTGGGTCAGCCTAAACTGCAAATCAAAGCCCTGTCTCATAAAAAAAGAACAGGGCAGTACCTTAGTACTGTGTGTGTGTGTGTGTGTGTGTGTGTGTGTGTGTGTGTGTGTGTGTGTGTGTGTGTGTTGAGACAGGGTTTCTCTGTGTAGCCCTGGCTGCCCTGGAATTCACTCTGTAGACCAGGCTCCTCAATCTCACAGAGCTCTGCCTGGCTCTGCCTCCTGAGTGCTGGGATTAGAGGCGTGCGCCACCACCGCCCAGCTAGTACGGCTTTTATATGAGAGAAATAGAGGCTTCTGTGGATAGCACAGCACACTGTAATTTCAGCATAAAGGAGGCTGGAGACAAGAGGATGGAAAGTCAGCATAGGCTAGGTAGAGAAACACTGTCTCCAAAAGTTTAGTTGAATAGTAGTACTTAGGTAATCCCCCCTCCCAGCAGTTTAAAGGAAATGGTCCCTCCAGTTTTCTGATCCCTCTACTTTTCTTTTTCTTTCCTTTTTTTTTCTTAAGGACTCTCCCTTTGTTTTTCTCTTTTTCTCCTTTCTTGGCCTCCCTCTGTTGCATCCTTTGTAGTCTTTGGTAATTTGGATTTCTGATTTTCTGGATGTTTCCCTATTTTCTTCCGTTCAGTCATTCCCTTCAATGATGGAGTGTATCTACCTGTCTTAGTGTTCTATTGCTGCAAAGAGACACCATGAGGTTCAGTCCATTATCATCATGTGGGAAGCATGGTGGCACCCAGGCAGACATGGTGCTGGAGAAGGAGCTGAGAGTTCTACATCAAGATCCACAGGCAGCAGGAAGAGAGAAACTCTGGGCTTGGAATGGCCTTTTTCTTTTTCTTTTTTTTTAACCTCAAAGCCCACTTCCATTGACAGCTTCCTCCAACAAGGCCACACCTCCTATCCTTTCAAATAGTGCCACTCCCTAGTGACCAAGTATTCGAATCAATGATCTGAAGCAAATCAAATCAAATCAATGTGGGGGGCATTCCCACTCAAACCACCACACTACCTCTCTACCCCACAACACTCTCAAGTTTTGTACCCTTCCACACAGTAAGAGTCTAACACTCTCACAGGTCTGAAGTGGATGCTGAGACCTCCTACCTCTAGACCTGAAGAAGGCCAACCTGGCCCTCAGGCAGGATCAAGAAGTAGCAGAAAGGGGGCATTGCATTAACAGCAGCACACTTTTTGTTGTTAGTGAATAGTCATTGTATAACACAATGGATTTCATTATGACATTCTCATAAACATATAGAGACATCTTGATTTTTTTTCTGTTTTTGTTTTTCCAGACAGCATCTCACTGGGTAGCTCTGGCTGTCCTGGATCTCGCTCTGTAGCCCAGGCTGGCCTCGAACTCACAGAGATCCACCTGCCTCTGCCTCCCGAGTGCTGGGGTTAAAGGTGTGCACCACCAGCAGCATCTGGATCTTACCTGCCCTCCCTTTACCTTCTTTCCATCCCTATTGCTGTTCCCATTGACTCCCTTCCTCTTCCCAAGAGCTTCTCTTTCTGCTTTCAAGTCTTATTATTAGTTTTGAGACAGTCTCACTCTGCAGCTCAGACTAGCCTTGAACTTGCGGCAATCTTCCTTCCTCTTGCTCTCGAATAGTGGGATTGTCGTCTGGGGACCACACTCGGATCTTTTTTTTTTGAAGGTCTTCATTTTTTTATTTTTTATTTTTTATTTTTTTCTTTTTGTTTTTTTCGAGACAGGGTTTCTCTGTGTAGCTTTGCGCCTTTCCTGGGACTCACTTGGTAGCCCAGGCTGGCCTCAAACTCACAGAGATCCACCTGGCTCTGCCTCCCGAGTGCTGGGATTAAAGGCGTGCGCCACCACTGCCGGGCCCATTTTTTTTTATTCTTTATGTACAAAGATTAGCATGATCTGTTTCATTGTGTAGACAGTCTTGAATAACCCATTCAAGGTCGCTTAGTCCAACTTAATGAAGCCTATGTCCTTCGCGTACTGGCGGAAACACTGACGGCACATGTTCAGGCCGTATTTCCAGATCAGACTGTGGCAGTTAGAGAACCCTGGCCGAACTTCCGCGGGCGGGTGACTCCAGTTGAGCTGCTGGTGACCCATCTTGCCTTCAGACGGCCAACGAGGAAAAAGGAGCGAGCTCCACACTCAGGTCTTAAGTCTTATTTTTTATTATGTGCCAGGAGGAGGGAGGGAGGCATGTACATACCATGACAAATGTGTGGAGGTCAGAGATTAACTTGTGGGCTTGGTTCTCTCCTTCTACCATGTTTGTTCCTGGGACTCGAACTCAGATCACCAGGCTTGACAGCAAGCACCTTTAACCACCGAGCCCTGTCACTGGTTCCACACTTGCTCTCTTTCTTTGCTCCACATACAATTAATGTTCGTCTGAGAGCTTGGTTTGCCTTTCTAGGAAATAAAACTCTTCTAAGAAACCACACCATTTAAGCACTTGATTTGTCTCGAATCAAGCAACTGATAAGAAAATGAAAACAGAAAGGGCTTTTAAAACCAATTTACTCCACACACAAATGTAATTCTAATGAATAATCAATATAGCAGTGGATCATTTTTCCTATGACTCCTTGGAGAAGCTTTGAAGAGCATTTCAATCAGTGGAATGGGTAAGGTTAAAATGTTCTTTTGGAAATAAATCCAACCGATTTAAAGATGAAAGTACATAAATAAAAAGCCAAGGTGGCATTTGATCTTCACAAATATTCAGTGATGTTTCTCTGTGGCTATTATAAGGGAAACACTGATGGAATAAGACCGATATGTAATGGGAAAGCGTCAAATGCCTGCAGATTCAGCATGGCTAGGAACCAAGCCGAGGGAAGAAGAGTGCAAAGGGACTGCGTGTTTAGGCTTGAGAGGCGGGTGGATAGAAGCTGGGAGTGTGGCTATGTTGCTTGCTGGTTTTTCCTTCTCCAGGCTTATTTCTCCCCCTTCCTTGTGTTGGCTGGTTTTGTGTGTCAGCTTGACACAAGTTAGAGTCTTCAGAGGAAGGGGCCTCAGCTGAGGAAATGCCTCCTTGAGATCCAGCTGTAGGGTATTTTCTCATTTAGTGATCAATGGGGGAGGGCCCAGCCCATGGTGGGTGGTGCAGTCCCTAGAATAGTGGTCCGGAGTTTTATAAGAAGGCAGGCTGAGCAAGCCATGGGAAGCAAGCCAGTAAGCAGCATCCCTCCATGGCCTCTGCATCAGCTCCTGCCTCCAGGCTCCTGCCCTGTTAGAGTTCCTGTCCTGACTTCCTTCAGTGATGAACAGCAATGCTGAAGTGTAAGCCCAATAAACCCTTTCCTCCCCAGCTTGCTTTTTGGTCATGGTGTTTGGCCACAGCAATAGAAACCCTAAGACACTAGTTATATGGTGGTTGCTTTGGAGAAATTTCTTCTGGCCACACTGTGGTAGCCCTTGTCAGTTTCCCTCCTTTTTCCTTCACTGTTGGGGCCCTGCTTTGGCTCCAGGGCTTCCTCATCTCCTATATGACCAAGAACTAAGTCTTCATTGGTTAAAGCCAGTGGGTTTCTATGTGTAGTCTAGAAATCCTAGGGATACCCCAGTGCCCTTCAGCCCAATAAGATCAATTTCCTTTTAGCCTGTGATTTGTCTTCCTCGCTCTCTCATTTTCTAAATGTATATGGAGGGCCTGGAGGGATGGCTCAGTATTAAGAGCACTAGATGCTCTTCTAAAGGACCTAGGTTTGATTCTCAGAACCACATCGAGACTCATACCCCTCTGTAACTCCATCTCCAGGAAATCTGACACCCTCGTCTGGCCTTTGTGAGCTCCAGGCATGCACATGGTACACATACATGCATACAGGCAAACACCTACATACATAATACAATAAAATTAAAAATTTTAAAAATAAAGTATATAGAGATGGGCCTCAGAGATGGCTTGGTAGTTAAAGTGGTTGCTACATAAATAAGAAGATTGGAGTTCAGATCTCCAGAAACCCAGATAAGGGGTTGGGGATTTAATTCAGTGGTAGAGCGCTTGCCTAGCAAGCACAAGGCCCTGGGTTCGGTCCTCAGCTCTGGGGGGCCGGGGTTGGGACAAAATAACAGAAATCCAGATAAATACCAGGTGGGTGTGTCAGCCCACCTGTGATTCCAACTTTGGAAGATGGAGACAGGGAATTCCCAGAGCAAGCTGGCTAGAGACTAGCCTTATTGGTGAGCTCTGGGTTTGATTGAAAAATTCTTCCTCAATAGTTAAGGTGGAAGGGTGATAAAGGATGATTCCCAACATTGAATTCAGGCTTCTACATGTACTCCCCACACATGCAAAAATGTGTACCACACATACATGAAAAAGAGAAAGAAGCACATGAAGATGTTCTGAGGTTACATGATAGTCAATACAGTGTATATATACTTTATTTTCTGGAGTTTTCTAATTGTTGTATTTTAAAAACAACGGGAAGCGGGCAGTGGTGGCGCATGCCTTTAATCCCAGCACTTGGGAGGCAGAGCCAGGAGGATCTCTGTGAGTTCGAGTCCGGCCCGGCCTGGTCTACAGAGCGAGATCCAGGAGAGGCACCAAAACTACACAGAGAAACCCTGTCTTGAAAAACTAAAAAAAAAACAAAACCAACCAAACAAACAAACAACAAAAACAGTGGGAAGGAGTCACACCATACAACAGGGCCCATGTAGGTTTATTGAGGAGATGGGAGAGAAGGAGGCAGAGACTGGTCCCTGGGGATGAGAGAGAAGGAAAGAGAAGGAGAAAGGGACAGGAGGTGGGCAAGGCCCTCCTTTTACATGGAAATGTAGCGAATGCCCACAGGGGGTGCTCTTAGTGACTGCAGCTGAGGTATATCCTGTCAGGACCCTGAGGGCAGGCCAGCACAGATGCCTAACTGCTAACAATAATCATGTCCATTTCAATGGTCTCGTCAATGCCAGCTGCACTGTAACTAGTTGCTATAAACTCCCTGCCTTTGTTAGCATGCAATACCTCATCTCATTTACTTCCCAAAGTTTTGATTCGTCTATATGGAAACATGAGAATTTGGTACATTGATTTTGTTTTGTGATCATATTTTAAAATTTCTCATACCTAACTCCTAAATACAGACCTATAACACCCCTCAAAAAAAAAACCACACTCAAAAATTTATCTCATTTTCTTTTCCAAGACTTTTCTCTCCTTTTTCAAATTAGCTTTTTAGTTCACATACAATATAATGGGTTTCATTATGGCATTCTCATATACATGTATCACCATACTTTGCTCATGTTCACCCCCATTACCCTCCTCCCCACCTCTCACTGCTCCCCATCACCCCCCCCAGATAGTCCTGCTGCTGCTTTCATGGCATGTACATGAACACACACACACACACACACACACACACACACACACACACACACACGTTCTTCATATGAAAGAAAATGTGTTTTTTCTTTCTTCACTCCATTACTTTCTTGTTTGCCCCTCACCCTTCCATTTACTTTCACTCTCTCATAGTTCCCCATCTATTTTCACATCATGTATGTATGCATGTATGTACATATGAATCCAGACTCTGCATATGAGAGACATATATAGTGCTTGTCTTTCTCAGCCTGTCTTACTTAGCTTACATAATGACTTCTGATACCATCCATGTCTTGCTAATGTCATAATTTTATTCTCTATGGATAACTAGAACTCACATCTGTATAAGTAGACATAGACCTCATTTTTTAAATTATTTTTTCTCCTGAGCTTATATGTACACGTAAACACATGTCTGAGGCATAAGTGTGGAGGTCCGAGGAGTGCTCTTTGTGCTGTGTGGCTCCTGGGAAACTATCTCAGGTCATCAATCTTGACAGCAGGGCTTTTACATGTTTGGACGGTTCCCTGGCCCACATCTTCTGTTGGTGGGTATCTAGGCTGTCTCCATATCTAGGCTGTCTCCATATCTTAGCTATTGTGAAAGCATGGAAATGCAAGAAACTCCATGGTATGTGTTGACTTCAAGTTTTCATGGACATACTCAGTAATTATTTAGCTGGGTCATCTGATAGTTCTATTTGTAATTTTTTGAGGAACCCTCAAACTGGGTTCCATGGAGGTTCTGTCATTTCTACCAACAGTCTATGAGGGTTTCTGTTTCTCCACAGCTCTACCAGCATTTGTTCTTTTCTTGATGATAGCTATCCTGAGTAGGGTAAAAATGGAATCTCAATGTAATTTTAACCTGTATTTCTTTGACGGCTAATGATGTTGAACTTCTTTCATTTTTGAGAGATTTTTTTAAAACTCCTGTACCTCAATGTGGTGATATACTGTGTACCTGAATAAACTTGCCTGAGGATCAGAGGACAGAGCCAGCCACTAGATTAGTCATAGAGGTCAGGCAGTGGTGGCACACACCTTTAATCCCAGCACTTGAGATCCCATGCCTTTGCTTGGGAAGCACACAAGTCTTTAATCCCAGGAGGTGATATGGCAGGGCAGAGAAAGGCTGAGAAAGGTATATAAGACGTGAGGAAACAGGAACTCACTCTCTTTAGGTTGAGGATTTCCTAGAGGTGAGAACTAGTGGCTGGCTGTTCTTCTCTGATCTTTCAGCTTTCACTCTGATATCTGGCTCTGGGTTTTTTATTAAGAGACTAAGATTCGAACAACACCTCAAAACATGTCTTTCTCCCATTTTCTGTTCTTTCCTTCTCCTTTTTCTTTTATAAAAAGATTTATTTTATTTGTATGAATGTTGTGCCTGCATATGTGTCTGTCCACTATGTGCATTCCTGGGCCTGCAGAGGTCAGAAGGTGGCATCCAATTCTCTGGAATTGGAGTCACATGTGGTTGTGAGCCACCATCTGAGTGCTGGAAACATGACAGAAGTCCTCTGTAAAAAGTGCTCCTAACCACTGAACCATCTCTCCAGCCCCTCTTTTCTTTTTCTATCTTTTTTTTTAAAAATGTAGTCAAGATTAAAAGTGTACACCACTACATTCGTCTGGATTTCTATTTTCTTTTCCTTTTTTTTTTTTGGTTTTTTGAGACAAGGTCCTCTGTGTAGACCCAGGTGTCCTGGAACTCACTCTGTAAACCAGGCTGTCCTTGTACTCACAGAGATCCTCCTGCCTCTGCCTCCTGAGTTCTGGGATTAAAAGGCATTCACCACCACAACCTGCTCTTTTTTCTTGATAGTTGGTTTTAGCCAGGTGTGATGGCTATAATCCCAGTGCTCAGGAGATAGAATCAGAAGGATCAGAAGTTCAAGGTCATCCTCAGCTTCATAGCAAGTTCAAGGCCAGCTTGGGCTATGTGAGACCTTATCTCAAAAAAAAAAAACAAAAGTCAATTTTCATGGAATAGTGATATGGAAAAGGTTAAACTGACTCTGAAATCCCACTACTTAAAACTTCTTGAGTAAGATACTACATTTCCTATGATTTAACTGAATTGAGTGATATTGGAAATTACTTTTATTTATTTTTGAGAAAGAATCTCATCTGTAGCCCAGCCTCCCAAGTAGTGGAATGAGAGATGTGCAGCACCATGCGCAGCTGCTTGGAAATGTCTTGCCTCTTATTTAATTAATTGGTTGTTACTCCATTGTATATTGTCTTTGTGGACAGCACTAGAGAGACAGGCAGGTTTATGTGTCTGGGGTCAGCCTTGGATGACATAGTCGGTTCCAGTCCAGCCGGGGCTCCATAGCCAGACTGTCTCAACAACAAAATCTAAAAAATTCTGAACAGACGAGATAACACCTGTTTTCATCTCTGCTATGTCAAGAGGACCCAGTTTATAATCTGAAGGCATCTTGGAGTCAGGAACGAAGAATACAAGAGTCGAGGCAGGAATGGTGGTGCATGCCTTTAATCCCAACAATCTGGAAGCAAAGATGGCAGATCTCTGTGAATCTGGAACCAGCCTGGTCTACTTTGGAGCACCAGGCCAGCCACGGATACATAGTGAGACCCTGTCTCAAAAACAAACCAACCAACAACAACAACAACAAAAATACAAGAACAGAGGAAAGAGTTTTAAGTTGACCACTCTATTCCTACAGTTGCCTTACTTCAACATCCAATATCACTTAGAATGTTCCATCTCTCTTGGATGTAGCCACTCAATTAAACAGCCCTTTTTGGTTTGGTGGCATATTTGAGTTTACAGTGTGCTTATCACCTAGCTGTGAGGTAGACCATTTTTGTGTTATTTTGTGTAAATTTGAGACAGTTACAGTGTGTATCTCAGGCTGACTTCCAGTTTGCAATCCTGCCCCAGCCTCAGGAATACTAGGATTACCAGTGTGCAGCCACCATGCTTTCAAAGTCAGGTTTCTGGGCTGAGGCTAATGGGTCTTGGATATGAGGACCCTTTTTACGCCAGTGCCGGAGATGGAACCCAAAGCTTTGCTCATACTAGATAAACACTCCATTAACTGAGGTCCGTGTCCAGCCCTGGAGTCTGAAAACCCTTGAATCAGCAAAGCAGGTCACCCATTCAGACAACGAGCAAATATTTATTATCTAAGTGCTTTAGGATAAGGCCGCAGTAGTAAACAGAACAGGGAATCTGTCTTTGTAGACCTGACATTCTAGTTGGAGATACAAGCATTAATCAATTCTACAAGTATTTGACTATGACAAACATTGGAAAGAAAAAGTGCAAGGTAAGCTTGAGCATGGACAGCTGGTTCCCAACCGTTCTCTAGTGTCAGGGAAAGTTGGTCCCGTGAAAGGTACACTGAACATCAGGCAGACGGTGGGAGGAAAGTTCCAGGCAGAGAAAACAATATCTTATCAAGCTCCAGGAGTGATATGCTAGGAAAACAGGAAAAAAGGGACAGAAGTGCAAATGAAGTCCCATATGGCAGGGACCAGATGCGGCTCTGTAGACCAGCCCTGCTTTTAACACTTTTTAAAATGTGACAAGACGCAGATAACATAAAATTTGCCTGTTTTGTGGCCCTGGGGAGCAAACCCAGGACCTTAAGTCTGTTAGACAAGGGCTCTACTGTAGTGCTTTTGTCTCATCCCCCTCTCCTGCACTTCAAAGAATCTAAAGGAGTCAAGTGTAGTGGCTCATACCTGTCACCCCAACATTCAGGAGGCCCAGGCAGGAGAACGGCCAAGAGTTTGAAGTCATACTGGGCTACATAGTTAGCTCCAGGCCAATGGAAACCTTTGCTTCAAAAAATCTCAATCAATTGCCAATTGGTGATGGTGCAGGTCTTTAATCCATGCCCTCAGGAGGCAGAGGCAGGCACATCTTCAAGTTCCAGGCCAACCTGGTCTACAGAGCGAGTTCCAGGACAGCTAGGGCTACATAGTGAGATTCTGTCTTGAAAAACAAAACAAAATCTCAACCATTTTTGGATTATTAATACAATGTGAATGCTGTATTCATTTTTTATATTAAAAAATCAATGTTTTTATTATAGAAAAATCCTGACATATAAAAGAAAAGGAATATGATGCATTACTACAAAACAACTCCCAGTATAATTTTGGTGTTTATCTTTCTAGTACATTTTCTACATATAGACTCATTTTGATATTATTTGTTTGTTTGTTTTGGTTTTTTGAGACAAAGTTTCTCTGTGTAACAGCTCTGGCTGTCCTGGAACTCATTTTGTAGACCAAGCTGGCCTCGAACTCACAAAGATCCACCTGCCTCTGCCTCCTGAGTGCTGGGATTAAAAGCATATGCCACCACACCTGGCTGGTATTATTTTATGTGTTCTATTTTTAAATAAAAAGTTTGCTTTAGAAGATTTCTTTTTTTCCCCCTTTTCCCCAGAGCTGAGGACCGAACCCAGGGCCTTAGCGCTTGCTAGGCAAGCGCTCTACCACTGAACTAAATCTCTAACCTGCTTTAGAAGATTTCTACAAACCTTTCCATGCAAGATTTTTTTTTTTTTTAAGTTTTTCAAGACAGGGTTTCTCTGTGTAGCCCTGGCTGTCCTGGAACTTACTCTGTAGACCAGACTGACCTCGAACTCACAGAGATCTGCCTGGCTCTGCCTCCCGAGTGCTGGGACTAAAGGCATGTGCCACCACCACCTGGCCACAACTTACAGTTTTTAAATGTTCACTTAGTAGCCTGTTTTACATATATAATAGTTTTATTTTAAAAATTATATGTGTCAGTATTTTATTTTATTTTCAATTTAGAAACTTTTTCATACAATATATTTTGATCATATCCCCTCCTCCAATTCCTCACAGATCCTACCCTACCCATCCACTTCATTTTTATTCTCTCTTAAAAAAAATAAAACCAAATCAGGTGGTGATGGCACATGACTTTAATTTGAGCACTCAAGAGGCAGAGGCAGGTGGATCTCTGTGAGTTCCAGGCCAGCCTGATCTACAGATCAAGTTCCAGGATAGCCAAAGCTACACAGAGAAACCCTGTCAAAAAAATAAAATAAAAATAAAATAAAATAATAAAAACAAAAACCAGTAAATAAATAAATAAATAAAACCAAAGAAAAACAAAACAAAATAAATAAAAAGCACACACACACACCAAAACAAAACAAAACACACCAGAAAAAAATACAAATAAAACCCAGGGAGTTCCTTTTGTGTTGACTAGCTATTCTTGAGTGTATGGCCTGCCTTGTGGTGTGGTCGTTATACCCAGTGTCAACTCCATTATAGAAAAACTGATTTTCCCTCTTGCAATAGCTTCTTGGTGGGGATGGGGCTTTGTGCCTCTTTCCCCTTCTGCATGCTAGGATTGTTTTCTAGGTTGAACTTGCCCGGTCAGCATATTTCCGCATGCTGTCACAATCTCTGCGTTCATATATGCACCAACCTGCTGAGTTAGGAAAATGCTGTTTCCTTGCACTGCTCCACTACCTCTGGCTCTTAAACTCTTTCCGCTTATTTTTTCTGCCTCGATTCCTAAGCCTTGACGGGGGAAGTTTGATAAAGACCTAGGGCTGGGTCATACATACGGTCTCACTCTCTATGGTGTCCAGTTGTTGTGTTGGACTTTGTGTTAATTACCATCTATTGCAAGAAAAATCTTCTTTGATGAGAGTTGAGGGATGCACTAATCTATGGGTGTAGCAATATGTCATTAAAGTATTCCTATGTTTGTTCATTTAGTAGAATAACTGTAGTAGGTTTTCCCTAGAGCTAAATACCTATCTAGTCTCAGGCTCTTGACCTCATTGACAGTGTCAGGTATGGGTCCATTTTATGAAGTGAGCCATATATATAGCAAAATAGAATATAATAAGATAAAACAAAATTATCACACCTGAGTTGGACAAGACAAACTAACAGACGGAAAAGAGCTGAAGAGAAGGCACAAGCATCCGAACAGAGACCCATTAGTTTGCAGTCTCAGGAGTCCCATTAAAAACACTAAACGGCCAGGCAGTGGTGGCTCACACCTTTTATCCCAGCACTCTGAAAGCACGGGCAGGTGGATCTCTGTGAGTTTGAGGCCAGCATGGTCTATAGAACAAGTTCCAGGAGGACAGCCAGGGTTACACAGAGAAACCCTGTCTTGAAAAACCAAAAAAACAAACCAAAACAACAACAAAAATCCCCACTAACCCATAATATATACACACAGGACCTGGTGCAGGCCCTGTGCATGCTGCTCTAGTCTCTGTGAGTTCATATGAGCTTTGCTCACTTGATTTAGAGGGCCTTGTCCTCCTGGTGTCCTCCACCCCCTCTGGTTCTTACACTCTTTCTGCCTCCTCTCCTGAGTGATTCCCTGAGCTCTGGGGGGAGAGTTTTGATGGAGACATCCCAGTTAGGGCTCACTCACCCTCTATATAATGTCTGGCTGTGGGTCTCTGTATTTGTTCCCATCTGCTGCAAAAGGAAGCTTCTCTGATGATGGCTTCTCTGATGAGAATGTCACTGATCTGTGAATACAGCAGAATTTCATTAGGAGTCTTTTTATCACTACTTTTTTTAAATTAAGAACATTATTATTTCATTTGACCCTAGGATTCTGGGCTATCTAATCTCTGGTTCTTGCTCACCCATGCAGTGTCAGTTCCATCTCCTGGAATGGGCTTTAAGTCAAATCAGATATTGGTTGGTTACTCCCACAAGCTTTGTACCACTGTTGTAGATTAAAAAAAAAAAAGTTTGTGGCTTTTTTTTTTTTTTTGGTTTTTCGAGACAGGGTTTCTCCGTGTAGTTTCGGTGCCTGTCCTGGATCTTGCTCTGTACACCAGGCTGGCCTCGAATTTACAGAGATCCACCTGGATCTGCCTCCTGAGTGCTGGGATTAAAGGTGTGTGTCACTGCTGCCCAGCCAATTTTTTTTTTAGCATACAGAATACCCTCCTATACCAAAGATTCTAGTGTATAGGGGTGAAGGCTCCTTGTAGGCATCATCTCAACATCTCCATGTTTGATGAGTTGTGTGGGTGTTGTCTTCAGCAATGGGGCCTTGCTGTCAGTTTGTGGAGATCAACCTATAGTCTTAGAAACAGCCTGGGTTGTTTGGGGGTTCCCATGGGACCCCTTTGGCCAACAACTTGGATGTAAACCAATTCTGATACTGGAAGCTTCATTTGATGACAAGAGATAGCCAGCTGGGGCTCTGTCTCCCCCATTATTAGCTTTCTGTTGTTTCTGTTGTTGATATCCAGCTTTAATCCATGGTCCTAGATGCAAGGTATTATTTCAGTTTTCTTATATCTGTTGAGACTTACTTTATGTTCAAGTATATTGTCACTTTTGAAGAATGTTGCAGAGGTGCTGAGAATAAAGTATATTCTTTTGTGTTTGGGTGGAATATTCCATAAATATCTGTTAGGTCCTTTTGGTTTATAACATTAGTTAGCTCCAGCATTTCTGTGTTTAGTTTTTGTTTGGATGACCTGTCCATTGGTGAGAGTGTGGTATTGAAGTTTCCCACTCTCACTGTGTGAGGATCAATGTGTGATTTAAGCTGTAGTAGTGTATCCTTTATAAACTTGGGTGCCCTTGTGTTTGAGGCATAGATGTTAAGAACTGAAATGTCCTCTTGGTGGATTTTTGCCTTGATGAGTATGTAGTGTCCTTCCCATCTCTTCTGATTAGTTTTGGTTTGAAGTCTATTTTGTCAGATAGGAAAATGGCTACACCAGCTTGTTTTTTAGGCCCATTGGCTTGGAATATCTTTTTCCATCCTTTTACCCTGAGGTGATGTCTATCCTTGATGTTAAGGTGTGTTTCTTGGATACAGCAGAAGGATGGATCCTGTTTTCCCATCCATTATGGTAGTCTGTGTCTTCTTTTATTGGAGAATTGAGACCCTTAGTGTTGAGAAATATCAATGAGCAGTGTTTGTTAATTCCTGGTTAGTTGGTTGTGTGTGTGTGTGTGTGTGTGTGTGTGTGTGTGTGTGTGTGTGTATGCTTCCCCTCTGTTGATTTGAGCATCTGGGATTATTTAGTCCCTGTGTTTTCTTGTAGCAATTGTCTTAGAGTTTCTATTGTTGTGAAGATACACCATGACCATAGAAATTCTTATAAAGGAAAACATTTCATTGGAGCTGGCTTACAGTTCAGAGGTTTAGTCAATTATTATCACAGTGGGAAACATGGCAGCATGCAGGCAGGCAGACATGGTGCTGGAGAAGGAGCTGAGAGTTCTATATCTTGATCCATAGGCAGCGGAAGTGAAGACTGAGACACACTGGCCAGACTTGAACTTCTTAAACCTTAAAGTCCGCCCCCAGTGACCAACTTCTTCCAACAAGGCTACACCTACTCAAACAAGGCCACACCTCCTAATAGTGCCACTCTCTACCACCAACCATTCAAACACATGATTCTCCTATTCAAACCACCACGCACCTTCTGTAGGGCTGAATTCGTAGACAGATGTTGTTTAAATTTGGTTTATCATGAAATGTCTTATTTTCTCTATCAGTTGTGATTGAAAGTCTTGCTGGGTTTGCTGGGTATAGTAGTCTGGGCTGGCATCTGTGGTCTCTGTAGTTTATCTGTTCAGGCCTTCAGGCTTTTAGAGTCTCCACTGAGAAGTCTGATTTTATATGTTACTTGGTCTTTTTCCCTTTTAGCTTTTAATATTCTTTCTTTGTTCTGTACATTTAGTATTTTGATTATTATGTGCTGTGGGGACTTTCTTTTCTCATCTAGTCTATTTGGGGTTCTCTATGTTTCTTGTACTTTGATAGGCATCTTCTTTAGGTTAGGGAAATTTTCTTCTAATGATTTTGTTGAAAATATTTTTGTACCTTTGACCTGGTTTCTTCTCCTTCCTCTATTCCTATTATTCTTAGGTTTGGTCTTTTCATGGTGTCCCAGATTTCCTGGATGTTTTATACCAGGAGTTTTTTTAGATTTAATATTTTGTTTTACTTTTAAATAGTTTTATTGAGGTAGAATGACATAAAAAATGAGAATATCTTTAAAACAAATAACTTGGCAAATTTTGATACATAGATACATTTGTGAGACATCATCTTAGCCAATATAGTAGACATTGTTGTCACTCGCCAAAGTAACCTTGTGTCCTTCTCTAGTCCTTCCTCACCCCACTCCTAGATTTAATATTTTATTTGACCAAAGTATCCATTTCTTCTATCATGTCTTCAATGCCTATGGTTCTTCCTAAATTTTTATTTCCAGATTTCCCTCAGTTGGGGTTTTCTTTATGGATTCTATTTCCATTTTTATGTTATGAACAGTTTTATTCATTTCCTTCTACTGTTTGTATTTTCATAGATTTCTTTTTATTAATTTTTATTTATTTTACATACCAGTCACAGTTTCCCCTCCCTCCTCTCCTCCCCTTCCCTCCTCCCATCTCCTTTCTACCCCCACCACCAACTCCTCAAAAAGGGTAAGGCCTCCCATGAGAGTCAACAAAACATGGTATATCAAGTTGAGGCAGGGACCAACCTCCCCCCTGCATCAAGGCTGAGCAAGGCATCCCACCATAGGGAATAAGTTCCAAAAAGCCAGCTCATGTGCCAGGACAGGTCCTGGTTCCACTGCTAGGGGCTCTACAAACAGACCAAGCTATACAACTGTCATCCATATGCAAAGGGCCTAGGTCGGTGCCATGCAGGCTCCCTAGCAGTCGGTCCAGAGTCCATGAGTTCCCACGAGCTTGGGTCAGCTGTCTCTGTGTGTTCCACTGTCATGATCTTGACCACCTTGCTTATATGATCCCTCCTCCCTTTCTTCAACTGGACTCCTGGAGTTCGGCCCAGTGCTTGGCTGTGGATCTTTGCATCTGTTTCCATCAATTACTCGATGAAGGTTCTATGATGAAAATTAGGGTAGTCACCAATCTGATAACAAGAGAAGGCCAGTTTAGGCACCCTCTCCGCTATTGCTAGGAGTCTTAGCTGGGGTCATCCTTATGGATTCCTGGGAGTTTCCCTGGCACCAGGTTTCTCCTTAACCCTATAATGGCCCCCTCTATCAAGATATCTCTTTCTCTCCCTTTCCATCTCTCTACCAACTCGACCATTCTGATTCCTCATGCTTTCATTTCTATCCTCTCCCCTATACTCCCCCACCCAGTTTACCCAGGAGATCTCATATATTTCTCCTTCCCAGTGTGATCCATGTGTCCCTCTTAGGGTCCTCCTTGTTACCTACCTTCTTTAGGGCTGTGGATTGTAGCCTGGTTATCCTTTGCTTTATATCTATTATCCACTTATGAATGAGTACATACCATGTTTGTCTTTCTGAGATCTGGGTTACCGCACTCAGGATGATTTTTTTTTCTAGTTCATCCATTTACCTGCAAATTTCATGATGTCATTGTTTTTCTCTGCTGAGTAGTACTCCATTGTGTAAATGTACCACATTTTCCTTATCCATCTAGGTTGTTTCCAGGTTCTGGCTATTACAAATAGTGCTGCTATGAACATGGTTGAACAAGTATTTTCGTGGTATGCTTGAGCATCCTTTGGGTATATGCTCAACAGTGGTGTAACTCGGTCTTGAGGTAGATTGATTCCAATTTTCTGAGGAGTCACCATACTGATTTCCAAAGTGGCTGTACAAGTTTGCACTCCCACCAACAGTGGAGGAGTGTTCCCCTTGCTCTGTATCCTCTCCAGCAAAAGCTGTCATCAGTGTTTTTGATCTTAGCCATTCTGACAGGTATTAAATGGTATCTCAGAGTCCTTTGATTTGCATTTTCCTGATGACTAAGGATGTCCAGCGATTCCTTAAATGTCTTTTGGCCATTTGGGATTCTTCTGTTGAGAATTATCTGCTCAGATCTGTAGCCCATATTTTAATTGGATTGTTTGGTATGTTGCTGTCTAGTTTCTTGAGTTCTTTACATATTTTGGAGATCAGCTGTCTGTCAGATGTGGGGTTGGTGAAGATATGTTCCCATTCTGTAGGCTGCTGTTTTGCATTATTGACTGTGTCCTTTGCCTTACAGAAGCTTCTCAGTTTCAGGAGGTCCCATTTATTAATTGTCAATCTCAGTGTCTGTGCTACTGGTGTTATATTAGGAAGTGATCTCTGGTGCCAATGCGTTCAAGGCTACTTCCCACTTTCTCTTTTATCAGGTTCAGTGTAACTGGATTTATGTTGAGGTCTTTGAGCCACTTGGACTTTTGTTTTGTGCATGGTGACAGACGGATCTATTTGCAATCTTCTACAGGTTGACATCCAGTTATGTCAGCACCATTTGTTGAAGATGCTTTCTTTTTTTCATTGTACAGTTTTGGCTTCTTTGTCAAAAATCAGGTGTTCATAGGTATGTGGATTAATGTCAGGCTCTTCAATTCAATTCCATTGATCCACATGTCTGTTTTTAATGCCAGTACCAAGGTGGTTTTATAGTAGAGCTTGAGGTCAGGGATGGTGATGCCTCCAGAAGTTCCTTTATTGTACAGGACTGTTTTAGCTATCCTGGTTTTTTTTTTGTTTTTCCATATGAAGATGAATATTGCTCTTTCGAGGTCTGTGAAGAATTGTGTTGTGATTGTGATGGGGATTACATTGAATCTGTAGATTGCTTTTGGTAAGATTGCCTTTTTTTTTTTTCGAGACAAGGTTTCTCTGTGTAGCTTTGCACCTTTCTGGAACTTGCTTGGTAGCCCAGGCTGGCCTCTGCCTCCCAAGTGCTGGGATTAAAGGCGTGTGCCACCACTGCCGGCTTTTTGTTTTTACTATGTTAATCCTACCTATCCAAGAGCATGGGAGATCGTTCCACTTTCTGATATCTTCCTCAATTTCTTTCTTCAGAGACTAAAAGTTCTTGTAATACAAGCCTTTCACTTTTTTTTTACAGTTACCTCAAGATTATTTGTGGCTATTGTGAAGGGTGTTGTTTCTCTGATTTCTTTCTCAGCCCGTTTATCATTTATATATAGGAGGGCTACTGATATTTTTTTTTTAGTTAATCTTGTACCCCACCAAATTACTGAAGGTGTTTATCACCTATAGGAGTTCCCTGGTCAAATTTTTGGGGTTACTTATTTATATATACTACCATATCATCTGCAAAAGCGAAAGTTTGACTTCTTCCTTTCCAATTTGTATCCCCTTGATCTCCTTTTGTTGTCTTATTGCTCTAGCTAGCACTTCGAGTACTATATTGAATAGATAGAAGAGAGTGGACAGCCTTGTCTTGATCCTGATTTTAGTGGAATTGTTTTGAGTTTCTCTCCATTTATTTTGATGTTGGCTGTTAGCTTGCTATATATTGCTTTTATTATGTTTAAGTATGTTCCTTGTATTCCTAATCTCTCCAAGACCTTTATCATGATGGGATGTTGGATTTTATGAAAGGCTTTTTTAGCATCTAATGAGATAATCATGTTTTTTTCTTTCAGTTTGTTTATATGGTGGATTACATTGACAGATTTTCATATGTTGAACCATCCCTGCATCTCTGGGATTAAACCTACTTGATCATGGTGGATGATATTTTTTTAATGTGTTCTTGGACTCAGTTTGCTAGTATTTTATTGAGAATTTTTGCATCAATATTCATAAGGGAGGGGCTGGAGAGATGGCTCAGAGGTTAAGAGCACTGGCTGCTCTTCCAGAGGTCCTGAGTTCAATTCCCAGCAACCACATGGTGTCTCACAACCTTCTGTAATGAGATCTGGTGCCCTCTTCTGGCCTGCAGAGACACATGCAGGCAGAATACTGTACACATAATAAATAAATCTTTAAAAAAAAAATATTCATAAGGGAGATTAGTCTGTAATTCTCTTTCTTTGTTACTTTGTTGTGTGGTTTGGGTATCAGGGTAACTGTAGCCTCATAAAAAGGTTTAGCAATTTTCCTTCTGTTTCTATTGTGTGGAACAATTTGAGGAGTATTGGTTTTAGCTCTTCTTTGAAATTCTGGTAGAATTCTGCATGGAAACCATCTGGCCCTAGGCTTTTTCTGGTTGGGAGACTTTTAATGACTGCTTCTATTTCCTTAGGGGTAATAGGTCTATTGAAATTGTTTGTCTGGTCTTGATTTAACTTTGGTATGTGATACCTATTCAGAAAATTGTCTATTTCTTTTAGATTTTTCCAATTTTGTGGTACCAGGTTTTTGAAGTATGACCTAATGATTCTCCGGATTTCCTCAGTGTCTATTGTCACATCCCCCTTTTCATTTCTGATTTTGTTGGTTTGGATATTCTCTCTCTTCCTTTTGGTTAGTTTGGGTAGGGGTTTATCTACCTTGTTCTTTCTAAAAGAACAAACTCTTTGTTTCATTGATTCTTTGTATTGTTCTCTTTGTTTCTTTTTTATTGATTTCAGTTCTCAGTTTCATTATTTCCTGTCATCTACTCCTCTTGGATTAGTTTGCTTCTTTTTGTTCTAGAGCTTTCAGGTGTGCTGTTAAGTTGTGAGCATGAGATTTCTCCAACTTCTTTATGTGGGCACTTAGTGCTATGAACTTTCCTCTTAGCAATGCTTTCATAGTGTCCTATAAGTTTGGGTGTGTTGTGCCTTCATTTTCATTGAATTCTAGGAAGTCATTAATTTCTTTCTTATTTTTTCCTTGACCCAGTGGTGATTCAGTTGAGCATTGTTCAGTTTCCATGAATTTGTAGGCTTTCTGTAATTTGTGTTGTTGTTGAATTCTAACTTTAAGCCATGGTGATCTGATAAGATACAGGGGGTTATTCCAATTTTTTTCTATCTATTGAGATTTGCTTTGTGATCAAGTATGTGGTCAATTTTAGGGAAGGTTCCATGAGGTGCTGAGAAGAAGGTATATTCTTTTGTGTTTGGGTGAAATGTTCTATAGATGTCTGTTAGGTCCATTTGAGTCACAACATCTGTTAGTTCCCTTATTTCTCTGTTAAGTTTCTGCCTGGGAGATCTGTCCATTTGTGAGAGGGATGTTGAAATCTCCCACTATTAGTGTGTGGGGGTTTGATGTGTGATTTAAGCTTTAGTAATGTTTCTTTTACAAATGTGGGTGCCCTTGTATTGGGGGCACAAATGTTCAGAATTGAGACTTCATCCTGATGGACTTTTCCTGTGGATTAATATGAAATGTCCTTCTCCATTTCTTTTGATTAATTTTAGTTTGAAGTCTATTTTGTTAGATATTAAGATAGCTACACCAGGGGCTGGAGAGATGGCTCAGTGGTTAAGAGCACTGACTGCTCTTCCAGAGGTCCTGAGTTCAATTCCCAGCAACCACGTGGTGGCTTACAACCACCTGTAATGAGATCTGGTGCTATCTTCTAGCTGACAGGGACACATGTAGGCAGAATGCTGTATATATATTAAATAAATCTTAAAAAAAAAAAAGCCGGGCGGTGGTGGCGCACGCCTTTAATCCCAGCACTCAGAAGGTAGAGGCAGGTGGATCTCTGTGAGTTCGAGGCCAGCCTGGGCTACCAAGTGAGTTCCAGGAAAGGTGCAAAGCTACACAGAGAAACCCTGTCTTGAAAAAAAAAAAGATAGCTACACCAGCTTCCTTCTTAAGTCCATTTGATTGGAAAGACTTTTCCCATCTATTTACTCTGAGGTAGTGTCTGTTTTTGAATTGAGGAGTGTTGGGTTTTTTTTTGTTTTGTTTTGTTTTGTTTTTTTTTTGGTTTTTCGAGACAGGGTTTCTCTGTGTAGCTTTGCGCCTTTTCCTGGAACTCACTTGGTAGCCCAGGCTGGCCTCGAACTCACAGAGATCCGCCTGGCTCTGCCTCCCGAGTGCTGGGATTAAAGGCGTGCGCCACCACCGCCCGGCGAGGAGGAGTGTTTCTTGTATGCAGCAGAAGAATGGATCCTGTTTTATTATCCATTCTGTTTTTCTGTATCTTTTTTTATAGGTGAATCGAGTCCATTGATATTAAAAGATATTAATGAACAGTGATTGTTAGTTCTTGTTATTTTGGGGTTTGGTTTTGATGTTGGTAGTATATGTGTGTGTTTCCTTTCTTTGGGATTTGCTGCTGTGGGGTTATCTACTTCCTATGTTTTCTTGGGTACAGCTAACTTCCTTGGGTAGGCGTTTTCCTTCTAGTGTTTTCTGTTGGGCTGGATTTGTGGATAGGTATTGTTTAAATCTGGTTTTGTCTTGGAATGTCTTGTTCATTCTGTCTATGGTAATTGAAAGTTTTGCTGGGTATATTAGTCTAGGCTGGCATCCATGGTCTCTTAGTGTCTGCAAAACATCTGTCCAGGATCACCTGGCTTTTAGCATCTCCATTGAAAAGTCAGGTATAATTCTGATAGGTCTGCCTTTATATGTTACTTGGCCTTTTTCCTTTGCAGCTCTTAATATTCTTTTTTATTCTGTATGTTTTGTGTTTTGCTTATTATATGGTGAGGGGACTTTTTTTTTATTTGTTTTTTTGAGACAGGGTTTCTCCATGTAGCTTTGGAGCCTGTCCTGGAACTCACTCTGTAGCCCAGGCTGGCCTCGAACTCACAGAGATCCACCTGGCTCTGCCTCCTGAGTGCTGGGACTAAAGGCATGCACCACCACCGCCCGGATGGGACTTTTTTTTTTTTCTGGTCCAGTCTATTTGATGTTCTGTAAGCTTCTTGTATCTTTATAAGCATGTCCTTCTCTGCCTTTGAGTTGGAATTCTTCTCCTTCTATCCCTATTATTCTTAGATTTGGTCTTTTCATGGTGTCCAGATTTCCTGGATGTTTTATGTTAAGAATTTGTTGGTTTTAACATTTTCTTTGACCAATGAATCTATTTCCTCTATCGTATCTCCAATGCCAGAGATTCTCTCTTCCATATCTTGCATTCTGTTGGTTATGGTTGCATCCATAGTTCCTGTTTGTTTACTCCAATTTTTCAATCCTAGAATTCCCTTAGTTTGTGTTTTCTTTAAATCACCTCTATTTCAATTTTCAAGTCTTGAACTGTTTCCTTCACCTGTTTGATTGTTTTTCTTGGCTTCCTTTCAGGGATTTATTGATTTCTTCCAATTTTTGTTTGTCTTTTCTTTGATTTTGTTTTGTTTTGTTTTGTTTTTTGAGCCTGTCCTGGATCTTGCTCTGTAGACCAGGCTGGCCTCAAACTCACAGAGATCCACCTGCCTCTGCCTCCCAAGTGATGGGATTATAGGCATGCGCCACCACTGCCTGGCTTTTCTTGATTTCTTTAAGGGAAAATTTCATTTCCTCTTTAAGGGCCTATATCATCTTCATAAAGTTTTTTTTTGGGGGGGGGGTTGAGACAGGGTTTCTCTGTGTAGCTTTGCGCCTTTCCTGGATCTCGCTCTGTAGACCAGGCTGGCCTCGAACTCACAAAGATCTGCCTGCCTCTGCCGCCTGAGTGCCGGGATTAAAGGTGTGCCACCACCGTCCAGCTTTATAAAGTTATTTTAAGGTCATTTTCTTCTGCTTCATCTGCATCGGGATCTTGAGGTCTTGCTGTTGTAGAACCACTGGGTTTTGGTGGTGCCATATTGTTCTTTATGTTGTTGAATTATTCTTACACTGTCATTTACCTATTTGGGTTTGGGATAATTATAGGAACAGGTGTTGATTCTTGTGATGTCTTAGTTGAATTGGTCTTTTGTTCGTTTATTGTCTGTTTCCTTTATTGTCTTTTGGCCTAAATGGCCAAGGGTTCTGCTGATTGGCTGGTTGTCAGGGTTGTCTCAGCTGAGGTTTGTGGGGGTTTGGGTGCCTAGATCCAGTGTATTGTCCAGTTCTTCTGGCTCGTGTGGGCTTTACTCATGCTATGGGATCTGTTCTTCCAACTGGTGTAGGTTTTGCCTGTGCCCCTTCTTCCAACTGGTGTGGGTGGCACTTGTGCCTATAGGGTCTGCTGATGTTGCTGGAGAGGGCTGTTCATGGGGAGACTGCTCTTTTTCTTTTCTTTTTTTTTTAAATCCTTATTTATTGATACATGTTTATGAGTATATGCCACATGTGTGCTGGTGCCTGAGGAGCCCAGAAAAGTGTGTCATATCTGCCAGAGCGGGAATTACAGCTGGTAGGGAGGTTCAGGACTCAAGCTGGGTCCTCTGTAAGGAGACTGCTCTTTTTCAATGGATGCAGGTGGTGCTTGTGCCTCTAGGGGTTGGCTCTTCTTCCAATGCTTGCAGGTGGTGCCTCCAGGAGCTCTTCTTCCAATTGGTGCAGGTGATGCTTGTGTCTCTAGGGGCTGGCTCTTCTTCCAAAGCTTGCAGGTGGTGCCTCCAGGAGCTCTTCTTCCAATTGGTGCAGGTGATGCTGGTGACTCTAGGGGCTGGCTCTTCTTCCAGTTGGTGCAGGTGATGCTCCTGCCTCTAGGGGCTGGCTCTTCTTTCAATTGGTGCAGGTGGTGCTTGTGCCTCTAGGGGCTGCTGATGTTGAGTGGGGTGGTGGAGGGCATGGTTGTCCAGGGGGAGGATGCTGGGTTCAGCGGATTTTGGGCGGCAAAGTGGGTTTTGTAGGTTACAGAGCCCAATGAATGGCAGACTCTTACCTGCTGGCCTGCTGCTGAGCTCGTTCATAGATTTCTTTAAGGTATTTATTTATTTATTTCCTCTATAAGGACCTCTGTCATCTTCATACAGGCAGTTTTAAGGTCTTTTTCTTGTGCTTCAGCTGTGTTGGAATATTCAGGATCTGTTGTGGTGGGATAACAAGACTCTAGTGCAGATATACTGTCCTGGCTGTTATTGATTATATTTTTACACTGGTGTCTCAGCATCTGGGATTGGGCAGAATGCAAATTTAGGTGCTGATGTCCGACCTTTCTTTGTTGTGTGGGTGTTTTGTTCCTTGGTTTGCGTTTTTCTCTGTGGCTCTTAGGAGAGCATTATCACTATGTGTTGCCTGGTAAGAAATTTGTTTGGGGTTCTGATAGTTATGGCCACTAGTAGTTCCAGGTAAAACATGTTTCTGGGTATTGGAAGCTGACATTTAGGAATGGGGATGGCCTGGGGAGGGGGTAAAGGGGGTTCACAGGATGGGGAAAAGCAGGGTGTTCCACCAGCATCTGCTTAGTCCCCTAGGAATGGTGGTGGAGAATGGGGAAAAGTCATAGAAGTGAGGAGACACCACAGCAGAAGGTCTGCTATAGAGCTGGGAATGAGACTGGGGGGTGGACTTGGAGGAATGGAGGGAGAGGTGAAGATCTGAAGGTATCCAACTTGTTTCCCAAGTCAGAGTGGCCTGTGGGTTCCCAGGGAATGCCTGCTGGAGGCTGGGACAAAGTAATTATTAGGGGTAAGGTGTTTGGAGGGGGCAATATGTGTAATCCCCTGGAGATAGGGTAGGGGGAAGGGAGGCTGCAGCAGGTGTTCTGCTCCAGAGCTGGAGATGAGACTGGGGGAGGGTTGGATTTTGAGGAGCAGAGGGAGAGCTGAAGATCTGCAGTTAGCCTACCTGCTTCCCAGGCTGGAATAAAGCTGTATTCTTTAGGGTAAAAATATGTGCTCAGTACAGGTGCAGCCACTGAGGGTCTTCCTACATTGTATGTATCCCCAACAGCTGATTTTTCTTTTCTTTTGTTTACTTCTGGTGTTTTGAGACAAAGTGTCATTTGAGAATATCCCCCCCTTTGCCTCCCACCTTCCCTTTTCTCATCTCCCCCCACCAAAGTGAATATATTTTGATATACAGTTCATCAAATTCTCAAATGTTATACTTGTGATATGAGGGAAGCAACAGTACTCTGAGCAAATCAAATAAAACAAATCCTTGCCAGGTATGGTGGCACACACCTTTAACCCCATCACTGAGGAGTCGGAAGCAAGAGCAGCAGAAGTTTGAGGCCAGCCTGGGCTACATAGACAAGTCTAGGCTAGCCTGGGCTACATGATACTGTGTTTCTAAAATGAAAAATAGTCCTTGAGTAGACCATAGCACAGTATAGTAAAGATTGGAAGGAGAGAAAAGGAAACTAGAGGTCACTTTTGGAGGCTCTTCCCCTTACAGAAACTATTTAAGGACCACTGGATCTGGTAAGGGAGAGTTAGGAATGGTGATAGTGGCATTACCGGAACTTAAGGGTTTTTAGGAAAATGGTATTGAAAAAAGAAAACAGTGTTGGATGAGGGAGAGGATGGGGGGGGGGGAAGGGCAGAAGCAGGGCAAGTCTTGGTGACAGCTCAGGGGAGCCCCCAGTGGAAACGAACTGCTACTGCAGTAAAGAAGAAAAAGGCTACATCAGGCTACTTTTGGATTTGTATGATTACCAATGCCTTATGTTACTTCTTCTTAGAGTATTGAAGCACCTATCACATTCATTTAACATGCATTTATTTGAACTGGTGGTGGCTCATGCAAGAAAACTACCACCAGTTCCAGGCCAGTCTGGGCTGCACACATGCAGGCAAAACACCCATAGACATAAAATAAAACAATTGAAAGCAAACAAAATCAAAACGTATATTGAATGTCTACCATGGGCTAGGTTCTTGGATGGCGGGCAGAAATAAGACGAACTGGGTCCCTGTTCTCTCCATGTATTCTGGTTGGAGAAAGAGAACCAACAAGCATGAATGTGTAGGCTGATGAACAGTTCACCATTTGAAGATGATGTATTTACGGTTTTATTTCTCCAGTTAGATGAAAACCAGCAACAGGTTTGGACTTTTATTCACCAGATTAATAAGCTGTTTGGAGTTTTCCTTCCTCGGATGTATCCAATAATCTATACACTCTGCAGACGGAGGCTCTCCAGATAGGAAGGGGTGGGGACTGAAGGATGGTCTACTGCCACGACTGTCATTGTATGTCATTGCCACAACGTGTCGCTATTGACCACTAGTCAGCTTCCTTTCGAGGCTGCTGGCCTATCTGGCCATCTTTCCTAGCATACTGCTTTTCTCCTCAGGAGACATTATTTGCTCTGTAGCACTGGGTTCAGACTGAGGAAGGTGTTGGCCCATCATAAATTCTCACTCTTCCCATTCCCTAGGGTACACTCCAAGAGTTGAGGGGCATTCTCTTTCAAATCCCTGAAATTCTTTGTCTTGAGGAAAAGAATTTAGTTGCCTCCAGTATAGGGAGAGTCCACATTGGATGAATACACAGGGGTTTGTTGTTGCTGTTTTTAATTTTTCTTTCAGAAAAACTATCTCCCAAACTTCATTCACCCAAGGAAGAACAAGGTTGAGGTTATTTATGTGGTTCTTGGCTACTCAGCATTCATTCATTATTCTTTTGATAACAGAATCATGTGTTGGGGAAATGTGTGTGTGTTTTTTTTTAGACAAGATTTTGCTGTCTTCCATAGGCTGGCCTGAAACTGGAGATCTTCCTGACTCTACCCCCGTGAGTTCTGGGATTGTATGCAAACCACCATCTCTGATGAAAGATTGTCTTATTCCCTGGTGGAATCCAGAGCCTTGTGCATGATAAGTGGGTCTCTATCACTGATCTACACCCCCAGACCTTATTGGGTATATATAAATGTTAATTTCTTCCTACTGCTTATAATCTATCAGGACTGTCAGCTATGGTATCCTGCCCTCTAGTCAAAGATGGGCACATGACCCAAGCCAGTTTAGATAAGGTAGTACATCTCCAAATTCGAAGGAGCATGCAAATTACCTTGGAATCTTATTATAACATAGTTTCTGAGTCAGTGGGGCTTGAGAGCCTTTAGTCCTCCTAAAGCTCCCAAGTGATACTAATGCTGCTGGTCCACAGATCATCCTTTGAGTGGGCAATGGCTAGTGTGCCTTCATCCAACCACAGCAACCTAAAACCATGCTCTTCAGTCTTTCCTTTCATTCTGTAAACTCCGTGTGTGTGTGTGTGTGTGTGTGTGTGTGTGTATGCGTGCGTGTGTGCTTGTCTGTCTATCTGTGTGTCCCCCAAAACACCAAATAGCCATGTTTAGTGGCTCACACCTGTAATCCAACTACATGGGAGAGGGTGACAAACTTGCTGGGAGTTCAAGGCCTGCCTGGTCTGGTATTGAGTTTCAGGCCAGCCTGAGCTACAGAGTGAGACCCTGTCTCAAAAACAAACACTTGAGCCAGGTGTGGTGGCGCACACCTTTAAACCCAGAAGCGGGAAACAGAAACCTGTCTCAAAAAACCAAACCAATCCAAACAAACACTTGATAGCACATTCCTCCCGACGGTTGGTTGGTAGAGGCAGAAAGATCAGGAACTCAAGGTTATCTTTGGCTACATAGCAAGTTTTAGACCAGACTGGTCTACAGAAGACCCCGCCAATTATTGTTGTTGTTCAATTATTGGAAGGCCATGTTCAAAACATTAAAAATGCAATAGTTTACTAAAGGCTTGAGGGAGATGTATTTAAGAGGTAATCAGTTTTTTGACCCAAACTCTTGTCATAAACTTGATCTTCTAACTTCCAATATCAGGCTGTAACAGAGTACTACAACTGATAGGATTATTTCAGAAAGTTCTTCCAATAAATAAAAATGAAACAGACTTACCTCTATGAGTATTAATCTTTTATTAAAACCCTCATATGAAGTTATTAGAGATAGAACTTGGGGTCATGGATACCATTATGGATAAGACCCAACAGTTAGGAATTCTGGGAAATTTTAAGCCCTGGCTTCTCTTCGTTCTTATGGGGTTTCCATCTAGGCCAATTTCTAGTGGGGATGAATCAAGTACCTGGGTAACTTCCCTATTCTTAGACTGGCCAATTATTTACATGGCTTTGTCTCAAAGGTTCCATATATTTCTTGATAGCAATAGTATGAGAAATTATGTTCCTTCATATATGTTAGTTTACAATAGGCTTATTATCCCATATCCTGTCATAACCTAATAGGGCCCACCTATAGATTAAAAAAAACATGAATTGCTGATACTTCATTCATTAGAATTTGGAATACTAATCTGGGCAAATCCCTCAGCCCAGCCTCATATCTACACTTATAACTGTGGCTTTTAATCAGAATGAATTCTTTGGTTAATCCCCACAGCAACCCTGTGATATTTATGTGGATGTCTGCTGTGGGATGGTCTGTATGTCAAGTGTGTTGCTCTGATTGGTCAATAAATAAATCACTGATTGGCCAGTGGCTAGGCAGGAAGTGTAGGTGGGACAAGGAGGAGAATAAAGCTGGGAAGTGGAAGGCTGAGTGAGAGAGACACTGCCAGCTGCCACGATGACAAACAGCATATGAAGATGCCGGTAAGCCACGAGCCACGTGGCAAGGTATAGATTAATGGAAATGGATTAATTTAAGCTATAAGAACAGTTAGCAAGAAGCCTGCCACAGCCATACAGTTTGTAACCAATATAAGTCTCTGTGTTTACTTGGTCGGGTGTGAGCGGCTGTGGGACTGGCAGGTGAGAGAGATTTGTCCTGACTGTGGGCCAGGCAGGAAAACTCTAGCTACAGATGTCCCTTGCTTCTTCATTGAGGAAACTAGGGCACATAGGAGATATTGCTCCCTAGAAATTGTTTAGCTGGGAGATGGTGGAGATTTACCTCATAGTGGTCATTTATATGATGCATGCTGTCTTGGTACAGTATATGGCTAGACAGTTTATGCATGGCATGAAGTTGTCCAAACCAGAGGATAAGTGTGCTCTAAGCTGAACCTATGATACACTCAAAAGAAGACTGCCCTGCTTTTTGAGACAGTGTCTCCCTGGGTAACTCAGGCTGCTCTCAAGATACAGTATGGTGGGAGCTCCAGGTGGGTACTCATAGCGTGAGCTTTTGTAGGAAAAGAACTCTGACAAATCAGGACCATAGCCTTTCCCTGGGGGTTTCCTTGGGCCCATGTATGCTTTCTTCTAGGTTCAGTTTGAGACTTGATCTGGAAAGCCATGAAATCTGTGGAGCTGTACCTTAGGCTCTGTTTGAGGGCTGTAGTTGAGAGTTCACAGAGCTCTTCTGAATGCTTAAGACTTAGCTATAGATGCCTAATACATCATCCTGCACTGTTAGGCTCAACTTCTCCATAAGCAAACTTATCTTCTGGCCAAGTCAACCTCTTGCTACCATGGTGACATATAGCCCTTGTTCTCAGCAAAATGGACCATCTCCTCAAATTCCAGTCCAAGCATACCACTCTCCATCATTTCCTAGTCCAAGTTGACTTAACTATTCTATAAAGAAAAAAAATTCCTTGTTTAAGTCATATTTCCTTCTATAGAGGGTCATATGAAAGACAGCTCCCAGGATTTGAGGGTATTATTTCTATACCTACAATTATGTAAGCTTGAAAGAGGACCCATATGTCTTACAAGATTGTAGCCTGGGCCTAGTGTGGTGGTGCATGTCTTTAATTCCAGCACTTGGAGGCAGCAGCAGGCAGATCTCTGTGAGTTGGAGGCCAGCCTGGTCTACAGAGTGAGTTTCAGGACAGCTAGGTCTGTTATACAGAGAAGGCCTGTCTTAAACAAAACAAAACAAAGACTGTCGCCTGAGCCACATACAAGATGGTAGCCTGTAAAATCCTGCACAGAGGACCTAGCTAACCTGTACCTAAACTTGGTGGTAGTGGTGGTGCTGAGACAGGGTCTCACTGTATAGACCAGGCTGGCCTAAAACTCAGGATTCTCCTGCCTCTGCTTCCTGAGCACTGGGGTTGCAGGAGTATGGCATCCTGCTGAACTTCATTGCCTTACTTATTGGTGCTGGCTAATTTTTGATGGCTAATATGATTGTCAACTTGACAAGATCTAGAATGTCTGGGGGAGGGGGGAACCTCTGGGTGTGTCTGTGAGTGACTTTCTAGATTTGGTTAGTTGAAGTGGGAAGACCCCATTCCATGGGCTAGGGTCCCTGACTGAATAAAAACGAGAGACAAGGTAAGTACCGACTTTCATCTATCTGCTTCCTGAGTGCGCACGCAAGACGAGCAGCAACCGCCTACTCCTGTCACCGTGGCTTCCCTGCCATGATGTGTTAGACCTTCGACATGTGAACCAAAACAAAGCGTTACTTCTTGAACTTCTTGAATTTGATGGGTATTTTGTCATAGCAATGCAAAGAGTGCGTAATACAGACAACTGGAACCAAGATGGGGAGCCATTGCCGTGAGAAACCTGACGATACTTGTTAGATTGTTGTCAGTTGACACAAACTAAAGTCAGCTGGCAAGAGATCTTCTCAGGTGGAGAAAATTGTCCTGGGGCCAATGTAAACATGAATCTTCTTGATTAATGATTAATTAATGGAGGGTCCAGCCCACTGTGGGCAATGCCACCCTTTTGTGAATGATCTTATCTGGGTATGATAAGAAATGAGGCTGGGGCTGGAGAGATGGCTCAGAGGTTAAGAGCACTGGCTGTTCTTCCCTGAGTTCAATGCCCAGCAACCACGCGGTGACTCACAATCCTCTCTAGTGAGATCTGGTGCCCTCTTCTGGCCCGCAGGCATCTATGCAGGTAGAGCACTGTATGCATAATAAATAAATAAATCTTTTTAAAAAGAAAAAACAAATGAGGCTGAGCAACCACGGAAAGCAAGCCAGTAAGCAGTGTTCCTGTATGGCTTCTGCTTCAGGTTCTGCCTTCAGGTTCTTGACTTGAGTTTCTGCTTTGTCTTCCCTTCAAGGTGGACTGTATAAGTCACATAAATCCTTTCTTTCTCAAGTTACTTTTGGTCGTGGTCTTCATCAAGGAATAGAAAACACACTAGGACACTGACTGTAAATTTCTTAGACCTCTGGGGCTGGTTTGTGAATAAAATATGAAAGAGTTTGGGATTCGGGGCTAAAAAAGCCCAAGGATGCTATAAGTAGAGCTTAATGGGGCATTCTTATGGAAGTTTGGAAGGCAAGAATACTGAGAAAAACCCAGGCAGTACAGGCCCAGCTCATGCTGTTTCAAAAGGGAATAAGAACTCTACCAGGAACCAGGCTAGAGATCATTGGAGTTGTGTTTTAGCAAAGAATCTGGCTTCGTCCAACATGTGTCCCGAGAACTGGAGTGACGCTCAATTCAAAAGTAATGGACGGATTTGTTTAGTGGAGGAGCTCTGGATGGGAGTATTTGGGCTGTGTCATTGTCACTGCCTAGCCAAGCCTACCGTCAGAGCAACAGGTAGAGCAAAAAGATAGAAAATGTGATGTTTGGTGGGGAAAAGTGAAAGTTTAAAGGTGCAGACAAGATGGATCATGAGAAAGCACCTTGTAACTGCTAAAGAGATTGGCAAATGGTCAACCCTGAACATATACATACTAGTAACATTATATGGACTGAACAGGTTGTAGTTAGGAATATATATGTATATACACATCTATATATGCATCTATCCATGCGATAGCAATTAGTGAAAAAAGAGACTATGACATTGAAGAAGAGCAGTGGGGGGGCATATGTGGGAGAGTTTGGCAGGAGAAAAGGGAAGGGAAAAATGTGACTATACTATAATCTCAAAAATAAAAACTTAAATTTAAAACAAAAGAAAAAACTGAAGGAAAAAAAGAATGAAAATCTAAGAGATGGAGATAGACAGAGAGACAGACAGACAGATAAAAAGGTTAGCGCCATTAACAGAAACCCTCTGGAGGCTGGAGAAATGAGTCAGTGGTTAAGAGCCCATGTTGCTCTTGTGAAGGATGGGACCTCAGTTCTCAGCACCCATGTCAGGTGGCTCACAGCCACTTGTAACTCCAGCTGCAAGGGATCTGACATGCCTTCTTCTCTACTCCACAGGCACCTGCACTCGTGCGCGCACATGCACACACACACACACACACACACACACACACACACACACACACACACCATGTGGGGAGGAAGAGATTTTTAAAACGGAGATAATAAGAAAGATGCTCTGAAGCTCCATCTTATGAAACTGGTGAAATTTGAATAGCAAATGCTGTCAAGGGGTTCCCTGCTGGAAAAACAACCACATAGGAAAGTGTTGCCCAGGGTCAGCCTTAGAGGCTGTGGTCCAAAGTGGCGGGCGGGGGCAGGCTATGTCTCAAATTGGCAGCAGAATTTGGCAGCTCCATCCACATGGTACTTGTTGGTTTTATAGGCATGATAGATGCAAGAGTAAGGATGTTCGTGGAGGCTTGTTTCAAAGTTCCGGAAGACCACAGAGGCCAAGCAATGTAACTCAGGATTGGATTGCCTTCAAGGAGGCCCTCAGAGGTCATTGTGTAAAGTTGTGAAGGTAAAGCCTAGATTTCAATGGAGATCCCAGAGTATTAGAGATGCCAGGACTGTGGGGTATCTACTGAGGGAAACGGCAGGCACGGAGTAGAGCTGGCTTAAGACAGAGGCCATGTGTGTTGCAGGTACCAGGGCTGAATGTGCAGCGCTCCCTTAGTAGCCCAGATAATACCAGAGCCAGCCCCAGATGCCCAACATGGAGCTACAGGACTTGGAGTTTCCCTCCTGGGTTCTGTCTTACTTGTTTGATATTTCCTTGCATATTTTCCCATTTCTTTTTAGAAGAGAAATGTTTACTCTGTGTCATTTTATGTTGAAAATATGTAACTTGGTATGTGTGTACCTGCACATGCACGTGTGTGTATGTGTGTGCATGCTGGTGCTCAGAGGTCAGCCTTGGGTGTCCCTCCTTAGAAGCTACCTACTTTTCTTGAAACAAGGCTTCATATTAGTCTGAAACTCTCCAAGTAAGGTAGGCTGGCTGGCCAGAGAGCCCCAAGGATCTGCCTCCCCATGGCTGGGAGTACAAGCATGGGCCACCATACCTGGGATTTCTTTGGTTGGTTTTGTTTCAGTTTTTTTTTTTTGGGGGGGGGGTTGTTTGGTTTTGGTTTGGTTTGGTTTGTTTGGGTTTTGGTTTGGTTTGTTTTTTTTTTTCTGAGACAGGGTTTCTCTGTGGAACAGTCCTGGCTGACCTGGAAGTCGCTTTGTAGACAAGGCTGGCCTCGAACTCACAGAGATCCGTCTGCCTCTGCCTCCCAAGTGCTGGGATTAAAGGCATGCGCCACCACTGTCTGGCATTTGTTTGTTTTTTATTGTGGGCTCTTGGGCCCAAACTCAGGTCTTCCTGTTTATAAGGCAAGCACTCTACTAAGCCACCTCCCTAGCCCATGCAAATTTTTAATGTTGTTGGAGCTCACAGTTAAGAGGCTACCTGAGTCTTAGAAGAGACTCTGTCCTTGCACTTTTGAACAGTCCTGAAGCTGTTAATGACTATGGTGATTTCTGAAGTTGGATTGGATGCATTTTGCATTTAGAGATAACCATAAGTATATAAGGAACAATGGGTGGGAGTTGTAGCCTAAAAACAACATGTTTAGGTGTCAAATTGGCAAGTGGTGACTTTGTGATGATTAATATTGTCAGCTTGGCAGTGTATAGAATCACCTTGGGGACAGACCTTTCGGCCGGTCTATGAGGAATTTTCTACATCGGGTTAATTGAGGAAAGACATGCCCTAAATGTGGGCAGAGCCATTCCACGGGCTTGGGTTCCAGCCTGAATAAAACAGAGAAAGAAAAAAATTGAAATAGCAGTGATACTCAGTCATGGTCTGCCAGTGTCCCCATGGAATAATCTGGGAAAAGCTGAAAAATAGCTGTCATAAGAGTTAACAGACACTCTGCAGCTGGACAAAAGGCCATTCCCAGGGCAGCAGCAGCATTAGCAGAAGGAGACACTGGGGTAGGGGGGACTCCTCCCCTTGGCACTGAGTGCCTGGCACTAGGCAACTGACGGAGAGAAACAAGATGCCATCGCAAAAAGACTTCTGCTGTGTCGGCAGCTCGGCAGCCCAAGGCCTTCTGTGAGAAATTTAGACCAAGAGTCATGGGGCTGTGGAAAAGAAGCATTGAATCAGATCCACATAATATTCAGCGAGCTGACCACTTCGTGGGAACTAAAGACAACAGTAGGACTATTGCACAGAGTCCAATCAGTTCATGGGACACTGGGAAAAACTTCATGGGGTAATGCCAGCATTTGCCACCGGGACCATGGTGGCACTTGTGGAGGTGTTCCCACCATCTGAAACTATGCCAGTAGAGCACTGCTCACAGGCTGGGACAGCAGTGTAATTCCATCATCCAAAGCAAGATTTTAGAGAGGAAAATGGGACTGCCCATTGCAAAGGGGCTCAGAACAGTAAGACAGGATTCTAGGAGCCAGGAAAGGAACACAAGAAAATACAGATAGAATCCAGTCATCAGGGCCGGGTGGTGGTGGCAGCACATGCCTTTAATCCCAGGACTTGGAGGCAGAGACAGGCGGATCTTTGCGAGTTTGAGGACATCCTGGTCTACAAAGCGAGTTCCAGGACAGCTAGGACTGTTACACAGAGAAACCCTGTCTCTAAAAATCAAAAAAAGAAAAAGAAAAAGAATGCAGTTATCAGGCCAGGCAGTCCTGTATCTCCACATAGCTCTCCCTGTCCTTCACATATATTCTTTTTTTTACATAAATAAAAATTCTTTTTTTTAATAAAATCTTTATTGACAAATAATTCACATAGTACACAATTTGCCTGTTTGCACAATTTGATAGACTTTAGTCCAGCATCCTCAGAGGCCCATGACACCATCACCACTTTCTATTTTAGAACATTGCTGTCTTCAATTTCATACACACATATAACGTATGGTGATCACATTCCACCTTATTTTTTTTTTTTTTTTTTTTTCGGTTTTTCGAGACAGGGTTTCTCTGTGTAGCTTTGCGCCTTTCCTGGAACTCACTTGGTAGCCCAGGCTGGCCTCGAACTCACAGAGATCCGCCTGGCTCTGCCTCCCGAGTGCTGGGATTAAAGGCGTGCGCCACCACCGCCCGGCAGCCACCTTATTTTTTAAATGAACATAATAATTACAATCGTAACCATTTTTAAGTTCACAATTCAGTGGCATGAATTACATTCAAGATATTAATTACACTCATGATATTCATTAATTACACTCATGATATTAATTACATTTGTGGTATTCATTGATTACATTTGCAGTATTCATTCAATAACTATATTTATGATATGATTTATTACATTCATGATATTATGTCCTGATACTACTGTCCATTTGTGGGGCTTTTCCATCATATAAAACAGAAATTCTGTACTTAGGAAATCATTGCTCTATATTCCTTTCTTCTCCATCTTGAGATAACGTCTAATCTTTCTGTCTCTATGAATTTGTATATTCTATATATTTCACTTCACATATATTCTTGCTTTATTTAACTCAGTGTCAAATCAGCACACCGGTATGGTCCCGCTCTGTTCTTGCCCCATATTTCTCCCCACCTCCTTAATATTTCCTTCTACTCTTTCCTCTCCCAAAGAACAAAGATTGGCATGGTTTGCAGGATTTCTGCGGCTCAGCCTCCTGAGAGATGGGGACAACATAGCTTTAGTTGTCTCTTTTCAGTCTACCTTTAGCCAAAACATCCTCATCTCTTCCTCCCCTTGCCCCTACAGTTCTCCTTTCTACATTCCTCTCTACTTTTATCAACTCAGTACTAATCACTTGTCATATTGTCTTCTTTTTATATTTTCTTTAGAACCTTACCCACAATAACCAATATGTTAGCACACACAGTACTACCAGTGTTCCTTACTCCCCCTACAATGAATGGCACTTAAAGAGTGTTTGTTTTGTAGTTGACTATTCCTCTATTTTTAAGTGGGTCTATCTCTGGATAGTAACTGTTGTCAGAGACAGTATTCCACTCGTGGGTGGGGGGAGATAGAGCCTGATGTGTTAAATACCAGTGTAACAGAGGAAAATTATACCTTAACCGACTATAGAACACAAAATTGACAAATAGGACTAGAAAAGAAACTTCCCACATCATATTATAATTAAAACACTAGCTATACAAAAAAGTAGTGTATTAAAAGCTGCAAGAGAGAACTACCAGAGGGGAAGGAAGGATTGTAGGAGCCAGAGGGGTCAAGGACATTACAAGAACTAGGGCAACAGAATCAACTAAACAGGGCTCACAGGGGCTCACAGAGACGGACGCAAAAAACGTAGACCCTGTATGGGTCTGAGCTAGGTCCTCTGCATATACCTTATGGTTGTATAGCTTGCTGTTCTTGTGGAACTCCCGAAAATGGGAGTGGGGGTGTCTCTGACTCTTTTGCCTGTGTTTTCGACCCTTTTCCTCCTACTGTATTGCCACATCCAGCCTTGATATGAGGGTTTGTGTCCAGTCTTACTGTATCTTGTTAGGCCATGTTTGGTGGATATCCCTGGGAGGCTTGATCTTTTTTTTTTTTTTTTTTTTTTAAGGAAAACAGGAATTGTTGATCTGAGGGAGGCAAATGGCGGGGGAAGGGAGTACTGGGAGGAGAGGAGGAAAGGAAAGGGATACTGCTGTCCAGATGTAATGTGTGAGAGAAGAGTAAAAGTAAAAAGAGAGGGAGAGAAATACCAAGTCATAAAGGGAGGCAGGCTTATCAGAACAACAGCTGACTTCTGAATAGACATTTAAAAGCCAGTAGGACTTGGGATAAAGTGCATCAAGTTCTGAAGGGAGATTTTCCACGATCAAAAAAGGCTTAAAGAATTTATGACCACTAAGCCAGCTCTACAGAAGACAGTGGAAACAATTATTTGGACTGAGAAGAATGATGAATTCAAGAGTCTACAGGGGAAAAACTGGAGGCTGGGGAGGTGGTTCAGCCAGTGAGAGCACTTGCTAAACCTGATGATCTGAGTTTGATCCTCAGAACCCACAGGGTAGAAAGAGATAACAGATTCCCCCTGTCCCCCCAAGAATCCTCTGACCTCCACACACATTCATCAACTACATACAAAAATAAATAAATAAATGAATACATTTAAATTTTTAAAATTAAAAATAAAAGAGGAGCCAGCGAGATGACTCAATGGTTGAGTACTTACAGCTCTTCCAGAGGATGTGAGTTCCCAACACCCACATAGTCATAGTAAGTGGAGAGAGAGGGATGGGGATAAAAATATAGCTTTAAAAATAAATAAAAGAGCCGGGTGGTGATGGTGCACACATTTATTTCTAGCAGTCGGGAGGCAGAGGCAGGTGAATCTCAGAGTTTGAGGCCAGCCTAGTTTACAGAGTGAGTTCCAGGACAGCCAGGTCTATGTAAAGAGAAACCCTGTCTCAAAAAACAAATAATAATAATAATAAATAATTAAATTAATTAATTAATTAAAAGGAAATAGACACATTCTGTTAGGTATTGGGACCCATACCTATAATCCCAGCACTTGCAAAACCAAAGCAGGAGGATCAGAGTTCCTACTCGTCTGCGCTTAGATCTTGTCTCAGAAGACACAAAGAACAAGAACAAATAGACACACTCAAAAGAGAATTTCCTTATCTCACCAGTCTACAATGCTTCTACCACCTAACTTCCTTTTTCTCTGACTCATCACACGAATGAAGAGCTGTGCCACCTCATGTCAAAGACTACCCCTCCACTTCTGCATCTCTGCACTCCCAACCCTCTTGATTCTGCCTCTTAGGTTCACGGATTGTAGGAGTGAGCTGTGATGCCAGGCTTCCATGTCTATTTCTTAACCACTGAAGGACTTAGTTCCTTCAGAACTCTATTGCCGCCAGTTTCTCCTCCCTGGGACCACCAGCACATCCTCTGTTATCTCCCACCATTAAGATCCCAGTTGGGCTAATGGTGCACACCTGTAATCCCAGTACTTGGGAGGCAGAGGCAGGAGGATCAGGAGTTCAAAGTCATCCTTCACTACTTCACAAGTGTAAGACTGGACTGGGCAATATGAAACCTTGTCTCAAGAAAAATATAATAGCCGGGCGGTGGTGGCACATATCTTTAACCCCAGCACTCGGGAGGCAGGGCCAGGCAGATCTCTGTTAGTTTGAGGCTAGCCTGGTCTACAGTGTGAGATCCAGGACAGGCACCAAAACTACACAGAGAAACCCTGTCTTGAAAAACAAAACAAAAACCAAACAAAACAAAACAAAAAAAGAAAAATATAAAATAAAATGAAGAACCTCCTCTGAAAACTGCCCATTTTCTTTCACAGCCAAGCTCTTCCAACTACAAGGTACATCTTATTGCTTCTTCATCCTCCATTTCCCCTTCAGCCAACTCCATATGACCAAATATGGTGGGTGCTTTACTCTGCTCATCCTACAAGCAGTAGCGGGAGATTGTAACTCGGTGTCAGCTGTGAGCCTGCGCTCTGGCTTAGACTGCTACTCAGAGCTGACATCTGTTTAAGGTTTATTTATTTTGATTTTATGTGTGTGAGTGTTTTGCCCAAGTGTATACCTGTGCCTGTGCACTGAATATGTGCCTGGTGCCCTCAGAGGTCAGGAGAGGGCAGTGGATCCTCTGGAACTGGAGTTACCGACGGTTGTGAGCTGCCATGCGGGTGCTGGGAACTGTACCTGGGTCCTTTGCAAGAGGAGCAAGTACCAAGCCATCCCTCTAGCCCTTGTGTTTGTTTGTTTTTGTTTTGAGACAGGGTTTATGTAGTCCTGACTGTCCTGGATCTCGCTCTGTAGCCCAGGCTGGCCTCGAACTCACAGAGAGCCGCCTGCCTCTGCTTCCCGAGTGCTGAGGCAGGCACCACCATACATAGCCCCATCTTCTTTACTTTGGTTAACCTTCCATTCTCTGCTTTCTTTTCCTTTTTCTGTCTTCCTTTCTTTTTTTCTTGACAGTCTCATGTGGATCCGGTCGCCCTCAAACCCACTAGACAGTTATGTAGCTGAGAGTGGCCTTAATCCTCTTGCCTCTGCCTCTGCTTTATGGGTGCTGTGATATGTATCCAGGCATGTATCACCATGCCTCAGCTCACCTATTTAAAAACTTTTTCTTGCATTTTTATTTATTCAGTGGTGTGTGAGTGTGTGTATGTGTGTGTCTGTATATGTGCACACACGTACATGTCACAGCACATGTGTGGAGATGAGAGAACAATTGGTGGTAGGTTGTCAGGCTTGGCAGCAAGTGACTTAACTCACTGAGCTATCTGGCCAGGCCCTTACATCATATACATACATACATACATACATACATACATACATACATATGTGTGTATGCACATATATATATAATTGAAAATAATTTTCATACGATACATTCTGATCACAGCCTCCCTTCCCCCAGCTTCACCCAGATACTCCTTTCCTCCTCACCCACCCACCCAACTCTTCTTCCTTTCTTTCTTTTTCTTTCTGTTTAGAAAACAAACAGGTAAACAAACCAGAATTAAAAAACAAACAAAAAACAACAAAGAAAAAGCACAAGAAACACATACAGACAACCCCGACACAAAAACAAAACTCAAAAAACACAAAATCAGAAACCATAATATACAAGCAAAAGGCTAGAAAGACAAAAAAAAAAAAAAAAAAAAAAGCCCAAACAAATCGATATGAGAAAAAAAGACTACAAAAAATACCATTGAATTCCTTTTTTTTTTATTGGCTGTCTACTGCTGGGTGTGGAGCCTGCCCTTAAGTGTGGTCTGAGAAAAGTAGTTTTTCCTTTCTGAGCAGTTAGTTATCAGTTGGAGATACCTTCTGGATTAGGGATGGGGGCTTGTATCTATTTCCCCTCTAAGCACTGGAATCCCATCTGGCTTAGACTTCTGTAGGCCCTGTGGATGCTACGCCAGTTTCTTTGAGTTCATATCGGCATCAGTCCTGTTGTGTTTAGAAGGCCTTATCTCCGTGATGTCCTCCATCTCTTCTGGCTCTTATAACCCTTTTGCCTCCTTTTCTGCAGAGTTTTGAAGAGGGGTTTGATGAGGACATCCCATTTAAGACTGAGTGTTCCAAGCTAGGAATGGTGGCGCACACCTTTCATCCCAGCACTCGGGAGGCAGAGGCAGGTGGATCTCTGTGAGTTCGAAGCCAGCCTGGTCTACAGAGTGAGTTCCAGGACAGCCAGGACTGTTACACAGAGAAACCCTGTCTGAAAAAATAAAATAAAATAAAATAAAAAATAATAAAAAGACTGAGTGTTCAAAACTTCCCCACTCTCTTCACATTGTCCAGATGGGGGTCTCTATATTAATTCCTGTCTACTGCAAGAGGAAACTTCTCTGATGATGGCCGAATGAGAGAGACACTGATCTATGGGGCCAGCAGAATGTCATTAGGGATCATTATATTTTTATGTTCAGCAGAACAAACCCTTCCTCTCCTAAGTGTTCCTCCTCTAAATGCTTGTAGTTAAATAAGCCCTAACTTTGCTTATCATATATCATAATGACCATGTCATAACAATCATATAAAACTGGATAATTATATCATAATGCTGGCCCATCCTGAATCTCTTTCCTGCAGTGTAGTCAAGGGTCTGACTTTACCTGGGGCGGGGGATGGGACGGGGGGGGGGGGGGGACGGGACAGGACGGGGGGGGGGGGGTTACAGCTTGAACTTTCTTGTTTCAAGCTAAAAATTTGCCCTCTAAGTACTTCAGCTGCATCGCATAAATTTTGGTATGCTGTGTTTTTCAAATTCGTTTCCGTGTGTTTTCCAAGTTCCCATATGTATGGTGTGTCTTGGAGAATGTTCTTGCGAACTTCAGGAAATGTATATTCTGTGTTAAGTGTGGTGGTGCATCACTAGTGCTAGGATTTAGGAGGGTGAGCTTAGGATCAGCATGCAATACCAGTCATGGCTACACAGTGTAAACTGAAGTTCCCAGAGAAGAAAAACTACGTCTGTATAGAAGGTTCTACAAGGCCAAATGACTGAACCTTGTGATTATGGACAGTTAAAATGTTGCAGTCAAGAGACAAATCACCTTGAGCTACTTTTGGTGCCTTTGAAAAGCATCCTTTGTCTTCCCTTGTGTCTGAACTAAAAGCCTTGTGACTATTAAAACTTTAAAAATATATGCTTGGGGGCTGGAGAGATGGCTCAGCAGTTAAGAACACTGACTGCTTTTCCGGAGGACCTGGGTTCAATTCCCAGCACCCACATGGCCGCTAACAATTGTCTATAACTCCAAGATCTGACACCCTCACATAGACATACATGCAGACAAAGCACCAATGCAAATAAAATAAATTAAAAAATAAAATAAAATACATACTTAGCAGACAGTGAGCATCCACAAATCCAAAAGCTAAGAATGTCATCAGATAGTTTCTGAAACCTATGCAGAATTTCCTTCACCTCACTACTTACAATCCCTATCAAAGGATTTAGTAAATGCTTTGACTTATGACTTTCTTTGTTCTGTAACTACTAAAATGTCATTTAAACACCTACACAAAAGAAAATATCTTTCTGGGCAACCTGAATCCTGGCTGTGGTAACTCATATTTTACACAAGAATGAACTGTCTCTTGTTGCCTCTGAGGTGAGAATAGTGTTTTTGTGTTGATAATAGCAAGCCTCTGGAAGAAGGGGGAGCAGGAGGAGGAGGAGGAGAAGGAGGAGGACGAGAAAGACTCAGGGAGTACAGCCATCTGCCACAAGCTTGAGACCGGACCTGGGTTCTATTGTGGAACCCATTTGGTGAAAGGAGAGAAACACACACACACACACACACACACACACACACACACACACACACACACACAAATGAAAAATATGTTTGTATGTGTGTTCTGCTGTTAAAATGTGCATCCTAGTTCTCTGGCTGGGAGCACCTCTTACCTCAACCCCTCACCTCTGAAAACATGCCTGCTCCAAGTTCATTCCCACCAGCTCCTTGCTGAGGAGCACCTTCTTAGCTACTGACCAGAGACCATGACAAGTGAGAACCTTGGCAGCTTGACCATCTCACATCCCTTGACCTTATTTCTCTGTATGCAACACTTCCAAAGTGGAGCCATTTCAAAGGACATCCACACAGGAGGCAAGTCAACATTATGGGCTAGGACATAGGATCTGTTTTGAGAAGGGACATAGTTGAGTGGTTGGCTCTGGGGCTGGAATTGGATCTGTATTTGAGAAGCTTTATCATTGGTTATGCTGAGAACCCTTTTCTGAAACAACAGCTGTTGTGTTACCATCTGGGGTTTTGATTGGGTTTGTTTTTCTCTGTCACTTAAAGAAGTAAAAAGTAGGAAACATCTCAAGCTCGAAGGGTAACCTCTAGGAAATTCTCAAACACAGCAGGCCAAACCAGCCTGGTGAAGAGAAGCTTTGGTTAGGAGTGAGGAAACATACATATACAGCAAGCACCAGAGCAAGGCTGATGGGAAAAGAGAAGTCCAGCTTCTTGCCGGCTTTTTGTTGGTGTTGGTGTTGTTTACATCTTTGAAGGGTCTTTCTCCCCTAACTTAGGGTTGGTCAGTTTGAAGAAAGACAGGGTGGCTGGCTGATTGGCCCACAACTGTAGTGTAACATGTTCTGATCTGGCCTTGACTTTGTTGAGCCAGTCCATCAAGCAGGGGTCCTACTAGCAGGAGAAAAAGCCTACAAGGCCTCTAAGTGGTCAGGCTTTTCTTTCCGGTTAGGGTGAGGAGGAAGCCAGTCATGTTGGAAGGTGAAGAAGCAAGCTGCTGTCTTGGAAATTCACCATCTTTATTACCTTGTCATGGCATCTCTCCCAATCTGTCTGCCTGTCAGGAAATCTATCTAAGTCCTAATCCCTCAGTTCTATGATTCCAGGCTTTGCCCTCTCAGAAGCTATGGCATTCTTTTGCCCTTTCTCATTCTCTTTGCCTTGCAAAGCAAAAGTAGCCATATCCTCTTCGACTTTCCCTAGTTTGACCTTGCATGCCTCCTCTGTCCTGTGTGTTCTGAAGAACCAGCCTGCCTCCATCTTAGGCTTAAAAGCCATTCTTTTTTGTTGTTGTTGTTGTTGTTTGTTTGTTTGTTTTTCGAGACAGGGCTTCTCTGTGTAGCTTTGCACCTTTGCTGGAACTCACTCTGTAGCCCAGGCTGGCCGTGAACTCACAGAGATCCGCCTGATTCTGCCTCCTGAGTGTTGGGACTAAAGGTGTGCGACACCACTGCCCGGCTTTTAAAAGCTATCTTATAGTAAAGACGAACTAGGTTCATTCCTGTATATGATTAAACCTGTTTCTCAAGGATTGGGCTATGCCCCACCTGTCACCTTAACTACAAATGGTTCTGTACTGCCTGTTCCAGGAAGTGGCAACCATGTCTTTGTTTCAAATAGCTGTTTATAACCATCTTGCAACCCTACCTTTGTTTCAAAAGGTTGTTATGACTACCTGTTGTTATGGCTACTTTATGACCACCCTGCAATCAGGTATGTTTCAGGAGCTTGCTATGACTAACTTGTTATGCTTATTCTGCTCCTGTAACCCCACCTATTTTCTCCCATTTAGAAACTCTTTACCCCTGAACTACAAAAACCTTGTCTTCTTCACATCCAATGCTGACCTCTCAAACCCCACCTTACAGGGAGGCAGCCCGTGTGCACAACTGAAAAAAAAAAAGCTTGTTTTAATTAATTGCTTGCTTTAATTAATTTGGCCATGATGATTTGAGTCAGTGGTCTTTCTCCTCCCATCTTTAGGATAAACAGTTCTGTTTCCTGTATCTTCCCAGGAAGTCTGGGGAAAGTAGTTGTTTCAGAGAAGACAAATAGTGTATTAATAATACAAAAAATGTATTCTGCTTCTGTTGGTGGCAATGTTCTATACAGGTGTTATGATGCTGTTTGAAATGTAGCATTAAATTTTAAAAATTACATTTATTTATTGTATGTGAGCGCATGTACCTGTTCATGCAACGAAGGATTTGGAGGGGAACGGGGAAACTGCAGGAGTCAGTTCTCTAATTCCATCATGTGGGGCTTAGGGCTCTAACTCAGGTCATCAGGCATGGCGGCAATTGCCTTTATTAATTGAGCCTCTTACGGGCCTTCAACTGTAGCTTCTCTCTCTCTCCCTCCCCCCTCCTCCTCCTCCCTTCTCCCCTCCCCATTTCTCCCTTCCTCTTTCTTTCGGCTACCCTCCTCGGCTCCAGGTTCAACTTTAATTATTAAGATTTACTGTGGTAAGTGGCATCATCTACCACTGAAAATTTTCAACTTTTCTGGTCTTGCTGCCAGGTCAGCAGAAAACGAATCTGCGTTCTGAGAATCGGCTTTTGGCTCATTTCGCCTGGCGAGATCTGCCGCGCGATTGGGCTTCCTGGGAGCCACGTGATCTAAACGGATGATGGCGGGCGCTGGAGAAGACGTGCGAGTGCTCTTCGGAGCTGCTGTCCGCGCGGCTTTGGATGCTTGGCCTGCTTTACAGGTGAGTGAGACCACGGCGGGGGTCACAATTAGGGCTGGGGCAAAATAGGAGCTGGCCAGGCAAGGCGCCAGAGCCTCGTCTGGGCGGTGTAGGCGGCAGACTCGCAGGGCAGGCCGTGCCACGCCACGCCACGCCACTCCGGTTTCCATGCTGTCATGGTTGGCTTGGGCCTGTGTTCACAGATCGCTGTGGAGAATGGCTTCGGGGGCGTGCACAGCCAGGAGAAGGCCGAGTGGCTGGGGGGTGCAGTGGAGGATTACTTCATCGCCAATGGTGAGTGAGTGTGAGACGTTGTCTGTCTGTCGGGTTTTGGAGCGGCGGAGCCTCGTCCTAGAGAGCCCGCGCTTTCTCTCTCTCTCGCTCTCTCTTTTTTAAATTATTATTTTTAATTTTTTCGAGACAGGGTTTCTCTGTGTAACCGTCCTGGCTGCCCTGAAACTCGCTCTGTAGACTAGACTGGCCTCGAACTCAAGAGATCCGCCTGCCTCTCGAGTGCTGGGATTAAAGGCATGCGCCATAACCGCCTCCGCGCTTGTCTTGTCGAATGAATGGTGACTTTGGAATTAGAATCGTGCCTTTCGGGTGCTTTGCAGGCAGTAACACTATATAGTGCTATGATCCTGGACAAGACATTTTACCTTCCAGAGAGTCTCTTAATTCCTAAAATGGTTATGAAAAGATCCGACTAATAGAACTTTGTGAGCCATATTGTAAAATTGCTGGGTCAGGGGAGGGAAAGATGGCTCCGTGGGCAAAGGCCAACAAGCATAATGATCCGAATCTTAAGATTGTTGGGTGAAGCGTGTAGCCCAGTGGTAGAGCACTTTCCTAGCATGCTCATGTTTCTGAGTTCCACCTCTAGTACCACCAAAAGTAAAAGTAGTGCCTCTAATAAAAGGCAGGCAAGCCCTGTGGTACAGTTCTATAATCTGTTGCTCCTGAGGCAAAAGGACCTCAAGTTCAAGACTAGCCTGAACAACATTACCATGACCTTGTCTCATAATGAAAAATAAATAGTTTGGGATATAGCTCTATGGAAGTGCTTACCTACTACATGTGAGACGCTAGGGTCAAACCCCTGCTACCACGAATGAATGAATAAATGAATGAAAGAAGCAAATATAGTATTAAATTCACATCCAAAGCCTAACATATGGGCCATGTCTGTAATTCTAGCACTAAGGAGACTGAGGTAGGACAACTCCTCTGAGTTTGAAGCCAGCCTTGGCTACATAGCCAGAACTTGTCCTTAAAAGGAAAGGGCTGTAGAGATGCTTAGCTTCCTGCTCTTCCAGAGGACATGAGTTAGGTTCCCAGTACCTGTGTCTGGTAGCTCACAACCACCTGTAACTCCAGCTCCAGAGGATGCAGTCTTCTTCATTTGCACACATGTACATATACATATAATTGACAAGTAAGTAAAACACAGCTGAAAAGATGGCTCAGCATTTAAGAGTATTTGTCTTTTACAGATGACTTGAGTGAGTCTACATGGTAACTCATAACTGTCTGTAACTCCAGTTCCAGGTGATCTGACACCATCTTCTGTCCTCTGGGCACCAGGCATGTACATAGAGAGTGCAGACATACATGCAAGCAAAACACCATATACATAAAATAAATAACACAAAATCCTCTTCCAGAGTATTTTGGTGTGTCATAAGAATTAAGCATTTTATACATTTTTGTTTTTTGTTTTTGTTTTTTCGAGACAGGGTTTCTCTGTGTAGCTTTACACCTTTCCTGGAACTCACTTGGTAGCCCAGGCTGGCCTCGAACTCACAGAGATCCGCCTGGCTCTGCCTCCCGAGTGCTGGGACTAAAGGCGTGCGCCACCACCACCCGGCTCCATTTTATACATTTTTAGAATTAAATTTTTACACTCTGGAGTTTTAAAGGTCCTAATGGGGGTTTCTTAATTGAGACTAGCACCATTTCAAGTGCTTGTGCTTGGTAACCACATATGGCTACTTCTACAGCAAAGATGTACGCCCTCCCTTCGTTTTGTCTTTGTGGGGATAAAAGAACACGAGGACCCAGTAGGAGTATTACATGCAGTAGTTTCGAGGGTGTATCTCGTGAGTGACTTCAGATAAGAAAGTGGATAGTTAAAATACTGGATGATAAGTGTCGTGATAAAGAGGTGCTTAGAGTTCTTGAGTTATCTGAGCCTGAGGAGAAGCCCTTTTTTGGTTTTTCAAGACAGGATTTCTTTGTGTGGCCCTGGCTGTCCTAGAACTGTCTCTGTAGACCAGGCTGGCAGCCTTTTTTTTTTTTTGTCTTTAGCCTTTAGTGATTGGGCTTGGTCTTAATGAATGAAAAGGGGTGAAGTAGGTAGAATCATAAAGCACACTCAAAGGAATTAAGTGTTGTATTTTGAAAGCCCCCCCCCCATGTAGTAAGGGAATGGAAGAGTGGTAGAGTATGTGTGCATGTGCATATACCGAGATAACCCTTACCCTAAAGGGTAAGAGATGCAAGGCCTTATGTGCCTTTGATTATATCCTTTAGGCCAGTGTTTGTACAATTCAAGCTATAGAAGACTTGTCCAGTTAGATGTTGAATGCAGAAAAAGTTTCTCCAGTCAAATTACATAAGCTTCCCCCCCCCAGCTGATATTTTATTAATACTGGTGGTGGTGGTGGTGGTAATTGGGAACAGTATCTCCTTTTATAGTCCAGCTGTTGTGGAATTGATGTTCCTCTTGCTTCCTTTTCCTGAGAGTACAGGGATTATTGGTGTGTGTTATCAATCCTGGCTTTGTTTGCCATTAGCTTTCTATGGAAATCCTTGTTAAAACTCAGCAAAATTGAGCTGGGGAAATAGTTCAATTGGAAGAGTACTTGCATAACATGTAAGAGGCCTTGGTTTCAATCCCCAGAGCCACATTAATCAGGCATGGTGATTCATGCTTGTAATCTTAGCAATGAGGAGGTGAAGGCAGAGGGATCACCAATCATCAGGAGTTCTAGGCTAGCCTTGGACTACACAGTTTGATGCTAGCCTGGGCTACATGATACCTGTAACAAAAACAAAACAACTCCTTAAACTCAGCAGAATATTTATCAAAGACAAACTTCACAATAGGTAATAAAATTCATGAGCAGGTTCTAAAGTAAGTAATAGGATGGTGTTTGCTAGAAAATTCAGAAAGTAATTTGTGTAGATTATGAGAAGGAAACACTCATGAGAAGGCTATTTGGGTCTAGAAAATAAGGTCTAAAATAGGGCAGTGGCAATGGTCAGGAAAAAGAGAATACTTGTCCATACAGGGGGTTGGGGAAAGAGACAAATTTGTGGTGAGTGGCAGGGTAGATTAAGAAACTTCCTTTGGATAGAGGGACCTTGGAAGATGAGATGCTGGTTTGGAAGGCAGGATAATAAATCTGGCTTTGGAAATGAGGACTTGAGGCACCTGTTTAACATCTGGATACATAATTAGCCTGAGTGGAAAAGAAATTTGGAGGCTGTTAAATTTCAATGGCTTGTAAAAGCACAAGTGTAGAAGAGTTATGTCTGGGAGAAGGCGGCATGTAGGGAAGAGAAAGCTAGTCTTTCATTCAGAAAAGACCTGTAAGATAACTGAGGTCCAGTGAACAGGGCTTAGCCAGAAGGTGGTTGTTACGGTTATGATTTCATTTTTAAAAGTAGTGCATCCAACTGAGGGTGTAGTTCAGTGGTTGAGTGTTTGCCCAGCATGTGCCAGACCCTGGGGTTGATCCCCAGCACCAAAAAAACCAATGAGTACCATATCCATTTCTTCTTACCCACTACCCTTGAGTCTCTGGACTCCTGTATTAGTGGAGCCACAGCTGTGAAGGGTCTCTATACTTCAATATTTCCACTCTGAAGTGATGCAAATTAATAGTAGAGATCTCATCTCCCTTGTGCCAAGCATTGTGTTAGATGAGTCCTCCTAACAGACCCTCCAGGGGGCCCTATTAGCCTCTCTTTAGAAATGAGAAATTGGAGGCTCTGAGGCTATTTCAAAGTCACCTTAAGCTGAGGTAGGTCAGTTAGAATGGGCCAAGTGAAAGAGGGTGTTTTAGTGACTAAAGGCTCACTGCATCTTTACCTCCCACCCAGATGTAGCAGATACGTATTGAAGAATAGTGGGCAGGGCTGATGAAGCTGATCTTTGTCTAAAGGGTCCTATCCTTTCCTGTTTAGCTGACTTGGATCTGGAAGAGGTGGAAGATTTCCTTGGGGAGCTGATGACCACTGAGTTTGATACAGTTGTGGAAGATGGGAGCCTGCCCCAGGTGAGCATATGGAAACTGTTGTCAGCCCCCTGCCTGCTCACTCTTCTCCCACTGTTTGGGACAAGATTCTTGGTTGTAACCATTCTTTTCTTGAGGCATAGACAAGATTCCCTATTGCCTTTTCAAATATTACCTTTATTTCTCTTGAGATCATTCTCAACCAACGATTTCCCCCACATGCCACAAGCTGGGCCAGATCAAATTCCATTCCTGTTCTGATTAACACTGCTCACCCTGGTGAGATTATCTTTCATTTGCATCTTCTCTCCCTTTTTCTTTTTTTGAGGCAGTTTTTTTTTTTTTTTTTTTTTACTCTCCAGCCTAGGCAGCCTGAAATACTATGTAGCCCAGGCCAACCTCAAATTCATAGCAGTCATCCTGCCTCAGCCTCCCAAGTACTGGGATTATAAGTGTGCAATTCTAATACCTTCTCTTCTGGGAGACCCTCACTCAAGGCTTCACACCCTCACCCAAGCTCTTGATTTGTGGTTGCTCCACTGGACTTTGTTGTTGCTTTATTTTTTGAGACAAGGTCTCACTATGTTGCCCTGGCTTGCCTAGAACTTGCTATGTAGCCCAGGCTGGCCTTGACCTCAAGGAGATCTGCCTGCCTCTGCCTCCCAAGTGCTGGGATTAAAGACGTGTGCCAGCACTCTCAGCTGTTAATTGATTTTGACAATGTCTACCTCAAACTCACCATCCTGCCTCAGAGGCCTCCCCATTATATGCATCTACCACTGTTCCTAACTGCTTGGATGAACTTCTTAGGGAGAAGAGAGCCCCACTTTTTTCTGTAAAATTCCAACCCCCTATAATCTGCTGTAAACCGAGGCTGGTTTTATGATAGACTGTCTGAAAACTCCAAGCTGTTTGGATGTTTCCTTGGTAGGTGAGTCAGCAGCTACAGGCCATGTTCCACCACTTCCAGAAGGGTGATGGGGCTGCTCTGCAGGAGATGACTGCTCAGATCAACCAAAAAAAGTGCAAGGTCACGGCTACTCCACTTAAGACAGCCGAAAAAACTGATGTGGCTGAAGATGATGTGGACAGCGTGGAAGAAATGGAGGTGAAAGAGGTGCCTGTGTGTGGTGCGCAGCGTGGGGGTGGGGGTGTTGCAAATGTTAATTTTTTAGAAGAGTAGCTAGGTTCCCAGGGAAGTGATGATGGTTGTAGGTGGTGGTGGTGGTGGTGGTGTTATCAAAAAAGATAGCTCATATAGTCATGGAAAAGTTGGGAGCAGAGCATGGGTAATTACTTAGTGCTCTCTCTTATATTTTCCCTCTAGGTGACAGCTACAAATGATGGGGCCACAACAGATGTGGTCTGCCCCCAGCCTCAGCCCTCTGATCCAGACCCGCAGACTATTAAGGAAGAGGATATAGTAGAAGATGGGTGGACCATTGTCCGGAGAAAGAAATGAGTAGGGCAGTAAATGGTTTGGGCCCTTGTTAAGTGTTAGGAGAGTTATAGGGGCGGTTTTAGAGGGCTATATACACCTCTGTCCTGATAACCATATTCCTACCTTGTTCCCCTGTCCTTCCCTCCAGGGGAAGAAAAGCCCTAGGATCCTTGGTTGTGTTGATGGGACCTATTCCAGCCCCTCGAACCTTAGGTACCATATGAGAGATAAGACCAGGTTTCCCAGCATAGTGCCTCCTAGGTGCAGTGAATGTGAACATGGACGATGAGTGTGGCTGTGGTTGGAGTAGAGGCCAGACTTGTGGACAGCAGGCAGGTAAATTTGTGGAAAGGACGAGAATTGCACAGTGGTGGGAGGCCGGCTGGATTGGGAATGGTGAGATCAACATGCAGTTGGAAGAGAGTAGATGTAAGTGTGGTACCTCCCCAATGTCCCCACCCCAGCCTCCCACAGAGCAACTCTTCCCCTGCCCGGAACTTGCATCCTCCTGTGAATGCTCCCACCCTGAATACTCTTGAGAGTTCGAAGGACTTGACTAAATGGTGAACTTGGGAAAGTTGGGCTGTTTTAAGTCCAGGGATGAGGCTTAAGACCTTAATAACATAACACCTTCTTGTTTAATCCATGATTTAACCTTGGAATCAGCCTTCTGAGAGCTGAGCTTCAGAGTTCAGTGAAAGAGTAGTTTCTGCACCCCACCCACCCACCCCCAGTAGCCTTGGACTTTGGACAAACGGACGGACCATATCAGTGTTCTGAAAGTTACTGTAAGCCTGAAATAAACTGTATTTTTCTTTAAAAAACAGTATCCATTGTCCTCCCCCCCTCCCATTCCCGTCCTGCCCCAGTGGCCCTGCCATGGGTCCGGACGATAAAATACTGGATTGCTTTGGGGCTAGGTAGAAGCTATAAGCCATGGGAAAGGCAAGAAGGGTCTAGTCACCGCCCCATGTAAAGTCATACATGTGAAGACACTGGCTGAGGAGACAAGGGTAGGTTGGGGTTCCAGGGTCAGTAACAGAGCTGGCACTTGAATCCAGGTCTCCTGCCTCTGGTGCTTTTGTGGGGAACTGGGTGGAAGTAGGATCTGTGGGGTACTGGGAGGAAACAGCCTAATTCAAGTGAGTCTAGCAATTAGCTCCTGCCCTCCCTGGGGACAGGGATTTAAAAAATTAACATCAATGTAGGAATAGTTTTTAAAAAGCCCACATTTTGTGAAAAGATGAATTAAAAAACCCAAGACCCAGCATTCGGGATTGAAAGTGCCCGTGATGGGAATTCAAGTATTGACTGCATTGGGAGTGGGCTGGAGCCCCCAATTGAACATGGGCAGCTGGAGTGTGGGGCAGGAGTTTCTAGTTCCCCCCCCAAACCCTCTAGGTCTTGTCTCGGGTCTGGGAGGCTTCAGGAGGTTCAGCAGTGGCTCCTGTGGCTGCCACTGGTGTCTCCTCTGTCTCCCTGTCCTCAGACAGTGTGGGCCCTGGGCAGAATGTGTCCCCACGGCCCGCCCTGCCGAGCACAGCCATCCAGCGCCGCTGGAGTTCTTCTGTCTCTGGGCTGAAGTACCAGCTTAGGTGGCTCTGTGTGATCTTGAAGACGTGTCTCCTGTCAGGCCGCTCTCCTGCCTCAGGAGGCCCCACCTCAAAGCCAATGAGGGGCAGGCTGCGCTGGGCTTTCACATCCTGGGGAAGAGGGACAGAGCTAGTGTCATCTAGGGGCTGGACCGTGCCCTCTACCCAGTGGAACAACTTGGTTTTGTTTCCTCTGCTGAAGACCCTTGCCTTCACTGTAATGAACAGGAAGATGTCTGAACTAGGACTAGAAGGCAGGCTGGTTTACATATCTGTCTCCCCCCATGCCCAAACCAACTGCTAGTCTTTACTATTATTACAGATTCAGGTCTTTTGACAGTTTCCTCTATGCGCACATTCTTAAAGTCAGACCTAGAGGTGCCTGTCTCCGCTCCTGTTTTCTCCACAAAGCTAGACTTCCCACTTCACCCTCATTTTCCCTCCATACCTTGGCCTCCAAACACTTGTCTCTACATACTCTGTCACAAAATGATGAGGGTTTTGATTTTTCCCTTTGTTAGGCTCACCCTGTCCCCAAAGGGCAAGGCATACGAGGAAGTGACAAGCCTGGCTTTGTCAGATGGTTGGAAAAACCTGAAGGAATGGGATGCACACCTGAGGGGCTCCATAGATGTACAGCACCAAGGGTTCATTCTCAGGAACCACAAACCATGCCTTGTGCCATCCTTTCCCACCCTTCTCCATGTAGTGCAGGAAGCTGCAGATGACGCTGTTCTCAGCAGCCACCGAGGCCTGTTTCTGTGATCAGAGAGACACAGGGTACATCAGTGTTGACAGAAGGCTTCTTCTCTTGGCTTAAATAGGCCCGTAGTGTATGGATTATGTCTCAGACAAAGGTAGCAAAGCTAGGCTTGGCTGCTGCCTCTAACAGCTAGACCTCAGTGGGAACACTGAAATGCTGGTCAGGCACTCTACAGTCTAAGTGACATTCACAACTCACCTTTTTTCATCTTTCATTATACACTCATTGCCTGCTCTGAGAAAGTCCTTCTAACATTGTGATTAAAGGGATGAGTGGGTGGTTAACACCATCTGTCCCACAATCCTAACAATAGATGAAAATGCAGGACTGTGAGAAGAGCACAGAGCGTGTTTATGAGATTTAAATTAGCATAAACAAGGCATTTAAAATAGTCCTGGTGCAGAGTAAGCTCCCTTACATTTGGGATACCTTGATTTATTTAAGAAACAATCACCCCAAATTGTCCTAGAAAGATAGGAAGCATCAATATTAACAGTGGCAGCTTCTGGGTAAAGGGATATGTCTTTTTTATGTTGTATTACTTATCCTATTTCATAATAAAAAAGGCAATTGGTTCTTTAAAAAAAAATCCTATAGGCTGAGGCAGGAGAATAGGAAATTCAAAGCCAGCCTAGGCTATGCAGTGAGACTATGTCTCAGATAAAACAAAACCTAGCAGTTTTTCTGCCTTGCAACCTAGCCAAATACCCTCTCTGAGTTTTAGTTTTTCCTCACATGTAAATTAAACATTAGAGTATGGGTTGATTAGTTACTGTGAGGGTGAAATGTGTAAAGTACTTTAATAAAAATGACTCTCTTAACCCTTACACTCATTTTCCTTGTCTCAAGCCTGGATCACCTGATTAGTGAGTGCACACAGCACCCTACTGTCTAAGAGATGTTCAGACCTCAACCACACCTGCTCAGTAACCGGGACACACTTTGGGGATTGTGGTTAGGAACTCTTACCTCTAAGATGGACCTCCTGCGCTGGGGTGTATGCTGGCTACAGGCTGGACTGCTCCCAGGTGCTCCATGCAAGGCCACATAGCAATCAGTGCACACACGGTTGGAACGGTTGTTGTCATAGATGAGGCGGGCCCGGAACTCAGAGCATTTTCCACAAACCACCTGGGACAGCAAGTGGGCAAGAACAGCCTAATTGTCTTGGGCCTTTCCCTTCAGTGTATCAACTACCACAGCCAACTTGCAGCCTCCTCCTACTCGGAGGGTACCCAATCAGAAGTGGGCTTCTAGGCTGTCAGCCTGCCCCCACTTTAGCTCTGCCCCTGCCTCCCAACACTCACATGCCCACAGGCCTTGCAGTGATGCCTGCGCTTGGTGATGGAATTGAAGGGCTCCTGGCAGCGCATGCACATGGTGACTTCCTTTTCCCGGATAGGCGTAGGTGCCCTCTTCCCAAGGTCCACGTTCTAGGGGGAGGGTTAGGTCTTGGTCACAGACAGCTCCTCAGCCCGGCCCTCCTTGCTTCTTCTCCAAGGCTTGAATCACAGGGTTGGGGAGCACACACATACAGAAGGCCTGGCTCTACCCTACCGCACTGTTATTGGAGGTAAGTCATTTTTACTTTCTGGAGTACAGTCTGCAGCCCTACCAGCAGAAGACTGCTCCTAGGGGCCTGCCCTGCTCTCTAGTCCCTATTTTCTGAGAAAAAGATCACCTCAAGGGAAGGTGGGAACATGCAGCCTCAAAGGGATCCCAGTACTGGGAGGAGGGGGGGGAGATTAGAACTCTTACTGGAGAGTTAGGGGGAGTATCTTCATCATCCCTGTTTGTAGAATTCAACAGTTTGAAAGTCTCCAGGGTCTGTTCATGCTTCAGGAGGGTGGAGTTGATGGCCTGGTGAAGAGGTGTGAGAAATGAGAGGTCAGATCACACCACAAGACACTTATCTCTACCCTCACACCTTCATATGTCCTAGCCTGGAGTTCTAGACCCAGCTCTGCCCTTGACACACTCGAGACTGAGAAAATCCCTCCCTAAGTCCAGGTCTCCATCTGGTAATTATAAAATGTGGAAGGGGGAGTGGTGGCTAGAAAACCTCCTCAGACCGCCTTCCTGACAGCTGGTCAGGTGCAAGCTTTTGGAAAGCCTGATTCACGGGAGCTGGCTTTGAAAAGAATGCTTCTATTTGACCTCAGACTTGGGCTTGCTTCTCTGTAAGAGGGCAATAATAGCATCTGCTGGAAGGCTGGTGTCCAAGCCCATTCTGTTTTAAGGGAAAGTATATCAGCCCCTAAGAGGCCTGTTAATACCCTTCCAGACCCCTACCACAAAACCATGGGTGTTACCTGGACCCAGTCTTTCTTCTCCTCCTCAGTCCTTGTAGGGGAGAAAAGAAAGGTGTTGGGTTAGGCAGGTCAACAAAAGGCAATTGGAATGGTGTTTTAGAATTACAGGACCTAGGTTCCACTCCACTTCTTCACTTAAGATTAACCTCTCATGAACTTTAGACCAATAGCTGTGGAGCCTCCATGGGCCTGGACTAGGCCCTCTGCATAGGCGAGACCATTGTGTAGCTTGTTCTGTTTGAGGAGCCCCTGGCAGTAGAATCAGGATCCATCCCTGGTGCATGAGCTGACTTTTTGGAGTCCATTACCTATGGTGGGACACCTTGCATAGTCTTGATGCAGTGGAGAGGGGCTTAGACCTGCCTCAACTGAATGTACCAGGCTCTGCTGACGCCCCATGGGAGGCCTTACCTTGTCGGAGGAGGGAATGGAGGGTGGGTTGGAGGGGAAGTCTGGGGGGTGGGCAGGAGGAGGGAAGAGGGGGATCTGTGGTTGGTATGTAAAATGAATAAAAAAAAATTAAAAATAAAATTACAAAAAAATAAAATACTTGAAAATAAAAAATATGTAACCTTGGACAAGTCACATAACATTTTTTAAATTCAACAATGTCTTCCAGATCCCAGTACTAGGAACTTGGGCCTCAGAGAAGTCCCTGCCCTCAAGGAGCTCATGGTGTACTAGACGAGTCACATGGGGACAACCCAGGGGGATCTGTGCTGAGACTAGATGAAACAAAGACTGAGGAGTCCATAGAAGGGGACCTGCCTCAGCCTGAGTCTGAGTGGGGCTTTTAAGAAAGGGTTCCAAAGGGAGGTGCTAGGCCTCAGACAGAGGGTAATGGTGAAGTGTATGTGAGTATGGAACACACGAAACTATATCAATGACTGCTAACATGTCAGCTTTGCAAAGGGCAGGGTTTTCTTTCCTTCCATGAAGATAGTGCTTCTCACTCTGTTCTGAGCATTGCTAACATGATACTTAAGTGCCCAGCATGATGTCTGCTATAAAACATGCTTTGACTTCCTCTGCTCTTCTTCCCTGGTTCTTCCTCAGCCTTGTGTTCTCCAAGGCCTCTGCCCTAGTGCAACCTTATCAACCACCCAATAGGAATAGGACCCTTCACACTCTGCTCTCTCCCATCTGGACTCTTATTTTCCTTCCACATCTATATTGAGAAGCTTTAAATGTATTTTTCTAATAGGAAAATCTGACTGCATCATCAAGACCACCGTATAAAAAAGAATGTGAAAAAGTTAGGATGTGAGTCAATACTGAGGGATGTGGGGATGTAGGTTAGTGGCTGAATGCTTATCTATCATGTGAGGTCCTATCTCTAGCACTTGCAACACACACACACACACACACACACACACACACACACACACACACACACACCCTAATGAGTGCTCATTGCAATCAAATGTTTGTCAAAACTCATCATCTGTGGTACACTTAAGACCTGTGCATTTCACTATGAAGAATCTGCCAAGAAAAGGGTATGGTGGTGGTACTGAAACAAGTACTAAACTAGTTCATGTTCATGCTAGACTCTTGAGGAGGGTGATGTATGGTAAAGCCTGCAACTCACTGGAAATGTATTAAAAAGTCATTGAGCCAGGCGGTGGTGGCGCACGCCTTTAGTCCCAGCACTCAGGAGGCAGAGACAGGCGGATCTCTGTGAGGTCGAGGCCAGCCTGGGCTACAGAGCGAGTTCCAGGACAGGCTCCAAAGCTACGCAGAGAAACCCTGTCTCGAAAAAACAAAAACAAAAGAAAGTTATTGAAAGGGCTCAGTGGTTAAGGGCATGTAATCTTGCAGAGTTCAGTTCCTAGAATCTACACTGAGTACTTCCTACTGCATGTAACTCCAATGCCAAGGTGATCCAGTGCCTCTGATCTCTGCGGGCAATTGCACTGACATGCACAAACCCATACACAGATACACACTCATACATAGTTAAAAATAATTTTTTGAAGTCACTAGATATTCAGTTTTCTCAGCACCATCTGTTGAAGAAGCTGTCTTTTCTACAATGTCTGTTTTTGGCATCTTTGTCAAAAATCAAGTGGCTAAGTAAAGCATGATGGCACATCTGTTAACCCAGCACTTAAGAGGTAGAGACAGGATCAGGAGTTCAAGGCTGTCTTATGCTACATAAGACTCTGTCTCAAAAAAACAAAAAGTAAGCAAATTAGTTGGGTATAGCTGTGTGTGTTTTTTTTTCTAGGTCCTATATTCTATTCCATCAATCTACATGTCTGTTTTTGTGTTAGCACCGTGTTATTAATTATGGCTCTGTAGTATAAGTTGAAATCGGGTATGGTGATATTTCAGATATTGACCCAGCTCCTAGGTATATACTACATATATGCCCATCTGTGTTTATTATAGCACTATTCCCAACAGCCATTATGAAATCTGCTCTGAGTTGTGTCAACTGACAAGTAGATAAGAAAATGTGTACGCGTGAATGAGTGTGTGGGGGTGGGGTGGGGCGAGGGGTATTATGGAGTTTTTATTCCATAGGAATAAAATTATGTCATTTGCCAGAAAATGGATGCAACTACAGATCATTAAGTGAAATAATGCAGATGCAAAAAAAAAATACGTGTTTTATCTCATTTGTGGAGTCTAGATCTTACTATACATAAAATCATTTATATATATGACATCAAAGTAGAAAAAGCAAGACTGTTGGGGGGAAGGATGGGAAAAAGCAAAGGGAGGGTCTGAATGGAAAGTATGGTCAAAGTACAGGATATTCATACTTGTATGAAAATGTCTTGCCAGATGTGGTGACTCATTAATTCCAGCACTTGGGAGGCAGAGGCAGGCAGATCTCTTGAGTTCAAGGCCAGCCTGGTCTACAGAGTGAGTTCCAGGACAACCAGGGCTACACAGAGAAACTCTGTCTCAAAAAACAAAAGGGTCTTTATGAAACTTATAACTATGTACAATTGACATACGCCAATAAAAAATGAAAGCCATTGGATTGGTGGGTGGCTAAAAGGATAGATATTGAGAAGCTAAATACAGTACCATCTTAACCCTTGTCAACTAAATGGTGAGTTTACTAGTGTTCGCTGTGATTCTCTGAACTTTTCTGTATTTTGGAAAATGTGCATAATAAAAGGTGGCAGCAAGGACTAGGAACATGGCTCAGTGGGTAAAGTGCTTGCTATGCATCAGGTCCCAGTATCCACACAAAAGCTAGAAATCGTGCTAAATATCTGTCACTCCAGCATAGAGGGGTTTATTCTGACTATATCCATATAAAGATTCCTTTTTTATAGTTTTCAACTTGTAATTTCTTGACAGTGAACACATTTTGCTTTGGGTTTTTAAGAATTATGGTGGAATTTGTGGCCAATACATAAAGTGTATAAGGATGAGGTTCTTATTTGTTAGACCCATTTGGAGGACCATTTGAACTCAGGAGTTCCAAGGATGGTACCAAACCAAACCAAAAAGGATCTATCTGGTAAAGTGTCAATAACTGTCTTCTGTATGTGGAAGGGGAGAGATTCTGAGGATGGAACCCAGGTCCTTATGCATGCTAATAAGTTCTCTGTTCCTATCCCTAGTTATGGGCTCTTAAATCAGTGGTTCTAGGTCATGGTACACACATCAAATCACCTGAGGAGCGTTGTTCAGAATACACGCAGACCAAACAAATCAGAATCTTTGGGGATGGAACCCAGGCATCAGTATTTTTTTTAAAAGCTCTCAGCTGATTCCAAGATGAGAACCAGATAAGCTATGTCTTAAGAATATGGGTGCTTATTGTACTATTCTTTGTATATTTGAAATCAATCCTCAGTCTCATTTTTTTCCAGACAAAGTCTCACATTGTATCCCAGTCTTGCCTTGAACTTCTGGCAATCTCCCTGCCTCAGCCTCTCAAGTGGTGGGATTATAGGCAGAAGCCACCACACCGGGCTGAAATTTTTCATTTAAAAAAATTCTAAGTGGCTGGAGAGATGGCTCAGCAGTTAAGAGCACTTGCTGTTCTTCTAGAGGACCCAATTCCCTGTACCTACTTCACAACCATATGTAACTCCAGTTCCAGGGTATCTGACACCATCTTCTGGACTCCTCAGGCACCAGGCATACACATATTGCCAGACATACACACAGGCAAAACACCCATAAACATTTAAAATTGTTAATAAATACAACAATCAACTAACTTAAATAATTAATGGAACCAGGTATGGTAGTGCATACTTTTAATCTCAGCACTCTGGAGGCAGAGGCAAGTGGATCTCTGTGAGTTTGAGGCCAGCCTGGTCTACATAAGCAAGCCTGCCAGCTTACACATAGTAAAACCCTATCTCAAGAAAAAAAATTAGTTGGCTGGAGATGGCTCAGTGTGTACTGCTCTTGCAGAGAACCCAAGTTCAGGTCTTAGCACCCATGTCCTGAGTTTACACCTGTCAGTTCCAGTGGACCTGATGCTTCTTAAAGACTCCAGAGTCACCTGCATTCACCATCACATCCCCCTGCACACACACACACCATTTTAAAGTAATTACAATAAAATAAACCCTTCAAAAGTTTTAAGAGCCAGGTAGTGGCAGCACACGCTTTTAATTCCAGCACTCAGGAGGCAGAGGCAGGCGGATCTCTGTGAGTTCGAAGCCAGCCTGGTCTACAAAGTGAGTTCCAGAACAGCCAAGGCTACAGAGAAATCCTGTCACGAAAAAACAAAACAACAAAAAGTTTTAAGAAACTTGGTATGTGGCTCACACCAGTAATCTGAGCACTACAGAGACTAAGCCAGGAGGATTGAGTTCAAGGCCAACCTGGGCTAATTACAGACAGTAAACATGATTACATGTAACCTCTCCATGTCATCCTGTTGAGACTAGGAGGAAAGGAAACACTGCTTGGTAGGACCCTCTGTACCCAGCATTATTCTGATGCCCCCGAACTCTAGGCAGATACCATGTCTCTGTGGTGCGTCCCTTTCCTAGATGGTCCTGTTTTCTGTCTTGGGGAGTGTGTTGCTCCTTCCTGCTTCCCCCACTGCAGGCCTCAGGGAGGTTCAAGGAACTTCAAGGCCCAACTACTCTGTTTCTTTACCCTTCTCCCTTCTCCCTCCATGCAATCATCAGTCACCTCTCACTTCCACGTAGCCTATCAGAGAAGGGCCATGTACTGATGTGCATTCACCCTCCAGCTCTGATCACAACCTTGTTACACACTGTCACCTGTCCGAAAGCAGTATGGACAGTGGTTAGGAGCCCATGTGACAAGCTGAGGTGGCCTACGCTCCAATTTCAGCTCTGATCCTTGCTAGCTAGATCTAGAGCAAGGTGCTTCAATTTCTTCAGCTTTAAAATGGGCTGATGGTAGCCAGGTGTGGTGAAAGCCATTTGCAATTCTGTCATTCATGACAGGGTTAAGTAACCCATTCTATGCTGCTTGTTCATTCACCAAACGCTTTCTTGACAGAAGTGCCACCTTTTCCCATACCATGCGTCTAAGTGTGTAGTCTTCAGGATCCCACACACACACACAGCTGAAGAGCAAGTCCACATCTTTGGGGAAAGGTGTTCACTCTCTCTCTGGAAAGATCTCTAGGCCTGGAATGTGTCAGCATATCTGAAGTAAAAAGTGAGGTACCTGGCCTGGAGTTCCAGAGAACGCTGCTTTCCTGACACCAGGAAGGTCCGAGGCATGTTGAGGTTGGAGCTCTCCTTTAGCTGAATGGAAGAGGGAAGGGTCATGGTGAAGCCTACAGAGCTCCACAGGGCCCTGCACATACACACACACAGACTGGGGTCAAAGTAGACATGTTCTTCCCAATGCCAACGCCCCACCCACATTTCCACTTCTCATTTCATGGTGCTCACCTCCATGCCATCTACATCAATGCGTGCCCGCACGCTAAACTTCTGGCCAAGGAGCCGCAGCCTGGGCACGCAGTAGAGGAGGCGGTCGTTGAACTAGGAAGGAAAAGATTTGGGATGCATGTGCAGGGGCTTAGTGTGGCTGGTGAGTCCCCCCCCAACCCTCGTACAACTGCTAAGGATCTAAGGCAATAAATGGAGGAAAGATTTCAAATTGGATACAGCAATAATGAGGAAAGAAAAAGGATGTTACAAAGAAATGTCATGGGAGTCACTTCCTAGTGGACTTGGAACCTTGGCCAAGTCACATCTAAATTGCAGTTACATAATCCAAAAAGCGGGAAAAAAAAATTCTAGCTCACATAGTGAAAATACAACGGAAGAAAGGACAGCTGGCTAGAGGTCTACTCTTGAATGACTACCAGGTCATCTGTGTATTAAGGGAGGACATGCCCACCCACAAGCCCACACCTGGCACTTACTAATATGAGGTATCGATCTTGAGTGGTCCCATTCTTTGCTGACAGCTTAAGGATATGGCCTTCTTTTATGAGCTCTTTGGTGGGACTGACTATGTCCTCCTCACCCCCTAGCAGCTCATAGACCTTCAGCAGCTTGTGCATTCGTTCCTGGCAGTGAGCAAAAGGTAAAGCTTGGGGTGAGCAACACCTCCCCTTGGGTGTCATTAAGTCACAAGCTCCCGCCCTCCCCATCCCAGGACAGAGTACCACAGAGGATGGCCAAGGAAGGGCAGGGCTAGAAGGGCCACTTACCATTTTTCGGATGGCAGCATTAGAGTGCTCTGCGGCTGTGGCTATCAGCTCCAAAGACTCTATGGCACAGAGAAGTGTGATCAGATGGGAGTTGGGCAGAGAGGAAGCTCTGGGGGACTTCTCTCCTCCATGAATATCTCGACCCTTCCCAGCAAATGCCAGTCTCAAAAGATGTTCATGGTCACATCATTTCAAATCAGAAACTGTCCAGACTAACATCACAGTAGCAGAAATGTGGGATAGTTGGCAGCCAATAAGACGTAAGCTTGGGGGTTGGGGATTAAGCTCAGTGGTAGAGCGCTTGCCTAGCAAGCACAAGGCCCTGGGTTCGGTCCTCAGCTCCGGAATAAAAAAACAAAAAAGAAAAAAGAAAAAAAGGAAAAAAAAGCTGAAAAAGACGTAAGCTTGGCAAAATGATTATGACCCTTAACTGGCAGGAAACCTGGTCGTGTTTAGACAGTTGTTTCTGGCTATTGGGACTATGGATAGTTCTTGTTTGTTTTGTTTGCTTGGTGTTTTTGGTTTTGATTTTGTTTTCAGACAGAATCTTGCCATATTCCCCTGGGTGATCTCAAACCAAACCAAAACAACCACAGCAACAAAAGATTAAAAATCAAGAGGGCTGGGGATGCAGCTCAGTTGATGGAGAGTCTGCCTAGCATGTGAAGGCCCTGGGGTCCATCCCTAGCATCACATAAACAGGGTGTGATGGTATATGCCTATAATCCTAGCACTCAGGAGGGAGAGGTAGTAGGATCGGAAATTCAAGGTCATCCTTAGGAACAGAGCAAGTTTGAGGTAAGCCTACGATACATAAGACCCTATCTCAAACACGAATGAGCGCGCGCGCGCAAAGACGATGATGATAAAGATAAGGCAGCAGCAGCAGCAGTAAAACAAAGGAGTTAGGAATGTGGCTTGATGTAGAGCACGTGCCTTGTATGTCAGAGGCCCTACGTTCAATTCTAGCGCACCAGTAAGGGAAGAAGGAAGAGATTCTATTGTTTGTCTTCCTGATTCTGATTACAGGCACATGTTCTATGCACAAATACATTTTCACTGCAGTGGTGTTTTAACAATACCTGAATGTCCAACCATAGGCACTCAGTTACATAATTTACAACACACTCATATAATGGGATATCAGTCTTTCCCAGTAATACTTATGTAAGGTTTTTACTAATATGTGAAATGCTTAAAACATTCTTAAAATGTTTTAAGAAAAGGATACAAACTTGAATACTACAAAATGATCTAATTCTTGAAAATACATACATCTGAAAAGAATGTATGCCTAAACATTCATCATGGGGCTCAGGTCACGGGTGGCTTCTTAGTCCCCTATTTCTGTCTTTTTTTCTGTAATTTCCATATTTCCTACCATGACCAGGTGTTATGAAAAAAATGAAATGAATTTCCATAAGCCTCCACATATTAAACAAACCCTGCCTCTGCTTACAGTCTGGCTGTAGCTTCATGGCGCTCACTCTACACAGTGGATTCCCTACTCAGAATTTATGCCTGGACTGGAGAAGCACATGTCCACATGGATGGCAAGCCAAAACCTGTTTCCTAAGATGAGCGCATTCTGGTACTCAAGCAGATCTGTGGCCACTGCTCCAGCTCAGGTCTCCATATGCCTTTCAGGTGCTGGGCCTTCCTCCAACTCTTCCTTAACTCTGGCAGCCAGAAGGCGCTTTCTTGCACACAGTTTACTGTTTCCCCTCTGCTTAAATCTGCCAATGTTTCACTCTGTGCCAGCAGAGCAAAGACCCGGCCCTTTTGTCTAGCATTCAAAGCCCTTAGTTACTGGCTTCTATTGACCGCCGAGGCTTCCTCCACATGCACCTCCCTAAACATGTCCTGTCTTGCTTCATCTGGCCAACTGCCAGTCTTCTGGATTCAGCTCACTGTGTCTAGCAGCCTTCTCTAAGTTCCAAGGATGAGTTAGGACACTGTCCTTGCCCCTCTGTCTCACTAGTCATACTGTGCTCATCACTCACTGTATCTGAATCCCCCAGTACACCAGAAGCTTCCTAGGACAGGGCCGAGTTCCCACTGCCTTCCTCAGGGATTCCAAACAGATGCTTAGTATAACTTAGCTCCTCCAAGAGAAAGAACCTCAGAAGACAGGTGGTACTATGCCCCATTCAGCTGAGGACAAAACCAAGACTCAGAGAGGTCGTTATCTAACTGGAAGGTGGCAGGTGCCATGAGAGCTGCTTTTTCTCCTACATATGCTGCATCTTTCGTACCCCAGTAGAACCCAAAGGGACAATAAGACTGGCAAGTTAGGGGCACGTAAACCTAGGCCTGATACGTGGCTGGGCTCAGACTGGAGGCTGTGTTTGCTATCAGGACCTGTCTAGTGATGTACCATGCAGGAAACAGATCAACCTAACCAGGAATCCCATGTGTACAGTCTCTGTTGTACATGTGTACAGTTGGTTGTGGGGATGTTAGTCTGAAGTTCGAAGCTTTAGTGGGGCCTAGGCTGGGCTTGGAAGCCTGGGGTCTCAGTCTCGAAGTTCAGTCTTGGGCTTAGTGTAAGTAGGTAGTTGAGGGCAGCAGTCCCAAGCAGACAGTTTGGGCATTGAGTCCAGGTTCTCGAGTTTAGTCTGGGACATAAAAGTAGGGGAGTCAATCAGCAGAACCAGAAAGACGACTCAGTGGGGCTCAGCTTATGGATTTTACTTTGAAACATAAAATATAGAGAGCTGGGGAGCAGCACAGTGGACAAATCTTAGCTGGCTCTCAGTCAGAGGTCCTCACTTAAAACAGCTCCAAAAGCCATCATACGAAGCGTGTGTGTGTGTGTGTGTGTGTGTGTGTGTGTGTGTGTGTGTGTGTGTGTGTGTTGGGGGAGGGCTCACATTTGCAGTCAATATAGAGAACATTGAGATTTGTTCTAGAGACTCAGATAAGATTGAGGCTGTACAGAACAGGAAACTGAAGTCAATAAACTCATCCTGGTGGCTAATGCAGTATGGATGACATTAACCATCAAAAATAGCTAACGAAGCGGGTGGGGATTTAGCTCAGTGGTAGAGTGCTTGCTTAGCAAGCACAAGGCCCTGGGTTCGGTCCTCAGCTCCAGAAAAAAAAAATAGCTAATGTTTATTGAGTCTTTGCCATGTGCCAGGTACTGTGCCCACAATTTTAACTCGATTTAGCACTTCAAATCAATTCTATGAGGTAGGCAACAATATCGTGAGAAAAATGAAGCTGAGGTTTACTGGAAAACACACATGGTTTTATGTTGTATTGTTTGGTTTGGTTTGGGGGTGTTTTTGTTTTCAAGACAAGGTTTTCTCAGTGTGGCTGTCCTGGAATTCACTCTGTAGCCCAGGCTGGCCTTGTACCCACCTACCTCTGCCTCCAAGTGCTGGGACTAAAAGTGTGTGCCACCCCATCCAGCTGGGTTTAGGGTTTTTTTTTTTATTGGAATTACTGGAGATTTAACCTGGGGCCTCACACATGCTAGGCTAGTGCTCCATGGCTAAGTACATGCCTGCCCCTACTTTTTTCCTTACTAAATTTTAGCTCTCCAGGTTGGCTTTGGATTTACCTTGTAGCCCAGGTAGTCAATTCCCCTGCCTTGGCCTCCAGAGTAGCTAAGATTTCAAACATGTGCCACCACAGTACCTGGCCTAGAAGGCACTTTTTGTTTGTTTGTTTTGTTTTGTTTTTGTTCTTTTGTTTTTTGAGACAGAGTTTCTCTGTGTAACAGCTCTGGCTGTCCTGGAACTCACTTTGTAGACCAAGCTGGTCTTGAACTCACAACACCTGCCTCCTGGGTGCTGGAATTAAAGGTGTGCACCATCACTGCCCAGCTGGAAAACACTTTCTTGAGGATTAGGATTTTTTTTAAATAATTTATTTTTATTTTATGTGCATTGGTGTTTTGTCTGCATGTATGTCTGAGTGAGGGTGTCAGATCTTGGAGTTACAGACTGTTATGAGCTGCCATGTAGTTGCTGGGAATTGAACCCAGGTCCTCTGGAAGAGCAGTCAGTGCTCTTTTAACCACTAAGCCATCTCTCCAGCCCTGAAGTTGAGGATTTATGGCTTACTATGGCACCTCAGTGGTACTCTTATTTGGGAGAAGGACACGGTACTTAGTATGCAGCTGTTTGTGGAGCTTAGTTACCAAACTTTCTAGAGGTCTAGCTCTACTCAGAGGTCCAGGCTGGGTAGCGAAGTGCCCGCAGTAAAGGGTTCGGGAAGTGTGCATAGCATAGGACCCAACCGTTCGCTCCCCATCCCTGTGACGTGCACACTTTCTGTTTCCCTGGCCCCTTCTGCCTGCTTCTTCATCTCCTTTGCTGATCCCACCTTCCTGAGCTTTGAAGCTCAGCCTCCCATTTTCCCTTCAATTTATCTTCCACTCCCTTTGGCAAGCCCACTTGTACCATGGCTTTGGATACTAAACCGTGGACTAATGACAGTCAAATCCCTCCCTGGAATTCTAGACTCATCTGTCTGACCTGACAGCTCACTGAGCAGCCCATCTCAAGAACTATCATTCAAACAGCTCTCATGACGCAGCCTAAGTTGGCCTCAAACTCACGAGCCTCCTGCCTCTGCCTCCCAGCTGCATCACCACACCCAGCAAGAACCATCATTCTTTTTTAAAATGATTTATGTTTTCATTGTGTGTGCACGTGTGTACGGAAGTGCCCATGATGTCCAGAAGAGGGCATCTGATCCCACTGGCGCTAGAGTTACCAGTGCTTGTCAGCTGCTTGGGTGTGGGTGCTGGAAACTAAACTTGGGTATATAAGGCGGTATACGCTCTTAACCACAGAGCTATCTCTCTATCCATGGTATCCTAGACTTTTCAGCCACTTCCAAATAGAATATACACTGAATGGAACCACTTCTCATCACTTCTGCTGCTACTATCTTCATCCAAACCAGCTGCTGTCACTCAAGAGCATTGCAAAGCCCTTTTTATAGATTTCCTGGCTCCTTCTTCTACTCTTAATCCTAACCATGACCTTCCTATGACTATCCACTGCACTCAGAATAAATCAATCACCTCATCTCAGCCTCCAAAGCTTTGCTCCACCAACCTCTCTTCTATCATTCTGCCCTCCCCTGTCATGCTCAGGTCACGCTGGCCTTCTTGTTGTCATAGAGAGACACCTACCTCTACCAGCTTGCCCATCTCCCCCTGCTTTGGGAACCATTGGGAACTCTACATTTGCTACTGAAGCTGCCTGGAACATTCCCCTCCCTTTGGCCCGTGGCATCTTTCTCGTTATTCAGGTTTTGGTTCAGCCATCTTCCCTGCATAGAAGTGACCCATTTAAAGTAGACTGCCTAGGTGCTGTTACATCACTCTCCTCTACTTCTCCAAGTCACGCTGAGCACCGGGCAGATTCTTTGCTGTGTACCTGTCACATTGGTTTATTGGGTCTCCCTGAGTCAAGGACCTCATTTATTTGGCTCAGCTCCCTGTGCCTAGAACAGTGCACAAACACTTAGCTGCTTTGTTAACGATGAAGAGATGGAAGTATGGACTTAAGGAAGAGCAAATGGGCTGGACTCCAGAGTTCTAACTGGGCTCTGGCCCTGTACATGGGGTGAATATGGAAGGAATCTAAACAGAATGCTTTTCTAGTGGTTCAGTGAATGGAGACCTGGAGATCCAAACCTGAGAGGCACAAAACATGGGGACACGAAGTCTGGAACACTCAGTACTAGAAAGGCAATTATCGGGCTTCCGGTCAGGCTTGAAATTCTTTAGGGAGGCTCATTCTTGGGAATGGCCAGTAGGCCTCGAGTGGAGCTCTAACTCTGGAGGATGGAAAATCAGAAGTCTGACTATATGGAGAATTCGTGACACGGGCTTGGCCCTGGAGATTTAAGCTCCCTTTCATTTTGCACTTCAATACAACCTCGTCCAGAGATGACTATTGAGTTCAGCCTAAGAAATGCATGGCCTCCTGAGAGGATCATACTGGGCATGCCCCTTAGACTGTATAGTTCCAGCCAGAAGTTCCTAACTGGGTTCTTTCTAGGAAATAAGGTAGAGTAATGAACTGGGAGGTTCATCCTGAAATCTCACCACAGAGCCTCAATGTAGGTCCTTCAGTTTAGAGATTCTATTCTGAGATTTTAATTACACAACGTTGGAAGGCCAACCCTGTGAATGAAATGTGGAGTCCTGCCTCAGATGGCTGGCCTAGAGCTACCAGTATGGGGAAAGTAGGGAAGGCCTAGGGGCGCACACTCACTCTGGGCATCCTTGCTGTCCGGGGAGCCGTGAGGCAGCTTTAACAGATAGTCCTTGAGAAGAAGCTCATAGCGGGGGATCCGCTGCACAGGCTCCAGCATGTGGTGCTGCAAGGTCAGGTTGCCACAGGCTTCCTCCTTCTACAACAGAAACGGAAAAGCTCAGGTCCACTACAAGACCTCCCCCAGGTCCCTGCTGCAGCGTGTTTCATCCAGTTTCAGCTCTCACCTGCACTTCATGGATGATGCCTTTAAACTGGGTAGAGCGCTCTGTCCATGTGTTGACCAGCTCTACAGCCCGGTCAAAGTTTTTCACATACTCGCCATACATCTTGAGAAAAGGTGCCAACTTCTGAAGGATGTCACCAATGCGTGGATAGCGGTCCCTAGAGTAGAAGCAGGGGCTGACATGGTCCCGCCGATCCTCCCACAAGTCTCCAGCCTCAGGAAGAAAGCCATTTTTCAACTGGCTTACTTCTTTGGAAATGCTGCTTATATGACAGGCCAAGGAAGCTGAGAGACTCAGCTTGATTCTTGGCTGCAGCCTGGGTAACACCCGGCCCAACTGCCCTGCTTAAGCACCAGAAACTATACCACCCTGGAACACCCACTCTTGCCAATACTGTAAGGGCCATTCATACACTGATCATTGATTTATGCCAGTCTTGAGCTGCGTAGTGCCAGGGACATGGTGCTGAGCCATACCCAGTCAAGCCCTGAGAACTTTACTGCCTTGTAGGGTAGGAAAAGTAACCAGGTTTTGCTGAACTCTTCTTGGCCACAGTGTGATGTGAGAGACCAAGTGGATTTCAGGTCACAGGATGGTAAGGGAGATATGGGAACTGGGCTTTATGCTAGCCCTCTGCAGCCACAGCTTTATAAGAGAGAGGGGGGCTGGAGAGATGGCTCAGAGGTTAAGAGCACTGGCTGTTCTTCCAGAGGTCCTGAGTTCAATTCCCAGCAACCACATGGCTGCCCACAACCATCTGTAATGGGATCTGGTGCCCTCTTCTGGCCTGAAGGGATACATGCAGGCAGAACACTGTATACTAAATAAATAAATCTTAAAAAAAAAAAAAAGAGAGAGGCCCACTTTATCCTGTGAGTGTAGGGAACATGGAGACAATTTTAAGCAGGTAGTTTGGTTGTTGTTTGGGAAGACCATTCAAGCAGGTGGTGCAGACACTATAGATTGGAAGAGGAGAAGCTGAAGGCCAGTCAGTCCCTAACCCTGCCCTGCTCTTGGGCATTCGCACCTCCTTGAATCACTCTCTTGCTCTTAGGCTAGGCTTCGGCCACTTGTCTGCATCCCCAGTCTCCCATTCTCACCTTTACCATGGCACTGACAAGAACACCAGCTCAGGCCAGACATGGTGGTGCACACCTTTGATACTAGCACTTGGGAGACAGAGGCAGGGCGATTTTGTGAGATCTAGGCCAGCCTGATCTACATAGTGAGACCCTGTCTCAAAACAGAACAAAAGAACAGCAGCTCACAATCTTCAAACACTTACATGCCAGAAATTTTGGTAATCTCTGAACATGTATTAACACATTTAATTCTTAAAATAATCCTACAAGGTTTACTACCATTATTATCATCCCTATTTTAAAGACAAGGAAGGCTTGAGTATAGCTCACTTGCCTAGCATGTGCAAGGCAGTGGTGGTGCACGCCTTTAATCCCAGCACTGGGGAGGCAGAGGCAGGCGGATCTCTGAGTTCGAGGCCAGCCTAGTCTACAATGTGAGTTCCAGGACAGGCTCTAAAGCTACACAGAAAAACCCTGTCTCGATAAAAACAAAAACAAAAACAAAAACAAAAAAATGAATAAAGATGAAGAAGCCAAAGCATAGCACCTTAAGAAACTTGCTTAAATTTAGCAAGCAGCAGAGGCAAAAGTTGAACCTAGCCATTTTAGCTCTTTTTATTTATTTGTTTTTTCAAGACAGGGTTTCTCTGTGTAGCCCTGGCTGTCCTGGAACTCACTTTATTGACCAGGCTGGCCTTGAACTCAGAGATCCACCTGCTTCTATCTCCCCAAGTGCTGGGACTTAAGGGCTTACGCCACCATACATGGCTCATTTTAGCTCTTAAACTCACTCTTTTTGCTGTTTTTGTTGTTGTTGTTGTTTTTTTGTTTTGTTTTTGAGATGGAGTCTCACTATGTAGCCTAGGCTGGCCTCAAATTCATTGATCTGCCACAGACTCTATAGAGCTGGGATTATAGGCATACAATACTGTAACAGCTAAATCTCAACACTCTTTTTTTTTGTCTTAAATTTGATGATGATGATGAGTGGGTATGTGGTGTGTGTATGTGTGTGTGCATGTGTGTGTGACAGACAGAGAGTGGGGGGAATGTGGGCACACTCAGCATGTGTGGGTGTCAAAGGACAACTTTCTGGAGCCATTTCTTTCCTTCCATCTTTCTGTGGGTTCCAGGGATTGGACTCAGCTTTCTGTGGGTTCCAGGGATTGGACTCAGCTTTCTGTGGGTTCCAGGGATTGGACTCAGCTTGCCAGCAGCAAGCACCTCTACCAATGGAGCCATCTCACGAGTCTTCTCATACTCTAGAGGACTCTGCTATTCCGTTGGAGCATTCTAGGTCCTGGTCTATGTTCCACATTAGATTGTGATGACCTAGAAGGCAAACATGGCGCCTTTTTTTGCAGAAAAGAAGGCAGGTAAGAATGAACTTATTTTCAACAGGTGGTGGTGGCACATGCCTTTAATCCTAGCACTTGGGAGGCAGAGGCAGGCAGATCTCTGAGTTTGAGGCCAGCCTGGGCTACAGACTGAGTGCCAGGACAGCCAGGACTACACACAGAGAAACCCTGTATAGAAACACACCCCCATACCACCCCCCCCCCCAAAAAAAAAAGATGAACTTATTTTCATGATGCCAGGGATGGACTCCAGGGCCTTTCAAATTCTATGCAAGAATTCTGCTACTGAGCTACATCCCCAGCCCAGGAATGAAATCCCATGTATACATCTGGGCTTAGCATACAAGTTGATGCCAGAATAAGCAGCCCGAGTCTGGCTCTGGAGTCCCTCACCATTCCTCCATGCGCTTCTCTAGCTCAGGCAGCAGGAACTGCTGGTGGAAGCAGTAGATGGAGCAGATGTTAGAGAAGATGCCGTGGACAACATCAGCAGGGAAGGAACTGCGGTTCCGAGCTTCTTCCAGCAGCCGGGCACAGAACACCTGTGGAGCAAGGCAGGCGTGCTCAGCCCAACTGAGACTAGAGCTCAGCTGGGAAAGGGGCAGCCTGCAGGTAAGGGCAGTATTTGTGGGCAGCTCTGCGCATTGCTGAGATCAGTCCTGGTCTTGAGACTGAGGAGAGTGGGAACGGAGAGAACTGTGGGTCACCAGGATTAGGACCTGGAGTTAGGAACTGAAACAATGCCAAGTTAGGACCTGGAGCAAGATCAGAGGCCAATCCAGGTTCAGAGAGAAAGCTGGAATTAGATCCCTTTATTTTAACAAATATTTATGAGTGTCTACTGTGTAAAGTACTGTTCTGAAGGCTAGGATGGAACAGAGAAAACAAAAGATCCCCACCCTCAGGGATTCTAGTGGATACAGGGTCAAGAAGAGAGTCACGAGTCAGAATGAGGTCCATGAGGAGGGCTAAATTCAAGATGTGGGGAAGAGTGAGCAGTGTCAGGGTCACAATCATAGGACTGGTACACATCTGTTAAGAGTTAGGAGTGAGGATTAAACTTGTAAACACAATCAGAATTGGCTTCAAGGTCAGCCAGAGACCTTACCACTTCTGGATTCTGCTCTTAATGGTAGAGTTAAGCTCAGGCTCTATCATTTCCTCTGTGGAACCTACCTACCACATCCTAGGACCCTGGGACCCCAGAGGGGCCATTTACCTGATCCAGGAGATGAAGCCTGGAAACATAGGCCTTCTCGGTTTGTAGGAGCTCATTGGCAATATGGAACACCTTCTGTTGCACAGTCAGCTGGAAAGGAGAAGTGACCCTTGAAACATCATCTCCACCCTAACCCCGGCTCCTTCTATCCATTTTTTCTCCCCCCTTCATCCTTCCCATTCTCTTATCAGGTATTGTTGTGTATCTCAGGGTACCCTCAAACTCTTGGACTGAAATGACCCTCCTACATCAGTTTCCCCAGTAGCTGGACTCCAGGCAATGTCATCATGCCTGGCTCCCCAGAGAGGGCACATGATGCTCTGACCTTAGTGCCACCCTGAGATAACCCCAATCTGATTCATAAAGTTTCCTGGAGCTTCATCCTTGGCTCCCAGTCAGTCGTAATTCTGAAGACATGAACTCCCTCATGCAGACACTCATATACCCACTCCTCTGCTTTCTCTACTCATTGAGCATAGTCTGGTGGTTAAACATGAGAACTAGGAAGTCCGACTTCCTGGGTTCAAATCCTAGTCTATCATTCACTTGCATGCATGAGTTGTCTAATTATTTCTGTATTTAAGAGTCCCATTATAAAGACAGATAGTAACAGAGCCTATGTCCATTTGTAATGGAGACAATTTCATTTATTTTAATTTAATTATTGCAATGTTGGGGATTAAACTTGGGGCCTCATGCATGCTGGGCAAATGCTCTACACTAAGCCGCACTCCCAATCCTAAAAGATTTCCTATAAATAAAAACAGAACAGACTGCAGATTACAGTCTCTAAATATCAGCTATTTCTTTCCTCATTGAGCTCCCTGTCAGCAAAGGCTTGCTGAGTATGTGGGGTGTGAGAAAGGCACAGAAATATAAAAATGGCTAAGATTACGCCTGTCGGCTCACTTGGTTTGCGGCTCCACACTTGCTGAGTGTCGCTCCATCTCAGCACTCCCTGGCCCCACACGAGCTTGGTTCTGGCCAAGCAGGTAGCTATTCTGGCTGAGACCTTACTTGAGTGCAAGGACACCTTGTGAAGAAACATTAGGTAGACAGGGCATGGGAAGTGATCCTAACCACCGAGGGCTCCAGGCCCCACTGGGGCTCTGGCTCTCTGCCCCTCCTCCAGTTGCTGAGAAGTCTCTCCAGCATGAGAGAGTTTCTGTCATACAAACAAGGAAACTGAGGCCTGTGGTGAGGCATGGAAAGAGACATCCCCAGTGTCACACAGCTACGGGGTCACAAAAAACCTGAGGTCCATTAGTGGTTCTCTGATGAAAGTGAAACCACCTTCCTAACAGGCATTTAGAATGCGGCATGGCCACCTTGGTGGTCACAGTCATCTGGGAGACTGGGAAACCAGGAGTGCTAAGTAGACGAAATGGAAGCAATGCCCTGTTTTGAGAAATACCAGGCTGGGGGAAGAACCAAGCACAAATGCCTGGCTCTTCTTTCTCTGCATGGTCCTCCCTCTTGGGTAACATAGGTCAGTACCTCCACAGACTCCTGTCTCTCCAGTGGGGGCACTGGAATTTCTCTTTCCTTCTCTTCCTCCTCTTCCTCTTCCTCGTCTTCCTCTTCCAGGTCACTGTCAACCTCCTGGGAGCCAGGCCGGTGGGGGTCGGCCAAAGCAACCGGCATACTAGCCAGGGCAGGAGGCCCAGGACACAGGCTGTGGCTGGGGGGCCCGTCATCACTGACGAAGCAGGTCTCTTCACTGTTGGATGGCGAGCTGATGCTGTCAATGCCGCTGTCCCGGTTAGGTACCTTCTCACCATCCCGGGGCCCAGGAGCCAGCAGGAACAGGCAGCGTGAAGCCTCTCCCTCAGGGAGCTGGGACACTGTTGGCTGCGGGGGTGGCTGTGGCAACATGGCTGGCTCTGGGGGAACTGGGCAGGGGCCAGGGGCTGGCCTATCCGAGGCGACAATCACAGGCTCTCTGAGGTGGGTGATGGACACACATGGAGGCAGGGTATGAGCTTGACCAAGAGGCCTCTCCTACAACTCTCCCTTCCTGCCCCAGATCCACCCTTCCCTCCCAGGGTCCTCTAGGGATCAGACTCACCTTTCAAACTTCTCAATCAATGACGACACTGCTGCGGAACTGGGGCTGGCCTCAGCTCGGGGGGCAAGACCCTTGGCCACTCTAGGGTCTGCAGGCAGAGGGCGCGATGGTGGTGGAGGAATGGGCTCAGGTGGAGGAAGCATCCGGGACATCTGCAAGTAGCTGGGCTTTGGGGGAACTGCAATGGTGGATGGGGAAGAAAGGGAGCTATCACTGAACTGGTTGTAGACGTGGTTATCATAGCCAGGCTAGACCTAATTTCACAGACCCCAGAATTTTCTCTTCTGTGCTAGAGATCAAACTCATGACCTTGTGCATGCCAGGTAAACACTTTTCCATCGAGCTACATCCCTCTTTTGAGACAGTCTTGTTATACAGCCCAGCTTGCCTGGTACTAATGGCACTAAAAACATAGCCCCGACTGACCTTAAACTCAAAACAGCGATCCTGTCTCAACCTTCTGAATGCTGGGAGTAGTGGCAGGTGCTGCCACCATCGCTTTTTTTTTTTAACCTGAGGTAGGCACAGAGCAGGACTGAGGTGAAATCCCAGGAGGATATGTAAGCCACAGGCAACACCTTTCTGGCCATCAGATAGGTATCACTCACTGCCCCTTGAGATAAGGGCACTTCCCTATTCTTCTGCCACCTTTAATTTCTCCTTTCCTTTCGTACACCTCTCTGGTACATTTCTCTGCTCTTAATGGAAGCACTTACCCTGTGGCTTTGGGCCTGGTGCCCGCTTCAGTGGTGAAGGACGTGGGCCGGGGGTTTCAGTGGGAGGGCCTGGATCTGAACGGAGTCGTTGGGGGCCTTCTGGATGAGGCTCAAGACTCTGGCCAGGATCAAGGGACAAACTTTTAACCAGGATCCGGTTTCCCTGGTGCAGTCCTGTAGAAAGAGAGAAACTGGTCATGAAGTGACTGATTTTACCCTAAGGGAAAATAGGAAGTAGCATATCTTAGCAGGTATCTAGGGCTAGGCTCCTCTGAGCCCTTCACTGGCCACAGTTTTGCCAGGAAGCCCTTCTTCCAGGCTTTAGACAGAGAACCAAGCCCAAAGTGGAGACTGGCTATTTTCATCAAGAAATAATTATTCTCTGTGATCGGCATATTGACTCCATGCATGTCTGTAGATAATTAAGGACTTACACCAAACTCAGGAATTTGACTGGGTTAGGAGAAGTAAATATCCAAAAGTTTGTGTCTGTGCCTATATCTCTTGTTTATATAGCCAGTCTTCATTCTATTAATTATTTTATTTTGTTTTTTCGTTTTTGTTTTTGTTTGGTTTTGATTTTTCGAGACAGGGTTTCTCTGTGTAGTTTTGGAGCCTATCCTGGGACTCACTCTGTAGCCCAGGCTGGCCTCGAACTCACAGAGATCCACCTGCCTCTGCCTCCCGAGTGCTGGGATTAAAGGCGTGGGCCACCACTGCCTGGCTATTTTGTTTGTTTTTGAGACAGAGTCTCACTGTGTAGCCCAGGCTGGACTCAAACTCATGACAATCTTGCTTTAGCTTCGCAAGTGCCAGAATCATAGGCATAAACTACCATTCTTGTCTTCTTCATCCCATTTCTTAAAGCCCCGAGAATATCTGAACTTTCTTGTCTACAGTTTTGTAGAGCCAAGTGTCTTTAAAATGATGAAATTGGGAACTAGGGAGTTAGCTCAGTGATAGAACACTTGCTTAGCATTTATAAGGCCTGGGTTCCAATCCCATTGCATACACACACACACACACACACACACACACACACACACACACACACACTGGTGAAACTATATTTCATAAGCAAACATTTTGCTTCTTAAAATCTCAGGGTCTTACCAATTTTTTTACCTTCCTCTACTTCCACATCCACCTCCCCTCCCCCCACGCCCCCCACCAGTATCCAGAATGCAGGTACAAGAACGGCTTTAAAGCAGCAAGTAGCAAATTCTGAAAAGGAGGAATCCTTTTCTTACTTTCTCCTTCCTTAGCATAAGGACCCCTAAACCCTAGTTTGGGGCCCTAGAGGATATGATGATCACACTTACAAGGGAAGATTTAGGCTTGGGGAACAATGATGGACCCCCCCCCCACACACACACACACACTTCACATGTCCCAAATGAAAGAGTACAGGATTTGTGTGGTTGTAGCTGGGTAGGAGGCTGTGGCGGTTGCCTCCGAGATAACAGAGAAGTCAGGCAGGGCTAGAGATGAATGGTAAAGTCTTGGGTGCCAGAACGAAGAGCTTCTCATCTTTTCTGTAATGAAGGGAGTCATGAAAAGCCCTGTGTAGGAGAGATGCATGCAATCAGGTGTGAGGACAAGGAGTGAGTACTAGTCAAGAGCTCCTGGAGCACCAGGCACAGTAGTACATGCCTATGAGCTCAGCACTTGGGAAGCTGAAGCAGAACATCCAAACACATGTCCTCACCCTCCTGAAAGCCTGGGCATACATACACAATTTCATAGACTAGCAGCTACAATTCCATATATGACCACACAGCCTTATGGAATCATTAATAATAAGGTCAAGCACAGTCACAAAGACATATAATGAAGACACAATGGCAGTCCTATGGTCTTACACCAAATCACTTAACCACATGCGGTCATATAACTTTATATAGCACTCTATATTACTCGAGCACAGTTTCACCAAGTTACAAAGGTACATTACATTACAGGATCATGCAGTTTCAAATATATCATTAACATGTCTTTGAATACCTACAAACATAGTTACAAACAAATATCATAACCACATAGGATCCATTATACCAGGTCAGAAAAAAGCTACACACCACATCAAAACAGAATAAGGTCATAAGCCACTACATACCCAGAAACATGGACACAAATCAGATACATTTCATAATTTACTAGGTCACATTCTTTTTTTTTTTTTTGGTTTTTGTTTGTTTGTTTGTTTTTTGAGACAGAGTTTCTCTGTGTAGCGTTGGAGCCTGTCCTGGAACTCACTCTGTAGCCCAGGGTGGCCTCAAACTCACAGAGATCCTCCTGGTTCTGCCTCCCGAGTGCTGGGACTAAAGGCGTGCGCCGCCGCCACCACCACCCGGCATAGGTCACATTCTTGCAACAAACATGTCCATGGTATCTGAGGGTCTTAGCTCAGGGATATACACAAATATAGTCACAAAACACAGGACACTTGTTTCTTCCTGCTCTAAACAAAGTGTCACATGCTGTCTTCACACACTGAGACATCCATACCCTCCCTTATAAGGTCACACATGCAGACAGAGTCGCAGGGGATTTTAGGTCTCTTAGTTGTTGGAGGGAACCGAGGGATTCTACAGCAGCTTCCCTGAGCTCCTGACCTTATCCCAGCTACAGACTGGCTAGGTAGTCATGGAACCTTCCCAGCCTGAAGGAACACGTGTTCTAGATCCTGGTCCCAGTGGGTTTTTTCTACCTTGTCCCTGGCTTTGGGTGAAGTTTCCTCCTGTGCCTTCCCACCTGAGCAGGCAGGGCCCAGGCTGTGCCTATAGAAAGGGTGTTCTTCTCCTCACCTCTGGCCCAGTAGAGCGGCTTATCCTGCCCAGCTCAGCACATCTTGCTTGGCCCTGCCCTGTCCTCTCTCTGGGCACAGGGTTGAGGAGGATGAATCACCTGGAGGGTGGCACAAGTGTAGACACAGTTGCCAAGACACATGGCCAGAGAAAGCGATGATGATGGCCAGAGCTACTGCACAAAGCCAAATACACGGCCATGTTACAGTGGGCTGTATGATCACACTGTGTGAAAGGCGCCTTCTGATGGGTTTAGCAAAGAACTGAACGGCCAATAGCTAGGCAGGAGAAAATAGATGGGACTTCTGGGGGGAGAGAGGAAGGGGAGATGAATCTAGGCACACAGGAGACACCAGGCAAACTCTGAAGAAGTCAGACATGCCATCTTGAGGAAAGGTAAAGAGGCACATGGCAGAATGTAGATTAAAATGGGTTAATTAAGTTCTAAGAGCTAGTTGGAAAGAGCCTAAGTAAAGCCCAAGCTTTCATAATTAATAAGTCTCCATGTTGTTATTTGTGAGCTGACAGCCCAAAGAAAAGTTCGACAACACTGCCACAAAGACCTCCACAGACAGACACAGGTGCCAGGGGCCCAAGGGCTCTCCATCTGCTTCCCGGATCTTAACACCTCAAAGCAGGTGAGCTGCCCTGGGCAAGCCCTTCCCGCCAGGCCAGCAGGTGGGCAGCAGGGCTCTTGTGGGGCTTCTGCCCTTATGTCCTCTGCTGCTTCTCAGAGTGGGGTGGCCTATCATTCTCCATGGCTCTGCCCTGACCCATTCTCTCCTCTCATTATCCAACCGACCCTCACACGGGAGCTACAGGGGCTGCCTCTCCATTCTGTGCCTCCTTGTAAGCAGTCCTATAGAATAGACAGCTAGATGAAATTCAGACTCAGGGATACCCTGGAGTCCCAGATGAGGGAGGCAGAGATTGTATGTCCAATTTCTTGTGCAGAGATGAAGACAAAGAAAGACATGGTGACTAGCTCAAGGTCCCACAACAAGGTAATAGCTGACTTTCAGGAAGACTGCTTCTGGTCTGGGTTCTTTTCCTAACCGTGCTCTCCAAAGCCACAGGGGACATGAGAGGACCCTAGTATTATAGAAAAGCAGTGTGGCTACTGAAAGGGATACCCCTAACCCTTCCACAGGACAGCAGGGTTTCAGTTCCGGAGTCTGGGTATGGCCAAGGTGAGGTCCTACTGAAGGCAAAAAGATTCAAGATCCCTGTCTCCTCCTTCTGTAGACTCCTCCTTCTCAGTTTCTCCTATTTTCCCTTAGTAGGCTTTGTCCCAGACGTGTTCTTTCTTGGTGGCATCTTCTTCACAACCTACTGGCAGAATTTCCCATAACTCTCTTCTACCCATCTTCACTAGATCTCTGTGGCTTTCATGGCCCTGTTGAACTCTCTGGCTTCCCTCAGTTTGGTTAAGTAAGCTAACTAACTGTATTTTACAGCTGCTAGACTCCGAGCAGAGACTGAGAAAATCTCATTCCTGCCCTCAGGGGAGCTGCTAGAGAAGGACCCACTTCCTCCTTTCTGAAAACCACAGTGTTTCCCACTTCCCCATCCATCCCACCCACCTAGATCCTAAATTGGTTTTCTCCAGACTACTTTTCTTATGGTTGATAATTGACAACATTGGCTAACACACATATACCCACATCCAAGCCCCCATTAAGGCTCTACCAGTGCTGTTCCTTCCACCTCTGCTTCTACCAGAGCCCCCACTTTTTCTCACTCACACAGAAAGTCATCATAAATCTTACAATACCCCATACACCATCTGCCAACTATGTACAGCCATCTAAGACCCAGAGAGAACCACAGAGCCACCCCATGTATCCTATCGGTGTGCAGTGTGCTCAGCACAACATACACTACACAACCACTACTGTACTACCCTATCTCTTAGCAATGACAGGAAGCATATACCCTGAGCATCCTAGGAGTTGCCCGCATACTCCCAAGCTCAGCTGCGAAAGTGGGGTATACACTCTTACTTTACCTCTACAACCCCTAGGCCCTCAACTGGCTATAAGGGCAATGATTTTGGGGTTTTTTTTTGTTGTTTGTTTGTTTTTTAGTTTTTGTTTTTTTGGTGCATGCATATACGTGTGTGTGTGTGTGTGTGTGTGTGTGTGTGTGTGTGTGTGTGTGTGTTTGTAACCTAGCACACACTAGCAAAGAGCTTTACCATTGAGATCCAGCTCAAGAAATAGCAATATTGACCCTTACCCTTCAAGTTATACAACAAAAGTATAGTAATAACAACAGGATGGTACTGGCATTGAGAACTCACATAAAAGCCCACACTCCTATAGATACCTGAATTTTTGACAAAGAGGCCAACAATACACACTGGAGAAAAGACAGAAGAGTCAAACTGGACAGATGCATGTAGAAGAGTGAAACTGGATCCTTATCTGCTGGCATGAGTGTGGGGAAAGGGGAATACTGATTCACTGATGGTCGGAGAGCAAACTGGTGAGGCCATTATGGAAATCCTTGTGGAGGTTCCTCAAAAACCTAGAAACAGATCAACCATACGATACAGCTACATCACTCTCAGACATATACCCAAAGGATTCTATATCTTACTGTAGAGACACTTGCTCATCCATGCTCATTGCTGCTCTATTCACAACAGCCAGGAAATGGAAGCTGCCTAGATGTCCATCAACTGATGAATGAATAAAGAAGGTGAGGGGGGCGGGAGGGGGGAGAACAAGGGAATCTGTGCCTGTATGTAGAACTTAATTGTATTGCAAAATAAAAATTTAAAAAAAAAACAAAAAAACCAAAAAAAAACCAAAAACAAAAAAAAAAAAAAAAAGAAAATGTAGTATATTTACACAATGGAATGTTGTTAAGAAAAGTGAAAATCATGAGTAAATGAACGGAGCTAGAAATAAACATTCTGAGTAAGATAACCCAGAACCCAAAAGACAAACACCAAATGCTTTCTCTTACTTCTGAGTGTTAGCTTTGAATCTTCAGATCTGTGTTTCTCTTGGAATATCTGTGGTGGTCAGGAAATTAATAAGAGGCCAGGGCAGGGGGCTTTCAAAGGGAGACAGAACTCAGTGATATAAAGGGTTAAAGGGGAATAATGGAAGATGAAGGGTTAAATTAGGATTGGGGATGGAACTGTAGGGCATAGGAGGGAATAATTGGACATGATATTAAACTGATTCCTAAATCCTTGTCAATGTACCCACAGATTACTGTACCTATCAACCCTCATCAGAGAAATATATATATATATTTGAGACAGGGTTACTTTGTGTTACAGCCCCAGCTGTCCTGGACCTTGCTCTGTAAACCAGACTGGCCTTGAACTCAGAGAGATCCACTTCCCTCTGCCTCCCAAGTGTTGGGATTAAAGGTGTAAGTTACCACCACCCTGTCAAAGCTTCTGTTTTTTTTTTTTTGTTGTTGTTTGTTTTTTGGTTTTTTTTTTTTTTGGTTTTTTGAGACAAGGTTTCTCTGTGTAGCTTTGCGCCTTTCCTGGAACTCACTCTGTAGACCAGGCTGGCCTCGAACTCACAGAGATCCGCCTGGCTCTGCCTCCCGAGTGCTGGGATTAAAGGCGTGCGCCACCACGGCCTGGCCAAAGCTTCTGTTTTTAATAGATGGTGATTAACACAGAGACCCACAACTAGTCAAGGTGCATAGAACAAGACAGTGTGCAGTGTTCAGCCTTAAATGAGATGGATGGATAGATAGATGGAAGGCTCAGGGATCATTGTAAAAGACGGGGCAAAAATATTTTAAGAGCCAGAGATGAGCTGGGCAGTGATGAGCTGGATAGCTGCTAGGAAAGGGAGAGACTGATTTCTTTTAGACTGTAGTCACTGGTAGATCAACCATACTCCAGTGGAAGGCCACAGATCGAATATATGGGAAGCACAAATTGGATTTGATGGGGTTAATCAAAAAGGACAGAAAGCTGGGTGGATAGGGAAGGGGGTGGCTCTGGGAGGAGTCAGGGAAGAGGGATGAGTAGGATCAAAACACATTGTATGAAATCTGCAAAGAACAGAAAAAAATAGCAAAATATTCCAAATATTGGTTTTGATTTTGGCATGTGCCTGTTTGGCAGGTGCCCTTAGGACATGTTTCTGCGTTTATATGGCAGAGCAGGTCTACCTTCTAGCTGAATTTGAAGACAAAGACTCCTCCTCTGGCCCATTCTCACTGGAACCTGACCCTGCGTCTCCCGCATCTCTTTCTGGAAAGTTCAGCTGCCAACTCTCCCTCCTTCCCTGGCCAGCAGCATCCTGTCTCCCTTCTCCCAGCTGTAGCCTTGGCTTAATCTCAAGACAACCATTAGAGCTGCAGACTGGGCCTTGGCTGTTAACTCTCTGATAACCTGGGACGAACAGCTCCACAGCTCTGGACTCATTTTCCCATATGCAAACTGGGGACAATGCGTGTGTGCAGCCCTTCTGAGAAACTGGTGAGAACTAGGGAGAGTAATAGATGGCCCCAGCAGTTGGGGCTCCTCAGAGATGATGCAAACTCCTCTTAATAGCTCCCCAAATTTTGTCTTTCCCAGCTAAGAGGTGCTGCCTGGGGACAGCTGGAATTTCTGAGGTCGGAGCTGGGCAGAGAAAGAGAACAGAGGGAGTGGAGGAGACAGAGCAGTAACAAAAAGGAAAGCACTCTTCGGGCAACCAGGCCTGCAGGAGAAGGTAGAGTCCCAGCTGGAGGGAGAAAGGAGAGGCTGAAGGCATAGCTGCCCCAACCCTTGCCGCCACCCCCGAACATGAATGGGCTCCAGCTCCACTGTCTTGGGCCACCTTCAGGGTAGCACCGCATCCAGACCATGCTTGGTCTAGCAGACGTCCCCTCGGAAAAATGCAAGCACACAGCTCTGTGAAATGTGTTCTTTACAGCAACAAGCCCAAGGGGAGTCCAGCAGTTCCTTCTCAGAAGTCTACGAGTCTCCTGACCGTAAGGGGACTGTATAAAATGGGGTAATTTCGGGAGTGCAAAGATACTTTCAGAAAGCGGGAGCTGTCTGCCAAGCAAGGAGCTTCCCAAGGACTGCACCCTCCTGCAAAACAGGTTTCGGTAAAAGGTCTCTTTGATTCTTAGTTTTGGTTTGTTTTTATGAGACAGGGTCTCATTAATATAGCCCAGGCTGGATTAGAACTCATTTGGGCTGGGCGGTGGTGGCGCACGCCTTTAGTCCCAGCACTCGGGAGGCAGAGACAGGTGGATCTCTGTGAGTTCGAGGCCAGCCTGGGCTACCAAGTGAGTTCCAGGACAGGCTCCAAAGCTACACAGAGAAACCCTGTCTCGAAAAAACAAAAAACAAAACAAACAAAAAAATAGAACTCATTTGGTACCCTAGACTGACCTCAAACTCATGATAATTCCCCTGCCTCAGCCTCCCAAACACTTGGTTTACAGTTGTATATTGCTGTCCTCCTTCAACTTTTCGTTTATTTGTTTTTGAAACAGGGTCTCATGTAGCCCAGGCTGGCCTGAAACTTAAACGAGAACAAACTCGAACTCCTGATCTTCCTGCTTCTACCTCCTTGTTTTTGTTGTTTTTAAGGTTCCTCTGTAAAAGGAAGAATTTGGGTAGAATAGAAGAGCTTTCTTCCAAGTGAGGGATAGTGTGTAAGGGAGGCGAGTTCTACAGAAACCCGTTATAAAGCAGATGGCCTGTCAGTAAATGAAAGACTGACAAGGGAGAAAGCTTGTCCATAAAACAGAGGAACTTTTTTCTTGTGAAGGGTTTTCTATAAAGGGTGCACCCTTGTGTGAAGTGAGGAGCTTTCTGTAGAAGACGACAGGATAAAGTAATAGGGAGCGGTGGGAACTAGGTAAACTATAGAGCACATGCCTCACAATGCAACAGACACCATCATCCCCTCCATCCTCACAGGAACAGTGCCCTGTATGTCAGGGCTTCCAATATTTCAAGAGTTTTATATGGAATCCCCTAGTGAGCAGGCTGCCAGGCAGTGGTGGGGCACCCCTTTAATCCCAGCACTCGGGAGGCAGAGGCAGGCGGATCTCTGTGAGTTTGAGACCAGCCTGGTCCACAGAGTGAGTTCCAGGACAGCCAGGGCTACACAGAGAAACCTTGTCTCGAAAAACCGAAAAAAGGGAGCAGGCCAATTGAAACAAAAATACTGGAAGGGCAACTTGTGGCTTTTCATGTTAAGTAGTTATTTAGGCCTCTTATACCTGCGGTGTTTACCTTTTTAAATTTGTTAATCTATTATTATTATTATTATTATTATTATTATTACTATTATTATTATTATAGAGGGGGTCAGAGGACAACTTTGTGAAGGTAGTTCTCTCCTTCCCCCTTTACATGGGTTCTGGGGGTGAAATCAGGTCAACAGGCTTTCAAGGCAAGTGTCTTTACCCACTAAAACACCTTGCCAGCCCTGCTGTTTACCCTATATTGATATGCTCTGGCCCTTGGGTAGCAGCCTCAGAGGCTCCTTGTCCCAACTCTTGAAAGGGCCGAGCCTCTTCTGGACCTAGAATGTCAAGGAAGCTATTTCATATAATATTTGTCAGGCAGTCTCTGAATTGAAATCTGCTTTTGAGGACTGAAGAATATATAGAATTCTCTAGAACTTAAGCTGTCATATTTTTTTTTAAGACAGGGTCTCTAGCCTAGACTGACCTCAAAAATCCCTATGTAGTCCAGAATGACCTTGAGCTTATGATCTCCGTCTCCATCTACAGAGTACATGTCTGACCTTGCAGCAGGGACCTCTTCTTCCTCAGCCTCCTCAGCCTCTTCCTCCTTTTCTTGTTCTTCTTCTGGCAAGGTCTCACTTTGTAGCCGAGGCTAGCCTGGAACTCACTATGTAGTCCAGGCTGGTTTTGGACTCCTAGTGATCCTCTTGCCTCCACCTCCAGAGTGCTGGGATTACAGATAGATACCAGTGCAGGGTGTTCATGCGGTGCTGGGGGGGGGGGCGCCCAACACAGGGCTTTGTGCATGCCAATCAAGCACACTGAGCAAGCACACTACCAATGGCACTACACTAAGCTGCTACTTAATAGATGCTATGAGGTATGGAAATTCAAATGCTTAGTGAACGTTTATTCTAGGTCGGGCATCATGTTGACATGCTCCTAATAACTCTATGAGCTATTAATTCCATTGTATACATAAAGAGACAGGTACAGCGAGGTTCGGTGGTGACACACACCTTTAATCCCAGCACTCGGAGAGGCAGAGGCAGGCGGCTCTCTGTGTTGAAGGTCAGCACGGTCTATATAATGAGTTCCAGGACAGCCAGACCTACACAGTGAGAACGTGTCATTTAAAAAAAAAATGACAGAAAAGGAAAAGGAAGGAAGAGAGGAAGGAGTGAGAGAGGGAGGACAGGAAGGAAGGAAATGAAAGGGAGGCATAAAGCAGCAAAGTGGACTTGAAGCTCCACAGCTGGAGTAACTGAGCTGCAGCTGGATCCTAGGTGTGTCTGTGTGTAGTCACAGAGCACGGTCCGTGGGGCTTTGCTGAACTGGGAAGGAAATCATACTTGGAAGGAGGAAGAAGACAACTTTATAAAGGAGGTGGTTTAAGTTGAGCTGTCCTGAATAGGGTGTGTTTTTGTTGTATACACAGACGGACTCAGAATGGTCCTACAGACAAGAAAAGTGGACAAAAGGGTAGATACCCGGAAAGGTGTACAGATGATGAAAGCAGATGACTAAAGGGTAGAGTGTGCTGGGTTTGCAAGAAGGTTCCAGAATAGGAAGGACTGGCAGGAAATGCCAAAAGATGCAGGCCGCCACCCCCATCTGCTACCCCAGCCACACTCTTAGAACACTGACTTAAGGGAGCATAGTGGCAGATACACAAACAGATAAAACAGGCAGACCCATACAGAGAAGCAGCCAGAAACTTCCAGGGCTAAGACGGAGCCAAATGACATAATCTACAGCACACAGCACACAGTGATGCAAAGACCCACATGCACATATACAGATGCACAGACAAACGTAGACACACGCATCCAGAAAGAACAGTAAGACAGAAAACAACCCATGGAGACAAAGACTGTCAAGAGGACAGGCACGCATGAGCACACACACACACACAGAGAGAGAGAGAGAGAGAGAGAGAGAGAGAGAGAGAGAGAGAGAGAGAGAGAGAAACCGACCACTGCCACCGAAGAGCACACGTGGCCCATCCGTTTTCTATCTGCTTGATTGCTATTAAGGCCTGGCCACCTCCTCTGGTCTTCTCTGGACAGAGGGGGTAGCTCCACCCCTGGGAGGAGCTGGGGACTTCAGAGGACAGGAAGGGAAGGGAGTGGAGCTGCAGCTGGGAGCACTGGGGACAGTAATTACCCAGTGCTGGGGCTGCCACGCTGGCTGGAATTACCCTCCCAATGAGGACAAAGCCACTAGAGGGATGATCCCTCTGACCCCTGTCTTGACCCCAGGGTTGTCCCCCTAAAACCAATGCATCCACCCTCCCACCCACTAGAAGCCTGGTCCAATCTGAGAACCGCATACACAGAGGAGTTAGGAGAGGAAAAGCTATAAAAAGAAAACTGGGCATGATGGTACATGGCAGTAATCCTAGCACTTGGGAGACAAGAGGCAGAAGGACCAAGGGTTCAAGACCAGCCCAACTACATAGTAAGTTTAAGGCCAGCCTGGATTACACGAAACCCTGTCTCAAAACCCAAACAAACAAACAAATCTCAATAAAGAAAGATTCTGGGGAAAAGACAAGGAAGCAGGAGGCAGGAAACCTTCAGAAACCCAGATAGATATAAGAGGAAAGACAGAAAATGGGACAAGTCAGAATGGAGATGGACACAAGGTGGTCTGCACGGGGCATGGAAGTCACCGAGGGATGCAGGCAAAATGGCAGGCGAGGGCCATCTGTTGAACATGGCTACAATGGGCCTCTGGGCTTTGCCTGTGGCATTTAATCCATACGATAGCCCTAAGAGGTGGGAATGCAGGGCATTTTATAGTTAAGAAAACTGAGGCACGGAGAAGCAGGACCACAGGAAACTTTCCAAGGTAGCAGACGTGGGTCTGGGAGGGGGGCTCTCCCCATCACTGCAAGAGACAGGGCTCAAAGATCCCGGAAGGCATTCTCCAGAGAGAGAAAGTCCCAGAGACTGGGAAACTCACCCTAAAAGACGCACAGCGAGAGAGACTTCCACCTTCCCTAACTCCCTCCCTTGCTGCCCTGCAGTGTGAGAGGGGTTGTACCTACACCTGGAATGTATTAGGTGGGGAGGCCCGGGCTGGGGGAGCCAGGAAGAAGCTGGAGGGGGGGCAGAGAAGGTGAAGGCAAAGCAAGGGACGCAGCGTGGGCGGCTGCAGCGGCAGGCAGTGCTGGCCTGATGGGCTAGCGGAAGGGCTTCTATGCCAGCTGCAGCTCCCAGGGGCCAGCCCTGCCAGTCCCGCCTTTCCCACTTTCCAGAGCAGACTTTTGCTCAGCGACTTAACCCTTTCCCTTTCAGGGCCACTGTGAAGCATAAGGCAGGAAGTGGGGCAGACAGCCGAAAGGGAAAAGGCAGCGGGATAGCCCACTGTGCCCTGGCAGCTCTAGTCACACACCTGTGACTTACATCCTGTCCTTACTTTGGGGCCCAGGAAGATACATCTGGTGCCTGTTGCACACTGTTCTAGATGAAGTCTTACGTCGGGGGCTCCTAAGACCCAGTGTATCCTAAAAACAATAAACATCCCTACCCCAGCCAACAGTTAGCTCCTCCTCTTGCCTTTCCCATTCCAGGAACAGCAAGCACCTCCATTCACCCAAGCGGTCCAAGTCACAGACTGACCTTTTTCCACCACTCCTTAACCCACACAACCAACCAACTCCCAAGTCCTGCAGACAGGGGCCCTTTAGTAGCTCTAGAGTCCATACGATGTCCGCTTCCAGTCTCTGTTTCCCTCCATCCTCAGGGCCCTCACTCTCCATAGTCCAGCCAGGCTTCTTCTAGCCTTGGGGTGAACTCTGAACTCCAGAAAAGAGGAACAAGAAAGGCCTAAGCTCATGAACACTGCCCCACACCCATCCTTGAGCCACAATGGCCTCTTGTCTATTCCTCGAAAGTGCTTTCTTCCGCCCGGGGCTTTGGCGCACGTCGTTCGTTCTGCAGCCTGAACTCTTTGCCCACGTCTTCTCACCTCTGGACATCTAATTATCCTTCAGGTCTGAACATTAATGTGTCACCTGCCTCCTCTCCATGTGTCCCTGAAACACCTGTGCTGGGAATGACTTGCAGCGTGTCTTTCCTGCTAGATGTGAGCTCCATGAGGACAGGGACATATCTCAGCACACCTCACAAAGCTGAGCACACTGTAGGCCCTCGACACACATGTTAAGGAAACAGCCTCCTTTCCCCACCTTTCTCTCTTAGAGGTTCACCGAGTATTTATGGCTGTCATGTGATAGCCCAGGCAAATGGGATAAGCCATGTTAGAGATGGGGAAGCTAAAGCTGGGAGACGGGAAGTGAGGATAAGGAACCAATGGCAGGTCCGGGAGTGCTGAGGTCCCGTCAGTGGACACCCTAGAACCGTGACGCCAGGTATTCTGGAGGTATAATGCCTTCCAGGTTGAAGGAACTGGACACTAGAGCCCTGGAGGGCTGGATTTGTGGCTCGAGGGGTGTCTGTTCTCTCTGCATTAAGGAACTGAAATCCAAGAGGCTAGCCAACGACAGGCTATGCTTCCTGCCCTCATTCCAGACAGGTCCTAGCCCCACCCAGCCAGCGTCTGGCCAGCACCACATCTGCCTAAGGCATTTAGTTAACTGGCTGCAGAAAGCCACTGCTTATGTCTGTGTAGGGTACTGTTAGCTGTCACTCACTCTGGAGGGAGGAGGGAGCCCTCACTGGGCCCTCCTTGGATAGGACATCTGAAAGGGCTGAAGAGCGGAGTGCCATGCAGCTACACTGGAAACTTACAATTCCTTTAATCTGGGGAAGCCCTTTTGCTTACCTGCCCAGTCTTGACATTTTGTTGTTTAATTGAAAAGCTCCGGCTGACTAGGAACGGAATCTAAGATGTTTCCCAAATCTAGGCTCTCCAAAAATCCTGCAAACCTCACCACCTAGCTCACCACTGTTCCTAGCCTGAGACCCCTCTGTTTTCCTCCAAGAAACCAAACCAAACCAAACCTCCTGAGGCCTCTCAGATGCCCTCACCATGGAAAACAAGGAAGGAGGCACACAAACACTTTTCTGGTAATGTGTGATATACCTTTCAGGAGTTCTTTGCAAAAGCCAGCTATTCTCAATGTGTGTGCAATAGGTCTCAGCTCCATGCAAATGGATTTTTTTTTTAATCCTGATGTGATCAGACACCAGCCGCCCTGGGAGTTGAACCCAGGTCCTCTGGAACATCAGTCAGTGCTCTTAACCGCTGAGCCATGTCTCTTCCCCCATGCAAATGTTTTTAAAGCTGCCACACACAAAGAGACTTATCAGAATGTGGCTTTACTGACCTCAGCATCTGTCTTCAAGGATGCAACAGAACCTCAGACTCATACCCTGCATTAGAGCCACCTTGTGATTTACGGTATATGTTGGTGGTGAACACTCCCAAACATCTCTCACATAGAAATCTTTCTGGAGATTTATAACCCTAAATCCAAATGTCTGCTGACCATCACTACCTAGCTATCCTCCTAGGTCTCAAACTGGGCGAGTCTCAAACACAACCCATTACTTTCCCCTAAACTGGCTCCTTCTCTTGTGTAGATGGCTCCACTATCATCCACTAGGTCACTATAGCTGGTTTCAGAAAACTACCCCAAACCATCCTGAATTTTTCCTCCTTTCTTGACCTTTACAGCCATTACCAAGGCTTGTCCATGTTGGAACTTAAATGTTCTTCCAATCCACCTTCCACCTGCTACAACTTTAACCTACGCTACCATCACCTTTCACAAAATACATGACACTCACAAGTTTGTCCCCTCCGCACACTTCCACTTTTTGTTTTGTTTTGTTTTTCGAGACAGGGTTTCTCTGTGCAGCTTTGCGCCTTTCCTGGAACTCGTTCTGTAGACCAGGCTGGCCTCCAAACTCACAGAGATCCGCCTGGCTCTGCCTCCTGAGTGCTGGGATTAAAGGCGTGCGCCACCACCGCCCAGCAAGAGACAGGGTTTCTTTAAGTGGCTTTGGCTATCCTGGAATTGGCTCTGTAGTTCCAGGCCAGCGCTGGGACTAAAGGTGTGAGCCCCCACCGCCTGGCTTAATGCTTCCTGAATTAACCTGTTATCCTTGCACAGGGCCATGTTATTCTTCTCTGTATCATTCCAATTTTAGCATACATGCTGCTAAAGCAAGCACACACTTCTACTCTTAATCCCTTCCATCCATTTTCCATGTGCACTTAATGAAACTTTGAAACATCAGCACCTAAGCACATCACTTCCCCATGAATAAGCCCTCGACCAGCCTGCTTGCCCTCAGGACAAAGTCCCTTTGCTAGCCTTATCCCTCCACTCTTCCCCAGTACTGGTCCTCTAATCAGTGCCTCTAATCAGTGCCTCGTGTTTGCTTTTCTTTGCTGACACCAGACCTTCTAGCTGAACTGACCTCCATGTTTTCTAGGTCTATGAGCCATAATAGACATACTTCTAAGTCCCTTCCCTTGAGACAGGATGGAGGCTTGCATTGGGCACTGCTGATACCAAATTTCCTATGCCCAAAGTTCCAGAACCTCAACTGTCTTCCAACTTAACAATAGTCAAATGTCAGCCATCACAAAAAGCAGGAAAGAAAGGTAAACTGAGGCACCCAGTGTTTGTGTACATGGGGGCAAGGGATTAAGTCTCTTTCTTAAAACCCATGCTTCCTTTCTGAGCTTGGAGTGAGTTGAAGGACATTCATATGTGACTCTAGGAAGAAGACTTCAGAGACAATGCTCACTCGCTACAGGACCATGGCTGAATCACCACCTCTCTGAGTCTCCATTGACTCAATCGGAAAATAAGCCTGGCTTCTTTCTACCCCTAGGCTATGCACCAAAATCACCTGGGAATCTTTTGTTGCTGTTGTTGAGACAGGGTCTCACTATGTAGTCCTGGCTGGCCTGGAACCCAGAGATCCTTCTGCCTCTGCCTGGGATTAAAGGTATGCACCATTCCACCTGTCCCTTATCTGGGAATCTTTTTTGAAACCAGATTCCTGGATTCTAACTCCAAGACTCTGGAGCTCTGAGAATGACATTTACTCTTCAAGGTCAACAAAGAATTCTACTGCTTACTGAGGGTAGAAAGCCCAGAAGCAGCCAGTGTCTAGGGACTTTGCAGCACTGAACAATTGGAGTCTCTAAAGATGTAACCAAGAACGAACCAGTTCCTTCTGCTACTTTCATTAGCTGTTCTCTCACCCCCCACAAAACAGCTGATCGCAGCACTGGGGAGGCAGAGGCAGGCGGATCTCTGTGAGTTCGAGGCCAGCCTGGTCTACAGAGCAAGTTCCAAAACAGCCAGGGCTGTTACACCCTGTCTCGAAAAACCAAAAACCAAACCAAACAAACCAACCAAACAAACAAAATGGCCCTAGCATCCAGTCCAACTCCCTTGATTGACCTAGGGTCAGGCCCCAAGCTCTCGCCAACCCCCAGCATGTGGGAAGACACTGTGGGCCTCAGTTCTGAGGATTCAGTAGGATTCTTCCAAATCCCTATGCATAACCCTACACTGGGAAGCCCTTCGCTAACCCTCTCCACAACCTGTCTGGTATCTCACTTGGTTATCCCAGTGACCCAAGGAAGCCTTGGGCTTCATCAGCCTAGGAAATGAGCATAACACTTTCCACCAGAAACTAGACAGAATAACAAAAAGAAAGGGCCCAGAGGTAATTCAGAGCTCTTCAAATGGATAAGACATAATTATTATTTTCACACCACCCACCCCCTGCTGCTCTGGGATCTGCCACTGGGACCAAAGGCTGGTGATTCAATAAAAGCCTCAGGAGAACGAAGGAGGAAGTCAGCAGGCACATGAATAGCTTAACATGTGGACTAAAATGTCTCCAGCCCTTCCATTGAAGTTCAGGTCTCTGTCTCTCTGTGTCTCTGTCTCTCTCTGTATCTCTGTGTCTCTCTCCCTCCTTCCTGCTCTCCCTCTTATACACCAATCCTGCCCATGTTGAGCCAATTACAGGCAAGCCCTGTGGAGAGAGAAGCAAGTCACTTGTGCCTACCCCTGGGCTGGCTGTGCAGAGGGGGAGGCGGGCCTCTCACAACCCATGCTACTGTGAATCATATGGCTCAGTGCCCGCCTTGTCAGGACTTGAGAAATTCCTCAGCCTCTTCTTCAGAAGGGTTTTCTCTCTTCATACTTTATTCTTAAGTCCTCAGTGGCTGAGGGCTTTGCAAACAAGAATCTTACAGATTCCTAGATATCGTTCTCTAGATGAGGGGAACCGAGGCACCAAGAACTGAAGCCATCCATCCAGGGTCATACAGTAAGTTAGGAATGGCTAGATGGGATAGCAAGTCTTTCCCTGACACCGTTTTTTATTCCCAATCTTTACCTTTTATTAAAATAAAAGACACCTAGCCGGGTGGTGGTGGTGGTGGTGGTGGTGGTGGTGGTGCACGCCTTTAATCCCAGCATTTGGGAGGCAGAGGCAGGTGAATCTCCATGAGTTGAGTTCAAGGCTAGCCTGGTCTACAGAGCAAGTTCCAGGACAGCCAGGACTGTTACACAGAGAAATCTCTTGTCCTAAAAATTAAAAAAACATTATATATATATATATATATATATATATATATATATATATATATATATGACACCTGCCGGGCAGTGGTGGCGCACACCTTTAGTTTCAGCACTCGGGAGGCAGAGGCAAGCAAATCTCTGTGAGTTCAAGGCCAGCCTGATCTACAGAGTGAGTTCCAGGACAGCCAGGACTGTTACACAGAGAAATCTCTTGTCCTAAAAATTAAAAAAACATTATATATATATATATATATATATATATATATATATATATATATATGACACCTGCCGGGCAGTGGTGGCGCACACCTTTAGTTTCAGCACTCGGGAGGCAGAGGCAAGCAAATCTCTGTGAGTTCAAGGCCAGCCTGGTCTACAGAGTGAGTTCCAGGACAGCCAGGGCTACAGAGAAGCCCTGTTTCAAAAATCCAAATTTAAAAAAGCTAAAAAAAATAAAAGACGCCCATCATGCTATTATAGAGGCAAGGACTTAACTGGGGCAAAGGATCCTGAAAACACTGTGTTGATTTGGGGAGAAGAAGAGAATGGTTTGGGAAGGGCACTCTGCTTTGGAATTTGGAAGAACTAACTGGTGGAGTAGAAAAGCAAGCTCAGTATCAACTCCATGTTGACTAGAGAGGGCAGAGGCCAAGGGTCAAGACCTTCCTAGCTACTGACTCCCAGACCAAGAGTATTTGCTGAGTGGGAACTCAGTGTCCTCTTAGGCAACAGTTACAGAGGGTCTACTGTGTATTTCCTTACCATCTATTCAGACGTTTGTTGAAGAAGTATTTACTGAGTGCCTGCCATATACTAGGTACTACACTAGTCCCTTAGGTATACAGTACAGAACAAAACAGACACAAACCCCTTGCCCTCAAGGAGCTCACATTCTGGTGGCATAAGAACAGCCATAACCAAGTAGACACATATATATAAGAGGGGACTTTCAGCCGGTATTAAATGTAAGGATAGACACGCACTGGCAGCTGTGACGGAGATTCAGAAGAGGGGCCCTACTTAGAAGTGGTCAGGGAAGGTCTCTCAGAGGGGACATTTGAGCTGAGCCCAGAAAGATGAGGAGCAAGCCAGGTGGAGGGCTGAGGGAAGGGTTAGCAGGCACAAGGCAGAGCAAAAGCTCTGCACTGGGTGAGTTGTGGGTGTTCAGGGATCTGAAGGGAGGAGCTAAAATAAAGTCAGTATGCAGGAGCAGCCCCCTCTCCGAAGCATGTGTCCAGGGGAGTTTGGAAAGCCAGCAGAAGCAACAAGCAGAGCATTAAAAGGGTTGTCAGCTGGCCATCTCCAGTTCACAATGTGGGGGGGTGGAGGGGTGGGTGGGGGTTGAAATCTCCCAGAGGTTCCATAACTATCCAAACAACAGACAGCAGTGAGAGGCACATCCTGCCCATGTTTTATGCTTCACTAATGGTTACCTGGTACTGAGCCACAGTCCTAGTGACCTGTGGAAGCTGAGATAGGAGCTCTGGAGACAGCTAGATGCCCAGCACCTCCTTCAGTGGCAGTGAAGACAGGGCGGGTATGCACTGCTCTTCCTTCAAGGCTCCTAGACTCAGGCCCACGTGAGACTATCCTAGAGGCTCTCTCTGCTAGGCTGCTCAGATACTCAGGGCTATGAAAAGGCCCATCCAGGTCTGTGGCCCCAGCCTGACCTGGAGTTGTTCCACCACTGCAAACCCAAGCAACCATCCTGATTATCTTTCCAAACAATCTGCTGGCCCTGCAGCTCTCCCTTCTGACCTTTCTGTTCTCCTACCTACCTGCCCCTTCAGTCCTTTCCTCCAGGCTCATCTCCACCCTTCTCTCTCATCAGTATCTCCTATTTCTCCCCCGCCCCCTTGTACTCTGGCCACACACACCTAGCAAGAGCACAATCTAGGGTCAGTCCACCATCTCCCTCTCTCTTTTTCTCATACTTCAGGGCTACTGAATAGTATAGGGGGAAATCACTTAAGTAGAAAGCTTGGCATTACTCTCCAGCTTCAGTTTGGGGAAGCAAAAAAGACCACGGATTCCATAATGACAGTGTGACCTTGGACAAGTTACTTCCCAGAGCCTCTATCTACACCCCTAAAAATGTGGTTGATGATATTCACTTCAGATGGCTCCTGAAGCTGAAACAAGAATCCTCGTAAAAGTACCCAGTTCAGTGCCATGCACAAATGTAGGCACTTAGCTAGTGGGAGACTTCTTTTCTCCTATTCCCCCAACCACATCCCCATTGCTGCCTTGAAATCCTGCCCCCTTTCCTTGGGAGTGCTTCCTCTCCTGTTAGCCTCAGCAGTTGGAAGAGAAAGGAGTCTTATGGATTGAGGGCGCAAGGGACAGACAAGAGCAAAGAGCAAAAGGCTGAAAGAACCGGACTGAAGGCTGCCGGAGGGGGAGGAATAGCGTTTGAGGGGACCCAAGGGGCTAGGGTGAGCACGTCGGCCCCAAGCCCTGGAACAAGACCCCGTTCCCAGTACCAGGCCCGTGGCCCAGGTTCCCATGCTGTCTGGATCACTCACCAGGCCGAGGCTGCGAGCCCTCCAGGTGGTAGGAGAAGCGCAGGGCCCGGTGGTGCTGTGGACTAGGGCCGCAGGGCAAGACCCGGGAGCTTGGAGGAGCTCCCAGGCTGGCATCCGAGGGTCCGACAAACTGCGGATCCAAAGGGCCTCCAAGAGCCGAGCCTGAGCCCCTGCGCACCGGCAGTCCGGGTTCCAAGGCTCCAGGGTCCGAGTCGGCACAGGCCAGTGGAGCGGCGCCAGGGGTATTCGCCGCCAAGCGTTCGGGATCCGAAGGCCCAGGGCCCCCCGGGACTCGGTGGCCATGCATGGTCCGGGCCTGGGCGCGGGGCCCGGGCTCCCCGCTTGGCTCCAGTTCCTGGGGCGGAGGCGCGGGCGGAGAAGGCCCGGCGCCCGGCGGAGCAGCGGCCTCAGGCTCGGGGGGCGGGGCTGCGGGCTCAGCCCCACTGCGGAGACTGGAGCCCCCGACCCGGGCTCCGGCCAGCAGCCGTGGCGGCAGCAGCAGCAGCCGCGGCCACTGCCGTTGCCGCGCCAGGCATCGCCGGCCCTGGCCCCAAGCGGGGAGTGGGCTCGGCGGGGCCGGGGGCCCGCGGGGGAGCGCTGTCTATGCGGCTGCGGCTGGGCGAGGGTCGGGGGCTGCGCTAGGCGCGGGCTCTCCCGATGGACCGCCAGTCACTTCCGTGGCCGGGGGCGAGCGGCCAGCTGGATCCCAGTGCGGGGGTCTCTCCTTTCGCCCGGAATGAGAATCGACCTGGGTTCTCTGGGCTGGTCGGGAAGGGTTCTTCCTCCCGCCGCAGCGGAGGCTGGGGGCGGAGGAGAGGGGAGGGGAGAGAGGAGAGGAAGGAGGGAAGAGAGGACGGCCGTGGCCGGGAGGCGCGCGTGTGCGCCGCGCTCTCCGACTATGAGGCTTGCCTTCGGGCAGTCCTCCAGGACGATGCTCCAGCCGTGCGGGCAGAGGAACGGGCCAGACCGGGCTTCCCCGCCTTCGGCCTGGGTCTCCACCGCGGCGGGCGGGAAGAGCCCTGGGAACCGGGGGGATGGGGAGGCGCGAGCCGTTGCTGAGACAGCCGCAGCCACCGCGGCGCTGGGACCCAGTTACTAGAGTCCCGCCCCCTCGTCGGGATTTGAGCTTGGCCACGCCCCCTCGCTAGGGCCAGTTTCACCTCTAGCAGGAGCTTAAGGCCCTCCTTCTGCTGGCCCTGAACTTCCCTTCAGCTTTCCTTCCCATCCTTCCCTGGTCCCACAGAGGCAAATCTCCTGGCTCAGTTTCCCAAATCTACCCTTCCGTCGCATTTCGTGTCTTCTTCCGCTCTCCCATCACTCTCTTTCCCAGAAGCCTTTCCACGTATTTCAAGAGTTAAGCTAGGCTTGGCTCATAGTGATCCTTTGCTACTCTTCTTTTCCTCAGGCCAGATCTCATGGTCCTTTACTTTCCCAGTCTTTTAGCCTTAGTTCCTTGTTTTGTCCGTTATTCGACTGGCAGCAACCCAATTCTGAATCGGTCCAACTGTTTGCCTTTTTTTCTCCCATACTTGTGCCCAGGCAGCTGATCACTACTGGATAATACTACAGTTTTCTAGATTTGTGTCATGATAAACCCTCAGTTTCCAGCTTCTACAAGTCCCTCCGAACTGACCTGTTGCTCTATTAGTAGTCAACTTTCTCTTCCATTTCCCACCATTCCCTAGTTAACGCTCACCCACAGTGGCCATTTCAAGTCTAGTCTCCCCAACATCTTGATTTGTCCCCCAGTGCTTAACCCATTTTGAACCAATTATAGGCAAGTCCTGTGGAGAGAGAAGCAAGTCACTTGTGCCTTACCTCTTACTACATGGAATAAACAGAAGACACGAGAGAAGAGGTCTTGAATTCTTACCGCCGAACCTCTGGATTTGTCCCGTGTTCATTCTCAACGACTTTAAATACACTCAGGTATCTTTCATCTAAAAAAACAATCACCAAAAATGTTCTTTCTACATATGACTCAAGACTTGCTCACACTCAAGTGCCTCATTTCCTACCTCCTACTTATCTTTAACCTTGCTCCAGTTCACCTTGACTCCTTCCCCCAAACGTCTGCCATAGCTTATTGTCACGGAATCCAAAAGAATCTTTTCAGAGGTCATCCTACTTGGCTTTGGGGTAGCATTTGGGTAGTGACCACTCCCTCCCCCTGAAATTACTTCCCTATGACATAACACGATGTTTATTTTTCTCCTTTCTTCATTTTCAGGTTCTTCCTTGTCTCTTGGGCTCTCTGGTCTTTTCCCTTAATATCTCATTTGTTCCCCTGGTTTAGGTTATCAGTTCTTTGCTGATGACTCTAAAATACTTCATATCCAGACAAAGTAGAAACCCTAACATACCCTGGCTCCTCCCTCCCTCCCTCTCTCTCTCTCTCTCTCTCTCTCTCTCTCTCTCTCTCTCTCTCACCCCCCCATGCAATTACCAAGTCCTGTCATTTACAGGAATATCTCCAAACTCTATTTATACAGTCTCTTGATTTCCATTGCCACTGCCCCGGTTTAGGCCAGCACAATTTCTAATGTGCATTACCTTCACAGTTTCCCTGTTTCACTCTTGTTCTCTGGAATCTATTCTTAATTATTTTTCATCTCTGGGCATCAAACCCAGGGTCTCATGCAAGCTAGGCAAAATGCACTCACTTGTAAGGCAAGTGGGTCCTGGAATCTATTCTCTATACTGTATGCAGAGAATTTATTGAAAGAGAAAGAGGGGAGAGAGAGCCAGGCCTGGGGGAGGGAGCAGAGAAGGAACAGAGAGAGGAAACACAGGAAGAGAGTGCAGAGAGGAAACACAGAAAGACAGCAGTGTGTATTTTTTTTAAGATTTATTTATTCTGGCTGGAGAGATGGCTCAGAGGTTAAGAGTGCTGACTCTTCTTCCAGAGGACCTGAGTTCAATTCCCAGCACCCACATGGCAGTTCACACCTGTCTGTAACTCCAGTTTCAGGGGACCCTGACATGCATGACAAAAACACAAATGCACATAAAAATAAAATAAAATATATTTTTAAAAATGATTTATTTATTCATGTATTTTATGTATGACTGTTCTATTTGCATGTATGCCTGCAGGCCAGAAGAGGGCACCAGATCTCATTACAGATGGTTGTGAGCCACTATGTGGTTGCTGGGAATTGAACTTAGGACCTCTGGAAGAGCAGCCAGTGCTCTTAACCGCTGAGCCATCTCTCTAGCCCTCACCCCCTTATTGAGACAAGGTTTCACTATGTATCCCAGGCAAGCCTTGAACTTGTGATCCTTCTGAGGCCTGAATGCTGAGATTAAAGGCCTGTGCCACCACACCTGGCCAGTCTCTATCTTTTGAAATTAAATCACATCATTCACATGTTTGGAATCTTTCAAGTCCCCATGGGTTCAAAAGAACATTAACTTTCCTGAACATGGGAGGTTCAGAGGAGCTCTTTGTGAGCTGGCTTTCCACCAGCCTTTCTAAACCCCATGCTTGAGTCAAAGTTGAAACAATTCTAAGACTGTAGCTTGGCCTACTGAGCCTAGGGAGGTTTTTGGTTCTGTTTTGTTTTTCCTTTTAAAAATATTCTCTGCCGATTTCATACGTGCACATAGCCTCTGAAGGATCTGGTTCCTACGTTTTGCTGGTCTGGTTTTTGGAGACAGCCTCACCCTGCAGTCCAGGCTGACCTGGAGCTTGCATCAATCTTCTTGCTCCAGGCTCCTGAGTGTTAGATCATAGCTGAGGTTTTGCACGTTATGTTGCTTTTGCACAGAACTCTCTTCACCTTTCCCTAATTCCACTTCATTTATCTACGTTTCAGCTGACTCCGTGAGTGTCTTCTGAGCATGTAGTCTGGGCTCATGTGAGGCTCTAGCTATGCAGCAGTACGAATCACAAACCAGACAGTGTTGAACAAACCCCACCCTCATAATGAACAGTCCAGTACTGGAGATGATAGGACATAAATGAACACAAGATTACAACACATAAATACGAACAATTGTAAACTGCAAAAGCTATGAATGAACAGAACAGAGAGATAGGAAAAGAATATGGGGATTTCTGGTGTTTAGCTTTAGGGGTCTGGTAAAGCTTGAAATTAAGACTGCAAGAATGGAAATCAGCATATGAAGAAAGGAGGTGAAAATGTCCCAGGGAAAGGGTTCAGTAAGTAGAAAGACCCTTCGGAGAACTGGCATTCACTGATTCAACCAACCTCAAGTCAAAAAGACTTGGAAAAAGGCTCAGTGTGGTGGCACATGACTATAATCCTAGTCCTTGGGAGTCAGAAGCAAGCAGATCTCTGAGTTTAAGTCCAGCCTGGTCTACAGAGCAAGTTCCAGGACAGCCAGAGCTACATAGAGAAAACCTGTATCAAAAAAAAAAAAAAAAAAAAAAAAAGAAGAAGAAGAAGAAGAAGAAGAAGAAGAAGAAGAAGAAGCAGCACCACCAGGCAGTGGTGGCACATGCCTTTGATTCCAGCACTTGGGGGACAGAGCCAGGTGGATCTCTGTTCTAGGCCAGCCTGGGCTACAGAGTGAGTTCTAGGATAGGCTCCAAAACTACACAGAAAAATCTTGTCTCAAAAAGCAAAAAAAAAAAAAAAAAAAGCATATAGGATGATACGTATAGTTTAGTTACAAATGCTATGACAGTTTTGCTTTTTGAGGATGAATCTATGCTATGTTGCACAGACTTTGCCATTTTAATATAAGGGACTTGAATATCTTTAATTTGCTATTCGTTGGGTGGGTGTCCTGTAATCAATTTCCCAAGGATGTTAATGGACAACTTTAGTTAGGAGCCATGGGAAGGCTACAGTGTGGTGAGTGAGTCAAAGGAAGAATATTGGGACATGAGGTCAAAGTAGACAGAAGAGAATTATGTAGGGCTTTTTAGACCATGCTAAGGACAATGAATTCCATTCTAAAAACAATGCAAATGTATTAAGATAGTAATTTTATTTTTAATTAATTTGTTTTGAGACAGGGTTTCTCTGCGTAGTTTTGGTGCCTGTCCTGAATCTCACTCTGTAGACCAGGCTGGCCTCAAACTCACAGAGATCTGCCTGCCTCTGCCTCCCGAGTGCTGGGATTAAAGGTGTGCGCCACCACCGCCCGGCTAAAACTATTTCTTAATTATTTTTATTTCATGTGCATTGGTGTTTTGCCTGCATGTATGTCTACTGAGAATGTCGGATTCCCTAGAAATGGAGTTACAGACAGTTGTGAGCTGCCATGTGCTTGCTGGGAACTGAACCTGGGTCCTAGTGCAAGAGCAGCCAGTGCGCTTAACCACTGAGCCATCTCCTCAGCCCCTAATTAATTTTTAATAGTAGTAATATTATTATTGCTGTGTGTGTGGCGGGGGGGGGGGGGGGGGGGGCTGCGCGCGCGCGCGGGCGTACTCTATAGTACATATATGGAGGTCAGAGGACAACTTGTGAGAGTTGGTCTCCTTCTACCTTTATCTGAGTTCTAGGGATCAAACTGAGTTCATCATCAGGCTTGTGTAAAGCATGTACTTTTACCAACTGAGCCATCTCCCTGGCCCATGAAGTAGTCATTTTAGTTGTGGATCAAACTTGGGAAAATACGAAAGCCAATTTGAGAAATGAGTAGAGAATATAGTGGAGCTAGGCATGATGGCACAGGCCTGTAATCTCGACTTCTGGGGAAGCTGAGGTAGAAGGATCCCAAGTTCAAGGCCTGCCTGGGTTATGTTCAGTTCAAGGCCAGCTTGTACCATTTAGTGAAATCTTGTCTCAAAATAAAAAAAGTAAAAATAGATGGTAGTGGCTGCCTAGTATGTACAAGGCCCTGAGTTCAATCCTCACTACCAAGAAACAAACAAAAGCCCCCCCAAAATGAAGTAGTATATCATAGTTTTTTTATTGAAAAAATAATTTTTACTATTTATCTTCATTTATTACTTTGTTTTGTTGACACAGGGTCTTACTCTGTAGCCCTGGCTGGCCTAGAATTCACTATGTAGACCAGGCTGGAATTGAACTCAAATAGATCCACCTTGCCTCTGCCTCCCTTGTGCTAGGATTAAACCCATGTGCCACCATACTCAGCTGGTTATTATTATTATTATTATTATTATTATTATTATTATTATTTGGTATTTGAAATAAAACAGAAAGAGGAACAGTCTTTCAAGGGGAGATCAATAGTTTAGCTGTGGTAGAGGCAGGCGGATCTCTGAGTCTGAGGCCAACCTCAAACTCGTCTACAGAGTGAGTGAGTTCTGGGAGAGCTAGAGTTGTTACACAGAGAAACTCTATCGCAAAAAAAAAAAAAATTAAAAAAAGGAAAAAATATTTATAAAAAACAAATGTAAACCAGGAGCCTGGAAAGTTGGCTCAGCAGTTATGAGTGCTTGCTGCTCTTTCAGGGGATCTGAGTTCAGTTCCCAGCTCTCAATTCAATTCTCTTGGACAGCTCACAGCTGCCTGTAATTCTGGTTCTAGAAGATCCAATACCTCCAGCACCTTCACTCACGTGGCACACACAGACACCCATACTCACACAAGTAAATATGAATCTTCTTAAAATGGGAACCAGGCATGGTGGTACACAACACTTCCCTGCTAACCAGAGACAGGCAGATCAGTTGCGCTGGAGAGTTCCATGCCAGCTTGGACAGCAGAGCAAAGCTCTATCTCAAAAATGGAAAGTGAACCTAGGGACCAAGAGTTTGAGAACTGTCCCCTACAGAATTCCCTTGCACATACATACTGAGAGTACATAATAAGTTCACAAAAGCCTATTTATTACAGCAAGAAACTGGAAAGGCAAGTACAAAATGAATACAGTGAGACACTTTTATATATTAGAACACGGAAAGGAAATAAAAAATAATAATGAAGTGTAGCTACATGTTGGCAAGATTTGGAAATCTAATGCTAATTTTAAAAGTTACCGGAAATATATTTAAAGAAATACATGCAAATTAACCATCCATGAATGCAGCAATATGTTCTAAAAGCATACAGAAGAGGAAAGGAAAAAGGAAAATTCCAGGACAGTAGTTACCTTTCAAGTAGGAGAGAGATGCAATCGGGGAAGGTTCCAAAGGGGGTTTTGTCACTAGTAAATAATCTAGTTTTGAAGCTTGGTGGAAGGGTAATTGTTTTATTGTGTATTCAAACTGTACATATAATAGTATTCAAAACATTATAATGTATATCATGAAAAACAAATGTAGCTTCGGCTGGCCTGGAATTCACTTCACTATATACATCAGGCTGGCCTTGAATTTATAGAGATCTGTCTGCTTTTGCCTTGAAGTGCTGGGATTAAAGGTGTGAGCTGCCACACCCCAGTTTAATATGCATTATATTTTACAAACAGGACTGAGAGCACTGGGGTCAAAGAAACAGAACCCCTTCCCTCCTCCTCACTGAAGTGGGGCTAGGTATGTAGACACCCCTCCCCCCTGAGAAACTAGGCTGTAAAAGAAAACAGAGTCAAGAAACAGGGTCATATTAGGAGATAGGTAAATAATTATTTTTTTTTCTGTGTCTGACAGGGTCTCACTATGTAGATCAGGCTAGCCTTGATTTCATAATCCCCCACCCTCAACCTCCTGAATGTTCCAACATGTCCAACCCAAGAATGATCTATCTGTCTGTCTATCTATCTATCTATCTATCTATCTATCTATCTATCTATCTATCTATATTTGAGACAGGGTCTCACTATGTACCTTGGCTATCCAGGAACTCAATGTAGACAAGGCTAGCCTTGAACTTACTTCTGCCTGCTCTGCCTGCTTCTGCCTCCTGAGTGTTAGAATTAAAAGCATGAGCCATTATGCACAGCAAGAGTGATTTTTTTCTAAGAACGGGAGATGCCAGGTTGTTTTATGCTGGGAATGATCCAGTAGAAAGAAAGAGAAATGGGACTAGGGATGTAGCTCACTTGGGAGAGTATTTGGCCTAGTGTGCACAGTGCCCTGGGTTTGAACCCCAGCACTGCATAAACTGGGTGTGGTGGCACATGCTGTAATCTGCACTGAGGAGGTAGAGACAGTTCACGGTTGTGCTCAGCTACATAGGGAGATTGAGGCCAGCCCAGACTACCTGACACCCAGTGGAGTGTGTGTGGGAGAAAGGGTGGAGGCTGGGATCTGAGGCACTGGGCTTGACATGGGTGGTGGTGGGGGGAGCTGAGATTTGGGGCACTGGGCCTAAGAAAGGAGAACCCACCCTCTGTCTTTCTTGGCCTACTTGACAGTCCCTGAAAAGGATAAACATGTAAATTGATGGCATTTGCAGGCGCCTGTAGATTCACTGCTAAGCTTACCTGCTTTCTGAGTTCTAACTCAGCTTCATCATCTCCCTTCAAGCAGACACTAAGATCCTAACTCTCCTTGTAGGACACTGCATTCTCTCTCTCCCTCTCTCCCTCCCTCCTTCCCTCTGTATCTCTCTCTCTCTCTCTCTCTGTCTCTCTCTCTCTCTCTCTCTGTCTCTCTCTCTGTCTCTCTCTCTGTCTCTCTCTCTCTGTCTCTCTCTCTGTCTCTCTCTCTCTGTCTCTCTCTCTCTGTCTCTCTCTCTCTCTCTCTCTCTCTCTCTCTCCTCTCTCTCTCTCTCTCTCTCTCTCTCTCTCTCTCTCTCTCTCCCCCCTAGCTATGCAGACTTCTACTGCTGAGCCTGACCCGCTTTCCTGGCTTCTAGCTTCAAAAGAATAACTTTGTCTCTTATCTTTTCTTTTCATCTCGCTCCTCCTGGGCAGCTGTAGATAGCTTCAGCTTCAGGAAGAAAATCAAGATCTTTTCCTCTTCCACCTGTTGCCATGTAAGACTTGTTCATCTTCTCCTGACGAGAATTCGGTGTTCATGGGGGCCAGCTTGCAAGCTCAGAGCAGACCCTTACCCACCACCCAAGGGGTCTGATTTTATCCTGGACTCCTGGCTTCCCAGAATGGAATGCTGAAGCCTATGGAGCCTAGCTTCTGCCATATACCCATGGGGTTTCCAGCCCTGTCTCAAAGGAGCTGGAGAATGGCTTGTGGAGAGGGGGCACTGGAGTCAAGGCCATACAAAATAATTCAAGACATGTTGGGAGGTAGCATGTGGTTAAAGGTGTAAGTTCAGATCATCTTCTTCACCCCCAAATTCCAAGAGCACTTTATCCCTTGGGGCAGCTTTTCCTCCTCTCAGATGGGACTGTTCTCCTCTTTTCTCCCAAACAAAAGAGCCCTTGAGGGCAACTCCATATCTGATTCTTCTTTGAGGCCCCCACGGAACCTAGCCTAGACCAGATGGACAAGGGGACAAGAAAATACTTGTTACTGGAATCCAGAGAGGACCCCAGAGAATAAGTTTCAGATGTGAAGAGGATGAGATGAGTTCTATGAATATTATCACTTTGGGCAAAAAGATTTAAATAAATGTGAGGAGATAGTTTTTTTTAAAAAAAAACCAAACAATCAAATAAGAGATGGTGGGAAGATGAAGGTCCTGTAGCTTTTTTTTGGGGGGGGGGTTGAGACAGGGTTTCTCTGTATAGCTTTTGGAGCCTGTCCTGGAACTCACTTTGGAGACCAGGCTGGCCTCGAACTCACAGAGAGCCACCTGCCTCTGCCTTCTAGTGCTGGTACTAAAGGCGTGCGCCACCACCGCCTGGCAGCTTTTTTTATTTTTATTTTTATTTTTATTTTTATTTTTTGAGACAGTCTTTCTTTGTAGCCCTGGCTGTCCCGGAACTCCCTACGTAGACCAGGCTGGCCTCGAACTCACAGTGATCTTCGTGCCTCTGCCTTCGAAATGCTGGGATTAAAGCTCTGTAACAATTCTTAGGATCTGATTGATGGTTTCTATTTTGCCACAAAGCATGAGATGATAATGTCATTTTCTACAGAGAGATTAAAAATAGTATTCAGTCCTGAATACTGTCATTGACAGAAAATTGTTTTTTAATTGACTTTTAAACTTTACCTTTGTGTGTATGGGGTGGGGGTGGGGGTGGGGTGGGAGGGGTGGATATAAATGAGTGGAGGTCAGGGAACAAATTGCAGGAGTCACTCAGATCCTCGGACTTGGTGGCTTGTGGGTTACCTGCTGAACTCCCTCACTGGCCCCAGAAATTTGTTTTTTTAATATTGATAGTTTAAAAAGTTTCAGTTTCACCACCACCGGGCAGTAGTGCCTTTAGTCCCAGCAGTCCGGAGGCAGAGGCAGGTGGATCTCTGAGTTGGAGGCCAGCCTGGGCTGTTACATATAGAAACCCTGTCGCAAAAAAAAAAAAGTTTGTTTTACAATAGCAATCTGTACATTTTAGAACTGGTGTCAAATTTGATAGAATTTGTTTTGTTTCTTTTACATATGAAGTGTAAGATTTTAGGACATTTTAATCTATTTTTGAGACAGGGTCTTGCTTGCTATGTACCCATGGCTGGGCTTGAACTTGTGGAGATCCTTCTCTCTCAGCCTCCCAGGTGCTGGGATTACAGATATAAGTTCACATGACCAGCTGAGATTTCACTTTTCTTTTTTAAAAATTACTTTCTTATCTTTTGTGTTTATGTGTATGTGGTTGTGTGAGCATATGTGCCTCACATGCAGACAGGATCCTGTGGAGCAGAAAAGGGTATCAGATACCCTGGAACAGGAGTTACGGGCAATTGTGAGCCCCCATGTAGATGCTGGGAATTAAAACCGGGTCCTCTGGAAGAGCAGACAATGCTCTTAAGCCCTGAGCTACCTCTCCAGCCCTGAGATTTCACTTTTCTTGTAAGACAAGTTAGTACTCTAGATTTTTCACTGTTCATTAATCAAAGCCCTGAAAAGATCCATGGAAACAAGAGGTCACTAACTTTCATGTAAATCTGCCCCTCAACTATCCTACTTAAGGAAGCTTTCCTTGCTTTCTCTAGGCCAACTTTATCTCACAGAGGGTTATTTCTGCAATTCATAGAACTTTCCCACTCTGATATAACTAAGTCTGTCTTTTCCAGTAGATGATGGAGGCTCCAGAGGACCAAGACCACTTGTCTTAGAGGCCCTGAAGTGTCCAACAAGCCTTCACTGAAACAATGCCCTGGCCAAACATGTAGGCCTTCGAAGCAGGCTGACTGGAACCTGGCTTTTTATACCTTGTGACCTTTGGCACTTATTCATCATTTGGAGTGTCAGTTTCTGCATCTGGAGATGATAATAATACCTTCTATACCAGTTATGAGGATTTGATGACTGTGGTGGTTTGAAAGAAAATTGCCCCATAGGCCCATAGGGATTGGTACTATTAAGAAGTGTGGCCTTGATGGAATAGGTATGGGTCTGTTGGAGGAAGTATGTCACTGGGGGTGGGCTTTGAGGTTTCAGATGCTCAAGTCAGGCCCATTCTCTCTCTCTCTCTTCCAGTTACCTGTGGATCCAGATGTAGAACTCTCAGCTCCTCTCCAGCACCATGTCTGCCTGAGTGCCACTATGCTTCCCACCATGAGGATAATGAACTAATCCTCTGAACTGTAAGCCAGCCCAAGTTAAATGTCTTCCTTCATAAGAGTTGCCATGGTCATGGTATCTCTTCACAGCAATAGAAACCCTATCTAAGACAATGACATAATAAAAATCAATGCATGCACAGTCCCCAATTCTAACAGTTGAGAGCTTTCCCCATAACTAGTATTCTATTCTATGGATGGAGGACACAGCCATGAATAACAGGCCCCTACTCTTTACCTCAGTGCCATCTGCAGCCCCTCTGCTCTTTGTCCAAGATTCTTTCCCCCAGCTTGTTCTTTCTCTCTTACTTTCTCTAGCTATGTTTTGGGCCACTTGTCTGTGTCCTGTTCCTAACACATGGTTTTCATCTAGGTCTGTCTCTCTGTCCTTATGCACGGACTACATTGTTCTCTCTCATCTGCATTCCAGAATGCCTGTCTTGTTTCTCTTTCATTTTCCATTGGTTCCTTGACTTCTGTCACATCCTGTCCCTACACTTTATTCTCATTTCTCTCCTCTCTGGTTATCTCCAACTCTTCTGCCTGATTGTGTCGCTGCATCCATCCATTTACTTCCTCCTGTCTTTCTCTATTCTAACTTTTCTGTTCCAGTTTCCATACCTGCCTTCACCTCCGCCCTCCCCCATTCAGATTCTTCGTCCTTGTCAATGTGTTCATGTCATCAGCATGACAGAGCAGTTAAATGCATGTTCCCTGTGCTAGACTGTTTGCATTCAGCCTTAGCACTGCCACTGCCTTGCTGTGGTCTCCTTGTCTGTAAAAAAAGGACTAATGGCCCGGGCGGTGGTGGCGCACGCCTTTAATCCCAGCACTCGGGAGGCAGAGGCAGGCAGATCTCTTTGAGTTCGAGGCCAGCCTGGGCTACAGAGCGAGATCCAGGACAGACTCCAAAGCTACACAGAGAAACCCTGTCTCGAAAAACCAAAAAAAAAAAAAAAAAAAAGAAAAGAAAAAAAAGTGTGTGCCATCACACCTAGCCATCTTGCTCTCATTTTCTTTTTTTTCTTTTTCAAGACAGGGTTTCTCTGTGTAGCTTTGGTGCCTGTCCCTCTGGAACTCGCTCTGTAGCCCAGGCTGGCCTCGAACTCACAGAGATCCGCCTGGCTCCGCCCCCCTAGTGCTGGGATCAAAGGTGTGCGCCACCACTGCGGGCAGCTCTCATTGCTCTTCTGACTGCACCCCCCCCCCCCCCCCCCCCCCCCCGTGTTCATCCCTCTGAGTGTGTCTCTTCTTACTTTTAGTCTCATCTAAGCTAGGTCCTCTTTCACACAAGCTTAACTTTATCTCTCCGTGGATCCTTCTCCACCTGTCTATTGTTTTGCGCTCCATTTCTGATTGTCGGCTCCAATCTTTCAAAGCCTATTTCTTGGTCTCTGTTTCCTATCTCTCTGTCTCTTATCCCCGTCTTCCTATATGTATTTACTAGAAACAAAAATCAAAACAGAAACCTGGCTCTGTGCATTTGTCCCATCTTCCTGTGTCTTCATCTGGCCACTCTGAACAGTTTACACTGGAATTAGTCTGCTAGATAATGTGAAGCTATAAAAGGCTTCAGGAGGAAGAAGTAGGCCTGGCAAGAGGCAAGTGGCAGGGTGTGGAATTTCATGGTTCTGCCAAAACCTCCTGAAAGGCATGGCCTCTGAGGTCAAGGTTAGCATAAACCCCCTCAACTCAGCCTCTTGAAGAAAGACAAAGAATGCTGCATTTATTGAGAGGTCTGGGAAGCGGTAGTTTTCAGAGTGAAATTCCATCCGGAAGCTGGAATCTAGAGTATTTCCTGTTGTAATGTTTCTTCCAGACATGGAGAGTCTAAACTTGCCACGTAGCACGTGCACTCCATATATATATATATATATATATATATATATACAGTGAAACTCAGAGTTGCATTCAGAACCCACCATTATTAGCAACCCACACCCCGGCAGAGGCATGACAATACTTAGAATCACTGATTTTCACAGATGTCGAAACTCAGAGGCATGGAAAAGCACATAGGCTTAATCATTTGCTGGCAGAGATGCAAGAATACACAGGGACATTGAAAACCCATGGAATTGCCCCTTCCAGCTCAGAGACCTGTGCAAACTGATACAGAAGAAGAGCTCCACAGAGGCATCCCACTGACTTCCCTTTGAAAACTCTTTTAGTCTTATATTATTGTCTACTCAGGACAGCAGAGCATCGTGTATAAACACACGCATTCACAGACGAGTATATGCAATCATGAAATCATAAATATTCAAAGTCATGGAATTACACATAGCCAATTTTTTGGAAGTGCAAGGGAGCCAAACTCCCTCCAGCCCCCAAATGACAGGCAGACTGTCCCCCTGATGCCCCCACCCTGGTTTTGTGAAGGCACTGCCAGGCATTCCAGCCAGAAATCCTGACTTTTAGGAACTAGACAGAAATAATCTGAAAATTTGAATAAGATAGAGAAACATAAAATAATAAAAATGTTATAAAGTATTATAAAAAGAACTTGAGCAGATCACTAAGAATTAACAAAATTGAAATGTAATTCATGAGCTGGGGACATAACTCAGTTGGTAGAGTGCTTGCCCAGCATGTACAAAGCTTTGGGTTTGTGGTTCATACCTATGATTTTAGCCTTTGGGAGGTGGAGGCGGGAGAATCAGGAGTTTAAGGACATCCTTGACCACATAGGGAGTTCAAGGTCAGCCTAAGCTATGTGAGAGACTATCTCAAAAAAATCCAATGTAAAATGGTAGTCAGAGACCTCCTTTCTCCATCACCCCAGGCTCAGAAGGTTTTACAGGTGCTCTGCAGTAGATTTTCAAGAAACACTTTATCTTCTTGTTTAGGGGGCTAGCTGCTGAGGGCCTCATACACAGGGCCTCATGCACGTTAGACTACTAGGCAATAATGTTCTCACTGTGTTACACTCGGCCAACTATCTTTATTTTTAATGAATTATTTTATGTTTGGGGGTGTATGGTGTATGTGTGTACTGTGTATATGTGAGTGTGGGTGCATGTGGGCCGCTGAATTCATGTAGACAGCATTTAGGAGCCAGAGGCGGGTAGATCTCTATGAATTTGAGGTCATTCTGGGCTAGATAGTGAGTTCTAGGCTAGCCAGTGCTACATAATGAGACCTTGTCTCAAAACAAAATAAAACAAACAAAAAAACCAACCTGAGCAAATGGTTCCAATGGAGTTTTGGTTCCAGTTGTGGAAATGGCCAAAAGCTCAATTTACAACTGGAGAACAACAATTGCTAGCTGGGGATGAGAACTGCAACAGGTGGAATCCTGCACTGGTTCCACTTTGTAACAATTAAAACAGCGCATCCAATTAAAGGTTGGCTCGGAGGCCATTTAGTCAAGCGTCTTTCTGGGGGTGCTGTGCTGGCTAGTTTTATGTCAACTTGACAAAAGCTAGAGACAGCAGAGTCGAAGGAGCCTCAATTGAAAAAATGCCTCCGTAAGATCGGGCTGTAGCCAAGCCTGTAGGACATTTTCTCAATTAGTGATTAATGGGGAGAGCCCAGCTCATTGTGAGTGGTGCCATCCCTGAGCTGGTTGTCTTGGTTTCGATAAGAAAGCAGGTTGAATAAGCCACGAGGAGCAAGATGGTAAGTAACACTCCTCCATGACCTCTGCACCAGCTCCTGCCTCCAGGTTCCTGCCCTGAGTGATTTCCCACCCTCACTGCTTTTGATGGTGAACTGTGAGTGAAATAAACCCTTTCCTCCCCAAGTTGGCTTTGGTGTTTCATCACAGCAATGGTAACCCTAAAACAGGTGGCACAGAACTAAACTCTGCAAAGGTGGCATGCATATTTATAGCAACTTAAATGGGGTGTCTGCAAGCCCTGTCACCAATGTCATGTAGACTGTGCTGAGACCAGTGTCATTTCAAGGCACCAAGCCCTCTCCAATAACTGAAGAACTGATACAATTTTGGAAGGGACATCACACATTCCTGTCTTGTACATAGATGGTATAAGTAGGGGCACTAACAGGGCTGGATTGCTGTGGTGGGTTGAATGAGAAGTAGTCCAAATAGGCTCAATATTTACATACTTGCTCCCCAGTTGGTGTTGTTTGAGGAGGCTTTGGAACCTTGGGGAAGTGGAGCCTTGCTAGAGGAAGGAAGTACACATGTCACTGGGGGCAGGCTTTGAGTGTTGGCGCCTCAGCCAACTCCCCACCCCCATCTCCTGTGTGTGGATGAAAATGTGATGGGCCTGCTATGATGGATTCCAAATATACAATTGTAGCTGGAGCTTTTTTTTAGCCCTGTTTGGCCCACAGTCAGGACAAATCTCTCTCACCCTCCAGTCCCGCAGCCGCTCAGACCCAACCAAGTAAACATACAGAGACTTATATTGTTTACAAACTGTATGGCCGGGGCAGGCTTCTTGTTATTTATTTTTTTATCTTAAATTAACCCATTTTTATAAATCTATACCTTGTCACATGGCTCGTGGCTTACCGGTATTTTACATGTTGTTACTCATGGCGGCAGCTGGCAGCATCTCTTTGTTTCAGCCTTTTACATCCCAGAACTTTTTTTTCTCTTTGTCCCGCCTATACTTTTTGTCTGGCCACTGGCCAATCAGTGTTTTATTTATTAACCAATCAGAGCAACACATTTGACATACAGACCATCCCACAGCAATACAATATATCCTGATTATAGCCTTGACAGATGGAGGCCCTGATGGGACAAGCACGTAAGTCAACCTGTCCTGTGCAGGTGGACATCCTAGGACCTATGCCTGCCAGTGAGGGATGGGAATATGGCCTCATTTGTGTGGCAGCTGCCTTTGAGTCAGCCACGCTCCTGTAAAGACCCTTGCTTGAGTCACCCACCCGTTCGCTAAGCTAGACTTGGGTGGAACTGTTTCTTTGGTCTCTTGTTGGTGCCCTATCTGGTATACAATAGATACTGTTCATGTCGCTCCAGGAAAAGTCATATGACAGCAACAATACCGAAAACCGAAACCACAAATCAATACTAACCCATAAGAAAATCTCAGTGAGTTCCAAAAAGCAACACTAAGAGAGACGATTTTCTTTGCTCACAACTGGATAAAACAAGCAATTACTACTAAATGTATCTTCCATTTGAATATGGAAAAAAACTCAATTTTTGGGTCAAAGGAGAAATTCAACTAGAATGCTGAATTTCTAGACAATGACAGGGAAACACCACTGTGGTGATTTGAATGAGAAGTGCCCTCCCATAGGTTCCAGTATTTGAATACTTGGTCCCCAGTTGGTGGCACAGTTTGGGGAGGTTTAGGAAGTATGGCTGTCTTTGCTGGAGGAAGTATGTCACCAGGGGTAGGATTTGAGAGCTTAAATCCTCCTCCTAAGCTCTACTTCAAGTTTGTCCCCTCTGCTTTAAACAGAGGATGTGAGTTCTCAGCTATACACACTTAAATTAAAAACCAGGAAAGTCAGGCCTGGTGACAGGCCTATACTCCCAGCACCTGGGAGGCTGAGGCATGAGGAAGATTCCAAGTTCAAGGCCAGTCTGGACAACATAGTGAGCCCTTGTTTCAAAACAAGGGACATAGCTCAACAGTAATGTGTTTGCTCAGTACCGAATAAAAAGGAAAAATCACAGTGAACAAATATTAGACTCAAAAAGTTACAGGAGCTGGGCGGCGGTGGCGCACGCCTTTAATCCCAGCACTCAGGAGGCAGAGCCAGGAGGCTCTCTGTGAATTCGAGGCCAGCCAGGGCTACAAAGCTACACAGAGTAGCTTAAAAAAAAAAAAGAAGAGCCGGGTGGTGGTGGCGCACGCCTTTGATCCCAGCACTCAGGAGGCAGAGCCAGGTGAATCTCTGTGAGTTCGAGGCCAGCCTGGGCTACCAAGTGAGTTCCAGGAAAGGCGCAAAGCTACAAAAGAGAAACCCTGTCTCGAAAAACCAAAAAATAAAAAAAAAAAGAAAAAAAAAGTAGTTACAGGAAAAAATTATTAAAGGGAAACAAAGAATTAAGAAAGGTAAAAGTTTATTTAATTCTTTCTTTTTTTCCAAGACAAGGTTTCTCTGTGTAACAGCTCTGGCCACCATCACCTGGCTTCTCTTTCTTTCTTTTTTTTTTTTAAAGGCAGGCTCTCATATAGTATAGGGTGACTTCCAACTTGCTACGTAGTCCAGGCCGGTCTTCAATTTCTGATTCTCTTGCCTCTATTTCCCAAGTGCTGGGATTCAGGACAGGTACCACCACACTGGACAACAAAGGTAAGAGGATAAATAAAGCTTTAGACAGCAATGGTACTAATAAACAAGCAAATCAATGAGCTGATTCTGTTTTTTAAAAGCTATTAAATTTGAAAAGCTATTAAATAAAATAGCTCATATATTCAAGAAGAGGAAAAAGCACAAATACATAAAGTAAGAAATGAAAAGGTTTTTTTGTTGTTGTTGTTGTTGTTGAGACAGGGTTTCTCTGTGTAGCTTTGGTGCCTGTCCTGGATCTCACTCTGTAGACCAGGCTGGTCTCGAACTCACAAAGATCTGCCTGGCTCTGCCTCCCCAGTGCTGGGATCAAAGGTGTGCGCCACCACCACCCAGCAAAATGAAAAGTTTGGATATGGCTACAGTAAGAAGATGTTTTAAACATCATAAAGTTGTTTTTTTTTTTCTTTTTGAGAGAGAGTGTCTTCCTATGGCTGGCCTCAGTCTTGCTATGTTGTCCAAGCTGGTTTGAACAAGCTGAGACTTTCCAGCCTCAGACTCCTGAGTTCTGAGATTACAGAAATGTAGCACTTTGCCCACCCATAAAAGCCTTTACATAACTCTGTGCAAAAGGTTTTAAAGGCCAGGAAGAAATGGATAATGTCACAGGAAAATGTCACTTACCAAAACTGTCCCCAAAGAGACAAAAATTCCATATGGAACAATGTCCTTGGAAGACACAGAGATGTTGTAAGGAGCTGTCTGCCCCCTGGCAGTACTAGTCTGAGATCTTTTCACAGCAGGGGGGGAATTAACACCAAAAGCAGATAAACCCAATGCTAATTTGATTTTTCTAAGCCTAAAGAAGGAATGGTTTTTGTTCTATGTGGTTCTGGAGGGGAGGGGGGGATCAAGCCCTGGGCCTCACTCATGTTGGGAAAATACTTTGCCATTATGCCATACTCCTAGCCCAAGGAACCGTTTTAAACCTTTTGTTTGTTTCTGTTTTTTTTTGAGATAGGATCTTACTGTGTATCTCTGGCTGTCCTGGAACTCACTATGTAGGCCAGGCTGGCCTTGAACTCACAGAGATCCACCTGCCTCTGCCTCCCGGAGTGCTAGGATTAAAGGCCTGAGACACCACCATCTACAACTTTTAAATCATTTTATGGAGTAAATACAACAAGATCTGACAAAGATCCCAGGAGTAAAGGTAATTATGTAGACCTAGCCTCACTTATGATTACTGGTACAGAATCCTAAATAACAGAATCCATGACTATGTGGAGTTTATTCCAGGAATGTAAGAATCATTTCAATACTAGGAATTCTACTAATAGAATCTAACGTATTATTTAATTCAAATAGAATAATTATATTATCATTTCCAAAGTATACAGAGTCATTTGAAAACAAAAACTAAAAAAGATGTAGTCTCTCCACTTGGGAATCAGAGTGTGTGGGGGGAGTTTGAGGAAGGAGTGGGCTACATAATAAAACCTTGTCTCAAAAAAAATCCAATACAAAATTCAATATAAGGAGTTGGAGAGGTGATGATGGTTAAGAGCTCTTGCTGCTCTCAAAGAGGAGCTGGGTTCAGTTCCCAGCACCCACATGGTGGCTCACAACCATCCTTAACTCCTGTTCCAAAGGATCTGATAACCTCTACTGGCCTCAGTGGGCACCAGGCATGCATATGACACACATACATACATGCAGGTATAACACGCATATGCATAAAACAAAAATAAATAAGTCTTTAAACATTCAATAAAAGAGGAATATATGGTTTCTTCCTTTAAAACTTTATTATTTAAAAAACTTGCAAATAAAACACCAAACAATCAGACCCAAAGTCTATACATCTCAATGAATATATATACAGTTAGAATAGGCATTTGGAGGGGGCTGGAGAGATGGATTAGAGGTTAAGAGCACTGGCTGCTCTTCCAAAGGACCTAGGTTCAATTCCCAACACCCACATGGCAGCTCACAACCATCTGTATCTCCACCAGTTCCAGGGCTTCTGACACCCTAAGACAGACATACATGCAGGCAAAACACAATGCACATAAAATAAAAAAGAATGACACAGAAACTATGAAAATATTATTAAAAAAGAATAGGCATTTGGAATAGAAGCTGTGGAGCTTCATATTAAAATGTATACTTCCAGTATCAACTGTATTTTACACACTAATCTACTACTAAAACAACAAAAATCACAACAGAATTAGAGCTAGAAAAACAGCCAGGCAGTGGTAGCACACACCTTTAATGCCAGCACTTGGGAGGCAGGGGCAGGTGGATCTCTGAGGTGTAAGTTCGAGTCCAGCCTGGTCTAGAGAGCTCCAGGACAGCCAGGGCTACATAGTGAAACTCTGTCTCAAAAAAACCAAAACCAAAACAACATCAAACTAGAGAAACAGTTAGCTTTATAGTATCTTTCATAACACTGTCCATTACCTGCATTCAGGTCTTCCTCATACCCTAATTAGCTCTTCTTGTTCTCTTTCATGTTATACTGTACCCACATGTACATTTGCTTACACACAGACACATAACACACTATTGGCTAAATTCCACACATGTGAGAGAACATGTAGTTTTTTTTCTTTCTGAGTGTGTAACCTCACTTAAAATTATACATTTGAAGTCCATCCATTTTCCTGCAAATTTAAAAAAATTTTCTGAGACAGAGTTTCTCTGTGCAGCCCTGGCTGTCCTGGAACTTACTCTGTAGATCAGAGTGGCCTCGAACTCAGAGATCCACCTGCCTCTGCTTTCTGAGTGCTGGAATTAAAGGCACGCACCACCGCTGCCCGGCTTTTCCTACAAATTTTTAAATTTCATTTTCTTTTAGACCTGAGCAGTCATAATCCATCTTATACATATATCAAGTTCTCATTATCCATTAATTTGTTGGTGGACAAGTAGGTTGATTTCAATTCTTTGCTAAGTGAATAAAGCAGCAATAATATGAGGGTGCAAATATCTCTATGATAGAGTATGGAGTTCTCTGAGTATGTGTCTCCAGTGAAATAGCTGTGGGCTATGTTATAGTCTGTATTGGTTACTCTGATCTTGAATTTCAGGATTCAAGCGATCCTGTCTTAGCCTCCAGATTAGCTGGGACTACATATATGTATCACACACCTCTCTCTCTCTCTCTCTCTCTCTCTCTCTCTCTCTCTCTCTCTCTCTCTCTCTCTCGATATATATTCTTCCTTGATATAATGCTTTCTCTATATATAGAGATAAATAGATTGTGCAAATCCTACACTTTATTTAATCAGGAAATACCAAACAACACTCGTGTTAAAAATTACAAACAACATTCAGCAGTGGTGGTGCACACCTTTAATCCCAGCACTTGGGAGGCAGAGCCAGGCAGATCTCTGTGAGTTCGAGACCAACCTGGTCTAAAAAGTGAGTTCTAGGACAGCCTGGACAGTTGCACAGAGAAACCCTGTCTTGAAAAAAATCACAAACAAGCTAAAGTGATCTACTTTCTCCACTGTAATTTACCAATTTACCATCTGATTGAAGATAGCAATCATTGCAATTAAAAAAGAGACATCAGAAGCCAGGCATGGTGACTTACACCTGTAATCCCAGTACTTGGGGGTCTGGGACAGACCATGAGTTCAAGGCTAACATGGACTACACAGCTTCAGGTTAGTCTGTATGGCAGATTGAGACCATGCCTCAAAAACATAAACAAAAATGTATGTGGTGTGTGACTCAAACTTGTAATCCCAGAGCTGATGGGAGGCTGATGCAGGAAAATAGCCAGGAGTTTGGGGCGAGTCCTGGCTACATGGTGAGTTCCAAGATAGCCTGGGCTATAGAATAAGACTGTATCTCAAGAAACAAAAGTAGGGGCTGGAGAGACGGCTCAGTAGTCAAGAGCACTGGCTGCTCTTCCATAGGACCCGGGTTCAATTCCCAGCAACCACATGGCAGTTCACAACTGTCTGTAACTCCAGTTCCAGGGGATCTGACACCCTCATGCCAATGCACATGAAATAAAATTTAATAAATGATAAAAAGGAAACAAAAGTAGGGGCTGAAGAGATGAGTCAGTGGTTAAGAGCATTTGTTGCTCCTACAGAGGACCTGGGTTTGATTCCCTGAACTGATGTCAGGTTCCTCCCCACCATCTGTAATTCCAGCGCCAGGGAATTCATGCCTCTGGCATCTGCAGGATCTGCAACCATGTGCATGTAACCACATGTACTCGAGTGCACACACACATACTGAAAAATAATAAACATTAAAAAGAACCAAAAATGAACAAGAAAGAAGAAAAATAAAAACTTAAAATTGGAATACAGGAAGTAAAGCTATCACTGTTTATAGATAATAAGATTATATGGGCAGAAAATATGACCAATCAATAGACTATTAAAATCAGAAAACTCAGTAAGGTATTATGATAAAAAATTTATGACCGGGTGGTGGTGGCGCATGCCTTTAATCCCAGCCCTTGGAAGGCAGAGGCAGGCGGATCTCTGTGAGTTTGAGGCCAGTCTGGGCTACAGAGTGAGTTCCAGGAAAGGTGCAAAGCTACACAGAGAAACCCTGTCTCGAAAAACCAAAAAAAAAAAAAATATGTAAATCAGTTAGGAGATATATAGAAGAGAAGGCTCTAGAAAGACAAAATACCTAGAAACAACTTTAAAAAGAAATGCCCCAAACCTTTATGAGAAACATTCATTTAACACCTCAAAGAAACAAACAGAAAGGTGTCTTAGATAGGAAGACTCACAATTATACAAACGCCAAATGAATTTTTCTTTTCTTTTTGTTACTACAATTACATCATTTCTCTCCTTCAAACCCTCCCTTCAAGGAGTTGGAGGTGTGTGTGTGTGTGTGTGATCAAAACAGATAGTGTGAAAAAACACTTTTGATTAAAAGAATGTAAAAAACTCATCTTTATCCTTGGATTAACTGTCTCCTCTCCCTTTTTCTGTTGGGGTTGTTGGCTTTTCTTTTGTTTCTAGAACCTTGTTAAATACCTAGAAAGAAAACACTTGTCAGTGATGACAGTTGTCAGTTTTGGTTTGGTTTTGTTTTTTGAGGCAGGGTTTTGTGCACTCAAGGCTGGCCTGGAACTTGCTATGTAGCTAAGGATGACTTTGAACTCCTGATGCTCTTACCTCCACCTCCCAAATGCTGTGTTTACTGGTGCCCATATTTTTTGGTTGTCATTTTTTTTTACTTTGCTAATGGCTGTTTGCAATCAAATTTCTTAAGATTAAAAAAGATTTATTTATGTATGTATATGAGTACTCTGTCTAAATGTTTGTCTGCACACCATAACAGGGCATAAGTTTCCATTATAGATGATTGTGAGCCACCATGTGGTTGCTGGGAATTGAACTCAGGACCTCTGGAGTTAATAACAGCCAGTGTTATTAACTGCTGAGCCATCTCGCCAGCCCAAGATTTGTTTTTTAATTTTCCTTTATGAGTGTTATTGTATGCATACTATGTGTGTGCCTGGTGCACAGAGAGGTTAGAAGAAGACCCTGTAACTGGTGTTATGAATGGTTGTGAGCCACCATATGGGTGCTGGGAATTGAACCTTGGTCCTCTACAAGAGCAACATATGCTCTAAACTATGAGCCATCTCTCTAGCCCCAGATTTATTTGTATTTTCAAGTGTGTGTGTGTGTGTGTGTGTGTGTGTGTGTGTGTGTGTGTGCCCATAAGTGCAGGTGTCTTAGGAGGGCAAAGATACCAGATCCTCCCTTGAGTTGGAGTTACAGGCAGTTGTGACCACCCAAAATCTGGTCCTCTGCAAAAGCAACAGACATGCTTAACCACTGAGCAATCTCTCCAGCTGCTCCAATCAGCTTTTTGTATCTATGGAAGTGATTTATTTTATTCTTCCTTATCTGTTTTTCTTTTCTACTGCTACTTATTTTATTCAGTTAGTTTAATAGGAATCTTACCATGTAGCCCAAAAGTAGTTTTGAGCTCCTTGGATCAAGGATCCTCCTGCCTCAGCCTCTTGAATATCTCACACTACAGCTGTGTGCCACAGTAGGTTTTCTTTTATGGGCTCTAGATTTTGATTCATATATTTTATAATATATTGTATTTTATGATGTATTGTATATTTGTATCTTTAATTATGTGTATACGTGCACATGAGTGCAGGTGTGCCATGTTTATTCATTTTTTTTCTTTTTTTTTTTCCGAGACAGGGTTTCTCTGTGTAGCCCTGGCTGTCCTGGGACTTGCTCTGTAGACTAGGCTGGCCTTGAACTCACAGAGGTCCTCCTGCCTCTGCCTCATTAAAGGTGTGTGCCACCACCACCTGGCCCTTTGCCCACCTCTTGCCATTCCTTTCCTTTCTCCAGTAGCCCCTTGTGGTGGTTTGAATGAGAATGTCCCACATAGGCTCATATATATGAACACTTGTTCCCCACTTAGAATTGTTAGGGATTAGGAGTATGGTATTGTTTAAGGAGATGAGTCACGGGCAGTGGGATTTGAGGTTTTCAAAAGGCCACACCATTTCCAGTTAGCTCTTTATGTCTTATTGTTGCTAGAGTTTTCCTGCCTGGCCCACAGTCAGGACAAATCTCTCTCACCTGCCAGTCCCACAGCCACTCAGACCCGACCAAGTAAACACAGAGACTTATATTGGTTACAAACTGTATGGCCATGGCAGGCTTCTTGCTAACTGTTCTTACAGCTTAAATTAATCCATTTTTATAAATCTATACCTTGCCATATGGCTTGTGGCTTACTGGTACTTTACATCTTCCTTGTCCTGATGGCAGCTGGCAGTGTCTCCCTCACCCAGCTTCCTGTTCTCTCAATTCTCCTCTCTGTTAGTCCCGCCTATACTTCCTGCCTAGCCACTGGCCAATCAGTGATTTATTTACTGACCAATCAGCAACACACTTGACATACAGACCATCCCACAGCATCTTATGCTTGTGGATCAGACATAAGCTCTCAACTACTGCTCTAGGGTCATGCCTGCTTGCCCGCTGGCCTGCTCTCCACCATGATGGTCATGGACTCACTTTCTGAATCTGTAAGTCCCTAATAAATACTTTCTTTTATAAGTTGCTTTGGTCATGGTGTTTTGTCAAGCAATTGAAAAGTAACTAAGACACCCCCTCTTATGTTTCATGAATTGCAGTGGGTAGCCATTCTAGCTTTGGTCAGGAAGTTCCAACCCCCACTGAGGCTTCGGTAACTATCACGCTTACAAGGTAGGGCCAAGAGAGGGCTCTGAAGACCCAAGATCTGGATGTGCCACCTTCTCTTAGTTCCTGGAATTCTCTCTCCTTGTCCTGCCTATACTTCCTGCCTGGCCACTGGCCAATCAGTGTTTTATTTATACAGAACGATATCCACAGCAATTAATGACCCCCATTTTTCATCTACCTAAGTATTCACAATGCTTGGTAATACCCTTCCACACTGACTGAGTTTAGCCATGTGATTTGCTATACCAATGGAATAGTAGTAGCAAACTTGATATAAAAAGAAATTTCCTGGGCAGTGGTGGCGCACGCCTTTAATCCCAGCACTCGGGAGGCAGAGCCAGGCAGATCTCTGTGAGTTCGAGGCCAGCCTGGGCTACCAAGTGAGTTCCAGGAAAGGTGCAAAGCTACACAGAGAAACCGTGTCTCCAAAAACAAACAAAAAAAAAATTCAAAAAGCTGTTGGGTATTTTCTTTTCTCTTTTGGACATCAGCCAAAGCTGTGAAAATATACCCAGGCTAGCCCACTAGGGAGTTGTAGAACTAAGTGTAGACATCTCAGTTTGTTTTCTACAAGATCCAACCTCTAGCACACCCAATGGAGTGCAGACATAAGTTAGCCCAGTTGAGATGAACAAGAGCCTGACCCAAAACACAGAAACTTCCCACTGACACACAGATTCTAAGTTCGGGTACATAAACATTCATTTCAGTATTTATTTATTTATTTATTTATTTTTGAGACTGAGTTTTTCTGTGTAGCCTAGCTATCCTGAAATTCTCTCTATAGACCAGGCTGGTCTTTAATTCAGAGATTCACCTGCTTCTGCCTCCCAAGTGCTGTGATTAAAGGTGTGTCCCACCTCTGCATGACTCTTCCTTTCATTTTTTTAAAGTTTACTTTTAATTATGTGTATTTGTGTGGGTCTGTGTTTGGGGTATGTGCACATGAGTGCTGGGATCTGCAGAGGCCAGAGGCATTGGATCCCCTGGGTTAGAGTTACAGGCAGTTGTTGAAACAACTCATGGGTGCTGGAAATTGAAGTCTGGTCTTCTGCAATAACCATATGCACTCTTACCTGCTAAGCCATTTCTCCTGCCCTTATTTCAGATTTTACAAAGCACTATAGTGACAGAAAATGCTTTTCATTCTTTTCAGAGTTATCCTGCCTGCACTTTCTTGTGTCCTGGAACTCTGTCTGTAGGCCAGGCTGGCCTTGAACTCTCAGAGCCTAACCTGCCTCTGCCTCCTGAGTGCTGGGATTAAAGGTGTGCGCCACCATCCAGCCTGCACTTGCTTGTTTTCAATATGAATTTAGGGTTAGCTTGTCTGCTTTCAGAAAAAGACGGATTGGTATCTCTCTTTTTAGAGATAGATTATTACATTTTTACTTATTTTTTTTGTGTGTAAAAATGCAGGCATGTGCATGCCATGGCACATGTGTGGAGTCAGAGAACAATTTTGTGGAGTCATTTCCTCTCCTTCTACTTTTATGTGGGTTCTGGGGACTCCAGGCAATTCGCCTGGCTTTCAAGGTCTTTGCCTGAGAGGCTATCTCACCAGCCCCAAATTGGTATTTCTAACAGACTTACACTAAATTTATGAATTCATACAAAAGCCAAGCTCAGCGGCACATGTCTGTAGTCCCAGCTAAGCTGGAGGCTGAGGTGGTAGTGCTTGAGTCCTGGAGTTTAAGAACAGGGTGGCCAACATAATTAAATTTAAAAAATGAATTTGTATTACCAACATGACTGCCTAAGCATGAGCTGGACAAGGACATGCCAAAGTGGATGGGAAAACCCCACAAGGTCTCAAGCCTACACAAAGAACTAAGGCAACCAGGGAATGCTGAGAGTGGGAGAAATAGTCTTCCCCAGGGAGGAACACACCAATTGGTTCTCTAATACCAAATGGTCAGCCCTGAAAACATACATGTGAGCACAGACTAAGCAGGTTGTATTTAGGATATATATGAACGTACATACATATATATGCATGCAATAACAATTAATGACAAGGAGACCATGTGAAAAAGAGCATAATGTATTGCATGTTCATCCAGTGTTTCTAGTGAGGTATCCAGTGAGGCAGGATCTCAGATACACAGATTCCTGCACATCCATGTTTAGTTTAGTGCAGCAATAGTCACAGCCAGCTTGGACTACAGACTGAACCCTGTCTCAAAAAAAAAGAACTGTTGTACAATGATTTATAATTGTATTAGAGTTTTCATCATTGTTGTATTTTGTTTTTATGTATAACACACATTTTTAAATATCAAAGCTATTTTAAAATTATACTTTGGGGAGAATCACTGTGTGTTCAAGGCCATCCTGGGCTACATAGCGAGAATCAGGCCAGCCAGGACTACACAGTGAGACCCTGCCTCACTGGATGCCTCACTAGAAACACTGGATGAACATGAAATACATTATGCTCTTTTTCACATATCCATATTTCATGTCAGGAGGTCGTAGCACATGCCTTTAATCCCAGCACTCAGGAGGCAGATGCAGGCAGATCTTTATGAGTTCAAGGCCAGCCTGGTCTACAGGGCTAGTTCCAGCACAGCCAAGGATAGACAAACTGTCTCAAAAAACAGACAAACAAACAAACAAACAAAAACCAAAAACAGCAACAACAAAAAGGTGTATACCATCATGCCCAGCTCCATAGTGATTTTCATATAAACCAGTGGCTGGACTAATTTATAAAGAGAAAAATGTTAAAGTCTAATAAAGAACAGAGTTAGGTAAAGGTGTATTGAACAGTCCATAGTCATTGTTCTTGGATGGAGTGAGTTGTTATAATGATGCCAACTATTTTTTGGTGTGTGTGTTTGTGTGTTTGTGTGTGTGTGTGTGTGTGTGTGTATACTAGAGGTCAACATCAGGAGACTTCCTCTATTCCTTCCCATCTTATTTTCTGAGACAGGGTCTTCCACTGAATCTGGAGCTCCCAGATTCAGCTAAACTGGCTGGCCAGTGAGCTCCAGAGGGGCTACAGACACACCTAGCTTTGACATGGGTGCTAGGGATCCAGATTCTGGCCTTTATATTACACAGCAACCAACTGAGTTTCTCCAGGCTTCAATCCTCTTAAAATAATTCATAAATTCGAGCTGGGCGGTGGTGGCACACGCCTTTAATCCCAGCACTCGGGAGGCAGAGCCAGGTGGATCTTTGTGAGTTCGAGGCCAGCCTGGTCTACAGAGCAAGATCCAGGAAAGGCACAAAGCTACACAGAGAAACCCTTTCCTGAAAAACCAAACAACAACAACAACAACAAAATTCATAAATTTATGCGGTAACATATAAAATCATTTTAAAAGAAGACTAAAGGGAAGGAACTGCCCTATCAGACACTAAATTATATTATAAGACATTAAAATCAAATGACATTAATGCAGCAACAAAGATCTCTATATGTGTGTCATGGTATATACATATATGTATACATACACACACACATATATGTATACATATACACACATATGTATGTATGTATATATAAATGATAAAAGTGGCATGGGAAGTTAATGAGAAAAAAGGAGAAACTGTTTTGTATTTGATGGCAGGAATTCAAGTTCATTACATGAAAAGAAAGAAAACTGCATCCCTACCTATTACTACTCATAAGAGTGGATTCTAACATACTAGGCCTCGTGGCACAGGCTTTTAATCCCACATTTGGGAGTCAGAGGCAGGCAGATCTCTGTGAGTTCCAGGCCACTCTGGTCTACATAATGAGTTTCAGGATAGACAGACAGAGAGCTACATAGTGAGACCTTGTCTCAAAACAAAAATGTGGATTCCACATAGATAGAAATATAAATTTAGGCCGGGCGGTGATGGCGCACGCCTTTAATCCCAGCACTTGGGAGGCAGAGCCAGGCGGATCTCTGTGAGTTCAAGGCCAGCTTGGGCTACCAAGTGAGTTCCAGGAGAGGCGCAAAGCTACACAGAGAAACCCTGTCTCGAAAAACCAAAAAAAAAAAAAAAAAGAAATATAAATTTAACCATCAAAACCATATTAACAGAAAAAAGGGAGAATACCTTTGCAACCTACAAGGGAACTACTTTAAAAATAAATTTTCCAAACTAAATCTGCAAAGAAAATACAGTGAAGGCTTACTGTAGTTGCCAACAGCAGTTAGATAGAGAGGATATTCTCCATGTTCTCCTATGTACTATCTTGCTGAAAATATTTAATCTTAATATAATCTCAGAGAACAAGAAGATAAATCTAGAACTTGGGACATTCTACAAAACAAGTAGATTGGACTCTTCAAAACTATCAATATATTCAAAACAACAACTGGGCATGGTGACAGACATCTGTAATTCCAATAGCTAGGGGTAGAGGCAGAAGAATCAGGAGTTCAAACTGGGTGGTGGTGGCGCACACCTTTAATCCCAGCACTCGGGAGGCAGAGGCAGGCAGATCTCTGTGAGTTTGAGGCCAGCACGGTCTACAGAGTGAGTTCCAAGACTGCCAGGGTTACAGAGAAATTCTGTCTCAAAAAACAAAAACAAACAAACAACAAAAAACTCCAACAAAACAAAAATCCTACAAACAAACAAACAAAACAAACCAGGTTAAATGTAATACATACATCTTGATGAGATACTGGGATCAAAAAATGAAATAGTTTTAAAAATATTTTGAGGATAATTGGGTAATTTGAGACTGTGACATGCATATATTTGTATACTGAAGATCTATTTATGCCTTAGATATATACGTTAATCTGCATTAACCTTTTTTTTTTTTTTTTGGCTGCGTTGGGAATGGAATCCAGGGCCTTGCTAGGCAAATATTCTGCTACTGAGCTACAACCACAGCCCTGGACCATATTTAACTGCATTATTTAAGTACTGGGGTTATCTGTAGTATGAGTGATTGAACTCTAGGCTTTACACATGCTAGTCAAGTGCTCTCTCACGGAGCTATATCATCAGCCTGCTTTTTGACTTTTTAAAAATTGAGACAGGGTCTCATTCAGTTGCCCAGGCTGGTCTTGAACTCACTCTGTAGCTCACACTGCAGGACTAGGGGTGAGGTTAGCTCAGTGGTAAAATGCTTGTTTTTCTTTCTTTCTTTAGTCTATGTGTTTTTCACATCATGTATCTTGATCCCATTCATTCCCCGTCCTCTCAGATCTGCTCTCCACCCCTGCAACCCCCTCCCCTGTAACCCCCTCCCCCAAGAAAACAAAATTCAAGAAAAAAGGAAGAAAATAATATGAGAAAAAATTTAAAAAGGAATTAAAAATCTTGTCATGGAAGATGCAGTGAGCCCCAACAAGTCACACCATATACCCCTTTGTCTGTATATCTCTACTTGGAAGTGTTCATTGCTAAGAGTCTGGTTGGAGGCCCCTGGTCTCCACTACATTGTCAATGCTGGGTCCCCACTAGGACTCTTCCTGGACATCCCACTGGTGCCCTGTGTTGTGGAGATCCTGCAGCTTTGGGTCTGTGAGTCAGGTCCCTTCACGTGCTCCAGCAGATCATAGATGGGGTGGATGTTGGGGCAGGCCAAGTCACAAGCCTGGGTCTGGGCCTGGGCAGCTGTAGGGTTGGTCTGCCAGATGGGAAGTGGGGACAGCTCTCCCATGTTCACAATTTCGGGGCTGGCTCGCCCATACCTGCACTAATAATGTTGGCTCTATTGTGTTGCCCTGGTCAGGTGTGTAGGGCTTGCTCCCCTGAATGTTGCAGCTGGTGGGGGTCAGGGATAGCTCTCCTGTTCTTATGACCAGAGGGCAAGCTCTCCTATCTGCTCCAAGTGTTGATGGGGGGCAGGTAGAATGCTTATAAACATGCATTAGTCTAAATTCAAACCTGGTACTAAAAATAGCACAAGGGGCTGGAGATTTAGCTCACCAGTTAGGAGTACTGGTAACTTTTTAGAGGACTGGGTTTCAATTTCTAGCAGTCACAAGGTGGCTTACAACTGAATAACTCCAGTTCCAGGGGATCTGACCCCCTCTTCTGGCCTGTCTGGGCACCAGGCACACACATAGTGCACAGACATATATTAAGGCAAAACTCCTTTTAAAAAAAGAAAAAAGAAAAGCAGCCAGGTGTGGTGGTGCACGTATTTAATCTTAGCACTCAGGAGGCAGAGGCAGGTGGATCTTTGTAAGTTTGAGGCCAGCCTGGCTATACAGTGAATTGCAGGATGGCCAGGGCTGCACAGAAATGCTGTCTCGAAAGAAAAGAAAGAAAAAAAGAAAGAAAGAAAGAAAGAAAGAAAGAAAGAAAGAAAGAAAGGCAAAACACCTATACACATAAAATAAATAAAATTGAAAATACTGGTAATTAAAGTGGCTTATAGGTGTTGCAGCTGGGTAGAGCTGTTTAATTGCTTCCCTCCCTTGGCAGCTTGTATAGTGTTTTCTAGAAGCATGGAAGCTAGACCATAGGAAAGAGGCTTTCAGGTTAGACCCATCTCAAGTCATCTGAGTGTGTCCTAAGTGTAGAGTGCCTTCAGCAATAGGGGCTTACCCTCAAGCTCTGAGAGGCAACCAAGAGCTACATCAACAATCTGTATTGTTTTCAGTCACTTGGACTACCCTGGCCAATCATTTGAAAGGAGGTTTCCAGTGCCTGGTACTGGGGTTTTGTTAGTCTACGGATTTTGTGGGGAGCCTTGTCAGCTTAAGTGGTTTACCTTCCTTTAGGATATAATAAATACCATCACATATACAGTATATAATTTTAGGTAAATATAAACTAATGACTCCCGGAAGCTGTATCACATAACCTTGGTGTTGTCCATGGTCCTTCCTCTCCTGCACTGACTGTCCTCTTCCCTTCCCAGCTGCAGCCCATTCCCCTTCTTCCTTTCCTCCCTTTGTGTCACTTGCTTCCTGCTAGTCCCCTCCCAAGCCCTACCTCCACCCCCACCTATGATCCTTTTATACCTTCTTGGTTTCTGTGCTTACTCCATACTCCATGTTGTATTCATCTGAGGCTTTCGAGCTAGGAACCACAGATGGGAGGAAAAACAGGGCATCTGTCCAGGTCTATGCCATTTCATGCAATGCAATCTTTTCTACACCTGTCCATTTACCTGAAAATTTCATGAGTTCATTCTTCTTTACAGCTGAATAGCATTACATTGCATGTATGTATCACCCTTACCAGCATGGCAAGACACGCATAAGAGGCACTCAAATGTTGTTGACACTCAACGGGAGGAAAATCATGCCTGGTATTGGAAACATACCCAGCCTCCCAGGATAGCGAGGTCAAGGAACATAAAAAGAATCTACTACTGCTACCTTGCTAGTGCTAGACCACCATAATTCCTTACTATATCCTAAATTTTATCCCTATACTCAGCCAAGTGTAGCTACCACCCCTCATCAATCTCTCTCTCTCTCTCTCTCTCTCTCTCTCTCTCTCTCTCTCTCTCTCTCTCTCTCGTTTTGCTTTTCCAGACAGGGTTTCTTTGCGTAGTTTAGGTGCCTGTCCTGGATCTCGCTCTGTAGCCCAGGCTGGCCTCGAACTCACAGAGATCCTGCTGGCTCTGCCTCCCGAGTGCTGGGATTAAAGGCGTGTGCCACCACCGCCCAGCAAAGAAGCCTCTCTTTACAGCAAATGGAGACCATCACAGCAAACCACAACTGGACACAGTGCAGAGATACACTGGATTGTGGGGAACCCAGCCCCAATGGATATGCAATTCCAGCATCTATGGTTCAAGGAACGTGACAGGAGAGGGGCAGAAAGTTTGTGAGAGCCAGAGGACCAAGAAGTCTGCTGTGAGACAGTCTCTCCTAGACAGGGCTGCATAAACAAGGCCAACAATGGGAATATCAGTGGACATGTTAGCGTGGAAGGGGGCAAATTTCTCAGGGTTCACTCCTAGACAAAGAACTACAGACAACTAATAACTGCTGGGAGATGAATTAGTCTCTCCCAGGGATGAGGCCTCTCACCGGCTGTCTACTGAAACCACATACACACAACCAATAAAAAATGGACTCAGCTGGCTACATTTATATATACAGACACACAAATACGTTTGTAACAATAATTATCAAAGAAAAAGAGGCTCTCAACTTGAAAGTGGGGGACAGTTTTGAGGTAAGGTAGCTAAGAGGGGCTGGAGGGAGGGAGGGAGGGGCAAACGTAGTATAATTCTATTTCAATAAAAACATTAAAATGAGCTGGGCAGTCGTGGCACACACCTTTGATCCTGGTACTTCGATCCCAGCGGAGGCGGAGGCAGGTGGATCTCTGTGAGTTTGAGGCCAGCCTGGTCTACAAAGTGAGTTCTAGGACAGCCAGGGTTGTTACATAGAGAAACCCTGTCCTGAAACTCCCCCTCCCAAAAAAACATTAAAATAAAATAATAAAATTAAATAGTACAAGTTGTAAAAGGATATGTGAAAAGTGAGAACTTTTTTTGAGACAAGGTCTCACTGCAGCACAGGCTGGTCTGGAACTCACTATATAGCGAGCCTTAATCTCGTGGCAATCTTCATGACTCAATGTATAATTTAAAAAATCTAGAAAACATTACAACATTATATATATATAATATATATATATCACATATATAAGCAATACACACACATACATACACACACACACACACATATGGAGATCCACAAGCAATATCTTTAAAGGAGAACCACCAACCAGGCATAGTACCATCTAGCTGCAATCCCAGCACTCAAAAGGCTGAGGTAGGGGTGATCAAAGCAAGAGGCCAGCCTGGACAACATAACGTGTGCAGGCTAGTTCATGTCAACTTGACATAAGCTGAAGTCAGCTATCTATGAAGAGGGAACCTCAATTAAGAAAATGTCTCGGGCTGGAGAGATGGCTCAGTGGTTAAGGGCACTGACTGCTCTTCCAGAGGACCTGGCTTGGATTCCCAGCACCTGCACGGCAGCTCACATCTGTCTGTAACTCTAGTTCCAGAGGATCTGACACTCATGGCAAAACACCAATGTACATAAAATAGAAATAATTAAAAAGAAAACAAAATGCCTCTCAAGTCAGGTGTGGTGGCACATGTCTTTAACCCTAACATTCTTTAACCCCAGCACTTGAGGCCAGCCTGGTCTACAGAGAGAATTCCAGGACAGAAAGGACTACTAAAACCTGTCTCACAAAACCCAAACCCAAAACAAAACAAACAAAAAAAGGGAAAGAAAAGAAAAAAGAAAAAGCCTCCTAAGGTCAGGCTGGAGGCAAGCCTCTAGGGCATTTTCTCAATTAGTGATTGATGGGGAAGGGTACCATGGTAGTGGTACTATCCCTAGGCTGCTGGTCCTGGGTTCTATAAGAAAGCATGCTGAGCAAGCCATAGGAAGCAAGCCAGTAAGCAGCACTCCTCCATGGCCTCTGCATCTGCTCCTGCCTCCAGGTTCCTACCCTGTCTTAATTCTGTCCTGATTTTCCTCAGTCTTGTGATATAGAAGTGTAAGCCAAATAAACTCGTTCCTCCCCTAACTGCTTTTGGTCATGGTGTTTCATCACAGCAATAGGAACCCTAACCAAGACATAGTGAGACCCTGTTTCAAAAAAAAAAAAAAATCAGGTCGGGTGGTGGTGGCGCATGCCTTTAATCCCAGCACTTGGGAGGCAGAGGCAGGAGGATCTCTGTGAGTTCAAGGCCAGCCTGGGCTACACAGAGGAAACTCTGTCTTGAAACAAACAAAGAAAAAATCAGGAGAGAACAAACAAATACAGGATGTTGATTATCTCTAGACATACATAGGAGGCTTAATTTTTTTGTCTAATATTTTATCTTCTAAACTGGATAGTAAATATGTGGGTGTTTGCTATACATTTTCAATGGTTTGTGAGCCTGAAATAAATAATTCATATTTTTATTTATAATTTTAAAGTCAAAGATATACAACAAAATATTAAAAATAGTTAAATTTATATCAGCAGTGGCTTATTAGGTTTTTTTTTAGGGGGGAAGCTTTCAAGACAGAGTTTCTCTGTGTAGCCTTGGCTGTCCTGGAACTCACTCTGTAGACCAGGCTGGCCTTGAACTCACATTGATTCACCTGCCTCTGAGTGCTGGGATTAAGGGCGCATGCCACCAACTGCCTGGTTAGTTAGGCTTGGCTGTGATAAAACACCATGACCAAAACTAACGTGTTATCTGAAAGGGTTTATTTCAGCTTACACTTTTGGGTAATTGTCCATCACTGAGGGAAGTCAGGGCAGGAACTCAAATAGGGTAGGAACCTGGAGGCAGCTGCTGAAGCAGAGACCATGGAGCAAGTGAGTGCTGCTTACTGGCTTGTTCACCATGGTTTGTTTGCTTGCTCAGCATGCTTTCTTATTATCCCCATCCCAGGAACCCTTGCACCACTCGTCCAGGGGTGACACCACCCACAATGGGCTGGGCTCTCCCACACCAATCACTAATTAAGAAATTTGTTGGATGGTAGTGGCGCACGCCTTTAATACCAGCACTCTGGAGGCATAGGCAGGCAGATCTCTGTGAGTTCGAAGCCAGCCTGGTCTCCAAAGTGAGTTCCAGGAAAGGCACAAAGCTACACAGAGAAACCCTGACTCGAAAAACCAAAAAAAAAAAAAAAAAAAGAAAGAAAGAAAGAAAGAAAATTTGCCCCCCTCCACACACCTACAGGCCAATCTTGTGGAGGCATTTCCTCAACTATGGTGCCCTTTTCTCAGATTACTCCAGCTTGTGTCAGGTTGACAAAAACCCCATCCCAACCAACCAATCAACCAAACTCCCAGAAAAAATAAAACTACCAGCCTAGACAAATAACTTTCTAATTCTGAACAGCATCAGAGTCATGGGCTGGCTTATTAAAATATTAATTATGGGGCCCCATGACCAGAATTTTAGTTAAGAAAATTAGGTTTGACTCACGAATTTGCATTTCCAACAAATTCCAGAATGGTCATGTCCTCTGGTAGTCCAAGCACCACATTTTGAGAACTACTAATGGAAAAAATAAGATTATTTTTGAATTTTATCCTCCTTACATTTCTGTGTTTTTCATGTACCTGAGAAGCATGTATTACGTTACAGGTTTTGTTGTATCATAAACTCACTTTCATCTAGACTCGGCACTTTCATGTTCTTCCTGGAGACAACCATTTAAGATCCACGACTGAACTGGAGATGGGAACTGGAGATGTAGTTCAGATGCTAGAGTGCTTGCCTAGCATGCAAGAGGCATTGGATTGGATCCACTGCAGGGCACACATTTAAATTGGGTGTGGTGGTACATATTTATAATCTTATTACTCCAGTAGTGCATGGAGAAGGAGTTTAAGGCCATCTTTGCTACACAGAAATTCTGAGGCCATACTGGACTACAAGATACTCTGTCTCAAAACCAAGAATTTCCTTTTTAAGACATTCTGGCTGTGCAAAGCTGGCTCTTCTTCAATTCCCGATCCTCCTGTCTTAGACTCTGTAGTCCTGAGGATTACAGGTATGCATAACATACCTGGCACTTATTTTTCTCTTTATCCTGACCCATTTTTTCCCAATGCTATCTACTAAATTGTTCAATCCCCACTTATTTGCAGTGCACGTCTTAATTTCACTTAACAAATTTGCTTGAAGCCTGTGTTGTACTGGGTCTCCTTGAGAGTTCAAAGACAAATTGTCCCTGCTCTGAGGAGTCCTCTCTCCCGTGTAATGAAGCCACGTTAAGTATAGTATAGGGACTGGAGAGATGGCTCAGCGGTTAGGGGTGCTTCTTGCTCTTGCTGAGGACCTGGGTTTGATTGCAAGCATTCATATGGTGGCTCACAACCATCAGCAACTCCAGTTTCAAGGGATCCAACGCTTTCTTATCTCTTCAGGCATCAGGCACATACGTGGTGCACATACATACATAAAGGCAAACACTTGCACACATAAAATCAAACGAATCTATTAAAAAACTTTAATAAAAAATTACTATAGTGTAGTATTGTGCTAAATCCCAGACAGGTAAAGGTAAGGACTGCTATGATTCTTACTCAACTGGGAGCCAGGGAAAGTGTCATAAAAACAATTGCATAGAAACTTCATATAAGTGACAGGAGTTAGGCTTTAAAGAAATAGAACCTGCAAATGTTGTGACGACTTTGGGGGTTCGGAGGAATCTGGTGTCTAGGGTGAAAGGTAACAGTGAATCCTATACTGTAAGAGGAAGGCGGGCAAAAGGGTTATTTTCAGCGGGGATGGGTTGAAAGGGAAGAAACACTCCTTCAGGGTGTTGCCTTACCTAGCCCAACCCCACCCCTAAGGTTTAGGCTTGAGGAGGGAGAAAGGACTGGAATTAAATGACCAGGAAAGATTTAAATTAATAGTTATGTGGGTTTTTTTTTTTTTGAGGGACATCTCACTCCCCAGTCAAGTCAGGAGTCTCTTGAAATGCTTTTTAAAGACATCCTTACCTACCCTCGCTTTACAGCTACGTTTAGTTTCTGCAGACACAGGAATCATACATGAGGGAGATGAGAGGGTAAACCGGTGAATGAAAATCCCAATAGTTCAGGTTCCTGCTCCGGGTGAGCTTTGCTATGTTTCAGGGTCCTATGAGACTAGAAGGCTGCTGAGAACAGCTAACTAACTCACTTCAGGTGGGAAATACTGGTCCAGACAGACACGTGATCCCGGCGGCCATTTTCTCGCACCCGGCCTGTCGCCATCGCCATCTTCCAGAAGGACAAACGATTGCCCCCCTACCCTCTTCTATCGCCGCCAGTGATTTCTTTGACGACTGAGACTGGAGACTATGTATCTTTTTTTTTTTTTTTTTGGTTTTTCGAGAGTATGTATCTTTAACCCTAGCCAGGAGGTCGCACAAAAGAGTTCGTTTTACAAATAGCTTTTGTGGCCACACGAGTATACACACCCACACACCCCGCCCTCACCATCGCCCGGCTGCCGCCCCCCCCCCTTTGCTATTTCTTTACCCGCGGGCAGCCAGGAGGCGGGGCCAGCGTGGGAGCCGGGGCGGGACTGCGCGGAAGCAGCAATTATCTCGAAACTCCGCCCCCGCGCAGTACGCAAAATAGGCGGAGCCACTAGCTGGGCTGGGATCCGGAAGTCCGGGCGGAGCCTAGCTGCGCGGTCCTCGTCAGGCAGCGTTGTGCTTCTAGCAGCTCTCGGAGGTCCCTGCCGGAAGTGTAGGTAAGAGACTACTCTCTTCTTTTTTTCCCTTGTTAGCGCTCACCTAGCCAGCAGTGCAGTGAGGATCGTTTTTTTTAAGGTGAAACCAGAGATGTTCGCCATCCTGGACTAGAGAGGTGAACAGCTGGCTCGCTTCTGAGGTAGAAGGGCCCAGAAGAGGGATACGGATAGCTCCACGTGTGGAGATGCGCTGAACTGCATTCTGGCGGCCCCAGAGAGAGGCTAGTAAGATGCACTCTGGGCCATATGCGTGACACAAAATGTCGGTTGCCTTCTGCCTTTGAGGATATTTGGCGTCATTTCGCTTTACTGCCATTACTCTCTTGTAGACAGACGCCCCCTTCCATGTAGGAGCAGATCTATTACGTTTATATTGCATTACCTAATTTGTAGACAGGTGTCAACCCATCAAAATGGTGGCGGTGACATCGTCCCTGACGTATAAGCAAATAATTTCCAGTACAAAGCTGAACAGTATAGACTTCTTCTGGCTGATTAAGGCACAGATCTTCATCGAGGCATCTCCTTGTCCACCTCCATACTGGTATAGAGGAGCTCAGAAATATGTAATATCTAGAGGAAGAGAACTCCTGATACAGAGACTTGCCCTTACCGTGTCTACCCTTAACTAATCGACACCGTCATCCTGAATATCAAAATGATTAGAGACACGTGCGGGCAGACACACAGACTTACACCCCCCCCCCAGTGGAGACTCCTCACCGTGGAAAATTAGACCCCATACTTACCCCATAATGAATGGCTGTTTTATTGACTTTGTAAAGGCCCACCCCCAAACTGGCTCACAGTACATGGGAATAGACTTTAGTCCATTGAGAGGAAGTTATGTCTGTCAAGAAGACCTCAGGGTGAGCGACTCAGATTTATTCTCCCTCCTTTTGAGGTAGACACAGACTCCATCCTCCAAATGATTAATAATCACCAAATTGACCAAGAGAGAGGCATCTGTGCAGTAGAGATGCAGATCATCCCCCTCATTTAGCCTTGACAGCTAGTGATATCACTGATTACCCTACAATATAGGGCATTTGAACTCTGTCATTTTTTCCCCCCCAGAACTAAGGACAGAACCCAGGGCCTTGCGTCTACCACTGAGCTAAATCCCCAACCCCAACTCTCTCCTTATCTAAAGTATAGGAGCTTAGATTTCTTCTCACCTAGGGTAAAATGAGAGACGCATACTTCCCAAGGTGGGAGCAGATTCATTGAGTTTATAATTGCATGGCCTTATGCCGTCTTATTTCTTAGCCATATAGAGAACCAGAGGCCCTATTCCCTTCACTACTAATATATACTGCTGATTTTAACCCACATGAAATGTACACACACCATTCCTGTCCACCACCTATGGAAGGATTCAGAATAGCCTCCATCAGGCAAAGGTGTGTGGACCCTCCTCATTCAAAGCTGCACGATTTCCTTCATGCTACCTCTTCATAGAAATAAGCATAGCAGCCTTGCTCCTTATTGACAGATGAGTAAAGAGAACTAGGCTCTTCCTTTTCCAACATTAAGAAGTGCCTGGATCAGTGCTCTCTCATGTAGCAGAGACGCACACAACGACTGTGTTGATTTCTTAAGTCAGTGACCCAAGAATAGAGGGACAAATGACTAATCCTTTCTATTGTCAGGGTACAGACCCCAGCTACATATGCAGGTGAGATTTGCCCCTCCCCCCCAAACCCTGAGATTTGGCATTGACGTCAACCTATGCACACATAAGAATTCTAAGAACCTAATTCTCTAGGGTAGAATCCTGGGATTTGTTCCCTTCCACATCTCTAAGGGTAGGTGACTCACAGAAGCCCCCTTTGAAAAAGCAGTCCACTTCATGAAATAACAAGTCATTTGCTCTTCTCCCCAGTGTGGAGGGGTTTAGCGCTAGTCTTTTACCTACAGTGTGACACTACAAGTATTCATTCAATGTATTGGAGGCATGGACTCCATCCAGGAAGAGAGATTCTGATCTACTCTCTTTGAGTGATACAATACTCCTTTCCTTGTGTGTACTCAGCCATATCAGGCCCTAGGTCCAATTGGTCCTTCCTGATCATGTTCTGTGATGTGCTATTTTGCCTTTAAGAGGCTTAAAAGGGAATTGTGTGTCCTAGGTCTGTCTTAAAGTTGCTGCCTTTATTCCAACAGGAAGAAAGTGGCAGATTTGAAGGCTTCTCTTTGCAAGCTTGTCTGATCATCATGATGAAGCTTAGACACAGTGAGTTTCCTCTACCACCCTCTCCCAGTCCTATACATTCAGTATTCATGTTATTTCACAACAACTTTGCTGTTTTTCTTTTTTATTTGTTTTGAGGTTGGCCTTGAATTTGCTGTGTAGCTGAGGCTAGTCTTGAACTCTTGATCCTCCTGCCTGAACCTCCCAAGTGCTGGATTTACAGGCATGCTCCACCACATGTGGGTTTTTTTTTGTTTGTTTTTTTGGACTAGCCTCAAGTTCTTTAAGTAGTCCATTGTGGCCTTAAACTCCCTTTTATCCTGCATCAGCCTCTCAAGTATTGAGGTTGTAGGAATGTGTTGCTAGGCTTAGCTCACAACTTAAAAATTACTCAGTATGTCCCTGCTCTCTCAGTCTGAGTCTTTTACATATGGTACCTTTGGTATTCTCATAATTTCTTGTAAGGAAGTCAGTTCTTCCTTTCTCCCCGTTCTCATTTCATAGATGAGAAACTGGAGGCTCAGCAAGGGTGAGTGGCTGAATCTGAGGTAAACAGCAGTAAATAGTATATGATGCTGCATAATAGCCCCCAGCACATCTGTCTTCATAACTTACATCTTTCAGTTGATACCATAAGTTGTACTGGTTTTATGCTGCAGCCACATTGAGTTTCAATCTCACCTCTGTGTTTTTTAAATTAGCTGTGTAGCCTTGGCCAAATCACTTAACTCCACTTTCCTTATCTACAACACAGAGGTCATTAATTATAATGTCTCCCTATTTGTATTGTTTGGGGGATTTTATGTGTCTTGACATAGGGTCATTCCAGGTAGCCTATGCTGGCTTTGTCATCTTTCTGCCTGACTCCATCCCTGAATTGCTGGCATTACCGTCATGAGGTACCACACCTGTCAAGAGGAATTTCTTTTTGAGTCAGTGCTCATGTAGACCAACCTGGCCTCAAACTCACTATGTAGTTGAGGATGACCTTGAACTTTTTCTTTTTTTTCTAGACAGGGTTTTTCTGTGTAACAGCCCTGGCTGTCCTGGAACTTGATTTGTAGACCAGGCTGGCCTCCAACTCACAAAGATCCACCTGCCTGTGCCTTCTGAGTGCTGGGATGAAAGGTGTGCCACTACCCCGTGACCTTGAATTTCTAATGTCCCTGTTTCCATTTCCTTGGTCCTAGGGTTACCCGTTTTATGAAACCATGCTCAGAATAGGATTAAAAACTATTTATTCATTTGTGTGTGTGCGCGTGTGTGCATGCACACTTGTGTGGCATGGCACATATGTGGAGGTCAGAGACAACTTGTAGGAGTCACTTCTCTCCCTCTGCTATGTGAGCCAACAGGATTGAATTTAGGTTGTCAGGCTTGTTGACAAGCAGCCTTTTACCCACTGAACCATCTTGCTGGTTTCAGGGTAGTTTTTTTGTGGTGGAGCATGCCTGTAAATCCAGCACTTGGGAGGTTCAGTATTTCTCAGAATGGCCTCAAATGCTGGGCACAAGGCATCCTCTCATCCTAGTCTCCTGGGTATCTGGAATTATGAAGAATTAATGACTTTAAAGAGATGAAATGGTAAGAACAGTGCCTGGTACTTTGTAAGCACTTTCTGTAAGTACAATCATTTCTCTGTTTCCATAGGAGACTATTTTTCAAGATCTTTGGCAGATAAAAAAAAATCATTGAATGTTCAAGTCCCTCTGTAAAATAGCATGTCATTTGCATCTAGTCTACACATATATTCCCCTGTGTTTTAAAACTTTTCTAGGTTGCTTGTAATGATCTAATACAATGTAGGTCATATGTAAATGGTTGTTAGACTTGTTTAGGAAATGATGACAAATAATATCCAGTACACATACTTTTTTTTTTTAAAAAAATTACCTTAATCTAGTCTGTTCATATGCCTGCCATGGTACATGTGTGAAGGTCAGAGGACATCTTTCAGGAGTGAGTTCCCTCCATTATGTGGGCCCCAGGGATCGAATTCAATTCATCACGCTTAGTGGCAAGTTCCTTTACCCACTGAGCCATCTTGCTGGCCCCTAGATGCAGTTATTGTTTCAGTTAATTGAGTCTGTGGATGTATCACCCATAGATATGCAGAGCCTTATAACTGTGTTATAAGTATTGGATTAAATATTTCAGACAGGTATAGTGGCATACACCTTTAATCCCAGCAGAGACAGATAGATCTCTGAGTTCTAGGCCAGCCTGGAACTTGAAAATCCTTGTCTCAAAAAAACCCATATATATATATATTCATTCCCCAGTCTTATTGGTCATGGCCATGCATACTTATAATCCTAGCACTCAGGAGACATAAGTAGGAGAATTGTTGCAAGTTTAAGACCAGTCTTAACTGCATAGGGAATTCCAACCAGCGTAGATTATATAGCAAGACCTTGTTTCAAAACACTCTGCCAACATTCAGACTCTATTGATCCTTCGAATTTAGCATTGCCTGATTTCTGAATGTTAAATTTTTCTTAACTAAAACAGACCATGTGGATGAATTGCTGGTCTTTCAGCCTTCAGAAAGACCACCCCCCCCTTTTTTTTTTTTGATGAGACAGGTTTTCTCTGTGTAGCCCTGGCTGCTGGGATTAAAGGTGTGCACCACCACTGCCCAACTTCATTTTTTATTCTCAGTGCTTTCATTGAGGTAGGGTTTCACTCTAGCCCAGGCAGCCCCAACTGACAATGTAAATAGCCTGGAACTTACAGCATCTCTCCTACCTCTGCCTCCCAAGGGCTGAGATTACAGGCAGAGCCACCATACTCTGCTGGGGGAGTCTTACAGAGTATTTAGCTACATTTTCTGTGGTGCTGGGTATTAAAACCCAGGACCTTGTGTGTACTAGGTAAATGATCTATACCTGAACTTTACCCCCATGCAATTTTAGTTGATCAGTTTTGAATGGTCATTTAAAGGGGGTTGTGTTTTATAATTTAAAAAGTTTACAGTGACCAAGCATGGTGATTCTTACCTCTAATCCCAGCATTCTGGAGACAGAAGCAGGATTTCTGCAAGTTTTAGGCCAGTCTGAGTTGCATATTGAGGTGCATCTCAAAAAAGAAAAAAAAAATCTAGGCTGGGGAGATGGCTTATTGGATAAAATGCCTTCCATGTAAGCATGAGGGCTAGAGTTCGAATCCCCAGGACCCACATAAGAGCTGGGCAGGCATGGCAGCCTCTTGTTATCCCTGTGCTCCAGAGGCAGAGATAGCAGTCCCTATGGGCAAGCCAGCTAGGTAAGGCTACCTAAATCAGTGAGCTCTGGGTTCAGTTGAGAGACCCTGAGAGAGCAATTGAAGAAGACATGTGTTGTGAACTTTGGGCCGCAACAGCCACATGTGCCTCCATACCTACATGTGCCCCACACATGCAAACACACATGTGCAGCACATGCATCACATCCACACTCACATGGAAAATAAAAAAGCAAACTGTTAGCTGGATGTGGAGATTAATATCTATAATCCCACCACTTGGGATGCTGAAACAGGAGGATTGCTGTGAGTCTGAGGCCAGCCTGGGATAAAAGTGAGACCCTATCTCAAAAACTCAAAAAAGTCCCAAACCCAAAAGCTTATAATTGCAAGTGTTGGTGGCAGAGGTTTATAAGCCTGCTTGCTAACCAGTTGATTAATAAGCACTAGTAAAAGTATCCCAGTGGCGCAACAGAGGGGAAAGGAGGATGTGGCTGGATGAATAAGGACTGAGTAAAAGGTTTGTGTACCTGGGAGACTGGACACATAAACATGAAGACAGGAGAGTAGTGTCTGAGACTACTTTCAGAAGTCCAGGACACTAGGTGGTGTCCCCTTCAGTATAGTCATAGGAATGGATGGTTGGGTGGCTGAGATGGAGTGGAGATCCTTAGAGGTGAGGATATCAAGGAAGTGGGAAACCCAGGTTATTGGAAGGGCTACCCCGTGACCTCCAAGTGGATGGTGACTGAACTTCTTTGGAAAACAAAGCTGTGAGCCGTGCATTTCTGTAAATGAGGAAAGGGGACTCTTCAGTGACAGTGACACAGCAGAATGATGGGGACCCCAGAAGAGCAGCAGGGATTTTATTGTATTTTTTTCCTTTCTAACAAGAGGGGACATATGGTTCCAGTCTGACAGTGGTGAGTCTGAGGTACATCTGTACCTTCTGGTTTTAAGATTAATGTGCTAGAAAGAACATCCATCTTTTGAAAAATCTTCAAAGTAAAGCTTTCTGGTTGGGAGAGCCAAGACTGAGGGCAGGAGGTTGGCCAGTTGTTCCTGAGGAGAGGCTAAAGGCATCTGAGAGTGCTGACCCCCTATGTACAGGAGTTCCAGAGGACATCAAGGTAGTTAGCTGCCAGGGAAGAGGAGGAAGGGGACAGATGAAGTCAGTGCAACTGTGCATATACCGGGGACATTTGCGAGAGTAGAGTACGGAAGATAGAGGTAAATTAAGGGGTGGATCTGTGCTGGATACTGATAGGAGAGTTGATGATTTTAGGCCTAGATATTAGTTAGTAGATGCAGGCAATGGGCCTTAGGAATTTAAAAAAAATTTTATAGTTATGTAGCTCCAGCTACTGGGGAGACTGAGGCAGGTGAATTGCTTGAGCCAGAGTTTCAAACCAGTCTGGATAAAATAGTATGACTCACCTTTCTAAAACAAAAACAGTTCTTCAAAATCGTATAGCTAGGTGGGTGTTGAGTCAGAATAAGAACTCTGACCTGCCAGCTACATAGTGGTAGATGTTTCTCCTTAGGAACTGTAGTAAAGCCAATGACCAGAGGATCCTGAGTGTTGTAGTGCTGAGTAGTGGCTGACTGTATCCCTTTCTCCGTTTCTGTTCCCACTCTTCCTTCTCCTCTTTGAAGTAGATGCTTTAAGTGATGTCTTTTCCATGCTTCTATCAGTGCTAAGGCTCTGTCACCAAGGAAGTTAGGGAGATGGAACTTATTGAGTAAAAATACTGAGACCTAGTTCTTTCTAGCTATCACATTCCTTTGGTGGCAGCTAAGTGCTTTGGAAGTAAAGGAGACTTGAGTTCTATTTTGTTGTTATCAGATAGGGAAATTGCCTGTACTCCCAGCACTTGGGAGGCTGAGGCAGGAAGATTGCTACAAGTTCAAGACAAGCCTGGGCTACATGACTGTGTTGTCATCCTGCCCCCAGGGAAATTTGATACATTCACATTTGTTATGGCATCTATATTCTGGTCAAATTTTTACCATCTTATTATACATTTATTGTTTTCTCTTCCTCCCCACTTTTTGCTAAACTAATAGCATGATTAAACTTGTCTTTCTCTACTGTGTTGCCAAAGTTAAATACTAGCTTTTTTTTTTTTTTTTGGTTTTTCGAGACAGGGTTTCTCTGTGAAGCTTTGGAGTCTGTCCTGGAACTCGCTTTGGAGACCAGGCTGGCCTCGAACTCACAGAGATCCGCCTGCCTCTGCCTCCCTCCCGAGTGCTGGGATTAAAGGCGTGCGCCACCACCGCCCGGCAAATACTAGCTTTTTTGATCCTACCCATCCAGAGCGAGACTTGTGTAGCACATTTCATGCATTTGGTTTTCCAGTGTCCATCTCTTGATTCTTGGAGTTTTTTGATATTGATGTCTTAGATCTGAGCTAGTTCCTTGGGTTATTCTTCTTGGTTTTAAGTTACAGTTCTCAGCCACATCACCAGTTTTCTTAGATCTATTAATAAGTTCTAATCTATTTCCTGTTTAACTGTATTTTGTTTTCTTTACTTTGCATCCTTTATTCTGATTTAATTTTGGTTTTTATCTCCTTCTACTCTCCCATTTTCTCTTCTTTCTACCCCACTCTCACTTGGGCCTTGAACATGTTGAATACATTGTCTACCATATCCTGTAAGTTTTATTTTTTGGCAGTAGTTTTGCCAGAAAGGAAATATTTTTACATAAGAGTGATCAGATAGAGGATTTTGGCTTGGGACACAGTCAGTCCCTTTCCCCTGAACTTATTGAACATCCTAATCTAATGCTTTAACCTTGAAACTTTTTGCATGCCCACATGATATCTCAAGTAAAAAATTCTGTACTGTGAAATTTTGTTACATGCATAGAATTACTGAAAATTAACTTTAGCTTTTGTGTTTAAGGTATATGTGAAACATAAATTAATTTCATAGTTTAAATTGGCTCGCTTCTCCCAAGAGTAGCCTATACTGGTCTTGAACTCACTACATAGCCAAGGAGTTACATTGAATTTCTAGTTCTCCTGCCTCCACCTCCCAAGCACTGATATTACAGATGTGTAGCACCATGCTCGTTTTTTGGGGTGTTAGATAAAGAACCCAAAGTTTTGTATGAATACTGTATCAACTGAGCCACATCCCTAGCTCTTCCCTTATGATAGCTCATTGTTTATAATGTAAACATTACAAACTCAAAAAATCAAAAGCTGAGACACCTCTGATGAAAAGTGCTTTGGATGACAGATACTCAACCCCTCAACTGGACTGGCTTCTCTGTCAACCATACTGACTTCTCTGTTAAGTGTTCAGAGTCTGCTTTTCTTTTGTTTGTTGGGAACCATTATTTGGATACTTGTACTTGTAAAACTTTTCTCTCTCCTTTTTTTTCTTTTTTTTTTGAGACAGAGTTTCTCAGTGTAGCCTTGACTGTCCTGGAACTTGCTATGTAGACCAGGCTGGCCTCAAACTCAGAGATCTGCCTGCCTCTGTCTCCTGAGTACTTGGCGTGTGCCACCACTATGCCCAGCCTAAAACTTTTCTCTTTATCCATGGAGTTCACAAATTTTATCAGGATATGCTAGGATGAAAGTTTTTTGTTGTTAATCTTTTTCTTTTTTGGCACTACTGGAGCTAGAACCCAGATCTTTGTATGCTGAGCATTTAATTCACTACGGAACTAAATCCCCAGACCCAATGTCTTTGGTTTCTATTGCTGTGATAAAATGTCATTACCAAAAGCAACATGGGAAGGAAAAGGTTTATTTCAGCTTATGTGTTCCATTCACGAAGTCATCATTGAATAATAAATAAGTCAGGACAGGAACTCAAGCAGGGCAGGAACCTGGAGGCAGGAGATGAAGCAGAGGCCATGGAGGAGTGTTGTTTACTGACTTGTTCCACATGGCTTGCTCAGCCTGCTTTCTTGTAGAACCCAGGACCATGAGCACAGGGATGGCACCATCCACAATGGACTGGGCCCTCCTTATCAATCCCTAATTAAGAAAATGCCCTACAGCCAGATCTTATGGAGACATTTTCTCAGTTGTAGATTCCTTTTCTCCAGCTTGTCTCAATTTGACCAGAAAACCAACCAGGCACCCATATTTTAATCTTGATGCCCCATGTACCTTTCCAATCTGAAACCTTAAGCCTATCTTCAAGGTAAAGAATTTTCATCAATTGTTTTTTTAAAAAATTACTGGATGTGCCTAGTCTTCCTTTTTTTGATTTTTTTGAGACAGGATTTCTCTGTGTAGCCTTGGCTGTCCTGGAACTTGCTCTGTAGACCAGGCTGACCTTGAACTCACAGAGATCCGCCTGCCTCTGCCTCCTGAGTGCTGGGATTAAAGGCGTGCGCCACCACCCCTGTCCAGATGGATATACCTAGTCTTATTGTAACTTGATATGTCATGTTTGGTTGACATCCCTGAGAGGCCTGCCCTTTTCTTAAGGGAAACAGAAGTCGATCTGGGGGGAGAGGGGAGGTTGGGAGGACTGGAGGAGAGGAAGGAGGGGAAACTGCAATCAGGATATACTCTATAAGAGAAGAATAAATAAAAATTATTTGTTTCTCTATTTGTACCTTTTCTTTTTCAAGAATTCTGTTATTTGAAGATTAGTTTCTACATTTTCCAGTTTTGTCCTCATTTATAATTTTCTTTGGATTTTTATTCCATATAAGCTCCCTCCCTTGGTCTTCTAGACTATCAATTTGGTTGTTGCTGATGTCCTTAATGAAGAGTTTATTTTGACTCATTATTCGAGGGCTTACATTTCATTATGACAGGGAAGTCATGGAGGGGAGGCAGCTGGTCGCATTGCAACCATGGTTAGGAAGTAGGGAGAGATGAGTGCTGGTGCTCAGAATGCTGGCTTCTGTCCTTTTCCCCTTGAATTCAGGCTGGGACTCTAGTCCATGGGATGATACTACCCACATTTCAGCCTCTCTGGAAACACCCCTAGAGACATGCTCAGAGGTGTGTTTCACAGCTGTCCTAAGCAGGACTTGGGAGTGGTGAGGAGAGGTAGCTACAAATACATGTTTGGGTCGCTCAATAGAATTCCATTAGTAATTTATGGAGTTTGCATGGAAATAATTCTCCAAGTGTTATACCTAGTTACTTCCTCTTGGCACTGACTTTGCCATCTGTAGCTCACCAGTGATCTGGACAGACATGGCTTCTAAGGCCTCTAAATTTCCTAGTTAGTCTGGCCTTCTGATTAAAGCTTAACAAACATTGGGTAAGTGGCTGATAGCTCTTGTTTCTCTTCTCTTCTCTCTCTCTCTCTCTCTCTCTCTCTCTCTCTCTCTCTCTCTCTCTCTCTCTTTTGCAGAAAACAAAAAACCAGGTAAAGGTTCCAAAGGCTGTAAGAAGGTAAGTGGGCCGTACCTTCAGGTGACGTATGTGTATTGTTGGAGGTCGGTTCAGTAGTTATTGGGTGACTCTGGACAAAGTACCTCATTGGGATGAACAGATCTGGCTTTTTCTGCCACTCAGGGCTGCAGCAGTCACCTGCATATATGAAGTTCCTTCCAAAAGCTATAGACTGCTTTGTGCTTGGGTTACTTGTTAGGGATTATTGCCATCCCTGTATATTTTGGTATCAAATTCAGGGCCTTGAGCATACCAGGCAAGTGCTCTACCAATGAGCCTCACACCCTCAGCCCCCAAATTTGTATTTTTGACAAGTTCTCAGGTCTTGGTGCCGTGGGTCCCAAGACCTATTTGTCAGGAAAGGGTTCCCTTTGGCCTTGGGAAACCATCCTGACTGCCCTTGTCCCCACCACTTTCCTATCAGTCCCTGCCTGGCTAGTGGAGAAGGGTCTTGTCCTAGCTAGGCAAGCAGATTTCTGGGCAGAACCCCCAATCCAGGCTATATTCCCCTGCTCCTCTGACTGTAAGGTGTTTTCCATAGATCCATGAACTATGCTTATTTTTTCTTTTCTTGTTTGGTAATCAGCCTGCAAGGCAGAATGGGAAGAAAGTAACATCCAGACCATCATCTGCTCCCCAGTTGGTTCATGGCAATGATCATGCCAGTCGGGAGGCTGAGTTAAAGAAGAAAAGGGTGAGCCTTTTGTCTTTGGGGAGTGATACCTGGTTTGAATATGTGATCTGTATAAGTGTGGGGGCCGAAGGGCAGAGCTTCTTGATGCTCTTTGTGGTTGGGGGTTGGGGGAGTGAGGCAGGTTACATTGATACTGCTTTTAAGTTTTCCATTTGCTCTCCTTGTTCTACCCTCCCAGTTCATTGCTGTCTGGCTTATGTTCCCAGTGTTCCACTCAAACCTCTGCTGCTGGCCTCTCCTCTACACCCCCTGTATCTCATTTGAGACCATGCTTTCCTTAAAGCGCTCTCTCTCTCTCTCTCTCTCTCTCTCTCTCTCTCTCTCTCTCTCTCTCTCTCTCTCTCTCTTTTTTCCAGAGCTGAGGACTGAACCCAGGGCCTTGCGCTTGCTAGGCAAGCACTCTACCACTGAGCTAAATCCCCAACCCCAGCTCTCTCATTTTGACTGTGTCATCTCCCATTCTTGGATGTCTCCTTCCTCTGTGACTAGCCCTTTGCAGTCTCTTGCTGCCTGTTCCCTGTTTTCTTGGTTGGTTGAGGCACGGTCTTGCCTTGTTGCCCAGGCTGGTCTTGAATGCTTGGGCTCATGAAATCCTTCCCCCTCAAACCCTGAGTAGTAGTATGTGCCAGTGTGGCAGCTCCCTTTCTGCTCGGTACTTCCTATGACCTTGTCCTTCTTTGGACTTGAGTGTTTTCCGTTCAGAGTGCTTCTCTCTCTGCTTCCCAGGTACTCTTTTATTTTTCTTTCTTTTATTCTTTTCAGCTCTTAATAATTTTAATTACTATACTTTTTTTCTTTTATTTGTGGTGGAGGTGGTGGTGGGAGGGAGCAAGTGTAGCCCCTCGTCACCATGGTGGATATATAGAGGTCAGAGGACAACTTTTGGAGTCAGTTCTCTCCTTCCACCATAGATTCCAGGAATTGAACTTATGTTGTCAGGCTTGCATGGCAAGACTTTTTACCCCTGGAGCCACCTTGCTAGTCCTTTTTTGTATTTCTTGAGACTGGCTTGAATGATACAGGGTCTTGCTATGTAGCTCTGGCTGGCCTGGTGGCCTAGAGTCCAGTATGTGGTCCTGGCTGGCCTTGACCTAATGGCAGTTCTCCTGCCTTAGCCTCTCAAGCCGCTGGATTTACAGTTGTGTGCCACTACACCCAGCTCTCCTTGTAATTTTTCTCCGCCACTCCCCTTCCCTAGTTTCTCTGTCTTTTTCTTCTCAAATATTCTGTTCTCCTATCTGTCTTTTTCCTGTATCCCCACTCCTTCTCTCCTGTGGACGGCAGATCTACTCAGTTCCAGTCACAGTGCGTGTTTATTTGTTAGGTTGAGGAGATGAGGGAGAAGCAGCAGGTGGCCCGGGAGCAAGAGAGACAAAGACACAGGACCATTGAGAGCTATTGCCAGGATGTCCTGAAACGTCAGGAGGAGTTTGAACACAAGGTAAGAGAGCACCTCTCGCTGCTGGGTGGGATTGGAGTGGACTGCTGTTTTGCTGTAAGAAATGGCTGTATAGTGAAACCCTGTCTCAAGAAAAAGAGAAAACGAGTGTAAGGTCAGTAGAGGAAAGGGATGAGTGCAGAGAAGGAAAACAATTGGAAAAGAGGTAAGATAAGAGGGAGAAAAGGGGGCTGTTTGCAGCATGCCTGTGACCACACATCTGTGCAGAATGCCTCTCCCAAGCTTGAGCCTGAAGATGGAGTGGCAGTCGGGCTGGGGACCAGGAGAGGTATGGCTGGGGAGTGCTCCAGGAGGGAGCATATGAAGGGAAGACTGAGACACAGAGAGCAGATGCAGAGTATGTCCCCTTGTGGGTGTCCTCTTTCCCTTTCTGGCGTCTGTTGTCTCCCAAGCACAGTGTGCACTTGCAGCTCTGACAGCCCTCGATGATTTCCAGTAAAGGTTTTGTTTCCTGGTCCAATGTGCCTCATAGATTATTTTTGCATACCTTCCTCCTTTATCCTGTTTTTTCCACACTCTTGTGACCAAGCAGACATTTGGCTGGTGCTCAAATGCACATGCACACATAGGAATACACACAGATCCCATGGATCTGTCTACTTTTCTAGTTTCCCAGCATTTTTGCTTGTTGGCAGTGCTACTTTAAAAAAAAACTTATTAGGCCCGGTGGTGGTGGCGCACACCTTTAATCCCAGCACTCGGGAGGCAGAGCCAGGCGGATCTCTGTGAGTTCGAGGCCAGCCTGGGCTACAGAGTGAGATCCAGGAAAGGCGCAAAGCTACACAGAGAAAACCTTGTCTCAAAAAAAAAAAACAAAAAAACCCAAAAAAAACCCTTATTTATTATTAGTGTGTGTGTGTGTGTGTGTGTGACAGAGAGAGAGAGAGAGAGAGAGAGAGAGAGAGAGAGAGAGAGAATGACTATGCATGTGTATGGAGGTCACCGAACACCTCTCTGGAGTCAATTGTGTCTTTCCAGCATGGTTCCAGGAATTGAACTCAGAGCAGCAGACTTCAGAGTGAGCACTCTGAGTGGCTGAGCCTTTGTGTTGGCCCATTCAGTGCTACTTTTAGGTGGTCTGGGACTCACATGTGTCCTCCAGCTTCCTGTGCTCTTCCAAAGCCTTGTTGGTTCTCGTGTCTCTTCCCTTCTTCCTTCTCTTCCCTTCTTTCTTTTCCCTCCCTTTTTGCATCTACTTGCCCTTTTCTCCATAGATTATTATACTTTCCCCCCCTCCTTTAGGAGGAAGTTTTGCAGGAATTAAATATGTTTCCTCAGTTGGATGATGAGGCTACACGGAAGGCCTATTACAAGGAGTTTCGTAAGGTAGGTGGATTCATTTTTTCTTCTTTCTTTGTGTTGTTTTTAGATAGATCTTATTCTTTAGCCTAGGCTAACCTAGAATGCACTGTGTATTCCAAGCCTTGAACTCCTTGCAGGCCCTTTGTCTCATCATCACAAGTGTTGGGAGTATAGACTTAAGCTACATAACAAGTATCCATTTCTTAAAGCCTTTTGGCGGGGACCTCAGTGCATTTTCATGTCTTCATTTCTGTTTTTTTTCTTACTGAAATGGAGACTACTACCTAGTCCATTCTCAGCCTTCTTCCTTTGTATTTTCTGTCCTGCAGGTAGTAGAGTACTCTGATGTGATTCTGGAAGTCCTGGATGCCAGAGACCCATTGGGCTGCCGCTGTTTCCAGATGGAGGAGACTGTCCTTCGAGCAGAAGGCAACAAGAAGCTGGTCTTGGTCTTGAATAAGATTGGTAGGTTTTGGAAAGATTGGGTAAGGCAGGGAAGGGTTAAGCTAAGGCTAGCTCAGATTAGGCACTGAGACCCAGCAACTCAGTGGCTTTCAGAATAGCCATTCAGGCCGGGCGTTGGTGGCGCACGCCTTTAATCCCAGCACTCGGGAGGCAGAGCCAGGCGGATCTCTGTGAGTTCGAGGCCAACCTGGGCTACCAAGTGAGTTCCAGGAAAGGCGTAAAGCTACACAGAGAAACCCTGTCTCGGAAAAAAAAAAAAAAAAAAAAAAGAATAGCCATTCAGAGGAAATCTTGTTCAGATTTCCAAAGGCAGAAATATTGTCTGGTATCCACACAGACACATACAGAATGTAGCACGGATTGGGGGTAGAATCTGAGCCTGTTTGCCTCTCAGCTCCCTTTCCTTGCAATTTTGAGCAAGTTCTGTGGCTGGTCATTCTTAGAGCCCTGTCCCCACAAACTGGAACTCAAAGATTGGGACAAGAGAGCACAGGGCTTGGGACTCACTGAGGTGTTAGTCTTATCCTACTTTTGCTGTTTTCTTCGTGATAGCTGATAGCTCATGTCACTCGTGAGGACTTCTATTTCTCTAGTAGTAAACAGGACATGACCATCTCAGTCCCACAGCTTTGTTGTGAGAATTAATGAAGAGCTTGGTTTATCACCAGCACTTCACAAATCATAATCATTCTTGACAGCCCAGCCTGGAATGATTAGGAAAGGGAATGGGAATAAGATATTTGGGCACTTTGCAATGGAAGGGGGATGTCTGGGACAAACTGCTTCTTTACATATTTTCTTCAAGAGAGTAAGCCTTCTCAGGGAGGGCCAACTTGTCCTGCGGATCAAATTGTCCTTTGTAACTCCATCCTGGGGACTAGGCAGGGACAGTTAGGGCAAGAGAGGAGATCTGTTAGTAGGAGGTAGGCCTAGACAAGGATGTGTGGCTTGGGGGAAGCCATGGAAATAATGTTCTTACAAGACCTATCTGTTTCTGTTTTTCCCAGACCTGGTTCCCAAGGAGATTGTGGAAAAATGGCTGGAGTACCTTCAGAATGAGCTGCCAACCGTGGCTTTCAAAGCCAGCACCCAGCATCAGGTCAAAAACTTGGTAAGCTTGGCCTCTTTCATTGTGGTCGGGGGCCAAGGTTGCAGGTGTTATGATTTGGATTGGGCTTTCAACTTTGAAGTGATTCCTCTAGTGGGTGACTTGTTAATTTTTATTTTACTTTACTTCTTCCTATATTACTGCTCTTCAAAAGCATGCTTTTTTCTGGCTGTGAGGAAACAGTAATGTATACTGTCTATAGGAGATCTGGGAAATAGAGTTAACTACTTGTTAACTCTTCAAAAAACTATTCACTTTTCTCTTCTTTAAAACAAGACATAGGCTGGAGAGATGATGGCTCAGTGGTTAAGAGCACTTGTTTCTAGAGGACCCAGGTTCAGTACCCAGCACCTAAATGGCAACTCACAACCATCTGTAACTCCAGTTCCAGGGGATCTGACACTCTCTTCTGACCTCTCCAGATAATAGGCATGCATGTGGTGCACAGACATACATACAGGCAAAACACTCATACACATACAAATAAATAAATCTGTTTTGTTTTCTTTTCTTTTCTTTTCTTTTCAAGGCAGGGTTTTTCTGTGTAGCCCTGGCTGTTCTGGAACTCTCTGTAGACCATGCTGGTCTCAAACTCAGAGCTCCTCCTGCCTTTGCACCCTGAGTGCTGGGATTAAAGGCGTGCGCCATCACCACGACTTTAGTAACTAAATAAATTTTAAGTAAATAAATCTTTTAAAAGAAACCCAAACACGGCAAAATACTTCCAATTGATATCAGTATAGAATACTTATAAAATACTGAAGTATTACAGTAATGTTGGTTGTTTTGGGGGAGGTAAAGTGGTTATTGGGGGACAAGGTTTTCAGTTTTGCACTCTTTTTACAGTGCTAAGAATGGAACATAGAACATCTTGCCTGTGTAGACAGACATTCTACCACTGAGCTCCTATTTTCCAGTTTTTTTTTTTATTTAAGCAGTGTTTATGTTAATCTATTTGCATGTATGTATCTCCTTGGCATGTAGACAAGTGTTGGTGTAAGCTAAGTACTGGGCAATGGTGTGGCTGGGTCATACATAGGCCTTATGCTTTTGATATTTTCTTAGACACTGACAAATGATTATTTATAATAGCTATGCCAAGTAATCCTCTTCCCACTTGGGTAGATGGATGTGTGAAGAGGGCCTCTTTCCCTACACTCTTGCCAACATAGTATGTCTAACATAATTTTGTGGCTCCACCCCCCCACATCAACAATAAAAGTAGGGAGGTTGGGATGGTCTTGTCCTGTGTGAGAGGTCAAGGGAAGATCAGCTTTGGGCCAGGCACCCTCTCGGCACAGGCGGAGAGGCAGGCTTTCCTTTTGTGCGTATGAGACACAAAGCCCCGGAAAGGGAAATAGGCCTTTCCTCATAGTCCTGTGAATGAGAGAGCTAGAAATGAAACCTAGCTTCCCTCATGTCTTCATGTTTCTGCTATGGGAGGCAAAAGTCATGTATGTTGAGGCAGGAGAAGGAACAGAGAAAATTGGAGAAATAAAGACACAACAACTTAATCCCAGCACTTGGGAGGCAGAGGCAGATGGATCTCTCTGAGTCCTAGGCCAGCCTGATCTATAGAGCAAGTTCCAGGACAGCCAAGGCTACACAGAGAAACCCTGTCTCAAAAAACATAGACACACCAACTAGAAGCAAGGAAGAGCTGGATGTAGTTGCTGTGAGAAGCCTATGAGATTCGTGATCCCAGGGTGGTTCTGAATATTCCACTGCAAGTTGGCAATGTGAGCGTAGAGTCTGTCTCCCACCTGATGCCCATTTTGTAATATACCTCATTTTCAGACTCGGTGTAAAGTTCCAGTGGACCAGGCTTCTGAGTCGCTGTTGAAAAGCAAAGCCTGTTTTGGAGCTGAAAACCTCATGAGGGTCCTGGGGAACTATTGCCGCCTGGGGGAAGTGCGTACCCACATTCGTGTGGGCGTTGTAGGTAAGGCTGCGCAAATTAGCATGGGGCACACTCCTTCCTTGGGCAAGGAAGGAGGGACAGGGTTTGGAATTTTGTGTTGTTTCTTTGGGGAAGAGAAGAGGGGGTTCAGGAGTGGCTTTGCAATGTGCAGTTTGGCTAGTGGGCATGGGAAGGCATATTCAGATTCACCACCGTTAGAACCAAATAAGATGCGAAAACACTACAGTCTGTCAGAGCTATGGGGGGAAAGTGTGGTCCACCCACCTCTTACAGATGAGAACAGTGAGACCCACAAAAGGAAATAAGGCGGAGTGGAGGCTTAAGTGTGGGTCTTTCTGAAACCCGCAGTACTGTAGAAGGGGGTGAAAGGGGATTGGGGCAATTGAGAGGCAGGCAAAGATCATCAGGGAGGGAAAGAGTCTCAGCTCGAGGTACTGAAGAGAACTGGACAGAAAATGTGTAGTTATACACCATACACTTGAAAAGACAGCACGCCAAAAGAACAGGGAGGCCAGATTACAAAGTGGATGGGGAATGAAGAAGACAAATTGAAGTGACAATCATAAAGAGACTTTGGAAGATGGAAAGTTTGAGTTCAAGGCCAGCTTTAAGTAACTTAGTGAGACCTTGATTCGTAAAAAAGCAGAAGAAGCTGAGAGTGTTGCCCAGTGGTGGAAGGCTTCCCTAGTATGTGTGAGACCCTGGGTTCAGTCCCCGGTGTTAAAAATAACAGGAAACAGCGGGCGGTGGTGGCGCATGCCTTTAATCCCAGCACTCGGGAGGCAGAGGCATGCGGATCTCTGTGAGTTCGAGGCCAGCCTGGGCTACCAAGTGAGTTCCAGGAAAGGCGCAAAGCTACACAGAGAAACCCTGTCTTGAAAAACCAAAAAAACAAACAAACAAACAAACAAACAAACAAACAAACAAAAAAAAACAGGAAACAAAGTGTGTACAGAGACCTGTAGAAGGCATGGTAAGGGAGAACAGGCATGGGGCTGGAGAAGAGATGGCTCAGCGGTTAAGAGCACTGACTGTTCTTCCAGAGGACCTGGGTTCAATTCCCATCACCCACATGACAACTCACAACTGTCTGTAACTCCAGTTCTAGGGGATCTGACACCTTCACACAGACATATATATATATGCAGGCGAAACACCAATGCACATAAAATAAAAAATTATTTAAAAAAAGAACAGACACTGGGGATATGTACTTGTGTAGATATGCATATCAAATAAACATTACGGGAATAATGCCAGTTTGAAAGAGATAGTTATGACACAAAGGAACATACAACATAGGCCCCCACACACATACAGATCTTCAAGAACATGTAAATCCCTGTGCATGGAGTCATGTACAGGCCTGGAAGGGATACGTCTACAGGCACAGACTGAGGCAAAATGTCCAGACCAAGTTTTTCCACACTCACACTATTGTCTCTGTTTCCCCAGAGCAAATAAGCCCCAGGGACACGACATGTGCCCAGATACACTGTAACCGTCTGATGCAACCTAGAATCATGGGGAAACAACCGGACATGTCTGTAATGAGACAGAAATGTTTGTATAGAGAGAATTAAAGACAGTTAGAAAAACAAGGCCATAATGAAACACAGATGGATGGGCACGTTTCTGTAGACAAACTCCAGAGAGAAGGAGCATAGTAACCATGTGATCAGACATGGAATTGGTGGGGTGGAGAGAATCAGAAAAGATAGTGTCCAGAATGAGAAAGAGCTTTTTAGATGCATAGACAAAGAGCTGTGAGAGCAGTTCAGTGAGAGGTCCAATGAAAGGGAAAAGCAGCTGGGCAGTGGTGGCGCACGCCTTTAATCCCAGCACTCCAGAGGCTGAGGCAGGCAGATATCTGAGTTCAAGGCCAGTCTGGTCTACAGAGTGAGCTCTAGGACAGGAACCAAAACTACACGGAGAAAAACCAAAAAAGAAAAAAAAAAGGGAAAAGCAGTCACATTTGAAATGAAAAAGTGACCAAGAGACACATAGAGGTATATAGACTTCCAGGTAAGTTCCCAGCTCTTCCCAGGCACACATGTGAGAGAGTTGTACATACTGGTATACTTTTTAGTACACATAGAGGTGTATAGACTTCCAGGTAAGTTCCCAGCTCTTCCCAGGCACACATGTGAGAGAGTTGTACATACTGGTATACTTTAGTACACATAGAGGTGTATAGACTACCAGGTAAGTACCCAGCTCTTCCCAGGCACACATGTGAGAGAGTTGTACATACTGGTATACTTTAGTACACATAGAGGTGTATAGACTTCCAGGTAAGTACCCAGCTCTTCCCAGGCACACATGTGAGAGAGTTGTACATACTGGTATACTTTAGTACATATAGAGTGCAGGGAGAGAGAAACTCACAAAGACAGCCCTAGCCTGGAGTGGTGCACAGGTGCTCAGCTACAAAGATGCCACAGGCGAAGACAGCTGTGTAGAGAGGGGGCATCTGGAGAGTAGTCCCTTCTCCCCAGGGGAGTTACATGTCAGAACAGGTGGTCTGTTTCAACACTAGACTCCACCTTCTGTTGGGTCATGTCTATGAGGCCTGTCTTATATGGAGCACCTCTCCAGGCTGGTTGTGGTGGGAGGTAGACTGCACATCTAGAGAGAGGGCCCTGTATGCCTAGAATGCCAGAAAAGGAGGAGAGAACTAGAAATACCCTGTAGAGGCTTGCCCAGGGTCTAGGGTGGGAAGACAGGAGGCCAGACTCTACTTTTGGCTTGTCCATGACCTGGTTACTGCCTCTGCCAGGCCCTTTCTTAAGCAAGCTGGCCTGAATTCCTGTGAGCACTTCCTGCCTTGAGCATTCTGTTCCTACTTTGCAGGCCTTCCCAATGTGGGAAAGAGCAGTCTGATCAATAGCCTGAAGCGCAGCCGTGCGTGTAGTGTGGGAGCTGTTCCTGGTGTCACAAAGTAAGATCTGCCCACTTCCCTGCTTCACAAATCCTGGACATTACCATTCCATCATAGCTCACGTGCCTTCAGCCCCTGCCCCTTTCATAATTGTGGACCATCCTCTGATTCATACCGTGGGTTTAGGAATCCTACTAATAGCCCTCATTTACCTAGCCTATCCCAGGTGTTGGTTGCTGAGTCTTTTATAACAACTGCAAATATTGAAGCAACTGAGACCCAGAGAGTCAGAAACTTGCCTGAGATCCTAAGTCCCCAGTGAAATAGACTGGCTCTATAGCACCTCAGATCTCCCTGGTCCTACATTTCTCCACTTCATCTGAATTATACCTTCCCTCTCTTCTTTTAACTCTCTCCAACCTCTCCAGGCCCAACATTTGTGACTAGCTCTCGGGTACAGCTGGGCCTTGTTTTTCTCTCTCCAGATTCATGCAGGAGGTCTACTTAGACAAGTTCATCAGGCTGCTAGATGCTCCAGGCATTGTCCCAGGACCCAATTCAGAGGTGGGCACTATCCTGCGTAATTGCGTCCATGTGCAGAAGCTGGCAGACCCTGTGACCCCGGTGGAGACCATCCTTCAGCGCTGCAACCTGGAGGAGGTTTGGAGCAGGGTCCTCAGTGGATGCCCTATCCCACTACTTCAAAGGTCCTTCGCTTGTTCTCATGACTTTTCTCTTTCAATTTTGCTAGATTTCCAACTACTATGGTGTCTCTGGATTCCAGACTACTGAGCACTTTTTGACTGCAGTGGCCCACCGCTTGGGAAAGAAGAAGAAGGGAGGTGTATATAGTCAAGAGCAGGCTGCCAAAGCTGTCCTGGCTGACTGGGTGAGGTGAGGAAGGGGTAGAGTAAGAGGTGGCGTTCACTGATGCCAGTGGGACAGCCTGACCTCCTGGGTCCCAAGGTAGGGGACAGCTGAAGAACTGGTCATGCCTTTCTTGGTACTCTGTGCCTAGTGGTTATGGAGCAGTTCAACACATTGTTCGGAAAGCCATTGCGTGGATTTCTCATCCTATGTCCTCTTTGGTAGGTTATTTGTTCTCAGCAACATCACCACTGACCCCCCCCTTCTCTCCCAATATAGTGGGAAGATCAGCTTCTATATCCCACCACCACCTACTCACACTCTGCCCACCCATCTCAGTGCCGAGATTGTTAAGGAGATGACTGAGGTCTTTGATATCGAAGATACTGAGCAGGCCAATGAAGACACCATGGAATGTAAGTGTGGATGGGTGGGGTGACTAGTTTTGTTCTACTAGACCCCAGACCCCATGTCAGATCACACATTTCATCTCTCCTTCCCTGGGGCTACTTGGGCTTGGTGTTAAATTTTATTCACTGTCCTGCAAGGTAGAAAATTCTAGTTTGGGCTATGAGGGTAGGGGTGGTGGTAAACATTTGGTAGATTGGCTGACTAACTGGTACCCCTTTAGGTTCTTTGGAAGTGAGACTCCATTTCTTTTCTTTTCTTTTTTTTCCGAGACAGGGTTTCTCTGTGTAGTTTGGGTGCCTGTCCTGGAACTCACTCTGTAGACCAGGCTGGCTTTGAACTCACAGAGATCCACCTGGTTCCGCCTCCCAAAAGAGTGCTGCGATTAAAGGCGTGTACCACTGCCGTCGCATGAGACTCCATTTCTTTCTTTTAGGTTGAAATATCCCTTTAAACTGGGCTGTGGTGGCATACATCTTTAATCCCAGCACTCGGGAGGCAGAGCCAGGCAGATCTCTGTGAGTTCAGGGCCAGCCTGGTCTACAGAGTGAGATCCAGCACAGGCACCAAAACTACACAAAGAAACCCTGTCTCAAAAAACCAAAAAAGAAAGAGAGAGAGAGAGAGAGAGAGAGAGAGAGAGAGAGAGAGAGAGATATCAAGATCAAGATCCCTTTAAAAAGCTGTGGGAGGGGTGTGTTTTTGAGACAGGTCTCACTATGTAGCCCTTGGCTGACTATAACTCATTATGTAGACTAGGCTGGCCATGAACTCAGTGATCTGACTATCTCTACCTCCTGAGTGCTGGATTAAAGGCTCATAAAGTCCTTCTTTGGTGTGTATGTTTGCATGGGTCTGTAATCCCAGCCAAATCAAATGACCAAATGGTCCTCCCTATTCTCCTCCTTCCTATTGCCTTAGGCTTAAAAAAAAGTGATGTTGAGGATTAAACCCAGGGCCTTGTGCAGGCTAGACAGGCACTCTACCACTGAGCTACACCCACAGGTGCTCTAGGCTTTCTTAGACAGTATTTTACTATGTAGCCTTGATTGACCTGGTGCTTACAGCCTAGGCTGCCTTTGAACTTTAGGGAATTCTGTCCCATCGGGTTCTTGAGTATTGGTATATGCCACCATACCTGGCTGCCCTAGGATCTTCTCAGCATTCTTAGATTTTCTTATCACCATTGGCTAGTGAGATATAGCTGAGTGAATGAAAGATTATATTTACTAGGTGTGGTGGAACATGCCTTTAATCCCACTACCTGAGAGGCAGAAGCAGGTGATCTCTATGAGTTCCAAGCCAGCCAGAGCTCCATAGTGAGACCCTGTGTCACAAAGAGTCTTATTTGCTAAAGGGCACATAGACAGTGGTAGGCAGTACTGGCCTTGGCACCAGCTCTCTGTTCTATTGCCTGAAGTCCCTCAGAGTGGTGAAGTGGTTATAAGTATGAGCTGCCTGCAATTAAGTAAATCTAAGTTTTGTTTCTCACTAGCTGTATGATACTGAACAAGTCTGTTCACTTCACCCTGTCTCAGTGATACCTTTTGTAAAGTAAGAACAGTAGCCCCACTCCATAAGGGTATCGTGGAGATTTACTTAATTTGTAAAAGAGGACCAGGGTATAGGTCAGCGGTACAGCTCATGCATAGCATTCACAAGGCCCTGGTTTGACTCTCAGCACCCCAAAAGGAGTAAAAGATATAGAGGAATAGAGCCTGGCATATAGTAAATCTATGCTCTGTAGATGCTCTCTGGGGTATATGGAGGTAGGACTTGCTAAAACTGGTGAGTAGGCTTCTGCTCTTAGATACTATTTGTAGCCTTGGCTTGTGGTTCCTACTTCATTCTCTGCTCTGCCCATGGCTCTCTGGTCATACACTTGGGAACAGCTGAGAAAGCTCTGCTTAGCCCAAAGTCTTGTTTCTGTTTTTCTTGAAGGCCAGTCATTTTCTTCTCTGGGTCCTCTAAAGTCCTGGATTATAAAAGAAGATGAGAAGACTTGCCTGATTTCTAGTTTATTCCATGTGTGGCTTCAGGCAAGTCAGCCTTCTTGTTGAATTTAATTTCTGATTCTGTCAAGTGGGCAGTTGAGAGAGATTTGAACTCATGTTCTAATGGTGATGCTTGACCCTGGCTGGATTTGTAAGGACAAGAGGAGTGTCGTCACTAAAGGGAGTTGAGATGAGCATGGGGAAGAGGATAGGGGTAAAAAGCATTTGGAGGAGTTGGTCCTAGTGTTGGATCTTGAAGAGTGAATAGGAATTAGGACGTTCAGTGAGGTGGTGGGATGAAGTTGATAGATGTAAATATGAGGGTAATGTGGCACAAAGCAATAGGCGTGTCTCAGGGTTGCGGTGGAGGCCAGTTCTAGGCAAGGGGCAGGAGGGAGGAGAAGAGAGGCCTGGTCCTAGGAAGGGAATCCTCATGGTTCCCTTCATCACATTTGAGCCAGAGTACCGTAGGTGTCCTCTGCTGGGTTTTACCTTATCCTATGAGTAAGAGTTGTGGAATTCCCTTTTCTCACATGAGCAAGCTGAAACCACAAGGATAACTCCCAGCAGGCGATTGTCCTATAATATCCATGCCTTTGGTTTGTTTTTATTTTGAGACAGGGTCTCGACATACAGCCCAGGCTGGCCTTGAACTCATGATCCTCCTGTTTTACCCTCCCAAGTGCTGGGATTACAGGTATGCACCACCTGGATTAGTATTCATGCTTTTAAATCTTTGTTATGTATCCTCTCAGCAGAAACAGCCTCACTCACCCCCACTCCCCTCATGCCCTTTTTGCTGAGGCCTGATCAGAGGGCTGGCAGCAAAGGGGGAGCCAGGATCCTAACAATGGTGTTTGTGTTTAAGGCTTGGCCGTGGGAGAATCCGATGAGCTTTTGGGTGACATGGACCCACAAGAAATGGAGGTCAAGTGGCTCCATTCTCCGCTGGTGAAAATAGCAGATGCCATTGAAAATAAAACCACCGTATATAAGGTACCTCTCCACATCCTCATGACAGTTGTCTCCTGCACAGGGTTCTGGGAAGCAGTCAGTTCCTTCCATATATGGCTCCTGGGGTAGTGAGGTCTGAGTTGCTCGCACACTTCCTATGGACTTGTGCATGCTTGACCTGGTGTGTTCTTTGCCAGACAATGACATGTCTGAGGAGCTCTTTCAAGCAGCTTTTGCAGTCCTGGCTCCAGTCCATAGAACAGGTGTCACCATCTTGGCCACCCAGTTACTCAGTTAGCAGATGATTCTCCTTCCCTGACTAGTATCCAGGATCTCATACACTTTTAATCACCAAATCCCGTAGCTATTCCTTACCATATTTCTTGAGACATGGTCAAAATTTCTCATCTCTGTGATTCCTGTAATCCTGGAGTATGCTTCTAGTCCTCAACTTACTTGGATATATGCTTCATGATTTCTTTTGTTGCTGTTTGAGACAGGGTCTCATGTAGCCAAGGCTGGCTTTGAACACCCGATCCTCTTGCCTTCCAACTGCCCAGTGCTGAGATTACAGGCATGCACCATCATGCCTGGCTATTCTGTGGTTCCTAATAACCTAGTCTGACCCTGTCACTTTCCCTACCTAAACACTTCTCCATGGCTTGCTATACAAGATCTTCATGGCATCGTATGACTGAATGTTTTCCCACCATCTTTTTTTTCAGTCACGCTGTCTCTGTTCCTCCAGAGTTTTCATCTCAGACACGTAGGAGGAGTGATTAGGGGTGGGTGATAATAAGAGAACAGCCCGTATCTAAGGGCCCTAAACTATATACTAGTTAGGTGCTCAGGGAACCTTTAAGCTGCATCTTGAAGGCTGAGTTCTCTGGGCAGTGGCATAAGTGCTGGGCAAGCCCTTTACCACTGAGCCACATCCAGCCCCAAGTAACTAGTTAAAATAGAGGATGCTTTTCCTATTGTTCCGGGATTATCTCACTTAAAATTGGTTTAGAGATTGTGTCACATGATTACTTCAAGAGCTGTCCTTTATTTTTCATGGTGATATAATACCTAGAAAGATTTATTAACGAAAATGTCTTGTTGCCATGCTAATGAGAATAGTCATTCAGAAAGAAACGGGCTCAGGTTGGCCAGGGAGGAAACTCACCTTTAGTCAATACATAGTAGAAGGTAAGGTCTGAACTTGTACAATGGCAGGAGTCACACTCTTCCCATCTTCACATAGTTCTAGAAGATTCCTGTTGCCTAAAGAAAAAAAAATCTATAAACTTGTCTGTTTAAGGCTACCTTTTCAAATGATACTTTTCACTGAGCCATAAGTCCCTGGACATAGTGTATTTCTTAGAAACTGACAGTAGTCCCCCATTTTTGTACTACAAATTCCAGACTCAACCCCGGGCCCTCAGCAGGCCACCTTGTTACACAACTCCCAAGAAGTACTGTATGGGCATCCTGTGTAGTGAATGCTATCTCTGTCACTAACCTTAGTAGCTTGGCTCAAACCACCCCATCTTACCTTTACTATAGGGCAGTGGGTAGTTATACTCACAAGCTATAGAGCCAGGCTATTGGGGTCTTAATTTACCCCACTGCTTACTTGCTAGCTCTGTGACTTCAGGTGCATCCCCCCAGACAGGGTTTCTCTGTGTAGTTTTGGTTCCTGTCTTAGATCTCGCTCTGTAGACCAGGCTGGCCTTGAACTCACAGAGATTCGCCTGGCTCTGCCTCCCAAGTGCTGAGATTAAAGGTGTGCGCCACCGCCGCCCGCCCGACCTCAGGTGCATTCTTAACAGGAATTAAATTAGTAATACATACAAAAGGAGTTAATATAGTCACATAGTGCTGCTTAACAACAAGGCTATGTTCTAAGAAGTACAGTGTTTTAGGATTTTTGAGACAGTCTTATGGAGCCTAGCTACCTTCAAAACTCAGTGTCACTGAGACTGGCTTTGAACTCCTGTTCTCCCTGCCTCTACCTCCTGAGTGCTGAGACTATAAGTATGCTACCATGCCTACCTTGATAGGATCTTCATTGTGGAAATATCCTAGAGTGTACTTACATAAACTAAGATGTTTGTGGCAGGCCACCGTCACATATGTGGCCCATCGTTGCTTGACCCATGTTTATGTGAATACATATTTCCTTAGGTATGTGCGTATTTGTATGTTAGATTGGTATGCGATACATAGTAAATGCTTTGTTAATATTTGCTTTTACTACTCACATGTACCTGCCACACAGATACCCTTTGTAGTACCCCATAGGTAGACAACATGCTCTGAGTTAGGTTTAGCTTGGTTACTTACTGAAGGTAGAACTAAATCTGACTTATTTCTTTGTTCCCAGGATTGTCCCCCATAGTCGGGCATGAAGTGGGTGTTAAAAATACTAGCTGTAGCTGGGTCATGGTGGTGCACACCTTTAATCTCAACACTTGGGAGGCTGAGGCCAGGCCAGCCTGGTCTACAGAGCTAGTTCCAGGACAGCCAGGGCTGTTACACAAAGAAACCCTGTCTTAGAAAAGAATACTAGCTGAGTAAGTCCTTGCGTTATTTCAACAAAGGATCATAATATGAATTGTTATTAAAGGAATGACTCTTTCTTTTTGGGTTTTTTTTTTTTTTTGAGACAGTCTTACTCTGTAGCCCAAACTAACCTAGAACTAAACCATGTAGTCCAGACTGACCTTACGCTTATGGCAATCTTGCCTCAGCCTCTTGACTGCTAGATTACAGGTGTAAGCTATTACTGCTTCCTTTTCCTTTTCAAATTATTCTTGTAAAAAGCCTTGCAAGCTATCCAGTGTTCACTGCTGTTTGACACATGAACAAATTGAGTCTCACAGGCTAACTAAGCACCAGTTAGGATATGGTGGAGCCATTACTGGCTCCAGACTCCTTCTTACTCAAGCCTATCCTTAGTTTCTCTGTGGGAGTGTTTGGAGATCAAGACCCCATCATTATTCTTTTTCTCCCCAGATTGGAAACCTCACTGGGTATTGTACCAAACCAAACCGTCAACAGATGGGGTGGCCTAAACGCAATGTGGACCACCATTGCCCCCAAAACAATCGTATAGTGGAAGTCAGTTCAGTGGACCGCCGCCCGATGTTGCAGAGGATCCTGGAGACAGACCCACTTCAACAAGGCCAGGCTCTGGCATCTGCCTTGAAGAATAAGAAAAAATTGCAGAAGCGTTCAGGTAGGGCTACCTGGCCATTCCTATGCTCTGAAAATGCATGACTCGGGGCAGAGTTTGGGTCTTCTTGAATAAGCATCTTAGAAAGCCTGGAGGGATGGGGTTAGGAAGCTCATGGACTGGCAAGTGGGATTAAAGGCATGTGCCACCATGCTGGGCAGAATGTGTATTTTCATTTGTACTGTATCGGTAGGAAATGCATTTGGAATCCCAGAGGATACAAAGTCAAATCTCTTAAGGCTTCCCACCATAGGCAGCTGGTTAATTTCTTGCCCTTCCCCCTCTTTTTTTCTTGAGATAGGGTTTCACTGTGTAGCCCTGGCTGTCCTGTGTAGACCAGGCTGGCTTTGAACTCATAGCGATCTGTCTGCCTCTGCCTCTCGAGTGTTGGGATTAAAGGTGTACGCCACCACTGCCCAGCTAATTTCTTGCCCTTCTTAAGACAGATGTATTCAGAAGTCTTATATTCTGTATCTTTTTTTCCATACCAATGCTTGTCACTGAGCATACAATTTTTGCTTCATAATTTCTCCATTCTGTGTCTTTGGAATATTTCCACATTAAGACACAAAGGAATTCCTTCTTTTTGTATAAATGGTGGTCCTTTGTGCAGCTGACTCATTCAGGTTTTCAGAATATATATAGTTGGTCCTCCATATCTGTGGCTTCTGTCCTACAGATTCAGTCAAGTGAAAATAAACATTTGGAAGCAACTGCATCTCTAGGTGCTAGAAAGATGACTCTTTCCATCTTAAGAGCACTTGTTCTTGCAGAAGACCCAGGTTTGGTTCCCAGCACCCACATAATGACTCACAACTGTCTGTAACTCCAGTTTCAGGGCATCCAATGCCTCTTCTGACCTCTCTAGGCACTTAGCATGCAGGTGGTGCACATACATAGTCTCAGGCACATATACATATGCATAGAATCATTTTTTGGTTGTTTTTTTTTTCATGACAGGGTCTCATTATGTAGCTCTGGCCTGGAACTCATTATGTAGACCAAGTTGGCCTTGAACTCAGAGATCCGCCTGCCTCTGTCTCCAAGTGCTAGGATTAAAGGCGTGTGCCACTATGCCTGGCTAATAAAATTTTAAAGTTAAGATAGGTGCAGGCTATGTTTCTTGTCCCTATTTCTTGAACAACACAGTATAGCAGCCATTTCATAGTATTTGTATTGGATTGGATATAAGAAATCTCAATGTGCAGGAGGATGTGTGTAGGTTATGTGAAGAAACTACATTGTTTTTAGTAAAGCTGTGGGTTTGTTATCCTCTGTGGATACTGAGGAGTGAGAAAACAGTTTTTTAGTGAATTAATAAAGGTAAGTATGCTTACTCTTCAGTATCTGTGGTCACAAAATACAAATGTAGCCACATTGTGGTAGTGGTACATGTTTTTAATCCCAGCACTCAGGAGGCAGAGGCAAGCAGGTTTCTGTGAGTTCGAGGCCAGCCTGGTCTACAAAGCAAGTTACAGGACAGCCAGGGCTGTTACACAAAGAAACCCGGTTTCAAAACAAAACAAAACAACAAAATACAAATGTTGGTAGGGTTGATTGACTCTGTGACATATCCTCTTTTTAACTAGGCCATATTTTATAGCCATCTTCTGGCTCTACAGAGTCCTAGGAATCCAGGGATGGATTACCCTTAAATTCCAAGTCTTGTTAGGGAGTAGAGAGGAGACAGAACAGACACTTGACAGTGTCGAATCATCACCCTGAGGGCACTTATAGCAAGCACTTCAAGGGAGCTTGAAGATAACCCAGCTTGGAGATAGGGGGATTCAGCAGAGGCTTCCTGGAGAAGTCTCTGGGAATCATGAGGAACATGTATGTCTGGTGGATGAGAGCTGTGAGTGGTAAGCATTCAGGCTCAAAGCCAGTACTCTGGGCGCTCCTTTGCTATGAATGCTCGTTTGGGGGTGGGTAGGGTAATGGAGGAGTGCTAAGTTCACACAGTAGGAGGGAGTTACTATTTTGGTACTTAGACACAAAAATACTTGAAATCCTGTGAGTCTGAACCCCTGAGTTGAAGCTATGCTGGGATGATCACTTCACAGTGAATGGGTCTGCCTGTGAGGTTGAATGACAGTTTGAATGGCCCATCAGTTTGGCTGAATGATTAGATGGGTAACTGAGCCTGTGGGAAGGTTGGGATAGGCCAAGCTAGTGAAGCTGGCTGTGACAGGCCTTCTGTTGGCCAAGCCAGCCCCCAAAGATTGCCTGTTTTTCTCCATCTACAGATAAAATCGCCAATAAATTGTCCGATTCCATGATGTCGATCCTCGACCTCTCTGGCAACAGCGACGACACTGCTGGAGACTGAGCAGCTGATCTTCCCCTCATACTGCAAACACTGTTTGTTTCCTATGGGATGGGAGAATACAGGTGTCCTTCGATTCTCCCTGATGTACCTACATAGTAGAACACCTCCCACACCATGTATCTTCTGCCACAGTGCCCTCCATTCTCATCAGTTAAGAGTCTTAAAGGTCTGGAACTGCCAAACCCCAGTACCCTCTATTTAATTCTTGCTGTCTTGGAAAATGACTATTTATTTGTTTTTGTGGTGCCAAGGATTGAACCTAATAGGTCGTCACACATGTTAGACAAAGATTCTATTGCCAAGCTGTATTATTATTATCATTGGAGAAAGAGTCTTGCTTTGGATCCCACTTCGCTTACTCAGCCTCCACTGATTACTACGTGTAATCAAGTAGTGGATTACACGCTTTTGTCACCACTCCCAGCTCCCACTGTGTTTTACAAGATAAAATATCAGCAGTGTCTTGGCATGGTACCTACACACCTGAAATCCTGACACTTGGGAGACTGGAGCTAGAAGGATTGCAAGTTACAGGACAACCTGGACTATCTGGCAAGACCCTTTCTCAATAAAACAACCTAAAACAAGTAAGAGTCCGGGCAGTGGTGGTGCGTGCCTTTAATCCCAGCACTCAGGAGGCAGAGGCAGGCAGATCTCTGAGTTCTAGGCCAGCCTAGTCCAGGACTACAGGGAGAAACTCTGTCTTGAAAAACCAATAGTAAATAAATAAATAAAAATGTAATTATTAAAAATACAAATAAGCAAAGTCCAAGTGTTAGCAATGTAACCTGTACTCTCAGTTCCTGTGTCCTACCCTGTGGGTTAGGCTGATAAGGGTTGACCTCTTAGGGAAGGTGAATCTTCTAAAGGTTGGACTGCTGAGAAACCTGGTGGCAGTGGTGGTGGGGTTGTCCCCAGACGGGTGATCCTTTCTGTTTTTATCACCCCACAAGATCTCAGTGCCTAGGCATCCCTAAGGCTCTTGGCTACGTGTTTTCCAAATCAATAGGTAGGTCCTCATCTGGGTATTGTAGGAGTAGAGTCTTCTATGTTTCTGGAAGTGTCTGGGGATAGGGAAGAGGGATGAAGATTCTAGAAGGGGTATAGATACCCTATCCTAGTGAGTTGGAAAGCCATTGGCTGCAGGATGTTCAGGGAATGCAGCCCATACCCATGTTTTTCAGACAGAGTTAGATACTGGCTGAGCATAAACTACCAATCTCTGAGAATCAGTTAGCTCCTTCAACTTGCAGTGCATCCCTACCAGGAAGGGATAAGGCTCAGAAAGCTGACTGACTGTGCTCAAACCAGCGTTAAATGGCTAAATGGCGGTGTGCTAGGTTTAAAAGGAATGTGATTAAAATCCTATGCTAGCCTTTTCTGCTGTATTATATTGCCTTCTCAACATAGGAACACTGGTCAGGCATCTACCCTGTGGTGTTTTCTGTTGTCAAAACTTCTAAGTGTGTTTTCTCTACTCTGGTTTTAAAAACTGGTAACATTTTATGAAAACTGCTTTCCAAGTCTCTTTAAATGGTATTCAACTTAGTTCACTGATTTCATTGAAGTTTTGGTAGATAATAATATATTAGAAATAAAAGCATCTAGACCCTTGGGAACATAATCTGTCCAAAATAAAATAGAACTAAAATAATCATGCCAGGATAAGAATTTTGGACTCTGACCAGGTGGGTGCCTCACACCAGTAGTCCTGGCACTGAGGATGCTGAGGCGAGAAGATGGCTGTGAATCTGAGTCCAGCCTGGACCGCAGAGTAAGAGACTGTCTCAAAGCAAACGAAAATAACGATATTCTAACTCTGTTGTATCTTACGGATGTGTGTGTGTGTGTGTGTGTGTGTGTGTGTGTGTGCACAGAGGGTCTCCTCCATGTAGCCCAGGGTGGTCTTGAACTCCAGAGCCTTCTGGTCAGCTTCCCAAGTGCTGGGTTTACAGGTGTTTGCCATCATGCCTGGTTGTGTCTTAACTCTTAAAGCAATTTCTTGGATCTTTATTCTCATTTTAAAAAATAATTTTTCTACAATAAATTTCATCCTTTATAATCTTAAGTTCTGTAAGTTTGGATACCTGTTAATAGGGGTGGTCTGCCACCATTATCAAGATACAGAAGTTTTAGTCAGTGGTGGTACATGCCTCTAATCCCAGCACTTGGGAGGCAGAGGCAGGTGGATCTCTGAGTTCGAGGCCAGCCTGATCTACAAAGTGAGTTCCTGGACAGCCAGAACTATTACATAGAGAAACTATGTCTTGGAAAACAAACAAACAAAAACCAACAACAACAGAAAAAAGGTATACAGCATTGTTGTGATGTTCTCCCCAAACTTACCATGTCTCCTTGTAATATAGCCTGCCCCCATCCACAGATACTGTTCCTTAGTATGGATGTCATAAGTCACACAGGGGCTTACTTTATGCCATTAAGCTTTTAGCTTTGTACTTTGAAACTTTACATTCAAGTAAAATACAGTTGCATCAGCACTGATAACTGGATAAAGAAGAGTAACCGTGAACACAAGAACAGAAGGATTCTGTTAGCCTTCCCAACCATCTCGTGCTGTGATAGTCAAATCCAGTTCTCTAGACCCAACCCATGGCAATCACTGACGTGTGCTTTCACTTTCTGCTTTGTCTCTTGAAAAGAGTTGTAAGTGGAATTTAACAGTACGTAACTTGTGAGTATAACTTGCTGTGAATTTTAGATTTGAGATCCGTATCACTGGGTGTATCAATAGTTCTGATTTCTATTTCATACTCCATTGTGTGGATATACTGCTGCTTATTCAATCCCAAGTTGGAAAACATTCTTTACAGTTGAGGAGGAAGTTATGAATAAAGCTGCTATAAGAACTTGTGTGAGACTGTGTTCATTCATTTCTTTGGCATTACTACCTAGACTTGGATTGCTGGAATCTATGGTAAGCATATGATTAACATTGTAAGAAACTGCTAAACTTGGTTCATTTAATGTTCATTAAAAAAACTTTATTATTATTTTGCCTGCACATATGTCTGTGTACTATATGCATGGCTTGGTGTCCACAGAGGCCAGAAAAGGGTGTCAGATCCCACGGAACTGAAATTATAGGCAGTTGGTTGTGAGCCACTGTGTGGGTGCTGGGAACTGAACTCGGGTCCTCTGCAAAAGCAGCCAGTACTCTTAAGTGCTCAGCCATCTCTCCGACCCTGATGTACACACTAAGTTCACTTTTTAAATTTATTGATTTTCATTCTCTCTCTCTCTCTCTCTCTCTCTCTCTCTCTCTCTCTCTCTCACACACACACACACACACACACACACACACACACACACACACTATCCATCTGTTGATGGACATCTAGGCTGGTTCCTTAACTTGTCTGTTATAAACAATATAGCAATAAACATGAATATGCAGCTCCCCCCGTAATATGCTGATTGGATTCCTTCAGGTATATCCAAGAGTTAGGACAGCTGTTTTGTACAATAGTTGTACATACATTTTAAAGATTTACTCAGTGTGCGAGAGTGAATGCCACGTGTGAGAGTGCCTGAGGAGGCCAGAAAACATCAGATTCCTTAGAGCTGGAGTTCTAGGTTGTGGCATAGGTGCCAGGAACCAAACTCTGGTCCCCTGGAACAGCAAGTCTCTCTCTCTCTCTCTCTCTCTCTCTCTCTCTCTCTCTCTCTCTCTCTCTCTCTCTCTCTCTCTCTCTCTCATCCCACCAGCAGCGTTTCTCTTTCTCCACATCCTCACCAGCATTTATTGTCATTTGTTTTCCTGGTAATGGCCATTCTGACTGGGGTAAGGTGGATTCTCAAAGCGGATTTAAGGAGCCTTTCTCCTATGGCTAAGGATGGTGAACATTAAAAAAATTATTGATTTATTGGCCATTTCTATTTCTTTTTAAAAGATTTTCATTAATTTTTTTTGAGAATTTTGTAATGCACTGTCAGATGTGTACTTGGCAAAGTCTGTGGGCTGTCTCTGCCAATGCTTTCCTTAGCTGTGCAGATCCCTTTTAATTTTGTGCAATCCCATCTGTCACTTTTGGGGGGTCTTTCCTGTGCTCTAGGACCTTTTCTGAAGTCCTTGTCTATGCCTGGACTTTAAGTGTTTCCCCCATGTTTCTTTGTTTCTTTTTTTTTTTTCTTTTGGTTTTTTGAGACAGGGTTTCTCTGTGTAGCCCTGGCTGTCCTGGAACTCTCTCTGTAGACCAGGCTGGCCTCGAACTCACAGAGATCCGCCTGGCTCTGCCTCCAGAGTGCTGGGATTAAAGGTGTGTGCCACCACCATCCAGCTTGAATTGATTTTTGTGCAGGGGAGAGATGGTGGATCTTGTTTCGTTCTTCTGCAGGCTACCATCAGCACCATATTTTGAAAAGGCTGGCTTTTCCCCAATGTATAATTTGACAGCTTTGTCAAAGATTAGGTGTGTGGGTTTATTTCTGGATCCTCTTCTGTTTGTGTGTCTTTGATAAACTGTTTCCAATGTGACACTACCATTCACCTCCCATCAGGATGTGGAAGATTCAATTCTGTGCCGGCCAGTGGTGGTGCATGCCTTTAATCCCAGCACTCAGGAGGAAGAGACAGGTGGATCTCTGTGAGTTCAAGGCCAGCCTGGTCTACAGAGTGAGTTCCAGGACAGGCACCAAAACTACACAGAGAAACGCTGTCTCGAAAAACCAAAACCCAAGGGAAAAAAAAAAAGATTCAGTTCTGTATCCTCTAGCACTTGGCTGATTGTGCCACCCCACCCGGCAGCTAGGCAAAGGCTTTACCACTCGAGCTGACTTCTCTAGTTCTCTTGTTGGTATCCTGCTAGGTATTCAGTAGCATCTCATTGTGGTTTTGATTTCCTAGTAACTAATGATTTGGTCCTATTTTCATCTGTTCATTTCCCATTCATATATTCTCTTTGTCAGAGTGTGCAGCTCTGTTGATCATTTATTTGCAAGGGCGAGTATCAAACCTAGGGTGTTCTTCCATGCTACACAAGTACTCTGCCATTAGCCATGCCCCAGATCTCCCTTGCACATCTTGTATTTGTTTTATTGTTTGGAAGGTTTTATGCTGAATCCAAATTATCAGATACGTGCTTTGTAAAGAAACTTCCAGTTTGTGGCTTATCTTTGCTTTTTTTTTTTTTTTTTATAAACAGTGTTTTTTTTTTTTAAAATAGAAACAAATATAAACTCAGAGGGAAACCCTATTGGCAGATTTAGTTTAAAAGTTGTCATAAAGTAGACATAAAATTACTGCCTTAATCATTTTAAGTGTACATTTAAGTGGCATTCTATGTTCACATTATTGTAAAATTATCACCAGTCCATTTTAGAATTCTTTTCATATCGAATACCCAGAACTCTACACCTATTATTACATAATGCTCCTCTGTTTCTTCCCTGCAACCACAATTCTTTTTTTTTGTGACTCTGAATTACAGCCTCACATATGCAGAATCATGCAACATTTATGCTTATGTGACCTGCCTGTTTGACTTCACTTAGTGTAATGTCTTCAAGGTTTATCCATATGGTTTGCAAATTTCTTTTTAAGTTTTTGATTTTTGAGACAATGTAGCCTTGGGTGGCCTGGAACTCACTAGGCCAGTCTAGCCTCAAACTCATAGTAATCTGCTTACCTTTGCCTCTAAGAGCTCAGATTAAAGGCATGCATGTGCTACTGTACACAGCCTGCAATTTCCTTTGTAAGGTGCTGTGTATTTTTCAGCATTTGAAGTGTAATTGATAAAAATTATCTGTTTAAGGTGCCTTTTTTTGGTTTCTTTTACTTTTTTTGAGATAGTATCTCATGTAACCAAGTGGCCTTGAACCTTAGAGATGGTATATCTTTTGGACATAATACCCGTCCAAGAGGGACTGAGTCATCTCACGAGAGCTCTATTTTTAATTTTGGGGCAACCACCATACTGTTCCTGTAAATGGTTGTACTAATTTATATTCCCACTAATAGTGTATGAGGTCCTCTTGGGTTGGGTGGTGGTGGTGGCACATGCCTTTAATCTCAACACTTGGGAGGTAGAGGCAAGGGGATCTTTGAGTTGATGCCAGCCTGGTCTACAGAGAAACCATGTCTGTAAAAACAAAACAAAACAAAAAATAAAATAAAACAAAGAGGTCCTCTAGGGCTGGAAAAAAGGTTCAGCAGTTAAGAGGTCCTACTCTTCCAAAGGGCCTGAGTTTTATTCCCAGAACTTCCACTGGGAAGCACATCCACTCCTGCTCCAGGAGATCCGATGCCCTCTTCTGGCCTCCTCAGGCATCTGCAATCATATGGACCCCCAACACAACACAATTGAAACAGTAAGAATCAATCTTAGTTTGAAAAAGAGCTCTTCTTTCTCTGAAGCCTCTCTGAAGCGTGTCTTTTTACTTTGTTTTCATTCTTGGTGTTGAGATAAGATCTTGTTATGTATCTAGGCTGCTTTCAAACCCTTAAGAACCCTTCTGCCTCTGCTCTGGTTACATGGCTACAACACTATGCCTGACTTCTCCTGCCATGTTTATAGTATACATCCTGACGTATGATGTGATGTGCCGATGGGATTCTGACTTGGCGTGTCTTCATTGTAAATATTAATATACTTGGCCAATTTTTCTTCAATGAAAGTTAGTGAGCAGCGAGTTATCCCTAGCATAGAGTTAGGCATGTTATAGAAAGATGAAAAGCATGTTTCCTTCCCTCAAGAAGCTCTTGGTCTACAGTGAAAATACCAATATGGTTGTTGTTACAGCAGAGGTTTCTGCAGAGAGTCTTCGTCGCCTGGGATACGGAAGGCCTAATTTGGCAAGGAGAGGGTTCACGGAGGGGTGAGCTTTTGAGCCGAGACTTGAAGGGTGAGGGAAAGTCCTGCTAGGCAAATGGAGAGCAGATTCAAGTCAACATCTCAGTTCTTAAGCAAGAAATAGCATTTTTCAAAGAAAGGGTCTTTTCCTCCTTGTTTGTTCTTAACAATTTTGTTCAAAATGGATCTCGATGTGTGGATTTATGCCAGTACCAGACTGTTTTTTATTAGGCATGTAATGGTATTTGAAATTAAGAAGTCTGATGCTTCCAGCTTTATCTATTAAGGACTGTTTTGAATTTTAAGATTTTTTTTCTAGAATTTTGATAGTGATTACATTGAACTTGTAGATTACTTTGTGTAGTATGGACATTTTAACAAGACTCATTTCCATGCTACCTGAACATGAGTGTCTTTCCATGTATTTGTATCTTTCATTTTTTTCTTTTCCCGTGTCTTTCTTTCCCCTTTTCTCTTTCTTTACATTGATTTTTTTTATTATTATGACCAGTTAAATGTTTTTAAAAGATTTTAAAAATGTTAGGTGTATGAGTGTTTTGCCTGCATGAATGTATGTATACCGCATGTGTGTACAGTGCTCACAGAGGTCAGAAGAGGGTGTTGGATCCCCTGGACCTGGGGTTATGAATGCTTGTAGACCGTCATGTTTGTGCTGGGAACTGAACTCTAGTCCTCTGCGAGAGCAGCAAGTGGTCTCGATGGCTGAGCCGTCTCCCCACGCCCACGTTGTTTTTCTTAAATTTATTTTATAGTATTTTATGTGTATGATTGTTCTGCCTGCATGTGTGTCTGTGTACTACTTGTGTTCCTAGTGCCTGTGGAGACCAAAAGAGGGTGTCCCGTTCCCCTGGAGCTGGAGTTACAGACAGTTGTGAGTCACTCTGTGGGCGCTGGGAATTGAACCTGAGTTCTCTGGAAGGACGGCCAGTACTTTTAACCTCCAGTCTCTTCAATGATATATACGTTTTTTTCAATTCAAATTTGTTTCTCTTTATTTCCAAGTTGCTATTACACTGGTTGATACTCACAGGAAAAAAAGTTCAAATGAAACACTTCCAGGCAGCCGTTTAAATCAAGCAGCAATAACAGCGAGTCCTTGGAACCTCCAAGGGGAGTTGACCCTTTGTTCCTCTGGAGTGGAGATTCCTAGTACATTTAAAGTTGGTCTAACTTCCTGGAGAGCATAGGGGTAGATTTCCTTATTAGGTCCTGCTTTGTCCCTAACAGCTTCCAAGATATGAACCATGCTGGCAAAATCACTTAACGGTCTGCATACCTGTAAGCATCGCTAATGATTTGGGGCTCAGGAAGCAGATCATAGCCAACAAGGGTGTTCATCCCTTTACGCCGTTCCCGGGTATCTATGTCTGGCTTTCTGAAGCATGTCACTCACTGAGGATCAAACTCCTTAGCTGTCCCATGTGACCTGGGAGAACACCAGCAAGTGGACTGGATGGTGGCAGCAGGGCCAGGGCGGGGGTGGGGGGGAGGGGGAGAGGGGCAAGGCGAGGCAGGGTGCAGGAGGTTGCTGCTGGTTGTGGCTGTTCTGTAGCAATGGGGGATAGCAGCCAGCATGAAGGCTACCAAGGTCCCGGGGCCCCGAGGCTGAAGAGAAGCCCCTGTGAGCTCCTGGGCAGTCCAGAGCTCCTGGGATCTGGGCTCATGCACCCTTTACAATATTTTCATTAATTTTCGGAGAATTTCATGCAATGTGTATTGAACATTTTCATCTCCCCTCCCCCAGCTTTTCCCATGACCACATTCTTCATCCTCCTATCCCTTCCCACCCAAGTTTGAAATTTCTTCTTTTCTTTTCTCTCTCCCTATTGAGTCCAGTTTGTGTTGGGAGCCTTCAGAGCAAGGCCTGCTCTGACAGGGGGTCAACCTACCAGAGGTCACAGGTCACATAGTTAAACGAAACCGACTTTCCCAGAAGCAATCAAATGCCAATAGCTTCTCCACTAGTTGTGGGATTTTGTGGCCACCTCCAGGTCTCCATTCTGGGATTTTATCTGGCTTAAGCTTGAGCAGATCTTACACATGCTGTTACAATCACTATGAGGTCAAACGTGCAACTGCCATGTTGTGTCTGGAAAACACTGTTCCCTTTGAAGTTATCCAGCACTTCTGGCTCTTAGAATCTTTCTGCTTCCTCTTCCTCCGAGATCCCTGAGGCTTGGGGGGAGGGGTATAGTGTGATATGTACGTATGTCCTGTTTAAGGCTGATTACTGATTACTCCAGTCCCAGTGTCTACATATTGACCACTTCTCTGATGAGGCTTGAGAAATGCTTTGATATATGATGTGATAGCTTCTCTTGATTGTCAATTTGACTACATCTGTAATTAACCCAAGTCATCTGGGTACACCTGTTAGGGATTTTTTTTTCTTAAAACATTTGAAGTGAGAAGACCGACTTTTAATCCAGATCTTTTGAGGTGGGAGGATACACCTTTAATCCAGATTTTTTTGTTGTTATTTTTTCAGACAGTGTTTCTCTGTGTAACAGTCCTGGCTGTCTCAAAACTCACTGTATAGACCAGGCTGGTCTCAAACTCACAGAGCTCTGCCTGCCTCTGCCTCCCCAGTGCTGGGATCACAGGTGTGTACCAACTGCCACCCAGCTAACCCCGATCTTTGAGGTGGGAAGATCCACCTTTAATGTGGAGCACACGTTGTGCTGGCAGCCAGTATGAAAGACATGGAAGCAAGCTTGTTTTCTTTGTCTGTCTGCTCTCACTCTCGCCATTAATTTCATCCATCCCTTCACTGGCGTTAGAGCGTTCTTTGTGATTCTAACATACACTGAAGAGCAGCTGAGACATCCAGCCTGTGAACGGGACAACTACTAAATTCTTAGACCTTCTGTAGGTAGACAGCCATTGTTGGACTAGCTGGCCACAGCCTAAGCCATTCTAATCACCTTTATATATACATATGTGTGTATCATTCTCTAAGTTCTGTTCCCCTAGAGAATCCTGACTAATATATGTAGGTATAACAATAAGTCCTTCGGAGTAGCTTTAATACTATGTTCACTTAGCAGAATGATAGTATCGGGTTCTGGCCCCTTTAATAGTGTCAGGTATGGGTTCCATCTCATGGAGCAGGCCTTAGATCGGATCAGAAAGTGACTGGTTGCTCTCAGGCTATCCGTGCCACTCTTGCACCAGCAGGCATGTCTTGTCAGGCCCGCTGTTGTAGTTTGCAAGGTTCCCAGCTAGGTGGGATTGATGCTACCTTTTTCTTTCAGCGGTATACATAGCACCTCCTAGCACCGTGAATGCTAGCCAGTAGGGAGGAAGCTCCCAGGTGAGTCCCAGCTTGATTCCTTCATGTCCTGGGACTCCAGTATGTGATGGCTCCAGCAACAGAGTCCTAACCATGAAGTCCTAGAGTGTGGCCAAGAGCATTGGCAGTAGCCTGTAATGCTTAGCGGAGGTTGTCTATGTTGACTCTATTGACTAACAACTCACAAAGGGATAACCCAATCCTAGTGTTGGGTTTTCATTTGCTAGCACAAGGTATCTAGTTGGGGTATTGTCTACCTCCACCATTGTAGGGTAACCCCATTAAACTTTTTGTATAAGTATATATTTTAGAAGGCATGCATAGTATTAGCTTCTATATGGCATTTTCAAAAGATTCTTAGTGTTAGTTATCTTGCCCCATTTGTCCTCCTCTGCCCTGCCCTCACGCCTACCCCCATTTAACCATTCTTATTCATTCCCCCTTTAATTCTTTATACCACCATGTTCTATCTTCCCTTGCAAGCTCCCCTTGGCCTTGTACTCTTACTGGTTTTCATACCTCTAGGGTATGAAATTCTAAATTGAGCACATATATCTGAAGATTCTGAGGTAAGATCCACAAATGAGAGAAAACATCTAATGTTTATCTTTCTGGGTCTGGGGTTACCTCACTAAGAATGATTTTTTTCTGGTTCCATCCATTTACCTGAGAATTTCATAGTTCTTGACAGCTGAATGTAAATGAATCACATTTTCATTATTCATTCACCAGTTGATGGGCAAATAGGCTGTTGCCATTTCCTAGCTTTTGTAAATAGAGCATCAGTAAACATAGAGGAGCAAGAATTCCTGTAGCGAGATACAGAGTCTTTTAGGGTGGGTATCTGCCCACCCTAAAAAAAATGTATCTAGCTGGACTAGGTATGATATGTCTGTTTTCAGTTTTAGTGAGGAGGCTCCATGCTGATTTCCACAGTGGTGGATCGGGTTGCGCTCTCACCAGCAGTGAATACATGCTCCCCCGCTTTCCCCACATCCATGCTGGCATCTGTTGTCATTTGTTTCTTTGATCTTGGACCCTTTGACTGGGGTAAGATGAAATCTCAAAGTAGTTTTAATTGGCATTTCCCTGGTGGCTAAAAATGTTGAACATTTAAAAATGATTTCTTAGCCATTTGTATCTCATTTTGTCAGAACTCTCCCTTTAGTTCATTGCCCCTCCCCTTTTTTATTTTTTTTTTTGAGACGGGGTTTCCAGGACAGCCAGAGAAACTAAAGACCCAGACGTAAGTCCACACTCCTAAGGACACCTGAATTTTTACAAAGAAGCCAGAAAAACACACCGGGGAAAAAATGCAGCATCTTCAACGAATGGCGCTGGTCAAACTGGAAGTCTGCATGCAGAAGAGTGCAGATAGATCCGCATCTATCACCCTGCACAAAACTCAATTCGAAACGGATCAAGGACCTCAACATAAATATACCCTGCCCCCTTCCAGTTCCCACGGATTGCTTTTTTCCTGCCTAGGGAACATACTTTCTTACTTATTTTAGACCTTATAATTTTGTGTTGAAAACTGCAAATTAAAAAATACGCCGGGCAGTGGTGGCGCACACCTTTAATCCCAGCACTAGGGGGGCAGAGGCAGGCAGATCTTTGGTCTACAGAGCGAGTTCCAGGAAAGGCGCAAAGCTACATAGAGAAACCCTGTCTCAAAAAACCAAAACCATAATATGCTGGGCATGCTGGTGTGTGCGTTTCATACACATTTTTTTTTTTTTTTTTTTTTTTACAAAATATGTGACAGTTCTGATATTCTGATTTTTCTCTTTCTGGTGTATTTTTGTTGGTTTTATTTATTTACTTACTTATTTATGGTTTTTTCAAGACAGGGTTTCTCTGTGTAACAGAACCCTTTGCTGTCCCTGAACTCACTCTGCAGACCAGGCTGGCCTCAAACTCACAGAGATCCACCTGCCTCTGCCTCCCCAGTGCTGGGATTAAAGGCATGTGCCACTGCCTGATTTATTGGACTTTGTTTGTTTGTTTGTTTACTACCTTTACTGAATTTTGTTTGTTTGTTTCCCGAGACAGGTTTTCTCTGTGTAACAGTCCTAGCTGTACTGGAACTCACTTTGTAGACTAGGCTAGCCTTGAACTCACAGAGAACTCATTGGCCTCTGCCTCCTGAGTACTGGAACTATTTTTTGGGGGAAGGAGGGGGTCAAGAGAGGGTTTCTCTGTGTAATAGCTCTGGCTGTCCTGGAACTCGCTCTGTAGACCAGGCTGGCCTCGAACTCACAGAGATCCGCCTGGCTCTGCCTCCCATGCTGGGATTAAAGGTGTGTGCCATCACCACCTGGCTTTTGAACTAATTTTGTAAACACTTATTTGTCATGTGTGGCCACTGAAGATTTTCATTGGTGAGCGTAATGGTCAGCCAATGGCTGCCCAAGGTTTCCTTAAATGCCTGGAACCAGTGACTGCCATTTCCAAGCGCACCTGCCTTTTGTTGGGGGCACAGCTCTGCCTCAGGTCGCACTTCTTTGGTGTCAGCCATAGGGGAGGCTTTATGGTGCCTTCATTGTTTTCATCCCTATGTGTGAACACAGCCAGCCATAGCTGGAAATACGGGGCAGTTTTTCAACGATCCTATGGACCTCTCATTTATCAGCATTTCACATACATTTTGGAATCCGCTTACTTGCTTCCTTAAAACCTTATTAGGAATTTCACCCTTTGGTAGCAATAACACTAAACAAATGTAGTCGTTTTAGGTGGTTGCATTTTTCAGACCCAAGATCAAAGCCACCTTCCCCACACTGCCCAGCCTCAGCTGTTTGTTTTGTGTGTCGGTGCTTACAAAGCCTTCCTGTCCAGCAGTCCGCCTCCTCCAGCCTAATTTAGCCTGTGAAGATGGAGGATTGTGACAACTGGTGCAGAAAGCCTGGCTGAGCAGGCCACAAAGAACGGACGGATGGACGAGTCCTCACGTCCTCACGTCCTCGCGCTTATTACGGAGAATACTCATCTCCAGCCGTGGCCTTTTGTCTGGAATCTAGAGTCCTGCCTGTTTTGTACTCTTTCCCCACTCCACAGGAAAGTAAGTGGCTTGTATCCATAGCAACCCAGTGACACAGAGGACTATGAGCCTAAGGCCCGGTAGGAAATTTACAGATGACATTTGTCCAAGGTAATGTCCAAATAAGGCAGGTAGAATGGAACATTTCATCATCTACCAGGTGACAGTTGCTCCCCAAACTACAAATTTCATTTCCTTTTAGGGATGCAGTGGCCTCTAGGTGTGCCTTACTTGCTTGGTTTCTAGATGTCTTACAGAAGGTCTTAAAGGACCTTTACATTTTAAGCTTTCATCGATTTGATTTTATTTTTGAGACAGGGTTTCACTAAGCAGCCCTGGCCTTGAACTTGTGATCCCTCTGCCTCAACCTCTTAAGTAATGGGCTTATAGGCATGCACTATGATGTCTGGCATCATTTTGCTTTGTTTGTTTGTTTGTTTTGGTTTTTTGAGACAGGGTTTCTCTGTGTAGCCCTGGCTGTCCTGGAACTCACTCTGTAGACCAGGCTGGCCTCGAACTCACAGAGATCCGCCTGCCTCTGCCTCCCCAGTGCTGGGATTAAAGGCGTGTGCCACTATACCTGGTTCATTTTGTAGTTTAAAGCATACAAACCCTGTACATGTTTTGTTAGATTTATTTCTAAGTATTTAATTTCTTTGAGCTGAAATAAAGATTATGTTTTAATTTTAGTTTCCACTTTTTCATTGCTGGTATAAAAAATATAGTTAATTTATGTATATATTTTTCTTGAGTCTTGATAAGGCCTGTTTTGTTAGCTGTTCCTTTAATACTTGATGATAATGCATGTTCTGCACTTGCTGGATGGAGTAGCCTATGTTTATTCTTTCTTGTTGATTGATAGACTACTGGGTTCTTCTATATCACATATATCACATAGAGAGGATATACATGGTCTCATTATTTTATCAATTGTTAAAAGAAGGGTATTAGACTACTCAACTCTGGCTGGTGAAATGGTTCAGCAGGGAAAGGTGCCTGATGTCAAGATGGACGACTTGAGAATGCATAATGGAAGGGGAGAGCAGCCTAGGCAAGTTGCCCTCTATACACACGTCATGGGGTGTGTGTGTGTGTGTGTGTGTGTGTACACATAATAAATGTAAAAAAAGAATGCTCAATTCTCACTGCGGATTTCTCTACTTTTCTTTGAATTCTGACAGTTTTCCCTTCATACATTTTACAGTTCTCTTGTTTACTGCATACATTTGTAGGATTGTTATATCTTTTAATGAATTGCTTTTTGGGAGATTTAAGAATGATAGACGGGGTTGGGGATTTAGCTCAGTGGTAGGGCGATTGCCTAGCAAGCACAAGGCCCTGGGTTCAGTCCTCAGCTCTGGAAAAAAAAAGAACGATAGACATTTTATTTTACATGTCTCTGTGTATGTATGTGCGCGCGTGTGTGCGTACATGTGAAGGCCAGAGGTCAGTCACCTTGGTCATTGCTCAGGAATCACTCATCTTCTTTTTCCAGACGGGATCTCTTACTAGGACCTGGGCCTCACCAAATTAGGTTAGGCTGGCCAGGGAGATCCAGCCCATAAGATACATATTTTTATTTTAGTTGTGAAAGCCTTTAGATGTGTAGAAACGTTGCAAAAACAGCAGTCCCCACGGACTGCGTAGTCTGTTCTTGTGTAAGGTCCCTGGCGTGAGTGAGGGCTAAGAAAGTGAGGCGAGTGGCATCACTACACTCCAGGCGCTCCTCAGCTTTCAGCAGCTGTCTCCACCAATGCCCCGTCCCCTCCAGAATCTGCCATTACACTGATGAAGCCTCTCACCTTGAAGGGCCAACCAGGTCTCGATGTCCCTAGTTTTGTGTTGTCTTGGTTTCCTTATAATCTGATTAGGGCTATGGGTTTCAAAGAGAAAGTCACAGAAGCATGGGCCTGCTTCGGCAGCCACTAAATTTGCCCTTAACATGCCACATGTGGTCTACCTCCAAAGCTTTTTCTGTGCTGCCCCCAAGCCTGAGTCTGTCTTTTTTCTACTCACTTTTCTTTTTCAAGGCAGGGTTTCTCTGTGTAACAGCTCTGGCTGATCTGGAACTCACTCTGTAGACCAGGCTGGCCTTGACCTCAGAGATCCACCTGTCTCTGCCTCCAGAGTGCTGGGACTAAAGGTGTGCGATCACCCAGCGGCAAACAACTTTATATGGACAGTAGAAACACTGAAGTTTATGATATACAAGAGTCTTCAATCTGAGCCAGAGTGTTTCAGGCCATGTTCATTGGTGTGTGGCACAAGGGCTTGTGCAGTGTGCAAAATGCACATGTTTGTGTTAAGTGTAGCATGATCGAGCACGTCCAGAAACACCTTGGATTCATTACACATCTGATTTTTAAAATTTATTTTTATTTTTTTGAGATTATAATATAATGACATCATTTCCCCCTTCCCCCTCCCTCCGAACCCTTACGCATACCCCTCCTTGCTTTTTTCCAAATTCATGGCCTCTTTTTCATGAATTGTTGTCACACACATATATGTATATACACACTTTCCTAAGTACATAAATACAACCTGCTCAGTCTGTATAACGGTACTTATATGTATGCTTTTGGGGCGACCGTTTAGTACTGCACAAGCAGCTGGCATGCTCTTCCCTGGGGAAAACTACGTTTCCCACTTTCAGTGCTCTTTCTGGCCTGTAGTTCTTTGTGCAGGGCTGAGGCCTGTGGGCCTTTCCCCTGTCCGTGTTAGCATGTCTGTTGCTGTGGTCCTTGTTCATCTCAAAGCCATAGGCCACAGTGTAAGAGAGCTTCTTAATGAAGACTATATGGCTGGGTGTCTCTTTGGGAATAAGGCAGGACCTTTCCAGTGTGGCCTTGCACACACAGAGGTCCTGCCTGCTAAGTGATAGGATGAAGGGTGTGTGCTACCGCTGCCTGACTTCTTGGTTTACTTAAAATGGCTTGCTGTTTCCTCTGATCTCCAGGCAAACTTTATTTATTAAAGCACAAGTAAAGTATCCCCACAAGCTGGAGGGAGGAAAGGGGGTGGAAATGATGTAATGTCATACTCATGAAATCCTGAAAGGGCAAACTGCTTCTCTTTGGCTTATTATCTCATCTCTTGAGCTTCTTGTGGAGCAGATAATTTTTGACCAGCTCTGCTAGCCCAGGGGACTCATATGAAGATGCTACCACAAAGTCATGAAGATTTGCTTCCTCTGTATTGAAAATGTTACAGGTTTATTGCTTAGCTCCGTGATTTGAAGATCTGGTAAAGACCTATGGCACACTTTTATTGAAACTATACCGCACCACAGTGAAAGTTCTGCAAACTGTCTGAAAAAACTTCTGAAGATTGTTCATTTGCTTTGTACATATTGCTCGTTTCTTGTCATCAGTTGAGAAAAACTTGTCCTAAAGCGTTGGGTCTAGAAATGTGGTGTGGGCAAGAAAAAACATAAACATAATCAGGCTTATAAACTCAGCACTCAAGAAATGGGGACAGGTGGGTCACGAGTTCAAGGTCCTTTTTTTTTTTTTTTTTTTTTTTTTGGTTTTTCGAGACAGGGTTTCTCTGTGTAGCCCTGGCTGTCCTGGATCTCACTCTGTAGACCAGGCTGGCCTCGAACTCACAGAGATCCTCCTGGCTCTGCCTCCAGAGTGCTGGAATTAAAGGTGTGCGCCACCACCGCCCGGCTCAGGAGTTCAAGGTCTTATGCTACATAGTGAATTTGAGTTTCAGGCCAGCCTGGGCTACATGAGACTCTGTCTTAACTACCATCCCTTCAAAAACATTGTAGGGAGATTCTCTGTGAACTTCCATCTACATTACAGGTTTTTATCACATGCACGTTAGTTACACAGTCTGCCCTGGGGTAAGATGATTGGAATCTTGTAGGAAATTCTTGTCTGGTTTCTTTCTGAACAGTTTCTGTTGTGGGCGTACATATATATTTATGCTTCAAGCGGTGGGATTTTAATAAAGGAAACAAAATGAGGACTGGAGAGATGACTCAGTGGTTAAGATCACTTGTTGCTCTTGCAAAGGACCAGCTTTGATTCCCAGTAGCCATGTGGCAGCTTGAAACCATCCATGAACTCCAGTTCCAGGGGATCTGAAGTCCTCTTCTGATTTTCAAGGGCATCAGCATGCACATGGTACTACATGCAGGCAAAATACTCAGACATGTGAAATAAAAGGAAAAAATAAAACAAAACAGAATGAGGGGTGGGATTGTAGCTCAGTGTGTTTGGTGGCCTGATTCCCCTCCAAGCACCGCCACCACTAATGACTCCCCCCAGTCAAGAAAATCTTTTATGAAGCATGAGGGAACAAACATGGAAAAAGAAAAGACCCTTGGCAAAGTAGGGGGGCGAGCCTTGGGAAGCTAAAGCGAAGCATCTCCTTGGACTTTTTTTTTTAAAGCCCTTGAAATGTCTTCTTCCCTGAATTTAGGGTTGGAGAGTTTGAAGAAAGACAGGATGGCTGATTGGCCCACAACTGTTGTATAAACATGTCCTGATTTGGTCTTGACTTTGTTGAGACAGTCCATCAACAGGGGTCCTACCATCAGGAAGAAAGCCCACAAACCTTTGTTTTAAGTGGTCAGGCTTTTTTTTGTCTCAGATGAGGAGGGTGAGGAGTAAGCCCGCCATATTGGAAGTTCACCATCTTTATTCCGTTGCCATGACCCCTCTCCTGTCTGCCTACCAGGGAGCCAGTCTAACTCCTGGTTCCTCATTCTCCACTCTTAGAGGTCACCCTAACTGCTGTTCATGGTTTTGGGCACAGACTCCTAACTGCTTCTGCGCTGGCAAAGTGGACAATGTAGAGGAGGTAGCAGTTCAGATGCCTCAGAATAGGGTCAATGGTAAAATTTACCAGATAGCAAAGATCCAGAACAAAAGAAAGCTCTGTGATGCTGACATACATCCTTGGCATGTGATATGTGCATGAGACAGCATCTATAACATACAAAAAATGAGACTGTTAGTAGCACTCTAATTCTAGAAAAACAGTTGGGGCAGTTTTGTCCTTATTGGAGGAAGAGAACGGGCACCTAAACCATCCAAAGAAGCCTTGGCAGTTTTTGTCATAGGCATTTGCAAGACTGGTGATTTTTTTTTTGTTACCACTCTGCACAAGATGTACAGCATGGAGTAGGCCATGGCTTTGGAATAAGAGCTCAAGATACTTTTTACTGGCTAGTGTAAATTCAGAGGTTAGCCGTCGGGTCTCTTTGATTACAACCTCATGGGAAACATTGAGACAAAATTGATGAGGAAAATTCTTCGACATTATTATTACCCTAACTCCTGATTAATAAGGTGAAGTGTAATTGGGCAACAGAGCCCTGTAGAAGGACAAGGTCAGAGAAATGGTTTTCTCTTTCATCTAGACTGACATAAGTTGTGGTTGAACTGCACAATCAGCTGTCCATTACCTCAGACTCCCACGTAAGGAGGGAATGCCTGGAAACTTGCTAAGTTAGTTAAAATAGCCGTTCCTTCTCGGCAAGATCCTCTGCCTGTGTGCACATGTGATGTCCTCTCCTCTGCCTGTGTGCACATGTGATGTCCTCTCCTCTGCCTGTGTACACATGTGATGTCCTCTCCTCTGCCTGTGTACACATGTGATGTCCTCTCCTCTGCCTGTGTGCACATGTGATGTCTGTTCCTCTGCCTGTGTGCACATGTGATGTCCTCTCCTCTGCCTGTGTACACATGTGATGTCCTCTCCTCTGCCTGTGTGCACATGTGATATTCTCTCCTCTGCCTGTGTGCACATGTGATGTCCTCTCCTCTGCCTGTGTACACATGTGATGTCCTCTCCTCTGCCTGTGTACACATGTGATGTCCTCTCCTCTGCCTGTGTACACATGTGATGTCCTCTCCTCTGCCTGTGTGCACATGTGATGTCCTCTCCTCTGCCTGTGTACACATGTGATGTCCTCTCCTCTGCCTGTGTGCACATGTGATATTCTCTCCTCTGCCTGTGTGCACATGTGATGTCCTCTCCTCTGCCTGTGTACACATGTGATATTCTCTCCTCTGCCTGTGTGCACATGTGATGTCCTCTCCTCTGCCTGTGTACACATGTAATGTCCTCCAGGAGTGGACACTATTGACTGAACCTGAGTGAAATCCAGATCCCATTTATTGAGGTTACAACCAGACATCAGCATCTAATTGTCAATCTAAAAGAAAATAAAAATATAATCTATCAGGTCTTTTTGTTTGTTTGTTTGTTTTTTTCAAGACAGGGTCTATCTGTGTAACCATCCTGGCTGTCCTGGAACTCACTCTGTAGACCAAGCTGGCCTCAAACTACAGAGATCCTCCTGCCTCTGCCTCCCAAGTGCTGGGTGTCAGCTACCTCACCTGCCTTAAGATTTTCGTTCCAGCTTGCCCTCCGAATGCTTCCTTGTGTTACAATGGGATGATGCTGTGTGGTGCTGGGTGTGGTGTTTCATGCCTGTAACCCACTAGGGAGGTGGTGGCAGGAGGGTCATGAATTCCAGGCCAGCTTCAGCTGTATAGCAGGTTTGAGGTTAGCCTGGGTTATATGAGACCCAGTTCCCCCAAAACAAAACAAAAGACCAAACAGAGTGACTCCCTGGCTTGTGTTAATAACATGGCTGTGTTAATTACATGACAGCTGGTCACTTAGACATTTAGGAATGTCAGAAATAATCTTGAGATCCTCATGTGGTTTTCCAACTTTCCAAAGGATCTCTGGTCCTTCCTACATTTTAGACACTCTTCTGTGCATTGAGGATAAAATGGTCAACCAGATAGATACAGATTAGGAAAACACAATTGTCCCTTGTTATCCATGGGGAACAGATTCCAGGGCTCTTCACAAATACCAAAATCTATACAGATTGGATGGATGATATATTCATAGACTTTACATGTCCTACTGCATACTTTGTTATTATTTAGTTAGGATACAAAACAATGGATTTAGTTATGACATTGTCATATATGTATACAATCGTACTTTGCTCATATCTGCTCCCACTGCCCTGCTTTGTTCCCTCTTTTTGCCCCTCTGCTCATTCCCTTCTCTGTCCAAATAGTTCCCCTTTGGTTTTCACGTCATATAAACCAAGATTTTACATATAAAGCATGGCACACATTGTTTTTATTGTATTTCCTTGTGCCTGCTAGGAAAGTGCCTTCTTGTGACTTTCTGTATTGAGACAGGGTCTCACTGAAGTTACCCAGGCTGAATTTGAACTCACTATAATCCAGGCAGGCTTTGAATTTGGGATCCTTCTGCAGCAACTTCCTAAATTGCTGAGATTACAGGTCTGAGTTACTAGGCATGATGAATTTAATTTTGAGACAAGGTCTTGCTATGTTGCCAAGGGTGGTCTCAAAGTCATACGCTCAAGGGATCTTCATGCCTTGCCCTCCTAGGTTGCTGGGACCACAGACCTGTGCTATCCTTCCTGGCTCTTCTGTGTACTTTAAATCATTTTAAAATTACTTATAACAATTAACCCAATGTAAATACCATAAAATAGCTCTTGTAGTGTTTAGGGTGACAGATCTATACATGAACAGTATCAAAGCATTTCTTCAAATGTTTTCAGTCTGTGGTTGGTTGAACTTGTGGATGCAGAAACTGCAGATATAGAGGGCTGACTTGATAATATTGTGTAAGGCAGATGAATACTAAAGCAAGGTAAGGGGATAGAATATGCTATGTGTACTATTTTAACTGGGGTGTTTGAAAGCTGGAGTATGTTGAATGAATAGAAGATTACCAAATCTTCACCTCCAGATACTCTCACTAAATCTAGTCCATTTTGCCTATTTAAGAGCTTGCAAACTGTACCCCTTTTATTTTTCCTCATATCCTAACCACCTTGGGATTTATTCTTCATCTGTGACTTAGAGAGCCAGCCTGCATTTCATAGTAGCTGATGTGGGGTGGTTCTAACATCCTAGACATGACAGAATCCCCCCCTATGCTCAGAATTCTGTAATTCCCTGTTGCCTCTGAGACAGCTTCTATGGCTGGAATTTGAAGTCTGTTTTGACCGGTATCTGTGACCTCCTGACTCATTTCTCACATCTTGTCTACCTCTGCCTTAACCTCAAGGGCATTCAGCTACGTGCTGCTTGACTTAAAAACATTACAAAAACAATTACTCTCATCTCTCACCACATTCTTTTTTTTATAACAATTTTTTTTAAAGATTCATTTATTTATTATCTATACACAGTGTTCTGCTTGCTTGCATGTACCTGAACACCAGAAGAGGGCACCAGATCTCATTATAGATGATTGTGAGCCACCATGTGGTTGCTGGGAATTGAACTCATGACCTCTGGAAGAGCAGCCAGTGCTCTTAACCTCTAAGTCATCTCTCCAGCCCCTCTCACCACATTCTTAACTATTGCATTGGCCAAAGCCCCATCCTTTTTCGGTTGAATTTCTGTAGTAGCCTTAGGATCTTCTGTGTTTTCTACCACTCAAAGTCTGCTCTTGATCACGGAGTTCAAACTCTGTTAAAACTGGAATCAAATACTGTCTTCCTTCTCAAATACTTTTGTGACTCCCAACTCATTCAATTAAAAAGTTGCAGCCCTCCCACAGACAACAAACTTGTGCGTGGTTTGACCTCTACTGCCTCAATGACCTTTCTCCCTGCTCACCATCCCTCTGGAAACAGGCCAAGTCCATTCCCACCTCCCTCCTTTGCTGCCTCTACCTACAGGGCCCTTTCCCTATTAGGGTAGTTAATTCAGATTGCTATGCTCAAAGCGCTCATCCTTAAGATGATTTCACTGAATGTGATCTGTAATAATACTATGTTGAAGGAATTGTAATAGCTTATATGAATCTGGAGATCTCTTGGGGTAAGGTTGGCATCTTAAGAATAGTAAGTTTGAGGCTGGAGAGATGGTTCAGTGGTTAAGAGCGTGGACTGCTCTTCCAGAGGACCTGGGTTCAATTCCCAGCACCCACATGGCAGCTCAGAACTGTCTATAACTCCAATTTCAGGTGATCCAACACCTTCACACAGACATACATATAGGTGAAACACAAACGCACATAAAATAAAAATAAAAAATAAACTTAAAAAAAAGAATAACAAGTTTTCCGGGTGATGGTGGTGCATGCCTTTAATCCCAGCACTCGGGAAGCAGAGCCAGGTGGATCTCTGTGAGTTCGAGGCCAGCCTGGTCTACAGATCAAGTTCCAGGACAGCCAGGGATGCACAGAGAAACACTGTCTTGAAAAACCAAACAAAACAACAACAAGAACAAGAACAAGAATAGTAAGTTTGCTGGGTGTGGTATCAGATGCCTTCAATTCCAGCATTTGAGACGTTGGGGCAGAAGAATTGCTCTGAGTTCATAGTGAATACCATATCAGCCATGGCTTCATAGCAAGACCTTGTCTCAAAACAAAGAAACCAACACCTGGAAGAACAGTAAGTCTTCCTCAACACAGGATGTTATTTCATTTCTTTGAGTAATGCTTTGTAGTTTCTACCATACAAGTCTTTCATATCCTTGATTAAATTCATTCCTGAGTATTTAGGTCTTTTTATTTTATGAGTGTTTTGCTTGTGTGCGTAAGTGTGCACTGTATGAATGCCTGGTGCCTACAATGGCCAGAAGAGGAACAGATAGATGCCCTGGAACTGGAGTTACATACAGATGGTTGTGGGCTGCCATGTGGGTGCTGGGAATCAAACCTCGGTCCTCTGGAAGAGCAGCCAGTACTTGTTAACTGCCGAGCCATTTCTCCAGCCCCAACTATTTTATTCTTTAGATGTGGTTGTGAATGAAATTGTTTTCTTCAATTCCATGCATTATAGGCATGGAGAAACAGCACATGTGTATGCAGGCCTGTGTGTGTGTGTGTGTGTGTGTGTGTGTGTGTGTGTGTGTGTGTATTTGAACTTAGTAATTTTATTGAATTTGTTCACTCCAATAGGTTTCTTAAGAATTCTTTATAGAAAATAATGCCATTTATAAATAGAGATAATTTATTTCCTCCTTTCTGCCTTGGTTTCCCAAAAAGCCACAGGATAGGGCTCTTGAAGAGCAGACATTGATTTTCTCACAATTCAGGAGGCTGAGATCCAAGATCATGGTGCCAGAAGAGATCATTCCATCTGAAGCTTCTGTCCTTCAGCATTTTCTTCCTACATCTTCTGTAGTCTTGCCTCTCTTGTGTATCTGGATTGTCTTTACGATAAGGCTATCAGTCTATTAGATGGAAGCAACTCAAGGGGTTAAATTTGCTTCATATTTTCTGAGATTTCAGTCCATCATGGGGGAGGTATGGTGGAGTTCATGTTGCCTAGCATGTACAGCCCATGGCTCCATAGATGACGCCCAGAAGGGGGCTCTGCTGGAAGAAGTACGTCACTGGATACAGGCCTTGAAGCTGATATCGGCCTCTGGTCCAGTCTGCATTCTGTGCTTTACTGTTCTGGATACCATTCCTTTCTTGGAGCGATGGGCTGGGATTCCTGAAGTCATGAGGTAACACAAGCCCTTTCTCCCTTAAATGGCTTCTCTCAGGTCTTTTGTCATAGCAACGAGAAAAACTCCTAAATATAGAGAAATTGGTCCTGAGGTCCTTTGCTGTGATTGAGCCTGACCATGAGATTCACAGGCCTTTGACACGTTAATACGTGTCCTAATGCAGGAGGAATGTGGAAGAGTTTGGAGCTGGAGGCTAGAGAAGCCCTGGAGAGTATTAGCAGAGATTAACAGGCCATCTTGGTTAGGACAAAAGACCAGAATGCTTAAACAAATGGTGATAGCAAACGTTATGCTCCTGAGGATTCCGATGGGAATGAGAACTCTATCAGGAACTGGACCCGAGGCCATTGGGCTTACATTCTGGCAAAGAATTTGGCTACATTCTGCCCATGCTCTCAAAACTGGTGTGAAGTTGAATTAACTGCATGCATATGTCACACAGACATACATGAGTTGAAACACTTACATACATAAAATTTAAAAAAAAAAACAAATAGAATATCAAAACAGACAGTTTCAAAAAGTAATGGACTGATATATTTGGGAGAGGGCATTTGACCACATTATACCGCTCAAGCGGGGGCATTGCGCTTGCTTGCTGAACACACTCAGCTTCACAGTGAGAAAAGGCAGGGTTGATTTTGGCTCACGCTTTCAGAAGTTTCAGTCCACTTTAGCCAAAAAGGCATGGGACACAGCAGGAAACAGAAGCACAGATCAGAACCAGAGCTGTATAGAACCTTCAAGGCCTGTTCCCAGTGACCCACTTCTGGCAGGCTGCAATCCTAGCCCTAACCCCTCTAACCCTAACCCCTAACCTGGCCCCATGTCCTGAAGCCGCTCCGAAGAGACTACCAGCTGAGAACCACGTGTTCAAACACATGAGTCTGTGGGGGGCATTTCACATTCAAACCATAACATTCCATCCTTGTGTGGCTAAGGAGCACTTACAATTTAGTCAACGTCTTTAGCCATTAGGGAAATGCAGACTAAAATTCGTTTGAGATTCCATCTCACATAGTCAGAATGGCCGTTGTCAGGAATGCAAATGACAGCGAATGCTGGCAGGGATGTGGGGAAAAGGAAAGCCTTATCCATTGTTTGTGAGAGTCAAGGCTGGAGGAGCCACTTAGGACTGCCATATGACCAGCGATACCACTCTTGAACGACATATACCCAAAGGACTCGACATCCTGCTACAGAGGAACTTGCACATCCATGTTCACTGCTGTTTTATTCACAATACCTAGGAAATGGACTCAATCTTCATGTCCATCATCAACTCATGAATGAATAAGGAAAAATAAATGCAATGGAATTTTATTCATCTCTAAAGAAAACTAAAATTACTAAGTTTTTAGGGAAATGGATGAAATAAAATAGTATATTGGATGAGGTAACCCAGGCTCAGATAGACAAATGCTACATGTTCTCTCATACGTGTAAATACTAGTTTTGAGTTGTTAATTTTTTGTATTTAACTCAAAGTACACATAGAAGCCAAAAAACTAGAAAGGAAACAAACAAACAAACAAACAAAAAACTAGAAAGGGGCCTTTGGGAGGGGTGCATTAAGGTAAAATGAAAGAAGAGGGGGGGAATACTGGAGAAAGAACGCTTTAAACAGCAGAGGGGTGAAGGCACCCAGAAACAAGGAAGTGGGAAGCAGGGAGGGTTAACCAAAATGAATGGTTTATGAAAAAGCCATTGGAACCTGCTATACCACAACTCAATTAAAAAATATAGTTGGGCACATGTTCTATGAAAGAAGATGGAAAACTACTGGGGGTTTAAGATTTAAATGAGGATGGCGAAGAGAGGATGAGGGAGAGGAGAAAGCAGGGGTGATTTATCCAAAACTAAGGATGTACGAAAAAGCATTATGGAGGGTCTGGAGAGGTGGTTAAGAGCACACTGGCTGTTCTTCCAAAGGACCCAGGTTTAATTCCCAGGACATTTGATGACTAATAACCATCTGTAACTCAAGTTCTGGGAGATCAGACATCCTTTCCAGTCTCTGTGAGCACATGGTGCACAGATAGGCATTCATACAAAATACCCATACACATGAAATAATAATTAAAAAAATAAAAGAAGAAAAAGCCTTATGAAAATGCATCACTTTTCAAACTAATTTAAAAAAATTAAATATAATTAAAGGAGGTCGTGAAGGGGGCTGGAACAATGGCTCAGTGGTTAAGAGCACTGACTACTTTTCCAGAGGACCCAGGTTCAATTCCCAGCACTCACATGGCAGCTCACAACTATCTGTAGCTCCCATTCCAGGGGACCCGACACCCATGGTGAAAAACACCAATGCACATGAAATAAAAATAAAAAAGAAGGTAGTGAGATTGTTCAGTGGGTAAAAGCGCCTGCTGTCAAGTCTGATGTATGACCTGAGTTTGATGCCTGCAACTCACACAGTGGAAGGGGAGAAATGACTCCAGCCGCTTGTCCTCTGATCGCTCCACATACGCCATGGCATGTGCGTGCACACACACACACACACACACACACACACACACACACGCATGCATAAATGTGTACAAAACAAATCAAACATCATTTAAATTATTAAAAATATCATTAAAAATAGTTTGTACAGAGGTACTGTGCATGGATGGATGGTAATGCTCCCAGAACACATAGGCTATTAAATGAAAATCCCAGTGCCAGGCATTGTAGTAATGTATTGTGTCCCCCAATATACTATGTCCCCCAATAAAACTTGCCTGGAGATCAGAGGAAAAAGCCAGTCACTATATAGAAGTCAGGCAATGATAGCACATGCCTTTAATCCTATCACTTGGCAGGCAGGGATCTGTCTGGATCTCTGTGAGTTCAAAGCCACACTGGGAACAGAGCCAGGTGTGGTGGCACACACCTTAAATTTCAACACTAGTTAACCATGGAGGTCTGGAGGTCTGTACAGACAGACAGGCAGTGACAGAGCTGGGCAGGAAGAGGAAGTGATGTAGCTGGGCTGAGAGAGCAAATGAGAGAACAGAACAGAAAGGCATGTAGGCGTGGGTAGACAGGAAGTAGATCGCCTTTGGAAGCTGTGGAGTTGGTGAGGTTAGCTGTGGCTTTTTGTATTCTTCTGATCTCTCTCAGGTTGCTCAATTTCTGGCTCCAAGTTTTTTTTATTTAATAAGACCGCTTAGAAATTCGTCTACAAGGCATGTGATATCTCCCTATGAGTTCTTGTTCAGGGAGATCTCAAAGGCTACTCCCCAAACAACTTAGGCTATTGCCATTGCTCTTGGCTGCCTACCATAGCAAGATGGTAAGACCCCGTAGCTGAAGACACCACACACTTTTGTTTTAGGACATAGAGAACTCAATCTTGAACTGACCAGGTAGCTCCTTTCCTGTTGGCTAGCTTTTAGAGTGCCAGAAGGTACTGTGCAGGCAGCCAGGGGAGAAAAACATCATTGTTCTTACCCAAGGCTGGACCCTGCATGCTACAATACCCATATTCCAGGCAAGATGTGGCCACTGGTGAAATTGTAACATGACTGTTGTATTGTTGTGTGAAAGACTTGTCTCGGGGTGATGCAACGTGTGCGTGCACACACACACACACAAAAGGGAGCCCACAACAGGCCAAAATAACAATTGCATCATGTCCAATTTGGTGAACCAATGTATTTTTTTTTTTTAAAATCAGGGTTACTAACAGGGGTATGAGTGAGGGGTTTACATACAAGGATCAGGGGGTAACTCAAAAGCAGCTGCATCACCAGAATGCCAACCCCAACGTGGGTGAGTACTCCCCAAAACAGCAACTCTGGAGCTCTCTATGCAGTTTACAGGCAGCTCCATGTTTTTTTTTTAATGATTTATTTATTTTTATTTGATGTACATTGATTGATGTTTTGCCTGCATTCATGTCTATGTGAGGGTGTCGAATCCCCTGGAACAGCTGTGAGTTGTCATGTGGGTGCTGGGAATTGAACCTGGGTCCTCTAGAAGAGCAGCCAGTGCTCTTAACCACCGAGCTATCTCTCCAGCCCCAAGCACCATGGTTTTTTATTTGTTCTCCTGTGTATGTGACCTTTCGTTTACCTCCCAAAGCTCCTTAGCCTCAACTGCCCCACTGTGCCACGTGTTTCAGTTTGGAAAGAATGTTGAAGTTGGAGGAACAGGCCAGAACAGGTTGCTAGGGGGGTAACCAACCACTTTCAGGTGGGATTTGAGACCTGCTCCACAGGAGGGCATAAAGGTGTAGTACTGTAAACCTGGTCAAAAGCCCACGGCTGGGGAGAACGTAGGACCTACCATAGGACCTAGGGTGGAGCCTATTATTATTACTTTGCTAAATGGCCATGATGTCAAATTGCCTTCTAAATGCTTATATTTATATCCATAGATCTTTGCTGCTCTCGACCTTGGTCAGAGGAGCTTGTTTTTACAGTGGGCTGTGGTTAACTTAGAGACCCAGAACTGGTTAAAAGGCTGTTAATGCGTGACTGTGAGTGCTTAGCTCTGATTGGCTCTCTCTCTCTCTTTTGAGACAGATTCTCTATGTAGTCCTGGCTGTCCTGAAGCTCTCTACGTAGCCCAGGCTGGCCTTGAACTCACAGAGATCCAGCTGCCTCTGCCTCCGAGTACTGTGATAAAAGGCGTGCGCCACCACTGCCTGGCTTCTTTCTTTTGTTGTTTTTATTATTATTAATTATTATCATTCATTATTTTACATCCTGATTGTAGCTTCTCTTCTTTCCTCTCCTCCCAGTCCCCCCGCCCCCAGCTTCTTTCTTTTTTTAAAGAATTGTATTTATTTTATGTGTATGGGTGTTTTGCCTGCATGTATGACTGTGTATCATGTGCAGGCCTGGTGCCCAAGGAGGCTAGAAGAGGGTGTTGGATTCTCTGGGATTGGAGATACAGAAGGTTGTGAGCTGCATGTCGTCGGTGCTGGGCACTGCATCTGGGTCCTATGGAAGAGCTGCCAGTGCTCTTAAATGCCGAGTCCTCCCTCCAGCTCCTGGATACATGTTTCAACTTCCTCCCTGAGGCTCAGGGAACACTGTGGAAGGGGGGATGCAATGAACGTAAGAGCCAGAGGCTGGGAGGAGAGCCATGAAATGCTGTCTTCTGAATGTGACAGGGCCCTTGCACTCAGGAGCCCACAGCTGCTGTGGTAACCTGCCCATGACCTGCCCCACATCAGGCTAGTAAAATCCCAGCCGGGATGAAATGCGGCCATGAAGCTGAGGAGCTATTGGTGGTTAACGGCTGCTAGAAGATATCAAGTCATTTTTCTTCGGAAATGTGGCCACAGGTAAGTTGCCTACACTCCTTTGGATGGCCTTTCACCCATGCACAGACAGGCAGCACTAATTTGACTCAGTGGGTTATTTATACAACAATGAAATAAAAAGAAAAAGAATAGGACTTGAGGGCTGGAGAGATGGCTCAGAGGATAAGAACACTGGCTGCTCTTCCAGAGGTCCTGAGTTCAATTCCCAGCAACCACATGATGGCTCACAACCATCTGTAATGAGATCTGGTGCCCTCTTCTGGTGTGCAGGCACACATGCAGGCAGAACACTATACATAATAAATAAATCTTTAAAAAAAAGAATAGGACTTGAAGTAGGGTGGAGGATGTGTTTGGAGATCTTGGAGATGTTGGAGGGGGGAGTAAAGGATGGATATGTATACATGTATAAATTATTATTAAAATTATACCCCCCCCCAGTAAACCTGAATATACAATAGGAATTACCATAGGTTACAAAGAGCTATGGAGTGGAGTGTGGATAAAGGCAAGGTTGCATTGTAACAGGGCCCCAGACCTTAGCACAACTGACTCCATGATGGAAGTGCCATTCAGGCTGTAAAACTCAGCAGGTAGACAGCTGCCAAAACTAAAAAGACTTGTCATGATAGAACTCTCATCCAGTGACTGATGGAAGCAGATGCAGAGATCCATGGCCAAGCCCCAGGTGGAGCTCCAGGAGTCCAATCGGCGAGAGAGAGGAGGGATTGTATGAGCAAGAGATATTGAGACCATGATTGGAAAAAATACAGAGACAAATAGCCAAACTAGTGGAAACACATGAACTGTGTGAACCAATAGCTGAGGAGCCCCTAACTGGATCAGGCCCTCTGGATAAGTGAGACAGTTGATGAGCTTAAACTGTTTAGGAGGCCCCCGGGCAGTGGAACCGGGACCTGTCCTTGGTGCATGAGCTGGTTTTTTGGAGCCTGGGGCCCTATGCTGGGACACTTTGCTCAGCCTCAGTGTAGGGAGGAGGGGACTGGACCTGCCTCAACTGAATCTACCAGGCTGGCCTGACTCCCCAGGGGAGACCTTGCCTCAGAGGAGGTGGGAATGGGGTGGATTGGGGGTGGGGGGAAGGCTGGGGAGTGGGAGGAGGGAGGACAGGAGAATCAGTGGCTGATATGTAAAATTAAATTAATTATAAAATAAAAATATTTAAAAAAGAATGTATCTGGATAGTGACTTTTCCAAATTAATTTTATGAACACTCTATTCCGTATGAGTACCCACTGAAGTCTCTGTTTCTTAGTTGGCATTTTAATAGAGATTTCCTATACATACATCCAAAACACACATCCATTCCCCCCAAAACCCTCCCTCAAACAAAAAACAAATTTATAAAAAACGTCAAAAGTAAAAGAGAAAATTTATCTTCTTAGTTTTGCAAAAACTGTTGTATTTAGGAAACTGTTGGCCTAAGAATCAGTTGTGGTGATAGATTAGGATCTGCTCAGTTTTTTTTTTCTGAGCACATTTTCAGAATTCTACCATTAATGCTTTTTCTTTTTTTTTTCTTTCTTTCTTTTTTTTTTTTTTTGGTTTTTCGAGACAGGGTTTCTCTGTAGCTTTGGAGCCTGTCCTGGACTAGCTCTGTAGACCAGGCTGGCCTCAAACTCAGAGATCCACCTGCCTCTGCCTCCCAAGTGCTGGGATTAAAGGCCGTGCGCCACCACCGCCCGGCATGCTTTTTCTTTTGAATATTCTTTTTTTGTTGTTTTTTTTTTTTTTTTTTTTGAGATAGGGTTTCTCTATGTAGCCCTGACTGTCCTGGAACTCAAGCTGTAGACCAAGCTGGCCTCGAACTCACAGAGATTCGGGTGCTGGGATCAAGGAGTATGCCACCACTACCCAGCTTCTTTGGAATATTCCATTCTCCCAAAGAAACCCTCCTCAGCTTTCAGTGGTTTAGTTTACATTTTGACCCCAGAAAAACTATACATTAATTTTGGGTAATCCAATTCTTTTTTTCCCCCAGAGCTGAGGACCGAACTCAGGGCCTTGTGCTTGCTAGGCAAGCGCTCTACCACTGAGCTAAATCCCCAAGCCCCAATTCTTTTTTTAAATAAAAATTTTATTCATTATTTGAAAATTTCATATACGTATATAATGGTGATGGGCTTTTTACTGTTCTTCTTTTGCAGTACTTTATCTATCCTCATTATTAGAATATTTTACCAATTCTGATAATTTTATGAAAGCATACAATGTATTTTGATCACATTCACCCTCAACTCTTCCCCTTAATTCCTTCCAGATACACTCCTACCCCCTCGCAACGTCATGCCTTTTTTTAGTCTAATTTGTACTTTTCATACTTACAGATGTGGGCCATCTACTGGAGCAGCTCACAGTTTTTATTTTTTGTTTTGAAATAGGGTCTCTTTATATAGTCTTTGCTGTCCTGGAACTCACTATATAGACCAGGCTGGCCCCGAACTCACAGAGATCTGCCTGGCTCTGCCTCCTGAATGCTGGGGTCAAAGGCGTGCGCCACCACACCTGGCTTACACAATTTTAAAACATGTTCTTTGGTCTGTAAAGTCCTCGAGTCTGGAAGTGACGTGTTCTGTCGTTCACTCAGTTTGCTTGAAATGGCCTTTTTTTCATGTTCTGCAAATGCTTACTTGCCTTCCCGGTCTCACTTCTGCCCAAAAGCCTGCCCAGCCGCTATTTTTGAGCTTCTACAACCTTCTTTTATATTTATTTGTTTAGGTTAAGAATATGTTTGTGGGGTCTGGAGAGATGGCTCAGAGGTTAAGAGCACTGGCTACTCTTCCAGAGGTCCTGAGTTCAATTCCCAGCAACTACATGGTGGCTCACAACCATCCATAATGAGATCTGGTGTCCTCTTCTGGCCTGCAGGCATACATGCACGCAGAACACTGTATACATAATAAATAAATGAATCTTAAAAAAATATGTTTGTGTATCCAGAAAACCTTGGCCTAAGTCTTGATATGTAGATGAGGCTGGCCTCAAATTTGCAGCAATTCTCCTGCCTGTCTCTCAAGTGCTGGGATTATAGGCATGTACTATCTGGCCTCGCTTGCCTGAAATTTTGTTTGCTTCACCAAATTGGGAGTAGTTCTGATAAAAACAAAACAAAACAAAACAAAACAAAACAAAACAAAACAACAAAAAACCTACATAAACCAGTCATGGTGGTGCATGGCTGTAATCCTATGCCTCAGGAGATGAAGGCAGGAGGGAGGTAGGAGTCAGGAGGATCACAAGGTCAAAGCCAGCCTGGGCTACATAATGGCACCGACAAAATAACCAACAGAAACCCAAAATGAATGAAAGAACGAATCAATAAAATAAACGAAACAACTGAAGCGACAAACACTTACTGACAAGATCCTGGATGCCACATCCTGTTACGGACTAGAATATGGCTAGGTCTGACCCATACTCCTGAATGTTACCAGAGAGAATGCCTAGCAAAGCAAAGTGCTCTCCGCAATGCCTGACACAGTGAGGTGTTCATTATTACTGAGTATCTTTTCATATCAATTTGTAAGTGTGTAGCATATTTTAAATTCATAAACCAACGTTGTTTTACCCCCCCCCCCCAGTGATGTTTTCAGTTTCTTATTAATGAAAGTTAGCAAGGTTTATACTTGTTCGTAGATTTTTTGACACAGCATCCACACTGGCCTCAAACCCGTGATCCTCCTGCCCAGATACCGCTTTTTTTTTTAAACCACTTGATTTTTTTTAAACAAAAACCAAAAAAAAAAAAACAAAAAAAAACCAAAACACCAAAAAAACAAAAAACCGAAAAACAAACCCCCCCCCCAAAAAAAAACAAAAAAACTTCTGCATCAGAGGTTTTTATAGTGTAGTCCATGAACCAGGCCTTGGAACTATTAGAAATACAGTTTCTCAGGTCTCAATCTATGGACAAGAATCCCTGACACTTCATGACTCCCAACAGTCTTTGTTTTGACAAACCCTCTGGGTGATGCTGATGCATTCCCTTAGGTAGGCGTCTGGAGTTTGTATGCATCTATAGAAATGGGGCTACTGATGGGAGAACTACCGCAGGAACCCTTTTCCTTCCCAGCATCCCCTTCACCACATGTTGCCCACTAGCTTCCAGATTGCATCAGCCTCGCCTTAGGCCCTCCCTGGAGTGTTAGCACTTGCCAGCCGCTTGGCCAGCTAGCTGCAAGGAAGGCGGGGCCTCATCTGGATGTCGGGCGGAGGGGGGCGGTGGGCTCAGCCAAGAGTGGGCGTTCTGTGCTGCAGAGCTGCGGGTACAATGGCCAGACGAGTAGTTTTGGGGATTGTAGCTTTTCATGTATGTCACTGTCTTTTAGAACCGAGAGTTTGGAGGCATCACCTTCTTAGTACTAGCTTTTCTCCATTTTTTTTTTTTCCAATCACGGGAAAAATCAGAGGGGGACCCTTGGGGCCTGTGGCAGTGACGCTCCATCATTGGTCGATGGCGAGGGCGCATGCGAACCAGTGACAAAGACGTCATTGCAGCTGGGGGAGGCTTTGGGGAGGGGAGGTGTGAGAGCGCAACCTGGTGGGGAGTTTGGGCCAAGGCTGCAGAATGCTGAGAGTTAGGGGAGCCAGAAAGACAGAAAGGGAGGAGTCTTGGACACCAGGAAGAAGAGCAGGGGTTGGGCCCCCGAAGAGATGAACTGGTTGTCCAGGCGGCCATAGAGCCACTCGAGGGTGGCCAGGCGAGTGGCCGCCAGGGGGTGACCGTGCCTGCAAAAGACTGCAAATGGGCTCCATGGCGTCTGCAACATATGTTTTGAAAGCGTTTGTTTTTGTATCTGTTACCTTTCCTGCCTTGACACACGAGAGAAAATGGATACTGGGTGACTCGCCTTTATCAGAGCAGCACGGAGTGAAGAACTAATTGATAGAAAACTGACATATGATAAGACCCTTGACTGAAAGATGAGACATAAATCAACAGCTGGAGGATAATTCACAAGTGACACCGTTTGCATCTTTATATTTTAACTGCATAGAGAAGAAATTTTAAATGTCCTCTAGCTAATCCTAAGCCCCCACACTTTTTACATTGTTGCAATCATAGTATACACATAACCCTGTATCCTTAGTTACAGCATAATAAATTTTCCCTGTTGCTATACAATCCCCACAGCCTTCGTCCCTAGGTAATAGTTGTAGAATGTTCCATCAGACAGCTGTGCTTAACTCGTTTACTTTTGTTGGATGTCAAGACGACTTCCCAGCACTTGATCAGGAAAAAAAAGACACTGCAAGGGATAATCTTGTGTTTAGAATTTTTGCTTCTTGGGAATGTACACAGATATATGGGCATTGATTTTGAAGCAGAATCTCTGGGAAAATACCATGAACATTTTTTAAGGCTTTTGTCAAGTCGCTTTCCCAAAAGGGATCATACTGGTTGACATCAGAGGTCAAATCAGGAATCGACTCTGGTGACGCTGGGTCTGGTCTGTCTCCAAGCTGGGTTTAATTTTCCTACCCTGCAGCCGCGCTCAACTTTATTATTAGTCTTGACCTTTGGGGCGAGGCAAACACACACCAAAGGTTCAGGGACAACTTTAGCAACTGTGACAGCTGACATGGTGAGCCACTGCAGCTCGTGTTTCAGGCTTGAGCAAGTGGCTAGGATGAATTTGCCCTGTTGAGAGGGAATCTGAGATGAGGAACAGGTTTGGGAGGGAGTAGATGAGATCAGTTTTAAATATGTTTAGTTCTAAGTGCCTTTGGGACATCTAAGGGGAGGTAGCTAGGAGACAGGCATACATATGGATAAACAACAGCCTGCCCTTCTCTGAACTCCTGGGGCCCCCTGTCTGGATCTCTGTGGCTTATGTTGCCTTTTACCTTGCAGTGAGTGCCCCTGGAGTTCCTTCAGGCCTGCTGTGTGTGTGTGTGTGTGTGTGTGTGTGTGTGTGTGTGTGTGTGTACGTGTGTGTTTGTGTGTGTGTCTTTCCTTCTCAGGACTCAGCACAGTATTTTCTATCTCGAAAGCTTTGGATGACTCCTGTCTTTAGGGCTCTGACCTGAGGAGGAAAGTTTAGAAAGATTGACAGAATTCTGGGAAGGCTTCCTGTAAGAGGTGGCATGATGTTACTGTTAATAATCATGACCATATGTTGCATAGTTACCACATACCAGTCACTCTGTTACCTACATACACCAGAGATGCCACTTCTTGCCTGCCATTCTTACATCTCTTTGTGTGTGGAGTCTGGAAGTTCTACTTACAGATAGCTCTTGCTAAATGGTCCAGCAAGGAGTAACTAGGTACTACATCTTCCACTTTAGGGCACAAGCACCTGATCCAAGTCCAGTCCCACCATCTGTGAGTGAATGGCCCAGCTTTAGTAGATGAGGTGGGCCAATCCGATCTGCTCTCCTTGGGAATGTGAAATAAGAGATGCAGAGTGATGTTGCCAGTTAGTTGTGGGGAGCTAAGCTGAGAGGTCCAGTACACCAAGATGCTGGTTGAGTTGGGAGTGCTATGGACTAGGTCAAGTGCCTGTTGAACAGCTAAATGTGGTTGGCTAAGCAAGGAGCATGGGGCAGTTGTGCAGAGAGAAGCAGACATGTAACATGGATGAGTCATATTAACGACAAACCTCTAGAGCAGAGAGAGGTTCATGCAACGTCTAGACATTTCCCGAAGCTCCAGGCACAATGAGCTGTATTTGTACTTGAATTCCTACCCTTGGATTTCTGCTTCCTGATCTTGCTTCATTTGGTGTCTGTTTCTTGCATCCAAAAGAGGCCCAACCCAAGCAACCCTTTACATAGATTCCATTTAATTTGTGCTTCATCCCCTCCGAGGTGAGTGCTCTTTTCCTCGTTTTACAAATGAAGAAACTGAGGCTTAATGAGATTAACTTGACTAAGTGATTTACCCAGTCTATCTGATTCTCTGAATTTACTTTTTTAAGCATCAATGTAGCATTGTTATTTAAAATTGCTACCAGTATTTTATTTATAAAAAAAAAAACTGAAAGAAAATACAGGCTTAATCGCATCTGATCTTACCCAATCAGACTGTCAGTCAATAGCTCCTCCACTCTCCCTTCATCGTCTACTTAGGGTGCTTTTCCTCTTGATTTTCTGGTGGTTGGCTCCTTCATGTCACTTAAGTCTCAAATTGTTTGTCAACTCCTCAGAGAGGCCTTTGGTCAACCTCGAAACATGAAATCACCACCCAAATTGTTTCCCCACTGCTCTCTGTCATATTGTTGTTGTTGTTTTTTTTTTTTCTTTTCCACATAGACCTTTCACTGCCTGAAATTTTCTTTCTCTTTTGTATAATTTGCTTATGGTCTAGCTCCCCTTCAAAAATAGCAACCAAAGCATCACCTGTATCCTGAGGACCTAATAGATCCTCCATAGAACAACTTAAATTGCTATTTGGTGAACGAATAGATATATAAACTAAAAAGAAAATCCTAATCAACCCTTCTCTCCCAATGTCAATCCCCAGAGGGGATTTCTTCCATATCTTCCAAGACATTTTCTATGACTCTACAATCATGCATATATCTCTATATAAAGTTAAGTATGATCATATACTTTTTCAAACCAATGGAAATTCTGCAACTTGGTTTTTCTTTTTATACACAATATATAATAGTTTATTGGTAACAACTTTATGTATCAGAACCTTATTAAGATGATAACACCATATAGTATGGCGGTATTTGCGTATACCAGAAATTATGTAACCAGATTTTTCTTAGTGGGTGTTATTTTCTCTTGTTATTGTAAGAAGTGATGTTGCATAAATATTCTTATCAAATACATATTTTCCCAAATGCTGCCCATACCCATTTGTCTTTTGACTTTGTCATATATGTGACGGCCAACTTTATTTCAAGTTATATATGGTCATGTTTGTTGGTCATTTCTTTTATGGAATTTGGGTTTCATTTTATGCCTTACAAAGGTGTTACTAGTTTCAAATATTAATGGTAAAAATGATGTATCCAACCTTTCTGGTAGTATTTTCATGGTTTCAGTTTTACAGTTAAGACTTTGATCTGTGTGGAATTTATTTGGGATAGAGTTGGAAGAGGGGTACGGTTTCTTTGTCCTTCAGATGCTATGTCTACTGTTTTCGTGTCGTCTATTGAATAATTTCTTGGACCCAGAGAATAGAAATATTGTTCTTATCATTGAGTTTTCACATGTGCTGTGTTTATTTCTGTCCTTTGTCTTCTACTCCATCACTGAGTGTCTATGTCTGACAAGTGCCATCCTGTTTTTTAATTAATTAACTAATTAGTTAATTAATTTGGTTTTTCGAGACAGAGTTTCTCTGTGTAGCTTTGCGCCTTTCCTGGAACTCACTTGGTAGCCCAGGCTGGCCTCGAACTCACAGAGATCCGCCTGCCTCTGCCTCCCGAGTGCTGGGATTAAAGGTGTGCGCTGCTGCCGCCGCCGCCACCCCCCCCCGCCCGCCATCCTGTTTTAATCAATGTAACTTTATAATACATTTTCATATTTTGTAGGGTAACAGTCCTTTGATTCCAGATTTTTTTGTGTATTTCCACATATTTTTCATGTGAACTTTATCACTCCCAAATACTGTTTTAATCAATGTAACTTTATAATACATTTTCATATTTTGTAGGGTAACAGTCCTTTGATTCCAGATTTTTTTGTGTATTTCCACATATTTTTCATGTGAACTTTATCACTCCCAAATACTGTTTTAATCAATGTAACTTTATAATACATTTTCATATTTTGTAGGGTAACAGTCCTTTGATTCCAGATTTTTTTGTGTATTTCCACATATTTTTCATGTGAACTTTATCACTCCCAAATACTGTTTTAATCAATGTAACTTTATAATACATTTTCATATTTTGTAGGGTAACAGTCCTTTGATTCCAGATTTTTTTGTGTATTTCCACATATTTTTCATGTGAACTTTATCACTCCCAAATACCTGTTGAGATTATGATAGAGATTATATTGAGTTTGTCCATCAATTTGGAGAAGACTGTCATCTGGAGAGTGATCCATTGAGTCTTCCTGGCCCAAACGAAGGGCCGGTTTTCTAATTACTCAGGTGCTGCTTTCTGTTTTCTCAGCCCCATCTTCAAGCTTTCTAGACCTTCTGAATATTTCCGCGTTTTGGTTGCTGCTGTGTAGGAATTCTCCCTCATTATAGTCAGTACTTGTTATGGAATAATGATTACTAGCACATTACTAAACTCTGTTAGTGCTTTGAATAGGTTTTCTACAGATGCCATCATGCTTTCAAATTATACAGCCATGCCATTAACAAATAAGATTGTTGTCTATTTAGAATTTTCTGTCTCCTTCAATTCTTTTGTCTGTTGTATTATGTAGTGTTTTCAGAATAGTCTTAGTGGTGATGATGCAGATTTATCCCCTTTCCTGGCTTCATTAGAAATTCTCACATTTCATTATTTATCATGATACTGGTGTTCAGTTAGAAATACATTCTTTAAAAATCAGGTTTTTGTTTGGGAATATGTACTTTGTCCAAGGCTCTTTGATGTTTTGAGAAGCCACTTTTGAAATTATTGAATGGCATTTGTGCTCAAATCTGCTCATTAAAGGGAATTTTGATTTCTTTCAAGATGTAACACTTATGAGTAAAGCCTCTCTAAGTGTTTATGTGCAGACGACTTTTGCACAAATACACATTTCATCTCACTGGAGTAAGCACCAGGGGTCTAATTATGGGATCAGAAGGTAAACACATGCTTAGTTTTGTTAGAAATAGCTAAAGGTCTTCTGAGGGGACTGGGCCACTTTGTGTTCCTCCCGGCTGAGAGTTCTGTTGTTGTTCTGAATTCACACTGCCACTTGGTGCTTTGGGAACTTTGGATTTGGACAATTCTAACAGTGTAGTGGCGTTTCATTATTGTTTGAACTTTTGGTGCTCTAACGAAATAAGCAGACTAAGCTCGGCAAACTAGCACGGCATGTTGTCTCTCATATGTGACAGCGAATCTGAATCTAGAGTATTGTTAGGAACATAGAATAGTCAGAGACTGGGAGACAGGCAAGGGGATAAAAGGAAGATGGCTAGCATGCACCAAAGGGGACAGAAACTTGCTACTTGAATATCTTCTTTGATAATGTGTTTTTCAGGCATTCTGCCAGTTACAATTTTATGTATTTAGCTAGTTTATGTGTTTGGAGGGTGTTCATGCATGTCCAGGTGCTCATAACGGCAAAGACAGAGGAAGTCACTGGAAAGCCTCCACTATTCTCCATCTATTCCTTTTAAGCATGGTCTCCTTTTGAACCTGTGGCTCATGTGTTTTCAGCAAGGTAGAAACTAGCAAAGCACTAGCCATTCTCCTGTCTCTGCCTTGCTAGAAGCTGGGGATACAGGCATGCTTGGGACTTCCACGTTATGTGAGTGTTGGAATCCAAACTCCAGTCCTCACGATTGTCCAGCAGCTACTCAACCACTGAGCCATCTCTCAAGCTCCATTTTTTACATTTATTATTTATTAGTGTATATGAGCGTGTGTGTGTGTGTGTGTGTGTGTGTGTGTGTGTGTGTGTGTGTGTGTGTGAGTGAATGTAGGTGGGTGTACGTGTGTGGTCAAGCATGTAGAGGTCAGAGGACAATTTGCAGGAATCAGTTCTCTCCTTCCACTGTGTGGAATTTGGAGATCAGACTCAGGTTGTCAGGCTTGGAGGCAAGTACCTTTATCCAATGAGCCATTTTGCCTGCCCAACATTTTGTCAGTTTTAAAAGACTGAGTCATTATTATTGGGGATTTGGCTTGGTGTAGAGCACTTGCAAGTAATCACATTGTCCAAGAGAAAAAAAAAGTTTATTTTCTCATAATTGCGTAAAATGAGATCTTTTTCCTTATTTTCAATAGCTGTTCTTTATCATATTTTGTGAGTATTTTTTTCTCATCCTAGGACTTCTCTTTCATTCCCTGGACAATGTCTTCCACAGAACAGAGCAGAGGGTTTTTTGCTGTTGTTTGTTTGTTTATTCCTTTCTGTTTTTTTTTTTTTTTTTGAGACAGGGATCTGCCCATGTAGCCTGACTTAGATTGTAGTTTGTGATCCTCCTGCCTCAGTCTCCTGAGTGCTGGGATTACAGGCATGTGCCACGTTCCTGCATTTCTGTGTACTTACACTCATATTTGTTATTTGAAGATTTTAAAAAAGATTTATTTATTTTTATGTGCATTAACGTTTTGCCTGTGTGAGGGTGTCAGATCCTCTGGAACTGGAGTTACACACAGCTGTGAGCCACCATGTGGTTGCTGAGAATTGAACCCGGGTCCTCTGGAAGAGCAGCCAATGCTCTTAACCATTGAACCATCTCTCCAGCCCCCTATTTGAAGATTTTTTTAAAGAACACCATTTTTGATGCATCTATAGTTTAAAAACTTTGTATGGTGGCACAGGCTTCTAATGCCAACACATGGGAGGCAGAGGCAGGAAAGTTGGCACAAGTTCAATGCTAGCCTGTTCTGCATAGCCAGAACTGTATAGGGAGACCCTGTCTCAACCAAACCAAACCAAATGAAACAAGTTAAAAAAGTTTTAGTTATATAGGGGCTGGAGGGATGGCTCAGTGGTTAAGAGTACTTGCTACTTTTAACAGAGGACCTGGATTTGCTTCTCAGCTCCAACACAGTGGCTCACAAGCTTGCATAACTCCAGTTTCAGCAGATCCAATGCTTTCTTCTGGCCTCTATGGACACTGGGCACACACAGTGCACAGACAAACATGTAGGCAAATCACCCATACACATACTACATAAAAATCGAAAAATTCAATTATACATAACAGGATATAATGTGATGTTTTGCTGTTAAATCAAAGCAGTTAACATTTTCTTCCTTAACCATCATTTCTTTGTAGAAAGAGCATTAAAACTCCTTTCTTCTAGCTGTTTTGAAATATACAATTATTATTGAACAATAGACAATCAGTTGTGCAATAGAGCACTAGAATTTGTTCTCTCTCATTATTATTATTATTTTTTCTTTTTTTAAAAATATATTTTATTTTATTTTTGTGTGCATTTGTGTTTTTGCCATGGGTGTCGGGGTTCCCTGAAACTGGAGTTTCAGACAGGTATGAGCTGCCATGTGGGTGCTGGGAATTGAACTCAGGTCCTCTGGAGGAAGAGTCAGCACTCTTAACCCCTGAGCCATCTCTTCAACCCTTTTTAAAATATTTTTTTTTTATTTTATGTGCATTGGTGTTTTACCTACATGTAGGTCTGTGTGAGGGTGCCAGATCCCCTGGAACTGGAGCCACAGACAGTTGTGAGCTGCCATGAGGGTGCTGGGAATTGAACCCCAGGTCCTCTGGAAGAGCAACCAGTGCTCTTACCCTCTGAGCCATCTCCCCAGCCCCTGTTTTTGGTTTTTCGAGTCAGGGTTTCTCTGTGTAGTTTTGCACCTTTCCTGGAACTCACTTGGTAGCCCAGGCTGGCCTCGAACTCACAGAGATCCGCCTGCCTCTGCCTCCCGAGTGCTGGGATTAAAGGCGGGCGCCACCATACACGGCTCCAGAATTTATCCAGCTGTGGCATTGTACCTGCTATTGCTCTTTTGCCACCGACTTCAACCTGTTAAGCACTGTTCTAGAAAACCAATCTTTAAAGTGGTCTCTGGTGTGCATGTGGTATTTTCCCCCAGTGCCTGTTTGATTTCACTTGGCCGAATGTTCTCTTCTTATTCGCGTGATTGCAAATGGTGGGATTCCATTATTTTCATGGGCAAATGGTACTCCACTATGTATATACAGCATATTTTTGATGCATTCATCTGTTTAGAAAATTTAGACTAATTGTATATTTTGGGTATTATGAACAGTGTGACAATAGACACAAGGCTGGTAGGATTGTTGTATTATACATTAATAGTAGTTTTAATTTTTCATAAATTGCCATTCTCATTTCCACATGACTATGCTAATTTATGTTCACACCAAAAATGTGAAAAAATTCCTTTCACCATATCCTTTCTAGCAATTACTAATTTTTGTCTTTTTATTATTATTAATTTTTCCATACAATATATATTTTGATCATATTCTCTCCCCCCTCCCCAACTCCTTCCAGGTCTTCCCCGTCTTCCTACCCAGCCAGTTTCACCAAGTTTTCCTCCTCTCTGTGAATCTAAAAAAAAAAAGACTCTCTAAACAGCAGCAAAAAAACCCCAAAATGCAAACAAACAAAAAGCCGATAAGACAAAAAAAAAATACCCAAAACAAAAAGCACAGGAAAGTCACAGAGTGGAAGAGGAAGGAGGCAGAAAGACCGTAAGGGTCAGAGGTGGTGGATGACTCCAAGGAAAGTCTACAGACATAAGTCTGGTACATAGATGAGCTCACAGAGACTGTGGCAGCATGTGTGCGCAAGACCTGCACAGGGTTAAACCAAAGAAAATCCCAGCACTGGGAAGAGGTGGACATAAAGAAACTCTTTTTGCCCTTCTGATAACAGCCATTGCAGCTGAGATGTGATGGTATCGCACTATGGTTTTGATTTGTATTTCTCTGGTGGTTAGTATTGAGCATTTTCTTATATGCTTGGCCATTCGTTTCAGAAATGTTTGATCATGCCTTTCACCTATTGTAGAATTAGATATCAATCCTTATATTAGTCATTTGTCACATGTATAGTTTGAAAATATTTTTTTCATATTCTATTGACTGTGTCTTTACTGTTGATGAAGGTCCTTTACTCTCCAGGAAATTTTAGTTTGCAATACTTCATCTGTTTGTGCTTTTATCGACTGTACTTTTGGGGTTTTCTTTCAAAATCATCCTTGACCAGGTCAATAACATATAGCATTTCCTGTGTGTTTTCTTGTAGTTGTTTGAAGGGTTTAGGACTTCCATTCCAAGTTGATTTTTAGGCATGGTGAGAGACAATGCCTAATTTTACTCCTTTGTCTGTGGATATTCAGTTCCCCATTTGAAAATATACTTTTCTGATGGTGTGTTATTGACACATATTTATAAAAACCAGTTAGCTAGAAATGTGCGGGTTCGCTTCTGGGTGGTCTATACTGTTCTACACTTCTGCCTGACTGTTTTCAAAGCTGTTACCACACTAGTGTGCTTGTGTATGTATACAGTTGTAAAGAAGTTTCTTTGAGCCAGGTGTGGTGGCACACACCTTTAATCTCAGCACCCTGGAGGCAGAAGGCAGATGGATCTCTGAGTTCAAGTCCAGCCTGTTCTACAGAGTGAGTTCCAGGACAGCCAGGGCTGTTACACAGAGAAACCCTGTCTCAAAAAGTAAAAAGTAAAAACAAAAAGTTGTTGTGAAAAGAGCAACACAGACACACACATAGAGAAAGAGACAGAGAGACAGACAGACACAGACACAGACTGACTGTGGGTGTCAAAATACCTTATTCAAGATCTACTATTAAGTTTTAGTACCAAAATAGCACAATCTTGGCATGAAACAGAAACAAAGCAAAGTAACAGAATAAAGAATGCAGGAAAAAGGGAACTAGTTTACAACCAGGTGATTCTGGACAAACTTTGGTAAAAACAGACATTGCAGAAGAACATCCTCTTTCAGAAATGGGGCTGGGAAAGCTGAAAACCATCATGCATACAACAGGCACACTGAGTTTTAATTCTCTAGATAAAGTAGCCTCTAGAGGTATCCTAGGCTTTAATATAAGACCTGAAATTCTGAAACTATTAGAAGAAATCCTAAACAAAATACTTCAATATATAGATACAGGCAATGTTTTTTCTAGATAGGACTATCTAGATAGTTTTCTAGATAGGTATCCTAGGCTTTAATATAAGATCTGAAATTCTGAAACTATTAGAAGAAATCCTAAACAAAATACTTCAATATATAGATACAGGCAATGTTTTTTCTAGATAGGACTATCTAGATGTTTTCTAGATAGGACTATCTAGATGTTTTTCTAGATAGGACTATCTAGATATTGTTCTAGATAGGACTATCTAGATATTGTTCTAGATGATAGGACTATCTAGATATTGTTCTAGATAGGACTATCTAGATGTTTTCTAGATAGGACTATCTAGATGTTTTTCTAGATAGGACTATCTAGATGTTTTTCTAGATAGGACTATCTAGATGTTTTTCTAGATAGGACTATCTAGATATTGTTCTAGATAGGACTATCTAGATATTGTTCTAGATAGGACTATCTAGATGTTTTTCTAGATAGGACTATCTAGATATTGTTCTAGATAGGACTATCTAGATATTGTTCTAGATAGGACTCTCTAGATATTTTTCTAGATAGTAGAAGCAAAACTCAATAAATGAGATTGCATCAGGCCAAAACACTTCTGCACAGCAAAGGAGCAAGAGAGGGAGCAGACAATCTGCAGGACAGAATAGAATATTTATCGGGTATTTATCTGTCAGGATTTATATCCTCAAAAAAACTAAACAAAATAAACAAGCAATTTAATGCAAAGATTGGCAAATAGTCTCAATAGTAACTTCTCAAATGAAGAAATATGAATGAGCAACTGACAAATATATGAAAAATTCCTTAATATCATTAGCTATCATGGAAACACAAGTCAAATGCACAAAGCGTTCTCCTTGTAACCACAGTTAGAATGGCTGTTGTAAATAGCCCCATCACCATACAAATGCTGGTGAGAGAACTGGGAACCTGTATACTGCCTGTAGGAATGTAAATTAATACAGCCATTAAAGTAAGGGCATGAAGACACCAGGGGCATGCTTTGGCACTAGTACGTCACCCATTTAATTTATGCCCATTGGCATTTTGGGGGGCTTCTCCAGAGAATATCTGAGAGATAGAGACAGAGAAGGCCCCAAATGCCAATGGGCATAAATTAAAAAGCTGCAGTAATTTGATCTCATTGTGAATGCCTTGGCCAAAAAAAGTCAGATGAATACCTGGCAACCATTTTCAGTCCTCCATTATATTTAATGGCTGAACAGTGTTCCATTGTATGATTGCGTCATATTTTGTTTACCCACTTGTCAATTTATGGACGCTTGAGTCCATGGCTTTGCCATTATAGATATTTATGTATTTGTTTTATTACTTGTTCCTTTGTTATCTATGTAGGATTGGAATTTCTTGGTCACGCAGCTGTCTAAGTTTTTAGGCAACTGCCAACATTTTTCAAAGTGGCTGAACTATTTTACAACTGCAATTTCTGTGCCTTCTGGCCAGCATCAGTCACTGTCCATTCTTCGTATTATAGCCATCCTAGTGAATGAGAATTACTATCGCTTTGTGAGTTTTACTTCTTTTCTCTGGTGTTTTATGATGTCGAGGGGCTTTTCACATGCCTGTAGGCTTTTTTGCCTATCTTCTTGTATATTCCTTAGTATGCTTTATATATTCTTTACATACATTTCTTATATATGATTTACAAATATTTTTCTTATTGGGTGTACTGACTTTTCAATTTCTTGTTAGTATTCTTTGAACCACAAACTATTTATTTGAAATGAGTCTTGTTATGTTGTCCAGGCTAGTTCTAAATCTGCAAATCTCCTGCTTCACCCTCTCAAGTACCTGGGATTATAGGTGCATATCACCATGCCTTACTTACCATGAATTTTTTGATATGATGTGCCAATCTGGAGAACCATCTCCTCCAGATCTAGAAAAATTATATATATATATATATATATATATATATATATATATATATAATTTTTTTTTTTAGATTTTCCTTTGCTCTAGTTTCTTGGCTTTCTTTTTCTGGATGTTTGTTAGTTAACGGATGTACTCTACGTACACAATTTTATTTCCTTACATTTCCCTTATTATTTTCCATTTAAGAGTTTTATACATTTGAGCTGGAGTGATAGCTCAGAGGTTAAGGACCCTTGCTACTTTGCAGAGAACACGTGTTCAGGTTCTAGTACCCACATAGGGACTCATGACCACCCATAACACCAGTTCCAGGGATTTGGATGCCCTCTTTTTTCCTCTGTGGGCACCAGACATGCACACGATGCACAAGCATACATGCAGGGAAGCACCCCACACACATAAAGAATATAAGTAAATAAGCCTTAGAAAATAGTTTTCCTGGTTTCTTCTGTTTTCATAACACTACTTCTTTTTTTTTTTTTTTTTTTTTTTTTTTGGTTTTTCGAGACAGGGTTTCTCTGTGTAGCTTTGCGCCTTTCCTGGAGCTCACTTGGTAGCCCAGGCTGGCCTCGAACTCACAGAGATCCGCCTGGCTCTGCCTCCCGAGTGCTGGGATTAAAGGCGTGCGCCACCACCACCCCCCGGCTCATAACACTACTTCTATTCTTCTCCGGCTTGCTTATTTAGTTACGGATGCGACTGGATCTAGTTTTAGAGGCTCGGTGTTTTTCCTCTATGTAGATTCTTACCAAAGAATAGGAAAATTTTCTGTGGCCACTTTCTGAATTTATTCTGTCTCCCCCTGCCTTCATTTTGTCTGCATTTGTCTCTCATTTTAGGAGAACCTTAGCATGTCATTTCCGTAGAAAGACGTGTTTTAAAGTTGACTGAAAGTTCCGTGTGGGTGACAAGGAATTGTCAAATATCTTTTTGACCCCTGGGCAATGTGATGTTGGCATGATAGCTTTGGCAGCAAGAGAATACTCAGATCTTTGTAACTGGAAGTCTTTTGTTTGATGATTTTTGTTTGTTCATTTGTTTTCAAGACAAGGTTTCTCTGTGTAGCCCTGGCTGTTTTGGACTGCACTCTGTAGACCAGACTAGCCTCGAACTCACAGAGATCCTCCTGCCTCTGCCTCCTGAGTGCTGAGATTAAAGGTGCACACCACCAGCACACATTTGTTTGATGTCTTTAATCTTACCAACTGAAAAATCTCTGGACTCTCTTACGTTGTTTCGACTCTGTCTGATGTCTACCTGTCTAAAGTCTCCCAGCTTCACTTTGTTCAGAGACTAACTCCAGGACTGTTGTGGAGTGGGGAATAGCAGTTGTTAATTTGCTAGGTAGGTTTTGATCGTCCACTCGGCAAGCTCTAGAATCACCCTAAGGGGCAAACCTCTGAGCGTGTCTGGGGAAAATTTCTAGATTGTGTTAACTGAGGGGGAAAGACCCAACTTAAATGTGGGCAGCACCATCCCGAGGGCTGGGATCCCAGACTAAATAACTCAGTCTGGGTTAGCTTATGCGATTTTCGATACCCTCGTATCTAAAATGCGTATTTCTCAGAGGAACCTCTGGGCTTTGTGAAAACAAGTAGATTCTCTTTTATTTATTTATTTCTCGATTTATTTTATTTTGTTTTATTTATTTAATTCTTTAGTATTTATTTATTATCTAACTTGTAGGAACTGAACCACCATTCAGTGAGTAGATGTAGACTCCAGAAAGGAGACATGGATCTGCTGTCCCTTTAGCCTGCTTCATTTCTCACTTGCTTCTCACAACACTAGGGTCGTTATAATGTTTAAACATTGACATTTTCTTACACATTATGGTGCCTCACACTTACATAAAGAAATAGGCATCTTTCATGGTAATGAGCGTATGTTTTTCTCCACACTAATGTACTTCCTTCATAACTCATGGAAGATAAGTTTAACACTGTGATGGTAGTGTTTTCTTCTTCTTCTTCTTCTTCTTCTTCTTCTTCTTCTTCTTCTTCTTCTTCTTCTTCTTCTTCTCCTCCTCCTCCTCCTCCTCCTCCTCCTCCTCCTCCTCCTCCTCCTCCTTCTTCTTCTTCTGCATTATACTCGATTTAGAACCCAGCTTCTGGAAAATGGATTTCATTTTATAGGGATGGTCATAAAGTAGAAATATATACATATAAATTTTAGTCTATGTTTAGAAAGTTGTCGCATTGGAGTGATTATTTAGTTTTGTTTTTCTAGGGATAGTACTCTTGTTCACATCCTGTTTTGTTTCCTGCCCTTGCTAGTTGTAGCAATTTAGACAAAAGACAAGGAAGATAAACTGTCCTTTTAGGAAGGAGCTATTGTTTATGTCATCAAGAAGAATGACGACATTCTTGGTGTGTGAGGGAGTGATTGGGCTTGTATTCCTTATTTTTCTGCAGTAAATCCGTCTAAAAATAAAAACTAAAAAGAAAGGAAACTAGACCTTCTGCAAAGGAAGATCAGAAGGACCGGACTCTCCTCCATTTTCATCCCTTCCCGTACTCCTTGTCTTGTCTCTGGCATGTCTGTGATTTTGCTTTGCTTAATGGGCCCTATATCATCAACAGGTGCCAAAGATTTCGTTCACTTCGTCTTGAGGGTAGATCCTTTGGTAAAACACCGGGACACTTCCCACTTAACCTTACCTCTTCATTTTGACTTCCTTGGACCTGAGTTCCCAAGGGGATCTTGAAAGACCCACCAAACATTCAAATAAGTTTCCAACTCTCAGATTACTTTTCAAGTACAAATTATTTGATGTGGTACATCTTTCCTCATTACTTGGGGCTAAAATCTAGGTGTGTGTTGGGCATGAGGAGGTGAGGGGACATGATGAGGAGGAAGTTTTCATTTAGTTTTGCATGGCTGAGAGTTTTTTTTCCCATAATTAAATGTTTGATTTACTCTAATCTGTTATGCGCCAATTAATATGATGGTTATGTGGTTTGACTTATTTAGAATACTAATGTTGTGGATTGCATTGATTACTTCAAGACTGTTAAATCAGCTTTGTGTTCCGAGAATAATCTCTGCTTGTGAGATATTACTATATTGTTGTATATTACTGTACGTGATTAGCTACTGTTTGTCAGAGAAGTGTTTGTCACATGAGCATGAGGACTTGAGTTCAAATCACCAGCACCCACATAAAAAGCAGGGCACAGCACACCTGTAATCTCAGTGCTGAGGTGGAGAGACAGGGGGATCACCAGGACGTGCCTACCAGCCAGTGTAGAGGCCAGAGGCCTGTGCTGGATGTCTTTCTGATTGCTCTCCACCACAGTTTTTGGAAGAGGGTCTTTCACTGATTTGCTGGACTGGCTGGCCAGTGGGCTCCAGTGACTGTCCTGTCTCTGCCTCCCCAGCATGAGAATAACAGGTACACACCCCTAACATGGATGCTTCAGCTTGATTTCTCTACTCTCTGCATCCAAAATACACAGTGTCTCCAGTAATAGGGTCTTACCATCTGGAGTAGTCAGGGTTCTCTAGAATACCAAAACTTATAGAATGAATCTCTCTCTCTCTCTCTCTCTCTCTCTCTCTCTCTCTCTCTCTCTCTCTCTCACACACACACACACACACACACACACACACACACACACACACACACAACTCCTGGGCTCAAGTGGGCTTTTGAATATATTTAAAGGATTAAAGCAGTGGTTCTCAAACTGTGGGTCACAACCGCTTTGGATGTCATCCTGCAATCAGATATTTACATTACAATTCATAACTGTAGCAAAATTACAGTTAGGAAGTAGCAACCAAAATAATTTCATAGTTGGGGGTTACCACAGCATGAGGAACTAGATTAAAGGGTCGCAGCATTAGTAAGGTTGAGAACCACTGGACTAAAGTAAGACATATTTTTTAAAGCAAAGGAAAAAAGTTTGACAAAAATATCTTGTCAGGTGATGTGGCTCATAGCCTCCAGTTTTCTTGAGACACAGTCTCACAGTGTGGCATGGCTGGCTTGGAACTCACTCTGACTTCCTGAGTAGCTGGGATGTAAGTGCCTATCGCTCCCTTTGCCTTCTTTACAGCTGGAAGCCTTGCTTTGGAAGGTTATCCATGTAAAATACAGCTTGCGGGGAGCAATCCTTAATCAGAAGTTGTGCTTCAGCAATGTGTCTATTAAGGCTCCCGTCATTTACCATTGATTCGTGTACAGCTTTGGGAATATGTTAAAAGTTCTAAGTTGCAAGTCTTCCCTGGATTTCACTTTCTTCCTGTGCAAGGTCCTCTTTAGGTAATTTAACCAGTACACACATTCACAAAAATATTTTCATAAATAGAATGAACTGTTCTATTTGAATTCATCTGTTGTGACCTTGACTATACAACTTTGTAGTGTTTTTAGTGGTTATTTTATGAGTTACAAAAAGCATGCTTCCCTTAAACTTGACCAATGTACAAGTCTGTTTTTCCTGCTCTGTGCTATACATATTACATATTGTGATGGTTAATCTTGGTTGTCAACTTGAATAGATGTGGAATTAAATCTGAGAGAGGTTTTTTTTTTTTTGGAATCTGGGAGGATGTTTCCTAGAAGGATTAAGGAAGGCTGGAAACACCCTCCCCAGGGTAGGCCGCCCTTCCTGCAGTGGTACACATGGAAAGAAGGATGAGGAAGATGTGACTTCTTCTATTTCCCTGCCTCTACCTCCTGATGCTCAGCCCATCTACCCTGTTGCTGCTGCCATCTTTGGCTACCATGGGAACTCAGTTTATTTGGCCTTCCTCCGTAGACTGAATGAAGATCAGCAGCTCTTTCAGAATCTTCTGGTCCTTCTACAGCACCAGATTGGAACTGCTAAGGCATCCAGCCCCATGGATTGAACAGCTGCTAGGTCCTCAGTCTCTCCAGCATGCAGATAGCCATCAGTAGACCCATTCATTGAGGTTTTTATTTTGGTTATAATATTTTTCATTCTAAAATTACTATTTTCCAAGAAGAAATCAAGCTATAATTCCCCTCGGTTCTCAAATCGAGGCATGGTTGCATGCAGTTGGGAGGCCACGAAAGGCGGATAATGAATTTGAGGTCAGCCTGGGTTACATAGTGTGTTGAGTAAAGAGGAAGTCCATAGAATGGGAGAGAATCTTTGCCAGCTATACATCTGACAGAGGGTTAATAGACAGAGTATATAAAGAACTCAAAAAATAAAACAAAACAAAACCACGGAGTCAAATAAACCCATTCAAAATATCAGCTACAGATCTGAATAAAGAGGTCTCAAAAGAAGACAAAATGGCTAAGAAATTATCTAAAAATATTCCATGTCCCTAGCAATTAGGGAAATCCAAATAAAGACAACTTTGAGATTTCACCTCACCCCAGTCAGTATGGCAAAGATCAACAGAACAACTGCTCTTCATTGCCTGCTTAGAGGTTGAATGGAAGTCCCTATTGCTGAAGACGCCACACACTTCAGCAAAGACCCTGAAGAATCTGAGCTGGGTCTGACCTGAAATCGTCCTGCCTGTGGACCAGCTTTTGAGGCACCAGAAGGTGCTATATGAGCTTTGGAGGGAGGGGAACAACCAGTAGTCCAACCCAGGTAGGATACCTACAAACAAAAACAATGATCAACGTGGCACAATCCACGTCAGGGTGTACGAGTGGCACTCATATCTTAGTGGTGACAATCGGCTCTCTAATTGGCCTTAAGGCCAGTTCAACAGGAGGGAAATCATGCCTGCTATTGGAAACTTGGCTAACTACTTGAGGCTAGTGAGATCCTGAATCTTAGAGCAGAAGCTACTGCTGTCACTTTACTAACTCAGCAACGATTCCTAACTACATCCCAAATATTCATCTGCACACGCATAGATATGTGCAGCTCTTACCCCCTTGTCTTAGTCACTGTTCTAGTGCTGTGGAGAGACACCATGACCATGGCAACTCTTATAAAGGAAAACATTTAATTGGAACTGGCTTATAGTTTCAGAGGTTTAATTCATTATTGTCATGGTGGGAAGTGTGGTGGCACACAGGCAGACATGGTGTTAGAGAGGTAGCTGAGATTTCTACATCCTGATGGGCAGGCAGCAAAAAAAGAGAGACATTGAGCCTAGCTTGAGGATTTGAAATTCCAAAGCCCACCACCCCTAGAGACACACTTCCTCCAACAAAGCCACACCTACTCCAATAATACCACACCTCCTAATCCCTGTCAAGTAGCACCACTCCCTAATGACCACACATTTAAATATATGAGCCTATGAGGGCCATTCTTATTCAAACCATCATATCCCTCATCAAGGAAACTTCTCTTTGCAGCAGCAGAAGAAGGGGCAGGAAGAGTGTAAGAGCTGGAGGACCAGGGAATCTGCTGTGAGATTGTGTCTCTTAGAAATTACAGGAAAGCTTTACCCATGATACCTCAACAATGTGACTTGCTAAACAAGACCTGAACAAAACACCAGTAATAGACATGCTAACATGGAAGGAGAACTCTCATGGGACCCCATCCATAGACAAGGACCCACAGGCAACCAAGAACTGCTGACAGTGGGAGAGATGGTCTTCCCCAAGGATGAGCCCCCAGATTGGTTATCCAGCACCGAGAGATCAGCCCTGGTAGTCTATACACACAAGTAACAGTGAACAGACTGTGCAGGTTGGATTCATATATTTAGATATTTATCTACATCTGCAAACAAGATAATTAAAGAAAGAGAGCGGGCAAGGAGGGGATATGGGAGGGACTGGAGGGAGGAAAGGGAGGAGGAAAATGATGTAATATTTTAATTTTAAAAATTAAAAATTAATTTCAAGTTGCAACTTGATTTTCTTTAACATCTTCTATGTATTTGTTAAGACATTTAATCTTATCATTTGCTGCAAACTTAAGGAATATTTCAAATTATGGGAACTTTCCTCCTAAGACATTTGCAATTAAGTTGTCAACATGATATTCTATAATTCTGAATACTTTTATTTTGTAGCATAGTTTCGTTTACATGAGAGCCTAAAACAGGTAAATCAACTCTCAGGCTAAAAATGAGATTAGCAATTATCTGGTCTGGAGGTAGAGCTCAATGATGGAGCATTTGTCTAGCATTCACAAGGCCCTGGGTTCCATTCCCAGAACTAAAAAATAGGGAAGAACTAGTCATTGTCTTGGAGGGACAATGAAATGAATGCTACTCTGTGATACACAAAGTGTTCTATATCTTATTTCTTTTAATTTTTAATGAATAAATAAAAATTTGTATGTTTATGGTATATTGACATATTTTGAAATATGCACACATCATAGAATGACTAAATAGAATTATCATTTATTTATTATTTATTAGTTGTGTTGAGAACATAGAACACTATTCTCAACAATTTTAAGTATATTTTTAGTAACTATAGTCTTTATGTAAAATAAATGTCTTGAAATTATTCCTACTAAAATCATATGACATCTCTCCAATTCTGCATAAATACTTTAATATAGATTTTCTTCAATTAGGATAGTCTTCTATACAACCCAAATGCAACCACTGAAGAAAATAAATTACATTAATGTGTTATCACTATGTAATTCTCACTCATTAAGTTTCACACACTGCCACGATAATATTCTTCACATAGAAAGGATTTAGTTAAAATTATGTATTACACAATTAGTTTTTTATTTATCTTGTGTTCATCATTTAGGAATAATTCCATTGTCTTTCCTTGACTTTTATAGTCTCAACACTTTTGAACATATAGGCTAAATGTTTTGTGAATTATGCCTTAGTTTTGGTTTGCTCATTATCAAGGTAGAGTTGTAAATTCTTGGCAGGGATATCATAGGCATGCTGTACTTTTGGATTGCACTTATCAGCTGGTATACTGTTAAATACTTCCTATTACTGCTGATGTTACTTGGATCATATACATGGAATATACCAGGATTTTCTATGGTAATGTTTGCAATCATTAAGAGTTTGGGGGCACAGCCGGGTGGTGGCACATGCCTTTAATCCCAGCACTGAGGTGGAGCAGGCGGATCTCTGTGAGTTTGAGGCCAGGCTGGTCTACAGAGTGAGATCCAGGACAGCCAGAACTAGACAGAGAAACTCTGTCTCAAAAAACAAAAACAAAAGCAAAAAAAGAGTTTGGGGGTTGGTGAGATGGCTCAGTGAGGAAAGGCATTTGCCTCAAAGCCTAACCCCTTGAGTTTGATCCCCAGGCCCCATATGCTAGAAGGAGAGGACCAACTTGCACAATGTCCCCTGATTTCAACACTTGTGCCATGGCACGCGCACACCCAGTACCCTCCCCCAACACAAAATAAATAAATGGAAGCATTTTCTTGGAGGATAATTTGAAACTATGGTTTCATAAAAAACTTGTGTTTATTTATACTGATTTGTGGTTTATTGTTTTGTTAAATGTGATATAATTGGATTCTATCACCATATATTTTGATGCTTTGATTTTCCAGACCTGGTAAATGGGAGACCCTTCAAATTAGTTCCTGTGGTCCTTTCACATGCTTCCATTATTCTCTGAGTACTTCCTGCAACTCCCATTTTGTCTAGCATAAAATGGTATTTATAAGCACTAGTACTCCAGGTATGGTGGCACTTTCTTATTAGCCCAGCAGTTGGGAGATGGAGGCAGGAAGATCAGGAGTTCAAGGCTAGTCATGACCACATAACAAATTCCAGGCCAGCCTGGACTAAATGAGACCCTGTCTCAGAAACAAAGCAAAATACAAAAACCCATAAATACTAGTACCAGTACTAGGTATGTTGTGGGGTGCCATTGCTTCAAGCTCTCTTCAGGGAATAAAGAGAATCCACGTGCACGTGTCTCTGTGTACACATCTTCATCTCTGTTTCTGTCATTTTCTCTCCTGGGTTACACCAGTAACTCCAATTCTGAATCAATCTTCTATTGCAATACATACACAGTGAATCCCTCCTTTGATTATGAGAAACTTGCTTCTATTAGAACAATTATGCTGCTTACTGAAATGTAATTCGCTTATAAATAACTACACATCTTTCAAGTGTACCATTTGTGGTTTTAACATTTGTATATATTCATAAAAATCTATCATCACAATCAAGATCATGAAAACATCCTTCACTTCCAAAAGCATCTTTCTAGAGTAAGATCTAATCAGATGTCTGGGCATCCTTTGTTCCCATCAAAGCTGGTATGCACAACTGACTGTCAAAACTTATTAGTTATAAATGTCTTAAATTTCTGGTTTAACAATACCAACATCCTTGCCATATCCGAGTCTGTTTCTTAAATTTCCTGTCTCTTCAATGTGCGTTTCTCTTTTTGTTTCAGCGTGCCTTGTAAAACTGGGTATAACTTCTGTAAACAGTCCTTCAGGGTTGTGGTGGTCAAGTGAGGAGTGGGGAGGACACACGTAGTCAATTCCTATGATTAGATTTCAGTCTTTTTGTGAGCCTGTCTTTAAACTTTGAAGTTTGACATTTCCTTCCTCACAAAGGGAACAGGAGTTTGGCATTTTCCTTCCTTCAGGTTGCTGGACCCTCGTGAAACATCAATAGCTTGGGCTCTGGTAAAACAGTTTGACTTTCTGGAAATCCCTGTTAAAGAACAGAATGCTCTGGCACATTCCAAAATGTCTTCTCTTCTGTTCTCCTTGCCAGAAACACAGGGGGATTTACCCCTGATAATCACTGTGAGAATCATCCTTCGCTCCTATGGGTAAAACACAAGTATGGAAGCCCTGCTGCATAACTCGGTTTACGTTGGCAAATTTGTACTTGAAATTCTTATTGTCCCACTGGCAGACAAATCGTATGATTTTATAGAAGAATGACATATTCTATGGAAGATTCATATTCCAAATAACTAACCTAGAAACTAGAGGAAAGTCAAGCTGGTGTTCAGGGTCAAAGACACACTTTCACCAAGTGCAATTAGCATACAGAAAAACTACACATCTGTTAGAAAAGTCTATGGATGAGTGAGTAAAATAATATGATAATATTGCACTGACACTCTGAGGAACAGAAAATACAGTTCCTTCAAGACAACTTAGGAGATTGCAAGCACGAAGAATCCCTGTTGAACAACCGGAAGTTGAATCCATGTGTACTTGTATCTTCTTCCTTGTGTCTAGAATATTATTATGCAGCGAGCCATCTTTAGTCTATCATGTAAATGACATAACCACATGTAGATATTTCATGCTGCTTCCCATCTCAAGCTAAACGTAACAAGGCCTGAGCTAGGCAAAACAATAGCAACATCCCCACCTGGAGAAACCACTAGCAACAATGCCAGGAGCTTTAGACATCTTTCTTGGTCTTTTTCAGACAGGGTCTCATGTAGTTCAGGTTGGCCTCCAACTTCCTATGTAGCTCTGCTTGGCCTGGAACTCCTGACATTGTTACCTTCATCTCTCTAGTCATCTTCATTCAAAACTTGACTGAACCTAACACTCTTCTCATTTCCTTGAGAAACAAGCTATGAAAAAAAATAAGGGCAGCTGTTACAATTATTTAATTTAAGACAAAACAATTTTATTTTATGTAAATATGTTTTTAAAAAAGATACCATTAACAAAATATTGTCAAATAAGCTCAAACAAAATTAATTTTCAGAATTGTTTCCTAAAAAGATACTTTTTAGGTACTTTTTTGATAATTGTGAGTCATAGATGATCATGAGAATTCGATCACATCTGGTTACTGGAAATTTTAGGTCAGCTTTGTCTCTGAAGCTGGATTTTGCTCAGATAATAGCTTTTAAACAAGGAAATAGTGGATGTCTCATGATGGAATAAAAACTCAAATAATTTAGGGCCATGCATGAAACATTTCAAATATTCAAAAATTACATATGGTGTAACCTTAGGACAGAAACTATCTTATCCTGGTCTAAATATTGAATTGTTTCTTGTGTGGGTTGCTTTTTTGAGAGAAGATGTAGTTGAGGATGACTTTGAAATCCTAACCCCCCTGCCTCCCAAGTGGGGGGAGTGTAGCTATGCACCACCACACCCAACACAGCTGTTTGGGAAGTTCACCAGCCTTCTCATACTGAAGGGGAAGAACCGTTCACTGAGATGACCACGCAGGAAACTGCCAACACCACGATCAATTACACATCAGTGGTGTGCTGCAGCCAACTCCGTCTAGTTCTCCAATCACAAGGTACTCAAGAACAACAGCTCCCCAAACAATGTGTGTGCCCAGGTGGCCCTGCAGGTGGTGAACTTGGTACATTTGGGAAACTTGGCCTTCATGACCTCTACTAGGCCATGGACACCAAGATGGTGATGGCTGACCAGAGCCTCATACTCAGAATCATCATGGGAAAATCTCTGCTACCCAGTGACCCTGGGTGGTCCTGTGTTCTATAAGAAAGCAGGCTGAGAAAGCCGTGAAGAAGGCCAGTAAGCAGCATTTCCCCATAGCCTTCGCTTCAGTTTCTGGATCCGTGTTCCTGCCCTGACTGCCCTACATGACGGAGATGTGTAAGCCTTTTCTCTCCGCATTGCTTTTGGTCATGCTGTTTTATCACAACATCAGAATCGCAACTAAGACACCATCTGCAACATTAAGTCCAAGAGTCATGACTATACTCTCCAAGGCCTGCCTTGGGGAGCGGGGGGTGGGTGGTGGGTGGGGTGGGGGTGGGAACGACAGACAACGCTTGTGGACCAGGCCATGGCTGCAGCCTTGTCCTTTTTTACCCTAATGTCTGCTTATTGTCTCCCCTTCAAGCCCCACCAGGTATGTCGTTGGCAGTAGTTGTAGTGTGTAGCAGGCTGCATTGCGATTTCAAGCCTGACCGGTGCCAGGGATTCAATCTTGCTGGTCAACAACGGGAACACCGAGCGTCACATACCCAAACCCCTTTATTCGCTTCGGTATCTATGGTTACGTGAAGCAGATGAAGATCTTGTTCAACAAGGCGGAGAATATACTGGTGCAGAGGGAAGACAGCAGCCAGGCCCAGCTGGCCATGAGCCATCTTGAAGAAGCACAAGCTGAATGGGAAGCCAGCGTGCATTGCGACATCAGAGCGCCCAAGTATGTTGCTGCCTCATGAAGGCCAGGAAGACCGGGGCTTCATCAAGGATTCCGACGCTCACCACTGCACTGCTTGAAGAAGCTGGCCTCCAAATACTAAAAGCACTTCTCTTTGTTCTCTTCTGTACCTCTCCAATATACCTCCCTGAGTGTCAGAAGGAAGTCCTCAAGAACCTCTTCTCAAGCAACAGGGACATGACCAAGGGCTTAAACATCTTCCAGTGATTGCAGTCCCTGATCCTTGCTCTCTGCCTCATCCACTACATCCTGAACTCTCTGACCATCACCTCCACCAGAAGGACCACTGGATGGCTCTGATCCAGATGAGTTTGTTGGAGGAGGCCGTGAAGGCACCAGCCAAGCTGTACACCCACAACCTGGGCAAGAACCACTGCCCACGAGTATCCTTCAAGTCCACCATCTGGTTGCTGGTGGGTATACAACAGCTTCTGTCATTCCAAGTCACTTTAAAAAGCATCTGAATTTTCAGATGATGACATTGTACATAAGGGTTCTCCAAATTCCACCAGAAAACTTCTAGAAACCACCAACAATTTTAGCAAATTGGCAGGGTATGATATCAACTTACAAAAAACAATAACAACCTTTCTATATATCAAAAACAAGTACACCGAGAATAAAATCATGGACACACTCTCATTTACAACAGCATCAAAGAAATGAAATATCTTGGAATAAACCTAGCCAAGGATGTGAAAGATCTCTATACTAAAACTTCAAATGTCTGAAGAACAAGATTGAGAAAGACACTAGGAAGTGGAAAGATACACTGTGTTTATGGATTGGTAGAATTAATAGTGCAAAAACGACAATCCTACCAAAAGCAATTTACAGATTCAGTGAAATCCCAGTCAAAATCCCCACAACATTCTTCACAGAAATAGAAAAAAATATTCTAATATTCATATGGAACCAGGAAAGACTCTGGATAACTAAAGCAATCCTGAACAAAAAGAACGACTGCTCTTCCAGAAGTCAAGATATATTAGAGATATACAGTAACAAAACCAATATGGTACTGCCGTCAAGACAGACGTGTTTGCTAATGGAACCAAATAGAAGAGCCAAACATGAGTACTGATAACTACAGCCATCTGATATTTGATAAAGAGGGAAAAACCACCCTGGAGAAAGGACAGCATCTTCAACAAGTGGTGCTTGAAAGAAGACAGTCTGCCCACATGAAGATGAATGGAATTAGACTCATATCTATCACCCTGCACAAAAATTAGATCCAAGTGCACCAAGAACTTCAATTTGAAACCTAAAACATGGAAATTGTTAGAAGTAAACATATGGAGTGCTCTACAAAGGACTTTCTGAACAGGACTACATTTGCTTGGGGATCAAGGTCAGCAGCTGACAACAGGGACCTTATAAAACTAAAAGGCTTCTGTTCAGCTAAGGAAACAATAAAGTGAACAGGAAGCCCACAGAATGGGAGAGAATCTCTGTCAGATACACATCTGACAGAGGATCAATATCTAGAATATAGGAGGAACTCAAAGAACAAAGAGTTAAGGAAACAAACAACCCAATTAAAAAGTGGGCTGGGGATGAAGATAGAGAATTTCAACAGAAGAAGTAAAAAATAGCTAAATACCTCAAAACATGTGCACTGTCCTTAGCAATTAGGGAAATACAAATGAGAACAACTTGGACATTTCATCTCACACCAGTCAGGATGGGTAAGGTTAACCAAACCATCCACAACGAATGCTGGTGGAGAAAGAGGAACCCTCATTTACTGTCGGTAGGAGTGCAAACTGGTATAAGCACTCTGGAAGTCAGTGTGGAGAATCCCCAAAAAGCTAAAACTAAATCTACCAAATAACCCAGCTATACCACCCCTTAGGCATATGCCCAAGGGGCATCCTACTCCACAGATCCTTGCTCAGCCATGGTCACTGTTTCTCTATAGCTAAGAAATAGAAACAAACTCAATGTCCTTTAACTGACAAATGAATAGTGAAGATGTGGTCCAAAAAGGTCCAAGAATCCAGTAGTTGCTCAGTCCACAAGGCTGGATGTCTCATTTGGTCGTCAGTATATTCTGGAATCCTGAAGAAGTGGGCTCTAGTGCTGGTGATGAAATGGACTTGCCAGTGAGAGTGAGAGCGAACAGGCAGAGAGAGGAAGCTTCTTTCTCCCATGCCTTTCGTATAGGCTGCCAGCAGAAGGTGTGGCCCAGATTCAAGGTGGATCTTCCCATCTCAAAAGATCTAGATTAGAACTCAGCCTTCTCACTTCAAATGATTTAATTAAGAAAAAAAAAAGTCCTGCCTGGCAGTGGTGGCACACACTTTTAATCCCAGCACTTGGGAGGCAGAGGCTGGCAGATTTCTGAGTTCAAGGCCAGCCTGGTCTACAGAGTGAGTTCCAGGACAGCCAAAGATACACAGAAACCCTGTCTCGAAAAACCAAACCAACCAACCAACCAACCAACCAAACAAACAAACAAACAAACAAACAGAAAAAATTCCTCACAGATATGCCCAGTCACTTGGGTTTTAGTTAATTCCAGATGCAGTCAAATTGACAAGAGTAGACATCACAGACACCATAGGTGGAGTGGGTAGGTGAGGTGCGTGCTTGTGACCCCAACACTGTGAAGGTGTAGATAGGTGGATCCCTGGGCTTACTGGCCAGCTAGTCTAGTGGTGAGCCCAAGGTTCTAGGGAAAGAGCTTTTCCAAGGAAAAGAAGGTGGGAAGCTCCTGAGGAATGACACCCAAGGTTGACCTCTGACTCCCACATGCACCCTCACATCCACATCCACATCCACATCCACATCCACATCCACATCCATACTCATTCTCTCTCACAAACTGTGTCCACTTCCACCCACATGTAAACACACAGACAAACAAGGAAAAGAATTCTACATACAGAGATTGTTGGTCTATGCTGTCACATCTCTAAGGGACTCAGTAAATCTTTTAAATTGGATTATTATTGATGACGCCTTTCATATTCAGACAAAAGCCATAAAAGCAGCACTATTTTTAGTGTGAAAGTTCAAATCTTCACTCACTGCCGTAAATCCATACCAGAATATGGACCAGTACTCTTCAGGTTAAGATTGACCCAATCAGCTGCCATTTGTATTAAAACCTCCTACTCTGGCCCCTCCTAATATTCCATAAAACCTTCAGTTCCCACATTATAGCCTTTAAACTCTCAAAACTCTCAAGCAACCCCTAGACTATAAAAAGACTGGAAGACCACAGTCAGGGACAGCTACCTTTACAAACACAGCAATTTAACCCATTTGAGTTGTGAACAACGCAAAAACACATTGTCCCACAACTACAAGGCTGATGGGTTTTTATGACAGTACCTTCTTTTTCCAACCAGACAATACAGCCTACTAATGGTAAGAAATAGTGTAGAAGAGAAGCTAACTCATGCTTGGGACTAGATGTCACCAGAGGGTTTTTTCCTCCCTCTTTCTACCCAGACTCTTAAATCTAACATAGCACCTCCAATGTCCCTCCACTGGAGCTACAGCCATAGGAGGACTTGATTTCCTATTCCAAAGCCTTTCCCATCACCCTCTGCCCACGCAGGGTACTGCTAATCTCTACTTGGCTTGATTTACCCCCTTGAGTCTACTTTCTTTGTGGAACTGAAGCATTTTGTGTCTCTCTACCACTTGTCAGGGATTCTGCACACTGCTTTATCTGATATCTGCCCCACCCAACTGCCCCTTCACAAACCCTTGAAGAAAAACCGATGCCTGATGGTCTCTGGAAGCAAACGAGCTAGGTCTCAGTACTCTTCTCAGAGGCGCTGTCTGGCTTGGGTCTCGGCACTCAGTCCAAACAAAACTTTCCCTGTCTACAAGCCAACACGTAAGAAAGCTCACTTTGTCAGCACAAGGAATACAAAGACAGCGGAACACAAAGTCTGCTAGGGATGGTACCTAAAACAAACTGGCCCTAGATTTGCTAACAGCCAACAAAGGTGGGATCCGTGCAGTGCTACAAGGAGATGTTTTTGTGTCAGTGAAACTGGGCAGGAACTGCAGAGCCTTGAGGCCGTCATTTAAAAGGCCAATAATCTAGAAAACTACAAAAATTGAGGTTCATACTGGTTCAAGTGGAAGTCAAATATTTGGTCTTGGTTTTCTTGGTTAACTCCCTTCCCAGGCTCCATTCCTGTCTTGTTCTTTATCCTGCCTTTTACCCTTTTGGCTTTCATAAGGAAAAATTCAAAGTCTTTCAGGGGTCTATAGCATTGAGGGTTAAACTCCAGCACCACAGTCCAGTATTAACCCTTCTCTCCAAAATTTCCCCTATGTGCATGGGGAGGATAGCCCTACATCCCTGGTCACCAGAAAGCAGCCAGAGAAGGTTAATCTTCGGCCTCACACCCCAATTAAGGTGAATTTCCAAATCCAAGAGGAGGATTGAGAGGACCCAACAATATCTTTGTTAACTAAAAATGCCTCCCTCTTGCCTTGACGCTGTCTTTGAGTCTTGGCTAAGTGGAAAAGTACTGTGTCCCAAAGAACATTTGCAAGTGAAGTTGTTTGCATAAAAGGGTCTACTGCATGACACACCACAGCTCCCAGGGCCACTAAGACGAATGAAAAGGCGATGGAGAGGTGGGAAAGACGGAGGAGCGAAGTGGGTTTATTTTTTGTTTATTTTTGTTTTTTTAATTAATATTCTTATTTTTATTTCTTCTTTGTATTTTATTTTTACCATTTCTTTTTACATTTTCCTTTGTGCGGGGACACTACAAGGGTGAAGGGCGGATACAGATGGACTGGGAAGTGATTGGGTTGAGATGCATGATATGAAATTCCTAAAGAATCACTAAAAATTATATTAAAATAAAAAAGTGCTGTGTCTATCCTGTGACATGTGTCTGCTGAGCCAGCTAAGGGACAAATAAGGGAAATTCAACTGTTTTGTGCACTCCTCCTTGGGTAGTCTGTAACTGCTCTACAGATAACTCCTTGGAGCCAGCCCATAATTACCTTACAAGTTCTTGCAATCAGCCTCCTAACTGCCCTATAGGTAAGTTCTTGTAAGTAGCCCTCAACTACCCTATGGCTCACCCCGTAGAAGCAGCCCTGTAACTGTCCTGTGGGCAACTTCTAGAAAGCAGTTCCTCGCTTCGCCCCACCCGCTATGGCCTACAGTCCTGGTAAGACGCCTGCCCGCCTTACTGTTTGGTCTCAGCCTATGGAGAGTGAGTAAATTTCTTTGCTTGTGTGATCATGGTGTAAACCTTCGCTCCCTCAAACTCCAGGCTCAGTTTCCACCTAGCAATGTGCATACAATAAAAATGAGATGGGAATAATCCCCAAAGACTTCTGTATCACTTAGCAGTACAGTCTCATTTCTTGTGTACACAGATGGCTTTGTTGGTTTGTTTGTTTGTTTATTTTTTTTCCAAGGTAGGGTTTCTCTGTGTAACTACCCTGACTATCCTGGAACTCACTCTGTAGACCAGGCTGGCCTTAAACTCACAGAGATTTGCCTGGCTCTGCATCCTGAGTGCTGGGATCCAAGGCATGTGCCACCACTGTCTAGCGACAATAGTTCTTTTAACAATGGCTGCCAGCTGAAGTTGTCACTGCTTTGGCAGATGGAGTGGGAGCCCAGAGTGGTTGCAAGGATGACCATTTCCTGTGAGAACAAACGTGCAAGCTTCCCAGTCAAATGTACTTTGTCAAAATCAACAGGGAGTCCAGAAGCTGAGACAGTAATGCCTGCCACCCACTGATTGCATGTCTGTGCAGTGTGGAGTAGATAAAAGGGTGTTTTAAAAAAGCTAGTTGTGGTGACATATGCCTGCAATACATGTATGGGTAATGTATATGTACACATGCTGCTGTAATGAATGGGAAAATGGCTGATTCATGAATGAGGAAGGCCTAAGTATGTAGTCTCCAATTGGAGATTCAGAGTTAGGCTGTGATTAAAATGGTCTCCTGTGGCTCACCCTCAACTCTATGACTTGCTTACAGGAAGGAACATGTCTGAATCATCTGTGCCCCTTATACTTCCCAAATGCTGCCTAAAACTAAACTGACGTTAGTGAGTGTGTATGAAGGAATGGTGAGCCATCTTAGCCCTTCATCTGGAAACCAAGGACTTGACTTGGTGATACTTTGCAACTTTGACATCCTATATCTCTATGGCAACCCAGACATACTGATTTCTGAAAAATTTTCCAATACAACATCTTCCTTAAGCTGTGCAGGGTGGCACATGTCTGTAATCCAGCACATGGGAAACGGAGGCAGGAGTCACCACAAATTCAATACCTGTTGGACTACATAGTGCTGTGGGATGTTCTGTATGGCAAATGTGTTGCTCTGATTGGTTGGTAAATAAAACACTGATTGGCCAGTAGTCAGGCAGGAGGAAGTATGGGCGGGACAAGGAGGAGAATAAAGCTGGGAAGTGGAAGGCTGAGTCAGAGACACTGCCAGCCGCCACGATGACAAACAGCATGTGAAGATGCCGGTAAGCCACAAGCCACGTGGCAAGGTATGGATTTATAGAAATGGATTAATTTAAGATATAAAGAACAGTTAGCAAGAAGCCTGGTACGGCCATACAGTTTGTAAGCAATATAAGTCTCTGTGTTTACTTGGTTGGGTCTGAGGGGCTGTGGGAATGGCAGGTGAGAGAGATTTGTCCTGACTGTGGGCAAGGCAGGAAAACTCTAGCTACAACATAGAGAAGCACATCTCAGAAAACAAATCTTCCTCCTTGAAACTTGATCCCTGAGCAAGCCCACACGAACTGAAATCTCACCCTGAAGTGCTGCCCGCATGTAGCAAGCAGGCCACCACATACTCACCTCAAGAGCCCTTTACTTCTGTTCTGCTCCTTTTGGGGACTGTTCAAGTCACACCCAGAGACACACACTTTTTGTTGTGGCCTGGCCCATTACAAGTCCATTACTCTACCCAGTACATACGAGGATATCTCTCAATCTGATTCTGCTTGGTCCAACCAGGCCTTGACAACTCAGCTTGCTACTCTGCACCTATCTGATCAGGAACTCCAGTCCACAGCCTAGGTTTTCCTTTGTTCATTTCAAACTTGTGGTCATCCTTACTTTGGCTCAAGTCCTTCACTGCTCCACAGGCAGAACTAGAAACAAATCTAGTTATCTTGGTCCACACTAGGATCCTTGAAAGCCAGCCAGGCTTGGACAAGGACCTTCCTCTAATGCACACAGTTACACAGTAACAGTCGGAGCGTCAGAGATGGGGTTCTGCGGTCAGTGAGGCAGTTACGTATTTGGTATTGCCTATACCACTGATCACTACAATACCTTTACCAGCAGTTCTTCATAACAGATGGACCTCTCTTCTCTAGTTCCAGATCTACATACCCAATAGCCTTCTGTATCTCTCTCTCTGAGTGCCCCTGCATGCATTTTTAATTTGATAGAAAAAAGAAGTCTTCCTCATTCAAAACCAGCTTCTCTTGTGTTTTGTTCCTTATCCCTCCCTGCTCTGCATGGAGCCAGTGACTTTCTCAGCCCTCCCCAAACTAGCAGAGTTTTCCCATCATTTCATTCAAGCATGGTTCCACAGAGGTGTTTCTTTTCAATTAAAGCAAACTCTTCAATTCCTTAAAGTCAAGCCCACTACATTCGCGCAGTATGTTCATTGTGACCCTAAATCGTTTTCATAATTCCAAGAGGGCAAAGAAAGGAATTTCTCAGAGCTACATTTATACCAAAGTTCTTTGAGTGTGTGCTCTCTGTTGTGACTACTAGACTGGGACATATTCTCATTATGAATGGGATTGTTGAATTTATTGAATAAAAATACAAGTGATCCTGTTAAATTTGGCTTCTTATTGCTTATGCATATTTGTATTGATATAAAAGAAAAATGCTTGCATGGGATGCATTTACATGAAAAATTATTTGTTGATTATCTAAGTTAACTACATACATGTAAAGTGCATAATTCTTTAACTATTTTTCTGCAATGGCTTGTTTTTAATAGTTTTAGTTTTGAAGAATGTGCTTGTAAAATGCCTTGCAGTTATAGCCTGTGTTCCATTCACCTTGTGAAATAACTGCTACCTTGGTCATATCTAATTAATTTTGTCATTTTATTCAATTGATATTTCTAAGTGAGAAAACATGCTAGATTTTAGTAGCATCATGAATTATTATACTGGACACAAATTTCCATAAAGCTAACAACTCTAACAATTCTTCATAAAATTTCCTTTAGTAAAGTGCACAGTCATATCCTTGGTTTTCCATTTCTCAGGATTGCATCATTTCCCCCTCCCTCCCTCTTTCCCTCCATCCCTTCCTTCCTTCCTTCCTTCCTTCCTTCCTTCCTTCCTTCCTTCCTTCCTTCTTTCTTTCCTTCTCCCCCTCCTTCTCTTTGAGACAGGCTTTCGTGTAGCCCATTGGCTTGGAACTTGCTGTGTAGCCAAGGATGACTTTGACTTTCTTACCCTCCTGTCTCCAACCCTAGGATTACAGGCACGTGCATCACTCTAGTTTTATGCAGTGTTGGGGATCAACTGCAGGGCTTTATATGCTGGTCAAGTGCTCTATAAACTGAGCTGTATTTCCAGCCTCTGTTTGCTTGAGACAGAATCTCATGTAGCCCAGGCTTGCTTTAAATTCCCAGTTCTCCTGCTTTCATCTGCTGAGCTTGGAGATGATAGGCATATACCACCATGCCTGACTTTTACATTGCATTTATCTATCTATCTATCTATCTATCTATCTATCTATCTATCTATCTATCTATCTATTTGTTTTTTCAAGACAGGGTTTCTCTGTGTAGTTTTGGTGCCTGTCCTAGATCTCGCTCTGTAGATCAGGCTGGCCTCAAACTCACAGAAATCTGCCTGGCTCTGCCTCCCGAGTGCTGGGATTAAAGGTGTGCGCCACCACTGCTCAACTTACATTGCATTTCTTTATCAATGTTGTTTATTTTTTATATGTTGCCCATTCGTGAAACAGCAGCATGATCTAATTATGCCTTTCCTCATCACTGCGCAAGATGATGCCACTTGCTCAGGAATATTTAGTAATATCAATGTGGAAGTATCAAATTCTTCAAGACATGAAATCTCCCTTAAAAGATAGTCATGTCAAGTGCTAAAACACTTACCCACTTCAAGTCACATTTTTTTCCTGTTTGTAAGAAATGCTTCTTTCAAGAATAGCTTTGACACATAAATGAATAAATTTTTCATTGTTTTTAAAAATGTGATCAAGTCCTTCTGGCAAGAATTACTTAAATGACATGTCTTCTTCCATTTGCAATTCTATTGTTAAAGAGATATTGACAAGAACATGACATAAGTAGGCAATGCTTAATGGATTTTTAAAAATAGTCCGGAATTTTGGAGTCCTCAGTTTCAGAATTGAAGTATTAAGCTGTTTCAGATAAACTAAGGATTTTCTCAACTCCATTTGTTAAAAAAAAGCCAGCAGATTTTTGAATGTATGAGAAATGAATAATACCAGATGCCAACAAAAATTTTAAAATCCTTTAATTGCTCAATTTAACTTGCATAGATGCCAAAGGAAGAGAACAATTGCGTGACAATTATTTCAACGTTAACAGAAGGAACGTCGGATGCTATCTGAGGGTTATTATGAAGAATACAGACAGGACCTCTGCCTGAGACGTCTGTGTGCTTTGCTCCACCTCTGGTTATTGTCTGCATCTTCAAACAAGCATCCACAAAGTTTGTAGTTAAACAATTTATGCTAAAAGGAGAGTATTTCCCCCATTAATCCTAGCTGAACAAGAAAGTCTCTGCAACAATTTGTTCTTGTTTCTGAAGTCTGAGCTGGAAGAGATTTCCCTTATAGGCTTTTATCCCAAGAAAAGGCTTGCACAAGTGAAGATAAAACTTTATCTGCGTCATGGGAGTGCTTCAGGGGTTTTGCTGTTAAGGACCTGTGATGTTTAGAGGTTTGGCAGTCTTTATAGTATCAAATGGAGCGGTTACATTGTAGACCAATGGTTCTCAACGGGGATTGCATATCAGATGTCCTGCATATCAGATATTTATGTTATGGTTCATAACAGTGGCAAAATTATAGTTATGAAGTAACAATGAAAACTAATTTTGTGGTCGAGGTCACCACAACATGAGGAACTGTATTGAAGGGTTTCAGGCATTAGGAAAGTTGAGAACCACTGCTGTAGATGATTGAGGTAGATTTCATTTTGCCACTTGGGAAACTGCTTTCAATTTTGGAATCAGAAAAGAATTCTGCTAGTGATATTTTCAAATTGTCATTTGAGACTGAAGGCTGATGTGACAAACAGGGTCAAAGGTCACTATAGTGCCTGCTGGGATGAATTATTTTCATTGGAATGTATATCAATCAAATATTTGGTATTTTATCATTTTGTTTGGTTCTAGTTTGGGAAATTGTATCTCCCACTGAGCTGTTAGACATTGGTTTATGTCTATTTCACTATCATTTTGATATTAAATGAACAATTGCCCATTGTACTAAGATCCTTAAAAGAATGTTTCCATATGTAAGAAATATGGACTGTTGAGAACATTTATCATGACATTTAAACTTGTATTTTGACATTTTAAGTTTCAAATATATGAAAATAAAAAACAACAACCATCATATAAAATGAAAAGCAAACTGCTAAGACAGTAGACTCCGTCTTCTCCTTACCAACCCAATGGGGTGCCATAGGTGAGAGTTAGCCCCTCTTAACCATTCATGATGTGCACATATTTCTTCATTGAATTTTTCATTGTGAAGTCTATATAGGACATGCGTAGACAACAAGAGCCATATTGTGAAGTAAATTAGTATATCTATTCCCTAACACAATTAATATCTTTGTGTGTGTGTGTGTGTGTGTGTGTGTGTGTGTGTGTGTGTGTGTGTGTAGACTGCAGGAGACTTCTCATTTATCATGAAAAAAAATCCTAAGTCTTACTTAACTGTAGATAAAGACTCTTGAAAGGGCTGTGAACTGGTAAATTGATCTTGATACCTGATACAAACAAGTTGAACATGCTGTTTGTCTGCAAGGAAAGCTGTTCTTATAATGCACAGCCTTCTAGAACAACACAGGAGCTCTAGGAAGATTTGAGAAGGGACTGATAGACATTGACGAGTGAAAGCACTGAGGGACTGACTTTTTTGTTGTTGTTTGTGTTTGTTGAGACAAGGTCTCACTATGTAGCTTTGGTTGTCCTAGAATTTACTATGTAGACCAGGGTGGCTTCGAACTCAGAGATGCGCCTGACTCTGCCTCTCTAGTGCTGGGATTAAAGGCATGCACCACTACACTTGGGTTGAGGACTAACTCTTAACATGTTCTGATGCTGGCCAAAAGGCAAATTAGAGTGGCCCTACAATCTCTGACCCTGAAAACAGGGAACTGGATTATTGGCTGAAATGTTTTCAACCAACCACCCTTTTCTGTTTGGTCACAGGGTTTTAGCTACCACTGACCATCAGTCTTACTACTCAGGAATACTTCTCTTAATAGTGGCAAGAAATGCAGGAGAGAACATTCTGGAAGATCAAGTGTACTTTTGATGTCAGTTTATTGGCCATCTGGGAATTACACTAAGTGTATTGTGAACATAGCTATATATATATGTGATATAAAATGTCTGACAGTGTTTACAAGATGTGGCAGTTGTTTTGAAATGTTTATGTACATATATATATATATATATATATCCATATAGTTCATGGGAATATGGGATTCATTTTAAGGAAATCAATTTCTGTGTTTTCAAACTTCTGTGTTTATTATTTCCTAAACCTGTTCTCCTTCATCACCATACATTTCACAACCTGTTTTCTTTTTATAAAATAAAAGCAAACCTTACAGCAATCCCAAATTTGATAAGAGTTCACTGCCCTGTTGTGTCAAAAACCTCCAGCTGGACAGTTGACAGTGAGGAAATGCAGAGACTGGGTTCAATGTTGAGAAAGTGAGTGATTGTATTCCTAGGAAAGAAATCCTTTTGTGAGACACATACTTCCAAATCTTTGTTTTTGACAAAATGGAAGAAAGGAGTCCAGTGTATTTGGCAGCTGCTAAGTCATGAGAAATTCTGATGATGGACAAGCACGTGGATTTTAGGATGTTTTGAAGGCGATCATATAACCGAGCGACACTGTGATAACAAAATGCTCTTCACTCTCATATACTTATTTATTTCCCAGTGCTGAAATCTATATGAACGAAAACAAAATCAGTGCTGCTTAATTGCTGTCTTACTATAGTAGAAGATCACAGTGCTCCATGGATACATTAACTATTCTTTCAAAACAGCTGTTTATCTCATTAAGGATTACATTTCCAATAACAGTTTTATACTACATTCTGTAAATTATTAATCTATGTTGTTTTGATCAATTTCACACAATAATTATCACAGTAATTATTTTATCGAAGAAAACCTTGTTACTTGGAGCCTTTTAGTATATGTATATTTCTGTTGCAGAGACTATGATAGGGAGGCAAGAAATGATATCACACATAAAGAAATCCATGAAGATAAAATTCTTTGGGGAAAGTGTAATGTAAATCAAGTTCAAGAAGAAATCGGATAAAATGTCTGATGGTGTTTATAAGATGTGGCAGTTGTTTTGAAATGTTTACCATGGGCTGCAACTAATTAAACGTCAAGAAACATTTGAGATGTCAGTTAAAACACACACAAGATTACATACAGTTTTCCAAAATCCTTTTAGATGATATGTAAGTGAAAAGTTCCAGAACATCATGTCTGCTTGGGGCTTATGGGTCTCTTAAATGTCCGAGTCAGGCGCATAGTAAGCTCTCCTCAGGAGACTGGATTTCTTAACTCTTGGAGACTGTCCCACGCCTCTTCAAACAGAAAAATGCCTCCACGGCCCCCATTAAATGTAAGCTTCCCACAACACATTTTGAAAAGATTGCTGGCTCTACTTTCCTTCTGAAATAACATGTTTACGATTTCCTGGCTCTTGTGAGTACAGCAGCAGGGGACACGGCCCAGCAAGTATCTGTGGATTAGGATGTCAAGCCCTTCCCATATGTCAAGGAGTTCTATAGCTTGGTCATCCTTAGTTTCTGCAGTTTGAGGATTCTCCACACTGATTCCCACAGTGGCTCCACCAGTTTGCCATCCCACCAACAGCTGAATGAGGCTTCCCTTTTCCTGACATCCCCTCCAGCAGTTGTTAGTTGTTTTCTTAACCTTAGCCACTGGCTGGGGTAGATTTACACTTCTCTAATTGCTAAGGATGTTAAACACTTTTAAAGATATTTCTTAACCATTTTTATTTCTTCTTTTGAGAACTCTTTGCTCAGATCTGTAGCCCATTCTTTTAAAACATTTCACTTTAATGAAGTTGACATAGCCATATATGATGAGTAGATGCTGAACTGGACAGTAAAGCTTTGAATAAAAAAGAAAAGTGAGTTGTCTAGTGCCGGGGAAAGGTTTAGCCTCATGAACAACTAAGTTGCAGTGAGCAAGTACTCCAACTGCAAAGTACCTGGTTTGTGGGAGGATTGTGTCCCTCATTTCAATTTCCAGGCCTTCTGCAGAGTGTTGGGATTAGAGGGCTCCCTGAAGACAGAGGTCTGGCTTACTTCTTCCCACACCAGCACAGTGCTCATGGGGCACTGAGGTCAGCAGTGCTGAGTGTGTAGAGAGGAGCAGGGTCCCAGGGCTGCCCTTTCCCAGCTGTGGCAGCAAAGACTGGGAAGCCTCAGCCTCACAGCTGGTGACGGGGTGATGGGATACGAGGAGCTGATGGTGCAGAGGACCGTGCAGGGTTCTCGATGTTGTGCTTAGGTGTGTGTGGAGTCCATGGTGAGGATTCCAGCCATTGTGCATGTACTGCAGTACCTAGGCATGGCTTCTATGAGTGCCTCCAGCGGGAATTTCCCAAATCAAAGGAAGTTCCTCTGATTCCGCTCATTGCAAGCAACCTCCTTGTAGTCTGTGGGTCTCACTTTGGCCACGTGTGATTCAGAACGGGACTGAATCAGTCCTGGTGCAGCAGACCCATGTAGGTTCTCTGACTGCCGCTTCTGTCTCTGTGAGCCCCTCCCAGCCCTGCTTAGTTGATTGTGGGGGCCATGATCTCCTGGTGTCCTCCTGGAGCCCATTTTTAAAGTTGATCATTTTTAATTTTTTGTTGTTTGAGTTCTTTGTGTATTCTGGATATTAATCCCCTACCAGATGCCTAGCTGGCAAAGATTCTTTCCCATTTGGTGGGCTTACTCTTCACCCGGTTGATTGTTCCTTTGCTGTACTGAAGCCTTTAGTTTTACGAGTTTCCATTTGTCAATTGCTGGCCTTAATTCCCAAGTACATGGTGTCCTAGTTGGAAAATCCTTTCCTGCACCTATATCTTATAGGGTATTGCCTAGACTTTTTTTTTGTAGCATTTTCAGCATTTCGGGCTTTAAATTGAGGTCTCCCTCCATCTGGACCTGATTTTTGTGCATGGTTACAGATATGGGTCTAATTTCATCCTTTTACATGTGGACACTCATTTTCCCCAGCACCATTGGTTGAAGATGCAGTCTTTCCTCCAGTGTGTAATTTTGGAATCTTTGTCAAATATCAGATGGCTACAATTTTGTCCACTCATGTTTGAGTTTTTTTCCCCATTGATCTACACGTGTATTTTTTGTGTCCATACCACATTGTTTTTAGTATTACAGTTATATAATACATCTTGAAATCTGGCATGATGATCCCTCCAGAGCTGTTTTCTTATTTTCCTTTTTTTTTCCCCTCAGGATTGCTTCGGCTATCCAGAGTCTTTTGTGCTTCAGTTTGAATTTTAGGATTCTCTTCTATTTACGTAAAGAGTGTCATGGGATTCTGATAGGCATTACATGGAATCTGTTAATTGCTTTTGGTAGGGTAGCCATTTTCACAATGTTAATTCAACATGGGATGGTGTTCCATTTTCTACGTGCCTTTCTCAATCTCTTTCTTTAGCAATTTAAAGGTTTCCTTGTAGATGTCTTTGACCTCTTTGGTTATACTTATTCCTACGTTTTTGACGGTATTGTGATTGGGAGTGTTTTCATGATGTCTTTCTCAGCATAGTTGGTGACTGACTTCTGTAAATTGATTTTTATGTCCTTCCACTTGGCCAAAAGTGTTGGACATTTCTGAGGTTTTATGATGGAATTTTTTGGATCTCTTATGTTTAATACCCCATCATCTACAAACAGAGATAATTTGACTTCTTTTCCTATTTGTATCCCTTTAAAATCCTTCTCTTGTATAATGGTACTGTCTAGTTCTTCAAACAACATATTGAAAGGGAGTGGGGTCAGTAGCCAGCCCTGCCTTGTTCCTGTGTTTAATGGGATTGCCTCAAGTTATATGTGTTGGCTCATATATAGCCTTTATCATGTTGAGATATGTTCCCTCCAGTCTTACCACCTCTAGGATTTTTTTTATCAAGAAGGCATGTTAGATTTTGTTAAATCCTTTTCTCAATTTATTGAGATGATTATATAATTTCCATCTTTAAGTCTATATGATTTATTGGCTTACATAGGTTGAATCATGCCTGCATCACTGTGATAAAGTCAATTTTTTTTTTTTTTTTTTTTTTGGTTTTTCGAGACAGGGTTTCTCTGTGTAGCTTTGCGCCTTTCCTGGAACTCACTTGGTAGTCCAGGCTGGCCTCGAACTCACAGAGATCCGCCTGGCTCTGCCTCCCGAGTGCTGGGATTAAAGGCGTGCGCCACCACCGCCCGGCAAGTCAATTGCTTAATGGATGATATTTTTATTATGCCTGTATTTGAAATGACTTATTGATACAACTCAAGAATTCAGAAAAACAAGAACAAACCAAATCCAAATTTGGCAGACAGGATGAAATAATAAAAGTTAGAGCAGAAATTAGTGAAATATAAACTAAGAACCAATAGATCTAATAGCTGGTTCTTTGTAAAGACAAACAAGATTGACTTCCTTTAGCATAGTTAGCCAAAAAATGCAGGAGAAAAGACCCAAATTAATTAAATGAATTAACAGAATCAGAGATGAACAGGAAAGCATTATAACAGATGCTAGAAATTCAGAATATTCTAAGAGAATACTTGAAAAACCTATACTCTATTAAATTAGAAAATCTTAAAGAAATGGATGAATTTCTAGATCCATCTAAACCTCCAAAGTCACAAGAAGAGATCAACAACTTAAATAGACCCGTGATAAATAAGGAGATTGAAACAGCAATAACAGCCTTTAGGCTAAAACAAAACTAGGCTCAGATAGATTTACAGAAGGATTATATTAGACTTTCAAAGAACTACAACCAATACTTCATAAATTATTAAAAAAAATAAGAAACAGAAGGAACATTTCCAAACTCCTTCAATAAAGTAAGTATAAATCTAATACCAAAACGAAGTAAAGACATGAGTAACAAAAATTACTGGCCAATATCCCTAATTATAATAGATAAAAAATTGTCAATAGATATAGTTTCTTAAGCTAGCCAATTTAGGCCATTTGTGGCTATGAGGAAATCAAGAGCATCTGAGAGAACTGAGCCAGTAGGGACAGGGACAGGGACAGGGACAGGTAGTCTGCCAGAGTGTGTGAATTTGAGCCTCCACATTTCTAATTCAGGGTCTCTAAGTGCCTCCTGTTCATGTAGGTTGTGTAGGTAATTTGGGAAACAATAGCAAGAAGACTGAGCTGAATAGGACTGGGCTATTTGGACAACTTTGAAGTGTGTGAGTTACTTGAAACCCTCCTGACTTTGCATTTGTTTAATTTGAGGATCTCTCTCCTAAACTCAGCAGATGCTGTCTGAGAGCAAGATGGAAAACACTGTGGCTGCAGCCCAGGAGTAGAACTGTCCAGCAATGAAGAAAGAAGCTGCAATCATGGCCCACTTCCTTCCGGGGGTCGTTGCTCTAGAGATGATTATTGTAGCTAGAGTCCTCCACCTCAGGTGCAAAACTCCAAGAAGGGAGAACTTGTAGCCAGAGATAGGAGAAGATCGTGAACACTGCCTCCATGTCCTTCTTTGGGTCTGGTAGCCCATCTAAGTCAAATGAAAGGAAATAGAATGCCAGTTTTCAAGAGAAGTGGTGTACAGGGAAAAATTTTATTTGACAGGACTATGTACTGTATTTTTTTCTGAGACTTTATAAGCTTGGTGCATTTTAAATATGTTTTAGCTGGAGACTTCTGGATAAGAATGGTTGATCAAAAGCCCCATTGATTTGACTTGGTGAAAGAAAACAAGTTAGAATAATACACATTATTACTTATTCCTTCATGAAATAATAGGTGCAAATACATTTATTAAGTCAGGTGATGTCTCCATGGAGAAGTGCATAGGAGCAGACATGAAATAGTGCCCATGTACCAAGCAGTGGGTTGAGATAGATGGAAACTACAGGGGAGGTGATGCCCAACACACATTGCCATTGAAGAAACAATTCACTGATGGCCAAGGATTGGACACACTGATGATTATCCTTCAGAACTGAAGGTGTTGAAGCAGCAGTTCAGCCTCAGCATGTAGGGTTCCCCCTGAAGTCAATGGCAAGAGAAAGACAATGGCTTGTATCCTCCCCTCTGCGGTCTTAGTTGAGTTTCTATTGCTGTGACAAAACACCATGACCAAAAAACAAGTTGGGGATGAAAGGGTTTATTCAGTTTACACTTCCACATTACTGTTCATCACTGAGGGAAGTCAGCACAGGTACTCAAACAGGGCAGGATCCTGGAGGCAGGAACTGATGCAGAGGCTGTGGAGAGGTTTGCTTACAGACTTGCTTGCTCTGACTTGCTCAGTCTGCTTTCTTATAGAAGCCAGGACCAGCAGCCCAGGGATGGCACCACCCACCATGGTTTAGGCCCTTCCCCATCAATCACTAATTAAGAAAATGCCTTACAGCTGGACCTCATGGAGGCATTTCTTCAACCGAGGCTCCTTCCTCTCTGATGATTCTAGCTTGTGTCAAGTTGACACACAAAACCAGCCAGTACATCCTCCAACACTTCTATGACAGCCAGAGGGGAGTGTTTCTGCAGAATCTGGGAGAAACCAACAGCCCAATACATCTCAGAGCCTCAACAAGGTTCTCCTTCCTTCCTAATACCAGTGCTGCTGCCAACCCATGGAGAACATTAATGATGGAATGAAGAACTCCATTACTCAGCTCAGCACAGTTGTACTAGAAACCAGCTGGAGAGTTTTCTCTCCGGTCCCGCCAAACCCCAGCCATCCGACAGCCCACTTATAAAATAAACACACAGATGCTTATATTATTTAAACCGTTTGGCCTAATGGCACAGGCTTCTATCTATCTAGTTCTTACATCTTAAATTAATCCATTTCTATAAATCTATACCTTGCCACATGGCTCCTGGCTTACCGGCATCTTCACATGCTGCTTGTCATGGCGGCAGTGTCTCCCCTATTCAGCCTTCCACTTCCCAGAGTTCTCCTCTCTCCTTGTCCCGCCTACTTCCTGCCTGGCCACTGGCCAATCAGTGTTTTATTTATTGACCAATCAGAGCAATTTGACATACAGACCATCCCACAGCACCAGATCTAAAGAGCAATGTGTGTAAACATCACAGCAGCAACACACTGTCCAAAACTGGTTTTATAGGCTTGAACTGGGATCGCAAATTCCACCCTCCTCATCTGCACACTCTGCTTTATCAGCTGTCACAGATGTAGACTGCTGTGATGTTCAAATCCACTGTTCTTTTAGTAAACTTGGTCTTTTGGATATTGTTAAATTTTTTTTTGTTATTTTCTTAAATTTTTTTTAAATTTTATTTTATTTTACAATACAATTCAGTTCCTTACTTAAAATTTTTAATCTTCACTTTCGTATAAGTATCTCATAATAATCTTGTTTTAGTCCATATATTGTTCAGCTGGTTTGGACTGTTCTGTACCCATTCGGGTGTGTACTTGCTACTGTTCTCCCTACGTGGAACCCATATGCTTTCCCTCTCATTTGTACTCCTTCAACTCTCTCCATCTTCCCTGTCTTCTCTTTTCACTTATTAATTGTGATACTTCATAGCTTTAATGATCTTGAAACTCTGTAGACCCTAATCATATCCCAACGTCTCCCCCCTAGCTGTTTCTTTGCTTAGTTTTTTGTCAATCAATTTAATGCTAACCCGTCTTACTCAACCTACTTGAAACATGTACGAAAAACCTTCCACTACTTAGCACTATTTGAAAACCACTTTCAACTGAAAAAAGGCAGATGGTAAAAAATTCTAGTCAGTGAAATGACCCAAAGGCCAAAATATAAGAAATGCAAAAAAGTCAAGGCAGTATGGCTACCCCTAAAAATACCTATTTCACAGTAATGGATACTAATGGGAATGAATTAGACAAAGAATTCAAAACAATGATTATAAGAATATTTGATAAAGTCAATTAGGATACAATTAAACTTCTAAATGAATTAAAATAGAGTATAAACACATAGAAAAGTAAATAAATACAGGAGATGAGACAGGAATTCAACTAAAATATCAAACTGACATTTTAAAAATGAAAAACTTAGTACTTCAAGTAAAAAACTCAGTAGGAAACCTCACTTATGGAATGGATCAAGTGGAAGATATAATATCATCAAGGTCAGACAAGGTTGAACACTCAAACATCAACAAAGATAAATGATAAGAAAATATGAACACAATAGAAGAGCTTATGGGGCACCATTAAAAACCAGAAATACAAGAATCATAGGAATAAAAGAAGGTGAAGAACTTCAGGCTAAAGGCTTAAACAGTATATTAAGCAAAACAATAGCTGAAAAATTCCTAAATTTAGAGGAAGAGATGACAATCCAGATTGAGGAGGAATTTAGAACAACAAACACACAAGACCAGAAAAGAACCTCCCCATATCATATTGTGACTAAAACACCAAGCATAGAGAACAAAGAAAAACATTGAAGGTTACAAGAAAGAAGCACCAAGTCGCATATAAAGACAAGCCTATTCAAATCACAGTAGATTTCTCAACAGAACCCCCAAAGCCAATAGAACATGGAAAGATGAATGCCAAGTATTGAAAGAGAATAATTGCCAACTCAGGCTACTATATTGGGCAAAACTATCTATAATAATTGAAGGAGAAAGATTATTTTTTGTCAGTAACACAAACTAAAGCAATTCATGATCACAAAACCAGCAGTAGAGTAGATACTTAGAGGAATACTTTAGATTGAAGACAAAGATAAACACATCCAGAAGACACCAGTATAGAATAAACCACATTACAAGAACTGAACAGATGAAGAATAGGAAGACACCAAACACTACAAAATCAACACAGTGACAGGAATTAATATACACTTATTAATGATAACTTTCAATATTGATTAACTAAATTCTCCCATTTAAAAGACACAGACTAGCAGATTGATTAAAACACAGAATCCATCTACTGGTTTCTCCAAGGAAAATATTCTATTAACAAAGACAAATGTAACCAAAGGGGGAAAGATGGAAAAAGGCATTCCAAGCAAGTGGAAATAGAAAGCAAGCAAGGATTCCTGCTCTAATATTTGACAAGGTAAACTTTGAACCAAATTACCTGGAAGAAGTAATGAGGGTTATTTCATACTGATGAAAGGAATAACATATGTTATAATTCAAAAATATATGCATTGGTGTACCAAATTTCATAAGGCAAACAGCACTGTGTGTTTAAAAAAAAAAGATTATCCCCAACACAATAATAGCAAGCAACTTTAGTACCTTTATTTCATCAATGGAAAGGTCTTCATGACAAAAAAAATAGAGAAAAACCCCAGTTAAATGCCATAATAGATCAAATGGACCTAATACACATCTACAGACCATTCTATCCATCTCAGCAGCCATGGAAACTTCTCTAAAATAGATCACGTAATAAGACACAAAATAAGTCTTAACACATACAGGAAAATGAAATGACATACAACATTCTATTAAATAGGGGGAAAGTCGAAGCATTTCAATTGAAATCAGAAATAAGACAGGAAGGCATACTTTCTGTACACTTTTTCCCCTTGAGATAGGGTTTCTCTGTGTAACAGGCCTGGCTGTCCTGGAACTCACTCTGTAGACCAGGCTGGTCTCGAAATCAGAGAGATCTGCCTGCTTCTACCTCCTGAGTGCTGGGATTAAAGGCATGTGCCACCACCTCCCGGCCACTTTCTGTACTCTTATTCAACAGTGCTTGAAGTCTTATCTAAAGTAATAAGATAGGAGAGAGAAATAAAAGGGATATAAATAAGAAAGGAAGTTGTCAAAGTATCTCCATTTGCAGATGAGAGGAGTCTACACATAAGAGAGCTTAAGGATTCCATCAGAAAACTCTTAGATCTAATGAACACTCTCTGCACAGTGATAAATACACAATTAACACACAGAAGTCAGTAGCCTTCTTATATACTGTGGTGGTTTCAGTAGGAATGGACCTATAGACTCATAGATTTGAATGCTTGGTCATTAGGGAGTTGCACTATTAGGAGGTGTGGCCTTGTTGGAGGAAGTATGTCACTAGGGGAATGCTTTGAGGTTTCAGAAGTTTAAGCCAGGCCCAGCAGCTCACTCTTTCTTCCTGCTGCACGTAGATCCAGATGTAGAACTCTCAGCTACTTCTCCAAAACCATGTCTGCCTTTGTGTCTGCATGCTTCCCACCACGACGATAATGGACTAGACCTCTGAACTGTAAGCCAGCCCCAATTAAATGTTTTCCTTTATAAGAGTTGCCATGGTCACGGTTTCTTTTCACATCAATAGAACATTGACTCAGACATATACCAATAAGAAATATACTGAGAAATAAATTAGAAAAAACAGTTTCAGAATTGCCTCAAAAATTACCTTGGAATAAGCCTCATCATGGAAGTGAAAGACCTCTACAATTAAAAATTTAAAATACTGCAGAAATAATGGAAGAAGACACTAGAAGATGAAAAGACTTCCTATACGTATGAATTGGAAGATATAATACTGTGGAAATGGATATTTTGTCATAAACATTCTACAGTTATAGTGCAATTCCTTTAAAATTTCAGTCTCATTCTTCAGAGCAATGGGGGGGCATGTATTAAAATTCATATGCAAGCATAAAAGACCCTGGATAGCCAAAGCAATCTTGAGCAAAAAGTACAAAGTCATAAAAACAGCATGGCACTGGCACAAAACCAGCTCGATGGAATAGAAAGAATAGATGATCTAGATATAAACCCTTGCAGATACAGCCACCTGATTTTTATAAAGTTGCAAAATATACATAAAAAGAAAAGACAGTCTTTTCAACAAATAATGGTGAGAAAACAATGTCCCTATGTGGAAGAATGAAACCAGATTCCTTTTTCTTACCTTACACAAAACTCAATTCCAAATGAATCGAAGACCTTAATGAATACCTGAAACTCTGAAGCTGTTATAGGCAAAAGTAAGACAAAAATTTCAAGATATAGGCATAGAGGGTCAGAGAGATGGCTCAGTGAGTAAAAATGCTTGCCATGCAAGCTTGAGTTGAATTCTCTCCCTGGAGCCCATGGTGGAAGGAGAGATTGATTCCTGAAGGTTGTTTTCTGAACACACAAATATTCTGTGGCACTTATATACCCATACATATACAATATACCATAATAGTAAATGATTTCAATATATATGGGCTGGTGAAATTGTTCAGTGGTAAGGGCACTTGCTACCAAGCCTGGAAAACCTGAGTTTGAGCCCTAAGACCCATGTAGTGGAAGGAGAGAACTGACTCTCAAAAATTGTTCTGACCTTCACATACATGCTGTAGCACAGGTATGTGCATCTTCACATACAGTAAATAAACAATGTAATTTAATTAAAAAAAGATATAGGTACTGGGCAGTGGTGGCACACACCTTTAATCCTAGCACTTGGGAGAAAGAGGCAGGCAGATCTCTGTGAGTTCGAGGCCAGCCTGGTCTACAGAGTGAGTTCCAGGACAGCCAGGACTATTACACAGAGAAACCCTGTCTAAATAAGAAAAGCAAAGCAAAACAACCAAAAGATATAAGCGGTTTGGAGAGATGGCTCAGTGGTTAAGAGCATTTGTTGTTCTTGCAGAGGACCTGGGATCAATTCCCAGCACCTACATGGTGGCTCATAACTGTCCATAATTCCAGTTACAGAGAATCCAATACCCTCTTCTGACCTCCATGGGCGCCTGGCATTCATGTGGTGCATATATATACATGCAAGCAAAACACTCACATAAATAAATTAAATTAAAATAAAATAAAATTTAGAAAGATACAGGCATAGAAAAAGACTCTTTGAATAAGACTCCAGTTGCTTAAGAAATAACATGAATGGGATTTCCTGAAATTAAAAAGCTTTAACACAGCAATGAAATGGTTAATCAAGAGAAGAGACAGCCGAGAGAACAAGAGAAAACCTTTGCTAACTATACATCTGAAAGAGGATTAATATCTAGAACATGTATAGAATCCATAAACTATGAAACAAGAAACCAAACAATCCAATCAATAAATGGGGTCATGAATAGATAGTTCTCCAAAGATGAAGGTGCAAACAGCTAATAAACATGTGAAAACATGCTCAATCTCAGGAGCCACTAGAAAAATTAAAATTAAAATTACATTGAGAGCTGGGCATGGTGGCACACAACTTTAATTCCAGAACTTGTAAGGGAGGCAGAGGCAGAGACAATAGAGATGGAGGCAGATAGATCTTTGTGGTTTTTTTAAAATAAATATATATGTATATATTTAAAAATGTATATATAATACTTTTATTGTATATAATAAAAATAAAAAATAAGAGATTTTTAAAAAGGAAGAGCCTTATGTTGTTGTTTTTACTCTTTTGGGGTGCCAGCCAACCAGCTTCCAATTAAATCACCCACGGAGGCTTATTCTTAATTATGAATGCCTGGTCTTAGATTAGCCTGGTGGTCTAATAAAGAACTAAATGGCCAATAGCAAGGCAGGAGAAAGGATAGGTGGAGCTGTCAGGCAGAGAGGATATATAGAAGGAGAAATCTGGGAGGAGGAGGAAAAAAGAAGGAGTGAGAGAAGGAGGAGACATCAGGGGCCAGCTACCCAGCTACCCAGCAAACCACGGAGTAAGAGTAAAATTTACCTAAGTAAGAGAATGGAGAAAAGCCCCAAGGTCAAAGACAGGTGGGATAATTTAAAGTTAAGGAAAGCTGATAAGAAACAAGCTAATCTAAGATCTCTGTGGTTTTGAGGCTAGCCTGGTCTACATATAGAGTTCCAGGCCAGCCAGGTTCACATGATAAGACTTTATTTCAAAATAAAACCAACAACAAAGTCCATTGAAATTCTATCTCACCCCACCCCATTCAAAATGGCAGTCATTAAGAAAACAACAAACGATGATAAGGATGCAGCGAAGGGAACCCCTGTGGGGATGTAAATCAGTGCATCCACTACGGAAATCAGTGTGGAATTTCCACACAAAACGAAACATAGAGGCTGAAGAGATGGCTCAGCAGCTATGAGTACTAACTGCTTTTGCAGAAGACTGGGATTCAATCCTCAGCACCTGAATGGCAGCTCACAATTATCTGTAGCTCCAGTTCTGGGCAAACTGATGCCCTCTTATGACCTCCATGGGCTCTTACGTGAATGTGATGTGCACACACATAGGCAGACACAAGTGTGCACATGTGCCCACTTGTACACACAAACAAAATAAAATAAGTTAAAAATATGTTTTATAAAGAAAATAACGTAAAAAATTATTCTAAAAGTAGACCATCGCATGACCCAGCTAGACCACTCCTGGGTATTTAGGAAAAGGACTCCAAGTCAACACATCACAGAGATACTTGCACATCAGTGCTTATCTCAGCAGTACTTACAATAGCTAAATCATGGAACCAACACAGGTGTCTGTTAACAGAGACATGGATAAAGAAAATGTAAGACTGCACTGTAATTTTTCAGTCATGAAGACTGTGATTATACTATTTGCAGGAAGATGGGTACAACTGGAACCAATCTTGTTAAGCAAATTGTGTCAGTTTCAGAAAGACAAGTATTGAATGTTTTCCTGTCATTTGTGACTTGGAATTTATATAGATAGACAAAAACTTCAAATGTGCATAAAACATGAAATCAGAAGAGAAACCATCTTGGGAACAAAGGGAACAGCCAGAGTGATGAGCGAGCGTCGAGAAAGTTGAGGGTAGTGCAGTAGAGGGGGTGATATGCTCAAAATACATTACACATCTGCACAGAAGTGACCTTATTTCACCCAGTACCATTAACAATGAATACTACAGCAGAACAATAGAAATAAGAAAGGAACAAAAGAAAAGGGTAGAAGGGAAGAAAGAAAGAAAGAAGGGAAGGAAGAAAGGAGGGAGGGAAGAAAGGAAGAAAGGAAGAAAGGAAGAAAGAAAGAAAGAAAGGAAGGAAGGAAGGAAGGAAGAAAGAAAGGAAGATGTTTAATTGCTCAGTTTGTCTCTTGGGACATGCCTAATGGTATAATTTTTCCTTGTGAAGGTGTGATGTGCTAATATTTTGTTATAGACACAAACTGGCAGATGCTGAACCAAGACTTTGTTCTTCCTTAGCTGGGTTCCAGTGCACAGCTGTGGAGGAGTAAGCACTCTGTGGTAGCTGCTGTGGATGCAAGCCGAACAGTAAATAGAAAAGGACTAACTAGTCTCCCCCTAGGCAGGCGGAGGTTGCCTGCTTTGTGTACAGTCTGACACATTTCAAGACATTTTACCTTTGCTTAGGTCCTAAGTTCCTTACATGATTGCAATAGATGAATACCTGTTTACAATAGTCTTTATCTGAAAATTGGAGACTTCAAGAGACCAATGTATTAGTTACTTTGCTGTAATAAAACACCATGACTAAGAATTTATAGAAGAGAGATTTATTATGGCTTACAGTTGTGGTGGTTTGAAAGAGAATGCCCCCCCCCCCCCCGTAGGCTCATAGATTTGCATTCTTAGTCACCAGGAACTGGCATTATTTGAAAGGTTTAGGAGGTGTGGCCTTGTTGGAGGAAGTGTGTCACTGGGTGTCTCAGCTAGGGTTTCTATTGCTGTGAGGAAACACCATGACCAAAAAGCAAGTTGGGGAGGAAAGAGTTTATTTGGTTTACACTTCCACATTGTTGTCCATCACTGAAGGAAGTCAGCACAGGAACTCAAATAGAGCAGGATCCTGGAGGCAGGACACAGAGGCCATAGAGGGGTGTGGCCTCTGCTTACTGGCTTGCTTCCCCTGGCTTGCACAGCTTGCTTTCTTATAGAACCCAGGACCAGCAGCCCAGGGATGGCACCACCCACCATGGGCTGGGCCCTCCCCCCATGGATCACTAATTGAGAAAATGCCTGCAGCTGGATCTCATGGAGGCATTTCCTCAACTGAGGCTCCTTCCTCTCTGATGATTCTAGCTTGTGTCAAATTGACACACAAAACCAGCCAGTACACTGGAGGTAGGGTTTGAGGTTTCCAAAGCCCATGCCAAGACCAGAGTCTCTCTCTTTGCCTATGGATCAGGATGTAGCTCAGTACTGCTCCAGCGCCTGTCTGCATGCCTCTGTGCTCCTTGCCTTGACAGTAAGGGACTAACCTTCTGAAACTATAAGCAAGCCCCAATTAGTGCTTTCTTTTCATAAGAGTTGCTGTGATCAAGATGTCTCTTCATAGCAAAGGAACACTTACTAAGACCCGGTTCCAGAAGGCTAATAGTCCATCGTGGTGGAGATGCAGCAGCCAGCAAGCAGGACTGCTGGAGCAGGAAGCTAAGAGCTCACATCTTGAAGGGCAAGCAGAAGCAGAGAGAGGAAACTGAAGTGGCAGGGGGATTTTTGTTCTGAGAGTCGGCCCAAGCTACCCACTTCACCCAGCAAGGCCATGCTTTCTAAACATCCCCCCAAAGCACCGCCAACCTCCCAAAGCACCACCAACCCCCCAAAGCACTACCAACTTGGGTCCAGGTATTCAAATACAGGAGCCTATGGGAGACAGTCTCATTGAAATGCCAATTTGAGGGTCATTGTGGAGCTGATTTTGTTAGGTAGTATACAAGTTTACCCCGGCCCCTCCATGCTGTCATTTGTAATGTTTGAATCGTTGGGATTAAAGTTCTGGTTACAAATGATTTAACTTGAAAGTCTGGTGTTCTTTGCAAACTCAAATCTGCCAGCTTGGTACCAAGACCAGGAATCACATTCCTATTGGAAGCCATACTTACATTTTCTCACAAAGTGCTTTTGAATTAATGAAGTACTAGCACAATTGCATAATTATCAGCCGAACGTGTTGTTGTCTCGGTTCTTATCCTACAGAAATGCAAACTGAGGGGTACAGGGATTGCTCTTTTTGAGGGAAGCACAATTTGGTTGTCACCTAAGTGATTGTTAGTTGTAACTCTTTTTTTTTAGTCTTTTTTTTAAATTTTTATTTTGCAATACAATTCAGTTCTACATATCAGCCACAGATTCCCTTGTTCTCCCCCCTCCCGCCCCCCTCACCTTCCCCCCAGCCCGCCTCCCATTCCCATCTCCTCCAGGGCAAAGCCTTCCCCACAGACTGAGATCAACCTGGTAGACTCAGTCCAGGTAGGTCCAGTCCCCTCCTCCCAGGCCGAGCCAAGTGACCCTGCATAGGCCCCAGGTTTCAAACAGCCGACTCATGCAATGAGCACAGGACCCGGTGCCACTGCCTGGATGCCTCCCAAACAGATCAGGCCAATCACCTGTCTCACCCACTCAGAGGGCCTGATCCAGTTGGTGACCCCTCAGCCATTGGTTCATATTTCATGTGTTTCCATTCACTTGGCTATTTGTCCCTGTGCTTTATCCGACCTTGGTCTCAACAATTCTCTCTCATATAAACCCTCCTCATTCTCGCTAATTGGACTCCCAGAGATCCACCCGGGGCCTAGTCATGGATCTCTGCATCCAGATCCCTCAGTAGTTGGATGAGGTTTCTAGCACGACAATTAGGGTGTTTGGCCATCCCATCACCAGAGTAGGTCAGTTCGGACTGTCTCTCGACCATTGCCAGCAGTCTGTTGTGGGGGTATCTTTGTGGATTTCTGTGGGCCTCTCTAGCACTTTGTTTCTTCCTATTCTCATGTGGTCTTCATTTACCATGGTCTCCTATTCCTTGTTCTCCCTCTCTGTTGTTGATCCAGCTGGGATCTCCCGCTCACCCAAGCTCTCTTTCCCTCAACCCTCCCCCCCCCCTTTTTTTTTTTAAGGAGATGAAGCTACTTCACGGTCTGCGATACCCAGTGACTTAACAATTTAAAATAAGCAGAAACCTGACACAACTCGAAGTAAGTTGCCTATAGGCTTTTTTATCTTTAGCATAAAAAATTTTGGAAAGTTTTAAATGTCGCTTCCATTTCTGTATGGCATAGGGGATACCTAGATTTTCATCATGAAGTAAAGCCCACAGTGTGGTTCCAATGTAATGGCGCACAATTGGTTATCAAGGCACACATAGCCTGCCCCTGAGAAATCTGGAGGAGTTATGACTTCAGGTGGTTTTGTTGTGTTGTTGTTGAATTAGATTAAGTCATAACTTGGCCCTTTGCCCTGCAGATCCCCATTCAGCATTAAAAAAAAATCACACCAAACCTTTCTTTATTAATTAGTGAGCAGATGACAGAAAAGGGGAGAAAAAGCATCAGTGGCAGCATTTCAGGCTTGACCCCTCAGTCCCAGGAGAACCTCCCATCCACCTAAGCATTCCCATGCCCAGTGGCCGTATCCTAATGATGTTCTGTATAAGATCAATCAATTGGCCCAAGTAGGAGAGAATACATAAGATAAGGGAGTTGAATGTTACAAATGTGGAACATCAAAGACACAGAAGTACAAATTCAAGATGGAAACTTAGAGTTAAAGCAATCAAAGGTCCAGAGATAACAATGTTCAAACGTGTCCTTGATAATAGTATATACACTGCTCTACCAAGAATACAATTGTATGATAGAAGCTTCCAAGACCATAGAGCTTTGGAGACAATCTGAGCTCTAGTCTCTATAATGATGTTGACATGCTGTTTGAGTTATGTGAAACTATATAGAATGTTAGTCTAAAAATACATTTAGACTTTATTATTTGATTCATGTTCATTTTACAAATTAATGGCCTCTACTATGTCATCTTCATATATGTGTGTATCACACATCGAATGTCCACCCTTCATTCTATGCTATCGTTGAGGCCCCCGCCACCCCGCCACCTCCCCACCCCCCACCCCGGTCCCTACTAGTCTCTCCTCTTGTTTCAGGTCATTTTTGACCTGGGCTGGAGTTACATATAACTGTGAACCATCCTATAGGTGCTGGGAATTGAACATGGGTTCTCTGCACGAGCAGCAAATGCTCAACCACTGAACTAGCTCATCATCTTCCAGCCATTTATTATTTATTTATTTATTTTTATTTATTCTTTGTGTCTTTCACATCGTGTCCCCCTGTCCCACTCATCTCTCTCCCCACCCCAAAATAAAACAAAATAAAATTTAAGAGGAAAAGGGGGGGGAAAAAGAAAGAAAAAAGGAAGAACGGAAAATCTGGTCATGGAAGCTGCGGTGTGACACAGTGAGTCACACAGTAAACCATATATTTTTACATGAAGGCATTTATCAAAAAGAATCACTGGTCTGGTTCGAGGCCCCTGGTCTCTGCTGCTCCATCGATGCTGGGCCCTCACTGAGACTCTTCCTGGACATCCCATTGCTGCCCTGTGTCTCGGAGATCCTGCAGCCCTGGGTCCACAGGACTGATCCCCAGCCTCACCGTGCTCCAGCAGGTCACAGATGGGGTAGATGTTTCCTCCAATAATTTTTAAGAACAAATATAAGTTGCTTGTTCGATGAAAAGCATGTAAACATATGTGGGAGATAAAGATGTTTGACTAGGGGCATGTGGTGTGCCACTGTGGAAGAAGCACAGAGTTTCCAATATACAGCTTTGTGACACTATAAGACAATTACCAAAAGAAAGTAGTGTTGAACAGGCCTGTGACTAGAGGACTGTGAATTAGAGAGGAGTACAATCAAAACATTTGTGCGTTGCCTTCTGGATGAGCATGAAACACGAGTGTGAATATGAATTAATAGTGATGCAAGAGTGATCTGGGAAGGAGCATCCTCTGGAGTCTCTTTCATGTAGCCATTATTAAGTGTCCTGGCTGATGCTAGCCCACAGGGGGCCAATAGGAAGCAAAAGGGCTCATTATGAGCCCCGCCAGGGGTTCAGCTCAAAGCCACATGAATCAAGTGTTTGTGGGAGCAGGTGCCAGCCTAGGAATGAAGAGTGACCAACCAACTGGCTTGAGAAAATGAAAATTTCCTGGGAAATAGAGTGGAAGAAGAAGTGCTGAATTTTTGAGGAGATGAAACATCAAAGATTAGCAGAATGTCTTCTTTTCTTCTCATTCATGTTTTTGTCTTGTTCAATTAAATGTTCACAAAACAGGGGATAGTACTGCACCCGCTCCTGCCCTCAGACTCACCAAGTTGACTTCTTTTTGGTTTTTCCAGACAGGGTTTCTCTGTGTAGCCCTGGCTGTCCTGGAACTCACTCTGTAGCTCAGGCTGGCCTTGAACTCACAGAGATCCGCCTGCCTCTGCCTCCCGAGTGCTGGGACTAAAGGTGTGCACCACCACCGCCAGAATGTTCCTAATTCTTTTCTTTCACACGTGTGAAATTCAGTACCCTGAACTTGTTTTTTTCTTATAAGTTTTATATTTTCATTGCACATTAATGTATCCATAAGTAATACTGTCTATTGTTCTCCAATTAAGTATAAATAGTATCGTGTAATTTGATCATTCTATAACTTGATTGTTTTTCACTCAAGATTATACTTTCATCTGTAATAGTGTCTGTCCTTTTCATTCATTACTACCACAGAACAGATAATAAATACTTTATTAATAGTCATCGCTCTGGTTTCTTATTTTTCCCAGTGAGCATTCCTTTGCATTTTTCCCTATACACACACGAGCAAGAATTTCTTTCAGAAATGTATTTCAGAGTGTGATTACAAGAAGGAACATTTTGATGAGCATGGTTGACATAAGAATGTGTCACTAATTTATTTAAAAGCCATTTATTGAGCACCTGATAGGCACTTGAAATATGATGGTTAATGAGAGTTAGTCTTGATGTTAGTGCTTTCTACTGCTAATGTGCATATGAATCACCTAGGAGTCTTGTTGAAATGCAGATTTTAGTTCATCATAGCTGAGTGGGACATGAGATTCTGTATTTTTTTTCAGTCTCCCAAGTAATTTTAATGCTGCTGGTATAGAGACCACACTTTGAAAAGCCAGATATCTGAGGATACCTCCATGCAAAATGTACCAAGGAGTATGGGTAGTACGTACAGTACATGCAACAGCATTGTCTGAGGACTGTGTGGCCTTTGAGTAAGTATGAATGTGTGACATTTAGGTGATCAGAGCTGACAGCTGGATAAGGGAGACATGAAACTTGATGACTAAATCTGAATGAATGTGTGTGACATTTCAATAAGTGTGGGTAGCATGTAAGTGTGTGTGTGTGTGTGTGTGTGAGAGAGAGAGAGAGAGAGAGAGAGAGAGAGAGAGAGAGAGAGAGAGAGGAGAGAGGAGAGAGGGAGAGGGAGAGGGAGAGGGAGAGGGAGAGGGAGAGGGAGAGGGAGAGAGCGTTAGTGAGCTGAAGGAATGTGTATGACACCTTGAGTGTATGAGACCTGAGGGAATGTATGACAGTGGACTAACTGAAGATTCTGTGAATATTATAAGTAGGTTATTGTGGTGAGTAGTAATGTAGATAGGTCTAGTAAATTATGCATCTCCTATACGAATTCTCATTTATAGCTGAGAATCACCTCCAATATTTAGCATACGGACGTAGTATGTAACTTTATCTAATCTTTAAGTGACCCTAGACATAAGTAGCCGACCATTTCTTAGGCTGAAGTTGATTCCATGTCTTGGCTGGAGAAGATGACAAATATTTAGCTGCCTTTTGGGGGTGTTTTCAGGTGGCAGTTCAAGCAGGCTCCAAGCAGATGAGTTCTCCAGCCCTAAGCCACCCTTCCCAGTTCTGGTGCTGCAGTGGTGCATCACAGGCGCCTTTCTGTGCAGCCAATCGTCATATAGTTACAGTCCTCACTTTCTCCAGTCTCTGCTCAAGGCAGATGAGCAGCGTCAGAAGCTAGAATGGTAGCAGATGGTGCTGTAAGATGATCAGGGGCCTAGGTAGGGTATTGACCAGGGGGAATAACAAGCCTGAGTCAGCTGCTTCCGGTTCCTAGATGCCATCAAGATAAAGAATAGAAATTCCAATGAGTTTTGGAGGTAGCCAGGAGGGAAGACTCATTAGTATCATCTTTAATCTAGTATGTCAGGACTGGAAAAGACACTGGAATTCATCTGAAATCAACTGTTCATTCCAAGAAACATCACTTCCCACTCTCTGTCAAAATGCTTGTCAAGGAAGAATCCATCTTTGTACAGCTCTGTGTTTGGAAAACTCATTCTAATTTAGTGGGTTGACAACCAAACCCCCAACCTGAAATAAAACTTTCTCTTAGCGTCCTTTTTCCTGGTGTCTAAAACACCACCATTGGTGAGAGGCATTTCTCGGGTTAAGAGACTAATCTCTCACAGACACAGCACTCATCAGTCTCCTAGTGAGCTGAGTTTCTCAAATGATTCTTTTCCAGGAGGTCAAGTTTTGGAAAGAAGGTAAAGGCACCTATTGAACTTCAGCTTGGTAGGTTTCCTCTGTCTGGAGAGTGTCTTCTCAAGTTCCGTCATTCTAGGGCACAAAGCCCCAGATGACAAGGACTCAGTTTCAGAATCCAAACTGGATTGAGAGCTCCTTCCCATAGACCTTCAGAGGTGATTCCTGCTCTCCAAGCCTTAACTTCCGCCTTCTTGTCCTCTATAGTACTACCTGATTTCCTGAAACCTCACTCTGACACCATAGCCTGCCTCTTCTCAGAACTGTTCAGCAATGATTCGTCGCCAACAGTGCAAGCCTGGCAATCAGGAAAGAGTTAGCAAAGAGAGGGTGAAGATCTATGGACACAAATTCACGGTCGATATCCCCAGCGACACTCTATTGGAGAAAATTTGAGATTTCCTTTCCCAGCAGGTATCAATTGCAAATCCCTTCTTGGTTAGGGGTGGCAGTTTTTTGAGGGGGCCTATTGCTTCCAACACGTAGGATGGTACCTGACCCATATAAAGCAATCAATACTTATTTTTTGCGTGACATTCATATGCGTTGCTTCTAGAATGCTTGAAGTTATTTTATTTCATCCTTGAACTCCAAGGTCACTTGCAATCACTTACTCTTCCAGGTAGCCTATGAACAGTCTTCGATCTGTTCCTTAGTTACAACTGGTGTAGAGCCTATTGCGCTGTTTTGAAGCTGTTGTTTATCCTTAAAATTCTTTGGATTCTCGCTCATACGAACCCTCCTCTTTCTCGCTAATTGGACTCCTGGAGCTCCACCTGGGGCCTGGCCGTGGATCTCTGCATCCAGATCCCTCAGTCGTTGGATGGGGTTTCTAGCACGACAATTAGGGTGTTTGGCCATCCCATCACCAGAGTTGGTCAGTTCGGACTGTCTCTCGACCATTGCCAGCAGTCTGTTGTGGGGGTATCTTTGTGGATTTCTGTGGACCTCTCTAGCACTTTGTTTCTTCCTATTCTCATGCCGTCTTCATTTACCATGGGTCTCCTATTCCTTGTTCTCCCTCTCTGTTGTTGATCCAGCTGGGATCTCCCACTCACCCAAGCTCTCTTTCCCTCGACCCTCGCCCAGAATTGTTGAGACCAAGGTTCGATAAAGCACAGGGACAAATAGCCAAACAAATGGAAACACATGAACTATGAACCAATGGCTGAGGGGTCCCCAACTAGATCAGGCCCTCTGAGTAGGTGAGACAGTTGATTGGCTTGATCTGTTTGGGAGGCATCCAGGCAGCTGGACCAGGTCCTGTGCTCATTGCATGAGCTGGCTGTTTGAAACCTGGGGCCTATGCAGGGTCGCTTGGCTTGGCCTGGGAGGAGGGGACTGGACCTGCCTGGACTGAGTCTACCAGGTTGATCTCAGTCCTCGGGGGAGGCTTTGCCCTGGAGGAGGTGAGAATGGGGGGGGGGGCTGGGAGGAAGGGGAGGGGGGGGCGGGAGGGGGGAGAACAAGGGAATCCATGGCTGATATGTAGAACTGAATTGTATTGTAAAATAAAATTAAAAAAAAAATCTTTGGATTCATTTCCTCCTCAACACCCATCGCCCTCGCCCTAGATCAGGCTTCATCACGTTGCAGCTTTCTTTCTTTCTCTCTCTCTTTCTTTCTTTCTTTCTCCCTTCCTTCCTTCCTTCCTTCCTTTCTTTCTTTCTTTCTTTCTTTCTCTCTCCCTTCCTTCCTTCTTTTCTTTCTTTCTTTCCTTTTCTCTTTCCTTTCCTTTCCTTTCATTTTCTTGCCCCTTCCTTCCTTCCTTCCTTCCTTCCTTCCTTCCTTCCTTCCTTCCTTCCTTCCTCCCTTTCTCTCTCTCTCTTTCTTTCCTTCTCTCTCTTTCCTTTCCTTTCCTTTCCTTTCCTTTCCTTTCATTTCCTTGCCCCTTCCTTCCTTCCTTCCTTCCTTCCTCCCTCCCTCCCTCCCTCCCTTCCTTCTTTCTTTTCTTTTGTTTGTTTTCCGAGACGTAGACCCGTTGGCCCTGACAATGCTGATGGAGCACTGACTCTCGTAACGTCAAACTTGTCCTACTCCAATACGCTTCCAGCTTAGAGCTATGCTTTAGTCTTCTCTCTTGCCGAGAACATTCTTACTCCAGATATGCCTTTTTTGTTGAAAATATTTTTTCATACAATACATCCTCTGATCATGATTTCCTTTCCCTCATCTCCCCCCAGTACTCCCTACTTCCCCACCCATTCAGCTCAATGTCTTTTATCTCTCTCTCTCTTTAGAAAACAGACAAATAAAAAAAATAATAGAATGAAATAAAAATAACAAAGAAAATATAGACACAGACACAGACAGACAGACAGGCACACACACACACACACACACACACACACACACACACACACACGGAGAGAGAGAGAGCACAGCATACCCATGCATGCATCCATATGTACACACATACACAAAAACCCAAAACCCATAAAAAACAAAATCAAAAACCATAATATATAAGCAAAAGATCAGTAATGTAAAAAATGCCCAATCAAAGCAATATGAGACAAAAAAGAAATCTATGAAAATACCATTTCATTTGTTTTGTGTTGACCATCTACTGCTGGACGTGGGGCCTGCCCTTAAGTGTGATTTATATACCCAGTGAGACTCCATTGGAGAAAACTTAATTTTTTCCTTTGCAAACAGGTATCATCAATTGGAGGTAGCTTCTTGGGTAGAGATGAGAGTTCGTGTCCACTTCCTCCTCTCAATGCTGGGACTTGTCTGGCTTGAAACTATGCAGGCCCTGTACGTGCTGTTTCAGACTCTATGAGTTCATTACATGCGTCAATCCTGGTGTGTCTGGAAGACACAGTTTATCTGGTGTCATCCATCCCCTCTGGCTCTTACAGCCTTTCCACCTCATCATCGGCATAGCTCCCTGAGCCCTGAGGGGCAGGATTTGATGGAGACATCTGATTTAGTCTCTCATTCTTGGTACATTGTCCAGCTGCGGATCTCTGTATTGGTTCTCATCTACCGCAGGCAGAAGCTTCTCGATGATGGTTGCGTGGGACATTGATCTATGTGTATGGAAGAGCGTCATTAAGAGTCATTTTATTGCTATGTTCTTTTAGCACAGTCCTCAACCTTCCTAACGCTGTGACCCTTTAATACAGTTCCTCATGTTGTGGTGACCCCAACCATAAACTTATTTTTGTTGCTACTTCAGAACTATAGTTTTTCTACTGTTATGTATCATAATGTAAGTATCTGTGTTTTCTGATGGTCTTAGGTGACCCCCGTGAAAGGGTCATTTGACTCTCAAGGGGTCACGACCCACAAGTTGAGAACATCTGCTTCAGCAGAACAAAGTATTTGGTTTTCCTCTAGGCCCATGGCCTATCTAGTCTCAGGTTTATGGCCACTCAAGCATCTAATACTTTCTTAAATATTTTTTTGAGATAAGGTCTCATATAATCCAGGCTGTTCTTAAACCCTGCTCATCCTGCTCCCACCTCCCAAGTTCTGGGGTTACTGACATGTGCCACGACGCCTGGTTTATGGATTCACACATGTTAGACAATAACTCTACCCAACTGGCCTACACCTTCAGTTCTTCTTTTGCTGCTTTAGAAATTTGTATCTTTAGGGGCTGAAGAGATTGCTCAGTGGTTAAAGGTACTTACGGCTCTCATAGAGGACCTGAGTCCAGTTCCCAGGACACAACTGCCTGTAACTCTGGCTCCAGGTGGATCCCATGGATCTGGCCTCTTCAGGCACCTACATTCATGTGCACATACCTGTCCCACAAGTACCCATAATTAAAAATCATAAAAATTAATATTCTGTCTCTGTCTCTCTCTGTCTCTCTGTCTCTGTCTTTCTGTCTCTGTCTCTGTCTTTCTGTCTCTGTCTCTGTCTCTCTCTCTCTCTCCCTTTCTGGTTTCTCTGCGTAGCCCTGGCTCTCCTGGAACTCACTTTGTAGACCAGGCTGGCCTCGAACTCACAAAGCTCCTCCTGTCTGTCTCCCAAGTGCTGGGATCAAAGGCGTGCGCCACCATGCCCTGCTTTATTGTCTCTTTAAAGCATGTTTTTAGGAAAAAATGGCTTCCTAGCAGCTTGCCTTGTTTCTGCACACCTGTTGGTGAGTCAGCGTCTTCCTTTTTCTGCTAATCGACTGGTGTGTGTGTGTTCGGAGGTGAATTCAAGTTTAGATTGTTCTAAAGACTGCTGCAGGTTTTTATTTGTTCTAGGTACTGCACACAACCTAAGGACTGGACAAGAAGCTTCTGCTGTCTCAAGCTCCACCCAGAACTATGCTTGTCACAATTATGGCTGTAACCTCAGAATAGGAGAGTCTGACCTAGTATGTCTCATTCACTTGGCCAGTGTTAAACAGCGACTTCCAGTGGCAGTGCAGCTGGTCATGGGCAGTCCCCACCGCTGCACGTCAGATGAGTTCCCTTCCACAGGGCCAGAGGACCTGCTCGTGCTCATGACTGTACAGAACTTCATTTGTCTGCGTGGTGAGCCATCAGCCTAAGGTCAGCATGCCATCGATTTCTTCTGTTCCAACTCCAGTTCACTGGTTTTTTTAAATGAAACATTTCCAAAATAGTCGATGACTTTAGGCTTTGAAAAACCTCATTTAAAAAAAAAACAGCTTTATAGTGACTGTTGGTGGGAAGATTTGGTGATCTTTTCATTCAGTTATAGTTGGAAACTTCTCAAGAATATTGTCACACTTTACATAAGATCAAGAATCTAATTATTCATACCAAAAACCAAGATTTGCATTCAACTCATGTGGGCTAGATAGAGGGGTTTATGGAGTTTGTACCGGGGAGGTCAATACCCTTCTAAAGCTGCCTTAATCACCTCCATTGCTTGGCACATACATATATTTCGGCTTCGAATATTTTTAACTTTCTTTTTATTTATTCTTTGTGTCTTTCACATCATGTTTCCACATCATGTCTCTCGATCTTACCCATCTCCACTCCCCTCAAATAAAATAAAAATACAATTAAGAGAAGGAAGGGGGAAGGAAGAAAGGGAGAATCTCGTCACGGAAGCTGCAATGTGACATAGTGAGTCATGAAGTAAACTCCTTTATCCATAGACTTTTACAGGCAGGCATTCATCCCAAAGAATCATTTGTCAGGTTCGAGGGCCTGTTCTCTACTACACCACTGACACTGGGCCCTCTGGACATCCCGCTGCTGCCTGGTGTCATGGAGATCTTGCAGCTCTGGGTCCTCAGGACCGACCCTCCTCCCGTGCTCCAGGAGACCACAGATGGGGTGGATGTTGGGGTGGGACAACACATAACCCTGTTTCTGGGCCTGGGTGATTGCAGGGTTGGTCAGCCTACCTCTGCTTTGAAATTTTAGTTGTGTTTATATGGGTCAGGTTGAAGTGTTCTCTAGTTTCCAAATTTGTCCAGCAGCAGCTTGGCACAGAGAAGTTTGTGTGTGTGTATGTGTGTGTAGTGGGTTGTTTTGTTTTGTTTTGTTTTGTTGAGACAGGGCCTTTCTACAAATCCCTTGTGTCCTGGAACTCACTGTGTAAGACCAGGCTGGCCTCCAACTCACAGAGATCTGCCCATCTCTGGGATTAAACGCATGCACCACTACACCTGGTACAGAGAAGTTTCTGTTAAGTGTAATGACTCTAACAACTGCAGAAGATTGGTCAATACACATTGGACCCATTGACTTTCCTCTCAGTGTGAATTGCCCCTGACATGAATAGACAAAATGAAAAGCAGGCTTGGAGAAGGACTTACCAATAATGGATTCTAGTTCTTTCTCCACCATTAACTTTCTTTGAGATATCAAGGAAAGATTTCCCCCTTTCTGGGACTAACAACTGTATCTGAATTGTTAGAGTCAATAGTATAAGGTTTTTCTAGCTCTGATTTTCTGCAAAGAACAATAATATCAAATTTATGTATATACTAAACCTTAATGTAGGCACCACAAATATATGTATTTCACCATATTGTAAACTTGCAAAATAGGATAGATTTTCTACATTTTACAGAGTAGAGTGTAAAACTCAAAGGAAGGAAATGACTGACCTGAAGTTCCACAGAAAAGAAGAAAATGGGGGTCTGGAGAGATGGCTCAAAGGACCTAGGTTTGATCCTCAGCACCCACATGGTGCCTCACAACTGCCTGTAACCTCAATTCCAGGAAATATGATGCCTTCTTCTGGCTTCTGTGGGCAGCAGGCAAAACAGGTGATACATAGACACACATGCAGGCAAAACACCTGGACACATAAAATAAACTGAAAAGAATAAAAATAAAAATTTAAATAAGAATGAAAGGACATGTGTGTGTCCACCCACTCAAGTGAGTGATAGTGGAAGAGGCCATGGCTGGTGTGATGCTGCTTTGTATCAATAGCCCTTAAAAAACCATGAGTTTGTTTGCTGTTGGTCCCAGAGTAGCTCCTGGTATCTAGTCCTGGAGCCCTGACGACACTAGTTTAACCAGGCTCTAGGGATCTCAAGAGTTTTACGGCTCCAACAAGAATATATTCTCAGAGAGCCAGTGACCAGGTATGGACCATGTTAGGAAGAAAAGAATTAAGGATAATATTCTACTTTGCTTTGTGTTGTTGTAATAAGATACTCTGACTAAAAGCAAGTTAGTGAGGAGTGGGTTTATTTGGTTTATGTTTCTGGGTCACAATCCATCATTGATGAAAGTCAAGGCAGAAACTCAAGCAGGAACCTGGATGCAAAAATTGGGAGGAACACTGCTTGCCAGTTCACTAACTGACTGGCTCACCTCACTTTCTTAAATATCCTAGGACTATCTGCCTAGAGATGGTGCTGACCATAGTGGGATGAACCCTTCCGCATCAATTAGGGATTAAGATAGCCACCCTCAGACATGCCTACAAGACCATCTAATGTAGACAATTCTTCAATTAAGGCTCTCTTCTCGGATGACTGTAGGATACATGTCAAGTTGACAATTAATGCTAACAAGGACATCAAACATGCTTCACAAGATGAAACCCAAGATGGATCCATAATTGGGGCCAAGAGACTGTGGTTAGACAGGTCTTAGACCCTAGGGGAGAACTATCATTTTTATTTTTCTACTAAACAGACATAGTATTAAATCAATTCCTAATGACTTATTGTTACACCCACAGATTAGTGCATTCTCAATCCTTATCAGAAAAGTTTCTTCTGGCAGCAAATGGTGAGTAACACAGAGACCCACAATTAGTCAAAGTGCAGACAGTAAGAATGTTCAGCCCCAACTGGGACATCTATAGCCCAGCCTCTCCTCCCAAGGCTCAAGGATCATTGTGAAAGATGGGATAGAAAGATTGTAAGAGCCGGAGGTAGGGCATGGCTACAAGCGAACAACAGTCTTTTCCAGACACGGCGGGGCAGAAGCACATACAGACTCACAGCAGTTGTGACAGCATGACTTAACAGGCTCAAGCCAGAAGCCCCGCATGGGAATCGCTCTCCACCTCTGCCCGAGGAGCTGTTGGCATCTGGTAGTTGGAAGAAGAGGGAGAGACCGTTTTCCTTAGGTCAGTAGGTCCACCATGCTCCAGCCCTTGGTCACATATCCAAGAGTATGTCGGCCGCACAAATTGGACATGATGCTTTTTGTTTGCTCATTTAAAAAGCAAGGACACAAAGTTGAGTGGATAGGGAATAGGGATGGAGTTAGGAGGAGTTAGGGGAGGGGTGGATATGATCAAAATACATTGTATGAGATTAGCTTGGGGGAACTTTCCAGACAAGGGGATGTATGGTGATATTTTATTTGTGCTGAAATGTGATTTTATTTGTATGTTAAGAAAGTTGCCTGGAGATCAGAAGTCACAGCCAGCCATAGCAGGAGTCAGGTGTGGTAGCACACGCCCTTAATCCGATCACATGGCAGGCAGAGTCTGTGGTCAAGGACACATCCAAAGCAAGGTGACCTGAACTTTTAATCCCAGTACGAACCATAGAGACCTGGAGGTCTGTATAGACAGGCAGCTATGAGGAAGTCATGTGGTTGGGTTTAGAACCAATAGAAGGCAGAACAGAAAGGCAATAAAAGACAGGACACAGGAAGAAGGTCTCTCTCTCAGGGGAAGGACAGCAGCGAGTGGTAAGATAAAGGTGGTCTTAGCTCTTGGCTACTGCTCCATCTCTGGGCTTTTAACTCTTTATTTGGCTCTGTGTTTCTTATTTAATAAGACAGGTTCAGAATTTCGTCTACAGGGGTGGGGGGATTTAAGAACCTGAGAACCAGGACCAGGACATCTGCAGCAATACAGTCTCTTCTAACAGCACCAAAAAGAGGACACAAGTGGGGGAGAGTTTGGATCTGAGAGGAGGTGGGGGGAAGATAGAGAGCTCCGTGCAAGGCAGAAGGGAGAGAGGACAGGAAGAAGCTGGGTCCATGGTGACACTAAGCAGGTAGACTGGCTCAGCGTTCATTGAGGATTCCTACACTTTTGGGTTCCAGTTATAGAACCAATGAATTCCCTTATTAACACAGTTTGAATAGGATTTTCTGCCGTTTGCAACTATAATAATTCTATCAAAGAGAGCTATGAAATCTCAGAAGATTTGGAGGAAGAGGTGAGAAGCCCCCAGATACTGTAATGTGCTCCCTTCATTTAGGTCTACATCTCCTGTGCTCCTGTGTCTCAGGAAATGGCTCCAACATTGCCCACTCACCTAAGCTACCAATAACCATGGCAATCCCATTGGACTCTTTTCTTCCCGACCACCAATCAAATCTCCCACCATGGTAGCTTACTACCTCTGTAGTTTTCCCTCATCTCTCTATATCTTCTGCCCTACTCCAAATACCATGGGCCACAAGAGCATCCTGGCTTGACTCCATCTCCTCTTCCATCTGCTCATTCCCTTTCACCCTTGCTTTCTCTGTTCCTGTCACAATGAACCATTATCCACAAAGAAATTGGCAGCTTCATCTGTTCTCTTGCAGATAAAAAACTCCACAAGCACATGGACATACACAGTGCTTTACTTCCAAATTCGCGGTATGTAGCTCACACCCACTACTATTAGTAAAATGAATGACTGATGAAAAGAATGGATCTTTCATCCTATTCTCTAGACAACCTCTGTATTGAATGTTCCTCCTTGCCATGTTCCCTGACTAATTCTTCTTTACCCCTTTAGACTAGACTTTGATCGTGTCGCTTCTGGAAAGGCTGCCCTACTGGTTATACTGTATCACCATTATCTGTTTCAGTGTCCATATCCTCAAGTATGGTCAGCATTACTGGGACAAGGGGCCCACGTCACATCACTGTTTTATTCCTAAGGCCCAGCACAGAGTCAGGCACAGAGAAACCCTGTGATGAATGTTTGCTGAATGAATGAATGCATGCAAGGTATGCATGTGAGCCAAAGATGGAGTCTTTGTGTTGTTTATTGCCATCTGCTGACATCTCAGAAGGACCTACTCTTTTCTGCCCTCTCCACTCCTTTCTGTCATCTGGTTTCAAAGAGGCTGCAGTGATTGTCTTGGCCTTAGGAGAAAGCTCACACTTCCCAGCTGCATTCTCTTCTTTCCAGCACTCCCTTTCCCCTGCTGGGACATTAGTCATGTCTTCACACAGAGCTGGCACACCCCTTCCTTTCTCTGGAGCCATCATGAGGCCCCTTCCTCCCTAATTCGCTCATTTCTTCCTCAGGTTCTTCAGTGTGTAGAATCAGGAAGAGCTCACTTGCCTCTGCCTCCCAAGTGCCGGGATTAGACCTAGTATCTTTATATACTAGTGTCTCTATATATCAGTGTCTATATACTCCAGTGTCCAGGTTTAAGATTGTCTTTCTTATGTCTCAGGGTCTGTGTATCTTTGAATCTTTGTATGTTTCCATGGTTTTCAGTGTCAGTGTGTTCCACTGTCTGTTTTGGCAGAATGTTGCACTGGGTCTCTAGTTTGAATAGTTTCCTGTCCCCTTGCCTGCATCTCTGTGTCTCTACACGAATCTGTGTGGTATGCATATATGAACCAGCGTTCAAACGCCTGTAGGCCCCAGTATCTACTTACACAATTTTTAAGCCACTGTCTGCACGTCTCAGTGTGTGGAACCCCGGATATGTTTATCTTCCTATCTCTGTGTCCAAGTGTCTGTTTCTCAGATTCTGCCTATCCCTTTCCTATTTACTCTAGTGTCTATACACTCCAGTGTTTGTGTGTCTCAGAATTAGCTTTTGGTGTTTCAGCATGCCTTGGTTTATTGGTGCTTGTTTCTGCACATCCTGATTTCTACAGGTTCCCATGTTTATGTGTTTCAGTGACTATGTATTCCAGTGTCTGTATGTTATGTTTCAGTTTCTGAGCACTCTGATTGTGTGTTCCTGTATCTGAGTGCCAGAATGTCTGTATTTCATTATTTATATCTTAGTACCTGTGTGTCCCAGCATTTGTTGGTCATGTGAGTACTAGGGACCAAGTACTCACACAAATAAGCCTATGTGGGCCCTTCTCATTCAAACCACCGTTTTGCTCTTATTAAGAACCTGAATTCTATTCCTAGCATGTATGTCAGGTGGCTCACAACCATCTGTAACTCTAGATCCAGGGGATCTGACGTCCTATTCTGCCCTCCAAGGGCACCTGCACTCACATTCACTGACACACACAGAGACACATCATTAAAAACAGAATAAGTATTTTAAAAAGGTGCTGGGAGGGTTGAAAGTTGTGTTCCATGAATTTTATTTAATATTAAGAAATAATTAATAGAATGCCCTCCATAGGTTACATAATTAATACAGAAAATAGCTTGATATTAATACCTCATACAGGTGGCATATATTTTTCTTTTTCTTTTATTGTATTTTTATTATTTAAAATAATTTTTAAATGTAAATATGTTTTGATCATATTATTGCCCTCCCCCAAGTCCTTCCAGATCTTCTCCCCTATCTACCCACCCAACTTTAAGTTCTTTCTTAGAAAACATAAAAAAGCCCAACACAACAACAAAAATCTCCCCCAAACCAAGAAAACAAAATAAAACCACACCCCCTCCAAACCCAAACAAAATAAAACACCAAACTGTAACCAAATAAAAACACACACACACAAAACTGTGGAGTCCATTACATGTTGGTTAACTATTCCTGAGCACGAGGCCTGCCCTGAAGTGGTTGACATACCCAGTGACGCTGGATTGGAGTCTGCCTCTCTCAGCACGTGTAAGTGACAGCTAAGTTTGACCTTTACTGTAGTAGCTAGGTTTGCAGTGATTCATTGATTCATTGGTTCATTGATTCATTCACTTAAAAAAATACAACAAAAATAAATACAGTAAGATAAAAACCATCACATCAAATTTGGATAAGGCAAACAAACAGAAGGCAAAAGAACCAGAGACCCACAAGTTCACACATTCAAGAGTCCCATAAAAACACTAAACTGGAAGCCATGATATATACACAGAGGACCTGGTACAGACCCATGTAAGTCCTGTGCATGCTGCTTCAGTCTCTGTGAGTTCATAAGGCCCTCTGGATCAACTGAGCAAGCTCATATGAACTCACAGAGACTGAAGCAGCATGCACAGGTCTGTACAGGTCTGCACCAGGTCCTCTGTGTCTATATATTATGGTCTCCAGTTTAGTGTTTTTATGGGATACCTGAGTGTGTGAACTCGTGGGTCTCTGATCCTTGTACCTTCTCTTGGGCTCTTTTCCTTCTGTTTCTTTGTCTTGTTGCATTTTAATGTGATGGTTTTTGTTTTATCTTATATTTTATTTTGTTATGTTTTGTTATCTCTTAGAAGCCTGTTTGTTTCCTAATGAGAGACAGAAAGGAGTGGATCCAGATGGGAAGGGAGGTGGGGAGGAACTGGAGGAGTGGAGACAGGAGAAACTGTAATCAGGATATATTGTATGAGAAAAGAATCTATTTTCTTTTTATGATAATTTATGTTTAATTAGAACAAGTGATGGCATGAGCTAAAAGTGGCTCATCTACTTTATCTTCTATAAGGTATATTTCTCCTTAATAAGCATCAAGAATCCCCCAACACATTTCAATAAAGATGAAAAACAAAAAAGAATTGTAATGTCCTCTTGGTGGATTTTTCCTTTGATGAGAATGTAGTGTGCTTCCCTATTTCTTCTGATTAGTTTTGGTTTGAAGTTTATTTTGTCAGATACCAAAATGGCTACACCAGCTTGTTTCTTAGGTCAATTTGCTTGGAATATTTTCCCATCCTTTTACCCTGTAGTGATGTCTACCCTTGATGTTAAGATATGTTTCTTGGTTCCAGCAGAAGGATGGATCCTGTTTTCAAATACATTCTGGTAGTCTGAGTCTTTTTACTGGGGAATTGAGACCATTGACATTGAGAGATTCCAATGACTAATGGTTGTTGATTCCTGTTAGTTTGTTGTTGGTAGTGGTGGTATTAGCGGTGGTGGTGGTGGTGGTGGTGGTGGTGGTGGTGTATGTGTGTGTGAGAGAGAGAGATGTGCTTCTCTTCTTTAGACTTTTCTGATCTTGGATTATTTATTTCCTGTATTTTCTTAGGTATAGTAAACTCCTTTAGGTTGGAGTTTTCCTAACACCTTCTGTAGGGCTGGATTTGTAGACGGATATTGCTTAAATTTGGTGTCATCACAGAATGTCTATTTTCTCTATCTATAGTGTTTGAAGGTTTTACTAGGTGTAGTAGTCTGGGCTGGCATCTGTGGTTTCTTAGAGTCTGCAGCACATCTATCCTGACCCTTCTGCATTGAGAAGTTGGGTGTAATTCTAATAGCTCTGCCTTTATATGCTACTTGGTCTTTTTTCCTTGCAGCTTTTAATATTCTTTGTTCTGTATATTTAGTGCTTTGATTGTTATGGCCTGGGAGGGGGAACTTTCTTTTCTGCTCCAATCTATTTGGTATTCTTATGCTTCTTGTACCTTAATAGGCACCTCCCCCTTTAGGTTAGGGAGATTTTCTTCTATGATTTTGTTGAAAACATTTTCTGTGCCTTTGACCTGGGTTTCTTCTCCTTCCACTATTTCTATTATTCCTAGGTTTGGTCTTTTCATAGTGTCCTGGGTTTGCTGGGTGTTTTGTGTCAGAATTTTTTTAGATTTAACATTTTCTTTGATGGAGATACCCATTTCTTCTATTGTTTCTTCAATGTGTGAGATTCTCTCTTCCATCTCTTGCATTCTGTTGGTGAAGCTTGCCTCTATGGTTCCTGTTTGAATACCTAAAATTTTCATTTTCGGAATTCCCTCAGTTTGGGTTTCCATTGTTGATTCTACTTCCACTGTGGTCCTAAATGTTTTTATTCATTTCCTGCCACTGTTTTTGTGTCTTCATAGATTTCTTTTTTTTGTTGTTTTGTTTTGTTTCGAGACACGGTTTCTCTGTGTAGCTTTGGAACCTGTCCTGGAACTCACTCTGTAGACCAGGCTGGCCTGGAACTCACAGAGATCCACCTGACTCTGCCTCCTGAGTGCTGGGATTAAAGGCGTGCGCCATTGCCACCCAGCTCATAGATTTCTTTAAGGGATTTGTTCATTCCTTCTTTAAGGACCTCTATCATATGCATAAAGGCTGTTTTAAAGTCTTTTACTTGTGCTCCAACTATGTTGGAATTCTCTGCTGTGGTAGGGTTACTGGGCTGTAATGGAGACATATTATCCTGGCTATTGTTGATTGTGTTTTTATGCTGGGTCTAGGCATCTGGGATTAGGAAGATTTTAATTCTAGGTGCTGATATCTGGTCTTGTCCTTGTTTGGTGGGTATTTTATTCTGTGGTTTCTGTTGCCCTCTCTAGTTCTTAGGAAGAGTGTGGTCGCTCTGTGTTGCCTGGTAGGAAAATCTTCTGGAGTCCTGATAGGTGTTGGCACTGGATGTTCCAGATAAAATGTGTTTCTGGGTTGGGACCTAAAACTTAGGAATGGGCTGAGGTGGTGTAGGGGCTTCTGAGGAGTGAGGAAAGGAGGGGTTTCCACCAGGATCTGTTTAGTTAGCCCCCTGAGAATGAGGGCACAGAGTGTGAAGAGGCCACAGCAGGAGGTCTGCTACAGAGCTGGGGATGAGACTGGGGGATTGCATTTGGAGAAATAGAAGGAGAAAAGAAGATCTGCAGTCAGCCTATCTGCTTCCATGGTCAGAGTGGCCTGTGGGTTCCCAGGGAGTGCCTGTTGGAGTTGGGGGCTGGGATCAAGCAATGAGTGGGGGTAAGGAAGGTTGGAGGGGGAAGATCTGTGTGATCCCCTGGAGATGGGTACAGGAGAGGGTAGTCTGCCACAGGTGTTCTGCTGCAGATCTGGGGATGAGACTGGGGGACTGGACTTGGAGGAGCAGAGGGAGAGGTGAAGATGTACAGTTAGTTTACATATTTTCCTGACCAGAGTGCGTCTCTTTTTTTTTTTTTTTTTTTTTTTTTTTTTTTTTTGGTTTTTCGAGACAGGGTTTCTCTGTGTAGCTTTGCGCCTTTCCTGGGACTCACTTGGTAGCCCAGGCTGGCCTCGAACTCATAGAGATCCGCCTGGCTCTGCCTCCCGAGTGCTGGGATTAAAGGCGTGTGCCACCACCGCCCGGCCAGAGTGCGTCTCTTAGTTTTTGACATTTCTACCTCTGTGTCTCTGTGTTCTAGTGTCATTGTCACAGTATCTGTAAAGACCAGTTCTATATAACTCTATGTCTGTGTGTGCATGCCCCATCATCGACTCTCTTCCCCACAGCATATGCGCCAGCTTTCCTGTGTCTCACTGCCAGTTTACCTTGGCATATGTGTATCCCAGGGTTTACTTTTTCCAATGTATCCTTGTGTCTCAGAGGTATCTTATAGCCTCCTGTCTATACACCTCCGCATTTATTTGTTCTAGTGTTAGTACTTTGTTTTCTCTCTGAGATTAGTTTTCCATATGCTTCATTTTTTGTGCCAGTTCTTTGTGTCCTAGTATCTCAGGTTCTGTACGTTCCTTTGTGTACATATACCAGTGTCTCTGTGTACCAGCATTTGGGACTATCTATTGCCTCTGCATTTCTGTGTATCTGACACCTGTCAGAGAGCTTATGTGTGTGTTAAATATTTATTCATGCCAGTGTGTCTGTGTGTTTTAGTGGCTATGTATGTTTTCCTTTGTCTGGATGAATCATAATATTTGTATGACAAGCACTTGAATTTTGTCTACATAATTCAGTTTCCCAAGATTTATGTATACCAAGGTTTCTGTGTCCTGGTGTCTGTGGTTTCTATGGTATGCTGTGATCTATAATCTGTATGTCCTTGGTTGTCAGTAAGTCTATGAGTGTCTGTTTCCAACTCTTAATACTTCTCTATGCCATAAATTCTATCAGTCTCTGTGTTGTAGTACTAACAATGGCCTTTCTCTGGGTATCACTATGACACTATATTCTTTACTTCTGCCCTTGTCTCCATGTGTCCTGGCTGTATGTTTAAATGCTTATGTATCCTTACCCTTGAATGTACCTGAGAATTAGCATGTCCCAAGCTTGTCTGTGTCTTCCTGTCTCTGTGTGCCCACAAAGCTCTATGTCTCACTGCCTGCTTATCTAGTGAGTTGCTATTGTTGGAGTGCACGTGTGTGTGTGTGTGTGTGTGTGTGTGTGTGTGTGTCCCCTTTTCTGTGTAGCACTTAGTTTTTGTGTATTCCTGATTATCCATCCACCAGTGATTCTTTACATGTTTCCCAATTTCTGTATATTCATAATTCTTCATATGTCTTTGAATCTTTGTGCATCTCTGAGTCTGTATATGTAGAACCTTTACATGGCTTGAGTGTGTTTGCATGCTACCTACCATGCTACCTACCGGCTACACAAGGTGACTGGGTACCCAGCAGCCTCTGTATTCCACTCTCAATTTGTTCCTATCTCTGTGTGACCCCGACTCTTTGCATATACTGGATACTCTGTGATCCAGCACGTGTTCCTATATTCTTGTGTCTGTGTGTCCCTGAGTTCCTTTGTTCCGGTGTCCACATGCTCATGGTCTGCATATGCTGCCTTCCATGTGCCTGATATCAAAGAGTCCCCAAGTCTGTGCATCTCCAGAACTTCCTCTTTCATGTCTAAATCTCTGTGCTTTGCTAGTTCTCTTCTCCATCTCTCTCTCCCACATTTTGTCAATGTCTCTGTGTGACTACTTATAGTACTGAACCTGTGCTCTCCTAGTCCCCGAGTCTTTGTTGTGGGTCCCACGTGAGAGTATTCCTGTTTCTGTGAATTTATTTGTCTGAGTATTTCTCTGCATCTCTTTCTTTCTGTCTCATTGTCCTTGGTTCCATGTCTTTGCCTCCCTATTTTGTCTAGGGGCTGGAGCCATGCTTTGGAATCATAACCTACTACCTTTATGTGCTTAGGTTGAAGTCACTGTTCTTATCCCTTCATTTGTAGCCTTGGTTTGTCACCTGATATATGTCACTGCTATAGGTGTCCTCAGGTTTATCCTGATTCAATGTCCTCGCATCCCTACCTTTCTCATCATCCTCTGCCTCCTGACCTATATTCTGTGTCCACTTTTCTTTCTATCTCCATCTTTCCAGGCATATCTATCTATTACTGTTTCCAAGTCGACGCTATGTTCACGTGACTAGATTCGTGGGTTCACATTCCCGTCTACTACTTCTCTGTCTCCGACTCTGCTGTCTGTGCATCCCAGTGCCCCATGGTCCCTGTGCTGGTACCTGCCTGCCCTCTGTCTGTGCATCCCAGTGCCCCATGGTCCCTGTGCTGGTGCCTACCCTCTGTCTGTGCATCCCAGTGCCCCATGGTCCCTGTGCTGGTAGCTGCCTTCCCTTCTGTCTGTGCATCCCAGTGCCCTACGGTCCCTGTGCTGGTACCTGCCTTCCCTTCTGTCTGTGCTGTCTGGCCCGATGGATATCTCTTTTCCGTAGTTTCCATTGTTCAGGGGTTTTCTTTCTTTGTTTCTAGATCTTGGAGTATGTGGATCTCTGATGTTGACTCATTCTTCTTCTGCAGGTGCTGATATCACTAGATCTTTGCCATCCCATCTAGGACTCGGCAATGCCTGTTTCCACACCTCGCATGTCTCTGGCTGTGTGTCTCTGGATTATCATTTCATCCCTACCTATGTCTGCAAATCAGAGTGTCAGTATATTTGCATGTTTCTACTTTTTCCATCCTTGGCTGGTTTTTGGACTGTGACCCTGCCAGTGTCTTCCTGGTTGTCTTTGTATCTTTGCTCCAGTCTGGATCTCTGTGCCGGTTCATTTGTAATTTGTTATGTCTCATTCTTCACATTTGCCACTGTGCCAAAGTCATCTCTTTTTTTTGTCTCTTCGCATTTCTGTGAAGGGACAGTAACTTAAAGTCACAGGAACATTGAACTCCAGCAAGAAAACATATGTTTCTGTCTCTGATGCAGTCACTCTGTCCTCTTTATGTCTTTGTGTCCATATATTCATGCTTTTCTTTTTATTGCTGCTGTTGTTGTTTGAGACAGGTCCTTGTCACGTTGGCCTCAAACTCACTATGTAGCTCAGATTGGCCTTGAAATTAAAGCCACCTTCCTGCCTCAGCCTTCCAAATGCTAAGATTACAGGCATGTGGCCCCACGCCCAGCTGTCCATGTTCCATTGTTCTGAGTTCCCTCTACTTCCTGCGGCTATGTCCCCTCCGTCACTATACTTCCATATTCGTGTCTCTGTGGCTGTTTTTCTGCAGGTGACCTATGACTTTGGTTGCATGCCTACTGCGATTTAATGGTTATTCTTGTACATTTGTTTATTCTACACATATTTATTAAGCATCTGCCATGTGCCATGAACTGTGGCTACAGAGGATTCAGAACAGAGTCTTGCTCTCAGAGAGCTTACAGGCTCAGCCAGGATCCAGATGAGGGAACAGATGATTATTAGACAGTATGAAAACTGCCATGAGATCAGGCAGGACATAAAGCAGGGGCCAAGCTCACCTCATGGAAGGCCCAGGGAATGCCTTCTAGGAGAGGGGGCAACTAAGACTTGAAAGATGAATTGAGTTTACCTAGATGGGGGAAGAGTGTCCCACACAGCAGGTTGAATACACATAGAAGTCCAGTGGTGGGGACCATCATAGCTTACGAGGAAAATCCCAAGAGTTAGGAGTACATCGTAGGAATAAGAGAACACTGTGCACAGGACTCATGACTCAGTGAGATTTTGGCTTTAGGAAAGGCAGTCTGTGGGCTATGAAAAGAGAAAATGAAGTTGGGAAGGTGAGGTGGAGGTAGGGTGGGGGATTCTGAGAGGAATAGATGGGGGTATGGAGGGGTTGATGAGGTCAAAGTCCATTGTACACATGTGTGGAATTCTCAAGGAATGAATAAAAAGGAAAGTCACTTCCAGGGCTAATGTGAATTTGGAGGGGGCAGAGAGTATAAAGAAGAACCATGAGGTGAGCGTACTAAAGCTTTTAGGCCTGAAGTTCTGCTTAGCTCTATCTTTGTATTTCCTGGTATATTTGTCCCTTAGCACATGTATAGGCGGCCTTTATGTGCACCTCCATGTACCCAGGCCTGTGTCCTGGTTGACTCCATGCCCTGGCCTCTGGATCTACAAATTTAGACCTCCTGGCTCTAGGTCCAGGAGCCATCACAGAACATAGGCAAGGTAGGGCCGACCCAGCAGCTGTTCTACATGAGAGCGTTTCACCAGCCAGCATGAAGTCCAGCGGGGATGAAGCCTTGGTGACTCTTTCAGCAGCTTCTTGCCTAGTACCACTGGCACATCTGGGCCCTGGTGCTTCTGTATATAAGACCCAGTAGGTCCTGTTACCAGCCGGATATCTGTGTGCTGAAACTGTCCTGAGGGAGAGAAGATGGAGCAGCAGTTAGAGCTCTGAGGAGGCCTGAAAGCAAAGAATCTAGGAGGAAAGTGGCAGGGTGGAGCATCAGACCTACAGGAGGGGAGAGGCTGGACACTGTAGAAACCATGGCAGAGCCCGATGGGACAGGGCTGTGGTGTGGACGTGGACAGTCAAGACAGCAGAGACAAAGAGAGCAGCTGGGCTTGGAGAAGACAGGAAGATACAGGGGAAGAAGAGGTTCAAGGAGCTAATACTAAGAGCTTGCTGTGTCTTTCTCTGTTTAGAACCTTTCATGGCTTCCCCCTCCCATGGTGCCTTTGAGATAAAGTAACATTCCTCAACTTGAGGCTCAGCTTGATCATGCCGGCAGGCGCTAGCTCCTCCCAGTCTCCAGTCCTTTCCCCCATGCTGCTCCTGCTTAGCCCTGCAGCTGCAATGCCCTCCCTCTTCAGGGAGGTCTTGCTTGAGCTAGGAGACGTGGGATACTGTAGCTTCCTGTGCAGCTCACTTGACACTCGCCACTCCTAGCGATCACTATTCTGTGGCTGACTCTTTCCTTTTCCCGTGTCAGGAGCTTCCCAAAGGCAGAGTTTGGTTTTCATTTCTCTTCAGAGTTGAGAGCACTGAATGTGAGGTCCACTAGGCCTGCATCCTAAAAAAGGTCTCTGGGCTGGAGAAAAGGCTCAGAGGTTAGGGGCACTTGCTGTCCTTGCAGAAGTCCTGAGTTTGGCTGCCAGCACCCACATAGGCCCACAAACTTCTTCAACTCGGATTCCAGGGAATCTGAGGCCCTCTTTTGGCCTCTGGGGTTACCCGGCATACACATGGTGCACACACATATGTGCAGGCAAAACATTTATATACATAAAAATAAAAAGAAAGAAAGAAAGAAAAGAAAAGAGGTTTCCGTTAGGACTGGTACACCATAGTTCCTTTCGACCTCAGCAACACTTACCCATCAGGCCATGGGCTGAGGGGCTGAGGCCTGAGCCATTGGCCACATAGAACCCCAAATGGGGTAGTTGTAGTGTGCTGGGGTGTCTGTAGTGGTGACGAAGGATGAGGAAGTTGAGGTGGGGCCCAAGCTGGAGGGTGAGATGGGCTGCAGAAGCGACATGGAGCTCCAGTTGGGGCTTCTTCACCAGGGCGGGTTGGTCCCAGGGTAAGTTCAAGGTACCCTCACCTTGCACAGATATGGAACTGCGGCTTATTGTAATAGTGTAGGCCCGGGGTTTATCTGAAGTGACTGTGATGATCTGGAAGTATGTACGGGTCTGGTCCTCATGGCCTGGCCTTGGTGGTGCTCCAAGCAACTTCCCACTCACATGCAACCCTGTAAGGGGGAGATGCAGGCATAGAGCACAGGCTTCCACCCCAGCATGCACATGGTGACCCACTGTACAGGCAGGTGTGAGGTCTCAGGTCCCAGGGTTTAGATGACATAATTCAGATTTGTGGCTAGAATGCTATCTCTCATGTGGAAATGCTTCCACCATGGTCCATCCTGAGCTGTGTGTAAGGGGAGCATGTACACAATGCTTATCCTAATGTGACTATTTACATGTATATGTGAATATTTGTCCATTGCTGTATAAATCTGTGTGTTTGGTTATATTCTGATGAAGTTCTCTGGGAATATCAGTGCACCTACATGTTTGAAGAAGATGACATGTTACAATGTGTATTTTTGGTTGTATGATTATATGTGCCTCTGGATATGTTGATGGTCTATGTCCTGGTTGGTTGTAAGATATGTTGGCATGTATGAAGTGTCAGAATGCATGCATCTAGATGCATGCCAGTGTGTATCAGGTGACTATTTCTGTGCACTAGTATATTTCATGTGTCTGATGTGACAGGGAATATGTGCTACTTCTGTGTATTTGATTCCTGGAAATTGGGATGAATCTGGAAGCAACAGGGCTTCTATGTCTGAATGTGTTGATGTGTGTGGGTTACTGTGTGGTACATATTTACATATTTATGGGTGGGTATGTGGAATGTCAAATAATTTACCATATGCCCTGGTATGTATCTCTGACTATCTTAGTGTTTTTACAAATGTGCTTGTTTTCATTTTTTGTACTTTCAAATGTTATTTATTTAATTTTTGATTTATTTATTTTTTGAGACAGCCTCTCACTATGTAGCTCTGGCTGTCCTGGTACTCACTATATAGACCAGGCTGGCCTCAAACTCACAGAGAATCCTTCTGCCTCTGCCTCCTGACAACTGGGATTTAAGGCATGTACCACTATGCCTAGCTTTAGATTTATCTATGTATTATTTATGTGTGTGAATATTTTGCCAGCATGTATGTATGCATACCATGTGCATGTCTGGTGCCTATGGAGGTCAGAATAGGGTGTTAGAAGCCCTGGAACTGGAGTTACAGATGTTTGTGAGTCATATGTTTGCTTTCCTATGTACTCTTGTATATTACAAGATACTATACATAATTATTATTTTATATGTTATAAAATATAAATACATAGAGCATATAATATTTATATTATACATGTATGTATTATACACATATTATATCATCTATACATATATGTGTGTATGTATATATGTACATACTCTGGGCCTCCAGAACTGTAAGCCAACACAAATTCTCTTTATAATATAGTGCCCCGGTATATAAAATATACCATTATTTTATATCTTCTACTATAAGGTATATATAGTAAGGTGCTAAATGTCTAGGGTTGTTAACATGAGAACACCCAGCTGTGGTCTTGTGTGGGAATGGAGTCCTTGGGGTTCTCACCTGCCTTAGGGTCCTCTATGAGCTGCAGTAGGTCCCCTGGGCGCCCATCCAGTGTGAAGCAGATCTTCTCTCCTGAGTGAGGAATGTGGATCACAAAGTGGGGGTCCCCATCCACTGTAAGGCAGGAGATGGAACTCTGAAGTTATGAGTCTTGAAGGAATGGGAGAAAGGGGAGTAAAGGAGAAGAGGAGAATGGAAGAATGTCTATTTTCAAGAAAGAGGGAGAGGGAAAAAGAAAGAGAGGGAGAGGGAGAGGAAGGGAAGAAGGGAGGGAGGGAGAGAGGGAGGGAGGGAGGGAGAGAGAGAGAGAGAGAGAGAGAGAGAGAGAGAGAGAGAGAGAGAGAGCGCCCAGTGTCAGTCCAGTGTATAGAGTGGTGGGGCTTGGGAGTGGATTACCAGAGGACGAGAAGGTGAAGATGCCTGGCAATGTGCCTGCAAAGGACAGAGGACACACATCGATAAAGAATTGATCTAACACATCCCTAACAACCCTGGGACCCTCTGGCTTCTGAGTCCTAGGTAAGGGCCAAATTCCTGACTCAGTATTCAAACTTTTGCTGGAATTTATTTCTCCAATTTTTTCTTTATGCTTTATCCTATACTAGTCAAACTGACTTATTTGTTATTGTTTGTTTTTTTAAATCAGGGTCTCACTGTATAGCCCAGGCTGGACTTGAACTCTTGATCCTCCTTCCCTCAGCCTCTGGAGTGCCAGGATCACACATGACCATCACACTTGACCCTGAACTGACTGTTATGAGTGCCTTGCCTTTTTTTGTTGTTGTTGCTGCTGCTGCTGCTTCCTGTTTTTCTTGCCATTTGGAATGTTTTCTGTTCCTTTTCTTACTCAAAGTCAATTTCTGGTTATCCTTCAAGGTCAGACCAATTGATAGATTAATGGATTATTAGAGAGCGATTGTTCTAAGAGCTACCTCTTTGGGCTAGCTTGCTCTGGCTTGCTGAGTGATGACTTGCACTGCTTTGAGATTCTTTGAGTTCCTACCATCAAGGAGACTCTCAGGAGATGCAGCCAACTCCACTTTGGACCTCGAAGAATCTCTTCTTTATGAATTACCCATTCTGTAGCATTCCGTTACAGCAGGAGGAGAACATGGTGACGGGAATGGGGGTTGTCTTATTTTTAATTGGAAAACATTTTTATATAATATACTTTAATTATGTTTCCCTCTCCCCAATTCCTCTCAGATCCTTCTCACCTCCTTACATACCCAACTTTATATTCTCTCTCTTTCAAAACAAACAAAAAACAAAAACAAAAAAAGAAACAGAAAAACACAAAAATGGAAATAAAAAAACAAGCAAAAGACCAATAAGATAAAAAACTGTTCAAAGAAAGCAGTATGAGACAAAAGGTCTACAAAAACACCATTGAATTCATTCTGTGTTGGCTAACATGGGCATAGGACCTGCCCTGGTGTGTGGCTGATCCACTCAGTAAGATTCCATTGTGTTCTTCTAAACTGCTCAATTTATGGTAATTTGTTACGTGGTGATGGAAAATGAATATCTTGCTCCTCCTCTAGGTTCCCACACTGTCAACATTGAATAGAACTGAGGGCTTAGAGGGGTCTTTGCCAGAGGAACCCCCTGTTTACCTTTTGCTAGCTCCACGGAACTTTTCTTGGAGTCCATATCATGTTCAGTTCCTCCCAGGATCCTCTCAGAATTGCCATCCCAGTGTGGACTTCCTGCCAAACACAAAGAAATAAAAGGAATCCTTCCCACGCCTGGGTCAAAGAGAAGACAGGGTCTCACTGTGCAGTCCAGGCTTGCCTTCAACTACTGATCCTAATGCTGCAGTTTCCCAAGTACCAGGATTCTCTGTGACCTCCATATCTGGTCCTTTCTTCCTTCTGACTGGGAGAGTCCTCACCGGCTAACCAAACTAACCTATGTCTATATTCGTCACAGCCCCTTTCAAGCTCAGATACACTCAAATTTCTTACTCGTAACACCTATATATTCATCCGTTCATTCACTCATTTATTCTTCCAGGCACTGCTTAGGTAGGCATCAGGATATGATGGTGAGAAAGACATGTGTGGCTTCTCACCTGGTGAAATATCATAGTCAAGATTATCAATGGTGGTGGATGCTATACAAAAACAAATTGGACTAATCAAGGAAGTAAAGCTCTAAAGTGGCCTGTGGAGGAGGAAGGTGGGAAAGAAAGCTGATCTGAGATCCAAGGCACCGGCTGGAGTTTTAGCACTATAGGAAAGGGTGAATCAAAGAGACGCAGTAAGAAGGACATACTTGAGTTGTGGTTGGGGAGGATCCAATGGGAGGGGCAGGGATAAAACCAGGGGTCTAGAGTTCAGAGGATAAGTCGGAGCGTGGGAGAAGGTGAAGTCAGTGTGGTGTGGGCATGCAGAGCACTCCATGCAGGGCCTTGCAGGCCACAAAGGAGACTTTGAACTTTACTCCAGGTGTGAGGGGAAATCCTTGAAGAGCATTATGTAGGAAAGGGACATGAATTGATTTGTTTCTTTGAAAAATTTCTTGGCTTACGAGAGGGCAAGAGGAGACTGGTATGGAGACAAGAAGAGCCATTTGAGATGAGATGGTAGAGTTTGTCTGATCTGTGATAGTGGCAGTTGGGATCGTGGGAAGTCAGTGGAATTGGGAAATAGATTAGAGGTTAACATCACCAGGATGTGGAGGTAGGTGGGATATTGGGGGAAGTGAGGGACATGGTACGTCAAAGATGTGATCCAAATTTGTGTTCCTGTGAATTATTGCTACCCCCTAACCCTTTCTAACCCTCTGTTATAAAGTAACTTAAGAAATTTTTCTTTTAAAAAAAAGCTGAATAGTGGCATGGTGAGACATGTTTCTTTCAGGAGCAGAAAGTATGGGTTCTAGTCCCCGACTAGCTGTGTGACATTAAACAAATTGTCTCACTGCTCTGTGCTTCAGTTTCCCTGTGTATAAAATGCATTATCAATAGTTTCTCACTGGGAATTAAATGGTAGATTAGAAACATGATATGCAGAGGAGTACCTGTACATAGGGAGAGCTAGAAATTATAATGTAATAGTCTTTGGGAAATGTAATGGTAATTACCATTATTTTCCATAAAATTTATATCCCCTTTATTAAGTGGGACTGTTCACAGAGTACAGAGCAACCAAGCAGACCTGCCTTACCTAGTGATGTTCCAATTTAGACTACCACATTCCTCCCCTGCTTGGGAGTCAGCAACCATTCTCTTTTTCAACAAGACAAATGTCAACTCTAGTTTAACCAGTTGCTTCTGTTTAACCTTTCCAGTCTTATCTGCCAAGGCCTCTGATTCTGTGCCTATGTACCAAGGTCTAGAAATGTTAACTAGTCCAAAGTCCCAAAGCAACCAAGGAAGCTTCTGGAGCATGAATAGAATCCGTGCATACCTCATACACTCAGCTCTCTCCATTCCCACCTCCCCCGCTCTGCCTTGGTCTCTTGCCAGCAGCACTCACCATCTCTGTCAGGAGTGAGAAACGTATAGAAGACTGGTGGGTTCAAGGACTCCACGAACTTGGACTCTCCCACTGACTCTGGCAGCAACTGGAGCTTCTCTGGGAGAAGATGAAGACTGATAGCCTCAGGGGGAGTGCTGGAAGGCAGCAAGATTGGGAGGTTTCGGGGAGATGCCTCCAGGCATAGGACCAGAGCTGCTGGTTAGGGCCATTATTAGAATCCCTGGCAGAGATGGTCCCAGAACTTGCCTGGTGCTCTTGAGTCCTAGTAGCGGCTCTTGCTGATGCCAGAGTCTTGCAGTGGGCAGCAGAGAGATCGGAGTAGGGGTAAAGGAAGAAGGGAGAGGTTCCCCAGGACTAGATGTTGGCACAGTACTGCTGGGACTTGTGGAACCCGAGAGTGTGTTCGAAAATGTGCCGAGACTCTGAGGAACCAGTGGCCTGGGCCTGGCAGGTAGTGGGATTTGGGCGTTATAGGGAGTTGGGGTTCTGGACTTGGAAAGTGGTAAGCTAGTAGAAGTTTGGTGAGATGAGACACTAGATTTAGGAGATGAAGGAATTTTAGGAGACTTGGGCAAGACAATCCCTGATCTAGGGTGTGGTAAATTTGGGGGAGTCTTGGGAACAAGACCCTTGGAGCTGAGGTGCAATAGGTGTTTGGATTTCTGAAATGTGGAGATAGATTTGGGCTGTGGCAGGCTTTGGAGTGTCTGTGATATGGATTCCCCAGGTTGAGGGTATGATGGGGCATCTGGTGTAGGTTGGGCATCTGATGAAGCAGGAAGTTTGGAAGGAGTAAATGGATTAAAATGTTTCATAGTGCTACCTTTGGGCTGGGCAGGGGTGACAGGATTCAGAGGTAGGACATGTGTCCTAGAATTAACAAGTGATATAACACCAGGATTCTGGTGTGATGAAGCGCTGGGCTTCAGAGGCAATGGGACATTAGAACTTGAAGGCACAGGGGCAAGAGGTTTCATCTTCAAAGTTGGCAGTGCCAAGGTACTGGAATCTTGTGCTGGAATTTGGGACTTTGGTTGTACTGAAGTTGGTGGGCTATTAGAACACTGACTCAGTGCCCCCTGCCCCTTGGAACTGGGCACTTTCTTTTTAGGGGCAGTAATAGTTGAGGTTGGTTTCATGGGCCTTGATTTAGAAGAGACCTCAAGGACTGAGGCTGGTTGAGCTGTGCCTGCTCCTAGGCCAAGGCTTTTGCTGGATGAGGGTGTGACTGTGCTTGTCTCAGCTGTAGTGGCTGGCTGGCTCATGGATTTCTCATTGGTCTTCTCGAGGTGCACCACGACCAGTGAGGTCAGAGGTGTGACAAAGTTGTATTGAAGGGATAGGTTGAGGGCTTTGGCAGCCAGCAGACGGCGAGTGGTAGTGTCCCGGGCTTGGAAGCGTGCCTCCAGCAGCTCCCCAATCGTGACATAAGCCCACAGGCGGCGGATAAAATGTGCCACATTGAGGGCAGGTTTCCCCGGGCAACCAAAGGCTTTCTGGCTGCTGTTGGTGGCTTCTTCACTATGGCGGGCCACAAGAAGCTGACCATTGGGGCCACGGGCTGCTAGGTGGATGCCCAGCTCCTGCTCACCTGGTTGCACCTTGCCAGCTACCACCAACTCTGAGCCACAAAAATAGTTAGGGAAATGGGCCCTAGGGGAGGCCCCAACCAAGCCCCCCAAATAGTCCAAGCGCACATCTGCCAGCAGAGGCTTGGAAATCTCATCATAGAAACCCTCTAGTTGCAGAGCTGCATCACTGTCCTCATATATGCGTCTTGCTTCTCCCTGGTTCTCCAGGGACAAACGGCGCAGCAGTGAGAAGTCAGCATCATCCCCAAAGGCCAAGCTGAAAAGAGATACCCTGTGGCCCAATGCCTGACGGATGTTGGAAAGGATCACACTGGGAGTTGTCACGCCGGCTGTGGGCTCCCCATCTGTCAGGAACATGATAAGAGGAATCTGCCCCACACCACGGCCCTTTCCAGGCTCCTGGTTTCTATGGTTCAGCACTGAAGCAGCTGCCAGCAGAGCAGCGTTGATGTCGGTCCCTAATTGGGGAGCAGACTGTGAGATCACTTTCTCAGGCCATTTCTTACCCCACTGCAGACATACCATGCTCCCAGGCTCATCCTCCCCACTTTATCTTTTCTCATAATGTTCCCACTGCTTATCCCTAACTCCTTCCTGCTCACCCTGGCTCACGTGACCTGATAGTGGAGCCCATATGTCCTTGCCTTTTATCACTCCTGGTCTCAAACCATTCTCTGATTATTTCCCAGGGTGTGTGTGGGGTGGGGGCCAGGATTGTTTCCTTCTCTAGCCAGATGACAGCCACCCAAAGAGAGCACCACCACCTTCTTGCCACAGGGGAGAAGATGGCTTAGGTGACAGAGGCAGAAATCTGGGGAAATGGAGTAAGTATCTGAGATGCAGGATTTAACAAAAGTCAGAACTGGGGCAAATGCTTGGAAAGAAAATCTACAGTATTGATTTTAAAAGTCTTAGCAACATTTGTGTTTGCTTTAAGGAAGACGAAACTGAGGTCCAAAGAGAAATATGCTAAGATCCAGGGGAAATCAACCATGTTCTTTCTATCAGGAGACGGAGATGGGGGGGGAACCAAGAAGAGGATGAAAAGGTATGGTTATGTATGCAGAATGTGAAAGTGATGTTTCTGGCAGTGTGGTAAATGAGAGGCATGGGCGAATGAAGAGAAGGGCTCAGAAATGGCCTGCCACCACAGACTATCACCACAGCCTGTCCACTTGGGTAGGCAGGTATAACACTTACAGCCATCTGCTTCCATGCGACTCAGGTAGTTTTTAGCACTGTGGATATTCTGGACAGTGGCTTGGATCGAGCCTTCGGCTTTCCAGATGTTAACTTTGTCAGAAAAGGAAATGATATTGAAGTAGTCACTAGCTTGCATGTCACTGAGGATCGTGTTCATGGCCTTTTTAGTCTGTGGGATAAGGGTGAAAGAGATGACGAGAGAAAATTTGAGGTCCATGAACTTGATAGTACAGAATTTGAGATTATCATCAAGAAAGTTCCAATGGGACCATATATGGTGGTGCATGGCTGTAAACACCACTCAAGAGGCTGAAGTTGAAGGATTGCAAGTTCTAAGACAGCCTGTGATACATAGACTATCTCAAAAAACAAAACAAAATGAATAAACACAGGAAAAGTCTCCTGGACAGCTTCAGTTTCAAGTTTTCAGGTCTGTCCTTCCCAGAGCTCTACAGTCTGCATGGTCAATGGTTTCTGAGCGCGTGATCCTGGGCAAATGATGTCAATCCTTTCAAGTTGGAGGACCTCATGATTACAGAGCTGGCTAGCTGGCTGCTGGACTTTGGTATGCTTTGCTTCCGCTCAGATCTGCTTCTGATCTTCAGTCCCCTCTGTTTCCTCCAGGATTACTGTCTCATCAGACCCTGGATAACCCAGATTCCATTTCAACTGCATAACTTTGCCCTTGTGCCCTTCAGATAGCACACTATTTCTCCTTTATTTGTTCACATCTTCAGTGAGCTTTTACTTGCCGCTTCTCTGGAAAGCACTTTCCTGAGCTGTGTGCTTTCAACCTTCTCACCCAGAGAGTCTCTACCCCAGACTGCACACTAACACCCTTCCATGGAATATTTTCACTCTCCAGTCACATATCCAATACTCTGATAACAGGTCACAGAATGCTTCTTCTTCTGCTCTCTTTTTCCCATGACAATATTTAACATGGAGCTAGGCATGTAGGAGGTTCCGTAGAAAGTAGATTCTAGCATTAGGTACCATTTATAGGACACTTACTATGTTCCAGACATTGTTGAATACCTTGGCTGTATTAGCTCCTATAAGCTTTACAGAAGCATAGTGAAGAAGACTAATATTATCCTCATTTCTAGGTAATGGCACTGAGACTCACACACATAGAAACAATCATTGGCTCAGAGTCACAAAATGAGTAGTTGATGGATCAGAGACACAAAGCAAACATTGAGAGGTGTTAAGGGATGGCAATAGAGCTTAGTCAGTATTGTGCTTCTGAGAATGCAGGAAGCCCTATACTCGATCTCAGCACCACATAAACTGGGCATGGTTGTGCATACCTATAATTCCAGCACTTAGAATTTAGAGGGAAGAAGATCAAATTTCAAGGTCATCCTCAGCTACATGTTGAGATTGAGGGCAGCCAGGGCTATTACAAGAAACAGTGATTCAGAAAAGGAGCAGCAAGTGTTAAAAAAAAAGAGAGAGTAAGAACAATCATTTTACACTATCAAAAGGGGAGACAGTTATGGATTTCAGAGGCCCCAGGAAAAGGCCTTGTTACCTGTTGCAACTTAGTTCCAAACATGGAGCCGCTCACATCTATAACAAATACCACATTCTTCTCCACTGGCAGGAGGCCTCTGGGGGCAAAGTAGTGAATAAAATAGCCACCATAGATCTGGACAAAAAGAAGGAGAGCCAAGAAGAACAGCGCTGAGAGCCAATCCGAATCAGGCCCCTCTCACTCTCCTGCATCACACCCTGCTCTTCCCTTCCCAGGCCAGCTCCCTCTCCCTAGCTGTCTGTTGGCTCAGCCTTGCTCTCTCTGCACACCAGAACTGAACCTCTGCACTTGAGCCCTTCATCGCAGGCCTGGCCAGGAGCAGCAGAGGGAAGAAGAGAGGCTTGGGGCCCAGGCCTACAAGGGTCAGCATCTTTGTACTGTGTGAGTTCCTGTCCCTGGGACAGCCGGACTTGCACAGGCTTGGGGGTCCCCGGGGACGTTTGTCTGGGCTCCAGGAACGGAAAGTATTGTTTTAACCTCCCTCAACAGAGTGAGCCGGGGGCCCAGCTCATTGCTGCCAAGGGCTGGGAGCTTGCAGGGCCTCCTTCTCCTCCTAAACACTCCTTTCTGCTGTTGCTGGGCAGAGCAGGGAGGGGAGGAGGAAGCAGAGGCCAACAGAGCTGTCTGTGCAGAGGGGATTGGTTAGCACCAGGTACAGATGCCTTGGGCTGTCCTGATGTGATTGGCTGCCGGCCCCTGCCCCCACACTCCATCTTTCCCTCTGCAGAGCCTGAGGGCTGGGTCTGTGCAGGGAAGGGAAGGAGATGGGCCTGGAGGCCCCTCAGGACCAGTGTCCTCTCCAGCCCAGGGAGGCCCAGGCTGCCTAGGGGTCTAGGCTGTCCTGGAGCCTGCAGTTTGAGGCCTAAGGCCTGAGGGCTGCCCAGGGCGAGCAGGATTTGCTCCTGCCTGCCCTCAATGACCCTGAGAGCTCCCTTTTTCCAGAGGAGAGGGAACAGGAAGAGGAAATGCTTTCCCCCTCCATCCCTGCCTCTGCATTACTTCACACAGAATGGGAGGCCTATTCCACACAATCCCGGCTCCTTGTCCCATTTCCCCAAGGCTTCTATCACTCACCCACCCTGTCCCTGTCAAGCCATGGGCAGAATCCTTGGGGGGCTCCTCTGTACCTGGTATGCTGGGGGAGGAAAGTGTGCCCACCAATCCTGGACTGCATTCTAACCAGATTTCTAGTGGCTAGCTTGTAGCCTGGGTGCCAGAAACTGCCCAGCAACCTCCCACAGCCCTTTTCGTCAGTCGCCACATAGTCTCAGTCCCTGAGCACACTGAAGGGCACCAAGTCATATGTACTTGCACAGCCCACCTTGACTGGGGAGGGGTTCCTATGCCTCCCGCTGAGGGCCATGCCTTCTTGCCATGGACGCTGTATGAGGTCAACCACCTCATTTCTGTGTCAGCTGCTCTCCCAGGATGCCCCGTGCTAGGTCTTCCTTACAGCGTGGGCAAGGATGCGCTTTCCACCCACTGACACGACCCCTGTTCCCAGTTGCCCTCGGACTTCTAACCAGCTTCTTTCCCACTGGGGACATCCCAGCTAAAGACATGGGCAGCTGTGAGAGTCCCCCACCATGTTCATTCCTGTTGAACCCACAGCACGTGCTGCTCCCAGACTCACTGCCTCCAACACTAAAGACATCTAGGACAAGCTTGGTTCCTAAGCCAGCAGATGCCTTTGACTCTGAGCAGACCCCACCACACCGTTTCCCTCTTGTAAGCTCTGGGATTCTGAGACCCTGAGACCTCCTCCTGCCACCACAGGTCACCTCTTCAGAGCACTTTCTCTGGGTCCCTTTGCCCCCACACCCATCCTCCCACCACAGCCAAGACAGCATGTGCAAAGTTTTCCAGGTCATTGCCCGCACTGGGAAAGCTTAAGAGAGTGAAGCAAGCTGGTGGGGCCAAGTGGCTCTGAGCAGGCCCTTCGAGTTTGGGTCCCGGTACCCCGAGCCATTTTTACAGTGTAGACTGATGATTGTAAGATTCCCTATCTTACTGCAGTCCCCCCCAGCTCTGCCTCTTGGCAATAGCCATCACTGTCCTGAGTCTCTCTATGCATCCCTGCCATAATTCTGCATAGTCTGTCGTACCCCACCCCGCCCTGTGCCGTTTCCTTCATTCACTCCAGGCAAGATCTATTCATTTTTGTCATAGGAAGGTAGTTGTTACCATCTCTCAGGAAGACTGTCCTGATGCCTCCATGCCTGGCATCACACACACACACACACACACACACACACACACACACACACACACACACTGCTTAGCACAGCACCTATGGTGTATTTGACTCTGATGCCAACAAGGATTTGTCTGCTTTACAACCAGGAGCAGCCAAGGGAGAGATTGGGAGCTTAGTCCAATCTTTCTGAGTTTCCAGCACCAACGAGTTGGGCCCTAGGCTGCAGTAGTTCTGCTGGAGGATGTGTCAAGACAGGGATGAAGGAGCAGTCTTGTCAATAACACTGTATGGGTTGAGGTAGAGGAGAGCAACTGTGGGTGGAATGTGGAGGGGATGTAGATGGTGAGATGTGGAGGGGATATAGATGGTGAGAAGTGGAGGGGATGTAGATGGTGAGAAGTGGAGGGGATGTAGAGAGGTGAGATGTGGAGGGGATGTAGATGGTGAGATGTGGAGAGGATGTAGATGGTCAGATGTGGAGAGGATGTAGATCGTCAGATGTGGAGGGGATGTAGATGGTAAGATGTGGAGGGGATGTAGAGAGGTGAGATGTGGAGGGGATGTAGATGGTGAGATGTGGAGAGGATGTAGATGGGTGAGATGTGGAGGGGATGTAGATGGTGAGATGTGGAAGGGATGTAGATGTGTGAGATGTGGAGGGGATGTAGATGGTCAGATGTGGAGGGATGTAGATGGTAAGATGTGGAGGGGATGTAGAGAGGTGAGATGTGGAGGTGATGTAGATGGTGAGAAGTGGAGGGGATGTAGATGGTGAGAAGTAGAGGGGATGTAGATGGTGAGATGTGGAGGGGATGTAGATGGTGAGATGTGGAGGGGATGTAGATGGGTGAGATGTGGAGGGGATGTAGATGGTGAGATGTGGAGGGGATGTAGATGGGTGAGATGTGGAGGGGATGTAGATGGGTGAGATGTGGAGGGGATGTAGATGGTCAGATGTGGAGGGGATGTAGATGGTGAGAAGTGGAGGGGATGTAGATGGTCAGATATGGATGGGGATGTAGATGGGTGAGATGTGGAGGGGATGTAGATGGGTGAGATGTGGAGGGGATGTAGATGGTGAGATGTGGAGGGGATGTAGATGGTGAGATGTGGAGGGGATGTAGATAGCTGGTATGTGGAGGGGATGTAGATAGCTGGCGTGTGGAGGGCATGTAGATAGGAAGGAGTTTACCAAGGAATCGGGGTGGAGAGGCAGATGCTCAGCAGTGGAGGAGATGGAGGAAGACACACCAGGACAGCAGTGAGCCTGAGAAAATCTTTGCTCCTGTGCTCTTTGGGACTGGCTCAGGTGGTGGTAGAGAAAGGTGCTTGGTGGCCTGAGGCCTTTCAGCATGGTGGCTTGTGTTCTGGGCAGGAGCAGGGAGGCAGGAAAAGCCTTTTGGGGGACTGACTTCCCAGTCTTTGGCCAACCTCACCAGCAAGCCCAAGGGGTCTTGGGTCAGGGCTGCCCTACTCAGCTGGAGCACAGGAGCTCCCTCCTCTCTCCAGGGGTGTTCAGGCTCAGAGTTGACACATTCCTGTGCAGGAAAGGGCCTCATGATGGGGAACAAGTGTTCAGAAGCCAACCACAGCAAGAAAGCCAAGGACAACAGGATACTCTGAGAGCTACAGAAAGCATGAAAACCTAATACTCAGCAATGCCTTGCTTTGCAAAAGGGCTGCTTCAGAGCAGGCTAGGGACTGACACAAGTAGGTGGGTCCATTCAGGCCCTACTTCAAGTCCTTCAGCTCTGTGTCTGTGAGGTGCATACATGATTCCCAAGGAGTGAAGCCACTTACCTTGTCCCTGATGGCTAGCTCTCACATATCCTTAGCAACACTCAAAGGGACAGCTCCTATAGCCTAGAGCATGACCCTGGCCCGAGTGATGGCGTGCCCAAGACCTCTGCATCTCTGGGGTCCAGGTACCTGCACGTCTCCAATGATGTCCTCCATGGCCACATCATAGTGGACCGTGAAGTCGGCCATGATGCCTGATCTGGAGAAGGCAGACTGGTCTTGCAGTGTTGGGGAGAAGGTGATGTGGACACAGGTCTCTCCTCTCTGTATCCTGGTGGATGGGGGCACGTCACCCTCACCTGTATGGGTGTTGAGGTGGGATGGAGGGCTCAGTGGAGAGAAAGGCCATAGATGGAGACAGTGACAGGGCCATGTGTGAGGAGAGTGAGAAGTGCAGTCCCCCACACTCCCAGCTGCTCCACCAGCCTAGCATGCCCTTCCAGCTGTCCCACTGTCACTCTGTCAGGAGCCCTGTGGCCAGCTCCCGCCCTGCCCCACTCAGCTCCCAGCACTGGAGGTAGCGGGTCCACTTATGACCTCACCCTGCCTCACTTCCCACCCAACCCATGACCTGTCTCTGGAGGACTCTCATGTCCCCAGCTCCAGCAGGAGCCTCAGTGTCCTCCTCCAGAGGGGCAGTGTAGTGGGCGGTGAGGACAGAGACAGACACAGTGGCAGGGCTGGGCTCCTCTCCTGTCCTTCCTGCTGTGGGACAGGCCAGGCTAGCAGGGATCTCCTCTGGGACACAACTGTGTGGCTCTTCTTCTCCCTCTTCCTCCTGTCGCCCAGAATCATGCCTGTGAACGAGCCCTTCAGAGTCTTGTGAAATCACTCATGACTTTTGCTTCTGGACATTTGCTGAACTGGCTGCAAGATCAACTCCTCTGGAACTTTAGTCCAAGACAAGTGTCCATTTAGAAATGTCTCGGGGCCTCCTTTTCTCCAGAAAATGGAGACTTGGGAATTCTGCTCCCCCCCCCTTCCTGCTACAGCTGTCAGGAAGCTTAGGGGCAAACCGAGCCCCCATGCTCTGAGGCGCCTGCTCACATACATTCCCTGGGCTTCCTTCCTTCCAGAAGTCTTTGTTTTGTTTTATCCCCACAGGACTACTTCTATCCTCTGTTTTAACCTTTAAGGAGAAGGGGGAGGGAGCTACCATTTTTAGCTTGGGGTTTAAGCATGCAGACTGCTAGATTCAGCTGCCCTGTGGGCTCAGGTCCCTGATAGTGCCCATGTGCCTGGGCTCCTTGTTCCCTTTCTGTGAGCTCCAGTCTCCATAGAAACAGCACAGGGGTGGCAGTAGCTCCCAGGTCATAGGAGGTTGTTTTAGGGGTCAACTGTGAGCTTATGGGGAAAGGCATTTGGGAGCACACCTGGACCTCCATGAGTGTCAAATGAAGGGAAATGATTGCATCACCCCCAGTATTCATTATGATGCTCTATGTCCCGTGGAGGGAGAATGGTCCCGTTTTTTGCATGCATCTTAGGGTGTAGCTCTGTGAGAGAATGACCACTGGCATGAACCAGGCCCTAGGATCCATTCCCAGCTCTGGGAAATAAAACCTCTCCTTGTCGTCTTGGGTCATAGTTTTCTCTCTTTCATCTGACAGATCAACAAAGGGAAGCCTTGCTCATTTGGCCCCATCTCATGGCAAAGTCAATCCTGGCTGGAACCCAGCTTGCACCACATGCATCATGCTGTCTTTGTGACTGGGCAGGTTCCCATCAGCCATAGTCTCTAGAGCTGACAATCTCTGCAAGGGCAGCCACTAGAGCTACGTAATTTCCCTGTTTCCGTCTACTCAACTCTCAGGGAAGTGTTTAAACTGGTGTAGTGGTCCCCCAGCTTGGCTGGATATCCAGTTCACTTGAGACTGGTTAAACATGGAATTTTGTGGTCCTAACTCAAGCCTACGGTCCCAGGCTCCAGTATGGCAAGGTCCTGGATTCTGTGTTTCCTTCAGATTATATCATGATTGCACTGCAGCCCGTTGTCCTATCATAGTCCTCCAGACGGGCTTGAGTGCAAGCCTATTAGTCAAGATCAGTTTTTGCCCTGCATCTGGCATCACCTGTCCTACCTTTCTGCTTTCCTTCTTCTCTTTGTGGTCATTTAGGGAAAAGCAGGACTCATCCCCCATGATTCCCACAGCCTTCCACACTGTTAATACAGTACTTCATCATCCACTATACTTTTGCCTGTCAAACGTTAGTTCTTTTTTTTTTTGAGATAGAATCTCACTGTTTAGACCTGTAAGTCACTATGTAGTCTAAGCTAGCCTTGAACTCACAGAGGTACCTAATTTTGCCTTCTTGTAGCTGGGTTGTAGACATGTGCCACCAAGCGTGGTTTATTAACTATTTTTAGTAATTGAATATATACTTTCAAAAGCTTCTATTTCATGTCAAGTTCATATTGACTTCAAGAATTGGTCAGGTAGTGGAGTGGAAAATAACTTGAACTCTGAGCAAGTCCCTCTCTCTGATTTGGGAAGGAAATTGGTATAGGTACATTACTGAAGGATCGTTCCATAGAATGCCCAAGGTTTCCATTCAAAGAATGGCATTGTCTTTAGTCTCTCATAGCACTGCTCACATACTTGTTTGGTTGTTGGTGCACACTCGGCTGGTCCTCAGTGGAGGTATGTGCACATAGGCAATGCCTGTCCTTTCAGACACCGTGATGTCTACATTCAGCTTCCTCACCAACTGTCCAGGCCTCAGGCTTACCACCAACTGGTACCGGCCCTGATGTCGTTGTAGAAGTTCTTCATACGCGAGGGCAAAAGTTACCTCTGTGCCTGCTGCCAGCCTAGTGGAGATTCGAAATTTTTCTGATTCCCGGTCCCTGGGCAAGAAGTAGAAATGGATGGAAAGGGTGTTGGAATTCCTGTGGCATAGGGGAATCATTAGATGGCATGCTTCTGCTAAGTCTCATCCTTAACCAACTGGACCTGATCAGGCTTCTGTCTCAATCAAGTCCCTGGGCCGCAGTCAATCATCCAGGCATCTACTCACCAACCTCCTTTCCTTCCTCCTCCTCCTCCTGAACATTCTACCTGGAAAGGGATCTCAAAGGTAGCTCTCTCCCTTATAGAAACATGGTTGATAAAAATCTGAATCGAGAACAGAACAATTAGGGGCTAATGTTTTGTTTAACAAAAAAAAAAGGTTTCAATGTACACAAACAATGCTTCTCTCCCTTTAATAATCTCCCAAACCTGCCAGATCCTTGTGTTAAACAGAGCTTCTTTATATGGCAACAACTCAGTTTTTAGTAGTAAAATCTAAAGCATTCCTGTAAGATGAAACTCTCTTAGAAGTAGAGAGGAATCCATAAAAAAAATACAATATTTACAGCAGACGAATGGGACTCATTTAAGAAGTCAGTCAATCTAGGCAAGCCTCACTTGTTAACCCAGGCCACATGTGGATCCTAACCTCAAACTTTTAGATATCTATGTTTAACTTGAAGTGTCCGTCCAAGTCAAGAAGCCAGAAAGGGCCCATGAATGTAGGAGAGGGTAAAGGCCTTAACGGGATGAGTAGGGCAGATGTCGTTTAAAGGAAGGAGGGATATTTGAGTCTAGAGGGTTTTTTCTCTTTTTTTTGTAGATGGGATAGAATTAGGTTCCACAGGAGGGATGATTGTTGGTCTTGTTTCTGAAGAAAGGACATCATTTGAATGATTATGGGAAAATGCTAAGGTGACCCTCAGAAGAAGGCTTTATGGTGGCAAAGCTCCAGGGGGAGCTGAGGACCCCTGGGTTCCATTTAACCACAGTCAATATGATGACGTTGGAAGGAAGCAAAGCTAATGGGGAAATGGAACCCAGAGAGCCTCAGGTACAGGAAAAAGTGAAGAGCCTGCTAGTCTCGTGACTGTGCTGCTTTTGAGCTGCCGGGGTGACGCAATTACAGCTGTGTTCACATCTGAGGGAAGAACATTTGGGAGGTGGGGGACAAAGGGGATGGGGCCCGATTAAGAGAGCTGCTGAAGTAAGGCTTGTCCATGGCCAGGACCCATACAGGGAAGCAGAGATGGACAGGAATCGTAGTATATGTGCTGGGAGTCTGAAGTTTTAAATACTGATGAGAGTTGTGTATGGGGAGAGGAGGATATGAGATATGGGTTAACCAAAATTAAGAATGTATGAAAAAGCCTGTGTATTCAAACCTACTACTTTGTCAGATAATTTAAAATAATATTTCAAAAAGTAGTTTTAATGGAGGTACCCTACATAGGTGGAAATGCTACTCCCAGAAGCCATGGGTTATTAAACTAAAATCCTAATGTGAGGTGTGGGATACCTCCTTATGAATTATTGTTCAAAGAGACCCCAGAAGCCCCCAAATAATATAGGCCATTACCATTTTTCTAGGTTTCCACTATAGAAAGACGGTTAAACCTTATTGCTGAAGACACCACACACTTCGGTTGCAAGGAATAGATAAATCAGTCTTGAACTGAGCAGGAAACCTCTTTCCTGCTAGCTAGCTTCCCTAGTGCTGGAAGGATTTATGTAGGCTGCTTGGGGAGAAGATTTATCAGTGGTCTTTCCAGAGCTGTATCTACCATACTACAGTATCAGATTACCAGGCAAGATATGTAATAGCAGTATGACTGTTACGGGGATAACCAGCTACTCTCTGGTTTGGATTTGATTGGATTTGAGGCATAGTTCACAAGAAGAATTTCATGCCTGGTACTGAAAACCTAGTCAAAAGTCTATGGCTAAGGAAGTCACAGGCCCAAAGAAAGAACCTACTATTGTTGTTTTACTAAATGGTCATATTGTTAAAATGCTCTCCAGCTTGATCAGAAAAGCTTCTTTTTACACTCAACAGTGATTAGTTAAGAGACTCATATCTGGTCAAAATGCTGAGAATAAGTACCCAGCCCTAAATAAGATGTCCATATGATCCCCTCTGATGTCCAGGTAACATCATGGAATAGGGAGCAGAAAGAATGCAAAAGCTGAAAAATTTGAAGAAATACTATGAAACAATCTCTTCTGTATATGACATGGATTTTGTATTCATGGACTCACAGCAGCTGGAATTACCTGCATAAGACCTGCACAAGATCAAGCCAATCAAATTCCAGCATGAATGGGAGAAGAGCCTATGAAATCCTGCTCTTTACTAAAGAGTTAGTTGGTGGCTTCTGTGGGGGAGGGAAAGTCATCTTTATTTGGAAGATATAGTCACTGGTAGGTTGCCCATGCTCCAGTGAATGGCCCATACCCATTTGCAAATATGCAGCACTAATTGGACTCAGAGCATTATAAAGAACAAAAAAAGAGGATAGGAAGTTGGAAGAGGGATGCATTGAGGGGGTATGTGGTGATATTTTATTTGTGCTCTAATAAATAAAGCTTGCCTGGAGATCAGATGAAAACTCTAGCCATTATAAGTAAACACAAAAGTCATGCAATGTTAGCACATGCCTTTAATCCTATCACTTGGAAGGCAAGGATCTGTCTGGATCTATGTGAGTTCAAGGCCACACTGGGAACAGAGCCAGGTGTAGTGGCACACACCTTAAATTCTAACACTAGTTAACCATGGAGGTCTGGAGGTCTGTACAGACAGACAGAAAGTGACAGAGCTGGGCAGGAAGAGGAAGTGATGTAGCTGAATGGAGAGAGCAAATCAGATGGCAGAACAGCAAGGCATATAGGCATGGGTAGACAGGAAGTAACTCGCACTTTTGGAAGCTGCAGAGTTGGTGAGGTGAGGTTGGCTGGTGGCTTGTCCTATTCCTTTGATCTCTCTCAGGCTTTAACCCCAATTTCTGGCTCCGTGTTTTTTTTTATTTATAAGACCGTTTAGAAATTCACTATGGGGTATATGAGGACTTGGATGAAGGATGAGAGTTGGATATAATCAAAATACGTTGTATAAATGTATGAAATTTTCAAAGAATAAATAAATAAAATATCACATTAAAAATAAAAACAAGAAAAGAAGAGAAAAAGTCACTTGCACATAATCTTCCCCCAAAGTACCAGTTATTAAATAAGCTACATTTTACTAGCAGAAGAAAGCTGGAATTAGGGAAGAAGTAAACTCCCACTTACTAAACATCTACTGTTATAGGCATTGATATTTACTGACTCACATAATCTTAATGTAATCCTGTGAAGTAGAAATTATTGTCTTCATTTTACTGAAGTAGAGGATGAGATCCAGAAAGAAGGAATATCTTTCCTGGTCACACAACTAAGATAGTTAATCACATTTCAGACCAGATGGAGCCTTACCTGATGCCTACATGAGCAGCTGTCTTTCCTTGCTGATAGGCTTTGTCATAGATTTTCTTTGCCTGGTGTTTTTCCTTGATTTCTGCAACATAGACTTTATTGTCGATTGTCCTGATGGGGCAGAAAACAAGAAGGGTAGCAGAGACAGAGAAAGAAAAAAGATGGTCCAAAACATAGATACAAATAAAAGGGAGAAGAAGGGGGATAGGAAAAAGAAAGAAAAAAACTGTCATTAACAGTGGGAAGAATTAATGACAGCAAGAGAGGGAGAGGAAAATATTCTCTTGAAATCTATTTGTCAACTGGGGAAAGAGAGACCACATAACATATGGTAGACCTGTTGGAGTTTTGTGTTTCTCAAAGTGTTGAATGCTTGCCTTTTAAGACACAATAATATTTTTAGTTGTAACATTTTTATTTTAATTGCTGTATATTTGCTATAACATTTATTTTTAAATAAACACACCAAGCTAAGCATGGTGGTACAGTCCTATAATCCCAGTACTCAGGAATCTGAGGCAGGAGAATCACAAATTCAGGGCCATTCTGGGCTATATAGTGAGTTCTAGGACAAGCTAGGCAATTTAGTGAGATATCTCAAGTTTCACACACACACACACACATACACACACACACACACTATTTACTTCAGTAACTCACAGGCACTGTTGCTTGGGATATGAATAACAACCTAAAAAGTGTGTCTTTTTAAAGAAAACACATTAGGCAAATAATATTGTGAATGGTGTAAGTGGTAAAAATTGTCAGTGACGCAGGCCCTAAAGGACCTGAGCTGGATCTGACCTGAATGGTCCCTCCCTGACAACTGGTGTTCATAGTATCCCATAATGCACCCTACAAACTTCCAAAGTAGGGAAGCAACCAACAGTCCGACCCAGCTATGATGCCTGTGAGCCATAGCAACAACCAGCACGGCACAATAACCCTAAGGGTGCAGTAGTGGCAGACACACCTTGGTGGTAACCAACAGCTCTCTAATTGGAGTTAAGATCTTCTCAACCAGAGAGAAATGCCTGGTACTGGAAACTTAGCCAGCTATCCGGGTAATGAAGCCATGGATCTTGGAGGAGAACCTACAACGGCCACTTTACTAAACCAGCATAATCCCTAAGTACAGTCTAAATATTTATTCTTATACTCACATATAAGTGTAGTTCTAACCCCTAATCAAGGAAACTTCTCTTTGTAACAAACAGAGATTATTACAGAAAACCACAACCAGCTGGTCCATCTACAACACAATGCCTGCACCTAAAGTTCAGGGATCATTGCAGAAGAGGAGATGGAAAGATTGTAAGAGCCAGAGGACCAGGAAGTTTGCTGTGAGATTGTGTCTCCTAGAAAGTCAGAGAAACTACACCCATGAAATCTCAACAATATGGCTGCCTTAACATGACCTGAACAAAGAAGACACCAATAGGTACTTTAACATGGGAGGAAAGGTCATGAGGCCTCAACCCTACTACAAGAAACTAAGGAGTGCTGAAAGTGGAAGAAACAGAAAGGGTTTATTTAAGCTTGCAACTCTTAGGTCACCCTCCATCAATGAGTGAAGTCAGGGCAGGAATTCAAGAAGGGCAGAAACCTGGAGGTAATAGCTGATGCAGAAGCCATGGAGGGGTGTTGCTTATTGGTTTGGTCCTTATGGCTTGCTCAGCCTGTTTTCTTATAGAACCCAGGACCACCAGCCCAGAGATGTTACCACCTACAATGCCCTGAGCCACCCCACACCATCAATCACTAATTAAAATGCTCTTACGGCTTGCCTGTAGGCCAATCTGATGGGGGCATTTTCTCAGTTCAACTAGCTCTTCCCAGATGACTGTAGCTTGTATCAGGCTGACAAAAAACTAATCAGCACAAGTGATCCCTTGTCAACTTGACACACAAATACATCCCTATTAAACTGTAACATTTCTATCTTGTTTATCCCCAAGATCTCATGTTAATATCACAGTGTAAAACAGAACAACTTTAAAAGTCTCACACTCTTTAAAAAATCCAAACACTTTAAAAAAGTTCAGCCTCTTTAAGATAGCCAAAGTCTCTCTAAAAATTCTAAGTCCCTAACTATGAGCTCTTGTAAAATAGGAAAAAAAAATTACATACTTCTTATCCCAAGAGGAAAGAACCAGGGCACAGCCGCAATCAAAGCAAAACCAAACTCCAACAGTGTAAAAAGTCCAGTGTTGGGAATTTACTAACAATCTCCTGGGCTTCAGAGTGCTTGGGCAGCTCCACTTCTCCAGCTCTGCCATCTACAGCACACACAGCTGGTCTCCTAGGCTCAGGCCAGCTCCACACCACACTTGCCACTGTCTTTGGTTGTCATCCCATAGTCCTGGCACCTGCATGCTGGGTCTGCACTGCCACTGAGGCTGCACCTTCACCAGTGGCCTCTCCTGGCCTCTCACAGTGCCAAGCCTCAGCTGCTCTCCGTGACCCTTTTGTAAGTTCAAAAACAACACTATATAGGAGACTCTTGCACATTTCCAAGTTCAGCTACCAGCTTGAGATGCAGCCTTGGTGTTCCTGGACCACAGCTTCTGTATGCTAACCTCCAGGAATCACTTCCCACAAGATTTCACCTCAATGATGCTGGTCTCTTATTAATCACAGCTGATTCTTCAGCCTCAGCTAATCAGCATCGATTGTTCCAGAAACGCAAAAATTTCACTTTAGTGATACTGGTATCTTGTTAATCACAGCTGATTTTTCAGCCCCAGCTGACCAGAAACCAAGAATTCTCAATTCAAAATATCATAAGAACAGTCTGATAAAGCCTTTGCTTCCCTAGGAAACTTGACAGTCCAGGTCTCTATCATCTACACTACTCAGTTGAGGTTCCATCTTCCCAGATGAGTCTAGCTTATGTCAAGTTGACAAAAAACTACTAATCACACTTACTAACTGGTCTCCCTTTTAAACCCTTGCTCTTTATAGATTGATCTCATAGCAGTAGAAACATCTATTGATCATTGGTTTATTTGAGATAGGGTCTTACTACATACTACAGGCTGGCCTGAACTCACTGTGTAGACCAGGCTGGCCTAGAGCAACAGAAATCCACCTGCATCTGCATCCAGACAGCTGAGATAAAAGGCATTCGCCATGATGCCTGGCATATATTGTTAATCTTAAATCAAGTCACTTTATTTCTACTGCTTAAATTCTCTGTAGCTTCTATCTCAACTGAGAATAAAAACGAAACTCTTCACTAGGCACTATGTAGTCTACACATTATGGCTATTACCTCTTCAATCCCATGACTATTTCTGCCACTCACCCTGCTCTGGTCATGCTGCTACTTTTTTTCCTCTTCCTTCCTTCCTTCCTTCCTTCCTTCCTTCCTCCCTCCCTCCCTCCCTCCCTCCCTCCCTCCTTCCCCATCCTTCCTTCTTTCCTTCCTTCCTTCCTTTTCTTTCTTTCTTTCTTTCTTTCTTTCTTTCTTTCTTTCTTTCTTTCTTTCTTTCTTTCTTTCTTTCTTTCCTCTCCTTCCTTCTCCTTCTCTTCCTCTCTCCATCTTTCCTCTTCTTCTCCCCCTCCCCTCTCTCTTTTGGCAAAGCTGGGGGTGGAACTTAGGTTCTTGCACATGCTGGGTAAGTTCTATGTGACTAAACTATATCATTAGCTTTTCGAGACAGTGTTTCACTCTGTAGCTTAGACTAGCCTTGAACTCACCATGTAGCCTTTTTTGTCCTTCACTTTTCTTGGTTTTTGTTTTGTTTGAACAGGGCTTACTCTGCAACTCAAAAGCCTTGAACTTGATATTCTTGCCTCTGTCTCCCCATAATTTTAAAAATTAAAATTATTTTTAACTTAAAAGTATATAAGGTGGTGGCTGGGAGATAGCTTAGCCAATAACATGCTTCCCTTGTAAGTACAAAGACCCGAGTTTAATCCCTAAAACCGATGCTAAAAAAGACAGGGCAGGTATAGTGGGGGCATTTTTGGACTACCAGTATTGGAGAGATAGAGAGAAGTAGATTCTTGGGGTTCACTGGCCCGCCAGCTTAGCTTATTGGCGGGTTCCAAGCCAGTGAGAGAGCTTGTCTCCAAAAACAGGTAGATGGTGCCTGAGAGACACCCGAAATTAACCTCTGGACTCCATAACATATGCATATATACACATATACATACATATTAAAAACCCTCATAAAAGTTGTATGTACTAATGAGTATTTAATGTTTGGTACTCATATGATACATGTGTGCCTTGTGTAATGTTTAAATCAGAATAACCACGTATATCCTCAAACCTTTATCACCTGTGGTAAAACTTTGCAAATCCTTCTTTTAACCTTTGAAGTACAGTGCACAATTGTCACCTGTACCTTAGAGCTTGTTGTCCCTATCTCATTGTGATCAGATTTCCCCACCTCTCCTGACCCCTTCCTCCTACCAGCCTTGAGAACTCATCATTGCACCCTCAAATTCTATGAACTTAACCATCTAGATTCCACATGTGAGGATATCATGGGTGACGTGCCTTTCCATGCCTGACATCCTTCACTTAGCATAATGACCATTCCATCCACTTGGCAGGGTTTGAGAGTTTGAAAAAAATTAAATGTATCATTTTATTTTATGTGCATGGATGTTTTGCCTGCATATATGACCGTACACTATGTACATGATTGGTACCTGCAGAGACAAGGGAGGATGTTGAATCCCCTGGAACTAGAGTTACAGGTTGTTGTGATCTGTCATGTGGGTGCTGGCAATTGGACCCAGGACTTCTGGAAGTGCAGACAGTGGTCTTAGGTGCCAAGTCATCTTTTTAACCAAAATTTGAGGGGGGGTGTTTTGCTGTTGTTTTTGAGATAGAGTTTTGTTCTGCCTTAGGCTGGTCTTGAACTCCCAATCCTTCTGCCTCAGTATCCCAAATGCTGGTATTATAGGCATGAGCAACTACACCCAGCTCAAAACCAGATTAAAAACAAACAAACAAACAAAAGACAAACCCAAACCAAACCAAACCAAACCAAAAAACAACTGTTTGGAAACAGGGTTTTGGTATGTGGTCTAAGCTGCTTTGAGCTCCCAATATTCTTGCCACAACCTTTTCTATGCTGGGATTAGAGGCATGGACGACCATGTCTAGCCCATTTATGTTATCACAAGTAACAAGACTTTGCTGGGCGGTGGTGGCTCACACCTTTAATTCCAGCACTTGGGAAGCAGAGCCAGGAGGATCTCTGTGAGTTCAAAGCCAGCCTGGGCTACAGATCGAGATCCAGGACAGGCACCAAAACTACACAGAGAAACCCTGTCTGGAAAAACAAAACAAAACAAAACAACAACAACAAAACAACAACAAAACAACCAAAAACAAAACAAAATAAAAAACCAAGTAACAGGACTTCATTCCTTTTTTATTATGGTGCATTTAGGTATCCATTAATCAATTAGACCCTTGGGTTGCCTGTATTTTTAGCTGTTGTGTATAGTGTTCCTTGACCTTTTTTTTTTCTGAACTTATCCAGCACTCCCGTCCCAGAGTGCTTTGTAGTTATTCTTCCGTTTTCCTAGACCATTCCTCTTCCAGATTGTTATAAGTCTTCACACCGCTCTCTTCGGGTCTCTGCTTCATGTCACTTGGTCTTTGATCACTCTAGGCTGGTACCTCTACCCAGGCTCTGTCTCCTTTGCTCTATTTGCTACTCTCTTTTTTTGTAGTCTTTCTCATAGACAAACGGATGCACATTAGTTTAAGTTTTCCATGTCATATCTTCTCTAGGAGACTATGAGCTCCTTGAGGGCAAAGGCATGTCTGCCGGGTTTGCTGCTAATGCCTGGCATGCAGTACTCACTTCATCATCTCATGAGTGTCCAAGGATGACAGTAAGAAAAGTCAGTGTGCATTTCATGGAATGGTGGATCAAAGAGAAGAGAGCTATAGAAAGAAGGTTAGAGAATCCAGGACTTTGAACTCAAGACTCCATGAGCTCATGTTGCAGCAAGGAATGTGAAGTGTTGGATAAATCTCAAACTGGGAAGAAATGGATGGGGTCAGAGCTACCTTTGAGCTGTGCGAATTTGGTGTCCTAGAGAACATTAATATACCTCCGTGGGAGGTAAGAGCAGCTGTCTCCATTTCACAAACGGAGTAACTAGGGCACAGATAGTAGCAGCTTCCAGGAATGCTAAGGGAAGATACGCAGCTGGCAGAAGAGACTACTTAGACAAGGAGTGTTTCAAGGCAGCTGAAACAGTATTGCTGAGGCTGGGCTAGTGTGGGGGTGGACAGAGCTGGCTGGGCCTCAAGGTCTCCTGGGGGCTGGGGTGGTAGGGTGGGGCGACTCTGGCAGTAGCACACTGGGGCCTCTGTGTGTGTGTGCTGCCTCCAGCCAGCATACTTTCCACAGAGTCTGCCCAGGAACATTTCTCCAGCCTGCTTTGCTAAAATTTTAAAAAATCCTTTCGGTGGTTTTTTTCCCCCTATTGAAATGAACCCCCATTCTGTCTATTGCTTGGTCTTTACATCAACTGACTGCCAACCTCTCAGGTTGGCCCCACACTTCATATCATGCCTGGGGTTGGTTTGTTTGTCTGGGGGACTGCTTTTATTCTCATATTTGGCTCATTTGCTCCTCTACTTGCAATGATCTTGGTTGCTTCAAGTCTTACCCACTTAGAAATCCTGTTCCAGGGAAGTTCCCTCTCATTATCTCAGTTCTTCTTCCCTATACAGACTTCACACCAATCACTTCTTCCAAGCTAGCCACTCTCTGACGTACAGCCTGGAGATTCTTGATGGCAGAACATAGGCTTAGGGCTGTAAGGTTGTTTAGAGCACAAGAGCCTTCTCTGCAGTCATGGGGTGGGAGTGACCAAGCAAGGACAGAAAATCTGTTTGGCTAGGACTCCCTAATCTACTAACTCAGAGAATGTCTCCACTCCAAGACAGAAGTCCCCTTTCCTTTTGTCTTTTTGAAGCAGGATCTCATGTAGCTGAGGATGATCATCTTGAACTTCTGATCTTCCTGCTTCCACCTCCCCAGTGCTTGTATGACAGGCGTGTGCCATCATGGCAGTTTTATCTGGTGATGGGAACTGGATTCAAGGTTTTGGGCATACTAGGAAAACATCTGACCTAGCTACATCCCCAACTCCAGAAGCCTTTTCATAACTCTCACTCTGATATATGTGGGCTAATGCAACCCCACTCTGATATATGTAGGCTAATGCAACCCCACTCTGATATATGTGGGCTAATGCAACCCCACTCTGATATATGTGGGCTAATGCAACCCCACTCTGATATATGTGGGCTAATGCAACCCCACTAAGCTTTCCTTTCATCGACTTCCCTCATTCTTCATCTCATCCATGGTCTACCATCTAACAAACGAAACAGAAAAGGGGCAATCACCATTCATATTCCCCCCACAAGCAGGTTCTTTCTCCCTCCAATAGTCTCTCAAATTCCACGTCAAGTTCTCCTTCCATGCTCTAGCACAGGGCACTTCTCAGCCTCCCAGCTTCTTGGCTGGCTCTCCCAGCTTAGCCCTGCCTCACTGTTGTCACTGCTCGCTTACCACATTGCCATGTCTCTTCGCTAAGGGGCCCCGCTATCTCTACAATGGGGTGGACAGGTCCCTGGGGATGCTGGGGACAAAGAAAAGGGAATGGAAGATGATTAGTGCTCTATTTATAGAGATTCCCATTATTCTTTGATGGCTTATATGTATACTCCTCAGAATGCATATTTGTCCTTTAGTATATTTAATATGTGTGTGCTCCATGAACTTGCTTTCACACTGGAAGCCCCTAAGAGCCTAGTCTTTTCCTACCTCTCAATTCTCGTTTCTGATCACTCTTCTACCCTCTGCCTATTGTCCACACTTCAGTGACATAGAAGTACATGCACTCTCTCCTCATGAGGGAACACTTGTGTCTTAATTCCTTGGCCTTGAGTTTCCAGGCTTGCTTCCATAGTGCTTGGCTAGCGAGCATTTCATAATTTAAGGTCTGCTCTAAGTGTCATTATCCAAGGCTTTCTTCCACTGATGGGAATTCAAAATTGATCACTGTCTCCTGCTGGGTCTTGGGGTTTCCACCATTTTGCATTTAGATTTCTCCTTCCTCCTGCAGTATTTATTTCCATCACCGGATACCTTTTTTGTGTTCCCCATTAGACAGGAGACTGAGAGCAGGGACTGTGTACAGTCCCTCTTTCCATCATAGCTAACCAGAACCATGTAAGTCATGCCTTCAGTATCAGGAAAAGGATTTTTTTCCAAAAAGCTAACTTTTTCAAGTATTTATCATACACCAGGCACTGATGTTAGCATAGATTTCTACATGTTAATCCTTACAAGTGGTTTCTAATTTTATCCGCATTTTACAGGTGTGTAAAATAAGACTCGAAAGTTAGGTAGCATGTCCTGAGTCCCACAGCTGGCAGAGGCAGGATTCAAAATCAAGGAGTCTGATTTTCCAATCCGTCCTCTTAACTGCTCTGCACTTGTGAACGAGCAAACAGACTGAATGAATGCGTGCACAAATGAATGAAGCCATGAATTTGGAAGCAGACTTACATCGTGAAATTGGAGATAAAGGCAACTCGAGGTAGATCCAGGTCAAAGGTGGCTTCATGGGCCTCATCATGGGGATTGCAGAGGATAGAGGTGACCAAAGTGTGTGCATAACGAGACACCACAGTGGAATGTACGGAATAGCTCGTCATCAACAACTGGAAGAGAATACAAGAGAGGTGACTTAGAGAGAGTCCTTTATTGGCCAAGATGGGCTGGTACGTGGGAGCTCAAGGTTCCTGAACTGGAGGAGGAGAAACTGAGGCACCTCGAGAAAGTGACCTCTGTTATACATGGATGTGCCTGAGAGTGCAGCAAGCGAATCTCAAAGTAAAGGTTCCCAGATGATTCCAAATCAAAGCGCTTCTGGACAAGCACTTCTCTGATTTTACTGAACTCAGATCTCACTAAACATGGGTTCTAATTCAGCAACCCTGGGGCAGAGAGAGGGTGATCAATGTCTTCCTTGCTCCCAAATTCCCTGAAGCTGCCACCACTGCTGCTGGTGATCCACAGACTTCACTTTAGAATGAACATAACATTCTAGCAAAAGCTTTCGAATGGAACAGAATAGAGGGAGTCACTGGGCCCTACATTACTACAAGGCAGTGGGATAAATATTTAGGTTTTTATGATTGCAGCTATAAAGATTGAGCCTGATAAGTACAGTAAAATACTGCAATCACGCTAAGTGTTCAGCACTCATGATCCTATTTAATCCTCACCGTCTGAGGAGTTAAGTTCTAGTATTTCCCACATCTTACAGATACGTTAACTGAGGCTCAGACACTGAGGTCACACAGTAGTGAGATAACTATCTTCTTCTCTATCTTCCCTGAAGTTATGCTCCCTCCCTCCACCCACACATCACGTACATCTCGTCTGTTCTTAGTGTGGGGAAGTGGGACAAAGAGGCAATCTGGAATCAGTTGGGTGTAGGTTCAAGCTCTGGCTCTGCTGCTTCCTGTCTGAGCCTGTGTCCCCCCCCCCCCCGCCTCTAATGGGAATAATAAGAGAGTGTGGCTTACAGGGGCGCTGTGAGGACTAACTGAAACCGTAACCAAGACTACTGGCACACCACCTGACTGGCACTTAGCAATCAGCAACTCTTTTCTCTGGCCCTAGCTTCTCAGCCCTGCAGAAGCAGACCGAGAGACCTCTGTTCCTCCCACCCCATCGTCTGCTCAGGCTAGAACTGACCTTGCTGTTGGACGAGGCAGAGCCATGGGGTCCCTGGTGTGTTAGGTCTAGGAAGATGGTCAGCAAAACAGTAACACAGCTGAGGCACCTCCATTCAGACATGGTGCCACTTCTGGTCTGGGCCTGCTGTTCTCATCCACAATGTCTGGCCCTGATCTCCAAGGCCTCTCTCTTTTAAACTTCCAGGTATCCCTTCTCTTGAGAGGGAGGGACCATGCTGAAGGGTGGAGAAGTCTCTGAATGTGGCATTGAGGCCTACACAAACCAGGATTGTCCAAGAGCTGAGGCTGGCATCTTGCCTGGAGAAGGGCCAGTTCTGTGCCTCCTTTTCCCCCTTCATCCAGCTGTAAGATGAATGGAAACTAAACATACCAGAGTGCTGGGTCTGTCTGTTTGCTATGTTGGCTCAGGGTGGGGTTTTTCTTTCCTATAAACATCCACTGGAGCTCAATAACTGGAGCCAGAGAAAGGTCACTGAGCACTGATCATCTTAAAAAGGTAGCAGCCTTTAAAGAGGCTTGGAGAGGCAAGTCCCCAGCATCGGTCTTTTCTGTTGCTCACTTTAGTCTTGACACAGGAGGAGGGACTCTAACAGTGTAGAGATTCCACAGACATGAGATTTCTAGTCTCAAGAATACCCAGAGGTTAAGATGGGCTGCAGTAGAGATGAGAAAGAGTATAATTCAGTCATTTAAAGTATAGGCTCAGGACTGAGAACATCTGGGTTGGAACTGCAGTTCATTGCTCACTGGCTGCATGATATTCAGTGAGGAAACTTACCACTCTGCCCCCTCAGTTCCCACATCTATGAAATGAGGATAACAACAGCATTTAGTTATCAACATTGGGCTTGTACTTTTGGAATGCTTGACATCTGGTAGGTATTCAGTAAATGCATACTGGGATGAGGTATGGCAAAAATCAAAGTATGGCGGCCAGGCATAGTACTACACATTTATAATCCCAGCATCTGGGACACTAGTGCAGAAAAATTATGAATTTGATGCCAGCCTGTGCTGCATGGTGAGTTCCATGCCAGGTTGGAGTACACAGTGAGATCCTGCCTCGAAAACACCAACAAAAGAGCATGGGGAGCCCCCGCCACACTGGAGACATGAAAGGGGCAGAAAGATGAACAGTTGAGATGCTCTGAGCCCAGTGTCTGAAGGTCCTGTGGAAGATGGATTGAGGAATGTGCCCGCACAGGGGCCATTAGCACGCATCAGAACCTTTATCGCACTTATACGAACACAGATTACATTCACAAGACTTCCAGCATCTATCAACAAGGGAAAAACTCTCTGAGGACTTTTGATAAATTGGCACAAAGATGACAAAGGATTGGCCCTACGGCATTAAGCACTACACAACAAAGTCTCATTCTAGCCTTTGGGGGTTCTGAATCTTACTAGTTGCCACCTACCCTAAGGCCACTCAAAGCTTCCCACTGCAGTCTCCTCATTGGAGGTGCAGACACTAGGGATGTCAGAAGGCTTGCCGACACTCATGAAGTGCTGGGTTGAGTCTTCAGTACTGTGTAAATGGGATGGGGTGCAGCTTGTCTGTAATCTCAGCACTCAGGAGGTAGAGGCTGGAGGAACAGAAGTTCAAGGTCATCCTCAGCCACATAGGGAGTTTAAGGACAGTCTAGAATATGTGAGCCCTTGTCTTTAAAAATGAAGAGGGAAAACAGAATTTCCTCATAGGGGACAGTCCTAGCTTGAGAAAAGCTTTGTTTATATACCAACAGAGAAAACTCCACCAGGTGCCCACTCTCTCTCTTAAAGACAGACAGATAACCAGGGGTTCCCAGGCAAAGAAAGCCTGTACCATGAAAGCAAGAAGCCAAAACAAATGGAACAAATGAACACAGAGCAGGTTGGGAAATTGAGTAACAAAAGAGAACTTTAGGAGAAAAATTATACTTGTCAATCACTCAAGCAAATATGACATACGTGAAACAAGAATTAGATGCTACAAAACAAGAACAATCGGAGAACAGAAAGACACCTCAGAAACGGAAAAGAAGTTGCTGGAAATAAAAGGGTCAACAGAAAGATTGGAAAATAACATAGAGGAAATCTCTTGGAATGTAAGGTGAAACAACAAAACAAACAGGAAATATGAAAAAATGTCAAAGATACAGATCAACACAGCAGACACATTTAGAGAAACAAGTTACAGACTCAAAGAAAAATAATGAAATATTTTGTGTGTTTTTTGGTTCTGTTTTGGTATATTTGTCATATTGATTTTTCCTTTTTTAGAATTAGTTTTTAAAAAAATTGTTGTTTCCCCTGGGTTTTTATAAGGGAGGGAGGGAGGGAGGGGGGGGAGGAAGGGAGGGGAGGGAGGGAGGGAAGGAGGGAGGGAGAGAGAGAGAGAGAGAAAGAGAGAGAGAGAGAACATGAAATTGGGTGGGTAGCAAAGTGGGGGAAGATCTGGGAGGAGCTTGGGGAAGGGAAAGAATGTGATCAAAATATATTATATGGAAAAAGGTTTTTTAAATTATTATTTTTATATCCTGACCGCTGTTTCCCCTCCCTTCTCTTCTCCCAGTCCCTACCTCCTCCCCTCTGCCCCCACTCCATCCACTCCTCCTCTGTTTCTGTTCAGAAAAGAGCAGGCCTCCCAGGGATATCAACCAAACATGGCATATCAAGTTGCAGTAAGACTAGGCACCTCCCCTCATATTAAGGCTGGACAAGGCAACCCAGAAGGAGGAAAAGGGATGGAAAAAATTTTAAACAAAAGTTTTTTTAAAAAAAAATGAATCAGGAGCTGGACATGATGGTGCATACCTGTCATCCCAGCACTGGCAAGGCTGGGGCAGGAGGATTGCTGCAACTCAGAGACCAGTCTGATCTACATAGTGAGTGTCAAGCTAGCCAGAGCTACATAGTGAGAAATTGTATCCACAAACCAAAATAAAAATGTGTTAGACGTCAATTTTCTACAGCTAAAGAAAGATCTCTAGAGTAGGTGCCAGAACAGTGAACCCAGAAGCCTGTGACTCCATCTCAGTCACTGCAAGAGTTCGCACACTAGTTCTCTTCCACGTTATCATCCTTCCTTCTGTCCTCCATCAGCATGTTTCCAGGTCCCTTTAAAACCCAATCCACATTCTTTCTTCTCTCTGTTAAGATGGTGGAAACCACCAAGGCTCACTTCCAGAGCCTTATGTGAGGCGAGCTAGTGTGGCAAGCCCTCAATCCTAGTCTCGTCACAGACACAGCCCATTACTTCTCTCTCTTCTTCTTCCGCTACTCTAGCAACCCCGGAGTTCTTCATGTTCTTCCCAAATGCCAAGGATGGGAAAAGACACCATGGGTAGGTTTTTGCACCATCCTTTCCACTTGGAAAACCTTTTCCCAGATGTCCACTTAGCTCTCTCACCTCATGCAAGCATTTGTTCACATCCTGCCATTTCATTGAGTTACTTCTTGAGCAATCTATTTCAAACTGAAATAAACTCCTTTCTTCACTGCTATTCTCTCTCTCTTTCACCCTGTTTTTTTTTTTTTTTTTTTTTTTTTTAGTTCCTCTCTGTCCCCTTGCACCTTGTTTCTATGTGACAGAGCTTTGCTATGTAACTCAGACTGGTCTCAAACTCCAGATCTCCCTTCCCTAGGCTTCTGAACGCTGGGATTAAGGAGTGCACCATTACACTTGGATTTTGTTTTCTCCATAGCACTTTATTAAGTTGTTACAGATCTTGTTTCTTGAGCCGATTGTTTCCTCTCTTCCCCTTACTAGAATCAGCTCCACGAGGAACAGGCATTGCTATCCGTCTTCTCCACTGTTATGTCTTCAGCTCCCAGAACAGAATCCAGTACCTAGCAGACACTCAATAAGTATTTGTTCAATGAGTTGACATAATAAAGGCATATCATTTATGGAAGAATAAAACCTGTTACAAAGTCTACATATATGCAAGAAAGTAGTGGTTCAAATATAAAACAAAATAAAATATGGTTATAAGCAACTAATGGAATATAAGACAGGTCTTGATGCTAGAAAAAAATCTCCTTTAAGAGGCCCAAGGTTTATGACATTGGACTTGCAAAGGAGGAAGTGTATTCTTGGCTCACTACTTAACTGGATTTTGGAAAAAATATTTACATAGTCAAGACAATGTAAATACTGTTTATTGGTTTTTAGGTTTAAGAGCTACCCTGGAAAGACAAAGAGAGGAAGATCTCGTTAATACTGCAGAACAGAACATAAATGTCAATAATATGTATAACGTCAAAGGAAAGATCACAGAGATAATGTAGGACATTGACGGGCAATGTGCTGCTAATATCTTTGTTTTTCAAAGCAGGCAGTTAGGAATAATGCTGGCTTTGTAAAGTGGTAGTTGTAGGTTCTCCTCCAAGATCCATGACTTCACTAGGCCCTGGTAGTTGGCTAGGTTTCCAGTACCAGGTATGATTTCCCCAGAGAGATGTTGGTTACTGCCAACGGCATTCAGCTCCTATTGCACCCTCATGGTTACAGTGCCATGGCAGCTGTTGTTGTGGCCATCATGGCTGTGCAGTACTACTGGTGGCCTCCCTCCCTTTGATGCCGCCATTGTACCTTCTGGTACTTATACTTGCAGATAAGCATAGTTCTCACCCCTCCTCAAGGAAACCTTGCAACAGAGAGAAAGACCATTACAGAAAATCACAACCAATCTAACTGCAGAGATGTGCAGTCCCAACTGACACACCTACAACTCATCTCCTCCACCTAAGGCTCAAGGCTCATTGTAGAAGAGGGAACAGAAAGATTGTAGGAACCAGAGAAACAGGAAGTTCCCTGTGAGATTTTGTCTCCTAGAAATGTCAGAGAAGCTAGACCCATAAAGTCTCTCAACACCATGGCTGCCTAAACATGATCTGAACAAGGAAGATCCCAATAGACATACTAACATAGAAGGTGGAAAGGTCGTGAGACCTTTACCCTAGTCAAAGAAGTTCAGGCAATTAAGGAATGCTGAGAGTGGGAGAACTAGTCCTGACCAAGGAAGAACACACTGATTATTCCATACCAATGGTCATCTCTGAAAACACAGAAATACGACTCAGCAGGTTATATTTATATATTTAGGGATGTATATATGTAACACACATATACATTTATAGAAAAACTGTAACCCCAATTTTTAAAAAGAGGCAATGCATTTGATAGGAAAATGAGGGAGGGGTACATGGGAGGGATTGGAGGGAGGAAAGGGGGGAAGGATGTAATAATAATCTCAAAAAATAAAAAAAATTAAAAATAGAAAGCAAGCAGTTGAAATCCTTGTAAAAGAATTGACAAAATATTAAATGGAGGCCTACATATCTTTTCAGGCTACAAATTAAGCAATAACAAAAAAGGATTGATGCTAGCCTTTGCAGGGGAGCAGAGAGAAAAGCAAGGACGCTCTGGCCATGAAGAGCATCTTCACTGCCATCTTGGGGAGTTATTTAATGGGATATTGTCTCAATTTTATGAACTAAGAAGTAGCATTATCAAGAGCTGTAGAGACCCCATGGTGGATGGGCAAAGTGGCTTCGAGAACAAAGTTTTCTAGGAAAACAGATCCATCTGGAGATGATCATTTTATTAGTCAAATTAAGCTTGTCTCAGAAAGACATACATGTTTTCTCTTCTTTGTGGTTCTTAGACTATATATGGATACATACAATCACGTCAACGAAAGCAGAAGTCAGAGTGCCTGGGAGAACGAAGAAGGCTAAGGGGAAGAGGGATGAGAAAAGGGGGAAGCCGGGTAGCGTCCGCGCACGCCTTGAATCCCAGCACTCGGGAGGCAGAGGCAGGTGGATCTCTGTGAGTTCGAGGCCAGCCTGGGCTACAGAGTGAGTTCCAGGAAAGGCGAAAAGCTACACAGAGAAACCCTGTCTCGAAAAACCAAAAAAGAAAAAGAAAAGGGGGAGGGGGAAATATGGGCAGCAATGCAATATCTACTTGCATGAAAACTGAAAAAACATTTCAAAAGGTGGCTTCAGAAGTATAGGATGGAGATGTGGAGGGTTGAGGTATGGGACCATTTTTTCTTTTTCTTTCTTTCTTTCTTTCTTTCTTTCTTTCTTTCTTTCTTTCTTTCTTTCTTTCTTTCTTTCTTTCTTTCTTTCTTTCTTTTTTCCCCCGAGACCGGTTTTCTCTGTGTAGCTTTGCGCCTTTCCTGGAACTCACTCTGTAGCCCAGGCTGGCCTGGAACTCACAGAGATCCTCCTGCCTCTGCCTCCTGAGTGCTGGGATTTAAGGCGTGCGCCACCACCACCAGGCACATGGGACCATTTTTATAATATTCTTTTGTTTGAGTTGTTTGTTATCACATACACTTCAGAATTTAATAAAAAATATTAAAAACATTATGCTGACCTCACAAACAAAATAAAATGCTTTCTCCCATGAATCAGGGTCTTACACTGTAGGTCTTGGCTGGCCTGGAACTCACTATGTGAACCAGGCTGGCCTGGAATGTGCGGCAATCATCCTGCCTCTGCCTCCCAAGCATGGTCATTACTGGTTTCCACCAGCAAATCTGGCTCAAAATGTATATGTCTTGACCCTTTCTAAATGGAAATATCCAGTTAGACTTGCCTCCACAGATGAAAATCATACTGTAACGTCCTTAATATACTTAGGAAGGGTGCTGGTGTTTTATTTTGTTTTCTATTGCTATAGCAAAGTGCCTGCGGCTGCATGTTCAAAGTCCAAGATTACTTGGTCCCATCTCCTGCAGCCTTGCCTGAATTTCATCATGGTGGAGGCACAAACAAGGAGAGGTCCAATGGTGAGGTGTGAGTCTTTTACTAACAATTCACAACTATAGAAACTCACCTGAGTCCCAAGAGAATGACATCAATCTCTCTCAACAGGGATTAGCCCAGGGACCTCGTCGCTCTTCCCTGGCCCCATCTCTGAAAGATTCCACCAATTCAAATCAGTCCACAGAGTCTCAAGCTTTCAGCACATGAACCCTTGGGAGAGAAACAATATCCAAACCAAACCATAGTCCTTGGAAATCTTATGGGTCTTAACACCTCACAGGCAATGTAGTATTGTGGTTAAAACGCTGGTATTTGACATCCATTGAGCTAGGCTCAAATCCCATCTGTGCTGTATACCTACTAGACGAAAGCTTGCCTCCGGTAAGTTACCTTTCTTATCCCCCAGTGTCTTCCATCCTATGAGGCTGGTGCTCCCACTGTAGAAACGTAAGCCTTTCTGCTTTCGTAAGGTTTACTGGGGAGTAGGGAAACAGCTCCCTGTAGCCAGAAGAGGACTTGAAAATGAGTTGTTCAAACCTAAGCCTTTGATGAGCAAGGGCCACCTTTGTGATGGTGCCTGGTAGACAGTTAGTCCCCATTTTCGTTTCAGTGGCCCAATTCTTTCTCACAGGTTTGTTTTTAGGAGGCTTCTTTGCACAAAGAACGTGGGAGAAGTGGTATTAGTCCAGAAGTAGGTATCAGGATTTCATATATATGGGGAACCTGCCTTTTCTTTAACAAAAGGTAGTCTCCCCCCCCCCCCCCGGCCCTCTCTCTCTCTGTCTCCCCTTTTGAACAGATAGCCCTCAGAGTCTGGAGTAACACAGAGTGAGTTAAATTGCCTTACAACAGGGTTCTACCAGTAGATCAAATGAAAAAACAGCCGGTGTGGTGCCACCTTTAATCCCAGCACTCCAGTAGATACAGGCAGAGGTGTCTGTGAGTTCAAGACCAGCCTGGTCTACTTAGTGAGTTCCAGGAAAGCCAGAGCTACATAGTGAAACCTTATCAGGAGGTGGGGAAGAGAGAGAGGGAGAGGGAGAGGGAGAAACATTGAAGTGGAAAGGAGGAAGCTGCAAATAAGGGTAGAAGAGGCCCACCAAGCATGGCGCACAGGGCTTTTCCCGGTACTGAGAAAGGCTGTGGGGTTTGACGAATGAGAAAGTCTGATCGCCAACTCATAATTTGCTGTGCTGTGCAGCTCGGGTGTCAAAAGGAATGACAAGTAGCCCTGGAAGGAATTTTTGCCACTCTTTCCCAGCACTGTCTCTGACTTTTTCAAAATCCTCAGCATTGGTTCTCTGTAGTCCAGGGGAAGAGAAGTTGGCTAGGCAGGATTGGTGGGTGGTAGGGCTCTCCTGCACTCTGTCTTTCAGTTTCAGGGGCTGGAATCTCAGTGTTCCTACGTAAGACAGTTTCATCCAGTTCTTCTACGCTAAACAACATTTAGTCAGGCTTCTATATTTCCTTAATTGCAATGTCTAACAGAAACTCAGCTTTTCATGTTTCCCCCAAGTTGGTATGTGGGACCTATGTAATCTCTTTTCTTTTAAAACACTTTTATTACACATGTGTGTGTGTGTGTATGTGTGTGTGTGTGTGTGTGTTGTGGTGTGTGTGTGAAAGTGAGTGTGTATGTATGTGAGTGGTGTGTGTGTGTGTGTGTGTGTGTGTGTTGTGGTGTGTGTGTGAAAGTGAGTGTGTATGTATGTGAGTGGTGTATGTGTGTGTGTGTGTGTGTGTGTGTGCGCGCAGGCACCATGGTGCATATGTAGAAGTCAGAAGACAACCTTCTGGAGTCCATTCTCTCCACCACGTGGGACCCTGGGACCAAACTCAGGTCATCATGTTCTAGGGCAAGAACATGCGCCTGCTGACCATAATCTCAGGTATTTTTCTGATGGTTTATGGTTATCGGAAACAGGCCTTGGGCATAATGACTGAGGCTCTTCAGATTTTGTAGATTAATGCTGATGATCAAAAGATTCTACAGTACATAAGAAGAAAATGGAAGGAAATTTCTCTAGTCAAAGGGCAAAGACTCTGAACTAATTGTTTTTTTCTCTTCTTTTCACATAAGGTTGCCGCCCCTTCTCTGGTCTCCAGGTCCCAAGATAAGGATATTTATGACATTGTGCTAGGAAGGCAGTAAAAGTGCGGAAGGGCATTACCTTTCTGATGAACTTGGACTGAGATTTAGCTTACTTCACTGAATTCGATAATATTCAAGGTTCTAATTCTGTTCCTCCTGAGACCACGAGTGAAACAATGTGGGACTCTAAATGTTGGAAACTGTAAGAGAGGGTAGACAGAGACCAAGGGAAGCGGTTGCAGGAGAAGAGGTTTCCAGGCACGAGGAAGTGCCAGCTGATAGTGAAGCGCTCTGTTTAACCGGAATATAGGCAACTACATATACTTTTCAAAAGAAAAAAAAAAAACAGCAAAAAAAAAAAAAAAAAAAAAGGCTGGCAAATAGGGATAGATGGCAAACTCGGGTCTTTCTTGAAAATCTACTCACTGTCACGAATACAACGTATGACATTCAGAACCACCAGGAAACTGTTGCATGGCAGAGACTCCGAAATAACAACGGCTAAACGAGACACACACTTATTCATCTCATTAAAAGAAAGCCAGACGTAGGCAGTCCATTCCACCAAGCTGTCAGGAATCAGGTTCTTTTCATTTACTGTGATGGTGTCCTAAAGTATAACTGTAGTCTTCTCGGCCTTTATCCAGGGCAGAGCTTATGTATCCTAGAAAAGAGATGTTTTATGACTAGAGAAAACGAAGAGAGTGGATATGAGGTTAAGTAATTAGCAATGGACTCTGCAAATGTGTGCACTGAAGATATTCCTTCCAAGCTCACCAGAGATTTACCTGCAAACATGCCCAAACTTTTTTCTGTGCTTCGCTTTTCTAGACTTCAGCAATATTTAACATCACAAATGCATTTATTCCTCCCCCTCCTTCTCTTTCTTCTTCTCCCCCTCTGCTCTCCTCCCCTATGTATCCCAGGTTAGTTAATCCTGCTGTCCTTGGCCCCTAAATGCTGGAATTATCATTGTATGCCCAGCTATAAAAAAATCAGCACTATGTGTATTTTTTTTAAACCAGTGAAAGAGCTCAAACCCAGGGCTCATACATGCTAGACGTGTGCTCTAACACTTAAACTGGATCCCCAGCCCAACCTCTCTCTATCTTGTAGAACTGGTTCTCAACCTTCCTAATGCTGCGACCCTTTAATATAGTTCTTCATGTTGTGACTCTTCCAATCATAAAATTATTTTCATTGCTACTTCATAACTAATTTTGCTACTGTTATGAATCGTAATATAAATATCTGATATGCAGGACATCTGATATGCAATCCCTGTGAAAGGATCGTTCAACCCTTTCGACCTACAGGTTGAGAACTACTTCTTAAAAATTCTTTTCAAGCCGGGCGGTGGTGGTGCACGCCTTTAATCCCAGCACTCGGGAGGCAGAGCCAGGCGGATCTCTGTGAGTTCGAGGCCAGCCTGGACTACCAAGTGAGTTCCAGGAAAGGCGCAAAGCTACACAGAGAAACCCTGCCTCGAAAAAAAAAAAAATTCTTTTCAAATCCTGTCTTTCTGGTCTCTAGGGCTCATTTCTAGGTCCAGTATCTTCTAACCTGATGAATTCCTTCCTCTGGGTGTACTTTCCTGTGAATTAAAGACTCATTTATATAATGACAGTTTCTAGACTGACAGCCTTTACTTAGGCCTTTTTCTTGAGTTTCCGATGTGCTTATTCAATTGCCAATACAGCATTTCCACTTGGATGTACCACAGGTGCCTCAAAATCAACATTCATTTCCTCTTAAATCCATTCTTCAATGTCTCAGTGAAAGGGTCACCATCCACACTCTCTATCAAATAAAGATCCAAGATTTGAATATGTTCCTCCTTCCAATCCATCGCTACAAAATCCAATTACTCAAGTCCTAATGTGCACCCCACCCCACCCCCACCCATCTCCTTACTAATCTTTCATGCTAACACTCTAGGACAAACCACAAGCACTGCTCACTTGGATGGCCACCAAGGTCATAGCTATGCTCTCTATTTCCAAGAAGACACTTAATCTCCACACAACACCTAAGACCTTCTTACTAAAACACACACCTACAACATCCATGCTGTCTTCCGCTGTAGGGCTCTTTAACAGACCTTCAGTACACTCAGGTTTGGGTACTTTATTATCTTGATATCGAAGATTTGTCATAACTTGGAAGGGAGAGGAATTTGGGGTGCCAAAATTGGAAGAAAAGTGAGAGACTAGTCTAACGTGATCAGCAGAGACAGCCTAGGAGGTAAGAAAGTGGCAGTGTGACATTACAAACTTTGGGGAAGTAACCGTTCGCACGAGGTGAAACAGGAGTACGGAAACCTGCCTTGATGATGTGTGAAATGTATGTGAGTCAAATGTCTGTAGAGCATAGGGATTCGTCATACTTCCTTTCTTTAGTAAAGGGAAAGGTGACCTCATGAAGCAGACCAGCGACCATTTGTGAATAAGAAAGATCTTGAATTTTATATCTATAACTGTTGTGTAGTACATTATAGTTTCTAATAAACTTTTCTGGGTCTGCATTTATATGCTCTATTGCTAATAATGGTTTTGTCTACTTCTCTTTGTTTTTATATTTTATCTTGTTCTCTTGAAGAGACCCAATTCTTTATGTGAATTTATTAGGTAACAGAAGTGCCCTCTCAAATTAGTGAGAAACCTTAATGAGGGCGAGTATGTAAATGCCATAATAAAACTCATTACTTTGTACAATTAACTTATGCTGAAAATGGAAGTCTTTTTTCGAACGATTTGAGTCAGCAAAACATTATAAAGCAACGAAAGAGTCCAATATAGACACCAGGATGTTCCTTGTAGCATTGTTTGTAATAGTGCGGAAAAGGGGGAAACAATCCAAAAGTACATGCAAGCTGAACCAAGCAAATAAATTATAGGACATTTATACATGAAAACATTATGCGCTACTAAGAAAAATACACACTAAGGAAGAGAAGTTTGAATATATAACTGAAAAAAGCAGTTATAAGAACAGTAGGTATAGTATGTAGCCTGTGTGGAGAGAAAACACAAATAATCAGACTATGAATAGAAAAAAATGTCTATCAAAATGCTAATCATGACTATTTCTGGGGAATGAGATTAAAGGTAGACTTTCATTATGTTACATATTTCTGCATTTTTCTGATTTTCATACAACACATTACCTTTGTAGTAAGAAAAAATAACGATATAAAATAAATAAATTCAATGAATGAATCGTTTTCGTGGGGCAGTTTGGCTTGGAAGGGCTTCAGACTGAGCCTGGTACAGTGGCATAAACATGGGCTTTGGCGTCAGACAGCATTGAGCAGGGCCCCATTGCCCCACCCCCGAGGAAGGGGGGCGGGGGTAGGGGGCTGCGGAAAGGGGCTGGGCTGGGCTGGGCTGGGCTGTCTGCAGCACTAGTCCAGGAGGCTGAGACTTCAAGAGGGACTGAGAGCAGGCACACGCATCCCAGACTCGCTAGAGGACAAGGTGAGAGGACAAGACTGGGCTTTCCTGGCGACCAGACACTGGTTCTAACCTCCTGAAATCTACAGCTGGGCAGGTGGACAATTCTTATTTCACTACTGTAGCTGGAGAAGAGGTGCTGCTTTTAATGTGGTGTGGGAAAGAGAACGACCAAGAAAGTAGTAGGCTCTATATGGACTGGACAGCAGAGACTGGTGGAGGTGGAGGCGAGAAAAGGGGGAAACTGTGCATGTTGGGAGGAGAACGAGGAATACGGGGGAATGTGAAGGGGAAGACGAGATCCAGAGAGGAGAATAGGGGTTTGCAGAGAAGGGTTAAGGAACATTGGGGTGTGTGTGCATAGGTAATACAGAGGAGGATGTAAGGAATGGGAAGAGATTTTGTAGAGTAAATAGGAAATGCGATGGGAAATAGGGAGTCCGGAGTCAGGCACAGGGAATAAGGAGGTTGGGGGGAGGATAAGGAGTGATGAGGGGGGGAAGGGCAGACGGGCTGGGACGGAGGCCCCCTAGGGAGGCGGAAAGGGGCGGGACCACTTCCGGCCTTTAGTGGGGAGGGCAGTATCTGAGTTTCGGAGGGGCTTGGAGAGAGTGGACACACTCGGGAATTGTAGGAGGACGAGGTGAGCCGTGGGCCCCAGCTTTGGATGAGAGCCTGCTAGGGGTCGGCCCCACCCTCTGGGATCTGGAGAAAACCTGCCTCAAGAGCCAAATCTTACCGAATCCATCCAGTTAGGAAGGGAGGGGACTGGACCCCGTTTAGCTGGGCCCAAGATGGAATCAATAGTTTAGTCCTGAGTTGAGGAGGGGGTGTTACAGGGAAGGAGCCAAACCCAATTTGGGTTTTACCGTTTGGAGGGGGGCGTGTTAGGATAAAGGGCGGGACCTGGAGGCTCTGTGAAATTGATAGGGTGGATGTGAGTAGGGGAGGGGCTAGGACCACCAGACACTGCGACAATTTGGAAGGAAGGCTAGTTGAGGAGGGGGCGGGGCCGAACAGCATTGCGGACCTAGAAAGGGGCGTGTGAAGGGGCTGGGTGCTGGACTGAGACCGTGGCCACTGCGCATGCGCTTTATGTATAGCGAGAAAGGGGCGTGTTGAGAAGGGCTAGCACGGAGACAGGGCCAGCTGCTGAATGCGCATGTGCACGGTGAACTTCAAAGAACGGGTTTGTATTGGGAAAGCAGGCGGGGTTGAAAGGGCGCTGCAGCAGACGCGCATGCGCATTCCAGGCCTGCGGCTGGGGGGGGGGGGTGCGCTGGGAAAAGGGGGCGGGGTCCTCAGAGCTGCCGCGCTGGCACATCTTCCTGGAGGAGGGGAGGGTGCGGCTGCAGAGAACTGAGACCTAGAGACAGAATTTCTGTATCTGAGAACCTACTGGTTGGGGCTCGGGGAGGGGCTGGGCATTGGGGCCCTGGAGAAGGTGAGGATCAGCTTCTAGGCAGAACGAGGGATACGACGTTCAGCAGGCTCTCCACTTGACCCAGGCCTTCTCTTCAGACTCAGCTTTGAACTTGAGACATGTCTGAAACAAGCGAGAGTGGTGCAGGTCCAGCTAGCTTTCAGGTAAGACCGATTTGGGGCCCCTCTTTCTTTATGCTTTGCCTTTCCAGCCCATTCTGCTATTCCAAATCCTTGGAGCTTCCATCCTTGTCATTCTCCACCCACTTCTTTGCCAGGGTGCATCCCCTCTCCCCAGTGGATGGGAGACCAGGAGGCCAGGAGGAAGGGAGAGAGGGTGGGCGGGCCCTTGTTCTGTCATTACTTTTTACTAAAGGGAATGGGAGGCCTTTTTAGGATGAGATGGTCAGAGCACACTGCAGGTAGGAGTCTTTACAGGTCAGAGAAGTGTTGCCTCGGAATTTGGGGGGATCATTTGCATAGTTGAGGCTGGGGAGAAGGTCAGTGAAGTTCCCTGTTTCCCCTTGCAGGGCAAAGCTTCAGAAAAGGACAGCGGTTCCACCATGCAGGACCTGTTGACCGTGACCCAGAACTTGGAGGTCTCAGAGACACCAAAGGCTGAAAAGGCACCAGAGGTCTCAGAGGCTGCAAAGGTCCCCAAAGCCTCTGGAAACCCGAAGGCTCCAGAGGTCTCAAAGGCTCCAGAGGATCCTGAGGCAGCTGACACCAAGGCCTCACCTACCACACAGCCGACTGACACCCAGGTTCTAGCAGCTGAAACCAAGAGCCCAGCAGCTGACACCAAAACGCAGAAGGCTGCTGACCTGCAGGCCGTGACAGTGCCTGCAACCCAGACCAAAAAGGTCAGCTCTGTTCCTGATCCGAAGGTCAATACAAAGGCCCCTGAGACTGAGGCTGCTGCCTCTCAGGCTGGAGCAGATGAACCAGAGCCTGAGGGTGCAGCTGCCAAGGTCCAGGAGAATCAGGATACTCGGCCCAAGGTCAAAGCCAAGAATACCCAAAAGGTAAGGCCTCTGCCTTAACCGCCCTTGCTTCTCCACAGTCATCGTGTCCATTTGGTTCATTTGTTCTGCAACCATTAAAAGGATTCCTGTCCTCATGAAAGACACAGGGAACAACAAGAGGAATGTATTATAGTTCTTATATCCATAGAGCTCAGAGGCTGGTGGGGAGCTGAGACGGGAATACACATAGCTGCAATCTGACTGTGATCAGTTTATATTTACACAGTAGCTGTCCACTTTAGGCCTTGAGTAGGGCATATGCACATGCGTAGTCTCATATCTGAACGTACCTCCTATGGTTTCATTCTCTAGAGAAAGAAACTGATGTCCAGAGACAGGACTAGTGCAGGGTGGTATAAGCAGAGTCAGTGGTGGACATAGGAAGAAGAAAAGCCTCGCGCCTTATTTTTGAGTTGTTCCTGATCCACTCAAGGAGGAAATTCCCAACTGGTACTCAGTGATAAGCCCATGACTCAGGATGGCAGACTATTACTACAAGGCAGGCTTAGGGGGTACCTCCCACAAGAGAGTGAGTTAGGAGAAAGAACTACCTGCTTCACTTGCTGGTGCTGACCCTCCTCTGTTGATGCAGGTCAAACACCCGGACGGGGAAGAGGATGGTAACAGTGATCAGAGCCAGGCTTCGGAAACCACAGGTGGTCGGAGGGTCTCAAAGGCCCTAATGGCCTCCATGGCCCGCAGAGCTTCAAGGGGACCCATAGCCTTTTGGGCCCGCAGGGCATCAAGGACTCGGTTGGCTGCTTGGGCTCGGAGAGCTTTGCTTTCTCTGAGGTCACCCAGAGCTCGGAGAGGCAAGGCCCGAAGAAGAGCTGCCAAGCTGCAGTCATCCCAAGAACCTGAGGCACCCCCACCTAGAGATGTGGCCCTTTTACAAGGAAGGGTATGAACTCCATCCTCTGCATCCCACCTTTCCCATTGCCTTGTCCGACTTCTTCTCTGTTGTGCTTTGAAGTTTTCTGCAGATTTTTTCAGTCTTTTCACCATTTCCTTCTCCCCTAGGCAAATGACTTGGTGAAGTACCTGTTGGCTAAAGATCAGACAAAAATTCCCATCAGGCGCTCAGGTACAGTCCTACAAACCCTTCCCCTCTCTTGAGCTCTGTCTTCTCTCCAGTGTTCCGGGGACATCCGTCCCTCTCCTGTCCCTGTCTCTTCTCCCCAAGTTCTCCTAGTACTGGCATCTTTATTGATAAGCCCCAAACCTGACTATACCACCCATGGCACGGACAAGAAAGGGTCTGTAGGTTGGGCATGAGGGTCACCTGGTATCTCTACAGCACAGATGTTTACAACACTCTCCTTTTGCAGATATGCTGAAGGACATCATAAAAGAATATACTGATGTATACCCTGAAATCATAGAACGAGCAGGCTATTCCTTGGAGAAGGTGAAGGGGCAGCCCTGGGGGATGGGTGCACTGGGGAAACCTTAAACAGAAGAAAGGTATATGATCGCCCTCCTGGGGGGAAGCAGAGAGACCTAATACATTCCCATTACTGTGCTGATGAGCACACAGTGGCCTAGGGAGGGGCAGCCACTGATCACTCAGCAAGTCAGCGGTGGAAACACAGCTAGTACTGAAGCTATGTAGCTCAGTCCCGGCTTCTGCCTGTTGCTGGATACACCGTCTCATGTAATGCAGATGCACACCTCTCTGTCTCCCTAAATTTCCACTGATCACAAAGATGCTGTGGATGACTACCCTATGTTTGTTACATGTATAATACGCACTTAATGGTGTACTTTATATACAGTATTATATTAATTTCTCTCACACAAAAAAATCTTTAGCTGCTATAAGGAGCCACGAGATGCCTGGGAAGCTGCATTTTATGAATTTATAAGCTATTCTCATCCACAGGTATTTGGAATTCAACTGAAGGAAATCGACAAGAGTGACCACTTGTATATTCTTCTCAGTACCCTAGAGCCCACTGATGCAGGCATACTGGGAACGTAAGCTGGGAAAGTGCTAGGGTGGGAAGGGGCTTCTGCTTCCTCTGAGCAGCTCAGGAAAGATGGTCTAAATGCCCATGTCCCAGCTCCCACACATGACTGGATCCCTGTGAGCAACAGTGGTACCAGATTATGACAGAAGGGTTTCAGAGCCTGGAGTGACCATTCCTGCTGTCACGTTTGCTTTCTGACAGGCTCCCAGGAAATCAGCCTGTTGTTACTTGTCTCTTCTCCTGGGTGCCTGGCCTGGCTGTGGAAGGGTGGCTCTCAAAGGGACTTCTGGTGTGGATCATGATGCTTGAGAGCAGGGGTGTCACTGGGGTCCCATCTAGAACTTCTCGGGGCCGGGGGGCTTTAGGAGAGAAAGAAAAGACTCCCATTAACTGAGCGCCTGTGTGGTTGACAGGGATTCGTCCATGTCCTGCTAACCCAGGGTAGGGATAGTATGTGGGTTCCCATTTTACTGGAGACCTCGACTCAAGAATGAAAGCACCTTGCCTTGGGTCATAGATAGCAGGGACCACAGAGTAGGCCGAATTTTCTGTATCTGAGGAATCTAGGAGAGGCTGGCCTAATGAACTGTGTTGGATAGATGATGACTTATGATCATAAACTTTCTCTTTGTCCTGTTATCCTCTTAGGACCAAGGACTCACCTAAGCTGGGCCTCCTCATGGTGCTTCTTAGCATCATTTTCATGAATGGAAATCGGTCCAGTGAGGGTGAGTGGCTGGGCATGCAGTTGAATAGGTGGCTGTTGTCTGAATTCCAGATGCTCATTTTCTCTCCTTGCCTCCTCTTACAGCTGTCATCTGGGAGGTGCTGCGCAAGTTGGGGCTGCGTCCTGGGTATGATTGGGCTCTCTCAGCGCTTGCTGTCCGTGTTGTCTTTTGGCAAGCGAGGACGGTCCCAGGATCGCATCAACCTGGTGGTCTGGGGAGCGTGGGGTGGGGGTAGGGAATACTAAGCTGGGTAGTGGGTCCAGGGGTCTGACCTGTGTGGATGGGGAAGTGTCTCTCATCTCTGCTCACCTTCTCACCATCTCTTGAGCTTCCACAGAGCTTTCTCTGTACTGTACATCTATTTTCTCTTGTGGAAATGCCTATGCCAGCATCTGGGAGGTGTGACAGATTTGATTATATTTATTTGTTTATTCAGCTTTCTGTGTTCTCAGGATACATCACTCACTCTTTGGGGATGTGAAGAAGCTCATTACTGATGAGTTTGTGAAGCAGAAGTAAGTGCCTATGTCTGTTGCTGGTGTGTTCCATGCATTTTGTCTCTTTTGATAATGAATATGTTCTGTGCAGGTCTGGGCATGTGTGGTCTGAATGTGTGCATGTGTGTATGCTATTGGCAGGTTATTTCTGAGAGCAGTCACAGATTTCTGTTTCATATGTGGCTTCAGAACAGCTCTGTGAGGGAGACGGAAACAGTCTTAACGAATTAATGTCATTTGCTCAGAATAAAAGTTGTGTTTAGAGCATGGCTTTTTTTACTCTGCTAAGTAGTGCTTTGTAAAAATTAATTTCCATTAAAATGGCATCAAGTGGTACCCTTAGGCAACCCAGGACAGTGCTGGGTACTCTAGACTTGTGCATTTGATTTCATTTACATAATTGTGTACCATTCACGGGTGAGGGATATGATACCTAAGAGGGGATGCTTGAGCCTGGCCCACAGGTGATTAAAAACGGCTCGTTTGGGTTTGGAGTCCTAATCTGTTAACTTTGTAACTAGGAGTCTACCTTGTATCATTGGGTGTCAGAGAAGAATATACATGCTCTCACATAGAGAAACAGGTGTGTTTAGGAGCATGAGCACACACACACACACACACAAAGACACAAAGGGGGGAGTCTATAAAGAAAGGATTAGTCAATCAAGAACAGTTTTCTCTCTCTCTCTCTCTCTCTCTCTCTCTCTCTCTCTCTCTCTCTCTCTCTCTCCTCAGTCTCCAGACTGGCCTCAATCTTATGTAGCTAAGGATGACCGTTAACTCCTGATCATCCTGCTTCACCCTCCCGAGAGCTGGAATTAAAGGCATGTGCCACCATGCCTGGCCAGTCTTTTTTTTTTTTTTTAAATAATGGATCTTTCCAGAGCTTGGCCAGTCCTCCTTCCAAATCCTTGCAATGTGGTGTCCTCAGAGCAGGGACCCTGAAGAATGGCTTCTCTGTTTACAACACACCCAACAGGAATCTGGGCCCATTGTAACAAGGAGTACAACACTTTGTCCTCCTGTGAGCAAGTGCCCTACATGTTTCTCTCCAGTTCTTCCATGTGGTTTCAGGGCATAACCAATACGATAAGGTTCAATATTGGGGAAGGACTGAAGTATTTAGTTGAGAATGTGTGCATCTACAGGCTATCTAGTCCATTCATGAGTGGTTCACATTTGACCCTAGAAATAGACTTTGAATCTCTCTTTCATAGGTACTTGGACTACGCCAGAGTACCCAATAGCAATCCTCCTGAGTATGAGTTCTTCTGGGGCCTGCGCTCTTACTATGAAACCAGCAAGATGAAAGTTCTCAAGTTTGCTTGTAAGGTAATTGGAGAGCCATTTGTACTTGGAATATGAAGGTTATGGGGTGCCCTGGGATGGGGCATTCTATGTTCAGAGTGTCCAGATATTCATATCTGGACATTTTAAAGCTTCTGAGATATCAAACACTGTGACAAGCACTGTATCTAGATCATTTAATCCTTACAACTGGTATTGCACATAGGAAAACAGCCTCAGAGTAGTTGGCAGGTAATGTTGCCAAATCATAGAGCCTGTTAAGTGTCGATGAAGGGATGGACTGGTCAGCGCAGGATTACTTATAGTACTAACTGTATTGTTACATGACATGCAGTGTATAGTATGCTGCCTTGCAAACAGTGGATTTTAAATTCTCGGATTGTGAACTTTCTGAAGGTTATTATTTCCATTTCAGGTGCAAAAGAAGGATCCCAAGGAATGGGCAGCTCAGTACCGAGAGGCGATGGAAGCAGATTTGAAGGCTGCAGCTGAGGCTGCTGCTGAAGCCAAGGCGAGGGCTGAGATTAGAGCCCAGATGGGCATTGGCCTCGGCTCTGAGAATGCCGCTGGGCCCTGCAACTGGGACGAAGCTGATATTGGGCCCTGGGCGAAGGCCCGGATCCAGGCAGGAGCTGAAACTAAAGCCAAAGCCCAAGAAAGTGGTGGTGCCAGTGCCAGTGCCGGTGCCAGTGCCGGTGCCAGTGCCGGTGCCAGTACCGGTGCCAGTGTTGGTACTGGTGGCAGTGCCAGTGCCAGTGCTGGTGCCAGTGGTGGCTTCAGTACCAGCTCCAACCTGACTGCCACTCTCACATTTGGGCTCTTCGCTGGCCTTAGTGGAGCTGGGGCCAGTACCAGCAGCAGCTCTGGTGCCTGTGGTTTCTCCTACAAGTGAGATGCAGGTATCTGTCTTGGCGCCAGTGAAGTAGCTGGGGCTTATGGGGGTGGGATGGGGAGCCGAGTCCTGGGTTGGAGATAAGCATGAAGCATGTGGAAAGACTCTTCTGTGACTGTGTCCTGTTTGCTAGATACTGACTGATTTTCCTTTACTTGTGTTTGCAGATATTGCTAATAATCGCAGCATCTTCTTCTCAAGCCAGGGTGCGCTTTCAGAAATCTACTCAACGCAGCACTCTAGGCAGCCACTATCTATCAATTGAAGTCGACACTCTATATTAAATCTATTTGCCATTTCTGAGTTTATTGCCTTTTTTGGGGTAGATTGTCACATCCTAAAAACAACTGGCAAAGTTTCCAACTTGGTGGTTGGATTCCTGAGAATGAGAATTAGTACATCTCTCTGCAGTAGGTCAGGCATTTCTCCCCTCTAGAGTAGGTAGGGTTTCTGTGGGGTAGAAACATGGGGATTGTAGTCTCGGAAAACACTCTTTCAAAAAGAGGCCTGACTCTCCTTTTGAGAAATGTGAGTGGTTAGACCCAAATGAAAGAACATTTTCTCGGGGAAGAAGAGTGTAATATATTACAGTGGAGAGGGAAAAGTTGACCACTGATCCATGCATTCCAGTCCCTGAGGAGATGAGAGGCCTGGACTGCTGGAAAGCCTGGGAGAATGCAGTGTGCAGACAGGACTTAGGAGACATCAAGCAGTGGAAGTTTCTAATAGTGCATGGAGCTCATGATTAGGGCAGGGAAGGGCTGGAGACCTAACAGTATGAAAGGCAATCTGGGTACAGCAACCAAGAAAACGAGTATTGGTTTACTCCAAGGATTGGGTTTTTGACATTTGGGTTTACAATAAGAACACAGGACCAAGGGGAGTGAGCATGAATCTAGATCTTAGCTACTGTGTTCTGGTGCCTGACTTAAAACAGTGCTTACAAAGACTGACAGAAGAGACTAGACAATAGAACCTAGACAGATGTGGAGAAAGATTAGTAGATGAGGTAGATTAAGGACTGGTGTGTGTGGGGTCTGTGACTAGGAGTCTTAAGCCCAAGAATGGGGCACCAAGCTAAATTAATATCCTTGGTGGATGCTGTATGTCTGATGGTGTTCCAGGTGTCTGGGGGGTTTTAGTCACACAGTAGGGTAGTTGTATGTAAGGAGATGATGGCTTGAACGCCAGAATATTAGTTGATCTATCCATATGGGTGTCAAAGCACCTGTATAGAAGCAAGAATGGGGATGGAGGGGCCCACTATGAGCCAGGAAACCCAGAGTCCTCTCCTGAGATTAAAGGCGGTTTCTGCCGTTGCTCACTAAGGGACATAGCACAAAGGCTACCAGACATTGCCTTGAGTGTATGTGGGAAGTTTTGTCCTTTTCTTTGTGAGAAGACTTACCATCTCTAATTCCTGTGATAATAGGTTCCCCGTCACTGAGAAAGTCTTGTGGGTTATGAGGCCCTTGTAATGGCCACCTCTTCCACTCTATATGCAATTAAAGCAACATTTATTGCTTAGGAAAAATGATTGGGGGAAAAAAACAACAACCACAAAACAGCCAGACAGGCTGTTACCTCTTACCTATGGCCATCGATTCAGACCTACATGCACTCCCAGGGGGGTCTTCACTAGGAGCAGGTCTTTCTATTGGGGTGCAAGCCATGCTCTCCTCAGGAGGCTGGATGGTACCTATGCTATACAGTCAGTCAGCTTTGGCATTCTAGGAGTCAGTGGATACTATGTCAAAGGTTACCTCATTGCCAGGTGACGCTTACGTAAAAATGGGAACTAGGAGATAATGGAGGGTCCTGAAGAACTTGAGGACTGTAGGTCTAATAAAACTGGAGTTTAAGTGCTTGACAGAGTTAAGAGTGAATCGGTCATAAAGAACTCCGCCCTTGCAATGTGTCCTCCACAGGCCGCTGGGTTTCTGGAGTTCCCCACTTCTCAGGAAACCAAGTGTCAGGCCTTGAAGGCAGGTGGGACAGGGAGAAAAAAATCATCCCTGGCAAGTGGGGTTACAGCATGGCAGAGGGCGTGGCCGAGAAAATCACAGAAGACCTTGTTTCTGCCACCTTTTCAGCCTAGATGCCATTATTGTAACAAATGGACACTGCAGTTTCTAGGCCTTCCTTTATGATGTCATTGGCTAAACCCAAATAATTCTGCATTCTAGCATGTATCTTCTCCTTGGCTAGGAGTAGGAAGAGCCCTTTGAGCAATCTCACCTTCCAGAAAGCCTATAGATATTTTTTGTCTAAATTGTTCCCTTCCCTTGAAATTTGTTTTCCCTAAGTGGACTATAATAATGTGACACAGTTATGATTCATGCATAAAGAAAAGCATGGCCTGCAGTCCCAGCTACTTAGGAGGCTGGGGTAGGAGGATTGTAAGTTCCAGGGCTGTCTGGTTTACAGAGTGAGTTCACGGCCGGCCTGGGCAAATTACTGAGAACTTGTGTCAAGAGGTAAAAAGAGAGAAGAGAACATAGTTCAGTGGTAGAGTGCTTGCCTACCATCTACAAGGCCCTTGCTTCAATCCCCAGCATCACTTAAAAAAAATCCAACACAAGGTTAATAATGACTAGATAATGTGTTTTAAGCTAAAAGTTAAATGTGAAAGGCAACACATATAGGAATTACACACAGCAACTATTGTTGCCCTGGGGCAATTTGTACACTAGTTCATTGAACAAGCACTGAGTTGTATGAAGAAAGCTGTTGGTAAGTTAATAGGGCATAAATATTCCCACACAGCCTGTTCTGAGAGAGCTGTTCACTTACTACTCAAAATATCTACAGGCAAAGCAATTAGAACTGGGCCTGGTACATGATGTGTGCCTTTGAAGAATTTTATTCCAATATCGCTATCACAATCAGTTCTCCCTATTTTCTGGCCCTCTAGCATGACTCAGTTAACATTGATTAGGGCTTCTGACCAGGTTGCCATCTCTTTGTTTTGTGATAGTTTTTGAGACAGAGTTTTAAGTAGCCCAGGCTGGTCTCAAACACCCCTATGTAACTTAAACTGCCCTTAACTTCCTGATACTTTTGCCTCTGACACCCTCCAAAGTGCTGGGATGACAGGGATGCTTTCCAGATGGAGATCAAGCAGATGCATGACCCCCAGAGGGACTGTTACTTCGTGCTTCCTAGCAGGGTCACATCTGAGCAGGGCTGTAACAGCTCAACCTCCAGCTAGTTCCTCCTTATCAGGCATCATGTTCCCAGCTTCTTTTTTCCCAGAAGCTGGTTATCAGGAGTTCTGAACTAGGCCCTAGGGGTGAGCTACGCAATGCAATGCACAGGTACGTGTTACAGGGAACATGAGCCTAGTGTAATTCACAAGCGTGTTTGGGGCCTACTCCAGTCCAATCTCATATGCACCACTACTCTTTGGCAATGGTCACTGCCTGCCAAATTTATGTTTGATGGATTAGAGAAGAAAATCAGTATGTGCTGTATAGTGCACGGTCACTTGGGGGCTCCTGCATTAGGCATTTGAAGCATACTAGGATCCAGTGATTTAAATTGGTTAGGTAATTTTCAAGTTAAATTCAAACAGAAGAACCATTATATCATGAAGAATGCATGAATTGTGGGAGCCCAGAGGAGGAGGGGATCCGCTCTCCTGTGTACAGGGTATTATTAAGCAAAGGTGGCACATGCTAGGTACATCTATACAAATACACAGACACAGACTTGTGTGATACACGGCCAGTGCTGCTTAACTTCGAACTATACAGATGAAGATGATAGCCCTTTGAAATTAGGGGCAGTGGAGATAGCTCTGTGGAAGTGTGAGATCTGCAGTTAGGAGCCTTAGCACCCACATAAAGAGCCTAATGAGTATGAGAACCCATCTGTAATCTCAATGCTTCAAGAAGTAGACACAGAAGATCCTCCGGGCAAGCTGACCATCTAGTTGAATCGGTAAACGTTGGGTTCAGCAAGAGACCCTGGATCAGTAAAAAAAGTGGAGAGCAATTGACAAATACACCTGACATCAACCTCCAGCCCCCACACATGTGAATAGACATGTATGGACATTCCACACACAAAAAAGAAACCAGGAGGAGTGTGAAGACTTAGATCTGGTGTATACATACATGCACACATTTGTATGTTACAGGAGGCACTCATATGAACACGACCAGCCATCACATGGAAGTCTGAGTTGCATAGGCAGGGCAGGGTCAGCTCCAGTGAAGAGACCCGGGAGAGGAAGGTAGTGCCATGGTGTAGGCTGATGCATGAAGTGGTTTCTTTCTCTGCTTTAGAGAGTGGGAGAGCTGAGAATCAAGTTGGAGGATACCTCCAGTGTGGAAGATAAAGAAGGCTAGCATAGAAGGGGCTTCAGAGGGCAGTCCAAGTCTGGGACATCCCCCACCTATCCAGTGAAAGTGCCAAGGTCAAGCAAGAAGGCTTGCTTTTCAGTCCTGCATGTGCTGCCAGGTACTGGTCATGTGACCTGGGGATGCTTTCTGCTCCTCTGTGGCTCAGCCTACTCATCCATAAACTATGATAGTTATGCCCAGTTCACATTGCCATTGTCAGTCCAGCGGGATCCCACATGTGAAAGCTGATGGTACTGTGGCTGTGCATAGGTGTCTGAAAAAAAAATAAGGACAATGAATGCCTTTCCTGAAAGTCATTTCCAACCTGTGCAACATGGACGGAGTTTTTTCAAACAATGTATATGCTAACAAGCCCAGGCAAAGGAACAGATGCTGAGGAATGAATGCCTTTATGAAACTAGTATCTAAAATTTACAAGTTACTAAACTGGGCTAGGGGATAGGGAGACTCATGACATAAGACATGACATATGTTTCTGACATAAGAGAATCAGAAACAGACCAGAAAAGGAAGAGATGTCCAAAGGCCAGTGACCCCTGAGATAAGGAACAAATAGGGAGAACTTCCTGGAGAACTATATCTTGGAGCAGAAGCTGGGCCTTAGAAGGAAATGGAGTGAGTAACAGGCAGTAGGGTGGGGACCACAGACTTCTAAAATAGGGTAGGGGAGAACATCAACAGTGAGTCATGAAGAAGAGGGATTCAGGCCGAGACCCTCAGGTCACCTATCTACGTACTTGACAGTTACCAGCTGACAGAAAGAGCAAAAGGGACAGCAAGGTGAGCATGAGCAAAGGACAGAGTGGTGAGGAGGATGAGTGGAGACATCAAGTACGGGAAGGGTGGAAACTGTGATGGAGCTCAAGAAGCAATCAGATTTGGCCAGCCCTGGAGCACCATGCAACTGGTCTTGCAGAAGCAGTAGGTATGGGGGAGCCGGCAATGGTTATCCCAACACTGTAGCTGGCATTGTAAAGACCAATGACCACAAACTGCTTTTACCACATCATGGGGGCATCTGACTTAATAATTTCTTGTTTAACCACTTCCTAGTAACTTGATTTACAGGCAAGCTGGGGGACCACTACACCAGTTTAAACACTTCCCTGAGAGTTGAGTAGACGGAAACAGGGAAATTACGTAGCTCTAGTGGCTGCCCTTGCAGAGATTGTCAGCCCTAGAGACTACGGCTGATGGGAACCTGCCCAGTCACAAAGACAGCATGATGCATGTGGTGCAAGCTGGGTTCCAGCCAGGATTGACTTTGCCATGAGATGGGGCCAAATGATCTGTCAGATGAAAGAGAGAAAACTATGACCCAAGACCACAAGGAGAGGTTTTATTTCCCAGAGCTGAGAATGGATCCTAGGGCCTGGTTCATGCCAGTGGTCATTCTCTCACAGAGCTACACCCTAAGATGCATGCAAAAACCGGGACCATTCTCCCTCCACGGGACATAGAGCATCATAATGAATACTGGGGGTGATGCAATCATTTCCCTTCATTTGACACTCATGGAGGTCCAGGTGTGCTCCCAAATGCCTTTCCCCATAAGCTCACAGTTGACCCCTAAAACAACCTCCTATGACCTGGGAGCTACTGCCACCCCTGTGCTGTTTCTATGGAGACTGGAGCTCACAGAAAGGGAACAAGGGGCCCAGGCACATGGGCACTATCAGGGACCCGAGCCCACAGGGCAGCTGAATCTAGCAGTCTGCATGCTTAAGCCCCAAGCTAAAAATGGCAGCTCCCTCCCCCTTCTCCTTAAAGGTTAAAACAGAGGATAGAAGTAGTCCTGTGGGGATAAAACAAAACAAAGACTTCTGGAAGGAAGGAAGCCCAGGGAATGTATGTGAGCAGGCGCCTCAGAGCATGGGGGCTCGGTTTGCCCCTAAGCTTCCTGACAGCTGTAGCAGGAAGGAGGGGGGAGCAGAATTCCCAAGTCTCCATTTTCTGGAGAAAAGGAGGCCCCGAGACATTTCTAAATGGACACTTGTCTTGGACTAAAGTTCCAGAGGAGTTGATCTTGCAGCCGGTTCAGCAAATGTCCAGAAGCAAAAGTCATGAGTGATTTCACTAGACTCTGAAGGGCTCGTTCACAGGCATGATTCTGGGTGACAGGAGGAAGAGGGAGAAGAAGAGCCACACAGTTGTGTCCCAGAGGAGATCCCTGCTAGCCTGGCCTGTCCCACAGCAGGAAGGACAGGAGAGGAGCCCAGCCCTGCCACTGTGTCTGTCTCTGTCCTCACCGCCCACTACACTGCCCCTCTGGAGGAGGACACTGAGGCTCCTGCTGGAGCTGGGGACATGAGAGTCCTCCAGAGACAGGTCATGGGTTGGGTGGGAAGTGAGGCAGGGTGAGGTCATAAGTGGACCCGCTACCTCCAGTGCTGGGAGCTGAGTGGGACAGGGCGGGAGCTGGCCACAGGGCTCCTGACAGAGTGACAATGGGACAGCTGGAGGAAGGGCATGCTAGGCTGGTGGAGCAGCTGGGAGTGTGGGGGACTGCACTTCTCACTCTCCTCACACATGGCCCTGTCACTGTCTCCATCTATGGCCTTTCTCTCCACTGAGCCCTCCATCCCACCTCAACACCCATACAGGTGAGGGTGACGTGCCCCCATCCACCAGGATACAGAGAGGAGAGACCTGTGTCCACATCACCTTCTCCCCAACACTGCAAGACCAGTCTGCCTTCTCCAGATCAGGCATCATGGCCGACTTCACGGTCCACTATGATGTGGCCATGGAGGACATCATTGGAGACGTGCAGGTACCTGGACCCCAGAGATGCAGAGGTCTTGGGCACACCATCACTCGGGCCAGGGTCATGCTCTAGGCTATAGGAGCTGTCCCTTTGAGTGTTGCTAAGGATATGTGAGAGCTAGCCATCAGGGACAAGGTAAGTGGCTTCACTCCTTGGGAATCATGTATGCACCTCACAGACACAGAGCTGAAGGACTTGAAGTAGGGCCTGAATGGACCCACCTACTTGTGTCAGTCCCTAGCCTGCGCTGAAGCAGCCCTTTTGCAAAGCAAGGCATTGCTGAGTATTAGGTTTTCATGCTTTCTGTAGCTCTCAGAGTATCCTGTTGTCCTTGGCTTTCTTGCTGTGGTTGGCTTCTGAACACTTGTTCCCCATCATGAGGCCCTTTCCTGCACAGGAATGTGTCAACTCTGAGCCTGAACACCCCTGGAGAGAGGAGGGAGCTCCTGTGCTCCAGCTGAGTAGGGCAGCCCTGACCCAAGACCCCTTGGGCTTGCTGGTGAGGTTGGCCAAAGACTGGGAAGTCAGTCCCCCAAAAGGCTTTTCCTGCCTCCCTGCTCCTGCCCAGAACACAAGCCACCATGCTGAAAGGCCTCAGGCCACCAAGCACCTTTCTCTACCACCACCTGAGCCAGTCCCAAAGAGCACAGGAGCAAAGATTTTCTCAGGCTCACTGCTGTCCTGGTGTGTCTTCCTCCATCTCCTCCACTGCTGAGCATCTGCCTCTCCACCCCGATTCCTTGGTAAACTCCTTCCTATCTACATGCCCTCCACATACCAGCTATCTACATCCCCTCCACATACCAGCTATCTACATCCCCTCCACATCTCACCATCTACATCCCCTCCACATCTCACCTCTCTACATCCCCTCCACATCTCACCATCTACATCCCCTCCACATACCAGCTATCTACATCCCCTCTACATATGAGCTATCTACATCCCCTCCACATCTCACCATCTACATCCCCTCCACATCTGACCATCTACATCCCCTCCACATATCAGCTATCTACATGCCCTCCACACGCCAGCTATCTACATCCCCTCCACATACCAGCTATCTACATCCCCTCCACATCTCACCATCTACATCCCCTCCACATCTCACCATCTACATCCCCTCCACATCTCACCTCTCTACATCCCCTCCACATCTCACCTCTCTACATCCCCTCCACATCTCACCTCTCTACATCCCCTCCACATCTCACCCATCTACATCCCCATCCATATCCACCCATCTTCATCAGCTGCACATCTCACCCATCTACATCCCCTCCACATCTCACCTCTCTACATCCCTTCTACATCTCACCCATCTACATCCCCATCCATATCCACCAATCTACATCCCCTCCACATCTCACCATCTACATCCCCTCCATATCCACCCATCTACATCCCCTCCACATCTGACCATCTACATCCCCTCCACATCCCACCCACAGTTGCTCTCCTCTATCCCACCCCATCCTGGTTGTTGACAAGACTGCTCCTTCATCCCTGTCTTGACACATCCTCCAGCAGAACTACTGCAGCCTAGGGCCCAACTCGTTGGTGCTGGAAACTCAGAAAGATTGGACTAAGCTCCCAATCTCTCCCTTGGCTGCTCCTGGTTGTAAAGCAGACAAATCCTTGTTGGCATCAGAGTCAAATACACCATAGGTGCTGTGCTAAGCAGTGAGTGTGTGTGTGTGTGTGTGTGTGTGTGTGTGTGTGTGTGTGTGTGTGATGCCAGGCATGGAGGCATCAGGACAGTCTTCCTGAGAGATGGTAACAGCTACCTTCCTATGACAAAAATGAATAGATCTTGCCTGGAGTGAATGAAGGAAACGGCACAGGGCGGGGTGGGGTACGACAGAATATGCAGAATTATGGCAGGGACGCATAGAGAGACTCAGGACAGTGATGGCTATTGCCAAGAGGCAGGGCTGGGGGGGACTGCAGTAAGACAGGGAATCTTACAATCATCAGTCTACACTGTAAAAATGGCTCGGGGTATCGGGACCCAAACTCTAAGGGCCTGCTCAGAGCCACTTGGCCCCACCAGCTTGCTTCACTCTCTTAAGCTTTCCCAGTGCGGGCAATGACCTGGAAAACTTTGCACATGCTGTCTTGCCTGGGGTGGGAGAATGGGTGTGGGAGCAAAGAGACCCAGAGAAAGTGCTCTGAAGAGGTGACCTGTGGTGGCAGGAGGAGAGCTCAGGGTCTCAGAATCCCAGAGCTTACAAGAGGGAAACGGTGTGGTGGGGTCTGCTCAGAGTCAAAGGCATCTGCTGGCTTAGGAACCAAGCTTGTCCTAGATGTCTTTAGTGTTGGAGGCAGTGAGTCTGGGAGCAGCACGTGCTGTGGGTTCAACAGGAATGAACATGGTAGGGGACTCTCACAGCTGCCCATGTCTTTAGCTGGGATGTCCCCAGTGGGAAAGAAGCTGGTTAGAAGTCCGAGGGCAACTGGGAGCAGGGGTCGTGTCAGTGGGTGGAAAGCGCATACTTGCCCACGCTGTAAGGAAGACCTAGCACGGGGCATCCTGGGAGAGCAGCTGACACAGAAATGAGGTGATTGACCTCATACAGGGTCCATGGCAAGAAGGCATGGCCCTCAGCGGGAGGCATAGGAACCCCTCCCCAGTCAAGGTGGGCTGTGCAAGTGCATATGACTTGGTGCCCTTCAGTGTGCTCAGGGACTGAGACTATGTGGCGACTGACAAAAAGGGCTGTGGGAGGTTGCTGGGCAGTTTCTGGCACCCAGGCTACAAGCTAGCCACTAGAAATCTGGTTAGAATGCAGTCCAGGATTGGTGGGCACACTTTCCTCCCCCAGCATACCAGGTACAGAGGAGCCCCCCAAGGATTCTGCCCATGGCTTGACAGGGACAGGGTGGGTGAGTGATAGAAGCCTTGGGGAAATGGGACAAGGAGCCGGGATTGTGTGGAATAGGCCTCCCATTCTGTGTGAAGTAATGCAGAGGCAGGGATGGAGGGGGAAAGCATTTCCTCTTCCTGTTCCCTCTCCTCTGGAAAAAGGGAGCTCTCAGGGTCATTGAGGGCAGGCAGGAGCAAATCCTGCTCGCCCTGGGCAGCCCTCAGGCCTTAGGCCTCAAACTGCAGGCTCCAGGACAGCCTAGACCCCTAGGCAGCCTGGGCCTCCCTGGGCTGGAGAGGACACTGGTCCTGAGGGGCCTCCAGGCCCATCTCCTTCCCTTCCCTGCACAGACCCAGCCCTCAGGCTCTGCAGAGGGAAAGATGGAGTGTGGGGGCAGGGGCCGGCAGCCAATCACATCAGGACAGCCCAAGGCATCTGTACCTGGTGCTAACCAATCCCCTCTGCACAGACAGCTCTGTTGGCCTCTGCTTCCTCCTCCCCTCCCTGCTCTGCCCAGCAACAGCAGAAAGGAGTGTTTAGGAGGAGAAGGAGGCCCTGCAAGCTCCCAGCCCTTGGCAGCAATGAGCTGGGCCCCCGGCTCACTCTGTTGAGGGAGGTTAAAACAATACTTTCCGTTCCTGGAGCCCAGACAAACGTCCCCGGGGACCCCCAAGCCTGTGCAAGTCCGGCTGTCCCAGGGACAGGAACTCACACAGTACAGAGATGCTGACCCTTGTAGGCCTGGGCCCCAAGCCTCTCTTCTTCCCTCTGCTGCTCCTGGCCAGGCCTGCGATGAAGGGCTCAAGTGCAGAGGTTCAGTTCTAGTGTGCAGAGAGAGCAAGGCTGAGCCAACAGACAGCTAGGGAGAGGGAGCTGGCCTGGGAAGGGAAGAGCAGGGTGTGATGCAGGAGAGTGAGAGGGGCCTGATTCGGATTGGCTCTCAGCGCTGTTCTTCTTGGCTCTCCTTCTTTTTGTCCAGATCTATGGTGGCTATTTTATTCACTACTTTGCCCCCAGAGGCCTCCCGCCAGTGGAGAAGAATGTGGTATTTGTTATAGATGTGAGCGGCTCCATGTTTGGAACTAAGTTGCAACAGGTAACAAGGCCTTTTCCTGGGGCCTCTGAAATCCATAACTGTCTCCCCTTTTGATAGTGTAAAATGATTGTTGTTACTCTCTCTTTTTTTTTAACACTTGCTGCTCCTTTTCTGAATCACTGTTTCTTGTAATCGCCCTGGCTGCCCTCAATCTCAACATGTAGCTGAAGATGACCTTGAAATTTGATCCTCTCCCCTCTAAATTCTAAGTGCTGGAATTATAGGTATGCACAACCATGCCCAGTTTATGTGGTGCTGATATCGAGTACAGGGCTATTTTATTCATTTCTTTGCCGTTAAAGGCCTCCAGCCGATGGAGAAGGATGTGTTGTTTGTATAGATGTGAGTGGCTCCATGTTTGGACTCAGTTAATGCAGATGATGAGGGTCCTCTTCGTGTTTCTTAGTTCATGCATTAGAGGGCCAAGAAAAAGGCTCGGCTAGGACAATGAGACCCTGAACCAGACACCCTCCTTTTCCACCATCCTGGGGTTTATGTGTCCCCTCTTAGGCCCTGATACTTTCCACGATAGGAACCCTATAGTTCTTTAGCCACAGAACCCTAGAACACTGGCCCAGTTTCTCTAGGCCTGACTGGTCCAGTCCCGGTATGCCCTTAGTTCACAGATCCCGCAACCTTCAGTGTCCTGCCATCACCGGGGTCTCTTCCAATGTAACCTTAACTATGAAGCCTGTGATTCTTCCTGAGGGCGTGGGTTTTGGTGTCTTTGATTTTTTTAATCTCCAGATCTAATGGTTTGCTGTGCTACCATTATTGTGCTAAAAGCTGTAGAGTTTCAGGGCCATAGGTTTATATTTGCTGTCATACCTGCCACCCTTGAGTTAGTACATTAGACCACAGATCAAAGAAAACTGCACTAATACCTCCTTTTTGTAGTGTTCCTGAAGTGGTATTTCAGACCATAATGCTTATATCCCTAGAGAGAAATTTTTAGTGTCCTGAGACATAGATCCTTGGTACCTTAAAACTTTTGGGTACAGAGTCGATGAGCTATTAGGAATTTTTTTTTTAAAGCAGACTCAACCAAGCTGTGGGAAGGAAGGATCAAAGTACAGGAAGGTATATGCCCAGTTCAAACCCTTTCCAGCCTCCTTTTCCTACTTGGACGGTTCAGGGGTCTGAAGCACTGGTGAAGTCTTATCTCAGAGTCACTAGCTGCCTGAAAAGCTGAGTCCTAACCACAGAATTACTTCCTGTCCCCACAAGCTGGTATAGCACACCAGCAGGGCTCCTGTGACTAGCTTAAAGAACTGTCACTCTTGGGCCTTATTCAAGAAACAGTCCTGGGGTGGGAAAGATGGAACAGTTCAGAGTCCATGCTGACCTTGCAGAGGGTAGGAGTTCTGTTCCCAGCATCCACGTAGGGCGGCTCCTAACTGTCCATTCTCCCAGCTCTCTTTTCTGCTGCTGAACCCACATAAACATGCCCACACACGTGCACACACAAGTACACATAAATTATATAAGAAATGTTTAAAAGGCATCAGTCATTAGGAAAGGGCAAAATCAAAGTTAGAGACATTGAACAGACATTGAAATAAGTTTTAGCTTCTGACTCATACAACTACTGCAAAATATATTTAACCCCTAGCCAAAGATAGACACGGCTTCACATTAAAAGTCTGTTTTCCCCACTTTCTTTGACCTGATACATTAGGTCTACTTTCAATGGAAAATTATGAAGGTATGCTGAAAGGAATAAGAAAAACCCTGCAATATAAAGAGATAAATGTAGCAATATCAGCATTCTCCAAAAAGTGAAAGAGCTTGGGGTTTTCAGAGCAAGAATTTATTTATTTATTTATTTTAAAGATTTATTTATTTATTATACATACAGTGTTCTGTCTGCATGTGTCCTTGCAGGCCAGAAGAGGGCACCAGATCTCATTACAGGTGGTTGTGAGCCACCATGTGGTTGCTGGGAATTGAACTCAGGACTTCTGGAAGAGCAGTCAGTGCTCTTAAGCTCTGAGCCATCTCTCCAGCCCCAAGAATTTATTTTTATCTGCTATATTTTTATGACAGAAACCAAAAACATTTCTGACAATCTTCCACATGAAAGTATTATTATCAGTTTGTAACCTTTGTCTATTCTATCATAGCTGGAAATTTATTTTATTTAGGGTGTTATGCCACTTATTGTTTGTAAGTCAATTACTCAGTATATTCAGACATATAATTTTACCAGCTCATTTAAATATTACTAACATTATCATAGCTAACATAAATGTATAATTAAAATATAATTCCATCACTTTCCCCCTTTCCTCTCCTCCCTGCAGCTCCTCCTAAGTCCCCTCCTTCCAAATCCTTCCAAGTCCCCTGCCTCACTCTCAATTTGATAGCCACTTTTTCTTTGATTATTATCATTATATGTATGTTTGTAACTATTCATACAAACATACATGTATAAGTATTCACAAATATATAAACACAACCTGCTGAGTCTGTTCTCTTTGTTGTTGTTGTTTGTATGTATATGTTTCAGGCTGACCACTCTGTATTGGATAACTAATTAGGGGGCCCATCCATAGGAGAGGCTAATGCTGCCTCTCAGTAGTCTTTAGTTGCCTGTAGTTCTTTGTCTAGTGGTGGAACCCAGTGAGATTTCCCCCCTCAGTGGTAGCATGTCTATTGATATGATTATCGTTCCAGTCTTGTTTGTGCAACCATTTACAGGAGAGGCTGTTTCACAGCAGACTTCCTGGTGTTCTACCTCTTCCAATCTTTTTACTCCCTCTTCTGCAATATTCTAGGTCATATATGCAGGAGCTAGGGTTCAGATGTATCTACTGGGGCTGGGGTCCCCACATTCCATTGATCTGTGCCTTGTGTCCAGTTGTGGTTTCCTGTGATGGGCTCCATTTTCTGTAAAGGGAGGCTTCTTTGAAGAGGGGTGGCAGCGATACTTATCAGTGGGTATATGATTTAGAATGTAGTAAGAGTTATCTTCTTGCTTTAATTTGAAAGGTTATTTGTATTTAGGAATTTATTCATTTCTTCTTGATTTTTCCAAGTTTTAAAATACAAGTTTTTTTTAACATGGTTGTCTGTATTTCTTCAGACATATAATAACATCCTCTTTTTTATGTATAATTTGATGGGGGAATAATTATACTAATTTGAGCCCTTCTTGTCTTTCTTTTGATTAGGTAGGTTGACAAGAAGTCTTTCAGTTCTACTTATTTTTCAAAGAATCAATCATTTGTTTGACTTATTCTATGTATTTTTCTTCAAGTCTCCATTTTCATCCATTTCTGCTCTGATCTTTATTATTTCTTCACACCTACTGCTTTGAGATTTAGGATGCACTTGTTTTTCAAGGACCTTCAAGTCCATCATTAGGTTATTTATTTGGCATCTTTCTCAAAATTTTTTGTCTTTTTGAGACAAGGCTCTCTATTATGCAACTATGGATGTCCTGGAACTGGCTAAGTATTAGACAGGCTGGCCTTGAACTCACAGAGATCAGCCTGCCTCTACCTGCTCAGTACCAGAATTAAAGGCATGTGCCACCATGCCCAGCATCTCATTTCTTAATGTAAAGACTCATACTTTAAAAAATCCTCTTAGAACTGGCTTAGTAGTATCCCTTCGGTTCTTGTAAGCCATGCTTTTTTTTTTTTTTTTTAGCTTCCAGGAATTTTTAAGTTTCCGCTGTGGTTTCGTATTCAGTCTCCATGTGTTTGTGTTGTTTTTATAGTTTAGTTGGTGTCATATTGCATATCATTTCATATGGTACAAGAGATTCTTTCAATTCATTTGTATTTGGTGGGACTTCATTGTGGACTATAATGTGGTTTATTTTTAGAGAAGTTTCCATGCTCTTCTGAGAATATATGTTCTGGATCTGTTAGATACAATGTTCTGTATATATCTGTTAAGTCCATTTGGTCTGTGAGGTAGTAAGTAATAGTTTTTTTTTTTACTGACTTTTAATTTGACCTATTTAGAGATGAGAATCAGCTATTGAAAGCATCCAATATTGTTATATTAGAGCCAATTAAGATTGTATGTCCATTAGTTCTATGAAACCCAGAGGTCCTATTGCTTAGTTAGTTGCCAGGTATTTTATCATAGGAACAAGAAATATAACTTTTATAGAAGCTTAGAGAAACTATCAAAAAAAGAGGGCATTGGAGTTAGATATCTCAAGAATTTAAGGAAAAATACCATCAAATTAACATTCTTTACACTTCAAGATTATCCTTACAATACAAAGGAGTAATAATGTCCTTATTATATGAATAAAATAATTAAAATGATTAAGAAATACATTATTCTCTCAGAAATAGTAAGTGTTCATCAGATAAAAGGAAAGTAATATAGCTTAGATACTTGGCTGTAAATAGTAGAAAAATGTTTAAAAATTAACTGTTGATTTCCTAGTAAGATGGCAGACTAATGCCTGCCTCAGAATGAGCTGATAAATGAGCCAGAATTAAAAAAAAAAAAAAACAAAACAAAAAACAGGCACAGGAAGAGCTTTGGAAATTTGACAAAAGGGGCTGGCAAGATGACCCAGCAAGGACAGGTTCTTGATACACAAGCTTAATAACCTGAGTTCCTTCCCCAGAATCCATGTAAAGGTGGAAAGAGTGAGCCAACTTCACAAAGTTGTCCTCTGACCTTCACTACATCATGCATACAGCCACCCTGATATTGTATTTCGTGCACACCTCGCGAGCGCGTGTGCACCCCCCCCACACTAATAGATACTTTAAATTTAAAAAATTAAAGAAATCAACACAGAAAGTAAAAGGATAATTTAAAAGAGCAGAAAAAAATAAGAAATACCTCCAGAAGTGTTCACCACCCTTAGAAATTAGTGAAATGCAAATTTAAACTTTGAGATTTCATGTTACCCCAGTAAAAATGCTAAGATCAACAAAACAGCCTAGGTCATGGTGCAAATCCCTCATTCACTGTTGGTGAGAATAAAAATTGGTGCAGCCACTCTAGAAATCAGTATGGAGAATCCTCAAAAAAAAAAAATAACACAAGCTGGGCAGTGGTGGCACATGCCTTTAATCATAGCACTCAGGAGGCAGAGTATAAAAGAGGCAGGCAGATCTCTGAGTTCAAGGCCAGCAGGGTCTACAGAGTGTGAGTTCCAGGACAGCCTTGGCTGTTACACAGAGAGACCTTGTCTAAAAAAAGCCAAAAACACAAAAACAAAACAAAACAAAACAAAACAAAAAAACCAACCCGCATTTGACCCAGCTATACCACTCCTTGGCATATGTCCAAAGGATTCAACTTCCTACTCCACAGATACTTGCCCAGACTTGTTCAATGCCACTCTATTCACAGTAGCCAGGAGATGGAAACAATCTAAATGTCCTATAAATGAATGGATAATGAAAACATGGTACATGTACAATATGGAATACTATTCAGCTATAAAGAAAAATGAAATCATGAAATTTACAGGTAAATGGATGGAACTAGGAACTAGTTCCATGGAACTAGTGAGGTAAGCCAGACCCAGAAAGACAAACACCTCATGTTCTCTCGCATCTGCAGTTCCTAGCTTCAAATTCTCAGATGTGAGTTTACAACATAGAGTAACCACAAAAACCAGGAAATTATAAAGGAACTGTCGGTGGGTGTTGAGAGGAACAGTAGCAGGATACAGGTAATATGAAAGGGGAAATGGAAAAAATGGAGTAGGGGGCTCCAACTTGGAAGGGAGGAGGGCCAAATAACACTAAAGTTGATTGATAAAGTCTCAAGGAATCTTATTATTTTATGTTTACCTAAAATCATACAGTGCATATATATATATATATATTATATATATATAAAGAAGTTATGCTACTAGAGCTGACAGTGCTCCCCAAAAGAACCATACCTCCTTTATAATTGTTTGTCAGGATACAAGTGACTCACAAACAATATAGACTATGGCTGTTGCCTTTGGCCGTATCTCAGAGGTAGACTCTAAGTCCCTATTGCTAAAAATGCCACACACTTAGGACACAAAGAACTCAGATGATTCCAGCTGGATCTGATGTGAAAGCCCCCTTCCTGCTTCTAATGTAAAAGCATCTTTCTGAGGTCTGGCTTCCATGGTACCAGAAAATACTATGCAAGCTGTCAAGGGAGGAAATCAATTAATAGTCCTACCCAGCTGTGACACCTATGAACCCCAACAATGATTACATAGAAGATATCGAAAAAGGTGCAATGGTAGTTCTCACTATGGTAGTGGTAACCAAAAAGCTGTCAATTTGGACTTAAGGCCCACTCAATCAGAGGGAAACCATGCCTGGTACTAGAACCTAGCCAACTTCCCAGGGCTGGTGAGTTCATGGATCTTAGAAGATAATCTACTACTACCACTTTTCTAGACCAACATAATTCCTAATTACATTCTAAATCTTATCCTATACCCACAGATAAGTGTAGCTATCACACTCTTCAAAGAAGCTTCTCTTTATAGCAAATGAAGACTATTACAGGAAATCATAGCTGGACACAAGGCAGACTGCAATCTACACATACCTATACATACACATACCAAAACAGAGATCAACTGATCATGGGGAAACCAGCCCAGTGGATATATCTGAAGCTCAACTCCTGTATTTCAGGGAACATCATGGAAGAGGGGATTAAAAAAAAAAACAACCAAAAACCCTGAAAGAGCCAGAATACAAGGATGTATGCTGTGAATCAGTCTTTCCTAGAAATGGTTGTATAAACAAGACCTAAAAAATGGTGATATCAATAGTCCTGCTAATGCAGAAGGGGGAAAATCTCGCTGGATTTCATGTCTAGACAAAGAACTACAGGTAACTAATGACTGTTGAAAGAGGGAGAATTTACTTTTCTGGGATGAGCGCCTTAATTAGTTATGCAATAAAACTGATTAGCACTAAAACCACATACTCACAAACAACAAAAACAGACTCAGCAGGTTGTATTTAAATGTTTGTGCACATACAATATAACAATAATTATCAAAGGAAATTTTGAGGGGGAGAACGGATGGATTAGAGGGAGGGGATATGGGAGAGGCTGGACGGAGGAAAGTGAAAGGTCCAAGTGATGTGACCACATTTTAATGAATATGTACTAAAATGTATATAAAGCATCATGAATAAATCAATATACTTTGGCAGGCCATAATTTCTGAATAAAGATCTTGGCTTTCAAGAAAATTAAAAAAGAAAAGAAACAAAAGGGATGTAAATGGGAAAGGAAGAATTCATATTATTTCTATTTGCAGACAACACGATTATACACAAACACTTCATGTACTCCACCAGAAAACTCATTGATCTCATAAACATTTTTATCAAAATAGCAGCATATAATCAACATATAGCAATACCAGTAGCTTTTCTATATAATAATAACAATCATGATGAGAAAGAAGCTAGGGGAAAAGCCCATCACACTAGTTGAAAAAAATAAAATAGCTAAGAACAAACCTAAAGAAATGACAGACTTCTAAAATGAAAAATTTCAGACGCTGAATAAGGAAATAGAAGAAAACACTAGATGGAAAAACCTGTGCTCATGAAATTGTAGAATTAATATTGTGAAAATGGCTATATTACCAAAAACAATCTACAGATTCAATGCAAACTCCATCACAATCAAGGTAGATAAACTCCATCACAATCAAGGTAGATTTTTATTATTTCTTGCCATCTACTGCATTTGGGCTGGGTTTGTTCTTTTTTTTCCCAAATTTTTGAATTTCATGAAAAAGTCAATTATTTATGCTTTTTCTTTGACCCATTCATTATTCAATAATGTGTTGTTTAATCTTCATGAGTTTGTGTAATTACTAGAGATTCATTTGCTCTTACCTTTAAGCTTTATTGCACTGTGGTCAAACAGGATATATGGAGTTATTCCAACTGTCTGAGTTTGTTAAGATTTTCTTTGTGTCTCAGTATGTGGTCTATTTTAGAGAAGCTTATTTGGTGTATGTGTATAATATTGTGTAGATAACTGTTAGTTCCACTTGATGTCATTTAATTCTGATATTTCTGTTTATTTTCTGTCCACATAATCCCTCTATTAAAGAAAGAGAAGTATTGAAATCACCCACTCTTATTGAGTTGGAATTAATCTATGTATTTGAATTCAGTAGTGCAATTTTTATAAAACTGGTTGCATCAGAGTTTGATGCATGTATATTTAGGATTGTAATGCTTTCTGGGTTAATTGTTCCTTTATTAAAATGAGGCATCCTTTTAAAAAATCTCTTCTGATTATTTTTATTTGAAGTTTATTTTGTCTGACATCAGGATAATGACATCTTTGCTTCCTGTTCTCATTTGCTTGGGATAGTTTGTTTTTTAACCATCCTTTTTTTCAATTTAAGGTTCTTACCTTCAACTATCTTTGAAGGTAAGATGAGTTTCTTGTAGACAACAGAAGTAAGGATTTTGTTTCTTAATCCATTGAACTAACCTCTGTCTTTCAATTCAGGAATTGAGGCCATTAATATTTAAAGTTATTATTGAAAGGTGTATTGATTGTAGTCATTTTGTTGTTTTTTCTGTTTGTGTTCTTAGTCCTATTTTGTGCTTCAGTGGTTACAGCTTCATTTGCTTCTAGAATCTTCTTGGCTATCCTTATTCCTCTTTTAGTCCAATGTATTGATCCCAGCATTCTCTGTAGGGCTGAATTGGTGAAGATGAATTCTTTTATAGCTTCTTTATATCATAGTAAGGCTTTCATTTTCTTCAACTATGGCAGATGATGTGCTGGGTACAGTAGTCTAGGTTGACATCCATGGTCTTTCAGAACTTAATGTATATTGCTTCAGGCTCTTCAGACTTTTAAATTTCCCATTGAAAAATCAGCTATTATTCCCATGGATGGATAATATATATTGGTTTTTCTCTCACAGCTTTCAATATGCTTTCCTTGTTCTGTATAACTAGTTTGTGTCTTAACTATGGTGTGGATTATACACATTAGTAATTAACTCTGAGTTACCAAAATGTATTGGTGTTAGATTAAGGGAAGAAATAAAAGCACTTCTTGGAATCCTTAAGAACAAGACTAGATTTGAATGCTCTACTTCATATTCTCTGTGTCTTCCATCTGCTGTCTGCCTATGAGTCTGAATCTGTGCCTGCCTGAAGAAGGTTGTCTTGTGAATTGTGTCTGTGTCTTCTGTTGATGTGTATCTGTCCCTAACAAGGGGTTTCACTCTGTATTTATTGACCAGCACAGAAATTATCACATGGGGGAAGGAATGGGATACTTTACAGAAATCTTTAACAGTTTTACAAGGGATTAAGTCACTGGCTCCAACTAATCCCAACTGATACAGATAACAAACACCATTGTTTATCAACAAATAGCCACAAATGGTGGCTTTCAACCTTTATGGTAGATTTTAGGAAGTTGTTTTCAACTTCTTATTTGCTGCTTTCAGCAAGTGATACACATGCATTACTCTGGGTTAGGGGCATGAAAGTAAGTCCATAACTTAAGATTGCAGCTAGGTATTGCCTTAGGTTGTAAAAGTTGATTACATTGGAAATCCAAGGTAAATAAGGCTGGTTCTTACATTGCTCTCTTAAAGGCAGGTTAAACAAACAGTTTGAGTACACAGTAGGATAGCAATCTTAAGTCTTGAGTGACCTCAAGGTGAATTATTAACTTTGAAAGTGAAGCCCAGCAAAAGTTCTAGTCTTTTAGAATATAAGAGATATTTTTATCATAATGCATTGCCACAAACTGTAATATGGGGAGTTTCTTTTTCTGTTACTGTCTGTTTAGTGTTCTGGATGCTTCTTGTATCTGTATGGGTGTCTTTCCTTAATTTGTGGAAGCTTTCTTCTATGATCCAGTTGAAGAGCTGGCCTATACCATTAACCTTAGATTCTTCTTTTTATTCTACATGTACAATTTGAAGATTGGGTCTTTTCATGGTATCACATAGTTTCTGCATGCTTATGTGCTTAACTCCTTTTTTCATAACTGTTCCTTGAGTGGATCAATTCCTCTACTTTATCTTCAAGTCTTGATATTCTAGCTTCTACTTGATCCATTCTACTGGTATGGCTTTCCATAGAGTTTTCTAATTTGATTAATTTTTTTTGGGGGGGGGGTTCCAGCTTCATTTCAGCTTGAATTCTCTTCAATATTTTTTAACTCTTCATTGAAGTCAGTTTTTAAATCCTGAATTTTTGTCATTTCCTTCAGCCATATATAAATACATATATTTGTGATTTCTTGGCCCTCACTCAAACATCTATTTCTATTCTCTCTATACTCACTGAGCTGATTGGTCATATCCTCTTTAAATTCTTTGCATTATTTGATCAAGTTTATGATTATTTAAAGTCTGTGACCTGGAGTCCATCTAGGTAGTTCTCATTGGAGACTATTTATATAGAAGTAGTGGGTTGGCAGAAGGAGCATATTGCCTTGTTTTTTCATGTTGGTGTTTTCTCAGTATGAGCTGGGCATATAGACTTATTTCCTTGGGTGTGTGTCTTGTGTGAGAGTCCAGCCTGCCTTAGGCTGGACCATTGCAGGAGCTGTGTGATCAGAGCTAGACTTGACAGTGTGGGGGTGGTGAGGGCAAGCTTAGCTCTGGGTTATTCTCAGGATCTGTCTCTGCATTCACAGCTTTTCTTGCAAAGGAAAGTTTCTCTTATTAAGAATAAAAACACAAATTGTCTAGGTATAAACAAAGTAGATAGAAGATAGCTTGGCACTATTTCAATTTAGCTAAACTATAATTGTAAGTACCTCCTAGGACTTAAGACCTCCTCAGTCATGGGATGTTAGCCAGGTTTACCATACCATGCAGGGATTCCCTCTTGTGAATTTCACCTCAGAACCACTCAGAGAGTGCTTGACTGCCCCTTGACAGCCATGGCACTATTGCACCAGTGCGTACACCTTGCCTGGCAGGTCTGTATTATGGTCCACAAGGTTCTTACCTGGATAAGACCACTGATGCATTGTCTCTCCTAGCAGACTACATAGCCTGTATTGTTTTGGGAGTCACTGGGGCTCCTGACTTAGAACTCATAAGGAGGTATCCTGAAGCTGGCACTGAAGCTTATTTCTCGTAGACAGGGAAGAAATGGATTCTGTGATGCGACCCAATCAGCTAGTCTGTGTGTTTTGATAGGGTAATTGAGACCTTTGATATTTAGACTGATTATAGAAAGGTGTGTCATACTGTTCTTGTCATATTGTTGATTGTTTAATGTTTGTTATTTTCTTAGTCCTCATTTGTTTAACAACTTTCTTAGAATATTTCTGGCCTACCTACCTTGAGTAAGTTTTTGGATATGTGTTACCTCAGCTTGGCTAGTTTTGGATCAGCTAGGTAATGCTTCAAGTTTAGTCATGAAAATACTCAGTACTGATTTATGAGTGGGGTTACTGCATTGGTCCCTGTTCACCTAGTGGGTGTACAATCTCTGATTTCACAAGCATCTCATTCTGTGTGAGATGTCCAGGGTCAGTAAAGTGTGGCTTCTGACCTGAGGAGTAGGCAGGAGTTCCAGTGGGGTATTTTGCTTATAGTCATGGAGGTTGAAGTGCCATGGGCCATCAAGGGTATAGTTCTGATCTGGTGAGCAGACAAGTGCTTTGCACGTCCTAGGTGTCACTGAAGGTGTATGGTCTCTGACCTAGGGGCTGGGTAGCACTCCATAGGATCCTGTGCTTGGTCTGAAGTGGGAGTCGGAATGCTGGGCATTGGTGGGGTTGTAGTCTCTGACCTGGAGAATGTGATCTTTTTGATGTGTTATTAAGTTTGATTTGTTGGTATTTTATTGAGATTTTTGTTCATCAATTAAATTTGCCTATAATTTTGTTGTTGTTATATCTTTACCCCATATCTCCAGCCCTGGTTCTATTCTTATACATCTTTTGTAGTGTTTGATCGTATTTTATAATGTTAAAAATGGGAAAAGATCTAATATTGATTCTGTGTGTTTTTAACTATCTACAATAGAGCCAGTGAGATTTCTCATTGGGTAAAGGCACTTATAAGTCAGGCCTCAAGATTCAAGTTTGATCCCCAGAAACCACATGGTAGAAGGAAAGAACCAATTCCAAAGAACTGTCCTCTTACCTCCACATGTGTGCTGTAGCTCATGCATGTGTGCACATATGTACACACATATACACATACATATAAATGAATGTGATTAAACATTTTTAATTAAAAATATCTATAATAACTCCCAATTATTGTATGGCATGATACTTTAGCTAAGATATATATATTTTCTTCTTCAGGGTGTGGTAAACATGAAACCAAGAATCAGTGCCTTTTTGTTTTTTATTGCTAAGGAAATTGTCAAAAGCGACTGATAAGGTTTTTTACAGTATAGCTTAGGAACGTATTTTTCCTCTAGTTTTTGCTCTCAAACAAAATCTTCCAGTTACCAATCATGTGATAGTTACTTTGGTCTCTTCAGAGAATTTAGCCTGTTGTGCAGGAACTATTTAATTCTAATCAAAGAATCTATATGTATAGGTGGCTTATGACTATGATAATGAATTACACTTATATCCTATGCAATCTATGCTACACTGGGATACTATTTCTTTTTTCTTTTTTATTTTATTTTTTTGGTTTTTCAAGACAGGGTTTCTCTGTGTAGCTTTGTACCTTTCCTGGAACTCACTTGGTAGCCCAGGCTGGCCTCGAACTCACAGAGATCCGCCTGGCTCTGCCTCCCGAGGGCTGGGATTAAAGGTGTGCGCCACCACCGCCCAGCCGGGATACTATTTCTTATGTGGGCATATAAACATGTACTTGTCTATGAACCCTAACTTACCCTCCATATTCAGGAGAGGGTAGAATCTTTTAGATATCTAAACTCATTGTCTTTCTAGTAGATTATATAGCCTTCAAAAGGCTGTTTAAAAGTTTCCAGAGCAAAGCTAGCATTGATTTTTTTGGGGAACTTTTAGGATTCATGACTGATTCTCTTTCCTGTATACTCTCCAAACTGTAATTCCCACACTGGCTAATATAACTAGAAAGGGGGCTCAAACTTCTAAGAGTATTGTAAGATATAAATAATACCATGTCTGCTCTTGAAGCTCAACAAACTAACATAGTTATATTGTCATTTAGCTCTTTAGTCCCAACGTAAGCAGCTAAGAAGGAATTTGGTCTGTATCAAATACTTTTTATTATATGTGTATAAAATTTCCTAGTAAAGTAGGATAATCTGTAAGTAGGTGAAATGAAAAAAATGGGATCTCTAAATTACAGATGGATACTGTGACAATTTTCATTGCCTATGTTTTGTAATTTAGATACATGATTTAGAAACCAATTACAAAGGCTAATAGTTTTGTTTCCCATGGCTCTCTTACCAATAGCAGCCTACAGATTTGATACAATCCTTACAAAACTCCAGTGACATTCTTTCAGAACAAGAAAAAACACTTAAAATTCATATATAAACTAAAAAAATCCAAAATACTCAAAGTAATCCTAAGCAGAAAGAACAATGCTGGAGGTACCACAATATCTAAGTTCAAATTAAACTACAGATCCATAAAGACAAGACATTATAGTACTGGCACATGAATTCATACTCAAGTTAAATAGAAATAGAAGACCTAGAAATAAATGTACACACCTACAGCTTTCTAGTTGTTTTTTTTTTTTTTATAAAGGTGGTGTTAGGGTTACTATTGCTGTGATAAAACACCATGACCAAGGAAACTTGGGGAAGAAAGTGTTAATTCAGCTTATACTTCCACATCAAAGTTCATAATCACAGTCAAGACAGAGACCCAAACAGCACAGGATCCTGGAGGTAGGAGCCAACGCAGAGGCCATGGAGGGGTGCTGCTTACTGCCTTATTTATCATGGCTTGCTCAGCCTGCTTTCTTATAGAACCCAGGATCATAAGCTCAGGGATGGCACCACCCACAATGGGCTGGGCCTTCCCAAATCAATCACCAATTAAACAAATGTCCTATTGGTTTGCTGACATCTCTACCTAAAGGAGGCATTTTCTCAATTGAGGCTCCCTTCTCTTTGACGTCTCTAGATTGTGCCAAAATGACATAAAACTAGCTAGTACAGGTGTCAAAAATGCATGCTAGACAAAGACAGCCTCAACAAATGTTGCTGACAAAACTGGCTATTTATATGCCAAACAATGAAATTGCATCCCTATATCTCAACTAAAACTGGATCAGAGACTTCAATATAAAAGCCCAAACAGTAAAACTGTTAGACTAAAACAGTGAAACACTTTGAGTGAAACACAGTCATATATGCATGGCATTCCCTGGGAACCCAGAGGCCACTCCAGCCAGGGAAGCAGGTAGGCTAACTGCAGATCTTCACCTCTCCTTCTGCTCCTCCAAATACAATCCCTCAGGCTTATCCCCAGCTAATATCCCTTCCATTACCCCGCCCACCTCACCCTCAGTTTGCTCATGTAGATCTCATCTATTTTTTCTTCGCTGGGCGATCCATGCATCCCTTCTAGGGTCCTCCTTGCTAGCTAGCCTCCCTGGAGCTGTGGGTTGCAGTCTGGTTATCCTTTGCTTTACCTCTAGTATCCACTTATGCGTGAGTACATACCATGTTTGTCCTTCTGAGTCTGGGTTACCTCACTCAGGATGATATTTTCTAGTTCCATCCATTTGCCTGCAAATTTCATGATATCATTGATTTTTACTGCTGAGTAGTACTCCATTGTGTATAGTGCCACATTTTCTTTATCCATTCTTTGGTTGAGGGGCATCTAGGTTGTTTCTAGGTTCTGGCTATGACGAATAATGCTCCTATGAACATAGCTGAGCATGTGTCCTTGTGGTATGATTGAGCATTCTTTGGGGATATGCCCAAGAGTGGTATAGCTGGGTCTTGAGGTAGATCGATTCCCAATTTTCTGAGAAAGCGTCATACTGATTTCCAAAGTGGCTGTGTAAGTATGCACTCCCACCAACAGTGGAGGAGTGTTTCCTTTGCTCTGCATCCTCTCCAACATAGACTGTCATCAGTGTTTTTGATCATAGCCATTCTGACAGGTGTAAGATGGTATCTTAGAGTTGTTTTGATTTGCATTTCCCTGATGACTAAGGATATTGAACAATTCCTTAAATGTCTTTCAGCCATTTGAGATTCTTCTGTTGAGAATTCTGTTTAGCTCTGTAGCCCATTTTTTAATTGAATTGTTCGGTATTTTGATGTCTAGTTTCTTGAATTCTTTATATATTTTGAAGATCAACCCTCTGTCAGATGTGGGGTTGGTGAGAATCTTTTCCCATTCTGTAGGCTGTCATTTTGTTTTATTGACAGTGTCCTTTGCCCTACAAAAGCTTCTCAGTTTTAGGAGTTCCCATTGATTGATTGTTTCTCTCAGTATCTGTGCTACTCGTGTTATATTTAGAAAGTGATCTCCTATGCCAATGCGTTCAAGACTACTTCCTACTTTCTCTTCTGTCAAGTTCACTGTAACTGGATTTATGTTGAGGTCTTTGATCCACTTGGACTTGAGTTTCGTGCATGGCAACAGATATGGATCTATTTGCAATCTTCTACATGCTGACATCCTGTTATGCCAGCAACATTTGTTGAGGATGCTTTCTTGAAAAACTCCAATCTTAAGAAGATAACCACATCCAAGAAACACACAAGGAATAAATAAATCCAGACCAGCAAATCAAAAGACGGCATACACACACCATCACCACTACCACCACCTCCACCATCACCAAAATAACAGAAATCAATAAACAATGTTCATTGATATCATTCTTCCCAATTTCCCAATAAAAAAGACACAGAATAACAGAATGGATGGGAAAACAGGATCCATAATTCTGTTGCATCCAACAAACACACTTTAACCTCAAGGATAGACATCACCTCAGGGTAAAGGATTGGAAAAAGATTCCAAACAGATTGGATTCCAGGTCCATTCCAAGCAACAGGACCTGGGGAACAAGCTGGTGTGGCCATTATAGACTTCAAACCAAAACTAATCAGAAGAGATAGGGAAGGACTAATTCTTATCAAAGGAAAAATCTACCAACATGAAATTGCAATTCTTAACATCTATGCCCAAACACAAGGGCAGCCAAGTTCATAAAAGAAAGACTACTACAGCTTAAATCACATATTGACCCTCACACAATGGTAGCCTATTGCTGTTGCCAATAGAGAGGTCATGCAGACAAAAACTAAACAGAGAAATGCTGGAGTTAACTGAGTTATAAACCAAATGGACCTAACAGATATTTACAGAACATTTCACCCAAACACAAAAGAATATACCTTCTTCCCACCTCATAGAACTTTCTCCAAAATTGACCACTTACTCTGTCACAAAGCAAGTCTCAATAGTTACAAGGAAATTGAAATAACTCCCTGCATCCTATCTGACCACCACAAATTAAAGCTGGATGTCAACAACAACAGAAACAACAGAAAGCTTACAAACTCATGGAAATGGAACAACTCTACTGAATGAAAAATGGGTCAAGACAGAAATTAAGAAAGAAATGAAAGTCTTTCTAGAATTGAATGGAATGTATAGACAACATACCCAAACTTATGGGACACAATGAAAGCGGTTCTAAGAGGCAAGTTCATAACATTAAGTGCCAACATAAAATACTTGGAAAGATCTCATACTAGCAACTTAACAGCACGGCTGAAAGCTCTGGAACAAAAAGAAGAAACCATACCCAAAAGGAGTAGATGGCAAGAAATAATAAAATTCAGGACTGAAAATCAATAAAACACAAACAAACAAACAAACAAACAAAAAACCAAAGAATTAATAAAACAAAGAGTTGGTTCTTTGAGAAAATAAATAAGATGGATAAACTCTTATCCACATCAACTAAATGGTGGAGAGAGATTATCCAAATAAACAAAATTAGAAATAAAAAGGGGGAACATAACAAAAGACAGCAAAAAAATCCAGAGAATTATAAGGACATACTTTAGAAACCTGTACTCCACCAAATTAGAAAATATGGATGATTTTCTCAATGCATACTACTTGCCAAACTTAAACCAAGAACTGTAACACAAAGCTTAAAAAGTCTTACTAAATAAAAAACACGGAGCCAAATATAGGGGTGAAAGCCTTAGATCAGGGAAATAGGGAAAGCCACCAGCCAATCTTACCTCACCAACTCTGGAGCTTACTTCCTGTCTACCCAGGCTTTACATGCCTTGCTTTTCTGCCCTCTCATTAGCTCTCTTAGCCCAGCTACCTCAATTCCTCTTCCTACACAGCTCTGTCACTTTCTGTCTGTCTGTACAGACCTCCAGGTCTCTACGGTTGGTACTGGGATTAAAGACGTGTGTCATCATGCTTGGCTCTGTTCCCTAGTGTGGCCTTGAACACACAGAGACCTGCCTGCTAAGGGATTAAGGGAGTGTGCTGCCTGACTTTTGTGTTTACTATAGTGGCTGGCTTTCCTCTGATCTCCAGGCAAGTTTTATTTTATTAATGCACAAATAAAATATCACCACAAAGAACGGATAAGCAAATTAAACAGACTCAACTCCAGGTGAAAACCCCAGAGAAGTGGCAATTAAAAGTCTCCCAAGCTAAGAAAACTCAGTGCAAGATGGATTCAGCACAGAGTTCTACCAAACATTCAAAGAAGAATTAATGACAACACTCCTGAAATTATTCCACAAATTTGAAACAGAAAGGACACTGCCTAATTCTTTTTAAGAGGCCACAATTACCTTTACACCTAAACCACATTAAGATCCAACAAAGGCCCTGTGGCGGTGGCGCATGCATTTAATCCCAGCACTCGGGAGGCAGAGCCAGGTGGATCTCTGTGAGTTCGAGGCCAGCCTGGTCTACAGAGTGAGATCCAGGACAGGAACCAAAACTACACAGATAAACCATGTCTCAAAAAAAAAAAAGAATCCAACAAAGAAAGAAATCACAGACCAATTTTTTTTATGAACATAGATGTAAAAATTCTCAATAAAATAAATTCAAACTGAATTCAAGAATGCATCAAAAATCATACTTCATGGTCAAGTAGGTTTCATGCCAGAGATGCAGGGGTGGTTCAACATATGTAAATTGATAAATATAATCAATAATAATTAATCTGTCCATTTAAATTAAATAAAAAGACCTGGAGAGATTAGGGATACAAGGGATATACCTCAACATAATAAAGGCAGTTTACAGCAAGCCCATAGCCCATATCAACCTAAACAAAGATAAAGTCAAAGCATTTCCACTAAAATCAGGAACAAGACAAGATTGTTCACTCTCTCCGTATCTATTCAATATAGTACTCGAAGTCTTAGCTAGAGTGAAAAGACAACTAAAGGAGATAAGGAGGATACAAATCGGAAAGGAAGAAGTCAAAGTATCTTTACTTGCACATGATATGATAGCATACATAAGTAACACTAAAAATACCACTGGGAACTCCTATAGGTAATAAACACTTTCAGTAAAGTAGCTGGATACAAAATTAACTCACAAAAATCAGTAGCTCCTCTATATACAAATGAAAATCAGACTGAGAAAGAAATCAGGGAAACAACACATTTTACAATAGCTTCAAATAATACAAAATATCTTGGGGTAACTCTAACCAAGCAAGTGAAAGACTTGTGTGATAAAAACTTCAAGTAGAAATATATGAACTTGTGTAGGGATAAGTTCAGGTAATAGAGAGGAAGTGGAGGGCAGAAATAGGGGGAGCTAGATAAGATCATATTTTCTTGTATATGTGTATGGGATTATGAAAAATGTTAAAGTGAAATATAAAAAATAAGTAAAATAAAATTATGGATCCAAATAAAATTAGGACTAGGGTAAAGAAAAATAAAATTATATTAAAATTCATTGTGACTTTTAAAAAAAAAAGACCTGAGATTCAGATGTGCTGGGTCTCTTGGTTCCTTGTGATCCTGGATGCTGGATGGTAGATTGATCAGAGTTCTCCAAGGAACACTGCTGGACTGAACGCCACCTCTTCTAGATCCTGTAACCAACACCTTTAATGGCTGTAAGTTACCCCAAAATAAACCTCCTTTTTAACTATGAAAAAATACTTCAAATCATTGAAGAAAGAAATTGAAGAAGAGATCAGAAGATGGAAAGATCTACCATGCTCATGTATCAAAGGATTAACATAGTAAAAATGGCCATCCTACCAAAAGCAATCTATAGACTCAATGCAATCCCCATCAAAATTCCAACAGAATTCTTCACAAATCTTGAAAGGACAATTTTTAGCTTCACATGGAAATGGAAAAAAAACCCCCTGGGATAGCTAAAACAATCCTTAATTGCAGCTAGAGTTTTCCTGCCTTGCCCACAGTCAGGACAAATCTTTGTCACTCGTCAGTCCCACAGACCCAACCAAGTAAGTACAGAGACTTATATTGGTTACAAACTGTATGGCCGTGGCAGGCTTCTTGCTAACTGTTCTTACAGCTTAAATTAATCCATTTCCATAAATCTATACCTTGCCACGTGGCTCGTGGCTTACCGGCATCTTCACATGTGGCTTGTCATGGTGGCGGCTGGCAGTGTCTCCCCCACCCAGCTTCCTGTTCTCTCCTTTCTCCTCTCTGTTAGTCCTGCCTATACTTCCTGCCTGGCCACTGGCCAATCAGTGATTTATTTATTGACCAATCAGCAACACATTTGACATACAGACCATCCCACAGCACTTAATAATAAAAGAATTGCTGGAGGTATCACCATCTCTGATTTCAAGTGGCACCATAGAGCTATTGTAATTAAAGCAGCATGGTATTGGCACAAAATAGACAGGTTTATAAACTGAATCAAATTGAAGATACAGACATAAATCCGCTCACCAATGGACACCTGAGTTTTTTTTATAAAGGAGCAAGAAATAGACAATGGAGAAAAGGCAGTATCTTTAATAACTTGTGTTGGTCAAACTGAATGGCTACACTTAGAAGAATCCAAATAGACCCATAGGTATCACCTTCACACAGCTCAATTCCTATTGGATCAAAAACCTTAACATAAAACCTGATAGAAGAGAAAGTGGGGAATACCCTTGAACTCATTGGCACTGGAAACGTCTTCTGAACAGAACACTGTTGTTACTGGCACTAATTAACAATTAATAAACAGGACTTCATGATACTGAAAAGCTTCTGCATGGCAAAGGACACTGTCATTCAGACAAAGCAAAACGCAGAAAGTGTGTCACTAAGGAGAGGGCAGGAGACTGAGAGAGGAGGACAAAACAAACAAAATCCAAAGCATGTATGAAATTGCCATAATGAAACTGATTACTTTGTATACTAATCCATAAAAACAATAAAAATAATTTTATTTATGACAATTACCTATTCTGCAGTTGGCTGACTTATCCTGTCCAAAGTCTTAAATGCTACATGTGTCCACTATGATAACAGAAAAGCCAGCAAATGATCCTATAGCAGGAGCAGGAAAGACCGACCTTGAATCAACTCCAGGAGACATTCAAGGGGATAGCCTTCTGATCTTAATTAGCTAAATCTTGGAAATGGTAAAATCTTGATACCCTAATGTCCTATGGTCTGACTTTGTCCTTCAATCAAAGTGGCAGCAAGCCAGAAGGAAGAGAGCAGCTACTGACATCCAGAAACTGTTCTAGCTCTAAGGCCACACTGTTCTTTTACTAGACATAAATAATTCTGCTAACTTTTGAATCTACTTTGATATTATAATAAAACAAGACATAGCTTATAAGTAACAGAAATGTGCTTTTCACAGTTCTGGTGGCTGGAAATACTGATAGGAAGGTACTGGAATATTTGGTATCTAGTAATGGCAGGCTTACTGGTTTGTAACGGGCCATTTTTTTGGTGTATCCTTACACTGTAAAAAGGGCAAGCAGAATTTCCTGGTGTATTATCTATAAGGGAACAAATTCCATTCATGAAGGCCCTATGCTATGAGCTAACTACCTCCCAAAGACTTCACCTAAATTGGCATGTTGGGAATTAGGATTCTAACATACAAATTTTAGGGGCCACAGATACTAAGTCCAAGACAGAGCTATTGTTATAAGCTCATGTGTTTGCAGATAGATTCATAGTTACAAACATAAATGCATACATATACCAGGGAATTAAGCGAAAGGTAGAAGCATAAAATAAAATAAAAATCTATGAATCTATTCTGATAAATTAAACAAGTGAGTAAATAAATACAGGCTAAGGGAAAACTTTTTGCTTTAGTAAACTGTTGACTAATAAACATAGACAAATAATGAAATTCTAAAATCACTGTTTGGAACCTACTATGACCTTAAAGTGGATCATCAATGGATACTAAAATGATTAGACAAAAAGTTGATGAGCAACAAGATTTTATATACTCAAACAGCTTCACAAAAGATACTTACAATGTTGAGAATTGCAGCTCAGAAGGGAGGAAGCAGGCAGACATATTAACCAAGCAATGAAAGTTACTAATGGGACAAAAGTGTTCCTTCTGAAAAAACAACGAGGACACAGCATTTCTTATGTGATACTCCAGAGGAACATGAATCTACTTGCAAATAAGCAAATAAGTGAAAACTGTTTGTGTCCCCCGACAAAGGAAGCCTCATGTGGCTGTATGGAACCTCAAAAGAAGTAAATAAGGCTAAATAGTGTCATAAGAGGGTCCTGATTTAATAAGATCACAGGCCTAATAAAATGAGATACCAGAGAACACTCTCTCTCTCTCTCTCTCTCTCTCTCTCTCTCTCTCTCTCTCTCTCTCTCTCTTTCTATTTGTCTGTCTTAGTCACTGATCTATTGCTGTGAAGAGACACCATGACCAAAGCGACTCATAAAAAACAAAACAAAACATTTAATTGGGGTGGCTTACAGTTTCAGATGTTTAGTCCATTATCATCCTGGCAGGAGGCAGGCAGGTGCTGGAGCAATAGCTGAGAGTTCTACATCAGGATCTGCAGGCAGCAGGAAGAAAGAGCCATAAGGCCTGGTTTGGTCTTTTGAAACACTCAAAGCCCACCCCCAGTGACACCCTTTCCCCAACAAGACCACACCTCCTAATCCTTTCAAATACTGCCACTCCTTGGTGACTAAGTATTCAAATCTATGAGCCTGTGGGGGCCATTCTCATTCAAACCACTATACTATTTGTCTTTCTCTTTTTAAAACACACACACACACACACACACACACACACACACACACACACACACGCCATGTCACATGTGTGGAGAATGTGTTGAGGTAATTCCACTGGAGAATACGAGGACACTCTTAAAGCCTGGAAAGCTGAAATCAAGCAGCTCTGAGCTTCACTGTCTTTTATGCACAAAACTCACATCATGGTTGACACAATTTGATTAGCAAGAAAAGTTAGCAAGAAGCAAAACTACAGAAGCTGTAAAGCAATGTAAAGTTAGTACATTTAGGGACTTTCCTGGATCCTGGAACTATGGACTAGGTCTTTGATAGATTAGGTCTTTGCTCTTGTTTCGGCAGGTGTTAGGGCCTTATGTGCTGGATTCTAAGGTCAGAATGGTGCCTCCAACATGGCATCAAATGTGCTTAGGCCTCAGGGCCTGTTACAAGAATGCAAACTGTGGAAATCAGTTCTCTCCTTCTATCATGTGGTTCCTGGGATCAAACTCATGTCATCAAACTGGGTGCCAGACATTACCCGCTGTGCCATCTCACCAACTCAAGACACATGGTTTCTTTTTTTCTTTTTTTAAAACGTTTTATAAAATTTTTATTGACAAATAATTCACATAGTATACAATTTGCCTGTTTGTACAATTTGATAGACTTTAGTCCAGCATCCTCATAGGCCCATGACACCATCACCACTTTCTATTTTAGAACATCGCTGTCTTCAATTTCATACACAAATATAATGTATGGTGATTACATTCCACCTTATTTTTTAAATGAACATAATATTTGCAATCGTAACCATTTTTAAGTTCACAATTCAGTGGCATGAATTACATTTAAGATATTAATTGCACTCATGATATTCATTAATTACACTTATGATATTAATTACATTTATGGTATTCATTGATTACCTTTGCAGTATTCATTCAATAACTATATTTATGATACGATTTATTACATTCATGATATTATGTCCTGATACTACTGTCCATTTGTGGAGCTTTTCCATCACACAAAACAGAAACTCTGTACTTAGGAAATCATTGCTCTATATTCCTTTCTTCTCTATCTTGAGATATCATCTAATCTTTCTGTCTCTATGAATTTGTATATGCTATATATTTCATGTAATACAATTCTGTAGTACTTGTCCTTTTTTAATGTAAAAACATTTTATGTATAACTGCAGGAGAAATAATACACAGACAACTTGAATATAAAAACAGGTTATAATTCAAAAGTCCAGGGTTATTTGAAACTGGAAAATATTTTCTTTGTAGAAAATAGTAAAAATGATAACATTTTCCAATAAGCCCTTTTAAGCCAAATAATAGCTGAATTATACATATAAATATTGATTAGATTCTGGGATATAGAAGAAACCTATCTTCATCTGTTCAGAGAGCTGTTTTACTTAAGCTGTATGAGATTCCTATTCATCTTCCACTTCACTGTTTGATGTACAGCAGATATTTTTCTATAGGCTAATCCATAGTCTAAAAAGATTTTAGCCTCCCCTCCTGAAAGTACAGCCAGCATATTCTTTCATCAGCTTGATATGGTACAAATTCTAATCCTAATAGTGAAATAGGTTAGAGGACTGATCTCCAAAGTATATAAAGAACTCGAGAAACTAGATATCAAAATACCAAACAATCCAATTAAAAAATGGGCTACAGAGCTAAACAGAATTCTCAACAGAAGAATCTCAAATGGCTGAAAGACATTTAAGGAAATGCTCAACAAAGAGAAGTGCAAATCAAAATGACTCTGAGATACCACCTTACACCTGTCAGAATGGCTATGATCAAAAAAACTAATGACAGTCTATGTTGGAGAGGATGTGGAACAAGGGGAACACTCCTCCACTGTTGGTGGGAGTGCAAACTTGTACAACCACTGTGGAAATCAATATGGTGCTTTCTCAGAAAACTGGGAATCGATCTACCTCAAGACCCAGCCATATCACTCTTGGGCATATCCCCAAGGAATGGTCAATCATACCACAAGGATACATGCTCAACTATGTTCACAGCAGCATTATTCATAATAGCTAGAACCTGGAAACAACCTGGATGCCCCTCAACCGAAGAATGGATTAAGAAAATGTGGTACATATACACAATGGAGTACTACTGAGCAGAGAAAAACGATGATATCATGAAATTTGCAGGCAAAAGGATGGAACTAGAAAATATCATCCTGAGTGAGGTAACCCAGACTCAGAAGGACAAACACGGTATGTACTCATTCATAAGTGGATACTAGATGTAAAGCAAAGGACAATCAGACTGCAACCCACAGATCTAGGGAGGCTACCTAGCAGGGAAGACCCTAGGATGGCTGTGACTTATAATAAGTTTTGGTTTTGCCCTATCACTGGACATATGGTTTCTATTCACATTTAGATCTCAGATCTGTTTGGGATTTATCCTTGTGCCAGCTAATTTTCCACTTGACACAAACTAGAGTCACTTGAGAAGAGGGAATCTTAATTGAGGAATTGCCTCCATCAGATTGTCCTGTGGGCATAACTGAACAGCTATCTCTCACCTTAATCTGTACCTTAATCTACTGCTTTCTGTTCCTGCAAGCACTAGCTCAGCTACCGCTGCTAAAGGTAGCTTTAACTAAATCTCGATCATCCTATTTATAAATAAAGCTAGAGATTCAAAGGCTGGGGTGAAAACCTGCTAGCTCAGAGAGGTTGAGTAGCACCTAGCTAACCTTCTCTCCTTGCTGGCGTCTCCCCAAGAGTGTCCTTTCATTCCACCAAACAAAAAAGAAAGCGTCGCCACTCCAAATCCCTCCCTTCTGGTATGTCTCTCTATCTCTTCCAGATGCCCTCTGATGCTCTATGATTACTTTCTGTTAACTAGTTGCTAACTCAGCCTCCTGACCCACCCAACGTTAATTTTATTTAATTAATGCAAATGCAAACTCAAGGTTCACAGTATGATCGAATATTCCTCAACAACTGTGGGCTGGGGAGGTGATGACCTAAGGTAGTCATCAGTCCACAAGGGGTGCCTCAGTAGTACCAATATTTCGCCAGGAACCTGGGAAGTTCCTGGAAAGCTGCTGGTCCCTATTACACGATGAAATCTTGGAATCTATGATTCTGCTGTCATTGAAGGAATCAGCAGTGGCAGCAACCAGACATCAACTCAGAGGCAAGACGGAAGGCCAAATGAGCAAAAGGCGAGCATAAACTTCCTTCTGAGTAACCCTTTTATCTGGCCTCCTACCAGAAGGTGCTGCCCCTAATCCGAATGGGCCTTCCCACATAATCAGGACAATTCTTCAGGAGTGGCTCCCTACTCAGGTGATAGTAATTTGTGTCAAGCTGACATTAAAACCAACCATAATACTAGGTCAATCCTTCTGCACGGTGTGGAAAATGGATCAAGCTTTGTCCCCCATCCCCACCCCCACATTAAGTCTGAACATCATTTACTGAAAAAGTTTTGCAGGAGTAGCTTGAAATGGTTTGTGTGTACACTAAATTTCTGTATGTGCTTGCATATTTCTCTGAACTTGCTATTCTTTATGTTTTGCTTTTCGTCTCCTCATGTGCCAGTAGCACAAGGTTTTATTTTCTTAAGTAGTATATAACTTCAATTTTAAGGGCTTTATAGTATATTTAAATGTCTTGTAGGATTTGTATTTCTCATTCTCTCTCTCTCTCTCTCTCTCTCTCTCTCTCTCTCTCTCTCTCTCTCTCTCTTTCTCTCTCTCTCTCTCTCTCTCTCTCTCTCTCTCTCTCTCTCTCTCTCTTCCCCCATCCTTCTCTTTTTTGACCAAAAGTATCTACTGAATGCATATCAATTTTCACCGATTGCTAAGTAGAAAATTTGAAAATTTAACCACATTAAGTCAGGTATGCTCTGTATTTTAATTTGAGGGGAGGTTGATTTACATCTTTTTAAATATTTTTAAACTTTATTCTCAACAGGTAATGGGACCAATGATTTCTTCATTATCACAAAGCACCTCTACATTCTGAGGAGCTAGCTCAAAATGAAAACTGGAAGGTCCCTTCTTTAAAATTATTGGTAATGTCAAGACCTCCAACAATAAAGTTTTAAACCACTATGAGGCATTTCTAAGTCTGGAGCCCTGTGTAAATGTGTGGCTCATACACCTGGGGAACTGCCCTGGTTATCTGTGATATAAAGAAATCACTCCTTTTCTTTGTCTTCAGACTAACGGAATTACATCTTTACAGTGTTTGGTCATCCTATACAGGAAAGGAGTCATGTTTGATGAGTTCATTGCATTAATGTTCAGGATGCTGTAGAATAAACAACAGAATTTCATTTTTTACACTTTTAGAGTCTAAGAAGCCCAAGTTTAAAGTTCTGATGAATTTTGTACCTGATGGGGGCTCAGTTTCTGGTTTACAGATGGTGCCTTTTCACTGTGACTTCTTGTGATGGAAGGGTAAAGGAAACTTTGTTGAAGGGCAGAATCCCAAACACCCACTACTGTGCTCATGGATTAAAGACTTCTCTACAGGTCCCAGCTCCTAAGACTGTCACCTCAAGGGGAAATATTTCTTTTTTTCTGGTTGAAAAAGATTTTTTTTCGTAGACTATATTTTGATCAAGGTTTCCCCTCACCCAACCCCTCACAGATCTTTCCCACATCCCCATTCACCCAACTTCACAGTCCTTCTTTCTCTCGCTTTAGAAAACAGAGGCAAGCAAAAAAGCACAAATTAAAAACACACGAAGAGAAAGCACAAGAAACACATATACTGATACACACACACACACACACACACACACACACACACACACACACACACACAGAGAGAGAGAGAGAGAGAGAGAGAGAGAGAGAGAGAGAGAGAGAGAGAGAGAGAGAGATATCAGAAAAATACCATAATATGCAAGCAAATGACCAGTAAAAAAAATGCCCAAAGAAACATGAGGCAAATGTCTATAAAAATACCTTAGGGTTTGTTTTGTGTTGGCCATCTACTGATAGATATGGGACCTACCTTAAGTGTGATTTATGTGTCCACTGGAGAAAACTAATTTTTCCTTTGCAAGTCAATTGGAGAAAGCTTCCCATATTAAAGATAGGAGCCTGTGTCCACATCACCCTGTTAGTGCTGGGACTTGAGGGCAACTGTTTCAATAGATGAATTTTGGAAGGACACAGACACTCAGACCACAACATCAGTGTTTTGAATATTCTATTGTTTATATTGAACAAGAAATGTAAGATTTGGGTTCTATCATGGGAAATCAATATTTATAATACACAATGTGAACAGGGCACTAAAATGCTTAAACTACTTCAGGTAATAAAGATTTATCACATTTAAAACTCTCAGATAAAATTTATATCATGGGGTTGGGGATTTAGCTCAGTGGTGGAGCGCTTGCCTAGCAAGCACAAGGCCCTGGGTTCGGTCCTCAGCTCTGGAAAAATTAAAAATTAAAAAAAAATTATACTAGCCTAATATTGAACCAATAAGGAGGTACATTATCCATTTATTCGGAAGATAATAAGAGTGCTTCATAGAAGTTATGTTGACACAATCAGAAAGCCATTTGAGATTCAAGGCTATCTGTATGTTGGAAAGAGACAGCATAGAATTGGGTGCAAATTCTGCCTTTGATATTAATTTTCTGTTTCTCAGACAGAGCTGGTGTGAACTGCATTTCTGTCTACAAAGGAAGAGAGATCAGCAAAGATCACTGGGAAACCGAGCAACAATATCTGCAAAGCATTTTACTGTAGCAAAAGAAAGACAGCAGTACACAATCCCAGAATATACTTAGCATGCACTTTCTGTGAACTAGGTCCTGTGCAAATGTTTTACACAGATGGTCTCATTAAAACCCTATAATTGCTTTCTTGTATGAATATGTCTAGTTTCCCCAGAAATAAAATTCTGAATCCTTTGTGTAGTATATGTATTGAATATAATTTGAATGCTCTCTTTATCTGTTTCAGGTAATAAATATTTCTCCACTCAATAAAAGGAAAGAAGACCAGTTGACAAGTGGGTGAGTCCCTTGCCTGCCAGCTGGACTGCCCTCACCCGCTGGATTCCATTTCCCCAAGACCTACTCTGCTGCCCAATCCCTCCCACCTCATCATCCGCCCTACGACCATCCCTTCCTCACAACTCTGGCAAACTCCAAAGGCCCAGGTATAGTCCATACCAGTTGGAAGAACAGGTGAGTGACCTGCCTCCCAGATGAGCTGCCCTACTCCCTAGACCCTGATGCCCAGGGCACATCCGTGGCTCTCCCCTTCACCCACAGTCTTGGCAGCTTTACTGGAGACCAGGCTGTTCCTAGTGATCCCAGGGAAGACACCTCCCACTACCCTCTAACACTCCTTAAAGCCTGCCCCAAACCCTGAGACTGTACTGTCTCCCCTGGACTCCATATTCCTGCCTACAACGTTAGAAGAAGATGGGCTTTACTGGATGCTAGGTCAGGCCTGATCTAGGGAGCCAAGGTAAGACTGCCCACCATCTGTCGAAACTCCTTAAAGCCTGCTCAACATCTCCCAACAGTACAACCTCTCCTGGGCTCCATACCCCAGCCCACAGCCCCAGCAGCTTTACCAGAGGCCAGGCTGGTCCTAGGGACCCAGATAAGACACTGCCCACTAACACTCATAAAACCTACCCAACAACCCAAGACTGCACCCCTACCCCTGGGCTCCATATTCTGGCCCACAACTTCAGAAGACTTTGGCTTTATCAGAGGTCGGGCTGGATCCCAAACCCCAGCAGATACAACCTAGTGGACCTAAAGACTTGCCAATCACCAGAACCCTCAGCCACTTACGCCAGAAGACCAGAGAGGAAATAGAAACCAAGGAACAAAATACCTATCCAACAAAGACAAAAGCATGAATCAACCTATGATCATTCTAAATCCAAATGCCTAAATGCCAGTGTAAGTCAATAACAGGAAGGGTAATATGGCACCACCAGAACCCAGCTATCCTATGGCAGCAAGACCTGAACATTCTATCACAGCTGAAGCACAAGAAAATGACCTTTAGAATAATTTTATGAAGAAGATAGAGTTCCTAAAAGATGAAATGAAAAAAAATCCCAAAAAGTTGAGTAAAAGACAAAAAATTGGAAGAAATCAATAAATCCCTCAAAGAAAACCAAGAAAAAAACAAACAGTTGAAGGAGATGGTTCAAGACCTGAAATGTAAATAGAAGCAATAAAGAAAACACAAACTGAGGGAATTCTGGAAATGGAAAATCTGGGTAGGCAAACAGGAATTACAGATGTAAGCATCACCAACAGAATACAAGAGATAGAAGAGAGAATCTCAGGCACTAAAGATACAATAGAGGAAATAGATTCATCAGTCAAAGATAATGTTAAATCTAAAAAAAATTCCTAATACAAAACATCCAGGAAATCTGGACACTATGAAAAGACCAAACCTAAGAAAAATAGGAATAGAAGAAGGAGCCGAATCCTAGCTCAAAGACCCAGAAAATATATTCAACAAAATCATAGAAGAAAATGTTCCCAATCTAAAGATGGGCATGCTTATAAAGGTACAAGAAGCTTACAGAACACCAAATAGACTGGATCAGAAAAACGTCCCCTCACCACATAATAGCCAAAACACTAAACATACATAATAAAGAAAGAATATTAAAAGCTGGAAAGGAAAAATGCCAAGTAACATATAGAGGCAAACATATCAGAATAACACTCGACTCCACAATGGAGACTCTAAAAGCTAGAAGAGCCTGGACAGACATCTTGCAGACTTTAATAGACCATGGATGCCAGCCCAGACCACTATACCCAGCAAAACTTTCTCTTTTTTTCATTTTTCTTTATTAAGAAATTTTCTACTCACTCTACATACCACCCACAGATCCCACCTCCTCCCTCCTCCCACCCCCAGCCCTTTCTCCCAAGCCACTCCACATCCCCACATCCCCCAAATCAAGGTCTCCCATGGGGAGTCAGCAGAGGCCAGCACGCTGAGCCCAGGCAGGTCCAAGTCCCTTCCCACTGCACCAAGGCTGTGCAAAGTGTCACACCACAGGCACCAGATTCCCAGAAGCCTGCCCATGCACCACGGACGGATCCCAATCCCCTTGCCTGGGTGCCCCCCAAACAGTTCGAGCCAAACAACCATCTTCCGTATCCAGGGCCTAGTCCAGTCCCATGGGGGCTCCACAGCCACCAGTCCACAGTTCATGGGCTTCCACTACTGTGGCAGGTTATCTCCCCAGCAAAACTTTCAATCACCATAATGGAGAAAACAAGATATTCCACGAGAAAACCAGATTTAAACAATACCTATCCACAAAGTCAGCCATACAGAAGGTACTAGAAGGAAAACTCCAACCCAAGGAAGTTAGCTACACCCATGAAAATACAGGAAATAATTTCACACTAGCAAAACTCAAAGGGAAACACACACACACACACACACACACACACACACACACACACACACACACACACACTATCACCAACCAAAAATAATAGGAATTAAAAAATCACTGGTCATTAATATCTCTTAATATCAATGGACTCAATTTGCTAATAAAAAGATACAGGCTAAGAGAATGGATACGAAAACAGGATCCATCCTTCTGCTGCATACAAGAAACACTCCTCAACTTCAAAGACAGACACTGCCTCAGAGTAAAAGCTTGGGAAAAGACATTCAATCAAATGGATTTAAGAAACAAGCTGGTGCAGCTATCCTAATATCTAACAAAATAAACTTCAAACTAAAAAGACTTTAATCAAAGACTTTAATCAAAAAAGATGGAGAAGAACATTTCATATTCATGAAAGGAAAAATACACAAGATGAAATCCCAATTCTGAACATCTATGCCCCAAATATAAGGGCACCCACATTTGCAAAAGAAACATTACTAAAGCTTAAATTACACATTAAATCCCACACATTAATAGTGGGAAACTTCAACACCCTACTCACACCAATGGACAGATCTTCCAGACAGAAATTACAGAGAAATAATGGAACTAACAGATGTCATGACTCAAACGGACTTAATAGACATCTACAGAATATTTCACCAAACACAAAAGAATATACTTTCTTCTCAGCTCCTCATTGGACCTTCTCCAAAATTGACCACAGACTCGGTCACAAAGCAAGTCTCAACAGATACAAAAAAAATTGGAATAACCCCCTGTATCTTATCAGATCACCATGGAGTAACAATGGAGTTCAACAGCAACACAAACTACGGAAGTCCTGCAAACTCATGGAAACTGAACAATTCCCTAATGAATGGCTAAAGGAAGAAATAAAGAAATAAATAAAAAACTTCCTAGAATTCAATGAAAATGAATGCACAACATTCTCAAACTTATGGGACACAATGAAAGCAGTGCTAAGAGGAAAGTTCATAGAACTTAGTGTCTGCATAAAGAATTTGGAGAAGCGGGCGGTGGTGGCCCACGCCTTTAATCCCAGCACTTGGGAGGCAGAGGCAGGCAGATCTCTGTGAGTTCGAGGCCAGCCTGGGCTACAGAGTGAGTTCCAGCAAAGGCTTCAAAGCTACACAGAGAAACTTTGTCTTAAAATAAACCAAAAAAAGAGAAAGAATTTGGAGAAATCTTATACTAGCGACTTAAGAGCACACCTGAAAGCTCTAGAAGAAAAAAAAAGCAAACTCATCCAAGAAGAATAGACGCCAGGAAATAATCAAATTGAGGGCTGAAATCAGTAAAATAGAATCAAAGAGAACAATACAAAGAATCAATAAAACAAAATTGATTCTTTGGGAAAATCAACAAGATAGACAAACTCTTATCCAAACTAAATAAAAAGCAGAGAGAGAAATATCCAAATTAACAAAATCAGAAACAGAAAGGGGGCCATAACAACAGACACTGAAGAAACCCAGAGAATCATTAGGTCATACTTCAAAACCCTGTACTCCACAAATTGGAAAATATAAAAGAAATGGGCAATTTTCTTGATAGATACTACACACACCAAAATTAAAACAAGATCATATAAACAATTTAACAGACCTGCCAATAACTCCTTAGGAAATAGAATCAGTCATTAAAAGTCTCCCAACCAAAAAAAGCCCAGGGCCAGATGGTTTCAATGCAGAATTCTACCACACATTCAAAGGAGAGCTAATTCCAATACCCCTCAAATTGTTCCACACAATGGAAAAAGAAGGAACATTACCAAATTCTTTTTATGAGGCCACAGTCACCTTGATACCCAAACCACACAAAGACTCAAAAAAGAAAGATAATTATAGACCAATTTCCCTCATGAACATTAATGCAAAAATACTCAATAAAATACTGGCTAACCTGAATCCAAGAACACATGCAAAAGATCATCCACTATGATCAAGTAGGCTTCATCCCAAAGATACAGGGATGATTCAATATATGAAAATCTGTCAATGTAATCCACCATATAAACAAACTGAAAGAAAAAAAACCACATTATCCTCTCATTAGATGCTGAAAAAGCCTGTGACAAAATCCAACACCCCTTCATGATAAAGGTCTTAGAGAGATCAGGAATACAAGGAACATACCTAAATATAATAAAAGCAATATACAGAAAGCTGACAGCCAACAACAAACTAAATGGAGAGAAACTCAAAGTAATTCCTCTAAAATCAGGAGCAAGACAAGGCTTTCCACTCTCTCCATATCATTTCAATATAGTACTCGAAGTTCTAGCTAGAGCAGTAAGACAACAAAAGGAGACCAAGGGGATACAAATTGGAAAGAAGTCAAAAGTATCACTATTTGAAGATGATGTGATAGTATACATAAGCAAGCCCAAAGTTCTGCCAGGGACCTCCTACAGGTGATAGACACCTTTAGTGAAGTGGCAGGATACAAGATTAACTAAAAAAAATCACTAACCATCTTATATTCAAATGATAAATGGACTGAGAAAGAAACAACACTCTTCGCAATCGACACAATAATATAATATAATATACCTTGGAGTAGCTCTAACTAAGCAAGTGAAAGACCTGTATGACAAGAACTTCAAGTCTTTGTAGCAAGAAATTGGAGAAGATCTCAGGAGATGGAAATATAGCCCATGCTCATTGATTGGTAGGATTAACCTAGTAAAAATGGCCATTTTACCAAAAGCAATTTATAGATTCAATGCAATCCCCATACAAATTCCAACACAATTCTTTGCAGACTTTGAAAGAACATTACTCAACTTCATATGGAAAAACAAAAAAGCCCAGGATAGGTAAAACAATCCTGTACAATAAAAGAACTTCTGTAAGTATCACCATCCCTGATTTCAAGCTCTGCTACAGAGCTATAGTAATAAAAACCGCATGGTATTGGCATAAAAACAGACAGGTGGGTCAATGGATTGAGTCAAAGATCCAGACATAAATCCACATAACTGTGGACACCTGATTTTTGACAAAAGAAGCCAAAATTATACAATGGAAAAAACGAAGCATCGTCAACCAATGGTGCTGGTATAACTGGATATTGGCATGTAGAAGAATGCAAATAGATCCATATCTACTACCAAGTGTATCAAAGGTGCCAACATAAGTCCAGTTATACTTAATCTGATAGAAGAGAAAGTGGGAAATAGCCTTGAACACATTGGCACAGGAGAACACTTCCTGAATAGAACACCAGTAGCTCAGACATAAGATTGATAATTAATAAATGGAACCTCATGAAACTGAAAAGCTTCTATAAGGCAAAGAACACTGTCAATCAAATAAAATGGGATCCCATAGAATGGGAAAAGATATTCACCAACTCCACATCTGACAGAGGGCTAATTTCAAAAATATATAAAGAACTCCAGAAACTAGACATCAACAAACCAAATAATCCAATTAAAAAATGGAGTACAGATCTAAACACAGAATTCTCAACAGAAGAATTTCAAATGACTGAGAAACAAATAAATGTTCAACATCCTTAGTTATCAAGGAAATGGAAACCTAAATGACTCTGAGAATGGCTAAGATAAAAAACACATGCTGGAGAGGATGTGAAACAAGGGAAACATTCCTCCATCACTGGTGGAAGTGCAAACTTGTACAGTCACATTGGAAATCAGTATGGCGGTTTCTCAGAAAATCAGTAATCTATCTACCTCAAGACCCAGCTATACCACTCTTGGGCATATACCCAAGGGATTCTCAATCATACCACAAGGACACATGCTCAGCTATGTTCATAGCAGCATTATTCGTAATAGCCAGAACCTGGAAACAACCTAGATGCCCCTCAACCGAAGAATGGATAAAGAAAATGTGGTACATTTACACAATGGAGTATTACTCAACTATTTAAAAACAATGACATCATAAAATATGCAGGCAAATAGACGGAACTAGAGAAAATCATCCTGAGTGAGGTAACCCAGACTCAGAAAGACAAAGATGGTATTTATTCACTCATAAGTGAATATTAGCTGTAAAGTAAAGGATAACCAAGCTACAATCCACAGACCTAGAAAGGCTAGGTAACAAGGAGGGTCCAATGGTGGATGCATGCATCTCCCTGGGAAGGGGAGATAGAAGAGATCTCATAGGTGGACTAGAGGTGGCGTGGGGATGGGAACATGAGGGATTGGGTTTGGGGGGGTGGATGGATGGGGAGAGTACTGAAAGAGATGACTAGAAAGGGGGTCATTTCAGGGTCGTGTAGAAACCTGGTGCAAGGGAAACTCCCAGTAATCTACAAGGTTGATCCCAGCTAAGACTCAGCAATAGTGGATGCATAGCCTGAACTGGCCACCTCCTATGACCAGGCAAGACTTCCAGTGGAGGGTTTGGGACACCAACACAGACACACAACCTTTGACGTATAGACTGTGTGGGGGATAAAGGTGGTGCAGAGATTGTGGGAGTGGCCAACCAATGACTGGTCCAGCCTGAAACCCATGCCATGAGAGTGAGCCCACCACTGACACTGCCTGGAGTGCCAGAACCCACAGGCTGGATGGTCCAGAGACACAGGATAGAATCAAACACAACTAGAGAAAAAAAGTCAATGTAATGATGCCTAACAATATTCTGCTATACTCACAGATTAGAGACTACCCCAATTGTCATTAGAGAGGCTTCATCCAGCACCTGATGGAAACAGATGTAGAGAACCACAGCCAAACATTAGGCCAAGCTTGGGTAATCCTGCAGAAGAGGGGGAAGAAAGGATTGTAGGAGGCAGAGGGGTCAAGGACATCACAACAAAACCTACAGAAACAACTAACCTGGGCTCATAGGAACTCAGAGTCTAAACTGTACACCAGGGAGCCTACATGGGACTGAGTCAGGTCCTCTATTTATATGTGACAGTTGTGTAGCTTGGTCTGCTTGTGGGACTCCTAACTGTGGGAGCAGGCCTGTCCCTATTGCTTTGGCTGGCTTTTGAGAACCTATTCCTCATCCTGGGTTGTTTTTCCGAGCCTTAATGAATACAAAGGGAGGTACGTAGTCTTACTGCAACTTAATATGCCATGCTTTGTTGATATCCATGGGAGGCCTGCCCCTTTCTGAACAGAAACAGAGCAGTGGATTTGGGGGGTGGCAGAGGGGAAGTGGAGGGGCAGATGGGAGGAGATGAGGGAGGGGAGACTGTCGTCAGGGTGTAAAATAAATTTAATTTAAAAAAACCCCACAAAACAGGAAAGTAGCTAGTTCCCATATTGTGTTGCATGGAAGAAGACCGATGCTTAAATAGTGGGAATAATTTGCCGAAAGTCACAAAGCTGCAGTATCTTGGGTCTTCTAGGCCACCAAGTCCAAATTAACTGTATTTCTTATTTTTCAAAACAGCCATATAGAGACAAACTTGGCATAAAACAACTTTGATACATATTGGCCCTGGATTTGAACCTCAACACATTGGAACCTCAACACAAAAGAAAAGCTGGAGGTAGACTGAGCAAAGTTCTCTCCAGAGAACTGCATTTCACCTTTCCCAGACCCTGTAACCTATCCCTTTACTTGTAAGTTACCCTACAAAACAAACCTCCCTTTTAACTAAAAGAAAAGAAAGAAAAAGAAAAGTAAAACTTTACAGAAGGACATGTATTGAAGCATTATCAGGATACATATAGACCTAAGAAGCCATTATCATAGTCCAGGTAATGAAAATATTCATTAGCTCTAGCTCTTCTGTAATTTTTCTTTTTATTCTTTCTCTACGGCATTAATTTCATGGCTCAGGCAGCCACTGATATGTTTCTTCTAACTAAAGGTTTGTTTTCATTTCCTAGAACTTTATAAAAAAGGGACATATCATTTCACTGAAGGATGCTTTCTTGAGCTGTCTGGATTATTCTGAAAGTGTTCCATGTTGAAGCATGGCTGACAGCTCATTCCTTTATATTGGTGAGTACTGTCTCACTTTGTGGGTATTTGGCTTTTTATTTATGTACTGATAAAAGACATTTGTGTGTAAGCCAGGTCTTAGTTATCACAAACAAATGTGCCTGCAGTGGCCAGAAGAGGGTGATGGATCTCCTAGAGCTGGAGTTACATGTGGTTGTGAACCAACGAAGCGGTGCTAGAGACTGAACTCCAGTCCTCTGCAAGAGCAATAAGTGCTACTTAACCATGTAAGCCATCTTTGCAGCCCCTCAAATAAGTTTTAAGTAAGGGGAGAATTACTCCTTTTTCTGCCTTGAAATAACTGTTGTACATATTCCCACTAGATGAATACTACACTGAGTAAGCATATTTCATTACAAGTAGTACTTATTATTAGTCTGACAATAAATACTAGTAAACAATCTATTCGGATATTTCATTATCACTCAAACTTTGACTTATTGTTATAAACCAGACATCAAAATATAGCTTAGATAAATTTGATCACAAATAATATTTGTATTCATCTACCTTCTGCATTGCTGATGTTCCACAGCACAGTACTTTATGAAGAGTCAGAAGGAATGAAGAGCTAGAAGGGAGTTGTTAAAAGGTTCCAAACATTAAGAAATAATGAGAAAATCCAGGCCTGCTGACTTGTGTCTATAATATCAAGACTTGGGGAATGAAGGAAGGAGGATTAATGCAAGTTTGAGTTTCAGGCTACTTTGTGATGCAAAGTAGGACTCTGTTTCAAAAACACTAAAAAACAAACAAAAAGTAAATGCTATTGTTTTGATTTGATTAGTATATGCCGTGTGCACACTTTGAATTATCACCATACAAATGAGTATAGTGATTACACGTTAAAAATATATCTAAATACAGAGTTGTGGAGTCACACATCTACTGCTCAGGGATCACCGTGAAAGAGGGATCAGAAAGATTTTAAGAGACAGAGGATAAGGTACTTCACTGTGAGACTGTGTCTCCTAGAAATGTCAGAAGCTACACCCAGAAAGTCTCCCCAACATGACAGCCTAGACATTAGCTGAACACAACAATAGATGTGTGTGTGACAATAATAAATGAAAAATGAAGCCATGAATTTGAGAGAGAGCAAGGAGGGGGAGGGGTATATGGGAGGATATGAAAGGAGCAAAGGGGGAAATGATGTAATTAGTTTTATGCTAACTTGACACAAACTAAAATCATCTGAGAGGAGAGAACTTCAATTGAGAAAATGCCTCCATAAGATCAGGCTGTAGGCAAGACTGTAGGGCATTTTCTTAATTAGTGATTCATAGGGGAGGGCCCAGCCCATTGTGGGTGGTGCCATCCCTGGGCTGGTGGTCCTGGGTTCTATAAGAAAGCAGGCTGAGTAAGTCATGGGGAGCAAGCCTGTAAGCAGCACTCCTCTGCGGCCTCTGCATCAGTCCCTGACTCTAGGTTCCTGCTTTGAGTTCCTGCCTTGACTTCCCTGGATGATGGAGTACAAGTTGTGAGATGACAAACACTCCTCCCCACCCCACCCCCCCACCATGGTCATGGTGTTCTACAATAGAAAAAGATATACAAGTAAGCCAGGCAGTGGTGGCGCACACCTTTAATCCCAGCACTTGGGAGGCAGAGGCAGGCAGATCTCTGTGAGTTCAAGGCCAGCCTGGTATATAACAGAGCAAGTTCCAGGACAGGCTTCAAAGCTACAGAGAAACCCTGTCTCGAAAAACCAAAAAAAACAAAAAACAAAAAACAAAAAACAAAAAACCCAAACCAAAAACAAAAACAAAAAAACACCCCCAAAAAGAAAAGAAATACAACTAAGACAGTTTTCTTCTGAAGTTATATAGTTTTAGGTCTTATATGTAGGCCTATGATCTACTTTGAGGTAGTATTTATACTATTCATGGTGTGAAATAGATATCAATACTCTTTTATTTGTATTCATTTGTTCCATTATCTTTTAAGGGTTTTTGTTTATTTGTTTGTGTGTTTTGTGGCTCTGGGGATTTAATACAGGACCAATCAATGCTAGGCAAGATCTACCAATAAGCTATATCCCCAGCTCTGTACCATTATTTAAAAAAACAATTTTATTATATCATAGTGAATAAACATAACATGAGATCTACTGCCACAACAAAATTTCAAGTGTATAATATAATGTTGGTGACCCTAGGTCTAGAACTTAATTATCTTTGATTAACAAACTTTGTACTCATTGGTTACCAGTTTCCTTTTTTACTCTCCATCATCCAGCAACCACTATTCTACTCTTTGTTTCTATAAATTTGTTTCAGATATCACCTATACATGAAAATATGAGGTATCTGCCTTTCTGTAACTGACTTATTTCTTTCCTGCTATTTTTTTTTCGAGACAGGGTTTCTCTGTGTAGCTTTGCGCCTTTTCCTGGAACTCACTTGGTAGCCCAGGCTGGCCTCGAACTCACAGAGATCCACCTGGCTCTGCCTCCCGAGTGCTGGGATTAAAGGCGTGTACCACCACCGCCTGGCTTATTTTTTTTATTTATCTAATTTTTATTAGTTCTTTGAGAATTTCATATAATGTATTTTGATCATATTCACCCCTCCCCCAACTTGTCCCAGATTCATCCTCCCTTCTTAACACACCCAATTGTGTCCTTATTTGGAAATCCCATTAAGTCCAATTTGTGCTGTCTTTATACTCTTAGATGTGTGGCCTTCACTGAAGGGTGACCAACCCATCAGGCCTCATCTTTTTAAGAAAACTGACTCTCTCTCTCTCAGTAGCTCTCAATTGCCAACACCTCCTTGGAAAAGGGTGGGACTTCACTCCTACCTCCCCTTTCCTCCCTGGGATTTTGTCTGGTTTGAGTTTACACAGGTGTTGTGTATGCTGTCACAACCACTGTGAGTTAATATGTGCAACTACTATACTGTGTTGAAAAACACTGTTTTCTTATATCCATTCATCCCTTGTGCCTCTTAAAAATCTTTCTACTGCCCCTTCTTCAGTGATTCATGAGTCAGGGGAGGAGGGTGTGGTATTGATGTCTTATTTAGGGCCGAACATTATACAGTCATGGAAAGAGTTGTAAGCGGAATTTTCTGTCCTGCCAGCAACTCCCAAATACCCAGCAGCCACTTCCAAATTACCACACAGAGGCTTATATTAATTATAAATGCTTGACTAGTAGCTCAGGCTTATTACTAACTATCTCTTACACTTAAATTAACCATAATTCTTATCTATGTTTAGCCACATGGCTTGGCACCTTTTCTCAGTACAACATCTCATCTTGCTTCCTCTGCATCTGACTAATGATTCTGTCCTTCCTCTCCCCAGCATTCTTTGGTTGCTCCGCCTATACTTCCTGCCTGGCTACTGGACAGTGTTTTATTAAATCAATTTGAGTGACAAATCTTTACAGTGTACAAGAGGGTTATTCCACAGCAGAGAGTGGACAAACTTGTCTTGTTCCTGATTTTAGTGGTGATGTTTTGAGTTTCTTTCCATTTAATTTGATGTTGGATATATGCTTGCTGTAAATCACCTTTATTATGTTGAAGTATGTCTCTTGTATCCTTAATCTCTCCAGGAATTTTATCATGAAGGGGTGTTGGATTTTGTCAAAGGCATTTTCTATATCTAATAAGATGATCATGTATTTTTTTCTGTCAGTTTGTTTATATGGTGGATTACATTGACTGATTTTCACATATTGTAATATCCCAGCATCTCTGGGATGAAGTGTACTTGATCATGGTGGATGATCTTTTGGTTGTGTTCTCGGATTCTGTTTGCAAGTATTGTATTTGAGTATTTTTGCATGTATGTTCATAGGGAAATTGGTATGTAATTTCTTTCTTTGTTGAGTCTTTATGTGGCTTGGTATCAGGGTAACTGTGGCCTCATAAAATGAACTGAGCAATGTTCCTTTTATTTCTATTTTTGTGGAATAATTTGAGGGGTAATGGCATTAACTTTTCTTTGAAAGTTCGGTAGAATTCTGTGATAAAACCATTTAGCCTTGGAATTTTTTTGGTTAGGAGAATTTTAATGACTGCTTCTATTTTACTAGGATATATAGATCAATTTTAATTGTTTATCTGATCTTGATTTAACTTTGGTAAACAGCATGTATCAAGAAAATTATCCATTTTAGATTTTCCCATTTGTTGGGAATACAGGTTTTTAAAGTATGTCCTTATGATTCTCTGGATTTCCTCAGTATCTGTTGTTATGCCCTTCTTTTCATTTTTGCTTTTGTTAATTTGGATATTTCTCCTTGCCTTTTAGTTAGTTTGGATGAGGGTTTGTCTATCTTGCTTTCTTAAAGAACAAACTCTTTGTTTCACTGATTCTTTGTATTGTTCTCTTGTTTCTATTTTATTGGTTTCAGCCCTCAGTTTGACTATTTCTTGCCATCTGCCCCCCTTGGATGTGATTACTTTGTTAATTCTAGATCTTTCAAGTGTGCTGTTAAGTAGCCAGTATGAGATCTCTCCAATTTTTTTTGTGTAACTTCCCTCTTAGCGCTGCTTTTATTGTGTCCCATAAATTTGGGTATGCTGTGTATTCATTTTCATTGAATTTTAGAAAATCTTTAATTTCTTTATTTCTGTCTTGACCCAGTGGTAATTCAGTAGAGAGTTGTTCAGTTTCCATGAGTTTGTAAGCTTTCTGTTGTTTCTGTTGTTGATATCCAGCTTTAGTCTGTGGTGGTCTGAGGGGATGCAGGGTGTTATTTCAGTTTTCTTGAATCTATTGAGACTTGCTTTGTGTCTGAATATATGTTCGATTTTGGAGAAAGTTCCATGAGTTGCTGAGAAGAAGGTATATTCTTTTGTGTTTGGGTTAAATGTTCTATAAATATGTTTTAGGTCCATTTGGTTTATAACATCTGTTAGGCCCAGTATTTCTCTGTTTAGTTTTTGTCTGCATGGTACTGATGTCTCCCACTATCAATGTGTAAAGGTCAATACGTGCTTTAAGCTGTAGTAGTGTTTCTTTTACGAACTTGTGTTTGGGGCATCAATGTTAAGACCATCACAATGTCCATTTGGTGGATTTTTGTCTTTGATGTATATGTAGTGTTCTACCCTATCTCTTTTGATTAGTTTTGGTTTGAAGTCTATTTTATTAGATACTAAAATGGTTACACCAGCTTGCTTATTAGGTCTATCAGCTTGGAATATCTTTTACAACCCTTTTCCCTGAGGTAATGTCTATCCTTGATATTGAGGTGTGCATGTTTCTTGCATGCAACAGAAGGATGGTTCCTGTTTTTGCATCCATTCTATTACTCTGTGTCTTTGTATTGGGCAATTGAGATAATTGATATTGAGAGATATCAATGACCGATGATTATTGATTCCTGGTATTTTGTTGTTAGTAGTAGTGTTACTGGTTGTGGTTGTTGTAGCTAGAGTTTTCCTGCCTGGTCCACAGTCAGGACAAATCTCTCTCACTTGCCAGTCCCACAGCCGCTCAAACCCGACCAAGTAAACACAGAGACTTATATTGGTTACAAACTGTATGGCCATGGCAGGCTTCTTGCTAACTGTTCTTACAGCTTAAATTAATCCATTTCCATTAATCTATAACTTACCACATGGCTTGTGGCTTACCAGCATCTTCACATGCTGTTTGTCATTGTGGTGGCTGGCAGTGTCTCTCTGACTCAGCCTTCCACTTCCCAGCTTTATTCTCCTCCTTGTCCCACCTACACTTCCTGCCTAGCCAATGGCCAATCAGTGTTTTATTTATTGACTAATCAGCAACACATTTGCCATACAGAACATCCCACAGCACTTGTGGTGGTGGTGGTAGTGGTGGTGGTGGTGGTGGTGGTGGTGGTGGTGGTGGTGGTGTGTGTGTGTGTGTGCATGTGTGTGTGTAGACACATGTGTGCATGGGCATTTCATTTCTTTTGATTTTGCTGGTGTTAAATTATTTATTTCCTGTGTTTTCATGGGTGTAGTTTGTTGTTGGTTGTTTTTACTCTTTATTCTTTTGCCTCTTACTCTTTGGGGGCCCATCACCCAGCTCCTAAATAAATACATAGAGATTTACTATTACTTATAAATGCCTGGCCTTAGCTTGGCTTGTTTCTAGCCAGCTTTTCTTAACTAAAATTATCCCATCTATCTTTTGTCTCTGGGCTTTTATCTTTCTCTATTTCTGTATTCTTTCTTTACTTCTTACTCCATGGCTTGCTGTGTAGTTGGGTGGCTGGCCCCTCACAACCTCCTCTCCTCCTTTTCTTATTCCTCAATCTTTTTCTCCTAGATTTCTCCTCCTATTCTCTCTGCCTGCCAACCCTGCCTATCCTTCGTTCAGCTCTTTTTTTAAAAATAAGTTGCTATTATCTTTTTTCTTTTTTTTAATTAAGAGAATTTCTATTCATTTTATATACTAACCATAGATTCCCCTGTCCTCCCTCTTCCCACCCCCAGCCTCCCCCCACCAACCCACCCCCCATTCCCACCTCCTCCAAGGCAAGGTCTCCCATGAGGAGTCAGCAGAGCCTGGTACATTCAGTTGAGGCAGGTCCAAGCCCCTCCTACCTGCACCAAGGTTGCACAAAGTGTCTCACCATAGGCACTAGGCTCCAAAATGCTGGCTCATGCACTAGGGACAGGTCCCTATCCCACTGCCTGGGGTCCCCCTAAACAGTTCAAGCTAAACAACTGTCTCGCTTATCCAGAGGGCTTAGTCCAGTACCATGGGGGCTCCTCAGTTACTGGTCCACAGTTCATGTGCTTCCACTAGTTTGTCTAGTTGTCTCTGTACTTTTCCCATCATGATCTTGATGTCCCTTGCTCATAGAATCCCTCCTCTTTTTCATCAATTGGACTCCTGGAGCTCTGCCTGGGATGTATGGCTGTGGATCTCTGCATCTGCTTCCATCAGTCACTGGATGAAGGTTCTATGATGACAGGGTATTCAGCCATCTGTTCACCAAAGTAGGCCAGCTCAGGCACCCTCTCGACTATTGCCAGTAGTCTATGGTGGAGTCATCCTTGTAGATTCCTGGGAACCTCCCTAGCACTCTGCTCTTCCCTATTCCCATGGTGTCTTCATTTATCATGGTATTGCTTTTCTTGCTATCCCACTCTGTTCCCATTCTAGCTCGAACCTCCAACTCCCCTAAGCTCTCATCCCCTGTCCCTTGCCCTCCATTACCTCCCCTCATCCCCAGTTTGCTCATGTAGATCTCATCCATTTCTTCATCACTGAGCAATCCATGCATCCTTCCTAGGGTCCTCCTTACTAGCTAGCCTCCCTGGAGCTGTGGGTTGCAGTCTGGTTATCCTTAGCTTTATATCTAGTATCCACTTATGATTTGACCAATGAGATGTTTTAGAAAGGCAAAGTAACACAGTTTCACAGAGTTAAACGAATGCAACATAAGAGTGCATCACATCTTTGCATCATTAAGCAAATGTCCCACAGCATAAACAAATGTAACACATCTTAAAATAATATTCTACAACAGTAGTTAGCCTCCTTAGGTTGGAGTTTTCCTTTTAGTCCCTTCTATAGGGATAGATTTGTAGATATATATTGTTTAAATTTGACTTTATTGTGGAATATCTTGTTTTCTCTATCTAGGATGATTCAAGTTTTGCTGGGTATAGTAGTCTGGGAGGGCATCTGTGGTCTATTAGAGTCAGCATCACATCTGTCTAGGTCCTTAGGGTTTTTAGAGTCTTCACTGAGAAATCAGGTATAATTCTAATAGGTCTGCCTTTATATGTTATTTGGCCTTTTTCCCTTTAAGCTTTTAATATTCTTTCTTTGTTCTGTATGTTTAGTGTTTTGATTATTATGCGGCAAGGGGCTTTCTTTCTGGTCCAATATTTTTGGGATTCTGTATGTTTCTTGTACCTTTACAGGCATCTCCTTCTTTAGGTTATGAAATATTTCTTCTGTGATTTTGCTGAAAGCATTTTCTGGGCCTTTGAGCTGGGTTTCTTCTGTTCCCTCTATTCCTATTATTCTTAGGTTTGGTCTTTTCATAGTGTCCCAGATTTCCTGGATGTTTTGTGTCAGGAGTTTTTTTAAAATTTAACATTTCCACCAGGCGGTGGTGGCACACACCTTTAATCCCAGCACTCGGGAGGCAGAGTCAGGCGGATCTCTTTGAGTTTGAGGCCAGCCTGGGCTACCAAGTGAGTTCCAGGAAAGGTGCAAAGCTACACAGAGAAACCCTCTCGAAAAACAAAACAAAACAAAAAATAAAATAAATAAATAAAATTTAACATTTCTTTGATTGATTTATCCATTTCTTCTATTGTATCATTAATTCTGTTGGTGAAGCTTAAATCTGTTGTTCTTGTTAGAATTTCTAAATGTTTCATTTCCAGAATTCCCTCAGTTTGTTTTCTTTATTGGTTCTATTTCCAATTTCAGGTCTCAAACAGATTTATTTATCTATCTATCTATCTATCTATTTATTTGTTTGTTTGTTTGTTTGTTTATTTCCTTACATTGCTTGTATTTTCCTGGGTTTCTTTAGGGATTTATTAATTTCCTCTTTAAAGGCTTCCATTATATTCATAAAGGTTTTTTAAAGTCTTTTTCTTGTGCATCAGCTATGTTTGAATAGTCAGGGCCTGTTTTGGAAGGATAGTTGGCTCTAGTGGAGACATATTGTCCTGGTTGTTATTGATTATGTTTTTATGCTGGCATATAGGCATCTGGATTTGGGAAGATTGCAATTCTAAATGCTGACATCTGGTTTTGTCTTTATTGAATGGGTGTTTTTCCCTCTTGGTTTCTGTGTCCTCTCTGGATTTTCAGAGTGTGGTGGCTGTGTATTACCTGTTTTCCTGGCCTGTTCAGATGGTGTGTTCCCAGGGAATGCCTGCTGGTGTTGGAGGCTGGGATACTGGATGAGTTGGGGGAAGGAAGGTTGGAGAAGAAGGTCTTTATGATCAGTTGGGAATGGGTCAGAGAGGAAAGGAAGACCACAGCAGGTTTCATGCTACAGATTTGGGGCTGATACTGGGGGGACTGGATCTCAGCAGTAGTAGGAGATGTGTGTGTGGGTCTGCCTTCAGGATACTTGCTGCCCTAAGTGGCACTTGGTTATCAGGAGGCACCTGCTGGAATTGAAGTCTGGAAGACAGCAACAAGTTGGGGGAGGGAGGTTAGGAGGGGATGGTTTGTGGCAACTACAGGAGATATGGGCAGTGGAAAGGAAAGGCTACAGCTGGTGTTCTGTTGCAGTGCTAGGGATGAGCAATTGTACTATATTTTCATCATCCATTCACTAGTTTATGGACATCTACACTAGTTCTACTTCCTAGCCATTGTGAATAGAGCAGAAATGAACATGGATGGACAGGTACCTCTATAGTAGGATATAGAGTCCTTTGGGTATATACCCAAGACTGATTGGTGGATCATGTGGTAGAGCTATTTCTTTCTTTCTTTCTTTCTTTCTTTCTTTCTTTCTTTTTTTTTTTTTTTTTGGTTTTTCGAGACAGGGTTTCTCTGTGTAGTTTTGGAGCCTGTCCTGGATCTCACTCTGTAGACCAGGCTGGCCTTGAACTCACAGAGATCCGCTTGGCTCTGCCTCCCGAGTGCTGGGATTAAAGGTGGGCACCATCACTGCCTAGCCTTTCTAGCTTATAGTGGAACTATTGCACTGATTTCCACAGTGGTTGTACCAGTTTGCACTCCCTCTAGCAGCAGTAAATAAGTTTCTTTCCCCACATCCATGCCAACATTTGCCATCATTTTTTTGGACTTAGCCATTGTGATTTAAGTTAGAATTCTCTTTTTGTTGGGTCTTGGTCTTCTTTTTATAACAGGGTGATACTAGCTTCATAAAAATAATTTAGAAATGTCATATTTTTTCTATTTTGTGAAATAATTTGAGGAGTATTTGTATTAGTTCTCTGAAGGTCTTGTAGAATTCTGTGCTGGATCTATCTGGCCCTGTGCCTTTTTTTTTTTTTTTTTGGTTAGAAGATTTTAAATTGCTGCTTCTATTTCATTGGATGACACAGGCCTATTCAAATTATTTATTTCATCTTGATTTAGCTTTGATTGGCCATATAAGTCTAGAGGTTTATACATTTCTTTTATTTTTCCAAGTTTGGTTTGGTGGAGTATGGATTTTAAAGTATGTCCTTATGATTCTTTGAATTTCTTCAGTGTCTGTTGTAATACCTCACTTTTTGTCTTTAATGTTATAAATTTGGATCAATTTCTTCTTTCTGTTGGCTAATTTAGTTAAATATTTGAGAAGCTTGTTAATCTTTTCAAAGAACAAACTCTATTCCATTGATTCCTTATATTTTTTTCATTTTGATTTCATTAATTTCAACCTTTATTTTGCTTATCTGCTCCTATCTACTTTGGGGAGTGTTGTTTTCTCTTATTTTTCCAAGGCCTCAGGTGCATCATTGATTTATTTATTTGAGATCCTTAAATCATTTTGAAGCAGGCACTCAGTCATATGAGAAAGTTTACTGCAGTGTTTTTATTGTGATTTTGGTATGTTGTATTTTCATTTTCTTTCGATTCTTAATAAAATTCTTGATTTTTTATTGATCCAATTATTATCCAGTAGTGTGTTGTTTAGTTTGCATGAGTTTGTATACTTTCTATAGATTCTGTTGCTTTTGAAATTAAGCTTTACTCAATTGTGGTCAGTTAGAATGCAGGATGTGATTATAATTTTCCTATATTTGTTGCTTTTTGTTCTAATATGTGGTCTATTTTAGAGAAAGATCCATGGGCTAGTGAGAAGCATGAGCATTCTTCAATACTTGGGTGAAATGTTCTGTAGATAACTGTTAAGGCCACTTGATTTGTGATGATTTTTAATTCTAGGGTGTCTCTGTATATTGCTGGATGACCTATCTATTATTAAGAGAGAGTTACTGAAGTCATTGTGTTGGGTGGGATCAATCTTGGATTGACTTCTTTATTTCATTCATCTTTTTGTCTTCTTTGTTTGACTATAGTTATGTTGAATTCATTTACATTAGAGGTCGTTACTATGGGATTTGCATTTTTGGAAGGTGATGTATCTGGTTTTTTTTGTGTGTGTTTACTTCTGTATTGGAATTTGTGCATTTCAAGTTAGTTTGTTGCTTGAATCTTTTTCCCTGTCAAAGTCTCCTTTCCTCTTTCAGCAGAGGTGTTTACAATGTTCATGATGAGACTAATTCATAGTATGATTGAAACTTTTACTTCCTCTGTCTAGTACTTGGGAATATATCCTGATTTTCTGTTTCTCTGCTACAGCCCGATGTCATCAGCAATTTGGTCAAGAAGCCCTGAAACAAGTTTCTCCTGGCATTGTGGACTGGTTCTGGGTCTCAAAGCTGGACAAGGCAACTGGAGAATCCCAGTTGGGCAACTAGCAGGGCTGTAGGACTCTGGGTCATGTGTGATGGCTGGAGGGTCCACAGTGGAGATTAGGCTGGGATGAGGTGAGGCTTGGAGGAATAAGAGCCTAGAAGAGGTGTGCTGTGGAATAATATTGTTGTATACTGGAAAGATTTGTCACTTAAATTGGTTTAATAAAACACTCATGGGCCAGGCAGGAAGTATAGGTGGAGTGACCAAACTAAGAATGCTGGGAAGAGGAAGGGCAGAGTCAGTAATCATTAGTCAGATGCAGAGGAAGCAAGATGAGAATGTTGTACTGAGAAAAGTTACCAAGCCACATGGCTAAACATAGATAAGAATTACTGCTTAATTTAAGTGTAAGAGCTAGTTAGTAGTAAGCTTGAGCCATCAACCAAGCATTTATAATTAATATAAACCTCTGAGTGATTATTTGGAAGTGGCTATTGTAGATGTAATCAACTGTCTTATTAAATAAGAAACACAGAGCCAATACAGAGATGAAAGCCAAGAGGTCAGAACAATAGCTAAGAGCTAAAAACCTTACCCTTCACTTTCGCTGTTGTCCTACCTCTCCGAAAAGAGACCTACTTCCTGTGTCTGTCTTTTTTATAGAGTTTCTGTTCTGCCTTCTCATTGGTTATAAACCCAACCACTTGACCTCCTAGTAACTGCCTGTCTGTACAGACCTCCAGGTCGTCTATGGTTGGTATTGAGATTAAAGGCGTGTGTCTCCAATGCTGGCTGTATCCTTGAACACACAGAGAGCTACCTAGCTCTGCCTACCAAGTGCTGGGATTAAAGGTGTGCACCACCACCGCCCAGCTTTCTCTATGGCTTGCTATTAGCTCTGACCCCCAGGCAACTTTATTTATTAACATACAAATAAAATCACATTTCAGTACAAATAAAATATCACCATAGGCTATGGGACAGGGCAGGACAAAGAATCTCTGGTTAGAGGTATGCATCCCTGAATAGCAGTCAAGGGAACTGGCAACTCGAATGGAGGGTGGCAGTGCAGGAGAGGGCTGGGTAGCCTACCTGGGTCTACAACATGTGTGGTGGCTATAGGATCCCTGATAGAAAATGGGACTGGTATAAGGAGAGTACCAGAAGGAGGGAGACTTGCTGAGATGATGTATGTGTTTCTGGCAAGCAGCAATGGACTTGGATAACCCAAATGGAGGGTGGTATAGAAGGGGATTTGTAACACAAATTTCTAAAATGGTCTTTTAATAAAAAACCTGTTGCCTGATATGGGGGTAATTGCTGAAAGATCAGAGAGACAAAAGAACAAGCCACTGCCACCTCTTACCTCTAGGACTCCTCAGCCTGAAAAGACCTTAGTTCCTATCTCCTCACACCTTATATACCTTTCTCCTCCCAGCCATCAATCACTTCCTTCCTAGTGTTGGGATTAATGGTGTGTGTGCTTCCCAAACACTGGAATTAAAGGTGTGAGATATCAAGTGCTGGGATTAAAGGCATGTGATTCCCAAGTACTGGGATTAAAGGTGTGTGCCACCGCTGCCTGGTTTCTATGTTTAATCTAGTGGCTTGTTCTGTCCTCTGATTTTCAGGCAAATTTTATTAGGGTACACAATATATCACCACACGAGTGCTGGGGATCAGGACATAAACTCTCAGCTACTGCCACCTGGGTCTCTACCATATGTGGTGCCCACCCTGACTTATTTAACACAATATTCTCAATATTTTATTTATGTTGTTACATATCTTACTATAGTTATTAATACTTTTCTCATTGCTGTGAAAGAATACTTGACCAAACCAACTTAGAGGATGAACGGGTTCTTTTGGCTTACAGGCCATCAGGGCTATGAAAGCAGCTCTGCAACAGGCAGCAGGTGTGTGAGGAGGCTGAGCACACTTTGTATGCAGTGAGGAAACAGACGAATTCCACACCATTTTGTCTCCACACAAAAAGGGTGCAACTAGGGTTCCAGTTTTTGAAGGTCTACAGCAATGCTGCTTGCCTTTCGATTTCTGGGTAATGGCTATCCTGACAAAGGTGAGGCAATATTTCATTGTGGTTTTGATTTGTATTTCTCTGTGGTGATTTTGAGCATCTCTTCACATATCTGTTGGTCATTTCTATGTCCTCTGTGAAGAAATGTCCCCTCAAATTCTCAGAGCAGTAAGAATTAAAGTATTACTTTGTTTTGCTACTGAATTATAGAGGTGCTTGTGTGTTAAATGTATCATGTCAGTTCTGGCTCAGTTATCACTGAGTGATACTTCTCTTCATTATCTATCATATACAATTTTATTTTTGGATTACCAGATATTTGGGTGCTGATACCTTTTATTCCTGTAGATATAATTTATCTTTATTCTGGGGCAAAGTTAATAAGGAAATGCTTAGTTATTTGAACTGTGGAACATACCTCATTTGTTGCTCATTTTTGAGGATACTTGTCTTTTGCTGCCTGATAACTGAGATCTTCAAACCTGTTGTTCCATTAATTTTGACCTTTGGGGTCTTCATTCAGGTGGTAGAACAGATCAAATTATTGCTCTTTTATCTTTTCCAGAAGCAATACTATGAACAAGTATTCTTAAGCCATGAGTTATAAATGGCAACTCCTATTAAAATCTAAAAGCTAAGGATAGAAACTATCCTATAGGAATAAAACAACAAAGACTTCTGGAAGGAAGGAAGCCCAGGGAATGTATGTGAGCAGGCGCCTCAGAGCATGGGGGCTCGGTTTGCCCCTAAGCTTCCTGACAGCTGTAGCAGGAAGGGGGGGGAGCAGAATTCCCAAGTCTCCATTTTCTGGAGAAAAGGAGGCCCCGAGACATTTCTAAATGGACACTTGTCTTGGACTAAAGTTCCAGAGGAGTTGATCTTGCAGCCGGTTCAGCAAATGTCCAGAAGCAAAAGTCATGAGTGATTTCACTAGACTCTGAAGGGCTCGTTCACAGGCATGATTCTGGGTGACAGGAGGAAGAGGGAGAAGAAGAGCCACACAGTTGTGTCCCAGAGGAGATCCCTGCTAGCCTGGCCTGTCCCACAGCAGGAAGGACAGGAGAGGAGCCCAGCCCTGCCACTGTGTCTGTCTCTGTCCTCACCGCCCACTACACTGCCCCTCTGGAGGAGGACACTGAGGCTCCTGCTGGAGCTGGGGACATGAGAGTCCTCCAGAGACAGGTCATGGGTTGGGTGGGAAGTGAGGCAGGGTGAGGTCATAAGTGGACCCGCTACCTCCAGTGCTGGGAGCTGAGTGGGACAGGGCAGGAGCTGGCCACAGGGCTCCTGACAGAGTGACAATGGGACAGCTGGAAGGGCATGCTAGGCTGGTGGAGCAGCTGGGAGTGTGGGGGACTGCACTTCTCACTCTCCTCACACATGGCCCTGTCACTGTCTCCATCCACGGCTTTTCTCTCCACTGAGCCCTCCATCCCACCTCAACACCCATACAGGTGAGGGTGACGTGCCCCCATCCACCAGGATACAGAGAGGAGAGACCTGTGTCCACATCACCTTCTCCCCAACACTGCAAGACCAGTCTGCCTTCTCCAGATCAGGCATCATGGGGATTTCACAGTCCACTATGTGGGAGGCAACAAGCAGTGCTGTGGGATGTCTTTCTGTATGCTGTGAATATGTGTGGCTCCCATTGGATAATAAAAAATCTGTTTTGGCCTATGGCAAGAAAGCTTACAGCCAGTCAGGAAATCCAATCAGAGATATAGAGAGAAGAAGACAGAGTTGGGAGAAACACCAGCCACTGCCCAAGGAGCAACAAGATGCCAGCAGACCAGTAATGCCATGGCCACGTGGCAACATATAGATTAATAGGAATGGGTTAATTTAAGATGAAAGAGCTAGCTAGCAAGAAGCTGAGGGCATAGGATATACAGTTTGTAATTAATATAAACCTCTGAGTAATTATTTTATAAGTGACTGTGGGACTGCAGGGCCAGGTGGGACCAAGAAATTTCTGGTTACATCTGGCGTTCCAATGTGGAGCAAGAATTTCCACCTAAAACCTGAGAGGGCTTTAAAGAGGGGTTCTAAAATGGAGCCAAGAGCATCTTCCTCGTTGTGTCTCTCATGTGAGCCATGATACAGAGATGCCACAGCATGTGGGCTTGAGCTACAGCATGGCAGATTCCCACCACAGTACACAGAGGAGTCTCAAAGCAACACAGCACCCTATGTGGTGGATTCAGCTTTTCCTAGTACAGACAAAAAAAAAAAAAAGGTTTCTCGGCTACATGCTGCCTGATGGAGACATAGACCCACTGCTTCCCAGAGTTGGTATGAGCATGGCTCCCAGAGCTGGTGGTCAACATGACTCCATTATGTTGGTAAGCTGAATGGGGTGGAGCCATCAGCCAAAGCTACAGATTTGATCCTAGCCATGCATCTTAACAATTTAAAATCTCTCCTGGCCAGAAAAGGATTATATATACACAATGAGACAGATTCAGATGGAATAAAACCCTGAACAGTTTACATTGTGTGTAAAACGGTATATAGGCTTGAGAGAGAGATGAGAAAGGATATAGATAGTCATAAAAGAGTTGGCTTGCATTGTCTTTGGGATTTTTAACTTGAGAGGGACATGTGATTGTAAAGGCTGTGAGCTAAACCAATAGAGACATTTTAAAGTTATCTTGACTTCAAAATTTGGGTATATAGTGGCTGTGGGGCCCCCATGGGACTGGACTAGGCCCTCTGGATATGGAAGATGGTTGTTTGGCTTGAACTGTTTGGGGGGCACCCAGGCAGGGGGATTGGGATCCATCCCTGGTGCATGGGCAGGCTTTTGGGAGGCCAGTGCTGGTAGTGTGACGCTTTGCATAGCCTTGGTGCAGTGGGAAGGAGCTTGGACCTGCCTAGGCTCAGTGTGGTGGGTTCTGCTGACTCCCCATGGGAGACCTTGATTTGGGGGATGTGAGGATGTAGAGTGGCTTGGGAGGGAGGGCTAGGGGTGGGTGGGAGGAAGGAGGAGATGGGATCTGTGGGTGGTATGTAGAGTGAGTAGAAAATTTCTTAATAAAGAAAAATGAAAAAAAAAAAACAACTAGCTGCAACACAGATGAAAAACTTCATCCTAGCATGAATGATGGCTTTCTGTGACGACAGAGAAAAATTTCACCTTCAGTTAACCTTCTACCTCCTATATACATGGGTCCCTTCCATGAGGAACATTTCAATAAAGGCACAAATTAAGTCAGTTCATAAGAACTGAAGAAAACTCTTAATGAGATACACAAAGGAGAAAGATATTCTTGATTATGATAGTACAGAGCCTTCATCCAGTAACTGATGGAAGCAGATGAAGAGATCCATAGCCAAGCACCAGGCTGAGCTAAGGGAGTTCAGTTGAAGAGAGGGAAGAGGGATTATATGAGCAAGGGGAGTCAAGATCATGATGGGGAAAACCTACAGAGACAACTGAACCAAGCTTGTGGGAACTGACAAACTATAAACCCACAGCAACAGCTATGGAGCATGCATGGGACTGGACTAGGCCCTCTGCATACACAAGACAATTATGTAGCTTGGTCTGTTTAAGGGGCCCCTGGTAGTAGGATCAGGATCTAACCCTGGTGCATGAGCTGGCTTTTTGGAGCCCATTCCTTATGGGGGGATGCCTTGCTCAGTCTTGAGGGAGGCATCTGCAGGAGGGAGGGGCTTATTCCTGCCTCAACTGAATGTACTAGGCTTTGCTGACTCCCCATGGGTGGCCTTATCCTCTTCAAGGAGGGGATGGGGGTGGGCCAAGGGGGGCAGGAAGGCTGTGTGGGGAGTGGGAGAAGGGATGAGAGGGAGATCTGTGGTTAGTATGTAAAATGAATTTTAAAAATTCTTAAATAAAAAAAGAAGAGATTAAAAAAATTGGGTCTAAGGATATGTTGCTTTAGAAAGGAGGCTCTGCTTTTATTTCACAGGAAGCAAGAGGATGTGGATTTTTTCCAGGTTAAGATGGATCAGATTTGATCAAGCAAGCCCTCCTGAACCTTGACAGATGGTATTTGTCAATAAAAGTTATAGCTGGTCTTCCCAGGACTTGACCATTATCTTGAATTTTCTCAGGATCACCATAAGATTAAAAGTGTTCCCAATCAGCAGGAAGTAGCCTTGAACACTACACCCACATTCCCCCAAAATGGATTATGGATATTTGTCTTTTGTAGTTGGAAGTTTTTCTGTGTCCCACCCAGTCCACAGCCGCTCAGACCCAAGTAAACACAGAGGCTTATATTAATTAAAACTGCTCAGCCATTAGCTCAGGCTTACTACTGATTAGCTTTTACACTTAAACTCAGCCCATTTCTGTTAATCTGTATGTTGCCACATGTTCCATGGCTTTACCAGTGTGCCATTATATGCTGCTCCCTGGACGGCAGGCTGGCATCTCCTGACTCAGCCTTCCTCTTCCCAGAATTCTCCTTGTCTGCTTATCTTGCCTATACTTCCTGCCTGGCTACTGGCCAATCAGCATTTTATTTATCAATCAATCAGAGCAACACATATTCACAGCATACAGAACATCCCACAGCAGTCTTTGTTTAGGGTGTTGGTTACAAATTGTTATTGGTCATAGTCAATCTCTTTCTAAAAGAAGGGGGATATGATATAGAAATGAAGGATATAGATATGGTAGGATAAAAGGGTAGATTATTAAATCTACTTTTAAGAAACAATAACTCATTTGAAATATTTTACATTGCTATAGATTTTAGTTTATTGATACAAATGTAAGGTTAATTGTTATACTGTATGTATATTTCTACTCTTGTTTAAGGTATTATGTTTATATAATTCATTTAAAATTGTAAAATATAATTAAGAAATACAGATTAATAGTCATCTATGATAATTAAACTTACAGTCATGTTAGTTAAGTTTTTTTGGTATACAGAGGTATAGTTCAATTAGGTAGGTAATCTTCCAATACTTCAAAGACCTACAGAATATGGCATTTAAAATGTTTTAAGAACTTATACTTTTCTGAACAGTGAGACACGTCTGCTCCTGGCAGTACCAATTACTGCAAAGAGGATGATGGGCATTGAAGAAACTCACTATGGAGTTTGCTTTCTTTGTGGCAAGGGTTGGCCACTGAGCAAAAAAGTGCCCTTGCCTTGACTGCTTGACAGGATGCTGTATAAACTGGACATGCAGGACCCATAGGAAGGTGACCACTAAACTTTGCAAGGCAAGATGGTCCTTCAGGTTCCTGCTTCGCAGAACAAACTGCCAGACATCCTACAGGACACAGGGAAGTGACTGATGAATTTTGCCAGAATGAGCAGAACAGTTCTTAACATTTCCTGATTCACTGAAAGTTATACCAAAGAGTCTAGGCTTGTAGGCTGAAGATAGATGCCCCAATGTTACAGAGGAAATTTGGATGACTGTCCAGGTAGCCAGATATCTCTGTCATTTCTAGAATTATGGAAGTTGTTTGTACTGCACTTCCTGTTTACTCAGGTAATATATTCTTCTGGGGTCTTTGATGGAGTTGAAGATTAGATAGTTATAATTATAGTTTTCCTTAGTTATGATAAAAGGTAAATTAGATATGAGACATTAGACTCACAAAAAAAGGATAAATGATAGAATATTTTCTTTAATTTTGCCAAATATAAATAGACTAGATATTGTAACTATAATTCTTGTTTGATAACTGTTTTGTTATATATAATTTTACTATGTTAAAGTTAAAACCTTCCTTTTTGATTAGAAAAGAGGAAGTACAGTGGGATGTCTTTTTGTATGCTGTGAATATGTATTTCTTCCATTAGATAATAAATAAAGCTGTTTTGGCCTACGGCAAGAAAGCTTACATCCAGTCAGGAAATCCAAGCAGAGATATAGAGAGAAGAAGACAGAGTTGGGAGAGACACCAGCCACTGCCCAAGGAGCAACAAGATGCCAGCAGACCAGTAATGCCATGACCACATGGCAACATACAGATTAATAGGAATGGGTTAATTTAAGATGAAAGAGCTAGCTAGCCAGAAGCTGAAGCCATAGGCCACACATTTTGTAATTAATATAAGCCTATGAGTGATTATTTTATAAGTGGCTGTGGGATCGCAGGGTTGGGCCAGACCAAGATATTTCCAGCTACAGTCAGGATTCAACTTCTCACCATCTCATATATTATTCCTCTTGCTGTTTCTATTTCCACCTTTATAAAAACCTATACATAAAACCAAAAAATCTGTACTTATTAACAGGATATCATCTAATGTTTCAATAGGTACATACTCTATAATACTAAATATATCTTCAAAAATTTATCATTTCTTCATTTCTTCATGATAAAAATTTCAAAATTCTTTCTTTCCTCTTATAGAAATGTCTTGTATATTATCTCTGTTCACCCACCTGTTGCATGATTTTTAAATGGTCTTTTAATTAAAAAACCCCCGCAAGTAGTTATTGGGGTAAATGCTAAAAGACAAAGGAACAAGCCACTGCCACATCTCACCTCACCTACTCCACAAATCCTCTGACTGAATGTCTCTAAGTCCTCAGCCAAAAAGGGCTTTAGTTCCTGTCTCCTCACACCTTATATACCTTTCTCTGCCCAGCCATATCACTTCCTTCCTAGTGCTGGGATTAAAGCCCTGTGATTCCCAAGTACTGAGATTGAAAGTGTGTACCACCACTGCCTGGCTGTGTTTCTCTCCTAGACTGGCTCAATCTCATGTAGTCCAGGGTGGCCTTGAACTCACAGAGATCCAGTTGCTCTCTGCTTCCCAAGTGCTAGGATTAAAGGTGTGTGCCACCACTGCCTGGCCTCTATGTTTAATCTAATGGCTTGTTCTGTCCTCTGATCTTCAGGAAAATTTTATTAGGATACACGATATATCACCCACCATGTTTCTTGCTCTAATCTACCTATATGTTAATATTCCCTTCACTCCACACTACCTTTCCTTGTCTTTTGTGTCTACTGAGTCCTCCCTTCACAATCACTCTAACCACCACTGCATACAGGTGAAACTGACTGGCTCCCATCCAGTAAGATTGGGAAGGGAGAAGCCTATATTTATATCATCTACCATTTACCACTTCAAGGCTCATGGCTTTCACCAAATGAGACATCTTGGAAAACTTTAAGGTCCATCATTGGAGATATGTAGTTGAAGAGATCTGGAGAAATAGTGAGGGAATGGGCTCTGGAATTGATGTTTGTTCTCTGTTCTCTAGCTACATAAGTATAGCCAAGTCCCATAAAGGTCTCTAGATTCACAGGTGATTGGAATATTTAACATGAAAAGAAAACATATATTTAGTTGTGAGCCTAGCCTTTAATGGCTGAGCCATCTCTCCAGCCCAAATACATAGTCGTGGCGCACGCCTTAAATCCCAGCACTCAGGAGGCAGAGCCAGGCGGATCTCTGTGAGTTCGAGGCCAGCCTGGACTACAGAATGAGTTACAGGAAAGGCGCAAAGCTACACAGAGAAACCCTGTCTTGAAAAACAAAACAAAAAAAAAAGAAAAGAAAAGAAAAGAAAAGAAAAGAAAAGAAAAGAAAACATATAAAGCCACATTTGTACTAAACAAAGTGGAAGCTTCATATTACTGAATGGTATGAAGAATGTTGCCAATGATGACAACATGTTCCATTTTTTTTTCTGGAGGAATTACAGATTGTAGATATTTACATTCTGTTATATCAAAACAGAGCACATCTAGCAGGAAAAATAGAATTGAATTAACCTTTATGGATAAAGTATAAATATATAAGTACATCTTTCTAATAAAGGACATTAATTTTTCTTTACATATCCATAAAAACATGTTCCTGAACAATCCTTGAGCTTTCGAAATCTGCCTGGCCTCTGCTTTCTAATTTGAAAACCTCAAGATTAGTTGGACTTAACTTCATGCCCTTGATGAGCTAACCGGTTATCTTTGAGAAGGCAGATATGGAAAACCAAGTGACAGCAATATTTGATCTGGATGACATTAAGACACCAATATTAACTTAATGGAATACAAGGGAGAAATTGTACCTATGCTGAAGGTGCGGAACCATAGAAGGGGAAATAAAAGGGGTCTCACTTTTATTCGATGGACATGATTCTTCAAGGATGGTTCTAGTCAGAAAGGTTAATACATGAGAAACATACCACTTATAGAGGACCATGAAACAACATGGCAAGTAGAAAGAAGCCTTTAGCCCCTCAAAACCGAACAGAGTATACTGCCACCAGGTGGCTGGAAGAGTCTTTTTCTTTCTCTCAGGCACATGTGATTATTCAACCTAGAAATGTTTGAGCTTCACCCCTGACACTGCCTGGAGTGCCAGGATTCAGAGGCTGGATGACCCAGAGACCTAGGATACAACCAAACATGACTGGAGAAAAAAATGTCAATGTATGATGTCTAATGATATTCTGCCATACTCATTGATTGGTGCCTAGCTCAACTGTCACCAGAGAGGCTTCATCTAGCAACTGATGGAAATAGATGCAGACCCACAGCCAAACATTAGACTGAACTTGGGGCATCCTGCTGAAGAGAGGGAGGAAGGATTGTAGGATCCAGAGTGGTCAAGAATATCACAAGAAAACCCACAGAATCAACTAACCTGGGCTCATAGGAGCTCGCCGTGACTGAACCAACAACTAGGGATCCTGCATGGGACTGACCTAGGCACTCTACATATATGTGACAGTTGTGTAGCTTGGTCTTCTTATGAGACTCCTAACAGTGGGAGCAGGGGCTGTCCCTAATGCTTTGGTTGGCTCTTGGGAACCTATTCCTCATACTGAGTTGCCTTGCTCAACCTTAATACATGGGGAGGTGCCTAGTCCTACCATAACTTGATATGCCATATTTTGTTGATATCCATGGAAGGCCTTCCCCTTTCTGATCAGAAACAGGAGGAGTGGATGGAGGGGGGGCATAAGGGAAGTGGGAAGGAGGGAATGGGAGGAGAGGAGGGAGCAGAAACTATGGTTGGGATGTAAAATAAATATTTTTTAAAAAGTAAAAAGAAAGAAATGTTTGGGCTTTTCCATTTATAACCATTTCTAAACTTACTTCTATCAACACTATTTCTAAACTTACCTACATTAACAGTACAAAATCATATCCATCATGTTAGGTGAATATGGTATTAAGATGTACTTTCTTTTCTTTCTAATGCTGATCCTTTCTTTTACTATCACATTGGGTGGCGGATACTTAATTGTATCTACTTGTTGAACCTCGGCTGTTCATATATAAAATCTGGAATGAAAGTGTGGAGTTGAGGATCTAATAATCCATGGTCTTTATCTGCCAATGCTGGCATCATTGAGATCTTTTCTTATGTGGCTTTTGGTCATTTGTTTGTGCTAGTCTCTCATGTATCTTCTTCTTCTGATCATAGACTTCAGTTTCCTTTCCTAGGAAATATACCATTGTTTGTGTGCTGCTCTCAACGACAGGAAATATGAATAGGTTTTTTTGCTGAAATCCTACACAGACAATTCTTTACTCTTGTAAAATACGTTGCAACCGGATTTTGGAATCTTGCCAGATACTTGTGCTATATACTTGGGGGTGGGGTGGGAAAGAACTGTATTTTATTCTCTTTTCTGATTTTCAGACCAATATATAAGCTTGACATCTCAGCCCAGGTTTTACCAAGCTTATCGTTTCTCTCTTCAGAATTCATAGTGACACATAAACATTCCCCCCCTCTCTCTCTCTGTAGTTTTGTTATGAATTAACAAGGATTAAATTGTTTTAATTCCTCTACCTCTCTCTACTTTCTATCATTTTTCTAAATCTAAATGTTTCTTGGCTTCTTGGCTAAAATATGGCTTAAATCTATATCCCTCTTCTTACACCGAAGAAATGTAATCCAATTTTAAAGGAAAAGTGACTGACTGTGGGGGAGAGGATGCCTCACTGCTGGATCAAGGCTTTCCAGAATCAGAATTCAATAGTTGACTTTGCTATTTTCTTACTTCATCTGCAACATACTGGCTGAGATACAGCAAAGGCAGAATGCATTCTAAATAGGGATATATCTAATAGAGCTATGTATCAGAATGGGACAAAAAGAAATCAAAAGAGCGGTATGGATGTGGAGAATATAAGGAGTTGTTGAGCAAAGAATTACTACTAAATTCCAGGGCATGCATGTGAGGCCTCAGGAAAGTCTGAGACAATGGATAGGCATTGGAGTCATTCCAGGGAGGTGAGAGGTTCCAGGCAAAAGAACTGAGGGACAGCTAGCTGAAGAAATAGTATAAGATTGGGCTGTTTGGGGGGTATTTCTAAGGCCTATGGAGAATACTGCTAACATTATTGAAGACAGAGTACAGTAATATGTTTATCTTCAGAACAATGAGCCATTTCAGATTCAAGCTGTTTATTATTTATATGGGCAATAAATGGAAGCATAATAAAACATGCCAATTCCTCACAGTTCTTGTCTCCTACATTAAGAAGAATGACATCACCACAAAAGAGGTCAGATTATGACAACACAAACTGCGGTATACCCCAGTACTGAGGGGCCAGTTTTATACTTCAGCTACACAGTTTTCCAGACACTCCATACCTTATCAGAACCAGGAGAAAGCAATTATTTCATGCACAACCTCTCCGGAGAGTCAGGAAAGCACGTGGGAAATGGCTTTGTTTTATGCACCTCATAGGCCTCCCATCAGTTCATATTTGGGAAGGATGGCTGTTCAACCAAGACTCAGATTCAATAAAGTTAGACAGATCTGTGGTATACAGGTTTGAGGCCAGTCTGAGCTTCATACAGAGCCCCAGTTTCAAACACCTACAATTTAAGCCTTTGCTAATATGAAAGGATGTCAGAGTGCCATGACAGAGGCTCTTCCCTACTGTCCTTCCATCTCCTGCTTTCCTCTGAAGAAGAAAAAAGCAAGATGTAGCTCTGAAGGCACAGAGTACCTGAGGGCAGGGAATAAGATGGAGTACTTTCCCAAGGTAGTCCTAGGACTTCAGGCCTCAGACTTAACACCATAGGGAAGTCTCAGCCATCAGTCAGCCGTGGACCCCTGGCCCGAGTAGGTAGTGGACCGCAGAGGCAGCAGGAATGGTAGTGTTGCTGGCCCTTTCCCTCTACCTTCCCTCCACTAACCTAGCCCTCTGGCTCTGCAGAGGGAGAGATGGAGGGAGACAAGAGACCAGCAGCCAATCATATCAGGACAGCCCAAGGCATCCACACTTGATACAACCAATCCCCCCAGAACAAACAACTCAGTTGGCCTTGGCTGTCTCCCCAACCCCTGCTCTGTCCTGGAACTGCAGGAAGTGGGAAAGGGGATCTCTGCAGACTCCTAGCCCCTGCTAAAGACTCCAGTTGTACTCAAGGCTTATATTTTTCTTTTAGTCAAATCTTGCTGTGTAGCCCGGCCTGTCCTCAAACTCACAATCTTTGGCCTTAGTCTCCTGAGTAGAATTACAGGAATATGCCACTATGTATGGCTTCCAGGCTCATTCCTTGGCAGAAAGAACATTTGCTAGTAGTTCCTAGAGCCCAAGATCATTGTGGTTACATACTCATGGGGAGAGTCGTGCATTCTTAACTCTGATAGCTTGTAGGAAGGACTGAAGAGTAGTGGGAAGAGTGAAGCATAATAGAACCTCTATTCAAGGCCCACTAGCCTCAACTTAGCTGGAGAGACAGGAGTGTAAAACTGGAGAGGAACACATTTTCCATGTAGAGCCCTTGCCTTGCCTCAAAGAGTGACGATACTTCTCCCCACTACTGTGGTGACCTGTACACTTACTCTCATTTCACCATTATAGCTCCAACTTGGGTTTGTAATAGAGAACATGTGCTATCAAAGGATAAGACAAGCCGGGAGGTGGTGGTGCACACCTTTAATCCCAGCACTCGAGAGGCAGAGGCAGGTGGATCTCTGAGTTTGAGGCCAGCCTGGTGGTCTACAGAGTGAATTCCAGAACAGTCAAGGTTGTTACATAAAGAAACCCAGTCTCAAAAAGGCTTAGAAATATGTCAAAATGTGTTCATTATCCATCAAAATTAGGAAAATGCAAATTAAAATTACCTTGAATGGGGAGGGCCTGGGAGGAGAGGAGAGGGGAAACTGTGGTCAGGACATAGTATATGAAAGAATTAAATAAATAAAAATTTCACCAGGTGGTGGTGTCACATGCCTTTAATCCCAGCACTTGGGAGGCAGAGGCAGGCAGATCTCTGAGTTTGAGGCCAGCCTGGGCTACAGAGAGAGTTCCAGGACAGCCAGGGCTACACAGAGAAACCATCTCTCAAACAAACAAACAAACAAACAAACAAACAATAAAAACAAAGAAAAAAGGACAAGACAGCCACACAGGGCCTGATGCAATGGGTTTTTTAGTTGGCACCACCAGGCTAGAAGGGATAATAAAATCTCTTGTGCCCCTGAGATGGCCCCTAGAAAGTACTTAGCTTGGGAGAAACACACTTCCAGAATGGGAGCCTGGATACAGGACTAGGATAAAGTACCTTGGGATAAAGAAGAAAATGATACCAATTAAAGGTTCTGTGGACTTGGCTACTGTACACGATATACAAAGATATATTGATAATTTTTCCATGAGAAAAAGAAAAAGCAAGTCTTATTGTCAGGCCATGAAAGGGCTAAAAAATGGAAAGCAGAATCCCTGGCCAGCTTTTGTATTTACTATGGACAAATGGGGAACTAAGAGGAACCAGAACCTCTCACTGAGGCCTGTGATAGTAACACTGTGATAGTATTTACTGATTTCAATGTAGTCTTGACCTAGATCCTCCCCCTTCAAGAAAAAGCAAAATCAGGACACTCTAGTCAGGAATTGTTAGGGATTTTATAACTACATCATCAAAATTTCTTGTTTTTGGGGCTAGAGGCTCAGCAGTTAAGAAAACTTGTTCTTGCAGAGGACCCGGGTTCAACTCCCGGCAGCCACATACTGGGAATTGTAAAAACTGACAATTAACTACAGTTCCAGGAGACTTGATCCCCTGACCTCCAGGGGCACCAGGCACCCACGTGGTGGTGCACAGACATACATTTGAGCAAAAACACTCATACACATAAAATAAATAAATCCAACAACAACACCTCAGCTCTTTTGGAAATTGAGAAACAAGCTACTCTAGTGTTGAGCTAAACCCATGGGCATGTTGGGAAAATGACTTTAACTAGATTTGGAACTGACTCAGAATGTACAATGGAATGATGTAATTTTTGAGTAGGTCCTTTGGGGCCAATGCATGTTCAAGTGCTGCTAAATGAACTAATGCTGCTAAATGAATTGCAGGAAGAGATGTGTTAAGTATGTGTAATACTTCTCTTGCTTCTTGGGGATATTCCAAATGGGGAGCATTCACAATTATAATAGCACTAGATGGATAAGTACACCATTGAGAGCCTACCTAGCTTCCCCAGCCCGGTCACACAGTATCAGTAAAACAGGTTAGGATAGCCAAAAATGTAAGGTAATAGAGAGACACATCGCAGTCCATGGGCAAGCACTAGCAGAGGCAGCAATTTCCAATCCCAATTCTGTTGTCTCCCTCAAAGAATAATGGACTCAACAACAAAATTGAGAGTCACAATGAAGGAAAGGTTATTCTTTAGACAGAGAATAAGGAGAAACTTGGAGGATTGTCTCACAGATCAACTTCTAATCTGAACAAAGAACAGAAGTCCTTTTAAGAGCAAGGGGTTAGAGGGAAACACCCAGGAATCTACAAGGATGACCCTATCTAAGACTCCTAGCAATAGTGGATACATAGGCTGAACTGGTCACCTCCTATGACCAGGAAAGACTTCCAGTGGAGGGATTAGGACACCAACCCAGATATATAACCTTTGACCTACAGTCTATCCTGACTATGGGATGTACTGGGGTAAAGGTGGAGCAGAAATCATGGGAATAGCCAACCAATGACTGGTCCAGCCTGAGACCCATGCCATGAGAGTGAGCCCACCACTGACACTGCCTGGAGTGCCAGAACCCACAGGCTGGATGGATAGAACCAAATACGATTGGAAAAAAGTGTCAATGTGATGATGCCTAACAATATTCTGCTATACTCATAGACTGATGCCTAGTCCAGTTATCATCAGAGAGCCTTCATCCAGCAACTGATGGAAACAGATGCAGAGACTCACAGCCAAACATTAGGCAGAGCTTGGGGAATCCTGCTGAAGAGAGGGAGGAAGGATTGTAGGAGATGGGGGGGTGGTGTCAAGGACATCACAAGAAAACCCACAGAAACAACTAACCTTGGCTCATAGGAACTCAGAGTCTGAACTGTACACCAAGGAGCCTACATGGGACTGACCTAGGTACTCTGTATATATGTTACAGTTGTGTAGTTTGGTCTACTTGTGGAACTCCCAACAGTGGGAGCAAGGGCTGTCCCTAATGCTTTGGCTAGCTCTTGGAACCCTATTCCTTATACTGGGTCACCTTGCCCAACCTTAATACAAGGAGAGGTGCTTAGTCTTACTGCAACTTGATATGCCATGTTTTGTTGATATCCATGGGAGGCCTGCCCTTTTCTGAATAGAAATAGAGGAGGAGTGGATGGGAGCGGAGATGGAGAGAGGGGATGGGAGGAGAGGAGGGATTGGTTAAGATGTAAAATAAATACATTTTATAAAAAAAGTTATAAAAATACACAAGGTGTCGGTAATAAGGGAGAGGGTTATACATGATTTCTTCATGGAAGGTGTGACTAGAAGGTCAATGTGGCATCTTTCATGTCTCAAGTCCACTTTGTCTGGTTCAATTCAGCATCTGGCTTTGCAGCAGTAGCAGCAGCAGCGGACACAGCTCCAAATGCCTGTTTGGCTGGCTAGGTAGTATCTTGTCAGAAACAGAACACTGGTTAGTAAAAGGGATTGTCTCGGAGGGTTTGAGAGGGTGTTTTTCTAGTGACAGCAGAGACAAACATACTTAAGAAAATGCTTCTGCAGACTATCTTCCAAGTTGCATCCATCATCCTCAAGGAGCCATTTAAGCTCCCAGTGTCAGTGACTAAAGTGGTGACAATACCATGTGGCCAGTAGGCTATAGTGCTTCCTGGAGTACTGGACACAGAACCTGTCATATATGACCACATTATATACTCCATTTAGCAGACCACTACTAGTTGCCATTAGAAGATATAAGACTATAGAATCTAACAAAGTAATAACCAGTATTGTGACCCTTAGCTAGTACTACCATAACATAAGTCATAAATGAGAACACCAACAAAGTGGTGGCTGCCCAGCAAGTGATTGTTATTAAGCAGAAGTGACATATCAAGAAAGAAAGGTGGGTGTCTTAGGGTTTCTATTGCTGTGAAGAGACACCATGACTATGGCAACTCTTATAAAGGAAAACATTTAATTGAGGTGGCAGCTTACAGTTCAGAGGTTCAGTGCATTATCATCATGGTGGGGAGCATGGCAGTGTGCAGGTAGACATGATGCTGGCTACATCATGATCAGAAGGCAACAGGAAGTGGACTCAGTATGTGAAATAGAGACCTCTGTTCAGCTGTGTAATTTCCATGGTTTTTATCCTAGACAGTGAGCCCGGTTGCACCTTGACTCATTCATGGGCAGGAGTGGAGAGGCTGACAGTGTAGTGCTTGGTAGTAAGAAGCATAAATGATGAAGCATCCTCCTGCACGGATGCACATATTACTGCAGAAAATTACACAAGACCCACAACCTCTGGTTATGACCTGCATGAACATCCAGTACAAAGGACTCTTTAAGGATGAACTTTAGGGGCAATAACATGATAATCAAATCAGTACTACACAGAAGAGGACATCTGGACATGGCATCCACCCAGTTATAGCGTTACACAAGATATGGTAATTGATCTGAAATTCAGAACTGGGCCCCCAAACCAAGATGTAGTGATTCCAGAACACAAAGCCTGAAAGTCTGGCAAATACATCTAGACTAACAGCACATAGCCAGGTGAGAAAGGGAGGGTGAGAACACATATTCAAAGGTACGAGACCTAGCCAGTTATGGAAAATGGGGTAGCTATTCACAGCCTACTCTTTGGTTTTGTGGTGCTGGAGTTGGAACCCAGGGCCTCATATATGCTAAGCAAATGCTTGGCCACATTGAGCCACACCCCCAGCCTCCCTGCCTCTCGAAGATACTACGAGCTTCTACACTGACTTCTACAGATAACTTTTAATGGTACATTGCTGCCATCTCCACCTGCTTAGCAAATGTATATGATAGTATATGATGAGTCTTAGATTATGTTACACATTTGAATTGTTCTAAACATAAGGTCAGACATTGGCACTGCCTTTAGAAAAAGCTGTTCAATAGAAAGAAGGACCACAGATATGTTTTAATCTTTTAATACTGTGTATCATCCTAAGTAGAACTTAAAGAAAGGGTAGACACTTTTAAAAAATTGTGTATATAGTATGTGTGCACCTGAGTTCAGTGCACCCTGAGGCCAGAAGAGGATATTGGCTTCCCTGGAGCTGGAGTTAAAGGCAGTTGCGAGCTATCTGACATGGATGCTAGGAACTGAATTCTGATCCTTTATAAGAGCAACAAAAGTCTTAACCACTGACCCATCTCTCCGGCTCCTAGGTAGACTCTTAAAGGAGAAAATCAAACCTTGAGGATGACCATGACATATCTATCAGTGGAACATACACTCAATAGAAACAGTTTGGTTTGTGACCCAATAGGGGACATGCATTTAAATTGAATGTTAAATTATGAAGTTAGGCAGAGTGAAAAGGTCCAGACTATTTTCAAGAGAATGAATTCTTCCTCTAGTTTTTTTCCCTGCCATATCTACCCATGTGGAAAATGGCCATTGAAATTTGCAAACATCAGACACAAGTTATGAACAAGTAGGTGATACTTCTAATTTTTAAAAATATTTTTATCAACACACATATTAATGGGGGTTCTATGTGATATTTGGCACAGTCATATAATGTACACTTATCAAATCAGGTGTTTACCAACCATATGCCTACCTTCCTAACCTCTACTGAGGACCATTCTACAGTAGAATACTTGTCTTCTTGTTTCTGATTTGTTTAATAAAACTTAAAGTTTTCCAGTTCCCTTTGGCTGCAAATGTCAGAATTTCATTCCCTTATGGCTATTATATCTATATCTATATGATCACATTTTTTGTTACTCGTTCATCCAGACACCTAGATTGAAGCCATTATCTTAGCTATTGGGAACAGTGCTGGAATAAACATATAGGTATCACTTTATAGCATCATTTGATGAATACTTACTAGTTCTTATAATAAAAACAATGTAGATAAAACCTTACATATTTATTACAGTGTACTATTCTTAGATAAATGGAAAAAATAAGCTTAACATTTCTAAACCAAAATGGCTACTTACTTTTATACAATACCAACTCCACACAAGAAACTGGGATATTTTCCTAAAGTTGATAGTATAGATAAATTTTCTTCCCAAATCAAACTATATGCATATATGCCATTTGTATGTATATAAATATATTTTAATGTTTTTATTTATTCTTTGATAATTTCACATAATGTATTTTGATCATATTCTGTTTTCTCCGCAGCTCCACTCAGATCCTGCACTGTGTCTTAGGCAGGGTTCTCTAGAGGAACAGAATTACTGAGGCACACAGGGATACCATCAGAGAATTAGTAGATGCAAGACATGGGAAGATTACAAAAAGCAATGAAGTGACTGCTATGGGGATTAATCATATTGATCACGTGAGTGTAGAAAGAGAAAAGCATCCTTGAATAACATTAAGAGAACATTTTTTTTTTTTTTTTTGGTTTTTCGAGACAGGGTTTCTCTGTGTAGCTTTGCGCCTGTCCTGGAACTCACTTGGTAGCCCAGGCTGGCCTCGAACTCACAGAGATCCGCCTGGCTCTGCCTCCTGAGTGCTGGGATTAAAGGCGTGCGCCACCACCGCCCGGCAAGAGAACATTTCTTTAACTTGGGGTGATGGAGGGTCCATTTATGAGTTCATAGATGTTTGCACCACTAGGAAATGTGACCTAGTTAGAGGAATATGTCACTAGATACATCCTTGGCTCTTTTTTCTCTCCACCTCTGGTCATCCATAAGGACTACATGCACTCACCATCATGACTTGCCTTGCCTCAAGTCTAAAAGAAATGGAGCCATCTGATAATGGACTAAAACTACTGAAAACATGAGCCAAAATAAATGTCTCCTCCTTTGAGTTGTTTTTCTCCAGTGTTTTGTCACAGTGATTAAAAACTAAGGGCAATCTGTTTGGGAGGCATCTAGGCACTGGCACTGGGTCCTGTGCTCATTGCATGAGTCGGCTGTTTGAAACCTGGGGCCTATGCAGGGTCGCTTGGCTCGGCCTGGGAGGAGGGGACTGGACCTACCTGGACTGAGTCCACCAGGTTGATCTCAGTCTGTGGGGAAGGCTTTGCCCTGGAGGAGATTGGAATGGGAGGCGGGCTGGGGGGAAGGTGAGGGGGGCGGGAGGGGGGAGAACAAGGGAATCTGTGCCTGTATGTAGAACTTAATTGTATTGCAAAATAAAAATTTAAAAAAAAAAACCAAAAAAAAAACCTAAGGGCAGAGAATAAGTGTCAATGGAATTCTCACAAATTGGACATCTATATTACCCCCTTCCAAGGCTCAGGACCATTACAAAAAAGGAGACAGAAAGATTTTAAGAGCCAGAGGCAAGGGAGGACTGGAGTGAAATAGTGTGTTTGTGCTCATGAACTCAAAAGCAGCTGAGGTGATCTGCACAAGACCTGTACAAGATCAAGCCAATCAAGATTCTAGCATGGGGAGGGGAGGGAGCCTCCCCTCATAACTGAAGGGCTATTGATAGTTAATGGCCTCTGGGGGAGGTAGAGTCTGTTTTAAGGGTGTGACTCCTAGTAGGTTGACCAAACTTCAGATGATGGCCCTACACTCATGAGTAGATGTACAAATTGGACTTGATTTTTTTAAAAGAAGAATTAAGAAATCACAGGTAGATCTGGGAGGAGTTTTGAGGAGAAGAAAGAGGTAGATATGATAAAAATATATAGTGTGAAGTTCTCAAAGAATTAATAAAGTATTACATCACACACTCCTTTAATCCCAGCACTCAAGTGGCAAAGGCAGATGGATCTCTGTGAGATCAAGACTAACCTGGTCTCCATTTAGAGTGCTTCAGGCCAGCTAGGGCAATATAGTGATACTCTGTTTCAAAATACAAATAAACAACCATCTCATTAATACAGTTAGTTACCCACAGGTTAGCATTTAGTTAAAAAAAAAACCTCAATATTAACTTTCAAAAAGGATTAACCTCTATCTAAAACAACAGAACAACTATATATAAAACAACTGAATTTCTAAACATTGATATATTATCTTTAACCTTATGCTGTTGTCAGATACTTTTGTTTACATAACATTATTTTAAAGTCTTTAGAATAACTAATAACAGAAATTATATTGCTAAGGAGGGCTTTGATCAAGATGGGGAGTATGCAATTTTCAATTCTTGCTGTGCCTAGGTGACATACGTAACAATCCTGGCTCTGATTCAAGAGCTTGGCTCTGATTTATTTACCAAGTAGACCTGAACGTCCTAAGGAGGGATCTAAGGGATCTAATCTAGTTACATATATATATATATATATATATATATATATATATATATATGTAAAACCCAGGGCCTAGTGTATGCTACACTGTACTTTGAATTATTAACAACTTGCAGTGAGTGTAGGTAAAGAAATATTGTACTAGCTCAGGCTGTACTACAGTTATTGATCAATCTACTGCCCCTTGTAGAGTACTCAATAAATGATTATTCCTTAAAAAATAAGGAAGAAAAATATAGTACATACTTTTTGGGGATTATGATTGATGCAGTCAATTGTTTTTTTTAATGAATCTAAATGTTTACCATGGTTAAAAACACAAGCCTGTGGAGCTCATTAAAAACATAGTGGAGCACTCTTTCCTAGGGAGGACTATTTCTTCCACTCTCAACATTCCTTAGTTGCTTGTAGTTTATTGTCTAGGGTTGAGGCTCCAAGAGCTTTCCCCCATCCATACTAGCATGTCTTTTGGTGTCTGGCCTTGTTCAGGTTGGGGAGACTTGCATTGGTTATGCAATACCAAATGGTCATCCCTGAAAATATTTACATACAAGTAACATCATATAGACTTAACAGGAGATATATATATATATATATATATATATATATATATATATATGTGTGTGTGTGTGTGTGTGTGTGTGTGTGTGTGTGTGTGTGTGTGTGTGTATAACAACAATGAAAGAAAGAGAAGCCATGAATTTGAAGGAGAGTAAGGGAGTTGGTACATAGAAGGGATTGGAAGAAAGAAAGGGAAGGGGGAAAATGATGTAATTATATTAAAATCTCAAAAATATATTTAAATTTAGGGAAAGAACACATAGTGCTATTTTTTAATGTATCCAAATGGTTAAAAACACAAGCCTGTGGGAATGGAGAAATGAACGGCTCAGCAGTTCAAAAATACATACCATTTTCTCAGAGTACCTGAGTTTGATTTCCTGCACTCATGTCAGACAGCTTACAACCACCTGTAACTCCAAGTGCAAGGGATCTGATGCCCTCTTGTGGCCTCCAAAGGCACTATACTCATGTATGTTTGTGTGCACATGCATACACACACACATTCAAATAAAATCTTTGAAAACTGTGGCTAGGACTCACTTAAAAGCTGGACCTTCTGTTTGCTGAATTCAGGCTAATCAAATTTAACTTCATTTTTTTTTGAGACATGGTTTCTCTGTGTAACAATCCTTGCTGTCCTGGAACTCAATTTGTAGACTACGCTGGCCTCAAACTCACAGAGATCTGCCTCCCGAGTGTTGGGATTAAAGGCATACACCACCATGCCCAGCTTAACTTCATCTTTAAGTTGTAGGAAAAATACCTTTTGTAAGATTGGATTTCGGGTTGGAGATTTAGCTCAGTGATAGAGTGCTTGCCTAGCAAGCGCAAGGCCCTGGGTTCGATCCTCAGCTCAAAAAAAAAAAAAAGAAAAAAAAAGATTGGATTTCAAAGTGATAATCTATGTGAAAAGTGAAGTTACTTTACCAGAAGCAAATCTGTATCAATGTTTAGTTCAGTATTATAATTTTTCATGATACAAATTTGTCAGCTGTGGTGGGTGGTTCATGCCTTTAATCCAGCACTCAGGAGGCAGAGTGGATCTCTCTGAGTTCAAGGCCCCCCAATCTACATGGTGATTTCCAGGACTATACAGTGAAGATTTTGTCTCAAAACAAAACAAACAACTCAAAGCACAATCTTGAATTGATTATGTTGGCAAAGGTTAGTTTGGAGGACCATGCTAAGATGTTTAAGAGTGAATAAATTTATCTTACTATTTGGGTGAACAATATTCCAGTTTCCTCATTTTTAGTACTAAAAACCATAAATCCCTGGATAGATGTCTAGATAGAATAGGATGAAGACTGGTAATCATACCTATAAGCTACATTTCTAGCTGGAGTTCTTGTTTGTTAATATTATTTCCATGTCTATAATTTTTTAGTTGTGATTTTTTTCCTTTTTTTAATTGAAAAATTTTCATACAACATATTCTGACCATAGTTTCCCCTCCTCCAACTCTTTCCAGATCCACCCCCAACTCCATGCCCTTTCTTTCTGGATGTCTATAATTTTTAATGGAGCAACTCCTGCATTATGGTATTCAATTTTCAAAACACATAAAATCTCTCAATATGTTTACTTCAAGAATGTAAATATTTATCTTGTTGGGATGGGCATAATAAAATGTCTGAGGCTGAATATTTTTCTTATCATACCTTATTTAATTTTGAGTATTTTGTTTAAGTACAAGAAAAGGCTTTTACCTATAGCTTAGTCTCAGTTGAACGTCTCTCAGAATGCAAGATGATGGAAGGTCTATAGAAGACTTTCATAAGACCATATCACATGCCACAGAGCCAGGCTTTATAAACTGCTCAGCTGAACTCTCAAGTTGGTTTCTCAACACTGGTGTGTCTCATAATTTGTGATATGATTATCTGCCCCCTTTTGTTTTGATATTCTTTTTAGTATATAGGACTAGGTGTATACTGAGCTGGTACCTTTGGGTCTTCTTCCTATTATTGTCTGTGTGTTTAATAAATCATAAATCTAAAAGTAGCTATTCCAATCTATTGGTCAAATAAATCAGGCCTTTGCTTAGGCTCTTGTCTTCTGTTTTCTTTATCATTTTTCTGACAGCACTGAAGGATTAGGGGCAGCTGGTTCTTTATCACATTCCATTCCAGCACTGTTTTCTGCAGGTGGCTCTTGTATGTTCTGGCCCTGGACTGCTAGGAATGTATGTTTATGTTTTAGTAAAATGTAGCACACTTGCAACCTTTTACTGCCTCCAGACCAACTGATCTAGACAAGCCTCGCCTTAGTGAGAAAATCAGGTAACAGGAAAACCCATTCATCTCACAAGGACCCTGTGAGACAATATTCAGTGACTGAAAAATATTTGGTAGTAAAATGGTAAGAAATATCTGTATATTTTACACAGTAGCAGTTCTATGCCTAATTCCAATATAATAGAAATTTGTTTTTATGCACCCCATCATAACAAGAATATTATAGCAGTATTATTTTTGGAATAGCAGAAAGAAATGCAAATGCAAATAGCAGAAAGAACGTAAAAAAATGTAGTGTTTTCATATAATACGAATTTCAATTCTTTTTTTTCTTTTTAAGAAATATTTATTCATTTTACATACCAACCACAGAGCTCCCTCTCATCCCTCCTCCCGCTTCCCTCCCCAGGCTTCCTCCACCCACCCATCCCTCATCCCCTCCTCAGAAAGGGTAAGGCCTCCCATGGGTATCAGCAAGACCTGGTATGTCCAGTGGAGGCAAGACCAAGCTCCTCCCCCTGTATCAGGCTGGAATTTCAATTCTTACTGCCAATTCTGGTGTTTGAATCCCTATGAGTATTAATTTTCTATGGAATATGTAAAATTGTAATAATATGTATATAAACATATTTTAAAAATGAAGAACACACATGTGAGGGTAGATGACCCTGGGCTTGAAATTTCTGTAATTTTTAAAAAGATTTTGTATTTTGGAATGAGTTCAGATTTACAGGAAAGTTGCAAAGACAGTACAGATATTTCCTGTATACCCTTCACTAAATTGTGACTAATATTATTACTTTGTATCACTAGGGTGCATTTGTGAAAACTAAGAAACCAACATGGGTATATATTTTATGGTGGTTTGAAAGAAAATGGCCCTCAAAGGGAGTGGTACTATTAGGAGGTGTGGCCTTGTTGGAGTAGGTGTGGTCTTCTTGGAGGAAGTGTGTCACTGTGGAGGTGGGCTTTGAGGTCTCATGCATGCTCAAGCCACACCCAGTGTCTCAGACCACTTCCTGTTGCCTGTAAGTCAAGATGTAAGAACTCCCAGCATCTTCTCTAGCACTATGTCTGCCTGCATGCTGCCTTGCTTCCCACCACGATGATAATGGACTAAACCTCTGAAACTGTAAGCAAGCAACCACAATTAAATATTTTCCTTTATAAGAGCTGCTGTGGTCCTGGTATCTCTTCACAGCAATAGAAACCCTAACTAAAAAATATTTCTAATTAAATTCTAGCCTTGTGTTTTTTTCCTGTTAGTGTGTTTTTCATGTTTTAGAACCCAAACCAGGATATCATATTGTATTTATTAGCTATGTCTCCCAGTTTCCTTATATCTGCAACTGTCTTTCCTTGTTCCTCATGATACTGACAATTATGAAGAGTATTAGACTTAAGAGTTATGAAGAGTTTGTTGACTGCCCTTTGATTTGGGTTTATCTGATTTCTTTCTTAGTTAATTAGACTATGGTTAAGAGATTTCATATTGGAAGTGCATGGTAGCTATATTAGTAGTGTTAGCCTTGTTCACTTGCTTGTGGTAGTATTTGTTAAGTTTATGCATTGTAAAGTTATTATTTTCCACAGGACCCCAAGAAAGACACAGGGATCGCCCAATGACAGAGAAATGGAATGAGATCTACATGAACAGCCTGGACATGAGTGGGGGTAGTGAAGGGCGAGGGTCAAGGGAAAGAGAGCTTGGGTGAGTGGGAGATCCCAGCTGGATCAACAACAGAGAGGGAGAACAAGGAATAGGAGACCATGGTAAATGAAGACCACATGAGAATAGGAAGAAACAAAGTGCTAGAGAGGCCCACAGAAATCCACAAAGATACCCCCACAACAGACTGCTGGCAATGGTCGAGAGACAGTCTGAACTGACCTACTCTGGTGATGGGATGGCCAAACACCCTAATTGTCGTGCTAGAAACCTCATCCAACTACTGAGGGATCTGGATGCAGAGATCCATGACTAGGCCCCAGGTGGATCTCTGGGAGTCCAATTAGCGAGAATGAGGAGGGTTTATATGAGCGAGAATTGTTGAGACCAAGGTCGGATAAAGCACAGAGACAAATAGCCAAATGAACGGAAACACATGAACTATCAACCAATGGCTGAGGGGTCACCAATGGATCAGGCCCTCTGAGTGGGTGAGACAGTTGATTGGCCTGATCTGTTTGGGAGGCATCCAGGCAGTGGCACCGGGTCCTGTGCTCATTGCATGAGTCGGCTGTTTGAAACCTGGGGCCTATGCAGGGTCCCTTGGCTCGGCCTGGGAGGAGGGGACTGGACCTACCTGGACTGAGTCCACCAGGTTGATCTCAGTCTGTGGGGAAGGCTTTGCCCTGGAGGAGATTGGAATGGGGGGCGGGCTGGGGGAAGGTGAGGGGGGCGGGAGGGCGGAGAACAAGGGAATCTATGGCTGATATGTAGAACTTAATTGTATTGCAAAATAAAAATTTAAAAAAAAAGTTATTATTTTCCTTTTTTGGTGTATTCTTTTTAGAATGAGCTCACTAAATGCAACCAAAATTTAAATGTGGGGGTGAGATCAGCATCACTTCCTATAAGAGGGGGCATCTGCATATTTTACTTGAAATTCTTCACCAAGAAGGGCTTCTACATTTAGTCATTCAGTTATTTACTTTCTATTGGTAAGGACATGTGGATGTTTGAAACTTTGTATATGCATATTTTTTATAATCTAATACTGTATCATTTACTTTCTCACTAAGAGATCTTGTGGATAGGCTGTAGTGTTCTTTTGATGTAACCCTTTTTGTGTTATAGTTTGGGTGGTGGAGGAAAGCATTTTTAAACAGCTTTATTGAGATTTAAGCCACATTTCAATTTTTCTCCCTCTTCCTACCTATTTTTCCCTCCTTATCTTTGACAAAAATAATTATTTATTTACATTTTGCCTATTCAGGCTCATTGTTTATATATATTTCCCTGTTCTGAACTTTTTTCTTTTTTATATAATTGTCATTGTATATTCTTGGACCAACATCTCTTTCCCAACTACATAACCCTTTAGAAACCATCATTGTATACTATCGTATAAGAACAGCTAATTTAGTTTCCACATGAGTGACATTATGTGGTACTTATTTTTTTGTGCCTGGCTAATTTCATTTAATGTAATATCTTCCATGTTCACCTATTTTTTTCAAATGACAGAATTTTATTTCATGTTGATATATGTATGTATTTATGCATGTGTATACATATATGTACACATACATATTTCCTTATCTATTTATCTGTTGTTAAATACCAAAATTAATTCTCTGCCTTGGCTATTGTGAATCACATGGTAATGAACATGGGAGTATGAGTATCTCTTCAACATGCTGATTTCATTTTCTTTGGCTATATAAACAGTAGTTTATATAGCCAAATGGTTTATACAGTAGCTCTATTTTTAATTAAGCGAGAATGCTCCATACTTGTTGTTCTTGATAATATGCTGATTTATAATCCTATTAACTGGCTATTAGAATTACTTTACTCCACACATCATTGCCAGCATTTTTTTTTAAAAAGTACTGTTGTAGTAAGTACAGGATTAAAACTTACTCTGGTTTAATTTCCCTGATGATTAGTGATATTCAGCATTTTATTACATGCCTGTTAGCCATTTGTGTGTTTTCCTTTCAGAAATGTCTATTCAGATCTTTTAGCCAATTTAATACAGCTGTTTGATTTCTTGCTATTGAGTGGCTGGAGTTCATTATATATTGTGGAAATTAACCCCTAATCATATGTATAGTTGGCAAATTCTGTCTTCCATTTCTAAGGTTGTATGTTTACTCTGTTAATTGCTTCCTTTGCTGAACAGAACCTTTTCTGTTTCAAGTAATTCCATTTGTCTGTTTGTCTATTCTTTGGAGGCAATATTCCCCCCTCCAAAATCATTACTCAGACCAACAGCATAGACCATTCTATCATATTTTCTTCTAGTAATTTCAGCATTAATCCATTTTGAGTTGTTTTTTCTATATTATAGTAGATATGACTAATTTTATTATTCTGTGTGTAGATATCTAGCTTTACAATATTATTTATTAATGAGATTATTTTTTCCTCATTGTGTGTTCCTGTCATCAAGGTCAAACATCAGTTTTCTGAATGTTGTTTATGTATGGCATGAAAGTAGAAGGGAGAAAGAAGTGGTTTAAAAGGATGGGGGACAAGAGAGTCGTGGGGTAAGAAAGACTAAGAGCACATTTTTTTTTATGCTAAGGCTGAATCTATACTATCTATGTCATGGAAGCAGAGGAGAGGTTGTTTCATGAATGAAGGGACCTAACAGGAGGCGGGGGAACAGACGACGAAAATGAGGGTGAATATGAGCAAATGACATATGTGTGTGGAAATATCGGAACGAAGCCCAACACTTTGTATAAGCAGAAGTTAAATAAAAAGCATTTGGCTATAGAGGTGTGGGTTTATTTCTAAGCTTTTTATATTGTTTAAAATTTGTTCTATGTTTTATACCAGTACCATGCTGTCTTGCTCTATGTTACTTTGTAGTATATTTTGAAATCAGGTAAGAGTAATGTCCACAATTTTGTTAAACAGTGTTTGACTATGTAGGGCATTTTATGGTTTAAAACAATTTTGGTTTTTTTTTCTATTTTTTTGTGGAAAACACACTTGGCATTTTAATTGGGGTTATATTGAATATGTACATTACTTTGGTTAGTATGGACAGTTTAGTAATCTTGGCTCTTCCAAATGTTGAGCAACAGACATTCCGTTTATTTTCTGCAATTTCTTTCATTCATGTTTGAGAGTTTTCAGTTCTTACATATAGTATGATATATAGTTTCTGATATTACATCTCTTCAGTCAGTTTTATCCCTAATTATTTTGTTTTTGTAGTTATTGTGAATGGGATTTTCAAACTTTTTCATTAATTCGTGTTGACCTTGAAGCCTGCAGCTATCTCTATTTATCTATTAGATCTAGCCATTTCAACAGATTCTTAGGGTTTTTTTTTCTATAAGATCATGTTGTCTACAATCATGAACAATTTAAATTTTTCATTTCTAATTTGAAAGTTTTTATTTTTCTCTCTTGCTTAATTACTCCGGCTAGTACATCCAGTAGTACAGTGTTAAATAAAGTCGCAAAAATGAACATGGCTGTGTTATTCCTCATAGGAAAGAAAAAACATATTCCTCATAGGAAAGACAAAACATCTACCCATTCAGTTTTCCCCCACTAGTATAATGTTGACTGTGGGTTTTGTTATACATGGCCTTTATTTTGTTGAGGTATATTTCTTGTGTCATGTTTTGAATATGGTTTGTCCCCCTAAACGTTTGTGCTCTGGATGTTTGGTTCCAAGGTAGTAGTATTGAGAGGCCTTCAGGGTGTGGTCTAGTGGAAAGTTCTCACGGGGACATCACTTTTGGAGTAAATTAATATAGTTACTTTCCATGACAGCATGTTCCTGTAAAGTGAGATTATTCCTTATGTATGTCCTATTCTTCTTATCTTCAGTTCCCTACCAGCTTCCACACTACGTTGTAACACAATCATTATACTCATCAAGATGATAGCACCACACTACTTAGGCTCTCTCATAATCATAAGCCAAATAAATCTCTCTACTTTACAAGTTACTCAGATTAGGGTACTTGGTTGAAACAATGCAAAGCCGACTAAAATGAAAAATTGGTATTGAGAAGTGGAATGATGTTATGAAACTTGAAATTATAAAGACAGCTTTGGAATTGGATAATGATCAGAGACTGGAAGAATTTAAAGGAAGCGGCTTCAAAAGGCATCTATTGCTTTACATGGAGAATTATAACAATTATGATGAGAACTCAGAAAATGAGAAATTTCTTAGAGATTGGCTAAGTCGCTGTTATCAAAGTGATGAATGGAATTCGGACAGTAAGAGACATGCTGATAAAGTCTCAAGTGAAAATGAGGACTATCTTGTCGGAAATTGGAGGTAAAGCCATTCTTAGCACATCTTTGTAAAGAACACGGCGCATCTACTAGTCCATGTCCTGGGACATCATGGAAGACTGAATTTTAAAATGATGAAAGTTCTGAACATCAAAGCACTCAGGCTGCTACTTAGTTACCTTTACCCAGAAAAGAAAGAAGAGAAAGGATACAAGGACAAACTTTTAATAAAAGAGTAGCAGAGCATTGGAATTTGAAAAATTCACAGCCTCTCTAGAGAAATAACAAAAGGTACCTAGTGGTGTGGTTTGGTGAATAAATGCAAAAAAAAACCATTAATAAAAGGGAAACAGGTGAAGAGGAAGGGACTTAGGTCATGGGGACCATCCAAATGTATGGACCTTCTTTCATGTAGCCAGTTTCTTCTCTGCTTCAGTGGTATTTGTGGTACAGTTTGGGGACCATTGTTACAGTGAAGGTTTCATGCTACTTGGGCCCTCCAAACAACAAGAATTATGAGCCAAAAACAGTATCTTTCCTCTTTAAGTTATCTATCCTCTTGTGTAATAGAATCACAAAACAAAGTCACACTATATATGTGATTTGCTAGGAACATACACACAACAATGAAGGGGTATAGAATTTGGTAAACTGCCTTTTCCACATCTATTGAAGAGATAAAAAATATTTTAGTCCTTCATTTTGTTGAGGTCGAATCATCCTTGTATGCCCAACATGCATCCTACTGAATTGTGCTGAATAATCTTTTTACATCTGGTTGAATTTGATTTACTAGTAGTTTGTCAAGGCATTTTGTAAATACGTTGATCAGACTGTGTTCTAGAAGTTTCCATTTTTGTTACTGCTGTGTCCTTAACTGGTTGAACTTATAAACATAATGCTGTCACTTTAGAGTGACTTTGGAATTATTTTTACCTCTTCAGTTCTTTGAAATAGTTTGAGAATAATTTGTATTAACTTCCTAAATATTAGGTAGAACTCAGCAGTGAAACCCTGAGGTCACAGACATTTCTTTAATGAATGACTTTTATTACTGACTTAATATCTTTCATTACTAATCAATCAATCTCTCTCTCTCTCTCTCTCTCTCTCTCTCTCTCTCTCTCTCTCTCTCTCTCTCTCTCTCTCTCTCTCTCCAGGGTAGTTTTGGTGTGTAGTTTTTTTTTGGTGCCTGTCCTGGATCTCACTCTGTAGACCAGGCTGGCCTCAAACGCACAGAGATCTGTCTGGCTCTACCTCTGAGTGCTGGGATTAAAGGCGTGCGCCACCGCTGCCAGGCAGATTTTCTCTTCCTTAATAATTAAATCTTAGTAGGTGTGTCCAGAAATGTCTTCGATGTTATCCAACTTGTTGGCATATAGTTGTTTGCTGTAGTGTCCTATGTTCCTTTCTCTTCCTGTGGTTACAGTTGTAATGTCTCATTTTCCACCTCTGATTTGATTTGGCCCTGAGTCTACCTAAAGGTTTGTCAGTTTTGTGTAATTTTTCAAAACCCATTGTGGTAGTTTGAATGTAATCGGCCCCCATAATCACACAGAGAGTGGCACTATTAGGAGGTATGGCTTTGTTGGAGTGGGTATGACCTTGTTAGAGAAAGTGTGTCATTGTGGGGGCGGGCTTTGAGGTTTTCTATGCTCAGGATACCACCCAATGTCTCAGCTGACTTCCTGTTGCCTGCAAAATGTGGCACTCTCAGCTCCAGCACATGTGCCTGCACACCACCATGCTCCCCATCAAATGATAATGGACTAAACCTCTGAAACTGTAACCAAGACCCAATTAAATGTTTTCTTTATAAGAGTTGCCATGGTCATGGTGTCTCTTCACAGCAATGAAAATCCTAACTAAGACACCATTTTTTAACAGCTCACTTGAGTTCAGGATGGGACTATGAGATAGCAGCTTGGATCAGAGCACCTCACTGTGGGTTTTTCCTCTTAAGTAAAGCAGCTTTGTGTAGTCCAGGCAATTCTATAAATTATGCTCAAGACCTATGAGGACATCAGAAGTGTACCTTGACAGAGACCATAGGTATCCACAGCAATAAAGAAGACATCAGCGAGTCTCCTTTTACCTTTTCCCTCACAGAGAGAAGCCATTCGCACCCATGTTTCACCAGTGAAGACAGTGCAAAAGGCAGGGTGTTTTGATTCCGGATTCACATTGATGTGCTTCGTGGAGTTCCTGCCGCTGCAGTCTCCTTTCACTAGTGTAGTCAACCTGTAGTTGTCTATTCATTGTTTCTTAATCCTTTTTGTGTATGAACAATGAGTGTTAGGCATATCTAGTTATCCATCTTGTTAATGATATTTTTTTGAGGGGGGGCGTTGAGACAGGTTTCTCTGTGTAGCTTTGGTGGCTGTCCTGGATCTCGCTCTGTAGACCAGGCTGGCCTCGAACTCACAGAGCTCCACCTGCCTCTGCCTCCTGAGTGTTGGGATTAAAGGCGTGCGCCGCCGCCGCCGCCGCCGCCGCCGCCGCCGCCGCCGCTGCTGCCGCTGCCACCACCACCACCCAGCTAGTGAATGATATTTCCTTGGTGTATTTTTGTTATTTTGTTCTCATTGTTTTATTCTTCTTTTTAAAAGGCGTACAAAGCAGGGTCAGCCAGTAAAAATGCCTGCTGCCAATTCTGACCACTTGAGTTTGAGCCTACATGGTGGAAGGATAGCACCAACTTTCACAAATGGTTCTCCAACATCTACCTGTATGCTGTGGCACTTTCACACACACACACACACACACACACACACACACACACACACACACACACAAAATATTAACAATTTTTAGAATTAATTTACAAAGTACTGTTACTATGACATTTCTATACATATGCAGCTTCGTTGATTCCCGTACTGGTTTCCTCCCATTTTGCTGCCCCCTTCCTTTCACACATGTATCCCTCTGGCCCCAGTAATCCTCCCTGCAGTTTCACATTTTATGTGCTCTATGATCCTTCCCATCACCTTCCCTAACAGCTGATTTTTCCAACCACATGATGCCCTTCCTAGATTCCTAGTCTTTACTTATATTCACTCCCACCTAGATACATATATTTAATAATTACAAGTTAGAATCCACACATGAGAGACAACATAGAGTAGCATTATTTGTCTTTCTGAGTCTCACATAATAAAATGTTTTCCAGTTCCATCAATTTTCTTGAAAATCTCATTTTTCTTTATAAATGAATAAAATTCCATTGTGTTCATGTACCAAATTTTCACTCTTCGTTCATGTGTTTATGGACACCTAAACTTAATTCCCTTTCATTATAACTGGGAAAATAGTAGCAACAACTATGGGTGTGTGAGGATCTCTGGGCTAAGATGTAGAGTTCTTTGGGTAGAGAAACTGGTAACAGAATGTACAGCAGCCTACAGAATGGTAGAAAAATTTTGCCACCTTTCCCTCAGACAAGGGGTTAATATCTAGAATACATAAAGAACTTTAAAAAATTAAACATGCATATACAAACCAGTACCAACTAATAAAAAGGAGCCAACGTACTGAACAGTTATCAAAAGAAAAACACAAATGGCTAGTAGATTTTTTTTTAAGTGTTCAACATCTTTAGCCATTAAAGAAAAGAAAATTAAAACTACTTTGAGATTTCATCTCACCCTGGTCAGAATGACTATAGTCAGGAATGACAACAAATACATGAGAAAAGGGAAACCTTTATACATTGCTGTTGGTAGAATAAGCCATTGCAGCTACCACAGAAATTGGGGTGAAAGCATCTTAAAAATGAAAAAATGGGGTTGGGGATTTAGCTCAGTGGTAGAGCGCTTGCCTAGCAAGTGCAAGGCCCTGGGTTCGGTCCTCAGCTCCAGAAAAAAAAAGAAAAGAAAAACTATTGCCTTCCCAATCCATAGCCCCCTCCCTCACCACATCTAACATCTCCACCCAGCCATATCCTGTAATCCTTCTCAAGGGTCTAGCCTGTTGACTCTGCCTGACCCTCCCAACCCACCAGACCTAGCCCAGGTCCCACATCCAGCATCCTAGCCAAGGTAGGTCACCCCTGCCTTCACCATAGCCAATATTTAGGCTTTGGCCAGGATCTACCCTACCTACTCCCCCAACCCACGGGCCCCTTTTATGCCACATACAACCTATCAACCCAAATCTATCACCACCAGCATGGTCCCCTCTGTCCACCAGACTTCATTCCACATAAGCCATTTCCAACTCAGAGGTCCAACATGCCCACACATCTTCTCTTCTGCAATAACCTGCTCTGTCCATATCAGACACAGAACTAACAAAAGAACTCCACATGCCTAGATTTCATCACAAAAATATGAACCATATGAAAGGTCAAGCCAGTATCTCCTCTATAAAGCATACCAATTCCTTAGAAATTTTTGTCAATGAGAACTACTTAGACTAACACTAGGACATGGAATTTAAAAGAAAACCATAAACTTCATCAAATAATTCAATGAGTTTAAAGAAGATGTAAAGAAACATCACAATAAAATAAAAGAGAAAGAGCTGCTCCTTCAAGTTCCTATTCCGTCACCCCGCCCCAACCCCACCCCCAGTTTTCCCAGGAGATCTCTTCTATTTCCCCTTGCCAGGAAAATCCATGCATCCCTCTTTGGGCCCTCTTTGTTATCTAGTCTCTCTGAAGCTGTGGATTGTAGGTTGGTTATCCTGTACTTTATTCCTAATATCCACTTATGAGTGAGTATATACCATGACTGTCTTTGTGGGTATGGGTTACCTCACTCAGAATGATTTTTTTCTAGTTCCATCCATTTGGCTGCAAATTTCATCAGGTCATTGTTTTTTACAGCTGAGTAATACTCCATTGTGTAAATTTACCACATTTTCCTTATCCACTCTTCAGTTGAGGGGCATCTAGGTTATTTCCAGGTTCTGGCTATTATGGATAAAATGGCTATGAACATAGTTGAGCAAGTGTCCATGTGATATGATTGAGCATCTTTGGGTATATGCCCAAAACTGGTATTGCTGGGTCGTGAGGTAGATTGATTCCCATTTTTCTGAGTGTAGTGGGTAGCCATTCCAGCTTTGATCTGGAAGTTCCAACCCCCATTGAGACTTCAGCAACTGTCACGCCTACAAAGCGGGGCCAAGGGAGGCGCCTGGAGACCTGAGATCTGGATGGGCCTGTGCTCTCTCTCTCTCGGTTCCGGGACCCTGGACGGTGGAAGTGGGCCAAGCAGAGCTCCAGAGAACACCGCTGGACTGTGATACACCTGCCCCAGACCCCGCGACCTACCTATCCCTTAATTTGTAAGTTATGACATTAAATAAATCTCCTTTTAACTACGTGGAGTGGCCTTAATAATTTCACCAATACTGAGAAACCACCATATTGATTTCCAATGTAGCTGTACAAGTTTGTACTCTCACTAGCAGTGGAAGAGTGTTCCCCTTACCATACATCCTCTTCAACATAGGCTCTCATTGGTATTTTTGATCTTAGTCATTCTGATAGGTGTAAGGTGGTATCTCAGAGTCAGTTTGATTTATATTTCCTGATGACTAAGGATGTTCAACAATTGCTTAAGTGTCTTTTGCCATTTGAGATTCTTCTGTTGAGAATTATCTGTTTAGATCTGTACGCCACTTTTAATTGGATTATTTGGTATTTTGATGTCTAGTTTCTTGAGTTCTTTATATATTTTGGAAGTTAGTTCTCTGTCAGAGGGGGGTGTTGGTGAAGATCTTTTCCCCATTCTGTAGGCTGCCATTTTGTCTTGCTAACAATATCCTTTGCCTTACAGAAGTCTTTCAGTTTCAAGAGGTCCCATTTACTAATCGACAATCCCAGTGTCTGTGCTATTGGTGTTATATTCAGGAAGTTGTCTCCTGTGCCAATGCGTTCAAGGCTACTTCTCATTTTCTCTTCTGAATCAGGTTCAGTGTAACTGGATTTATCTTGAGGTCTTTGATCCACTTGGGCTTCAGTTTTGTGCATGAAGATAGATATGGGTCTATTTGCATTCTTCTACATGTCAACATCTAGTTATGCCAGCACAATTTGCTGAAGACACTTTGTTTTTTCCATTGTATATTTTGGCTTCTTTGTCAAAAATCAGGTGTTCATAGGTATGTGGATTTATGTCAGGGTCTTCACTTTGATTCCATTGGTCCACATGCCTGTTTTTATTACTATGGCTCTATAGTAGAGCTTGAAGTCTGGGATGGTGATACCTCCAGAAGTTCCTTTATTGTACAGGATTGTTTTAGTTATCCTGGTTTTCTTTCCATGTGAAGTTGGAGACCTTCTTTTGAGGTTTGTGAAGAATTGTGTTGGGATTTTGATGGGGATTGCATTGAATCTGTAGCTTGCTTTTGGTAAGATTGCCATTTTTACTATGTTAATCCTACCTATCCACGAGCATAGGAGATCTTTCCATTTTCTGATATCTTCTTCAATTTCTTTCTTCAGAGACTTAAAGTTCTTGTCATATGGGTCTTTCACTTGCTTAGTTAGAGCTACCCCAAGGTATTTTATATTATTTGTGGCTACTGTAAAGGGTGATGTTTCTCTGATTTCCTTCTCAGCCTGTTTATCATTTGTATACAGGAGGGCTATTGATTTTTTTTTGAGTTAATTGTGTATCCTGCCACATTACTGAAGGTGTTTATCAGCTGTAGGAGTTCCCTGGTAGAATTTATATTATGTATACTATCATATCATCTGCAAATAGTGAAAGTTTGACTTCTTCTTTTCCAATTTGTATCCCCTTGATCTCCTTTTGTTGTCTTATTGCTCTAGTTAGAACTTTGAGTACTATATTGAATGAATATGAGGAGAGTGGACAGCTTTATCTTATTCCTGATTTTAGTGAAATCACTTTGAATTTCTCTCCATTTAGTTTGATGTTGGCTGTTGGCTTGCTGTAAATTGCCTTTATTATGTTTAAGTATGTTCCTTGTATTGCTGATCTCTCCAAGTCCTTTATCATGAAGGGGTGTTGGATTTTGTCAAATGTGTTTTCTGCATCTAGTGAGATGATCATGTGGTTTTTTTCTTTCAGTTTGTTTATATGGTGGATTACACTGACAGATTTTCATATGTTGAACCATCCTTGCATCTCTAGGATGAAGCCTACTTGGTCATGGTGGATCATTTTTTGATGGGTTCTTGGATTAGGTTTGCCAATATTTTATTGAGTATTTTTGCATCAGTGTTCATGAGAGAGACTGGTATGTAATTCTCATTCTTTGTTGAGTCTTTGTGTAGTTTGGGTATCAGGGTAACTGTAGCCTCATAAAAGGAGTTTGGTAACGTTCCTTCTGTGTTTATTGTGTGAAACAATTTGAAGAGTATTGGTATTAGCTCTTCTTTGAAAATCTGGTAGAATTCTGTGCTGAAACCATCTGGTCCTGGGATTTTTTTGGTTGGGAGACTTTTAATGATTGTTTCTATTTCGTTAGGGGTTATTGGTCTACTTAAATAGTTTATCTGGTCTTGATTTAACTTTGGTATGTGGTACTTATCCCGAAAATTGTCCATTTCCCTTAGATTTTCCAATTTTCTGGAGTACAGGTTTTTGAAGTATGACCTGATGATTCTCTGGATTTCCTCATTGTCTGTTGTTATGTCTCCCTTTTCATTTCTGATTTTGTTAATTTGGATGCTCTCTCTCTGCCTTTTGGTTAGTTTGGATAAGGGCTTGTCTATCTTGTTAATTTTCTCAAAGAACAAACTCTTTGTTTCTATTTTATTGATTGCAGCCTTCAATTTGATTATTTCCTGGCATCTATTCCTCCTGGATGAGTTTGCTTCTTTTTGTTCTAGAGCTTTCAGGTGTGCTGTTAAGTATCTAGTGTGTGATTTCTCCAACTTCTTTATGTGGGCATTTAATGCTATGAACTTTCCTCTTAGAAATGCTTTCATAGTGCCCTATAAGTTTGGGTATGTTGTACATTCATTTTCATTGAATTCTAGGAAAACTTTAATTTCTTTGTTTTTCTTACTTGACCCACTGGTGATTCAGTTGAGCATTATTCAGTTTCCATGAGATTGTAGGCTCTCTGTAATTTTTGTTGTTGTTGAAATCTAACTTTAAGCCATGGTGGTCTGATAAAATATAAGAGGTTATTCCAGTTTTTTTTTAATCTGTTGAGATTTGCTTTGTGACTGAGTATGTGTTCGATTTTAGAGATGGTTCCATGGGGTGCTAAGAAGGTATATTCTTTTGTGTTAGAATGTTCTGTGGGTATCTATTAAGTCCATTTGAGTCATAACTTTTGTTAGGTCTCTTATTTCTCTGTTAAGTTTCAGTCTGGCAGACCAGTCCAGTGGTGAAAGTGGAGTGTTGAAGTCTCCCACTACTAGTGTGTGGGGTTTGATGTGTGATTTAAGCTTTAGTAATGTTTCTTTTACAAATGTGGGTGCCCTTGCATTTGGGGAATAGATGTTCAGAATTGAGACTTCATCTTGGTGGATTTTTCCTGTGATGAATATGTAATGTCCTTCCTGACCTCTTTTGATTGATTTCAGTTTGAAGTCTATTTTGTTAGATATTAGGATAGCTACACCAGCTTGCTTCTTAAATCCATTTGATTGGAAAGTCTTTTCCCAGCCTTTTATTCTGAGGTAGTGTCTTTCTTTGAAGTTGAGGTGTGTTTCTTGTATGCAGCAGAAGGATGGATTCTTTTTCGTGTCCATTTTGTTAGCCTGTGCCTTTTTATAGGCAAATTGAGTCCATTGATATTAATGGATATTAATGACCAGTGATTGTTAATTCCTGTTTTTTTAAAAGATTTATTTATTTATAATGTATACAGCATGTATGACAGCAGGCCAGAAGAGGGCACCAGATCTCATTACAGATGGTTGTGAGCCACCATGTGGTTGCTGGGAATTGAACTCAGGACCTCTGGAAGAGCAGTCAGTGCTCTTAACCTCTGAGCCATCTCTCCAGGCCCCTCCTGTTATTTTTTGTTGGTAGTGTTGTGTGTCTCTCTTCTTTGGTATTTGTTGGTGTAGGATTATCTATTGCCTGTGTTTTCATGGGTGTATCTAACTTCCTTAGGTTGGATTTTTTTCCTTCTACTGCTTTCTGTAGGGCTGGATTTGTGGATAGGTATTATTTAAATCTGGTTTTATCATGGAATATTTTGTTTACTTCATCTATGGTGATTGAGAATTTTGCTGGATATAATAGTCTGGGTTGGCATCCATGGTCTCTTAGCGTCTGCATAACGTCTGTCCAGGACCTTCTCGCTTTCAGAGTCTCCATTGAGAAGTCAGGTGTTATTCTGATGGGTCTGCCTTTATATGTTACTTGGCTTTCTTCCTTTGCAGCTCTTAATATTCTTTCTTTATTCTGCATGTTTAGTGGTTTGATTATTATGTGGTGATGGGACTTTATTTTGGAGTCCAGTCTATTTCATGTTCTGTAAGCTTTTTGTATCTTTATAGGCATTTCTTTCATTATGTTAGGAAAGTTGTCTTCTATGATTTTGTTGAGTATATTCTTGTGCCTTTGAGCTGATATTCTTCTCCTTTTTCTATCCCTATTATTCTTAGGTTTGGTCTTTTCATTGTGTCCCAGATCTCCCGGACATTTTGTGTTATGACTTTGTCGGCTTTAATGTTTTCTTTGACTAATGAATCTATTTCCTCTGTCATATCTTCAATGCCAGAGGTTGTCTCTTCCATCTCTTGCATTCTGTTGGTTATGTTTGCATCTGTAGTTTCTGTTCATTTACTCATATTTTCCATTTCCAGCATTCCCTCAGTTTGTGTCTTCTTTATTGCCTCTATTTCAGTTTTCAAGTCTCGAACTGTTTCCCTCACATGTTTAATTGCTTTTTCTTGGTTTTCTTGGCTTTCTTTAAGGGATTTATTGATTTCTTCCAATTTTTTATTTGTCTTTTCCTCGATTTCTCATTTCCTCTTTTAAGTCCGCTATCATCTTCTTAACATCATTTTTTAAAGATTCATTTATTTGTTTATTTATTCATTTATTATGTATACATTGTTCTGCCTGCACACCAGAAGAGGGAGCCAGATCTCAGTACAGATGGTTGTGGGCAGCCATGTGGTTGCTGGGAATTGAACTCAGGACGTCTGGAAGAACAGCCAGTGCTCTTAACCTCTGAGCCATCTCTCCAGTCCCTTAATGCCATTTTTAAGGCCGATTTCTTCTGCTTCTTCTGTGTTGGGATTTTCAGGTCTTGATATAGAACCACTAGGTTCTGGTGGTACCATATTGCTCTTTATGTTATTAAATGTATTTTTGCACTGGCATCTGCCCATCTTTTCCTCCAATCGGGGCAAATGGTGTCTGTGTCTGAGGGAACCTCTTTAGGTTCAATCGGCACTCTTGTTCCAGCTAGTGCTCTTGGTCCAATTGGAGCTCTTGGTCCACTCAGAGCTGGCAGAATATGTGTCTCAGGGAACAGCTGTGATCTCAGAGGATGGGTAGGTTTGGAGGGTGGGGTGGGGCTTGTAGGTTACAGGGTCTGGTGGGGGATAGTAGTAGTCTGGCCTGCCTCCAGAAGTCCTGCCTGCTGGCCTGCAACTGAGACTGCAATGGGTAGGGGTATGGGGGCACAGGTTGTGCCCCTGGGCCTAAAGACTAGAGGCTGGGGTGATCAGCTAGCAGAACAAAGACTCACCTCTTGGTCCACTTGGAGTTGGCAGAGTCTGTCCAAATTCTTTATGTAGGTATTTAGTACTATGAACTTTCCTCTTAGCAATGCTTTCATAGTGTCCCATAAGTTTGGGTATGTTATGCATTAATTTTCATTGAAATCTAGGAAGTCTTTAATTTCTTTCTTTATTTTTTCCTTGTCCTACTGGTAATTCAGTTGAGACTTGTTCAGTTTCCATGAGTTTGTAGGTTTTCTGTAGTTTGTGTTGTTGAATTCTAACTTTAAGTCATGGTGATCTGATAAAATACAGGGGGTTATTCCAATTTCTTTTGTATCTGTTGATATTTGCTTTTTGACTGAGTATGTGGTCAATTTTAGAGAAGGTTCCATGAGGTGCTGAGAAGAAGGTACATTCGTTTGTGTTTGGGTGAAATGTTATATAGATGTCTGTTGAGTCCATTTGAGTCACAACATCTGTTAGTTCCCTTATTTCTCTGTTAAGTTTCTGTTTGGCAGACCTGTCCATTGGTGAGAGTCGGGTGTTGAAGTCTCTATTAATGTGTGGGGTTTGATGTGTGATTTAAGCTTTAGTAATGTTTCTTTTACAAATGTGGGTGCTCTTGTATTTGGGGCACAGATGTTCAGAATTGAGACTTCATCTTGATGGATTTTTTCCTTTGATGAATATGAAATTTTCTTCTCCATCTTTTTGATTAATTTTAGTTTGAAGTCTATTTTGTTAGATATTAGGACAGCTACATCAGCTTGCTTCTTAAGTCCATTTGATTAGAAAATCTTTTCCCAAACCTTTACTCTGAGGTAATGCTTGTCTTTGAAGTGTTGAAGTGTGTTTCTTGTATGCTGCAGAAGGATGGATCCTGTGTCTTTTTATAGGTGAATTGAGTCCATTGATATTAAGGAATATTAATGACCAGTGATTGTTAATTCCTGTTTTTTTTATTTTATTGTTGTTGGTGGTAGTGTGTGTTTCCCTTTTTTGGGTTTTGCTGGTGTGAGATTATCTATTACCTGTGTTTTCATGGGTGCAGCTAACTTCCTTGGGTAGGAGTTTTCTTTCTAGCACTTATTGTAGGGCTGGATTTGTGGATAGATATTGTTTAAATCTGGTTTTGTCAAAGAATATCTTGTTTTCTTTGTCTATGGTGACTGAAAGTTTTGTTGGGTATCGTAGTCTGGGCTGGTATCTGTGGTCTCTTAGTGTCTGCAAAACATCTGTCCAGGACCTTCTGACCGTCAGTCTCCATTGAAAAATTAGGTGTCGGGCGGTGGTGGCGCACGCCTTTAATCCCAGCACTCGGGAGGCAGAGCCAGGCAGATCTCTGTGAGTTCGAGGCCAGCCTGGGCTACCAAGTGAGTTCCAGGAGAGGCGCAAAGCTACACAGAGAAACCCTGTCTCGAAAAACCAAAAAAAAAAAAAAAAAAAAAGAACCCTTGAAATCAAATTTTCGTTTTACTGGTTGCTGTTGTGGAGAAGGTGACATTTTCACCTTTACCATAATAAAATAGAATTGTGTGTAAAAAAAAAAAAAGAAAAAGAAAAAGAAAAATTAGGTGTAGGCTGGGCAGTGGTGGCACATGCCTTTAATCTCAGCACTCGGGAGGCAGAGGCAGGCGGATCTTTGTGAGTTCAAGGCCAGACCAGCCTGGGCTACAGAGTGAGATCCAGGAAAGGCGTAAAGCTACACAGAGAAACCCTGTCTTGAAAAACCAAAAACCAAAAACCAAAAAAAGAAAGTTAAAGAAAAACCAGGTGTAATTCTGATAGTTCTGCCTTTATATATTATTTGGCCTTTTTCCTTTGCAGCTCTTAATATTATTTCTTTATTGTTTGTGTTTGATGTTTTGATTATTATGTGGCTAGGGGACTTTTTTCTGGTCTAGTCTATTTGATGTTCTTTAAGCTTCTTGTACCTTCATTAGCATATCCTTCTTTAGGTTGGGAAAGTTTTCTTCTATGATTTTGTTTAATATATTTCCTGTGCCTTTGAGCTGGAATTCTTCTCCTTTTTCTATCCCTACTATTCTTAGATTTGGTCTTTTCATAGTGTCCCAGATTTCCTAGATTTTTTTTTTTTTTTTTTAATTTTCTTTTTTTTTTTTTTTTTTAAGATTTATTTATTTATTATGTATACAGTGTTCTGTCTGCATGTATCCCTGCAGGCCAGAAGAGGGCACCAGATCTCATTACAGATGGTTGTGAGCCACCATGTGGTTGCTGGGAATTGAACTCAGGACCTCTGGAAGAGCAGTCAGTGCTCTTAACCTCTGAGCCATCTCTCCAGCCCCATTCCTAGATGTTTTATGTTATGATTTTTTTTTGAATTTAACATTACCTTTTTACCGATGAATCTATTTCCTCTATCATATCTTCAATACCTGACATTCTCTCTTCTGTCTCTTGTATTTTATTGGAGATGCTTGCTTCTGTAGTTCCTGTTCACTTACCCAGATTTTCCATTTCCAGAATTCCCTAGGTTTCTGTTTTCTTTATTGCCTCTATTTCAATTTTGAAGTCATGAACTGTTACTTTCACCTGTTTGTTTTTTCTTTGCTTTCTTTAAGAGATTTATTGATTTCTTCCCATTTTTTGTTTATCTTTTCCTCAATTTCTTTAAAGGAATTTTTCATTTCCTCTGTAAGGGCCTCTATCATCCTTATAAAGTTATTTTTAAGGTCATTTTCTTCTGCTTCATCTGCGTTGGGATGTTCAGGTCTTGCTGTTGTAGGATTACTGGGTTCTAGTGGTGTCATATTGACCTTTATGTTGTTGAATGTATTCTTATATTGGCATTTACTCATCTGTTCTTCCAACTGGTGTAGATGGTGCTTGTGCCTATAGGGGCTGCTGTTCTTCCAATTGGTGTGGGTGGCACTTGTGCTTATAGGGTGTGCTGATGCTGCTGGAGAGTGCTGTCCATGGGTAGGTGTGGTTGGGTGGTGGAGTGGGTCTTGTGAGAACAGAGTCCAGTGGGTGGCAGTGGTGTGGTGCAGCCTCCCTGCAGGTCTCTCACCTGCTGGCCTGCTGCTGGGGTCTGCACCAGAGCAGTGGAGTTCCACCTGAGTTGGGGTCAGGGCCCAACTGCCTTGCTGGGGCTGAGATGGGATGGGGGGTCATGGGATGTACCCGGGGTTTAGGGTCTAGAGATCAGGGCAGTTTATCTGGGAGACCAGTCACTTACCTGTTCTTCCAACTGGTATAGATGGTGCTTGTCTAAAATTTTTAAAGAAACAGAATGCATACCCCAAAACTCCTTCTATGAAGCCAGGATCACTCTAATGCCAAAACCAGATAAAGAAATCTGTAAGTCAATATCCCTAATAAGCATAGAGTTAAAAATGCTCAGTAAAATACTTGCAAACAGAATACAGACATACACCAAAAGGATTATACACCATGACCAAGTTGGTTTTATCTCTGAAATGCAGGAATGGTTTGCTAACATATGCAAGTCAAAAAATGTAATAAACCACATGATCATTTCAATAGATGCAAAAACGCCTTTGACAAAATCCAACATGATAAAAATCCTAGGGAATGTTGTACTAGTGCGAATATACCTTAACATAAAAAAGGCTATATATGTGAAACAAACAGCCAAAATAATCTTAAATGCGGAAAAAATGAAGGAATTCCTTTGAAATCAGGAAGGAAACAGGACTGTCTGTTATCACCACTTCTTTTCAATACTGTGATCAAAGCAGGAGCTGGAGCAATAAGGCAAGAGAAAGAAATTAAAGAGTTATAAATAGGGAAAAAAGAAATAAAATTATCCCTATTTGCAGATGGCATTATACTTTATAAATCTCAAAAATTCAACCAGAAAACTTTTAGGAATGTTAAACAAATTCAACAAATTTGGTAGGATACACAATCAACCTGCACAAATCAATATCTTTTCTATACACCAAAAACATATACACTGAGAAAGAGATCATAGGCACTCACATTCACAACAGCCTTAAGGAAAATAAAATATCTAAGAATGTATCTAAGGAAGTGATGGCCCTCTAGAATAAAAACTTTAACACTTTGAAGAAAGATATAAAGACATTAGACAATGGAAAGACAGCCCATGTTCATGAATTGATAGAATTAGTATTATGAAAATAACCATTTTACCAAAAGCCATTTATAGATCCAATGGAATCACAACCAAAATCTCTATTTTATTCTTCACAGATACATATTTAAAAAAAGCAACTATCCTAGAATTCATATGGAACCACCAAAACAAAACAGAAAAAAGCTTAGGTAGCCAAACAATTCTGAGCAAAAAGAACATTCCAGATCTTAATATATATTATAGAGCCATGGTAATAAAAACAATACGGTTACTGGCATTAAAAACAAAAACATAGACCAATGGAACAAAATTGACCCAGGCAGGCATGGTGACACATGACTTTAGTCCCAGCACAGGAGGCAGCGCAGGAGAATCTCTGTGAGTTTGAGGTCAGCCTGGCCATGTAGTGAGAATTTGTCTCCAAGAATAAGGAGGAGGAAGAGAAAAATAAGCAAAAACTGTGTTTGCAGATAACAAGACTCTGTAAATGGAGATTACCCCCAATTTCACAAAGGTTAAATTAAATTCAGCAACATTTCAGGATATGTAAGATAGACATGTAAGATAACCTTGTGTTTTTTTAAATTGAAGATCTAAACATGAGTACATGTTACTTCAGCCACTTAATATTTGAAAGATGCCAAAAACATAAGCTGAAGAAAAGTATCAAAACTGAATGTTCCATGCAGAATGAAATTAGACCCTTATATATAACCTTGCACAAAAATTAATTCCAAATGGATCAAAGACTTAAATGCGAAACCCAAAACACTGAACTGCTAGAAGAAAATATAGGCTGCACCCTACATAATATAGGTGTAAGAAAGGACTTCCTAAACAGGACTCCATTTGTCCCAAAATTAAGGCCAACAATAGACAGTGGGACTTCATAAAACTAAAAAGATTTTGTATAGAAACAACCAATTGGGTGAAGAGGAATCCCACATAATAAAAGAAAATCTTGTCATCTATTAGTATATATATATATATATATATATATATATATATACTATATAAAATATATATATAGACTATATAATATATATATATTCAAAAAAAGAATAAAAAAACTCCTAACAACCCATTTGAAGAATGGACCTGAACAGAGAGTTCTCAAAAGAAGAAAAACAATGGCTAAGAAATATCTCAAAAAATGTTCATTGTAGCAATTAGGAAAATGCAAATCAAAACAACTTTGAGATTTCATCTTAGCCCAGTAAGAATGGCAAAGATCAATGGAACAACTGACAACAAATACTGGAGGGGGTTGAGGAAAATGTAATACTCATTAACTGTTTGTGCGATTGCCAACTGGTACAGCCGCTCTGGAAATCAGTGTGGAGAATTCTCAAAGAGCTAAAAATAAATCTACCACATGACCCAGCCATACCTTTCCTTGGCATATGTCTGAAGGACTTGATATCCTACTCCACAGATACTTGCTTAGCCATGTTCATTGTTGCCCTGTTCACACTAGCTAGGAAAGGAAAACAACCTAAACGTCCTTTGACTGATGACTGGATAAAGAAAATGTGGTACATATATACTATGGAATACTACTCGAATTGCTGTAAGGAAAAATGAAATCATGAATTTTGTAGGTAAAAGGATGGAACTAGAAAATATCATATTGAGTGAGAAAACACAGACCCTGAAAGACAAACGTCACATGTTCTCTTCTATTTGAGGTCCCCTAACTATGAATTGTCAGATGTGAGTACATAGCCTGGAGTAACTGCAGAAACTAGGAAAATGAAAAGGGATCATTGCCAGGATATGGTGGGCTGGAGATCAATAGAGAGGGGAATAAATGGGTACAAGATGGATACATGAGAATTGGAAATGGGGGGCTCTAATTAAGGAGGATGTAGGAAGATAAAAATATAGAAGAAGGAAAAGAGGGTAACACACCAGTAAGGATGTCTGAAAAACTCTTAAGAAATAATACTACTAACAATTTACCTAAAAAGAACTAAAATACACATTTGTCAGTATATAAATATAGCTATATAGTTTAAATGCAATTTTTCCATCTGGGTAGACAATGCTCCTTTCAAGAGCCAAACAACATCTAACAAAACTGCAACACCAGGCATGAGAAGCCCTCTTTTGGGTTGTCGGTCAGACTTGTCCAAGAGATTCCTCAAGCATACAGGCTATTGCTATTGCCCTTAGGTGCTCCCAGAGGTAGAAGGTAAATCCCTATTGCTGAAGACACCAGGCACTTCAGATGCAGGGTCCAGAGGCTCCTGAGCTAAAATTGGCTTGAAATCATCCTCCTTGAAGACTAGCTTTCATGGTACCAGAAGGCACCATGCAAGTTCCCAAAGGAGGGAGGCAGCCAACAGTAATAACCAGCTATAATGCTGATGAACCACAACAAAAACCAGCATATACCATAACTCTAAGTTGCAGTAATGGCACACATACCTTGGTGGTAGCCAACAGCTCTTTAATTGAACTTAAGACCCTCTCAACAAGAGGGAAACCATGGCTGGTACTGGAAACCTAGCCAACTACATAGAAAGGTTATAAGATCAGGGAGTTTGCTATGATTTTTTGTCTCTTAGTAATATCAGAAGCCACACTCATAAGTCTCACCAATTGGCTGCCTAAACACGAGCTGAACTGTGGAGGCCCACAGAGGCTTCCTAGAAAGACCTTATTCAAGGTCAGAGAATCTGAGCTTGCTTTACCCAGCAGAGCTGCATAATAGGATGATTTGACCATGGGCATGGTTACCAGGTGTTTTGAAGGGTCTGCACTTGGCTGTATGTTGTGCTTTGATATTGAAAGGGGGAGGTTTTTTGCCTTGCCCCTTGGCATTGTATAAAAAGCCCTTTGGAATAAACCTTGAGGCGACTGGGTATTGACCCAGGGCCCTCTCCAAGTTACCCTGCGTCTCTGTCTTTCTTATTGTCTCTTTCTACCTTTCTATCATTTCCTCGTTCCTCTCTCCTCCCCCCAAGAACCCTTCAACAGGTATGAGCTGGACTCTAGCAGACTCCCACACTGAATGAGGACAGAAATGGCAAAGTGGACATTGGAAAGCCCATAAGATCTCAACCTACACAAAGAACTACAGGCAGCTAAGGAACATTGAGAGTGGGAAAACTGTCCTCCCCAAGGAAAAGCACAGGGACTAGTTATCCAATACTAAATGGTCAACTCTGAAAACATACATACAAGCAACATTATGCAGACCGAGTAACTTATATTTAGGAATGTATATATATTATATATAATACATATATATGCATGTAGCAACAATAAATGAATAAAGAGGCCATGCATTTGAAAGAGAGCAAAGGAGGGTTGGAGGGAGGAAATGGAAGGGGAAAATGATATAATTATAAAGTGAAAAAATAAAAGCAATATTTTTTTTTGGTTTTTTTTTGAGACAGAGTTTCTCTGTGTAGTTTTGGTGCCTGTCCTGGATCTCGGTCTGTAGACCAGGCTGGCCTTGAACTCACAGAGATCCACCTGGCTCTGCCTCCTGAGTGCTAGGATTAAAGACATGCACCACCACCACCTGGCTAAAAGTAATATCTTTAATATAAAACGAGAACTACCATATATCCAAGCTATACCACTCCCTCCGTTTTTTGAGCAGTTCCTTACTTTCTAGTACTCAAAGTTGCCTCAGGGTCATACTACGTTTTTCTCAGATGATCCCTGGAATTAGTGATTTCTCCACAATTTTGGCTCTTTTAATCGGAGATTATTATTTAGGAACCAAGATCTAGATATTAGGGTTGTTTAATATTATGAACTTATCTTGAGAGAAAGATCAAGAAAACTCATTTTATGAATTAACTTGTATATATACACATATCATTGTTTTTATTCATACATCTTTGTATGAAGTAAGGTAAACATGATTTCTTCTAGAAGTTCCTAACTCCAATTCAAGAATACATTTACATCTGTCTTTCTTAATTATCTGTAATTTCCCTTTCTGATAGCTTTCAGAAAGTTTGACCATCATCCACCACTCATTTACTCATTTGCTCCATCCTAGCATGTTTGTATAGGGGCTTCTGTTAACTGTTAATCCATGTTGTGATAATAAAGAAATGTATACTCTCTGCTCTCCCAGACCCAATACCACAGTCTCATCCCGAGCTCTGTAGCTGGAAACCTGCTGTGGTCTTCCTTTCCTTTCTGACCTCATCCTCAAGGGATCACAAAGACATCCTCCTCCTCCTCTAACCTTCCTTCCCCCAACTCACTGCAGTATCCCAGCCTCCAACACCAGCAGGCTTTCCCTGTGGACACACCAGCTGAACAGGCCAGGAAAACAGGTAACACACTGCAACCACAGCCTTGGAAAATCCAGAGAGGAAACAGATCAAAGGAACAAAACCACTCACCCAACAAAGACCAATATAGAAATCAGCACCTAGACCTTTAATCATCCCAAGCCCAGATGTTAGGATTCCAGTGTAAAAACACAATCAACAAAAGCCAGGATAATATGTCTCCACTAGAGCCCAGATACCCTACAACAGCAGGACTTGAATATAAGAACACAGCTGAAGCACAGCTTAAAGACCTTAAAGACCTTAAAACCAGCTATATGAAGATGATAGATATATTTAAAGAGGAAATTAATAAGTCCCTTAAAGAAATCCAGGAAAACACAAACAATTGGAGGAAATGAATGAATCTCTTAAAGAAAGCCAAGAAAACACAAGCAAACAGTTGAAGGAGGTAAATAAAACTGTGCAAGACTGAAAATTGAAATAGAAGTAACAAAGAAAACCCAAACTGAGATAAAACTGGAAAAGAAAAATTTAGGAGCTCAAACAGGAATGACATCTTCACTAACAAAATACAAGAGATGGAAGAGAGAATCTCAGGTGCTGAAGACACATTAGAAGAAATGGATACATTGATTAAAAAAATGTTAAATCTAAAAAACTCCTGACACAAAACATCCAGGAAATCTGGGACACTATTAAAAGACCAAACTTTAGAATAATAGATATAGAAGAGGGAGAAGAAACTCAGATCAAAGTCCCAGAAAATGTTATCAACAAAACCACGGAAGAAAAATTTCCTAACCCAAAGAAGGAGATGCCTGTAAAGGTACAAGAAGCATTCAGTGCACCAAATAGGTTGAAAGTAGAAAAGAAAGTCCCCTCACCACATAATAATCAAACACTGAAAGTGTAGAACAAAGAAAGCATATTAAAAATTGCAAGGAAAAGAGACCCAGTAACATATAAAAGTATACCTATTAGAATTATACCTGACTTCTCAATGGAGACTCTAAAAGCCAAAAGGGCCTGAACAGATGTGCTACAGACTCTAAGAGACCTCAGATGCCACTCAAACTATTATACCCAACAAAATTTTAATAACCATAGATGGAGAAAAAGAGATATTCCATGATAAACTCAAAATTAAACATCTATCTACAAATCAAGCCCTACAGAAGGTGATAAAAGGAAAATTCCAACCTAAGGAGGTTAACTATATACATTAAAACACAGGAAATAAATAATCTCGCACCAGCAAAATTAAAAGGAGGGAAGCACATACACACACCACCACCCCACCCCCACCCCCACCAATACTGCCACTACCAACAACAAAATAACAGGAATCATTGGTCATTGATATCTCTCAATATCAATGGTCTCAATTCCCCAATAAAAAGACACAGACTAACAGAATGAATGCAAAACAGGATCTATTCTGATGTATTCAAGAAACACACCTCAACATCAAGGCAGACATTACCTTAGGGTCAGTGGTTGGAAAAAGATATCCCAAGCAAATGAACCTAAGAAGCAAGATGGTATAGCCACTTTAATATCTGACGAAATAGACATCAAACCAAAACTAATCAGAAGAAATAGGGAAGCACACTACATACATATCAAACAAAAAATCCACCAAGAGGACATTGCATTTCTTAAACCTATACCCAAACATCATGGCACCAAAGTTTGTGAAAGAAACACTACCACAGCATAAATCACATATTGACTCTCACACCCTGACAGTGATGGACTTGAATACCCCACTCTCACCAACAGATAAGTCCTTTAAACAAAACCAGAGAAACACTGGATCTAACAAATGTTATAAAACAAATGGACTTAACATATATTTACAGGACATTTTACCCAAACACAAAAGAATATACCCTCTTCTCGGCACCACATGGAACTTTATTCAAAATTGATCACATACTCAGACACAAAACTAGTCTCAACAGATACAAGAAAATTGAAATAACTCCCTGCATTCTGTCTGGCCACCACAGATTAAAGATGGATATCAACAACAGAAACAACAGAAAGCTTACAAACTCATAGAAACCAAGCAACTCTCTACTGAATGAAAAATGGGTCAAGACAAAATAAAGAAAAAATAAGACTGTCAAGAATTCAATGAAAATGAATACACAGCATACCCAATCTTATGGGAAACAATGAAAAACAGTGTTAAGAGGAAAGTTCATAGCACTAGTCACTAGTCACTTAACAGCACACCTGAAAGCTCTAGAACAAAAAGAAAAAAATCACACCTGCTGTAGGATGGTCTGTATGTCAAGTGTGTTGCTGATTGGTCAATAAATAAATCACTGATTGGCCAGTGGCCAGGCAGGACAGAGACAGTTATAGAAACAAATACATAGTTTTAAAAAGTAAAGTCTTTAAAGAGACAGTAAAATTAATATAAAAAATAAGCCATGTAAAGATGAACATTACACAGAGAATCTGGATTGTGTTGTCTTTGGGATTTCTAACTGCAGAAAAACATTTGATTGTAAAAGCTGTTGAGTTATGCCAAAATGTATATTTTAAAGGTACCTTGACTTCAAAATTTGGATATAAGGATATGTTGCTTTGGAAAGGAGACTCTGCTTTTGTTCCCACAAAAAGCCAGAGGCTATGGATTTGTTCCAGATTAAGATACATCAAGTTTGATCAGCCAAGACCCCCTGGAAGGTCTCCGATGACACCATGGCCCAGATGATCCAACATCCAGAATGGTTTGAAGGCAACTGGCTCAGACAATACAGCCTCATGGACTATTCCATAATCCTAAAATTTTCTTTGTGTCCCCATAAGATACAGCACCCCCCTCCAGCAGGAAGTAGTAAGAGAAGCTACGCCCAAATTCCCAAATTATATGTAATTTTACTTTGTTAAGGTTAAAACCTTCCTTTTTGAAAAAAGAAAAAAAAGAAAAAAAAAGAAAAGGGGAAGTGCTGTGGATGGTCTGTATGTCAAGTGTGTTGCTGATTGGTCAATAAATAAATCACTGATTGACCAGTGGCCAGGCAGGAAGTAGAGGCGAGACAAAGAGGAGAATAAAGCTGGGAAGTGGAAGGCTGAGAGAGAGACACTGCCAGCTGCCATGATGACAAACAGCATGTGAAGATGCCGGTAAGCCACGAGCCACATGGCAAGGTATAGATTTATGGAAATGGATTAATTTAAGCTGTAAGAACAGTTAGCAAGAAGCCTGCCATGGCCATACAGTTTGTAACCAATATAAGTCTCTGTGTTTACTTGGTCGGGTCTGAGCGGCTGTGGGACTGGTGGGTGAGAGAGATTTGTCCTGACTATGTGCCAGGCAGGAAAACTCTAGCTATACACACCCAAGAGGAGTAGATGGCAAGAAATGACCAAACTCAAGGCTGAAATCAATAAAATAGAAACAAAGAACAATACAAAGAATCAATAAAACAAAGAGTTGGTTTTTTGAGAAATCAACAAGATAAACAAACCCTTATCTAAACTACCTAGAAGGCAGAGAGAATATCCAATTTAACAAAACCAGAAATGAAAAAGAGGGCATGACAACAGATACTGAGGAAATCCAGAGAATCATCAGGTTATACTTCAAAAACCTATACTCCTACAAATTGGAAAATCTAAAAAAAAAAAAAAAAAAAAAAAAAGGATAATTTTCTGGATATATACCACTTACCAAATTTAAATCAAGATCAGATAAACAATTTAAAGAAACTTATAACCCCTAGTGAAATAGAAACAGTCATTAAAAGTCTCCCAACCAGTCTGGAGAGATGGCTCAGAGGTTAAGAGCACTAGCTGCTTTTCCAGAGGTCCTGAGTTCAATTCCCAGCAACCACATGGTGGCTCACAAGCATCTATAATGAGATCTGGTGCCCTCTTCTGACTTGCAGGGATACATACAGACAGAACACTGTATACATAATAAATAAATAAATAAATAAATAAATAAATAAATAAATAAATCTTTAAAAAAAAGTCTCCCAACCAAAAAAGTCCAGGGCCAGATGGTTTTATGGCAAAATTCTACCAGACTTTCAAAGATGACTTAAGGCCAATACTCCTCAAATTATTCCACAAAATAGAAACAGAAGGAACATTGCTCAATTCATTTTATGAGGCCACATTCACACTGATATCCAAACCACATAATGACTCAACAAAGAAAATTACAGCCCAATTTCCCTTATGATTACAGATGCAAAAATACTCAATACAATACTTGCAAACAGAATCCAAGAACTCATTCAAGAGATCATCCACCATGATCAAGTAGACTTCATCCCAGACATTCAGGGATGGTACAATATATGAAAATCAGTCAATATAATCCACCATATAAACAAACTGAAAGAAAAAACTCATTAGATGCTGAAAAAATGTTGATGACATCATCCAACACTCCTTCATGATAAAAGTCCTGGAGAGAATAGGGATACAAGGGACATACCTTAACCTAATAAAGGCTACTTGCAGCAAACCCATCACCAATACCAAATTAAATGAAGAGAAACTCAATGTACTTACACTAAAATCAGAGACAAAAGGTTATCCACTCACTTCATATCTATTCAATATAGTACTTGAAGTTTTAGCTGGAACAACAAGACCACTGAAGGAGATCAAGGGGATACAAATTGGAAAGAAAGAAATCAAAGTATTGTATTTTGCAGATAATATGATAATATATATAAATGACCCTAAAAATTCCACCAAGGAACTCCTACAGCTGCTCAGCACTTTCAGCAAAAAGGCTAGGTACAAGATTAACTCAAAATATCAGTAGCCCTCCTATATACAAATAGAAACAGACTGAGAAAGAAATCAGGGAAACAGCACCTTTCATAAAAGTCCCCTATAATATAAAGTATCCTGGGGTAACTCTAACCAAGCAAGTGAAGGACTTTTATGATTAAAAACTTCAAGTCTTTGAAGAAAGAAACTGAAGAAGATATCAGAAGATGGAAAGATCTCCCATGCTCATGGATTAGCATAGTAAAAATGACCATCCCACCAAAAGCAATCTACAGATCCAATGCAGTCCCCATCATAGTTCTAACACAGTTCTTTACAGACCTTAAAAGGACTATTCTCAGCTTCATATGGAAAATCAAAAAACCCAGGATAGCTAAAACAATCCTGAACAATAAAAAAATTTCCAGAGGTATCACTATCCCTGATTTCAAGTTGTACTACAGAGCTATAGTAATAAAAAATAGCATGATATTGGTATAAAAACAGACATGTTGTCAATGGAATTGAATTGAAGACCCAGGCATAAATCAACATATATATGGACACCTGATTTTTGATAAACAGTCCAGAAATACACATTGGAAAAAAACATAGCATCTTCATCAAATGGTGCTGGTCAAACTGGATGTCTGAATGTAGAAGAATGCAAATAGATCCATATTTAACAGCCTGCACAAAACTCAAGTCCAACTGGGTCAAGAGAACTCAACATAAAACCAGATACCTGATAGAAGAGAAAGTAGGGAATAGCCTTGCACTCTTTGGCACAGTAGAAGACTTTCTGTACAGAACACTGTTAGCACAGACACTAAGATCAACAACAAATGAATGGGACCTCATGAAACTGAGAAGCTTCTGTATGGCAAAGGTAAATGTCATTTGGATAAAACAGCAGCCTATGGAATGGGAAATTTTTTTTTTGCCTACTCCACTTCCAATAGAGGACTAATATCCAAAATACATAAAGAAGTCAAGAAGCTAGATATAAAAATACTATAAATAATCCAATTTAAAAATGGGGAATAGATAAACCCAAGTAAAAAATGGGGTATAGATCTAAACAGAGAATTTTAATAGAGGAATCTCAAATGGGTGAGAAGCACTTAAAGTAATGTTCAACATCCTTAGCCATCAGGGAAATGTAAATCAAAAAGGCTGAGATTTCATCTGTAAGAATGGCTAAGAACAATATAACACGTGACAGCTCATGCTGGTGAGGATGTGGAATAAGGGATTACTCCTCCATTGCTGGTGGGAGTGAAAACTTGTACAGCCACTATGGAAATTAATACAGTGGTTCCTCAGAAAGTTGGGAATTGATCTACCTCAAGACACAGCTATACTACCCCTGGGTATATACTCCAAAGACATTCCATCCTACCACAAGTATACTTACTTGCTCAACTATGTTCATTCTGGCTTTAGTCATAATAGCCAGAAACTGGAAACAACTTAGATGTCACTCAATAGAAGAATGAATAAAAAAGTAGTACATTTAGATAATGAAGTATCACTCAGTTGTTAAAACAATGACATCATGAAATTTGCAGGCAAATGGATGGGACTAGAAAAAATAATCCAAAATGAGGTAACCCAGACCCAGAAAGACAAATATGGTATGTACTCACTTATAAGTGGATATTAGCTCTTAAGTAAATGATAACCAAGCTACAATCCATAGACCCAGAGAGGTTAGGTAACAAGGAGTGGTTTAGGGGTGATGCAGGGATCTCCCTGGGAGGGATAAATAGATTTTATGGGCACACTGTGGGCAGATGGGGATAGGAGTGATAGGTGGAGTGGATGGCATCGAGGGAGAGAGTGTGGGGAGTGCCAGCTGGAATTGAGGGGTCATTTGTGGTGGTACGGAAACCTAGTGCAGAGGAAACTTCCTGGAATCTATGAAGATGATTCTAATAAGAACTCCTAGTAATGGGGCATAGAGAGTCTCAACTAGCCATCTGTTGTCACCAGGAGAGGCTTCCAGTGGCAGGACTAGGTTGCAGTCAATTGAGCTGTTGGCCAAATGGGGTCCCATGGAAATCCCCAAACAACCCAGGCTGTTGCTAAGACAGAAGATTGCTCTCTGCAAACTAACATCAGGGCCTCATTGCTGAGGACAACATACACATAGCTCACTGTGAAGCCCTCACTGCCATGTTCTAGTCTCCTTGGTGTGGGAAGGTATTCTGCAGGCTACCACAAATAGAAATATGGACAGCAACTGAGACACAAAACCTTTGCCCTACATTGTCCTGCCTGGAAAATGGAGTAGGACAACGGTAGCACAGAACATGGGGTAGTAGCCACCCAATGTCTGATTAGATCTAAGGTCTACTTCATGAGAAGGAACTCACACCCAGCACTGCTTTGGTAACCAAGAACCAGAGACTAGATAGCCCAGAGACCTATGGTAAAACCAAACACTACTGGTCAAAAAATTAATGAAATGATTTCTAATGATATTCTGCTATACTCATAGATCAGTGCCTTATCCAGTCATCATAAGAGAGGCTTCCTCTGGCAGCTGATGGGAACAGATGTAGAGACCCACAGCCAGACATTATGCAGAGTCTAAGTTCGATGTTTCCATCATATCCCTCCCCCCAGAGCTCAGGGAATCCCGTGGAAGAGGAGGCTAAAGATTGTAAAAGCCACAGGAGATGGAGGACACCAGCAGACTAAGGTCCTCTGAATCAATGAAGAAAGGTGCATATGAGCTCACAGAGACTGAGGCAGCAAGCCTAGGGCCTACACAGGTCTGCACCAGATCCTCTCTGTATATATTATAGCTATTAGCTTAGTATATTTATGGGACTCTTGAATGAGTGAAGGAATGGGTCTCTGATTCTTGTATCTATAATTGGGAGTCCCTTCCTTTTGTTGGCTTGCTGTGTCCAGCTTCAATGTGATGTTTTTTGTTTTATCTTGATATATTTTATTCGTTATGTTTGGTTATCTCTTAGAAGCCCATTCTTTTGTAATGAGAGACACAAATGGAGTGGATCCGGAGGGCAGGGAAAGTCAGGAGGAACTGGGTAGAGGGAGGGGAAACTATAATCAGGATATATTGTGTGAGAAAAAAACCTATTTTCAATAAAAGAACAAAAAGGGAAAAAATAAAGAAATGTACTACCTAGAGGACAGTATATTTATAGGGTTTCCTTTGCCCTCATTTTATAGTTTCCAGTCACTCAGTTGTCCAAATATATTAAGGTAAATTGTTCCTTTTTTCACCTTTTGCAACATGACTTAGGTTCTTTCAATCTTCAGTTCCTTTTTTCTTTTTCATCATAAAAATGTGTAATTTCAGGATACTGTTGTAGTAAAGTTAGATTTACTTGTCACAGATTTTACTTCACCAAGGGATCACTGTATGCTGTGGCTAATTTAAAGTTCACATTCCGTGATGTTCAGTTCTATGTGTTTTGACAAATACTCTCTTCTTAGATTTGTTAAGACTTCTTTTGTGGCCCTACTTAGGATTTGCACTGGAGACTGCTGCATGTATATTTGAGAAGAATGTGTGCTCTGCAGCTGTTGGTTGGAATGTTCTGTAGATGTCTGTTAAGTTCATTTAGCCTAAAGTGAAATTCAAGTCCATCTTTTCTTTACTGACTTTCCATCCAGATAATCCCTACATCGTTGGAAGATGGGTATTGAAGTTCTTTACTATTCTTCTACTGAACTCCATCCCTCCATTCATTATTAACATTGTTTCATATATCCAGGTACTTCAATGTGAATTCATATATATTTGTAATTTTTATGTGGTCCTTGTGAAATGTCTCTTATTATATAGTCTTTTGTTGTTGTTGTTTTGGGGTTTTTTTGTTGGTTTTTGTTTTGTTTTGTTTTGATAGAGGATCTCACTATGTAGCCCTGGCTAGGCTCTGAACTCACAGAGTTCTGCCTGTCTCTGCCTCTGAGTACTGGGATTAAAAGCATGGACCACCATCCCCAAGCTGTAATGTCATTCTTTTTATAATGTGTCATTTTAGTTTTTGACTTCATATCTTTTTTATCTGACATAATCATCTCTACTCACTTTAACATAATTGAATGAAAAAGTGAATGCCACAAAATGTTTCTTGCACTATATCACAAGAGACAGCCTAAGTCCTTGCTCAGTGCATCAGTAAAAGAAGAACATGAAGAAAAAAGACATTCATGTATATTTGTATGTCTATATAATACAAATGTACATGTGTATATATGCATTATATGTATACAATTTTTATATATAGTCTCACTGTAGAAGGCTATACTTGAAATCAAGATCCTTCCACATCTTCCTCCCAAGTAGTTCTGGAATTACATCAGTGCTTTGTTAAATGCCCACTCCAATATTTTTCAAATAATTTGCTTTTTAAAAAGGCATCAATGCAATTATTTTGAAATAAATTGAAACATCCAGGGATTTTATTACATTTTTATTTGTAATAAATAATGTGTTTGTGTGCGAACAGAACTGCGAGGACAACTTGTGGGAGTAAGGTGGTCTCTCCCTCCACCATGTGGGTTCAGGGAATAGAATTAATGTCCTCAGGCTTAGTGGCAAGTGCTTTTACCCGCCGAATCATCTGACTGGCCCTAACTGATTTTTCTTACATCTACTTAAAAAATATGAAATATATATTTAATTTATATATTATATAATATATATAATATATATATATATATATATATATATGAATTATTTGGGAGCATCCTGTTAATGTTTAGAGACTCTAAATATCTTAATCTGGTCGTATTTGAAAGTCAGCAATGAATGTGACATAATCCTCTGTTCTCACAGTGTATTACGCTATGTAATTAGTGTTGTCGGGGCAGGCGTGGGAGCTCTGAAGTCATTCTCTTCAAGAGAAACAGAAAAATCAAATAGAGCAGTGACACAGAATGGGGAACAGAGAAATGAAATGGAGAATAGGTGTGATGCTAAACAAGAGGTAGTAAACAGAAAAGAGGAGCTGCTGCACTGAGGAGATCGGGAAGTCCTTAAGCAGGGAGGGGGTGGGGCGGGCCGGTAGGGACGGAGACCCCCCTCTGGAGGCGGAAAGAGGCAGGACCACTTCCGGCCAGGCGAGGGAGGGGGGTAACAAGCTCAGACCTGAGCAGAGGCTTGGAGAGAGCAGACGTCCTCTGGACTCACGAGGGCGAGGTGAGCTGAGGTGGCTAGCTTTGGTAAAGACCCTGTGGGGCCTTCAAGGCTGCGGCTTCGGGGTGACTGGCTTCACACAACATTAAGGTTTGAAGAAAACCTGCCGGGGTTTGGGATCTAGCGGTTTCGATGTGGTGGGTTTAGAGGTGCCTGGACCCAATTCTCAGGGGGAAAGGCGGAGGCGGGATCTCTGGGCTACGGGAAGGTCTGTACTCAGTTTGGGGATGGAAAGAAGGGATGCAGACCTGTTTGGGGTTGTGGAAAGGAAACGTTGAGAAGTCGTTCTGGCTGTAGCAAAAAGGGAGGAGTACCAAGTTCAAGAGGGAGGTAAGGGACGGAATTAAGGACCCGGATTAAGCTTAAGAAAGACCCCCTTTGGGCTACGGAGGATGGATCGGATCGGGACCAAGAAAGGAGCGACAGAAGCCTTTTTAAATGGCCAAAGGACCAGGCTTGGAATGGAGAAAGGGCGGGCTAGGATCCGGTTAGCACTGGTTTGAAAGGGGGAATGACCTGGTAGGGTTAGGGAGCTGGGAATCCACCAAGGGTATCCCTGTTGAATTTGGGGGTGGGGTATCCATGTTGCAGAAAGGGCGGGGCTGGGCCCTTGCAGACGTGGACCAAGGTGGGGGGGCAGTGTCAGCAGAGGCGACTGCGGCGCGGGGGGAGGGGGCTTGCGGAGGGGTGGGAGGTGCGGAGGACTGCGGAACCACAGCGAGGGTGAGTGGCTGACAGGCAGCGCGGACGCAAAGGAATGGGGGGGGGGGGCCTGGGGGAGGGAGGAAGAGGGGGAGGCGCGAAGTGACCCTGCGAAGCCTGAGCCACTTCTGAAGGGAAAGGGTGGACTAGAAATGGTGTAGTTAGGAGGCGGCGGGTGGGACCGAGATGTTCTGTAGCTCAGAGGGGGAGGGTGGGCATAAGTGGAAACGAGATGGTGAGAGATGGTCCTGTCCACCAAAGCGCATGCGTACTGAGGGCCCTGAGGACCAAGCTCATTTGGGAAACCTGTGAGCATGCGGCATGCGTGTGTTTTGTGTGTGTGTGTGTGTGTGTGTGTGTGTTCTGTGCGCATGCGCACTGTCAGGTTGCGGTGTGGTAGAGGGTATTTAGGTGTAGGTCGTAGAACTGATTTGCCATCTTGGAAGTGCTGGAACGCAGAAACCAGATACCCTGAGCTTCTAGATAGGCAAACCCAGAAGGGTTTGTTGCCCAAAATTAGGTAAATTCTTTCACCATTCAGATTTAGCGAGACTTCTGATGAATCTCCCTGCTCCCTTATTTTCCTCTAACTCAGCCCTATTTCTTTCAGGCTCAGCTACTAGCCTCTCAGGAAGATGGATAGAAGAAATGACTATAGTTATCGGATGCCCACATTCCAGGTGAGACCTCTCTGTATTCTTACCAGACCGTCTGCCCTGCCCCAAATTCACTTACCACTCTGGAGTCCACTACCACTGTGTAGTTCCACAATTCCCTACCTAACCTCCCTACCTAACCTGGCTTAATCTTCCTTTGCATGGTGCTGGGAAGAGGGAAATTTGCCTGATTATCTCCTGCTTCCTCGTTTTCCCACCCCCTTTCAATCAAACTGCCCAGGAGGGGAGTCCACTGTAAAGAGGGGTGGTTGTAGGGAGGCCAGATGGCCCCTTAGGATCATAATCCTAAGTATGTAGGGCCCTCTGCCTCCCTCTGGGAGCCTAGGGCTTCCTTTCTCTCCAGATGTACAGACTGAGACCACAGAGAAGGACAATGTCCTGCTGATGCATACCCTGTTGTCGGCATCCAAGGACCCCCCTGTTGCCAGCCGGCCTAAGAAAAACAAGACCAAGAAGACTTCTATTAAAGCTATTACTAAGACCACACCCACTCCCCCTCCAGTCCCATCTGCCAATGACATTGCTAGCAACAAGCCTAAAGTAACTCTGCAGGCTTTAAACCTACCAATGTTCACCCAGATCAGCCAGGCTTCAGCTACTACTGAGGCAGCCAATATCCAGGCTTCAGTTACTGCTCAGACCAAGAAAGCCAAGACAAAGAGAGTTACACCTAAGGTCTCCCTAACTGGCACTGAGGATGTCACTACACAGCTCAAGTCACCCTTACATGCCCTAAACCTACCAGGTACCTCACCCACCATCCAGTCACCAATTGCCAATGAGTCAGCTAATTCCCTGGCCTTGATAGCTGTCAGCAAACCCAAGAAAGCTTCTAAGGCAAAGAAGGCTGCCAATAAGACTCTACCTAGTGCCACTGAGATCTCACTGGCTTCGACTGCTACACACACAGCTACAAGCCAAGGCCAAACTGCCAAGGAGACAGCTAGTATCCAGGCCACAGCAGCTACTATCCGAACCAAGAAAACTTGCAAAGCTAAAAGAACAACTGCTAAGACCACAAATACTGACACTGAATATGTAGAGTCCTCAAATGCTGTTGAGGGATCTGGCAGACAGATTGAGGCCTCAACTGTAGTTCTAAGGCCCAAAAAGCCCAAGGGGAAGAAGGTTGCCAATAAAGGCCCAAATTCTGCTTCTGAGTTCTCTGAGGCTCCACCTGCCATTCAAATGGTCACAAACCATGCCCTATCAGTCACTGTACGGATCAGGAGAGGGTCCAGGGCTCGAAAGGCTGCCACTAAGACTCGGGCAACTGAAAGCCATGCTCAAATCACTGAACAAGGAGCTCATACCTCTCAGGCCAGCATTAGTGCCCTTGAGACTCAGGTTGCTGCTGCTGTCCAGGCCTTGGCAGATGACTATCTGGCTCAGTTGAGTTTAGAGCCCACAACCAGAACCCGGGGCAAGAGGAACCGCAAGGTGAGATCTCTGACATTATCCTTAACTTTTTGCTGCTTTCTCATTCCTATATTGGGTTGTTCATTTGTCCTAAGTTTCCTGAGTCACTTAACTTCAAGAATGACCTTGTGCTCATACAGGCTATAGGATAATGCTGAGAAGAATGTGATACAGTTGTGTCCACTAGTAATTCATAGATTGGTAGGGAAATACATTTGTGTATTTGGTCAAGACCTATGTGTAACTCACTTTGTATTTACATCATATTTAACCATGTGCCATACTTTGTGTCATATACATTTACCCAGGTTATATGTGGATTTCTTGAAAATAACTCTTACTAACTGGGGACTGTAAGTCCCAGTTTTATAGAGAAGAAAACCAAGTCCTGGAATGAAGTGATCCATCTAAGGCCTATAGCTAGCCGAGTATGGTGGTGGCCAAATAAAAGGGAAAACCCCCAGGCCATGTCCTTGTTTGGCTGTGCCCTTGAGGTTGAAATACAATGTTACCTAGAAGCCAGTGAAAGAAAAGCGTAGGAGTCAGGGTAGCCAGTGTTAGGGCCACACCCCTCTGTAGGAGAGAGTCTAGGCTTGCTAGACTCCAGGGGGACTTTCTGGAAGAAACAGCAATCTTTTTCATTTGGTAACTCCAGAAATTTTGTCCATTGATAAAGTCTAAGCATCTCAATGGAGAAGAAAGAACTGGGAATAATTTCAGGCGAATCCCATGGGGCCGGAGGCCTCCACCACCTCGAGATGTGGCCATTTTGCAGGAAAGGGTAAGAATCCAATCTGCTCACGTCCTGCTTTTCCTTCTCTTCATTCTCTGAGATTCTTCCAAGTGTTTTGCCTCTGTATTGATACCTCCCCAACTGTTCCTCTCTTAGGCAAATAAGTTGGTGAAATACCTGTTGGTTAAGGACCAGACAAAGATCCCCATCAAGCGCTCAGGTAGCCTTCTTGAGCTCTCCTCTTCACTTCCCTTTCCCCATGGCCTGTGGCTGTTTACTCATCACCTCCTCTCACACTGCCTCAGCAGCCACACTCATATTTCACCATAGCTACCCTGACCACACAGGGCTTGTAAAAGACCACAGTCATCTGGCCTCTGTACAGTTTAGCATCTTCTGTCTCCCCTTTCTTGCAGACATGCTGAAGGATGTCATCCAAGAATATGATGAGTATTTCCCAGAGATCATTGAACGAGCAAGCTACGCTCTGGAGAAGGTGAAGGGGCAGTCCTGGGGGATGGGTGCACTGGGGAAACCTTAAACAGAAGAAAGGTATATGATCGCCCTCCTGGGGGGGAAGCACAGAGACCTAATACATTCCCATTACTGTGCTGATGAGCACACAGTGGCCTAGGGAGGGGCAGCCACTGATCACTCAGCAAGTCAGCGGTGGAAACACAGCTAGTACTGAAGCTATGTAGCTCAGTCCCGGCTTCTGTCTGTTGCTGGATACACCGTCTCATGTATTGCAGATGCTCGATGATCACAAAGATGCTGTGGATGACTATCTTATGTTTGTTACATGTTTAATATGTGCTTGGTACTGAACTATATGCTTTACATTCATTTTCTGTTTCACACAAAACCCTTACTTTTCTGCAGAATGCCCAACATGCTAATTGATACCTAAGATATATTTTGCAATCTCACAGGCTATTCTTTTACTTGGCAGATGTTTCGAGTCAATCTGAAGGAAATTGATAAGCAAAGTAGCTTGTATATTCTTATCAGCACTCAGGAGTCCTCTGCAGGCATACTGGGAACGTAAGCTGGGAAAGTGCTAGGGTGGGAAGGGGCTTCTGCTTCCTCTGAGCAGCTCAGGAAAGATGGTCTAAATGCCCATGTCCCAGCTCCCACACGACTGGATCCCTGTGAGCAACAGTGGTACCAGATTATGACAGAAGGGTTTCAGAGCCTGGAGTGGCCATTCCTGCTGTCACGTTTGCTTTCTGACAGGCTCCCAGGAAATCAGCCTGTTGTTACTTGTCTCTTCTCCTGGGTGCCTGGCCTGGCTGTGGAAGGGTGGTTCTCAAAGGGACTTCTGGTGTGGATCATGATGCTTGAGAGCAGGGGTGTCACTGGGGTTCCATCTAGAACTTCTTGGGGCCGGGGGCTTTAGGAGAGAAAGAAAAGACTCCCATTAACTGAGCGCCTGTGTGGTTGACAGGGATTCGTCCATGTCCTGCTAACCCAGGGTAGGGATAGTATGTGGGTTCCCATTTTACTGGAGACCTCGACTCAAGAGTGAAAGCACCTTGCCTTGGGTCATAGATAGCTGGGACCACAGAGTAGGCCAAATTTTCTGTATCTGAGGAATCTGGGAGAGGCTGGCCTAATGAACTGTGTTGGATAGATGATGACTTATGATCATAAACTTTCTCTTTGTCCTGTTATCCTCTTAGGACCAAGGACACACCTAAGCTCGGCCTCCTCATGGTGATTCTGAGTGTCATTTTCATGAATGGCAACAAGGCCAGTGAGGGTGAGTGGCTGGGCATGCAGTTGAATAGGTGGCTGTTGTCTGAATTCCAGATGCTCATTTTCTCTCCTTGCCTCCTCTTACAGCTGTCATCTGGGAGGTGCTGCGCAAGTTGGGGCTGCGTCCTGGGTATGATTGGGCTCTCTCAGCGCTTGCTGTCCGTGTTGTCTTTTGGCAAGCGAGGACGGTCCCAGGATCGCATCAACCTGGTGGTCTGGGGAGCGTGGGGTGGGGTTGGGGATTGGGGGGTTTCTTACCTGGATGAATGACGAAATTGTTCTGAACTCTGCTTCTTTTCTCCTTTATGTCTTCTGTCTGTTCTGAGATGAGGTGTAAGGTGGACCTTCAGGCATCCCTGACAAAGGGCCATCTGGCCTCCACCGTTTTCTTCTAGTGGCCATATGCTCACTACTATCTTCACTTCGTTGAGACTGCCTCATTGGCTGTAGAATCTGTTCCATGTTGGGAAATACCTCTACCTTCATCTGGGAAGTTCTGATCTATATTCACTGATTATTTTTTCCTTTGCTAGGGTAAGACATTCACTTTTTGGAGAAGTGAGGAAACTCATCACAGATGAATTCGTGAAGCAGAAGTAAGTAGTGTTCAAGGTTTGTGTACCCCTGAAGTGCTCTGGGTGTGGCAATTTGGTTCAAAAAATACTTAATGCCTTTCTCACACTCTTTATAGACAGATGGGCATCCTGTGGCCTAGACTCAAGTCCTATATAAAATTCTTGTGGCCAAGCCCCATTAGGACCCTTGCAATGGTGTGTACTCATAGCAGGGGCCCAAAATGGCCCATTTATTAACAGCATACCCAAAAGCAGTCTGGGGTTAGTCTTCATAGGAGACAAAACACATCTGTCTTTTGTGGTATCATGTCCTGTATATGTATCACCATGGTTTTACATGGAACCATGTTTCCATGGGAATGAGTCTGGGGCGGAGGGGCGGGGGGGGGGGGAGCTTGAAAATTTTTCTCCAGATTGTTGGTTTAGAGGAAATTGCTTCATCTGAGGCCTAGTGGTTAAACAATAATTTTGCTTGTTTAGAAGCAAGTTTCATTTCCTTTCTCCAAGGTATCTGGAATACAAGAGGGTCCCGAACAGCAGACCACCTGAATATGAATTCTTCTGGGGCCTGCGGTCTTACCATGAGACTAGCAAGATGAAAGTCCTAAAATTTGCATGCAAGGTAATGAACTTCCTGAGCTTGGCACATTACGGGAATGGGATTCTCCAGGCCGAGGTGGGCTGTGTGCAGTGAGCAGGTATGGGGCAACATATGCTTTGTATATAAATATATAAATCTACATTAATGTCCCAGATATATACTGCAAGATATACATCTTTCATTGTCTAGTTAATTTTTACATTGCATCAGTCAGTTCAGGCTGCCATTAGAAAATATTATTAATAACTGGATGGCTTTAGATACAGAAATTGATACACTCCCAAAGTGTATCAGAGATCAAAAACCTGAAAATAAAAACCCTATATCAACATCTAGTACAGTCAGTTTCTGGTGTAGGCTTTTTCTGACTTATAGATGCTAACTTTTTCTGCATCTTCACATAGCATAGAGCAAGCCTGAGTTCATTTTCATGCCTTTTCTTATAAGGGCATTAATCCTATTTGATCAAGGCCTCACTCATTTCACTTAAGTTATACCCATAAAAGACTCTGTCTGCAAATACAGTCATGATTAGGGGTCGGGTGTTCAACATAAGAATTCTGGGAAAATACAGTCTATAACATACTTAGTCTCTAATCCATAACATACTTAGTCTCTTATCGTTTCCCATATTACAAATGGGGACATTTAGGCTCAGTGATATAAAGTAACTTGTCCAAGGACATAACTTGGGGGCCTGAGTTATCAGAGCTGAAGTTTGATATCAAGACTTACTCATTAGAATTCTAGAAAGATTTTTTTTATTTACACCTATTAGTTTGTGTCGATCCCATAAATGGGTACTTCACACATAACTATAAAGGCTATTTTTCTTATAATAATTATAATTTCCATTTTAGGTACAGAAGAAAGATCCTAAAGACTGGGCTGCTCAGTACCGGGAGGCAGTAGAGATGGACGTTCAGGCTGCAGCTGTGGCTGTGGCTGAGGCTGAGGCCAGGGCTGAGGCAAGAGCCCAAATGGGGATTGGAGAGGAAGCTGTGGCTGGGCCCTGGAATTGGGATGACATGGATATTGACTGCTTAACAAGGGAAGAGTTGGGTGATGATGCTCAGGCTTGGAGCAGATTTTCCTTTGAAATTGACTCCAGAGCCCAAGAAAATGCAGATCCCACCAACAATGTCAACTTCAGTCAAGGAGCTAGTACCAGAAATAGCTTCAGTGATGGTGCTAGTATTAGCTTTGGTGGTATAACCAACCCCAGTGGTGGCTTTGGTGGTATACCTAACTCCAATGGTGGCTTTGGTGGCATGCCCAGCCCCAGTGGTGGCTTTGGTGGCAGAAATGGCATTACCTTTGGTAGTGTACCCAACCCCTCTGCCAACTTCAGCAGTGCAGCCAGCATTAGCTTTGGTGACACATCCAACACTAGCACTAGTTTCAGTGGTGGAGCCAGCATTAGCTTCAGTGGTACACCCAGTACTAGTGCCACTTTTTGCAACACAGCCAGCATTAGCTTCGGTGGTGCATCCAGCACCAGCACCAGTTTCAGCAGTGGAGCCAGCATCAGCTTTGGTGGCGCACCCAACACCAGCACCAGTTTCAGCAGCACAGCCAGCATCAGCTTTGGTGGCGCACCCAGCATTGGCAGTAGTTTCAGTGGTGGATCCAGCATTAGCTTTGGTGGTTCTCCTACCACCAGTACCAGTTTCAGTGGTGGAGCCAGTATTAGTTTTGGTGGTGCACCTTGTACCAGTGCCAGTTTCAATGGTGGAGCCAGCTGTGGCTTTGGAGGCACACTTAGCAGCACCACAGCTAGCTTTAGTGGTGCACTCAGCACCAGCACCAGCTTTGGCAGTGCACCTACCACAAGCACTGTCTTCAGTGGTGCAATTAGCACCACCACTGGCTTTGGAGGCACACTTAGCACCAGTGTCTGCTTTGGTAGCTCTCCCTGCTCTGGTGCCGGCTTTGGAGGCACACTCAGTACCAGTATCTGCTTTGGTGGTTCTCCTAGCACCAATACTGGTTTTGGTGGTACACTCAGCACCAGTGTTTCCTTTGGTGCTTCTTCTAGCACCAGCTCTGACTTTGGTGGCACACTAAGCACTAGTGTCAGTTTTGGTGGCTCTTCTGGCACCACTGCTGGCTTTGGCGGTACACTCAACAGCAGTACCGGCTTTGGCGGTGCCATCAGCACCAGTGCTGGCTTTGGCAATGCACTCAATAGCAGTGCCAGCTTTGGTGGTGCCATAAATACCGGCTTTGGCAATGCACTCAACAGCAGTGCCAGCTTTGGCGGTGCCATCAACACCAGCACCGGCTTCGGCAATGCACTCAACAGCAGTGCCAGCTTTGGTGGTGCCATTAGCACCAGTTCTGGCTTTGGCAGTGCACTCAGCACCAGTGCCAGCTTTGGTAGTGTACTCAATGGCAGTGCTGGCTTCGGCAGTGCCATCAGCACCAGTGCCACCTTTGGTGGTGCGCTCAGTAGCAGTGCTGACTTCGGCAGTGCCATCAGCACCAGTGCCAGCTTTGGCGGTGCACTCAATGGCAGTGCTGGCTTTGGCGGTGCCATCAGCACCAGCGCCAGCTTTGGTGGTGCGCTCAGTAGCAGTGCTGGCTTCGGCGGTGCCATCAGCACCAGTGCCAGCTTTGGTGGTGCACTCAATGGCAGTGCTGGCTTTGGCAGTGCCATCAGCACCAGTGCCAGCTTTGATGGTGCGCTCAATAACAGTGCTGGCTTTGGCGGTGCCATCAGCACCAGTGCCAGCTTTGGCAGTGCCATCAGCACCAACCCCGACTTTGGTGGTGCATTCAGTACCAGCGTTGGCTTTGGTGGGGCACTTAGCACCACTGACTTCGGTAGTACGCATAGCAGCAGTATTAGCTTTGGCAGTGCTCCCACCACCAGCGGCAGCTTTGGTGGTTCTCACAGCACTAATCTCTGTTTTGGTGGAGCACCCAGCACCAGTCTCTGTTTTGGCAGTGCATCTAACACCAACCTATGCTTTGGAGGCTCTTCCAGCACCAACTCCTGCTTTAGTGGTGCTACCAGTGCCAATTACAGTGAGGGGCACAGCACCAGTGCCATTTTCAGTTTTGGGAATGGGCTAAGTACCAGTGCTGGCTTTGGAAATGGATTGGGCACCAGTGCTGGCTTTGGCAGCAGCCTAGGTACCAGCACCGGCTTTGGTGGAAGCTTAGGCCCCAGTGCTAGCTTCAATGGTGGCCTGGGCACCAGCACTGGCTTTGGTGGTGGACTAGGCACCAGCACTGATTTTGGTGGTGGACTAAGTCCTAATGCTGACTTCAGTGGGGGACTGGGTACCAGTGCTGGCTTCGATGGTGGACTAAACACTAGCACTGATTTTGGTGGTGGACTGGGCACTAGTGCTGGCTTTGGTGATGGACTTGGCAGCGGCACTGGCTTTGGTGGTGGCCTGGTCACTAATGGCTTTGCTGGTGACCTGAGTACCAATAATGGTTTTGGCGGCACACTTGGCACTGGTGCAGGCTTTAGTGTAAGCCTCAGCACTGGCGATGGCTTTGGCAGTGGGCCTAATGCCAGCTTCGACAGAGGACTGAATACCATCATTGGCTTTGGCAGTGATTCCAACACCAGCAGTGGCTTTACTGGTGAGCCCAGCGCCGGCTCCAGCTTCAGTAATGGACCCAGTTCTATTGTTGGCTTTAGTGGTGGACCAGGCACTGGTGCTGGCTTCTGCAGTGGACCAAGCACTGGTGGCTTTGGTGGTGGACCAAGTACAGGAGCTGGCTTTGGCGGACCAAGCACTGCACCTGGCTTCGGAGGACCAAGCACTGCACCTAGCTTCGGTGGGGGACTGAGTACCAGTACTGGCTTCGGTGGTGGACTGAGCAGCAGTGCTGGCTTTGGTGGTGGACTGAACAGCAGTGCTGGATTCGGCGGTGGACCAAGCACCGGTACTGGCTTCGGTGGTGGAGCCACTAACCTGGGTGCCTGTGGCTTCTCTTACGGCTAATGAAGTTTCAGGTAAGTGCAATATTCCCATAGCCAGGACCCACGGGGAAGCTATGATAGTTGGGAGCTACTAGAAGAAACCCTAAGACAGGAGGACCAAGGGAGAAGATGAAGACAAGAAAGGAAACGGGAGGAAATGGGCCTGGTGCTAACATGTCTCTGGGTATTCTGCTCTGTTTTTCAGGTTTGTTACCCATGTTTACAGATAACACTAACACAGCAGTACTTCCCATGGAGCCAATGTGCAGCTTTGGAATCTCTGTCCACACAGCAGCCTAAGCAGCTACTACCCATTAGCTGAGTGAAACACTATGAAAAATCTGCTGTTCCTGCTTTGTGTTTGCTTCCTGTGTTGTTGTCATATTTTGGTATCAGAGTTACATTAAATTTGCCAAAGGAATCTGAGTTTATTCCATCTTTTGATATGGCTAGATGTGATGTTCAGGGTTTGTAGAACAACTAGAGTTCAACTTAGCTTTTTGGGGACTCTGGGGCTCCAGCTAAAAGGTAGGTATTTCTCAGAGTCAGAGAGCTCTGGGAAAGTATCCCTGGCAGGCCAAGGGATAATAGCTTGAGCAAAGATATGGAAGGGGGAAGCCCAAGGTAGAATGCAAACAGAAAGAGCTATGGATAGTAAATTCACACTAACTTGGGGTAATTGTATAAGAATAGAGGGATAAGAAGGGAAGGAATTAGGAGTTGACGTGGGAGCAAGAAGACATTCTCTTGGGATAGGAAAGAAAAATAAATGTGGACTGTAGGGCCAAAGCCAAATGAGAGGCAGGGGATTAATATGTACGAGTCAGGAATTGACTGAAGTAGTATGAGACAGTGGAAAGGGACAGGGTGCCAGAAAATACAGGGTGACCCCGACTTTGAACAGGATTCAAGGGTGGCTATGTAGGAGTAGATAAATAGACCTGTTTCAAGTAGTGATCTACAACCCTAGTAGATCCCAGAAAAAAAAGGTGTGATGATTCAAGGCTTGGCTCTTACTAGGTGGTTGTGATGAAAGGACTAGGGAACAAAGGCGGTGGCAGCCAGGTTATGAGTCTGTTTATCACATGGGCACTAGAACCTGGCCCATAATGATTAGTGTATGGCTAGTGTGGCTGAAGAAGTAGGTCCAAGTTGGTTAGGGATTACAAGAATATTGAGAGACTAAAGAACTAGGAGACAAAGGAGAGCTCAAAAGGAACATACTGATGAACAAGGGCAGATACTGTTCATTTAGGAAATACTACATGAATGCCTATGGTGTGGAGGCATACTGCTAATGTCTTAAGGATGATAAAATTTTACAGACTTGAATGAACTGGAAGCTTCCAGCCAGTAAGTTAGCCCAGAGAGAGGATCCCACAAATGAAAACAGATAACCACTGAAGTTGACGGGGTCACATCTCTGGGAGGGAGGGAGGGTGTTAATGGCATCATTAACATAGGCAATAACATAGGCAATTAAATTACTCAGGATAGTAGCAAGAGTTGGAGGAGACTGAAGCTCTTAGCCCAAGTGCTAGATTCTTCTCTGAGTATAATAATGAATACATCTTGTCCCCGAGTAACTTGACTGCCAAGGAACAAAACCAACAGGAACTCACAAGGACCTATCTTTTCCATCTTTGAGAGTGCTACCCCAGGACTCTTTGATCTCAGACGTCCTCACCCATTCTTCACCAACAGTACCAGAGTTGGGTAAGAATCAGGCTCTTGAGAACAATGGGAGAAGCCATATAGCCTCTTCCTGTCCTATAGGTGGGAAGACACATCTTTATTCATTAGAAAATAGTTATTTAAGAAGAACTTTATCCATGACTAAGTAGGCTCCTTAGGAATTGAGACTTGTTTGGGAGCTGCTACGGACTTCTTCACTGGAGGTAGGGCACTCTCAGGACAAAGCCAGAGTCTGCTTAGGGAGAACAAGGGCAGCAGTTCCTACAGGAGGAAAGCAACGAGGACAGAGGCAATCTGACCACTTGGAAAGGATTCAGTAATGGGCAGGGACAGTGTCCAGGGCTTCCTCAGGTTCACGGGTGATGTCCACATTCTAAGGAGAGAGCCCAGGGTTAGTAGGAGGTATAGGGTCCCAGTTCCTGTCTTGTCTCTTGTCCTCACTGCCAGGCATCCCTCTTTCAGCAGAGGATGGGTCCTGGTACTCTTCTTAGGCATGCCTGGGGAATCACCCTGAGGCCTGTTTAGCAGGGATTGTCACAGCCCTGGGTCTCTATAGGCCTAGACTATGGTTCTTGCCATTTCTGAGTGCTGATTGATTTGAAACACCTGGGATGTCTGGGGCTGCAGACAGCCTTTCCATGTGTGAGGGTACCTTCAGAATGTACCTTGTTAACAGCCAGCTTGGGTACAGAGCACCCCACCTACCTCAGGCTTGTCCCGGTGTGTGTTCACAGCTTCCACATTCAGGTAGATGGACTCCACTCGGCAGCCTCAGAAAAGAATAACTCATGTGTCCATCAACACTCAGGGTAAGCCCAGGTCTTCCCGAAGGTGTTATTTTCCCCTTTCCCGTTATCACTGCCCACACCCCAGGCCTATGCTCTCTAGATCAGCAGTTCTCAATCTATGGATCACGACCTTTTGGGGGGTTGCATATCAGTATCGTGAATATCAGGTATTGACATTACGATTCATAACAGTAGCAAAATTACAGTTATGAAGTAGCAAAGAAATAATGTTATGGTTGGGGGTCCCCACAACATGAGGAACTGTATTAAAAGGTGCCAGCATTAGGAAGGGTGAGAGCCACTGCCCTAGATTATATCTCCCCTGAAGGCAGGGGAGTTCAGATGAGCTGTAGGATGTGTGGGAAAGATTTCGGGCCCCAAAGCCCAGTTCTTCGTGTGTCTGTTTGCTCGGCTTCAATTGCTCATTTGTACATGGGGAAAGAAATGAGAGGAGATGATCTTTGTGATCTCCCCCAACTTCTGCGACCTATAAGCCAGTGGTCTTAATCTATGTATGACTGACAGAGTCCTGTGGGTCCTCCAAGCCATGCTAAGTGGGAGAGTCCTAGGCTGTGGTTCTGGGTACTCAAACCCAGGCAAGGTTTATTCAGAAGACAATTACAGCAATATTAAAGTTGTGATTCCTGGGAAGTTCTAGGGAACCTGAAGAAGAAGGTGCGTGGGGCTGACACAGGAGCTCCACTCTTCAGTGGTAGCCCCTTCAGCACCATTCCTGCAGACTACCCTATCACAGGTTTCAGTTGGTCCTTTTTTTTTTTTTTTAGATTTATTTATTTATTATGTATACAGAAGACGGTACCAGATCTAATTACAGATGGTTGTGAGCCACCATGTGGGTGCTGGGAATTGAACTCAGGACCTCTGGAAGAGCAGTCAGTGTTCTTAACCTCTGAGCTATCCCTCCAGCCCTCAGTTGGTCCTTTTATCCTGTTCACATCCTGGACTACATTTGATTTCCTTTCCTTGCTTATGAACCTTTCATAAGTAACTAATGCCCCCATTCTTCAATATGGCCCCAACCTGTAATTTTCCTGAGGTATCTGTTGGGGACACAAATAGAACAATGTTCTGTACCCAGTACCCAAGCAGAGACAGAAAGAGCCAGGATCTGGATCTGGATGCTAGCCTAGTCCTTCCCTCTTATCCTACTGTCACCAACTGTACCTTTACCAGGACATCCTGCCAGCCACCTAGGGAACCTCACCTAGGAACCTTCTAGAGCAAATGGTAGGCACTGGAGGCATAGTCCTGGCTTCTACGTGCCTTTCCTTAGATGAGAGTGAGGGTACTTACCATAAGCCACAGGTGTGAGTTTGAGCACTGTGTGCAGAGGACACTTGAGATAGGGCAGCTCATCTGGAAAGGAGGAAGAAACAGCCTTGAGAGGTGCAGTACTGGGCAGAGGACCACATCCAGGCTGCTGGGTGCTCCTCCTTCTACCTCTGCTTCCTACTTGAGTCCCAGTACAGACTTACAGCTGGTATTCTATAGGGTGGGTAGTCACAAGAGCAAGCTAAGAAGGGCAAAAGAGAGCAACCTAGCTGCCTGGAAACAGTAGAAAGACAGCCTTGGGAAAGGTGGACAGAGTGTGAATCCCATGGTAGGGCTAGGTACCCACCTAGGAGCCTCAATTCTTTACTCAGAATAAGCAGGAGATGAAAGCAAGCCTCCCTCCTACCCCAGGTCAACTTTCCACAGACTCCTTACACCCTCTACCCCCACAAGAGTCCACAAATCTGAAACCTTCCTAAGTACTACTTCTGTGGCAGAGGCACATGTACTATTTGACTACTCCTACACTCTTTCCTCCAGCTCAGGCAGCAACCCCCCACCTCCCATCTGTCTCCCTGTCTCTGTCTCTCCCTCTTTCTCTGTGCGATTTCTACAACTTGTTTATAGACAAGAACTGATTGATTCACTGGTTTCCTGTTATTGACGATTACGCAGAAAGTGACTCTGAACATTTATGTACAATTTCCTTTCAAGACCAGTGTTTCTACTTTTCAGACAGACAGAAAGGAAGGGTGATCTGGCTCATTCCATAGATAAGGAAATGGGGTTCAAGAGGAAATGTACCATGGCTAGGAAGGGTACTCTGAAGACAAGATGCCTACTCTGCCCTTGCAGTTTGGAACTGCCACCATGGAGGGCCTCACAGAGCACTGGGGATGTACACCTTTTGGGGCACTTTGTCTTGATATCCACCTCACCACTCTCCAGGCTGCATTACATATCCTTACTTCCCTTATTTAGCTGGAGTACCATCTCTGGTAATGACTTCTTGTCCCTTAGGTTAATTGTAGGCTTTAAAGCATGTCACCATCCTGTCAATCTCCTGATATATCAAGAGAGGGCATTTTCCTGGAAATCGACTCTCTTCCTCCTCACTGTCAATCATTACAATTAAGCTCTGGGCCAATGACATTTTTTGTGTGTATGACCACACTGTACCCTCACTGATGCTCTGAGTCCTGTCCACTGTTACTTTCCATATGAACAAACAGCTTTGGAGAACAGAAGTAACTCATCTACAGTCTCTGACCCAGCTCTACCACTGTCTCCTCTCTCTGGCCCTCAGTGTCCCCATTTTACAGAACAAGATTAGATTAGGTACAATCTGAAGATGCCCTAGCCCTGCAGTCTGCGGGTATGCATTCTAACTCATATAATTTCTCTAGGCATTCTTTCATCACTCTCCTGACTAAGGGTAAAACTATCTGCCTAGCCCTGTGTAACCTTGCTCCCAGGAGAAGTTGTGAGCAGCTAGAATGGTCTCTGTGTGAAAGATGGTAAGAAATGGAGACATTAGGAAGTAACTGCAAGGCCCCTGTGTATATTTGAGAGGGCAGGGCCTCTGACAGGCATCTGGGATTAACTCCTATACCATGAACTTGGGCAAGTCATTTCACTGCTCCAAGCCTTAGTTTTCTCATCTGAGCAATGGGAACAGTGCTCACAATCTCAAAAAAAATGCTCTGAAGCCGGGCGGTGGTGGCACACGCCTTTAATCCCAGCACTCAGGAGGCAGAGGCAGGCGGATCTCTGTGAGTTCGAGGCCAGCCTGGTCTCCAAAGCGAATTCCAGGAAAGGCGCAAAGCTACACAGAGAGACCCTGTCTCAAAAAAAAAAATGCTCTGAAAAGCAGAGATGTAAACATATCAGAATTCTAAGACTAAAAGGACCTCCATCACATAGTCCATCACCTATTTCAAGTAAGGACATTTTCAAGGGAGGATGTTGAAGACAAGGTAGAAAATAGGACTTATCCAATGTCAAGTTCTCAAGTTCCTTGGATTCCAATCTTAAATTATTCCATAGTTTATACATTCCTTATTTTGAAATTAGCATAACAGAATTGACTCAAGAGTTTGGGACACTGTAGGCATTAAAAAATAGCATTTAGCATTGCTCCCAAATACCTTCAAAATATTTTGGAAATGCCAACATTTCAGCATCCACATTAGAAATGGATTGTCATTTGAAGGTGGTACCAAGCCACCTGAGAATTAGATGTAGTATATATATATACTTTGTCTACATATATATGGCAGGATTTGAAGTCTGTGTATACATATGTATGGCAGCATATGTAGTCTCTCTCTCTCTCTCTACAAACACACATACACACACACACACACACACACACACACATATATATATGGCTGTATATGAAGTCTGTATGGTAATATATGAAGTCTTAGTGTGTGTGTGTGTGTGTGTGTGTGTGTATATATATATATATATATATATATATATATATATATATATATATATTAAGTATATACACACACATATGGCAGTATATGAAGCCTGTGTATATATGTATGACAGCATAGCGTAAGTAGTCTGTGTATATATATATGTATGGCAATATGTAAAGTCTGTGTATACATACTTTCATAAATACAGGGTCTAGATAGTTTTTAAAAATAAATTACCACTTGAAAAAATTAAATTATAGACATTGCTATCTTGGAGAAATTATTCCTACAGCAAGGGCATAGGTCTCACTCTCAGCTGAGGCCAGTGTGCTTCAGAGATATACTGGCTCAGCATGTGAAGCTGTGGCAGATTGTTTATGCTGGCTTTCAGTATGCAGATTCTACAGATTAGCTAATAGTATACTAATAATGGCAATATAGCCCATAAATGCATCATCTGTTACTGGCTTTTAACATGTTTATTTCAATTTTACCATTAATTCTTTCCATTTTATAGTTGAGAAAACAGGCTTGGGGGTGGGGTAACAGTACTTACTGAAGGTAGCATAGACACGTGTAACAAGTTTGAACCTAGATATCCTTGTTTTAAATATTGTGCTTTTAACCACTAAGATATAAACTTCTAATTGCTGACATCAGCATCTCAAATAATATCCAGCTCTTCACACCAGGAACGGGGGTGGGGTGTTACCTGAACTTTTATCCAGGAAGTATGCCAGGAGACACCGCATGACAGCCTGGTGACAGATCACTAGTACATTTTCTTGTCGTTCTAGCTCCATTATAACTGGCTCAAGACGCTGAACCAGATCCTCATAGGACTAAACAAAAAAGAAATACTTGGTAAGAAGTGGGAGTGGGGGTGAAGCATATTTACCCAGGGGAAAAAAAAACTTGGTTTGGGAGCCAGTTGAATTGTTGACCCAACAGTATGCCTAAGGCAAATCACTTGTTTCTTAGGGTTTTAGTTTCTTGTCTGTTAAAGGAACCAAACAATAAGTGTGGGCTAAAAGACAACACTATACCCCACACTATGAAATGTGTACTTAACTGTACAACTGGCATTTAAAAAAAATAAGGAAAATTCTGACCTGTAGTATTCCAAAATGAAAAATGAAAACAAAATAAGTGGGTGTAGACGCCACAGCTCTACTGGGATATTTGGCAATCTCATTAACCAAGAGGCTGGGATTTCAAAAACCTTATAGAAATAGGAGTTAAGCTAGGAGTTGGGACTCAACACAAATCTGAGACTCTCAGAGGACAAATCTTTATAATGCTGCAAGCTGCAGCAAAATGTAATGGAATTCGGCTATTATCACAAAAGCTACTACTAAGGTCAAGCCATGGCTTAAGAAGTCTTGGTGATATTTTAGCTTTTGTATATATATTGTCCGATTCCCACAATGATTTTCTTGTATGCTATGTGTGGTTCCAAGAACTCCTAACAGCGTATTTATCTAAAATACCTATCAAGCATCCAAGGCCAAACGATTTCCTGAACTAAGGTAACACCCTTGTGGAAAGTGCTTGTCTCCTAGGTCAGGCGATAGCTTTATTTCTTGTGCAATTTTAGCTGAGACCCTCCTTTCTTGTACAGCCTTACTAACATTATAGACTCCTAACTTCTTACCTAACCACTTCTAGGGATATAGACTGAGCACATAAATTCCCTTTTTAATATACTAACCGATCATTAGTTCTCAGTTGACCTCCTCCTTTACCACTCCCCTATGGGGTGGTAAAAGAAAGCCTGGTGGTCACTGCCTGAGGAAAACTCTTATCTGCCTTTATGACCCTGTAAGAATTCAAGCCTGGTGACCTTGCTCTGCTAGAGGATTGCTATTGCTTGAGTTTATAGCTGAATAGCCTAGAGAACTTGAGGATGGAGAACAGAGAGTTATAAGGAGACTTAGAGGAGGATTTGACATATAGAACTTGAGGATGAGATGAAGAAGACAAAAGAGAACAGAAGAACTAGATGGGTAAGAACTGGAGAGGAACTAGACTGAAGGGCTAGAAGAGAGTACTAGAGGAACGAGATGGAAGATGAAGGAGAGCCAGATGGGGAAGAACAAGATGAAGAAGATCAAGATGAGATAGAAGGAGATGAGAGAAGAGCTAAAATGGAAAAGAACTGGATGGATGAGAACCTAGAAGGGACAGAACTAAGATGAGAGAATTAAGATAGAACATAGAGGGGACAGCAGATAAATGTAGAAAGTAATCAGGTAAGGAAGAAGCTAGGCACGAGAGCAGAATAGAAGCTGTGTAGAGAGAGAACTGACACAGAAGAATAAAGTATACGGACTAAGCAGTTTTGTGTACATAGATTTGTTTCTTTTCATCAAGGATTAAATTATCAGCTGGTTGTAGATTCTTCCCGGACCCCCATAGTTCCCAATATTATAGCCTCAGTAAAAGTTTAAAATAGAAAAAGTCCATCCACAGGAAAAAGGGAAATAGTAAGAAAATGTATCTGCCTCTCTGATTCTGATGGGAAAACATGAAAAGTGTCCTGTAACAATTTATTTTAAAAGGCTGATGGCATAAAGAACATGTAGGAAGTTTTGTAACCTCAGTACCAGACATAAAGAAAGAAAGAAAGAAAGAGAGAGAGAGAGAGAGAGAGAGAGAGAGAGAGAGAGAGAGAGAGAAAGAAAGAAAGAAAGAAAGAAAGAAAGGGAGGAGTAGAGGGATGTTGAGGAAAGGGGAGGAGAGTGGAAGGAAAAGGGGGACTAAGAAGATGGAGGAGAGAAGTGGAGGGGAGAGTAGGGAGGAGAGGAGAAGAAAAGGGGAGAAAGAAGAGGAGAGGAAAGGAGAGGAGGGGAGAGAGATGAAAGGAAGTGAGGGGAGGAGGTGGGGAGGGTAAATCAAGTAAGTATCTAGACATAGAAGAGTGAAGCTTAAAGGTAACAAAGATATAAAGGCTTTTTTCACTTAGCCAATGAGCAAAGAAACCATAATGAAACTGAACAATTTCTTAGCCATACTGGAAACAGTAAAACAATGAGAGAAATATCTTTAAAGTGCTGAGAAAATGATAATCAACTGGGAGTTTCATATGTAACCAATTAACATTGAGGATTGAGGATGCACTCCCAAGATAGTTTTAGATAATAGGAAGGGTGAAAGTACTAATGACAGATTTTCAGTAGAGAAACTTCCATAACAAGATGGAAAAATGGAACTTGAGATAGAAGCAAGAATGATCAAAGGATCAGTAAATATTTAGTTAAATGACTTATAAAGTAATAATAACAGCTACAATGACAGCAGAGATTAAGAGATTGAGGCTACATGAAAATATAAGACACGTAAGTAAGGACAGGAAGTTACTGAAGTTTGAAAGATCCTATACTACTTAGGGGGATAGCAGAGACATTGGTTTTTAGATCGTTAGTCATGTATATTCAAATACTAAATGCTCCTATTCTAGTTTCACCTTTATATCTCCCTAACACTATGTTCTATTTCCTCTTCCTTAGGGAGGGGTATGGGAGAGTAGGGTAAAGGAGGGGATATGGGGAGGGACAACTAACACTAAAGGCCTTTTGAAAAACCACATGGAAACCTTCTACTGTAGAAGCTTCCTAAAATATACACATACATGAAAGGACTTTAAATGGAGTCGCCATATAATAAGAGAGACAATGTCCCAATTAGACATCTTATGTTACCAAGTAAAAACTCCAGTCCCAGGAATGGGTTACATCTTGTTGAATCATTGGCCAAAGGGGTCCCACAGAAGGCCACAAAACAATGCAGACTATTGGTTTTTCTCTACAATCTGATAGTAAGGCCCTATTTCTGAAGACAAAACTTACTTATGTCATCAAACACAGAGAAGTTGAGTTAGTGCCCAACTAAGCTTTACCCCTACAGACTAGCATTCATGGTGCTGGAAGGTACTCTGCACACTACCAGAGGAGAAAGGTAACTGACAATGTCATCCAGCTACAAAACCCGTGCCTTGTAACAGTGACCTGCCCGCAAGATATACTTGTGCAATGGTGGCACAAACATTAGGGGAATAACAAACCAGTTTTTAATTGGATTTAAGCCTAATTCTATGAGATGAAACCTATACTTGACACTGCTAAAGTGTCCAAGAACCTGACACTGGATAGGTCATTGGCCTATGGGAAAAATCTAACACTATTATTCTGCTAAAGGAGCATAATTATAAATGACTCCTAATGACATATTGCTATACTCATAGATCAGTGCCTCACTCAACTCTCATCAGAGATGCTTCCTCTTGTAGTAGATGGAAACAAACACAGAGACCCACAACTGGACAATGTGTGGGGGTGAGAGACTTTGGAACACTCAATCCTCAATGGGATGTCTTCATCAAACCCCTCCCTTCAAGACTCAGGGATCTTATGTTGAAGAGGAGGCAGAAAGATTGTTAAGAGTCAGGGGTGACGGATGACTTCTAGAAAATAGTGTCTTCCAGATACAACAGGATTGATGCACATATGAATCTACGGTAGCATGCACAAGACCTACATGGATTAAAGTCACTCAGGGTCTCAGCACCGAGAGGAGGAAGTGGACATGGAGTCCCACCCCTAACCAAGACGCTATTTGCAACTGATACCCACTGGCAAAATCAAAAATCAATTTTCTCCAATGTATTGTCACCGGTATATCAAGCACACTTCAGAGCAGACCCTATGCTCAAGAGTAGCTGGCCAATGCAAAATTAACTCCATGTTTTCTTTCGTTTGTGTGAGCTTTTTGTTTTGTTTTGGCATTTTCTGTCTTACTGGTTTTTTGTTTGATTTTCATTTTTGTGTTTTTGTGTTTTTTTTTTTTCTGAAAGAGACAGAGAGGAGAGAGAACGAACAACATAAAGTTAGGCAAGAGGAAAGGTAGAGAGGATCTGGGAGGAGTTGGGGGAGGGGAAAACATAATCAAAATATATTATATGAAAAAAATAATTAAAAAAGAAATATAAAAAGTTAAATGTTCAAGTTGATTGTATAGCAATACATAACAAATTATTCGGAGTGATTTTAAAGTACAATATTTTGACCTCATACCCTTAGTGGGATATCTTCAAAAACAGAAAGAACCATGATGGATTTTTTTAAAGTTAGCGTAACCTCCATAAGAATCTGGAAACAGATTATAACACATACTGATGAAAAACTCAACCCTAAGGAAAGCAAGAGAAAAATAAAGTAAGCATAGAAAGTTCAAGACAATAGAAACAAATGTTAAAAAGTCAGTAATACCAAGAAAAATATATGTACCACGCTTAGTATTTAAAAGACATATTTCAGTTTGGATTAAAAACAACAAAATTCAACTATAAACTGCTTATAAAAAACATAAATAAAACAAAAGTACTCAGAGAAGTTGAAAATGAATAAATAAAGATGAACTCAGAAAATGGTTAGAAGATACCATGTAGAGCTAGATTTGTGTTAGGTAAATAGCATTAGTAAGGGAAAAAGAGTTAAGTCATTCTTAATAAAAATATGTAATTCAGTGAGAAGACAACATTGCTTTTAATTTGTATGCCTCTAATAACACAGCCTAAAATATATATAAAGGAAATGAGAACAAATTAACACTAACTTAATAAAGTCCCTTCTGAGAATGAAGATGAAAATATTAAAGTGATTTGTGACTGAACATAACATCTACTGTTTTATCTTCCCAGATGTCCATATTTTCAGATAACTGTTCATAGGGTTTTGGATCAGAGATGGAGTATGACTAATAAATACATTAAAATGCAGAACTGGCTAAGTAGAGGCTGTACTGAAAGCAATAAGCATTCAACTCATATAGAGACAGGAAAATTATGGTCTGGCTCACATGGTAGCCAAGAAGTTGATTAAACTAATAGCTTTTGTTCCTTGCCAACTGCTGAGAGAGCCTGGAACTTTAGGCAAGTTGGCAATAAAATATTACAGAATTAGAGTATATTGAGCTACTTCAAGTTGTCCAGTGAGGACATGACAAATACAAGGCATTGGATAAAGTGTATTCTTCTACAAGTACATAATGCCTACAAGCTTTTAAAAAAAAAGAGGAGTAGCAGGTCATAGCAACTATCACTGAGCCTGATGACCTGAGTTTGATCCTCAGGATGACATGGTAGAAGGAGAGAGTTGAGTCCCATAGGTTCTCTGACCTTCACAAGTACGCAGGGCATGGCATACATGCACGTACACACTGAATGAATGAATGAATGAATGAATGAATGAATGAATATTTTTAAAAGAAGAGAGCTAGGTTGCCTAACAGCTAAGGATCAGATGATCATGTACGTTGACAGGTGGCAGCTACTGAAAACATGCTTTGCCTTGTTTCGAAAGCTATTTACAAAACTCTGGCAGTTGGAATGAAGATATGGGGAAGAATCCTAGGAGTGACACCACCCCTTCAACTTTACCTCTCCCTTTGGATAGCGGTAACGATATTTATCTTGGTCCCGTAGTGCAAATTCTTCAGGGTAGTGTTCCTGGATTTCTTCATAGGTCATCTCCTCACAGACACCCTATTAAAAAGTATTTGTGAACAATATAAACACCAAGGGAAATCCACATAGCTTTTCACACAGTTCAGAGACCAATGATTATAGAATAATATAACACCTGGGTTTCTGTGAATGTAGCTCTTGATTTGTACCTGTTGCCTGTGGTGTGTATGTGTGTGTGAGGTGTGTTGGCTTGTGTTTGTGAAGACAAAAGGAAGGGTGTGTTCAGACTGAGTATATGATATTTTCCTATGATTGCCTCAATAGTTCTATATGTGTACATTATATATAGGTATATATACAATAGGGACTTGCTACTGTGTTTGTAAGCATGTGCAGCATGCTTATTATGTGTGCTGTTGTGTGATATTTTGATCGCATTCTGATGATAAAGTTTGCTTTGAGTCAGAGGGCGGAGCTAGCCACTAGCTGACCAAATTAACCATGGAGGTCTTGGAATGAGGACAGATAAGAGACAGGAAGTAGTAAGGTGGGGCTGAGAGAGGATCTCAGGCCTTTTGGATGGAGGAACTGAGGGGAGAGGAGGTGACTGGTGGCTTCTCTGATCACTCAAGTTCTTACCCCGATATCTGACTCCTGATTTTTTTTATTGATAATGAATTAGATAAACACATCAGTGTGCTTGAGATATGTTCAAAGCCTTGTGTTTGTGTATATATTGTATATCTATTTTTGCATATGTAGTGCACTCTGTGTGTATGTACAGAGTGTCTAAGTATCTGAGAATATGCCCATGTGGGTGATTCTGTGGCATGTGTCTTCATGTGTATTGTTGGCATATATTCATGAATATGTGCATTCTGCATTATATTTCTGGTATATATTTGTATCTGTGTGACTATGTCTGAAGTCTATGAATTTGGGTACTATGCCTGAAGCTATGTATTAGTGTTCTGTATATGTCAGTGTCTTGCTAATCTGTATCCATATGAAATGCATATATGTATATGATGTGCCTCTATTTATTTCTAGATGTGTGTGCATATATGGTGCAGACATGATTGGCAGAAGAGGGTTGCTGTGACTGTGAAGTGCATGTATATACCTGTAAGCATACTTGTGGCAGATGTCTGAAACTCTGTATGCAAGTACACGATACAGTGCAACTCTCCATTCCTTAACCTTCCTGTCCTGCCCTCTATTTTAATATCTCTGGGAAAAATCTATCCACAGATACCTCAGAAGGCAAAAACTAGGAAATTTTTAATGGTTTCAGAGTGGGTCTAGGAAGATAAATTCTGATAGCTTCCAAGTCTACTGAGAAATCCCCATAGGCAAGGCTGCTGGTGCTGGTGGTAAAAAGTGATACTGTTTCTGACATTTCCTTCAAAGTGTGTGAGTTTTAATTAAACTCTGTTTGTTTGGTGCCTGGGGTCACCAGACTCGGGCTGTTGTCATTTTGGACTATCTACCAGGCTTCCTTCAGGGGCAGGGAATAGAACACTTACAAATTAGAAACAGCTCTGCAGTGTCAGGCTTTCTGAATGGACATTACTCATAGGAAATAAAGTGCACAAAGATCCTTTTAGACTGTTTTAAGCTTCTATTCTGAGGCTTATTGTGAGGCTTTTTGCCTATGGAAATGACCATTGCCTTCTTATTTTGACTTTAGGCAACATGTTTTAACTTCTCTGATTTTCATTTTCCTCATCTGCAAAATGTAGAAAATAACAACTACCTTATCTAAGTTGTCTAGTTTGGTTCTCTTGCTGTGATAAACCATGACCAAAAGCATTTGGGGTAGGATGACAGTCCATCACAAAGGGACGTCAGGGCAAGAACTCAAGCAGGAACAGAGGCAAGAACCACGGAGGAAACATGATTACTTACTTATTGCCTTTAGGCTCACATTAAGATGCCTTTCTTATACAGCCCAGATCTACCTGCCTAGGGATGATACTGCCCACGTGAGCTGGCCCCCCTATATAAATTAAAAATCATGAAAATGCCGCACAGACGTTCCCATAGGCCAATCCCATGCTGAACTTCACAAGATCTCCAAGATACAAAATGCTCTCTTATACATGGCTGGTTGACAAAACACAAAACAAGGTTTGATGAACTAATTAGTTCCCTGGAATAGAGGTAACCAATGGGACAATCTTAGAATTAATTACCACCTCCATACATACATGCCAGGACATTAACCCTTTCTATCTTACCGCATCAATCTCATTCAGGGCTTTCCACTGTTCATAGGGGACACCTAGGGCCTCAGCAGTCTGAATGGTCCTCTTCATATGGCTAGTCCACACCTTCAGGGAGCTGATGCCTTGAGACTGAATGAAGTTGGCCAGGGCATAGGCATACTAGGGGTACAAAGGAAAGAAAGGAAAAAAGAAGTGAGAAGGGAAAGACCAAGGGAGCCATAAGAACAAGTTTAAATCTCTCGTGAATGGTGAAGTACTGAAGGACAAGCAAGAAAACGAGGGTTAAATTTATATAAAAATAAGCCTGGGATTATAGCTCAGAGGTAGAATATTTGCCTAAAAGATATTGAGGTGCTGGGTTCTATTCCTAGCACCACAAAAAAATTACATAAAGACATACTCTTGAGAAGGTGTGATACAGAGAGGCTGATCAAAGGATACAAAGTTATGGTTAGAGAGTGATCAATGGGTACAAAGTTACAGTTAAGAGAATAAGTTCTAATATTCCAATGCACAGTAAGGTGGCTATTGTTAAAAATTGGTGCTGTATATATTCAAACCCTTAGAAGATTTTGAACATTCTCATCACACACAATATTAAACCCATAAGATGATGGGCCAATATACAATTAGCTTGGAAATAGTAAATTGTATCTAACAAATATGTGCAGTCATAAAGGGTCAAAAATAAAAGCCATATCTTTTCCTGAACCACTAAGGATGAAAGAAAGTGAAAAGGAGTATCTATGCTTAGGGTAGGGGACACTGATGCTTGTTCATTGAGCCCCCTAATAGGTGAATCATTCATTCAAACAGGCCCACCTCTACCATGTGGAGGCTAAGAACAAATGGAACACTCTGTGGTCTGCATCCTTTCTCCTTCCATTTCTGATGACATCCAGCACTTCTAGGTATCTTTACTACATGTCTGAGGTTAATCAAATCACATCACGGTGTTCTGGTTATGCTCCATCTCCAGTGGTCCTCTTCCACACAAAGAGTAACCTTGGGGCTACACTTGGGCCTGAAAGTTAATACTCCTATGACCATAGCCTGTCCTCAGTTGGAGACTGGAGGAAACTATCAGCTAGTTGCACTGAAGCAGATTTCAGGCCATTACAATGGGGTTCTAAGGTTATAAGTGCCCAGAATATGGTCTGGAAGTATGGATTGAAGGATCTGAAAGACAGTGCTCTGATGCTATGAATTCCCATTGCTTGAATGGGGATCCTGGTACCCAGCTAAAAGGCATTTGCACATGCATTGAGTATTCATAGCCCTGTTTTGGATGCTGGAGTGTTAATCCCTCTAGATCCAGCCACTTAGGGAGAGAAACAATGGCAGTGCAGAAGGGAACCACAAAGGGCCATGGAAGCCCTATGTACAAGGTGCTAATCAAACATGGCATGTCCTAGGTAAATCTGCACAAATGGTCATAGGCACAAATTTGTATGATAGATGCAAGTCAGCAGTCAGTGTTCATGGGTAGAAGAAGCCCTTGCCTGAGAGAGTAAGAGAAAGGCAAATCCCTAATAGCTCCCTTACACAGTGCCCATCTCTGACCTCATATCATAACCTATAAAATGTAAACATCATGCACTTATCCAGCCTTGTCTCTGAGCTGTGTGGAAAGCAAACTATTTTCTGGTACACAGTAGGTACTAGTTAAGTGAAAGTTATAGAGATTAGGGTGGCTTTAAAACCTTTAAAACCAGGCCTGGTGCAGCGGGCTGAAGAATGTAAAGGTTTGGGTCTGATGTGTGCATATATATATATATACACATATGTGTGTGCAGGAGGTACTCCTGTGGACATGGCCACTTTTCCAATGAGTGTGCAAGTAAGAAATGGACTAACTATAGCAAAGAAGTCCTGGAGATGAAAAAATACCTCACGTGATCTCAGCCTCTGTTCTGGAGAGCATGAGAGGTAAGAGTTAGGTCAGAGGCAACTTCCAGAGGGAAGTTTCCAGTCCACAGGGATCAGAAAGGTTCTCTAAGGACAGGGCTTCAGGGACAGTCCCAGTTTGGGACATCTCCCACCTATCAAGCGGGGGTGCTGAGGCAAGGCAGGAAGGCCTGGTTTTCAGTCCTGCCTGTGTTATCTTGTACTGACCATGTGACCTGAGGCTGCTTTCTGTCTCTGTTGCTCAGCTTCCTCATCCATAAACAATGACAGTTACGCTCAGTTCACACTGCTGATGGTATTCAAAAAATACATGTGGAAGTTGATGGTACTGTGGCTGTATATAGGTGTCTAATAAAAGACAGTAAGGGGCTGTAGAGTTGGCTCAGCAGTTAAGAGCACTGGCTGTTATTGCTCCCAGCACCCATATGATGGCTCACAACAATCTATAACTCCAGGGGATCTGATGCCCTCTTCTGGCCTTTGTGGACACCAGGCATGCACAGGGCATACAGATACACATGCAGGCAAAACACATGCACATAAAATAAAAGCAAATAAAACTTAAAAAAAAGACACTAAGAACCACTAATGCCTCTCTTGTACTTCATTTCTTCCCTATGCTATCCCTAAGTGATTTTCCCCAGCAACATGTGTAATGACAAGCCTAGGTAAAGGACCAGAAGCTGAGAAATAAATCCCTTTATAAAACCAGTACCCAGAATGGAAAGGTTTCTAATATCAGGCTGGGAACAGGGAGCGTAATGACCAGAGAGAGTCAGTAATAGACCACAATGAGGAGAGATGTTCCCAAAGGCCAGTGACCTATGAGATAAGGAGTGAATAGGGAGGAATTCCAGGATGACTAGATTTTGGAAAGAAATGGAGTGATGAGAAGCAGTAGGGTGGGGGCAGTGTGATTTTTCAAATGAGATAGGGGAGAACATCAACACTGAATCATGAAGAAGAGGGATTCAGGCTGAGACCCTCAGGTCACCTATCTATGTACTTGACAGTTACCAGATGACAGAAGAACCAAAAGGGACAGTAAGGTGAGCATGAGCAAAGGACAGAGTGGTGAGGATGATGAGGGGAGGCATCAAGTATGGGAAGGGTGGTCTCTGTGATAGAGCTTGAAAAGCAGCTAGATTTGAGCAGCCTTGGAGGACCATGCTACTGATTTTGCAGAAGCAGTAGGCATATGGGAACCATTCAATGTCTGTGACAGGATTCAGTGACTAATGGTAGAAGACAAGGATCGATCATAATTTGCTCCTTTCCCATCAAAGGATACTTCTCTTCAAAACCCAGTCATTGGCCACCCCACCTAGTCTACCCACTTGAATCTTTGGAACCCTCCTTACCTGTTTGCCCCGAGTGGAGAGGCCAGAGTCACCTCCAATGCGGCCTCTGAGGTTGAGTTCACTCTCACCATGCCGGCATAGGTAGATGGATCGAGGTGTGACATGGATGTTCATGAGGTAGTAGGCTGTGCGGCTCTGAACATGGTCCTGCACTCGATTTACCATGTAGCGTGTGCCCACGTCAAAGATCTTGATGTAGGACAGATGACTGGGCCAGACCCAAGCAGAAACAAACATCTTAAGTGCTAATAGTAGGGAGAATTGATCTCAAGAGAAATTCCCAATCACACATCCTGCTTCCAATCCTCCTCTGGAGTTCAGCTTCTACTTAACAAGATGTTATACCTAGTCTTGTTCTAGGTATATGTCCTAGAGATTTTGTTTCTGACAACCCCAAGGACCTCATCACTGTGGGCTACCATCTCCTTTCTTCAGCTTAAGCCAACCTGCCTTTTTACCTTTCCTAATCACAATGCAATTGGCTGAGGTTCTTCTCTACAGTCTACACCTGCAATTCACAAGTACTTTCATCTGAATTTAGGCACTGTGCTTTGGGTAGAAGTTATCTGCCCTCTGGGAACACTTAGAGCAGTCAGAAACATACACTTGAAAACACGTGGATAATAGTCAACATTCTTGTCACGAACAGCACAGTATGCCAAATATTGGTATGAAGGGATACAGAAATGGTACAGAACATCATTAGCAAACTTGTGGTCACGTCCCCAAGTTCCTGGTGGTCCCCTTAGTTATGTACTCAGCTCTAGTAACTATATACTGAGTAATAATCAAATACAACAACCTATCTGGGAGGCGGGGTGAAGATACAACAGACTGGAAGACTTAGAGCCATGAAGTAAGACTTCTACAGCTTCTGTACAGCCATAAATCTCTAGTTATTTGACTGTAAGAATCTGAGAGAGCTCCATGGGAAGAGAGAGGTGTGGGAAATGGAGTCATAGGGTGACACAAGCAACACAGGGCCCATAAGGCTGCTGATGGTTTTGGTTTCAGAGAGCTGTTTCCTTGATTTTCCTAGAGAAGTCCTTTACATCTACAGTCTCATCCTTCACAGCTCTGGGATCCATATGCAGTGGCTCCCACAGAACACTTGCATTTGTTGAATATTTTCTGTGTATCTTGCAGAGACTGGAAGATTTTAAGATGTATGAATCCTCACAGCCATCATTCAGAGAAGAGATCATCATGTAGAAAACTAAAGCACACAGAGAAGCAATTTGCCACAGACTGTGTCCCACTTCAGTGATCTCTTTAGGATCCTCAGAGCCTAAAAGCAGAAGATCTCTGATGTAATCATGCTGCCTGGCTCATGTCTGTTCCTAATACTAGACTCTATGTATTTCTAAGGGAATTCTCAAATTCCATAGCTTCGTCTGTCTGACATCCTAAGTGATTTTACATGCTATCTACTATTGGTCTCAGCACTCTCAGCACCACACTTTACCCATGACTTTTTAATTCTTGTACTGCTGCTGTTGTACTTGGAATACTCTCAGTACTCCTCTCCTCTTTTCATACTAAGAGCTAATTAGGCCGGCTGTCTCAAAGTACTTTTCGTTTTGCTTGAAATGATGTACCCTGCTGATTTCCAAAGTTGAGCTCCTATGTATACATCTTTCAAAAGCTAGGACATTTACTCTCTCCAAGAAATCTTGGAGTTTAGAGCTATATAAAGTTATTTATAATTGCTCAATAACAAATTATTATAAAAGTTCATGTTCACTCCTAACATGTGCAATTTGAAATAAAATACATAAACTATACTAATGAGGAGGCCTTGGTTTTATTTTTTGCCTATTTTTTGTTGCTGCTTTTAAATACTAATTGTCAAATGGTTGTAGAATAGTTGTCTTTTTATTTTTGCAAGATCCAACATTGCTGATGTCCGGAACACATGGTTAGCTTGCCTACTGAATAATCCAGTTCTTCAGGCATTCTTCCTTCAAGGTGGGCCAAGTTCCCTGTTCTGAGTTCTTTCAATTATCTGGCTTACTGTTCCCACACCTGGGGTCAACTGTATATACACCACCTTCTCCAGATTACTGGGCATTATAGCAGAACAGGGACAGCCTTGCTTCTTTGTCTTCCTTAGGCACTGCTAAAGATGGTCATGATGCATGAGCTATAAATGTCTATTAATTACATAAATCAATAACTAATTTTATTAACAATAATTAAATAAAACTGGCCTTCTACATCTATCTTCTTCAGGCTCAATGGGCTTACCAAAAGAATAACAGAAACAAACAAAACCCAACAGTGCCCCTCTAGGTGTCTAGAATTAGGTCTATGGGTTACCTTAATGTCATTCTTTCCCTTCAGCCCCCTTTCTGCTTATGATGTTAGCCTACACAGTGCCTTTGTGGAATCTGAAAAAGCCACTTTTCTCAAAGCATAAACAACCCAGTTCCATTGCATGTCTTCCTGAGAGAAACAAGTGTATCTTTGATTCAGGGAACATGCACAGTGAGTAATCTGTAAAATTACACATGAAGGCCATGCTCCTTACACTGAATTTTTAAGTCTCATTTGATATTTCATGTGATAGAAGGATGTGGAGGGGTGAAATCAGGCTGAAATTTGGGAAATACAGGCTTCATTCAGTATAGACTGTATTGCTGACAGTATAGACTGTATAGCCTCAGGCAAGCGTTTGACCTGATTAATCCCTAGTTGTCAGTTTCCTAAACTACAAAGTGTTAACACCCATTTTCCTTACATTTTCATTGGATAAGACTGAAAGGATGCTTTTAAACTTCTTAGAGTAATAATGACCATTTACAGCCTTTTTACACTTCATACCTGGGTCTCAAAGAGTATGGGTAGCCAGAGTCTGTTTTCATAAGAACCCATTTTGAAAGAAAGCGAGTTTCTTTGAACATTTTATATCTAAACTCACATCTGCTTTAAACTGCCAACCAATACTTCCCTATCTGTAGCCGGTATTACGAAAGCAAATTTTCTTATTTTATTGCTTTATAGTCTTTTCATATGTTGAGCCTCTGTAAAAGCTACCTAAGGACAGAACCCATCTCATTTGACTCTATTTACACCTTCAGCATGCAAAGTTTCCAAAGACTTGCTGATTGAAGAGATATATGATGGTTATGAGAGGAGAAACAATAGGAGACAGATTATGTGATTAGACTTCTAGTCTCAACTATGACTTATGGTAACAGCTTGGGAAGTAGCTTCAGCTCCCTAAGACTCAGTTTCCTCTTTTTGGAAATTTATGATCTCAGCTCTACCAGAGCCTCCTTTGTGGAGGTTCTATGGGAATGTGATGGAAGAAAAAGGCAAATCTGTTTAGATACCGAGGTGACTAGTATTTCTGCAATAACAACACAATATCCACAGAAGGGAGGTATTTGTTCTGGGAGCAAAGTCTCGATCTGTGCCTATTACATAGGAAGGCACAACTTTAGTCACCTCATGAATACATCCCACATCAAGGAATCACTGTTTCATGGAAAATTGGATTGCAGGGGGTCATAAAGACATATCAAGTCCCACTTCTGATATCATGGATAGAAAAATTAAGGCCCCCAAAAGGTGGACATTTCCTTAGGTCCCATAAGACATCAAAACTGGGCTAAGGCTCTAGACCTTGAGTTTGGGGTGTTGTTGGGTTCTTACCTGTCCAATTCCTCATCCAAGGGTTGGTAGTTGATCTCATAGCACTCAATTCTCTTAAGAAAGTCTTCCAAAACCTTTTCTTGATCACAGTCAATGTAATCAGGACTGCCTAGTTTCACTTGCTGTGAGAAGGTGGGAAGAAGATAAATGTGGAGAAACAGAGACCCTGACATTGTACTTGGAAAGGGCCCTTACAGACAACTGACCACCACACACCCCATTACAAAGGCATGGAAACTTAGAGTTTGACAAAATTAGGCAACCAAAGAGAAGCTGTATTTACTCCCTGAGCACACACTGCTTAAAAACATCTGTAAGAGAACAGGAAATTGTGTTGCAGAAGAGTAAGACATCTTGACTTGAGATCATAAAGGCTGTCCTGTATTTAGTCACGGCTGAGAAAATAGGCATGTTGTCATTGGCTTTCTCAAAGACTGGCACCTCCTAATCCTCCAGTATCCACCTTCTCTTCCTTTATTCCCCACTCCTCCACTCAATCACTTGAGCCTACATGGAATCTCACTCACCAGCAGAAACTAAGCCTCTCTAATCTCTTTCTAAATAGCCAATCTCTTTTGCCTATGTTCACTAGAGCTTTGTGACTGATTGCTGGTAGTCAGAAAGGTATTCCTTTTTAAATTTTACATCATTATTTTATTATTATTATTGTGTGCATGTATATTTGTATGATGTGGTGTTGGGGGACAAATGCATGCCATGGTGAGTGTGAGGACAACTTAGTGGAGTTGGTTCTGTCCTTTCACCTTTATGTGAGTTCTGGGGATTGAACTCAGGTCATCCAGCTTCTATGCTGAGCATTTTTACCCATTGAGCCATCTCACTGTTCCCAGAAGGCTATTTATTTATTTATTTTTCCCAGAAGGATATTTATAACATGCATAATTTGACAATGTGACTCTCCTATTTAAATTCCTTCACCATTTCCAAGTGTCTTTTAGGACAAAGTATAAACTATTTTAGCAAGTGGATTGTGACAAATCCAATTGCCTTTTAACTACCATCCCTTACTGCTCTCCTATTTGGACATACATTTTGCTTTATCAGATCCAAACTACTTAGTTCCCTGGATGTATCATATTTAGTGTATGTTATTCCTCATTTCAATTCTTTACCTGTAAAAACTCCTGTGCACACATCAGGATATTGCTGTTATCTCTACTAGGAGGCTTTCCATTGCATCCCCTGACATGCAAGATTGGCCCTTACCACTGTGTTCCTACAACCTCTTTTCCCTTACCTCATCTCTAATCTCAAGGGCTCTGTCTATATATCTGTCAGTGTCCCTAACTAGACTGTGAGTTCAAGAGAAGGGTTTTCACTATTTCTATATCTTTAATGCCCACAATGGCCATCCAGGTGTACAGTTTCTCCTGAATCAATACATGGATGGATAATTGCATGGATGAAGAGGAAAAAGATTTGAACATGCTATATATCCCAAGAGATAAAAATAGGACAAATGTGTAGCAGTTACAGGGAGATAAATTTCACTTTGATTGGGCTACATTTTTTTTAAGGACAATGAGTAGTGTTACTATAGGTGTGAACAGAAATATAGACAAATACTTAGCTGAAAATTTAAGTACTTGATGAAAGGTTGAAAGAGATGGCCTTTAAGGTCTCTTATGCTCCTGAGCACCAGTAATTTGAAGGGGCAGGGAACAACAAAAGTTTGTTAGTGATCTAATTCTAGACCATGCAGTTAAGAGGTTAAAAGTATCAATGATTCTGATGTGCAATGTGGGGCACAATACAGAATATGGGCTTTTGAGAAAGACAGCCAAGCTGGGGTGCATTCCTACTTCCATTTTTTTGAGCTGTACCAGTCTTTGCCAACTCAACTCTTTGAGCCTCAGTTTCTCCTCTACAACAAACATGTAGGTTTGTTGTGAAAAAAACTGAGAGAGTCAAGCTTAGTGCTTGATGCATTCTAAGGGCTCTACAGATGCTGGCTTCATCTACCTTTATAGGAACACTGTGGACAAGGATGGTCAGGGGAGTGCTTCTTATACAAAGTGGGAGGAGCATCTCGGAGAGGAATGCTTTCTTTAAGTTTATAGTGGTCTTTTAGGTATGAGCCAAGCCTAAGACAGAATCAGGAGGATTGAGGGTTAGGGAGATGACTTAATGGGTAGTTTGCCACACAAGGATGAATACCTAAGTTTGGATCACCGAAACCCACTGGATGTAGTGGTGTGCATCTGTAATCCCAGTGCTTCTATTGTGAAATGAAAAGTGGAGACAGGAGGATGCCTTAAAAGCTCAAGGGCCAGCTAGCTTGGAAAATGCAACAGAGAACAAGAAGAGACCCTATCTCAAATAAGGTAGAAGGTGAGGACTGACATCTGAAATTATCTTCTGACCTCCACATACACACCACAGCATGTGCATTCCACATTTCACACATTTCACACATTACACACACACACACACACATACACACACACACACACACACACACACACACACGTATAATGTATGCGTGAATATATAGACATACATACATGCGGATTTAAATGTAAATTAAATTAAAACATTTTTTTAAAAGACTAAGGAAGAAAGGTAATTGGTGTTCCTTACCTTGATGTTTTCTGCAATGATGTCAGGGTCATTACAAATAGACTCAATAAAGAAGACCTAGAAGAGAAAAGAGAGCTTTTTGGCGAGCCAAATAAGCATACCCATTCTTGATACCCCTGAGTCATCCCTAGGGACATTTCTAAAAAGAAAGCTTTCACACAATGGTGCTTTCAGGATTCTGACTCCTATGAGGCAGCCTGGCTCTAACTGAATTGCTACAGATTTCTGCTGGGTTTTGGTTCTTACACGTTTCTCATGACTCCTTCATCATTGCCACCTCACTATTCCCAGTATCAGCCTGTCAGTAACCAGCTTCCACTGCCTAACCTGGATATCCCCCTGTTCTGTTCTGCTCTGTTGTTTTTGAATTTACCAGGAAAGCTAGATGTTGAGCCCACGGGGTCCAAACTGGCTGCTCTAAGAGCCCTAATTTGTAATTCCTTGGAATTTGCTCTAGGTAAGCAGGGCTGTGTCACTCTACCTTGTAACCATGCTCTTTAGCAAACTGCAGAATCAATGATCGTCGCTCTCTGGTAGTGTTGGTGGCATCAAAAACCTAGAAACATGTAATAAGATTGGTTTACTCTCAATCTCGTGTTGATATAATACCATTCTTCATTCACCTTTGTTCCAAGTGGAGGGCTTCCAGAAGGGGGCAGAACTTAAAGAGAGTCTTAAGGAAAAAGAAGGGTTTGGAATTGGCTTGTGTCGCTTTCAAAAGCATTCATTGAGCCCTTACTGTCTGCTCAGAAATGTCCTCCACCCTACAAATGTAACAAGGCATGAGAAAAGTTTGGGGATCTTTCTTAGGATCATGTTATAGGTGAAGTAACAGGCCTAGACGAAGGACTTGCTCTGATAACAGCCATGAATTACTGATAGAGCAATTATATAGCTGCTTCTCCAGATGAGACCTGTCCTTCCTAAAGCCTTAGAAAAGCTCAGGAACAGGAAAATTTCCCTATCCTTAGCATCCACATATTTGAGGACCTCTAACCCAAGGATTTAAGTAAGACATTAAATTGCCAAGATGTTTGGGCAAATCTCTCTGTAAATAAAGAAAAGAAAAAACAACAACAAAAGACATGCTTCACAGCTTATGTTCTACACTGTATGGAAGTCCATGGAGTTGTATAGACTTCGGGTCTTGTTATTTTGGTATGGTATGTTTGTAATTGTTTGCAAGGATTTTTAATAAGAAAGTTTATAACATTTTGATAGAAGAAAAGACAGTAATGTTTGTACTACAGTCTAAAATTTTTATACTGCTAAATCTTGAGGACAAATCAATGAAGCATGGGGCTTAAGAGTACGGATTCTACAAATACTGCACCAACCTGGGAAACAACTGAATCTTTCTATGGTAATTCTTTTGGACTCTAAAATAGAGCATAATAATGACAACTATCTCATGGGGCAATATGAATTAAATTATTAATATAAACAAAGTACCTGGAATAATGTATGGCATAAATAAATACTTAGTACATATTATCTGTTTTCCATAATGACAGCTTGAGGGGGAAAATGGAAGATTATTTACCGCAACATGACCCTCCTCACGGCTGAGATATTTATGGACGTCCTTTAGGGCAGCCAGAGCACACTGCCTGAAAAACAGAGAAAGAAGCAGACAATCCCTATTCTCAGGATGAGTTCCCCTCACCGCTGTTCTCTTATGGACCATCTCTCATATGTTTTATACTAAATTATTCATCTGTTAAACATCTACACAGCCCCTTTTGTTCTAGGCATCATGTTAAGTACAGAGGGGTCAAAGCTGAAACTGGCTCTGTGTGTACAGATTAAAATGATGTATAAGATGACATGCACAAGAAAAGTTGAGCAATCAAAGCATCCTAGTTTTAGGGCTTTAACTGTGTGCTCCTGGAGCTCAAGTTGAATTGGTTGATGAACACAGGTAAGGCCTAGGGATGTAGTCTTTGAGTTAATGAATTTCCAGCACAGGAAACACTGTAAACACAGGTATGATAGGCATAACATAATATACTTAGGCTTTCAGCAAAAAAAAAATCTCTTTACTGGTTACTGGTTACTGGTTACTGGGTCTATAGTGAAGATACAGTTGAGAGCCAGGTTGCACCTAGAAGTATTTACATCCATATAGGTAAAAGAAACTTGAAAGTTGAATGATGACATTGCAGAGACTGAAGAGGGCTGAGCTACTGAAACACTCAATCTCAGATGCTAGGGTAAGACATTTCTATGTTCTCTTACCAGAAACAGAAGACTGTAAATGCTTCTTGATAGAGTATGGCTATTACTAGAGCAGACTTCAAGCAGGCTGGCAGAAAGACTGGATACAGGGGTGTTCAACTCATGGCATAGGATAATTATGAAATGTGGCCCAACACACATTGTAAACTTACCTAAAACACTGAGACTGCATTTTTTTCCCTATTTTTTCTTAACTTGACTGAGTAATTCTCAAGCATGAACACTGTAGATGACTACACTATGCTGCAATATCAAAAGCTTGGACACCCATGGAAGAGCATGTTACTCTATCCTACTCCCCTAGAAGGATATGAAGAAAGGTCCTCCTCAGGCGAAGGGCAGCACGGGTCCTTAAATGTTGGGCACTTACTTCCTGATAAGCTGGGCCTCCATGTTGTCTGGGAGAAAGAATTCATAGTTCCTGTAGCTCACTGCCTCTCGTCGATACTGGCCTAAATTAAACACTGAAAACAGGAAACCCTAGTGAAGAGGTTGGGAAGATTGGAGTGGCCAAAAATATGTTCTTGCTGGAAGGAACCTCAGAGGTAGATGGCAGAATTTATAGGAAATTGTACATATAAAAGGAAAATATACATATAAAACTTCAAATTATGGGTACCAACTCATTTTCTCCCTCATATTCGTCCTGCAAAGTAGGGTTAACCATTTCACCTTTACAAATGAGGAAAGTAAAGCTCAGAGGTACAAAATAGCTTTCAAGTTAATAACTGGCAATCTGGAACTGAATCTCAAGTCTGTTTGACTATAAGCTATGTTACTTTATCATAAATTCCAACGTTTAAATGTCCTATTCAATAGGGAAGATAAAGAAATGAGATACAGAGAGTAAAATCAGCTATCCAAGGTCAAACCAAGAGTGAATTGATAACATATACAGACTGGGTCTCCTGACTCCCAGTTACCAAGGTTATTTTACCATTTTATATCATAAGGGATAATCTAAATGTAAATCTCTAAAAAGCACTTTCCCACTTGTGATGGAGAAAAAAACAGAGAAGGAATGGAGAAAGAGGATAAACAGCTAAAGAAATCATATTTCATTAATTCATTCATCCAAGAAATAAATTTAGGATACTGTGGTGGTTTGAATAAAAGTGGCTCCAATAAGCTCATATATTTGATTGATTAGTTATCAGGGAGTGGCACTATTTGAGAAGGATTAGGAGGTATGGCCCTGTAGGAGGAGGTGTGGCCATACTGGAGGGAGTATGTCACTGGGAATGGACTTTGAGGTTTGAGAAGCCCATGCCAAGCCCATAATCACTCTCTCTTCTACCTGCCTGTTGATCCAGATGTAGAACTCTCAGCTACTTTCTCAGGCCATGTCTGCCTGCATGCTGCCATGCTTCCCACCATGATGATAATGGACTAAACCTCTGAACCTGTAAGCCAGCCCCAATTAAATGTTTTCCTTTATAAGAGTTGCCTTGGTCACAGTATCTCTTCATGGCAATAGAACAGTGACAAAGAAAGGGAGCCTAGTATTGCTATGATGGGCCTGATCATGTTATTTGGAGGAATATGAAAGATTTTGGGTCTTTGAACTAGAAAAGTGGTTAGATGCTTTAAGCAAGGCTTAATGGGCCATCCTAGCAGGAGTATAGAAGGCAGTGCTAAGGGTGATTTGAATTGTTGGGGCCCAGCTCAAGTTTCAGAGGGGAAGATATTTAGCAAGTGACCTAGAGACCATTCTTGTGATATTTTGGCAAAGAAATGTGGTGGGTTTTTGCCCTTGTCCTAAAAATCTGCCTGTGGAAGCATACAGAGGTTTCCTAGTGAGATCTGAGCTTGCTTTACCCAGCAGGGCTGCATTAGAGGATGGATTGACCACGTGCATGTTTACCAGGTGACTGGAAGGATCTGCACTTGGTCATGCTAGGGGGAGGTCTTTTGCTCCACCCCTTGGCATTCCTATAAAAAGCCCTTTAGAAGAGACAGAAGGGGCCAGTGAATTTTGCCCTAGGCCCTCCCAAGGCTATCCTGTGTTTCTATCTGTTTCTCTCTCCTCTGTCTTTCTATCTAAATATTTCTCCCTCCTCCCTCCTCAAGAGTACCCTGGCGAAAAAGTAGGAGTGGGCCTCCCACATAGAAATGGGTAGGTCTCTTATATTTTTGGTTGTGAGCCTAGCCTTTAACGGCTGAGCCATCTTAGCGGTTAAGAGCACTGGCTGTTCTTCCAGAGGTCCTGAGTTCAATTCCCAGCAACCACATGGTGGCTCACAACCATCCGTAATGAGATCTGGTGCCCTCTTCTGGCCTGCAGGTGTATATGCAGACAGAACACTGTATACATAATAAATAAATAAATCTAAAAAAAAAAAAAAAGAAATGGGTAGGTCTCTCACATCTGCCTCAGGCTAAACTGAAGAATTTTAGATTAATGGACCCAGCAGAGGAGATTTCAAGGCAGGCTAGTATTGACTGTGTCATGTAGTTATTAGTAATTAGTCTTATGTAAATCTATAATGAAAAGGAACAAGCTGAGCAAGGAAAATCACAAAATGTACAGTATGAGGAGAAAAGGGGCACCAGGAAGTACAATGGAGCTAAGTTTTGTATTCAAAGAGATAAAAAGTTTAAAGAAAAGCCTGATGCTAGATGAAATAAAGGGAGTGGTGACCTCAGGGAAAGGCCCCAGCAAGTTAAGCTTCCAAATTGTGAAAAGGAATTAAGAAAAACTTAAGCAGTGAAGAAAATTATCAAAAACAGAAAGCCAATGAAAATGTATTTGAATGAGGGACCATGTTCCAGCTCAAACAAGCATAAAAACTTGGCAGCTTTGGCCATGTGGTTCTGGCTATAGAGTCCAGGATACAAGAAAAGGGATATGGAATTTCCCTTTGTGGCTAAGGAAAGTAGCTGAGGCTAGGCCTATAGCAGGAGAGCCCCAGCATGGAAGCCCAGAGAGGCCATTGTGTAAAGCTGTAAAGGTGAAGCACAGATTGTACTGCAGACCCCAAGATGTTGGTGATGTCACAGTTGTAGGATACCTGCTAAGGAGAACTGCAGAGCAGGTATGGAACCAGCCCAAGAGAGAGAGAAGGGTGTTACAGTTGACAGGAGTTGGAGATCTGAAGAACACTTTGACATTAGACATGTCGATGTAGAATTTGGAGTTTGCCCTGCTAGGTTTTGGTCTTGCTTTGGTCCAGTACTTCCTCACTATGCTCTCTTTTGAAATAACAATGCATATTCTATGCCACAGTACACTGGAATTATATGATCTGCTTTTTTATTTTTATTTTACAGGGGGTTAAAGTTAAGAGATTGCCATGAGTCACAGAAGTCTTTGAATTTTGAACTTTTAAACAGTGTTGAGACTGTGATAGATATGGGGACTTTTGAATTTGGACTGAATGTACTTTTGCATTATTATATGTCTACAAGGCTATGGGGAACAGGGAATGGAATATGATGGTATGAATAAGAATAAACCCCATAAGCTCATGTATTTGAAAGCTTAGTCATCAAGGATTAGGAGGTATGGAATTTGTTGGAGTAGGTATGGCCTTGTTGGAAGAAGTGTGTTACTGGGGTGGGCTTTGAGATTTCAAAACTTAAGCCAGGCTTAGTCCCCTCCCCCCTCTACCTGTGGATCAAAATGTAGAACTCTCAGCTACTTCTCCAGTGCCATGTCTGCCTGCATGCTGCCATGCTCCCTGCCATGTTGATAATGAACTAAGCCTCTGAAACTGTAAGCCAGCCCCAGTTAAATGTTTTGTCTTATAATAGTTGTCATGAGCATTGTGTCTCTTCACAGCAATAGTACAGTGACCAAGACAGACACCTACTCTGTAAAGAGTGGTATGACTTTTGGGATGGATGGACGGACGGACGGACACACACACACGGACACACACACACACACACACACACACACACACACACACACACCCCTACCTAGATTTTTGTGTTTGGGCTCTTAAGCAGCTTATAAACTAAAAAGTTAGACAGTAACCAAATCAGACAACAGTGGAGCTCCTACAGAATCCTTTAAGTGCTCCAACAGAGACAATACTGAACTATGCGGAAGAGTGAGGGGGAAGGAAAAGGTTACATTTGGGGTTAGCTTAGAGTATCGTAGAGAAAGCACTATTTGAACAATGCCTTTTGGGGTAGGTATCTTTTACTGGTGGTTAAGAGGGTGATGGTGGCGAGCAAGGACATTATAGGTAGATTACAAGTAGGTAGACACTCCTTGAACAAAGGTATAACATTTGCAGAAAGCAAAGTATGTTTGGGGGAAAGGGGTCAACCACTGTGGCTGGGGCCTGAAAATCTGGAATAGGTCAAGTGTGGATGGTCTTGAACAGAAGTAAAAGGACTTGGTTTCAAAACTTCAGACCAAGGAGACCTTTGGAGATCACAAGTATTATCAGTCTTGTACTTTGGAATATGACTCTGAAGACCTATGTGAGCAGTTAAGTTGAAGAAACAGAATAAAAGGGGGATCAGGACAGAGACACATCTGCTACTATGTCATATGCTTCTTCATTCAGTAGAAATTCCTCAGGCTTGCAATTCTGTAGACAATGGCTCTTTCCTACCTTCCCTGCCTCATCAAAGGTTTCCCTCCTCCCACAGGACCCATGTTAGATATATTCTTACCCATGAAGGTTTTGATGCCTGTCAGTCAGTAATTCCCTCTGTGACCACCATCAGCATGCATCTGAGAAGCACTAGTCCAGCCTAGGACTTGTTATATATACCATTCAGGGTTAGAATTCTTCAAGGACAGGACTTGAGTCTCACCCATTTTTATTTCTTTCCTAATGCTTGGCATGGGTTTTGGCACATGGAAAACTTTAGTGAATTAATTAGAGAAAGTGGATGAAAGGCAAGGAAGGATAAATGGGGGTGGGGTAGGGAAGAGAAGATTTGGTGCCAGGTTTAACTTGGTAGTAGAGTATATACTTATTATAAACAAAGCTCTGAGTTCAATCCCTAGCACACAAAAAAGAGGAGAAAACAGAGAAGGCTTGATGGGAATGAGGGAAGGGTGACTGGATAGATGGAGTAGATACAATCATGGGACAGACAAGAGAAAGGATAAGAGGAAAATAATGAATGAAAGGAGAATACAGGATCCCTCTCTTCCCTTCAATACAGTCATGCATTAGACCTAGCAGAGAATGTCAGATTTGAAATCAATTGTATCTTGATCCTATCACTTATAACTGTGTCCCTTTAGAAAGGGTATTTCACCTCTTTGGCCTTATTTTTTTTTACTATAAAATAGTGAAAAACTATAATGATAAAAAGTGTTATTGGGGACTGGAGAGATGGCTCAATGGTTAAGAGAACTGACTGCTCTTCCCAGAAGATCTGGGTTAAATTCCCAGCACCCACATGGCAGCTCACAACTATCTTTAACTCCAGTTCCAGGGGACCTGACACCCATGGCAAAATACCAATGCACATAAAACAATAGTATTATTGATGAGATAATGTAGTTGTGATAAAAAAAAATACTTGCAGTACTCAGAGGATTACTTTGAGTTTGTGTGCCTTCTGAAGAGCAGATTTAGTCTTAATACTAGTTTTTCTATGACTAAAACCCAGCATAGTATTAAGCACAGAACATAGACTCATGAAATGATACAATTTGTAAGACTGTTGTGACAGTGGTAATAGCAGTGGTAGAAGAGGTTCTAATCCTGGAAACAAGGGTGTGCAGCATTTTCTGTACTGAAAGGTATGGTCTTTTACCTTCCTCAGTTTTCAGTTAGTGGCCTGTGGTAGGGATGTATAGCAAATGATTTCTGAGACATACCTTTAGTTGGTGTTCCTATCCAGTTGAGATAGCGTGTGAGCTTCGTAGAGATGTAGGTCTTGCCTCGAGCTGGTAAACCCACCATGATCACCATTGTGGGAGAATTGGTGAACTGTGGTATGGATGCTGGAAGACAAAAAGATCCTCAAAAGCTTATCCCTACACTTAGAGGCTCATCTGCTATTAGCTTAGAGATGTAGAGTTGGAAACCACACTACTTCCATCATTATGAGAAAAAAAGGGGGGGTTTAAATGGGCATCACAACTTTTCTTAGAATCATCAGAAAATTGAGGTTGCAGTGCAGATAGCCAACTTAAACTTGTAAAAAAAAAGGCATCTGCAGAGGGCAATAGAACTCTGGCATTTCTTAGTTGATACAGACTCTGCTGAACAATATACAAACTCATAAGAAGATCCAGATAAACTGACTAATGAATTGCTAAGGCACTGCTAATGTGACATTCATAAGGACTGCAGACAAACAGCTTTAAATATTTTTTCAATTTTCCTTCAGGTGCTGGCAGAGAAGACTGAGAAAAATCCTGAGAAAAGTATTGTATAGTTCTGGCCTGGGGAAGAGAATAGAATAATAACCATTGCTCAAATTCTGCCCAGAATATTTGCTCCATATTCCTGTGGGGAAAGCCTTACTATTCCAAGGGAAAGGCAAGAGAAACTGTAGCTTGAGAGCACTGGTGGTAACTTACTGAACCTGACGGCCAATCCTGATCAATCTACCCCTTCTCTCCTGGAACTCAGGGTAGACCAATTTACCTTCTCTTACCTGGGAGGGAAAATATTTCAATCTGCAGAAGGAGGCGAAACAAAAGTTAAGGGCACCAATGAAAACTCTCTGAAGTGGGAAGAAATACAGAAAATGTACCTGCCAAGCAGGGTGCTAGGCCTTCTCATTACATTTGGAGTGCAAAAACACTTGTGATGGTCACACCTTCCATACTCAAGGGAAGCCTGCCAAAGACTGAGACTTAATAACAGAACATCTTAGTTCCCCATTCCTCACTACCAAACTAAATAGCTTCAGGAGAAGTAGTAGTGAAGGGGGCTGGAGAGATGGTTCAGCAGTTGAGAGCATTTGCTGCTCTTGTAGAAGTCCCAGGTTTAGTTTTTAGCAACCATGTGTCAGCCAAAAACCACCTGTAATTCCAGTTCCAGGGACTCTGTTGCCCTCTGCTGCCCTCTGCTGTCCTCCACAAGCACATACACATGCAGCAAAGCACTCACACATGTCACAGCCATATCTGAATGGAATGGCAGAAGTCATAAAGCCAGCATAGCTGCCTGACAAAAGATCCAGCAAAGCTGAGTTGCATGATGGCCGTCATGCCACCTTTGGTTTTCATCTCCACCTGTTGCATACTTGAGGGACTTTTAATATTTGTACAATTTGGGGATATTGGACTGATGGAAAACTTCTTATGAATCATTTATGCCTTCTCCCAGGAATGCTGCTTCTAAGCGTACCCAGGACAGCCCTGAACATACTATTCCCCCACTTTTAAGGAGATATCCTTATCTACTTGAAAGTCTTCCTTACGCCTTGGAGATTATGACACATAAAGAAGAAGCCAGAGGTCTCTTCATGAAGCTATGAGACATTCTTGAAACATCTGTCCCTGTACTTACACAGGAACAAGATATTCAAAACAAAGTAAACTCAAAAAGTCAACAAGATTCGGTGGGCTAGAGGAGTTGGTCACAGTTCATATTACAAGCCTCTTCCCACTATACAACTCAGACAATTACGTGACATATACCTCTGCCCTACACAGAGACATATTGAGCAAAGTATGAAGTGGGAAGATGATGAAAGAATGAGAGGTCAAAACCTCCCTCTCTTAGGACAGTTAGCACATGCAGAGCCACTGTGGTGGCATAGGACCAAGGAACAACAGAATGCCAGGATTAGACATATAGACAAATTCTATAAAGATATAAAATATAAACATTGTATTATGTCAGAATTTGAATAACTGCAGCAGCTTTAGCCTGAGGATTTTTCCTGGGCATGGTGACCATTAGAGTTAATAATACGCCAGGTGGTGATGGCACATGCCTTTAATCACAGCACTCAGGAGACAGAGCCAGGTGGATCTCTGTGAGTTTGAGGCCAGCCTGCTCTACAGAGTGAGATCCAGGACAGGCACCAAAACAACAAAGAGAAACCCTGTCTCGAACATCAAAAACAAAAACAAACAAACAAAAAGATACACTGCTTGGGCATGGCAATATGCCTGGCTGTTTTGAAGATTTTGTTTTGGTCTAGCATCCTGGAAACAACCAAAGCTACCAGCCTGAGAACAGGCTGTCATATGCCTCTAGATTCTTAAAAATTGGGTTATAGCCACTTTGGAAATCAATATGGCGATTTCTTAGAAAATTGGGAATCCATCTCCCCCAAGATCCAGCTATACCACTCTTGGGCATATACCCAAGGAATGCTCAACCACACCACAAGAGCACTTGTTCAGCTATGTTCATATCAGCGTTGTTTGTAATAGCCAGAACATGGAAACAACCTAGATGCCCTTCAACTGAAGAATGGATAAACAAAATGTGGTACATATACACAATGGAATACTACTCAGCAGAGAAAAACAATGACATCATGAGGTTTGCAGACAAATGGATGGATCTAGAAAAAATCATCCTGAGTGAGGTATCCCAGACTCAGAAAGACAAACATGGTATGTACTCACTCATAACAGGACGCTAGATGTGGAACAAGGATGACTGGACTGCTACTCACATCACCAGGCAGGCTACCTGGAAAACAGGACCCCAAGAAAGACACAGGGATCGCCCAACGACAGAGAAATGGAATGAGATCTACATGAACAGCCTGGACAGGAGTGGGGGTAGTGAAGGGCGAGGGTCGAGGGAAAGAGAGCTTGGGTGAGTGGGAGATCCCAGCTGGATCAAAAACAGAGAGGGAGAACAAGGAATAGGAGACCATGGTAAATGAAGACCACATGAGAATAGGAAGAAACAAAGTGCTAGAGAGGCCCACAGAAATCCACAAAGATACCCCCACAACAGACTGCTGGCAATGGTCGAGAGACAATCCGAACTGACCTACTCTGGTGATGGGATGGCCAAACACCCTAATTGTCGTGCTAGAAACCTCATCCAACTACTGATGGATCTGGAGGCAGAGATCCATGACTAGGCCCCAGGTGGATCTCTGGGAGTCCAATTAGCGAGAATGAGGAGGGTTTATATGAGAGAGAATTGTTGAGACCAAGGTCGGATAAAGCACAGAGACAAATAGCCAAACAAACGGAAACACATGAAATATGAACCAATGGCTGAGGGGTCACCAACTGGATCAGGCCCTCTGAGTGGGTGAGACAGCTGATTGGCCTGATCTGTTTGGGAGGCATCCAGGCAGTGGGACCGGGTCCTGTGCTCATTGCATGAGTTGGCTGTTTGAAACCTGGGGCCTATGCAGGGTCCCTTGGCTCAGCATGGGAGGAGGGGACTGGACCTACCTGGACTGAGTCCACCAGGTTGATCTCAGTCTGTGGGGAAGGCTTTGCCCTGGAGGAGATTGGAATGGGGGGCGGGCTGGGGGGAAGGTGAGGGGGGCGGGAGGGGGGAGAACAAGGGAATCTGTGGCTGATATGTAGAACTGAATTGTATTGCAAAATAAAAATTAAAAAAAAAAAATTGGGTTATAGGGTTAATGCATAAACTCTGTTTATTAGTGATGTCAAAACTTGAGGGAAAATGATTGGAAATGATAACTGTTCTGTCATAGTTTATTAATGATGACTAAAAGTTGAGCAAAAGGAAGTGAAACACATGTCTAAAACCAAAAATGATATGATCTATGTTTTGGAACATCATGAATGTATCCCTGCTTACTAAATCCTGTATAAAAAAAAGAAGCACCCTGGCTGCTAGTCAGTCAGGCTGCAAGATTCTCCTGACCACCATGGCCTGGCTCACCTCCTTCCCTCACCAACTCCTTACATCCTCTGCTGAGACCTGTCCTGCAGGGGATAGCTCCTGTCAGAGTAGGACAAGCCAACTGAGATGTACCTCCTCTCTGTCCATCTCTCCTAAAATGAAACTAAGAAGTGTCCTGCATCTGATTCCTCCCATCGCCGCTCTTGCATCTATCCATCTTCAGACCCTGCCGTCACCTGGAGCTGGACTCTGGCACATACACATAAAATGTTTAAAGAAATCTAAAAAAAAAAAAACAAAACCCAAAAAACAAACAAAAAAAAAACCAAAGCAAAACAAAACGAAACAAAAAACAAACAAAAAACCCAAGATGAAACAGTAGTGAAAATATCTTCATGAGATAAAAGAGGTGGACTATCTCTAGGGGGCAACACAAAAGGAGAAGAATCAAGAACAAACAAAAAGTCTGAAGAGAGAGAAAGCATCAGAAACACTTAGTTATGACACTGATGCTGGAATTATAAGACTGAGGATTTAAACTGGCTATGACTATCATGTTAAATGCTTTATTTGAAAGGTAATCACACAGGATGAGAGAGCTATCTACCACTACTATACTACACCAGCATAATCTCTAACAATAATCTAAACATTTGTCCTTATACTCACAGGTAAGTACAGTCCTCTCCCTTCATCAAGGGAGCTTATCTCTGCAACATACAGAGACCACTACAGAAAACCACAACCAACCAAAATGTAGAGTTGTGGACCCCAGTCCCAATGAATACAGCTACAAAATAACTCTCTCACCCAAGGCTTGGGAAACATTGAGGAAAAGTGGGCAGAAAGAATATAAGAGCCAGAGGATCAGGAAGTCTGCAGTGAGACTGTGCCTCCTAGTAATGTCAGGAGCTATACTCATTGTATGTCTCCATTACAGCCCAGTAACCCAAGTACAGCAGAGAATTCCAACATAGTTGGAGCACAAGTAAAAGACCTTAAAACAGCCTTTATGCATATGATAGAGGTCCTTAAAGAAGGAATGAACAAATCCCTTGAAGCCCGAATGTAGAAATAGAATCAATAAGAAAAACCCAAGCTGGAGGAAATCTACAAAAGAAAATTTCAGGTACTCAAACAGGAACCATAAAGGCAAAATTCACCAATAGAATACAAGAGATGGAAGAAAGAATCTGAGGCACTGATAAATCAACAAGATAAACAAACCCTTATCCAAACTAACTAAAAGGCCGAGAGAGAATATCCGAATTAACAAAATTAGAAATGAAAATGGGGACATAACAGGAGACATTGAGGAAATCCAGAAAATCATAAGGACATACTTTAAAAACCTCTACTCCAACAAAATTGGAAACTCTAAAAGAAATGGATACTTTTCTCAATACATACCACTTACCAAAGTTAAATCAAGACAAAATAAACAATTTAAACACTTATAACTCATAGTAAAATAGAAGCAGTCACATGTCTGCCAACCAGGAAAAAAAAAAAAAAAGAGCTCAGGGCCAGGTTTTAGCACATAATTCCACCAGACTTTTATAGGAGAGTGTCTTAGGGTTTCTATTGCTGCAACAAAACACCAAGACCAAAAGGCAAGTTGGGGAGGAAATGGTTTATTTGGCTTACACATTGCTGTTCATCACTGAAGGAAGTCAGAAAAGGAATTCAAACAGGGCAGGGTCCCGGAGGCAGAAGCTTATGCAGAGGCCATGAAGGGGAGCTGCTTACTGGCTTGCTCAGCACACCTTCTTATAGAACCCAGGACCAGAAACCCAGAGATGGCACTACCCACCATGGGCTGGACCCTCCCCCACTGATCACTAATTAAGAAAATGCCTTACAGCTGGATCTCATGGAGGCATTTCCTCAGTAAAGGCTCCTTCCTCTCTGATGACTCCAGCTTGTGTCAAGTTGACACAAAAAAAACCCAGTCAGTACAAAGAGTTAATACTCCTCAAATTACTTCAAAAAAATAAAAACAGAAGGGACATTCCTCAATTCATTTACAAGGCCACAGTTACCCTGACATCTAAACCACATAAACATCCAACACACAAAAAGAATTAAAGAACAATTTCCCTTATGATCATAAATGAAAAAAAAATTCTCAATAAAATATTTGGAAACCAAATCCAAGAACACATTACAAAGATCATCCACCATGATCAAGTAGGCTTCACCTCAGAGATGCAGGGATGGTTCAACATATTTAAATCTATAACTGTAATCCACCATATAAAAAACTGAAAGGTGAAAACCACATTATCATCTAATTCGATGCAGAAAAGGCCTTTGACAAAATCCAACACCCATTTATGATAAAATTCTTGGAGAGATTAGGGATACAAGAGACATACCTAAATATAATGAAGGCAATTTACAGCAAGCCTATAGCCAACATCAACGAAAGCAGAGAGAAACTCAAAGCAATTCGACTAAAATCAGAAACAAGACAAGGTTATCCACTCTCTCCATATCTATTCAATATAGTACTTGAAGTCTTGGCTAGAACAATAAGACAACTGAAGGAGATCAAGGGGATACAAACTGAAAAGGAATAAGTAAAAGTATGGTTATTTACAGATGATATGATAGTATACATAAGTGACCCTAAAAATTCCACCAGGGAACTCCTACAGCTGATAAATACTCTCTGCAAAGTAGCAGGATACAAAAGTAACTCACAAAAATCGGTAAATTTCCTATATACAAACGAGAAATAGACTGAGAAAGAAATCAAGGAAACAACACCTCTCACATTGGCCTCAAATAATGCAAAATACACTGGGTAACTTTAATCAAGCAAGTAAAAGACTTGCATGATAAAAACTTCAAGTCATTGAAGAAAGAAATTGAAGAAGAGATCAAAAGATAGATCTGCCATGTTCATGTCACAGTATTAACATAGTAAAAACGGCCATCGTACCAAAAGCAATCTACAGAATCAATGCAATTCCCATCAAAATTCCAACACAAGTTTTTACAGACCTAGAAAGGACAATTCTGAACTTTATATATATAAAAAAACAGAAAACCAAGGATAGCTAAAACAATCCTGAATTTTAGGACAAAAAAGTGTGGGAGCTATCATCACCCCTTATTTCAAGCTTAACTAGAAAGCTATGGTAATAAAAACAGCATGGTACTGGCACGAAAACAGACATGTTGATCAACGGAATCAAACTGAGGACCCAGACATAAATCTGTATACTTACGGACAAGTGATTTTTGATAAAGAAGTCAGAAATACACACAGGGGAACAAAGACAGAATCTTCAACACATGGTACTAGTCAGATTGGATGTCAGCATGTGAAGAATGAAAATAGATCTATCACTGCACAAAACTCAACTCCAAACGGATCAAAAACCTCATAAAAGCAGATACACTGAACCTGATAGAAGAGAAAGTGGGAAATAGCCTTGAAGTTGCTGGCATAGGAAAAGACTTTCTGAAAACAAAGTTAGCACAGGCAATAAGACCAACAATTAACAAATGGGACTTCATGTAAATAAAATGCTATTGTAAGGCAAAGGACACCATCATTCTGACAAAGCAGCAACCTACAGAATGGAAACAGATTTTTACCAGCAACACATCAAATAGAGGGCTAATATCCAAAATACATAAAGAATTTAAGAAAGTAAATATTATGAAAATAAATAGCACCATGAGAAATAGGTAACAGAAAAACAAAAAACTCAGGATAGCTAAAATAATCCTGTATAGTAAAAGAACTTCTGGAAGTATTATCATCCCTGATTTCAAGCTCTTCTACAAAGCTATAATAATAAAAACTCCATGGTATTGGCATAAAAACAGACAGGTGGATGGATCAATGGGATGGAATCAAAGATAGAGATGTAAATCCACACACCTATGTAAATCTGATTTTTGATAAAGAAGCCAGAATTTTACAATGGAAAAAATAAATCATCTTCTGGTCTAACTGTATGTTGGCATGTAGAAGAATGCAAACAGATCCACATCTATCGCCCTACAGAAAACTCAAATCCAAGCATTTGCAAAGACCTCAACATAATTCGAGTTACACTAAACCTGATAGAAGAGAAAGTAGGGGAACAGCCTTGAACACACTGGCACAGGAGACAATTTCCTGAACAGACCACCAAGAGCACAGGCACTAAGATTGACAGTTCATAAATGAGACCTCCTAAAATGGAAAAGCTTCTGTAAGGCAACCATCAACAGGACAAAATGGCAGCCTACAGAATGATAAAAGATTTTCACCAACTCCATATCTGACAGAGGGTCAATTTCCAAAATATATAAAGAACTGAAGAAACTAGACATCAACAAGCCAAATAATCTAATTAAAAAACAGAGTACAGATCTAAAGAGAATTCTCAACAGAAGAATCTCATATGGCTGAGATACACCTACAGAATTGTTCAACAACCTTAGCTATCAGAGAAATGCAAATCAAAATGACTTTGAGATTCTATCTCATACCTGTCAGAATGGCTAAGATCAAAAACACAAGTGACAGCTCATGCTTGCAAGGATATGGAGCAAAAGGACCACTCCTCCATTGCTGGTTAGAATGCAAACTTGTACAGCCACTTTGGAAATCAACATGGCAGTTTCTGAGAAAACTGGGAATCGATCTATCTCAAGACCCAGCTATTCCACTACTAGGCATATACCCAAAGGACGATCCATCCTACCACAAGCACACTTGCTTATTCACTGCTCTTCTCTTCATAATAGCCAGAAACTGGAAACAACCTAGATGTCCTCCAACAGAATGGTTAAAGAAATTGTGGTGATGCCTCCAATAAATGGTGCTGGCATAACTCGATGTCAACATGTGGTTGATTGCAAATAGATCTATATATGTTGCCATGCACAAAACTCAAGTCCAAGTGGATCAAAGATCTCAACATAAATCCAGTTACACTGAATCTGATAGAAGAGAAAGTAGGAAGCAGCCTTGAATACATTGGCACAGGAGACTTCCTAAATGTAACACCAGTAGCACAGACACTGAGAGCAACAATTAATAAATGGGACCTCCTGAAACTGAGAAACTTCTGTAAGGCAAAGGACACAGCAAATAAGACAAAATGACAGCCTACAGAATGGGAAAAGATCTTCACCAACCCCACATCTGACAAATGGCTGATCTCCAAAATATATAAAGAACTTAAGAAACTAGACATCAAAATATCAAATAATCCAATTAAAAAATGGGCTACAGAGATAAACAGAATTCTCAACAGAAGAATTTCAAATGGCCAAAAGACATTTAAGGAATTGCTCAACATCCTTAGTTATCAGGGAAATGTAAATCAAAAGGACTCTGAGATACCATCTTACATCTGTTAGAATGGTTAAGATCAGAAACACTGAAGACAGCTTATGTTGGAGAGGATGTAGGACAAGGGGAACACTCCGCCACTGTTGGTGGGAGTGCAAACTTGTACAGCCACTTTGGAAATCAGTATGGCGGTTTCTCAGAAAATTGGGAATCAATCTACCTCAAGACCCAGCAATACCACTCTTGGGCATATACCCAAGGAATGCTCAATCATACCACAAGGACACATGCTCAGCTATGTTCATAGCAGCATTATTCGTCATAGCTAGAACCTGGAAACAACTTAGATGCCCCTCAACTGAAGAATGGATTAAGAATATGTGGTAAGCCGGGCGGTGGTGGCGCACGCCTTTAATCCCAGCACTCGGGAGGCAGAGCCAGGCGGATCTCTGTGAGTTTGAGGCCAGCCTGGTCTCCAAAGCGAGTTCCAGGAAAGGCGCAAAGCTATACAGAGAAACCCTGTCTCAAAACCCCCCCCCCAAAAAAAAAAAATATATATATATATATATTAAGGGGCTGGAGAGATGGCTCAGAGGTTAAGAGCACTGCTTGCTCTTCCAAAGGTCCTGAGTTCAATTCCCAGCAACCACATGGTGGCTTACAACCATCTGTAATGAGATCTGGTGCCCTCTTCTGGCCTGCAGGGATACGTGCAGACAGAACACTGTATACATAATAAATAAATCTTAAAAAAAAAAAAGAATATGTGGTATATACACACAATGGAGTACTACTCAGCAGAGAAAAACAATGACATCATGAAATTTGCAGGCAAATGGATGGAACTAGAAAATATCATCCTGAGTAAAGTAACCCAGACTCAGAAGGACAAACATGGTATGTACCCACTCACAAGTGGATACTAGAAGTAAAGCAAAGGATAACCAGACAACACACAACTCCAAAGAAGCTAGCTAACAATGAAGATCCAAAGAGGGACTCATGGATCACCCTGGGAAGGGGAAATAGATGAGATCTCCATGAGTGTACTGGGGGTGAAGGGGTGGGCAATGAAGGGTAGGGGATGGGGGATGAGAACATAAGGGAATGGGATGGTCAAGCTGGAACAGGGATGCAGTAGGAAAGCAATGAGAGAGATACCATGATGGATGGAGATATCATGGGCATAGAGAGAAACCTGGTGCTAGGTAAGTTACCAGGAATCTCCAAGGATGAACCCAGCTTGGACTACTAGAAATAATGGAGAGGGTGCCTGAACTGAACTGGCTTGCCCCAGAGATCAGCTTGGTGAATGCTCTAACTGTCATCACAGAACTTTTCTCCAATGACTGATGGAGGCAGATGCAGAGATTCACTGCCAAACACCAGGCAGAGCTCCAGGAGTCCAGTAGGAGAGAGAGGAGTTATTCTATGAGCAAGTGCATCAGGATCATAACGGGGAAACCTGCAGAGACGACCAGACCAAACTAGTGAGAACTCATGAAAGTTGGATCAATGGCTGTGGAGCCTGCATGGGACTAGACTAGGCCCTCTGCATGGCAAGACAATTGTATAGCTTGATCTGCTTGGAGGGCCCCCAGCAGTAGAATCAGAATCCATCTCTGGTATATGAGAGGGCTTTTTTTGGAGTCCACTATCTATGATGGGACACCTCGTGCAGCCTTGAAGCAAGGGGAAGGGCTTGCACAAATTGCCTCTACTGGATGTGCCTCCCCATGTGAGGCCTTGCCTTCTTGTTGGGGGGAGTGGGGGTGAGTTGGAGGAAGGCTGGGGGATGGGAGGAGGGAAGAGGGGGATCTTTGATTGGTGTGTAAAATGAATGAAAAAATTTTCTTAATAAAAAATTTAAGTAGTTAAATATAATAAGGAAAAGTAGGAAAATAGAAAAACAAAAACAAACATGCGAATAGGAAATATAATACATGTATACTTAATATATACATATGGAAGAAAGAATGGGCAGAAGAAATATTTGAAGACATAATGAAGAAAAGTGAATATATACTATGAACAGGAAATAGCAAGAACAAATATAATGAACAGACAATGCTTCATAAGATGGGAGGATTTTGCAAAGAAAGTTATGTATATTTTGAAATAGGGTCTTGCTAGGTACCCCAGGCTGGCCTGAAACTTATGAAACTCTTGCCTTAGACTTCGGAGTGCTGGCTTTGCATGCAGACACCCCAATATCCATCAAGATGGTGAGTTTTAATCCAAGTATATGAATGAGTTTCAATATAAATTGCCTACCTACATCAAAGAGAGAGATTCCAATATCAGATAAAGAAATAATAATCAAATATGTGCTTTCTACAAAACACATACAGCCCAGTCTTATTTGGAATCTTTTATCTATCACTAACTAAAATATAAAACCCTAAAAGAATGCCTGAACCTCTGCATGAATATTGAAAAGTAAACATAGGCATAGGAAAGTGAATTAGGAAAAAATACCAGAGTTTGAAGGAATAATTAAACATGTCTAATGGCACATACCTGTAATACCAGCACTTGATAACTAAGGAAGGAAGATCATGATCTTGAGACTAGCCTGGCCTACACAGTGAAACCCTGTCTCAAACAAGGGTTAGTGAGAGGGCTGAGCAAAGAGACACTTGTCATCAAGTTCAATTCTGACCTGAATTCAAACCCGAAAGCCACATGGTGAATGAAAAGAACCGACTCTCACTAGATGTTGTCTTACTTCCCCTTACAGACCATGGTATACATGTCACCCCTAAATAAATAAATGAAAAAACAAACAAACAAACAAACAAGCAGGAACATCTAGAGAGTTACACAATTAACACTATTTTTATAGCCTTCACTATCCTGAGCCTGAATTTAATATCACATGAAACACAGAAATGGGCACTGTTTAAAGGACAGAGTAAGTCATAGAATAAAGCTTGTAGTTTGGGCTTGAGCAAAGAATCCCATAACTTTGTATAAATAAATACATATTAATATACTTTAAAAAAAGAAACAGAAGTGAGAAATAATGTTCAGAGACAATGGGAGAAATCCTTTGAGGTTATTTTCTTTCTTTTTTTTTGTTTTTGTTTTTGTGTTTTGAGATAGGGTTTCTCTGTGTAGCTTTACGCCTTTATTAGAACTCACTCTGTAGCCCAGGCTGGCCTCGAACTCACAGAGATCCATCTGCCTCTGACTCCTGACTGCTGAGATTAAAGTTGTATACCACCACTGCCCAGCGAGGTTATTTTGTGTGTGGGGGGTGGGGGGTGGAGGGTTAGCTACTAGAGATTGAAGCAAGTGCTCCATCACTGAGCTACATCCCAGCCTCCTTTGGGTTCTTATTTACTCTATTGTTGTAGAATATTATTTTAAGGGGTGTTACTTTTGTTTATTTTGCATTTGTTTAACTCTGTGAAGCTGTGTTACTCTGCCTGTCTAAAACACCTGACTAGTCTAATAAAGAGCTGAACAGCCAATAGCAAGGCAGGAGAGAGAGATAGGTGGGGCCGGCAGGCAGAAAGTATAAATAGAAGGAGAAATCTGGGAGGAGAGAGAAAAAGATGGAAGAGTGAAGGGAGGAGCCAGAGAAGGAGGACTCCAGGGCCAGCCACCTAGCTACACAACCAGCAAGCCACGGAGTAAGAATAAGGTAAGAGAAAGATAAAAGCCCAGAGGCACAAGGTAGTTGGGATAATTTAAGTTAAGAAAAGCTGTCTAGAAACCAAGGCAAGTTAAGGTCGGGCGTTTATAATTAAGTATAAGCCTCTGTGTGTGATTTATTTGGGAGCTTGGTGTCAGGCCCCCTAAAAGAGCAGAAATAAACAAGACTCTACAATTTAGTTTTATAGTGAGGGAAGCAACCTCAAAGGCATCTCAGAAGTACAAGTGGCCCAGAATCGGAGCTTATAGGAATCAAAAACGCTATGGGTTGAGAATCTTTCTGGAGTTTGAGAGAGCGTCAGCAGGACACAAGCAGATTTCATTGCTGTGGGATGAGTGCTGTGGGATGTCTTTCTGTATGCTATGAAAATGTGTTGCTATGATTGGTTAATAAAGAAGCTGCTCTGGCCTATGGTGAGTCAGGATATAGCCAGGCAAGAAATCTAAGAGAGAGACAGGAAGAAGAAAGGCAGAGGCAGAGGAGATGCCATCCCGCTGTCCAGGGAAGAGCATGTAATGGCACACAGTAAAGCCATGGAACATGTGGTGACATACAGATTAATAGAAATGGGCTGAGTATAGTTATAAGAGCTAGCTAGCAAGAAGCTTGAGCCATAGGCCATGGCCATATAGTTCATAATTAATATAAGCCTGTGTATGTTTACTTGGGTCTGAGCAGCTGCGGGACCGGGCGGGACACAGAAAAACTTATGACTACACTTCATAGGAGTTTTCCCTCTTTCCTTTCCTTCTACATTGCTTCTAGAAGGAGTACATTCATTACAGTGTGTAGTTTCTGAACAGAGGACAGAAAATGGTAGCCTAATAAACTGGAAAACACTGAAAAGAAACAAAAGAAGAAAGAGTTTATTTATGACTTGCTAGTGTTTTGGTGCTAATTAGGACACCAATTTAGAAGCTCACTAACTACCTTTTAAGACTTCTATCCAAGACCCAGACAGACCACTGGGGGGGGGGGTACACAGAAGACAGGTCTAAATAGTATTTCTGAAAAAGCTCTGAAAATATTATATACAGAAAACTAAAAGAAAAACATTAACATTTCCCAAAAGAGTTAAATAAGATTTGGAATCTCTAAACAACTTTTAAGAGATCCACTATACAAAACCCTATGAGAAACAAATTCACCAATGACAGTAGCATCTATGCACTGATACTTTCTGTTATTAGTCTTACAGTATCAATCAAACCATTAACAATAGTTATTTATTTCTCCCTCCATCCCATTTGGTAAGGTTGGTCTACATACTTGTAATATAGTTCAGATTTATATGTCACAAACTACATTCAATGCTAGATTATCCAAATACTTTACATGATTTGTTTAAAAAACCAAAACACAAATTCAGCCCTCTGAGTTTTTACAAGTATATAAAGTCAAATATTCACTTCCATAACACCATACAGAACAACTCCATTCCTATAATTTTCCCTTACATAGCTGATTATAATTAGAACTAATGACATCCCACCCTCAAGCCCAGATAACTATGATCTATATTCTATTCTGATAACCTTGCTTTTCCCAGGATTTCAAATATATTGAATTATATTCTAGTCAACCTTTGATTCAGGCTTTTTTTTTCTTAGCACAATAGATTTTAGTTTGTAATGCATTTGAGATATATTCTAATTGTTGTATGACTCAACAGTTCTCTTCATTCCTGAGTGGTATTCTAGTTTGTTAATCCAGCATCAATTGAAGGCATCTTGGTTATTTCTAGTTTTTTTCATGAATTTTAAATAAAGCTCTATATTCTAATATATATATTTTGTATAAACATTTTTTCAATTTTCTTTATGAGAAATGAAGTGAATTACCTAGGAGTAAAAGTGCTAGATCCTATGTCAAATGTATAGTAAATAAAAGTACTAATTGGACTGTTTTCTGGTTTCTAAAATGCTGTTGGGAAGCAAGGTCTACTGGGAGATCCCTCGGTCAAACAGAGCACATGCAGTAGTTTGTATGGTAGTTCTCATGTGAACTCTCGTGCTCTGTAAATAGATCATGACCCTTGTCTCAATCTTGCTGGTTCTCTCTTGCTCTCTACTTGGTTCACTTATTAAAAGCCAGTTTTCCTATTGGGAACTCAGGGACAACAAATGAAGGCCCTAGATGCCAAAAGATAGTAAGATTCTTCAATAATGATTTTGACAAACTTTAGCACAAGAGTAAGAAGGCCTCATAGGAACCTTTGGAACTTTTTAGAGTCTCCATACTTTTATTAAATATTTTTACAGGAACCTCACATGCTTTTCACAGAGCAGTTAAAAGGGAGCTCCCCATGTGGAACTGGACAGAAGAACATAAGCATAGCGACTGTGAGTCTCTCTCTAGCTCTTTTCTCTAACAGAGTTCTGAGATCTAAAAGGAAGGACTTTGTAATGTTAGCATTTTTGAACAGTTAGAGGAAGGTAAATTTGTCCCATAACAATCCTGTTCCAGCCTTCATGTCTCACCTAGGGAAAAAATTAAAGTCTAATCCCTGGGCACCAGCCACTCCGGGGAAGACCTGCCCAACTTGGCCCCAGGTTCTGGTCACCGGGCAGGTTCCCTTCTAGCCCCACCGGGAAGGATCCCCTTCTCTAAGACCCCTGGCAGACCCTGCAGTCTCCACGCCCTGCCCCCACCCCCACCCCCATCCGCCTGAGCCCCAAGCCTCTTCCAGAGACTTAGAGGCCGGCCCCAGCTCCCAGCTCCCATCTTGCCCTGGACTTCCCTTCTGAAGCACAGGTGAGTCCCCTAACTTGCCCCCAACCCCATACCTGGGCACCAGCCACTCGGGAAGACCTGTCCAACTTGGCCCCAGGTTCTGGTCACTGGGCAAGTTCCCTTCTAGCCCCACCGGGAAGGATCCCCTTCTCCAAGACCCCTGGCAGACCCTGCAGTCTCCACGCCCTGACCCCACGCCCATCCACCTGAGCCCCAAGCCTCTTCTTGAGACTTAGAGGCCGGCCCCCAGCTCCCATCTTGCCCCGGACTTCCCTTCTGAAGCACAGGTGAGTGCCCTAGCTTGCCCCCGACCCCATCCCTGGGCACCAGCCACTCCGGGGAAGACTGCCCAACTTGGCCCCAGGTTCTGGTCACCAGGCAGGTTCCCTTCTAGCCCCACCGGGAAGGATCCCCTTCTCCAAGACCCCTGGCAGACCCTGCAGTCTCCACGCCCTGCCCCCACCCCCATCCGCCTGAGCCCCAAGCCTCTTCCTGAGACTTAGAGGCCGGCCCCCAGCTCCCAGCTCCCATCTTGCCCCGGATTTCCCTTCTGAAGCACAGAGCTCCCATCCTGCCCCGGACTTCCAATTTGGACAAGAGAGCTCCCATCTGGACAAGAGAGAGAGATTTCCTGAATCTGTCAGCTCTGTCTGAACAAAGTGTGCGGATAAGGCCAAGAACGAACCACAAGGAGATGGGCAGACGTCAAGGCAGAAACACATACAACAAAATGAATAGCAATACACCATCACCAGGCCCTAGCCCTCCTCCAACACCTAGACCTGAACATCAGAAATTGGAAGAAGCAGAAGAAAATAGCCTTATGAATGTCATCATGAAGAAGCTAGAGGCTCGTGTAGAGGAAAAGACAAAAAAATGTGAAGAACGCCGTAAACAACTAGAGGAAAGGGCAAACAAATTAGAAGAAATCAAAAAAGTCCTGGAAGAGAACAATAAAATACTGAAAGAAAATCAAGAAAAATCAATGAAACAAATGAAGGAAACAGTCCAAGACCTGAAAAGGGAAATAGAAAAAATGAAGAAGACACAAACAGAGGGAATGCTGGAAATAGAAAATCTGAGAAAACGATTGGGAACTTCAGATGCAAGTATAATCAACAGAATGCAAGAGATGGAAGACAGAATCTCTAGCGTTGAAGATACAATAGAAGAAATAGATTCATCAGTCAAAGAAAACACTAAAGTCAACAAAGTCATGAACCAAAATGTCCAAGAAATTTGGGACACCATGAAAAGACCAAACCTACGAATAATAGGGGTAGAAGAAGGAGAAGAATACCAACTCAAGGGCACAGAAAATATATTCAACAAGATCATAGAAGAAAACTTTCCCAACTTAAAGAAGGAAATGCCTATGAAGATACAGGAAGCCTATAGAACACCAAACAGACTAGACCCCCAAAAAAAGTCCCCTCGCCACATAATAATTAAACAACTAAACGTACAGAATAAAGAAAGAATATTAAGAGCAGCAAAGGAAAAAGGCCAAGTGACATATAAAGGCAAACCTATCAGAATAACACCCGATTTCTCAATGGAGACTTTGAAAGCCAGAAGGTCCTGGACAGATGTAATGCAGACACTAAGAGACCATGGATGTCAGCCTAGACTAATATACCCAGCAAAACTTTCAATCATCATAGATGGAGTGAACAAGACATTCCATGACAAAGCCAGATTTAAACAATATTTATCCACAAACCCAGCCCTACAGAAAGCACTAGAAGGAAAATTCCAACCTAAGGAAGTCAGATACACCCTCGAAAACACAGGCAATAGATAAAGCCACAGCAGTAAACCCCAACGAAGAAAAGTACACACACATCACCACCAAAAAATAACAGGAATGAACAATCACTGGACATTAATATCCCTCAATATCAATGGACTTAATTCACCTATAAAAAGACATAGGCTTACAGAATGGATACGACAGCAGGACCCATCTTTCTGCTGCATACAAGAAACACATCTCAAGTTCAAAGATAGACACTACCTAAAAATAAAAGGCTGGGAAAAGACTTTCCAATCAAACGGTCTTAAGAAACAAGCGGGTGTAGCCATCCTGATATCCAGCAAAATAGACTTCAAACTAAAATCAATCAAAAGAGATCAAGAAGGGCATTACATACTCATCACAGGAAAGATCCACCAAGATGAAGTCTCAATTCTGAACATTTATGCCCCAAACACAAGGGCACCCACATATGTAAAAGAAACATTATTAAAGCTTAAATCACATATAAAACCCCACACATTAATAGTGGGAGACCTCAACACCCCACTTTCACCACTGGACAGATCCCCCAAATCGAAACTTAACAGAGAAATAAAGGACTTAATTGATGTCATGACTCAAATGGACTTAATCGACATCTACAGAACATTCCATCCTAACAAAAAAGAATATACCTTCTTCTCAGCACCCCATGGAACCTTCTCTAAAATCGACCACATACTTGGTCACAAAACAAATCTAAACAGATACAAAACAATTGGAATAACCTCCTGTGTTCTATCAGACCACCATGGTCTAAAGTTGGATTTCAACAACAACAAAAACTACAGAAAACCTACAATCTCATGGAAACTGAACAATACCCACCTGAATCACCAATGGGTTAAGGAAGAAATAAAGAAAGAAATTAAAGACTTCCTAGAGATCAACGAAAATGAAGACACCACATATCCAAACCTATGGGACACTATGAAAGCAGTACTAAGAGGGAAATTCATAGCACTAAACGCCCACATAAATAAGCTGGAGAAATCTCACACTAGTGACTTAACAGCACACCTGAAAGTTCTAGAACAGGAAGAAGCAAAGTCTCCCAGGAAAAATAGATGCCAGGAAATTATCAAAGTGAGAGCTGAAATCAATAAAATAGAAACAAAGAGAACAATACAAAAAATTAATGAAACAAAGAGTTGGTTCTTGGAGAAAATCAACAAGATAGACAAGCCCTTATCCAAACTAACCAAAAGACAGAGAGAGAGCATCCAAATCAACAAAATCAGAAATTAAAAGGGGGACATAACAACAGACATTGAGGAAATCCAGAGAATCATCAGGTCATACTTCAAAAACCTCTATTCCACAAAACTGGAAAACCTAAAAGAAATGGATAATTTTCTGGATAGTTACCACATACCTAAATTAAATCAAGACCAGATAAACTATTTAAATAGTCCAATAACCCCTAACGAAATAGAAACAGTCATTAAAAGTCTCCCAACCAAAAAAAGCCCAGGACCAGATGGTTTCAGTGCAGAATTCTACCAGATCTTCAAAGAAGAGTTAATACCAATACTCTCTAAATTGTTCCATACAATAGAAACAGAAGGAACATTACCAAACTCCTTCTATGAGGCTACAATTACCCTGATTCCCAAACCAAACAAGGATACAACAAAGAAAGAGAACTACAGACCGATCTCCCTCATGAACATTGATGCAAAAATACTCAATAAAATACTGGCAAACAGACTCCAAGAACACATCAAAACAATTATCCACCATGATCAAGTAGGATTCATTCCAGGGATGCAAGGATGTTTCAACATATGAAAGTCTGTCAATGTGATACACCATATAAACAAACTCAAAGAAAAAAACCACATGATCATCTCACTAGATGCTGAAAAGGCATTTGACAAAATCCAACACCCCTTCATGATAAAGGTCTTGGAGCGATCAGGAATACAGGGAACATACCTAAACATAATAAAGGCAATTTACAGCAAGCCAACAGCCAACATCAAATTAAATGGAGAGAAACTCAAAGCAATTCCACTAAAATCAGGAACGAGGCAAGGCTGTCCGCTCTCCCCATACTTATTCAATATAGTACTTGAAGTTCTAGTCAGAGCAATAAGACAACATAAGGAGATTAAGGGGATACAAATTGGAAAGGAAGAAGTCAAGCTTTCCCTATTTGCAGATGACATGATAGTATACTTGAGCAACCCCAAAGATTCCACCAAGGAACTGATACAGCTTATAAACACCTTCAGCAACATAGCAGGATACAAGATCAACTAAAAAAAATCAGTAGCCCTCCTATATACAATGGACAAAAAAGCGGAGAAGGAAATCAGAGATACATCACCCTTTACTATAGCCACAAGTGACATAAAATACCTTGGGGTAATACTAACCAAGCAAGTGAAGGACCTATATGACAAGAACTTTAAGTCCCTGAAAAAAGAAATTGAAGAAGATGTCAGAAAATGGAAAGATCTCCCATGCTCATGGATAGGCAGAACTAACATAGTAAAAATGGCAATCTTACCAAAAGCAATCTACAGATTCAATGCAATCCCCATCAAAATACCAACACAATTCTTCACAGACCTGGAAAGAATAATACTCAACTTCATATGGAAAAACAAAAAACCCAGGATAGCCAAAAGAATCCTGTACAATAAAACAACCTCTGGAGGCATCACGATCCCTGACTTCAAGCTGTACTATAGAGCTACAGTAATAAAAACAGCAAAAAAAAAAAAACAAACAAACAAACAAAAAAAAAAAACAGCTTGGTACTGGCATAAAAACCGACATGTGGACCAATGGAATCGAATTGAAGACCCTGACATTAATCCGCACACCTATGAACAAATAATTTTTGACAAAGAAGCCAAAAGTGCACAATGGAAAAATGAAAGCATCTTCAACAAATGGTGCTGGCAAAACTGGATATCAACATGTAGAAGGCTGCAAATAGATCCATATCTATCACCGTGCACAAAACTTAAGTCCAAGTGGATCAAGGACCTCAACATAAATCCAGCTACTCTGAACCTGCTAGAAGAGAAAGTAGGAAGTAGTCTTGAATGCATTGGCATAGGAGACCACTTTCTAAATAGAACACCAGTAGCACAGACACTGAGAGAAACAATCAATCAATGGGACCTCTTGAAACTGAGAAGCTTTTGTAGGGCAAAGGATACGGTCAACAAAGCAAAGCGACAGCCTACAGAATGGGAGAAGATATTCACCAATCCCACATCTGACAGAGGACTGATATCCAGAATATATAAGGAACTCAAGAAATTAGACATCAAAATGCCCAACAGTCCAATTAAGAAATGGGCTATAGAACTAAACAGAGAATTCTCAACAGAGGAAACTCAAATGGCTGAAAGACATTTAAGGAATTGCTCAACATCCCTAATCATCAGGGAAATGCAAATCAAAACAACTCTGAGATACCACCTTACGCCTGTCAGAATGGCTAAGATCAAAAACACTGAAGACACCTTATGCTGGAGAGGATGTGGAGCTAGGGGAACTCTCCTCCACTGCTGGTGGGAATGCAAGCTTGTACAACCACTTTGGAAATCAATATGGCGCTTTCTTAGAAAATTGGGAATCCATCTTCCCCAAGAACCAGCTATACCACTCTTGGGCATATACCCAAGGAATGCTCAACCACACCACAAGAGCACTTGTTCAGCTATGTTCATATCAGCATTGTTTGTAATAGCCAGAACATGGAAACAACCTAGATGCCCTTCAACTGAAGAATGGATAAACAAAATGTGGTACATATACACAATGGAATACTACTCAGCAGAGAAAAACAATGACATCATGAGGTTTGCAGACAAATGGATGGACCTAGAAAAAATCATCCTGAGTGAGGTATCCCAGACTCAGAAAGACAAACATGGTATGTACTCACTCATAACAGGATACTAGATGTGGAACAAGGATGACTGGACTGCTACTCACATCACCAGGCAGGCTACCTGGAAAACAGGACCCCAAGAAAGACACAGGGATCGCCCAATGACAGAGAAATGGAATGAGATCTACATGAACAGCCTGGACATGAGTGGGGGTAGTGAAGGGCGAGGGTCAAGGGAAAGAGAGCTTGGGTGAGTGGGAGATCCCAGCTGGATCAACAACAGAGAGGGAGAACAAGGAATAGGAGACCATGGTAAATGAAGACCACATGAGAATAGGAAGAAACAAAGTGCTAGAGAGGCCCACAGAAATCCACAGATACCCCCACAACAGACTGCTGGCTATGGTCGAGAGACAGTCCGAATTGACCTACTCTGGTGATGGGATGGCCAAACACCCTAATTGTCGTGCTAGAAACCTCATCCAACTACTGAGGGATCTGGATGCAGAGATCCATGACTAGGCCCCAGGTGGATCTCTGGGAGTCCAATTAGCGAGAATGAGGAGGGTTTATATGAGAGAGAATTGTTGAGACCAAGGTCGGATAAAGCACAGAGACAAATAGCCAAACAAACGGAAACACATGAAATATGAACCAATGGCTGAGGGGTCACCAACTGGATCAGGCCCTCTGAGTGGGTGAGACAGTTGATTGGCCTGATCTGTTTGGGAGGCATCCAGGCAGTGGCACTGGGTCCTGTGCTCATTGCATGAGTCGGCTGTTTGAAACCTGGGGCCTATGCAGGGTCGCTTGGCTCGGCCTGGGAGGAGGGGACTGGACCTACCTGGACTGAGTCCACCAGGTTGATCTCAGTCTGTGGGGAAGGCTTTGCCCTGGAGGAGATTGGAACGGGGGGTGGGCTGGGGGGAAGGTGAGGGGGGCGGGAGGGGGGAGAACAAGGGAATCTGTGCCTGTATGTAGAACTTAATTGTATTGCAAAATAAAAATTTAAAAAAAATAAATTAAAGTCTATCGTCAGTGGGAAAGAGAGTTTTAAGAAAATAGATTGCAAATGCTTTGGACAGAGAAGGGACAGGAATACTCATGATGGCCACAGCTGCAAGAAACAGTCCCACTGTGCTAATCAATTATATAATTTTAACTTAAAAGTCGTCTGTCCCCATACCCTAGTAATATGCCAATAAACATTCAGTACTGTGATTACAACTGGGAAAGCTACAAGAGAGAGAAGAGACTCTCTGAAATGTGACCAAAAGGGAAGCCCAAAATAAGTGACTGAACAATTTTCCAATCTTTGGCAATTATAATTCTAAATAATTTCACAAAAAGCAAGAAAAAGATAATCTTGAAGGAGGTCATAAAGAGAGTAGGGAGAGGCACTTAATCAATAAAAGAACAATGATGGAGATTTCAGAGACTTATCAGAAGACAGAAGACAGTGAAAGGGAATTAAAAAAAATAAACTGTCAACCTAGAATTCAATATTCAGCAATATGTTCTTAAAAATAAATTCAGTGTTAACAGGTCTGTCCTATAATCAACACTGAGGGTGCTTTAGACAATGCTGAAGGCTCTTTAGCTCTTTAGATAGAGCTCAGAAATCTGGATCTATATAAAAAAGGAAAAGAGTTGGAAAAGGATTTAATAAAGGGATTTTTCATAGATTTAATGAAGGAAAAGAGAATTCGATGTTTTAAAATTTGGGCTATTCTAATAGGCATATAGTAATATATTGCTATTGTTATGATTTGTATTTTCCTGAAGACTAATCTCTTTGAACAGAGGTCTTTTTTACGTGTGTGTGTGTGTGTGTGTGTGTGTGTGTGTGTGTGTGTGTGTATGTGTGTGGATGAGTATGCCTATGCCTGTGCATATGGAAGTTAGAGTACAATGTATTGGGTGATTATAGCATATAGATAAATGGAATGATTAATGGCAAAGTCCCAAGGGTAAAGTCAGAGGAATTAGGAATCCTTGGGCAAAAGGTATCTATGCTATACATGAAGTGATATTTGAAGATAAACTTGTTATTTGAATATAAACTTAAATATTTAAATGTACACTGTAAATCCTAGGGCAAATGCTACAACTTGAATATGCTGCTTCCAAAATTGACACATTGAAATTGTATGGCCAGTGGGATGGAATAAAAAGAAATGAAAATATTTCTGAAATACCAAAGCCAGACAAAGATATTAGAAGAAAATTACAGATCAGTATGTGACCTCAACAAAATACTAGCAAATTGGATCCAGAGAAGCATTAAAAAATATTACATACTGTGACCAAATTTGATTTTTTATAGGAATGCAAAGTTGGTATAATTTCTGAAAATTGGTAAATGTAATACTGCTTAACAAAAATTGAAAATGAAAAGTCACACAGTCATGCCACATGACAAAGAACAGAAGGAAAAAGCTTCAGTTTCATAAAGGATATTGTGTTTATCAGACTTTCTGTTCCTGTGGCAGAAACAACAAAGGACTACAGGCAAATAAAGAAAGCTGAGAGTGGTAAAAAACAGTCTTCCCCAGGAAAGATCACATCAATTGACTGTCCAGTAGCAAAAGGCCAGCCCTGAAAACATATACAGAAGTAGCAGTATACAGACTAAGCAGATTGTATTAATGTATTTAGGAATATATGTATATACATACATATATGCATATACATCAATTAATGAAAAAGGAGACCATGAATTTGAAAGAGAGCAAGGAGGGGTACATGGGAGGGCTTGAAGGGAGGAAAGGGAAGGAGGAAATGATGTAATAATAATCTAAAAAATAAAATAAATATTTTTAAGTGTAGCAATGAGAAAAGAAATTGAAATTAAGAAAACCAATTCCATTTATTCTGCTATAAAAATTAAATCTATAAACATAAAAGTGTACTTTGAAAATTACGAAGAAGTTCAAAACAACCCAAGTAAATGAAACAGCTCAAAAGCCAAGACTCAATATTGTTAAGATGGCAATACTCCCAGGCTGATCTACAGATCAAAGGCAGCCTCTTTGCAGAAATAGACCAATGCATCCCCAAAATACATATGAAAATTCAAAAGGTGTATAAAGTAGCCAAAATAATTTTGAAGAATAAAACTGAAGGTCTCATGTTTCAAAGTTTCAAAATTTATTATATGTAAATTTTACTATGTGCTAAAAGTATAGTAATGAAGACTGTGTAATTAATGGGGGGCTCAGTATAATTAAAAGCCCAGAAATAAATCCTTTAATTTATGGTCAACTGAATTTCATTAATGGTGTCAAAATAATTCAGTGTGGAAAGAAATCTTTTCAGTAAATGCAGTTGGGATGACCAGGTATTCACATGTAAAGACAAAATGAAGTTATGTTATTGTTTCATTCCATATGACAAAATTATTTCAAAATGGACTAAGGACCTAAATATAGGAACCAAAACTACAAAATTCTTAAAGTAAAACCTAGGTATAAATCTTTATGGCATTCAATTAGTTTCTTAGAAATGAAACTTCAACTACTAGCAAGAAAAGAAAATAAGTATACTGGACTTATCAAAATTAAAACAATTGTATTGTTGAGACATAGTATTGCAACCAAGACTGACCTGAAAGATGCTATGTAGCCAAGGCTAGCCTCAAACTTGTGATCTTTCTGCTTCTATACTGTTCAAAATTAAAAATGTTTGTACTTCAAAAGACACTGTAAAAGCTAGGCATGGTGGTACATACCTGTCAACCTAGCACTAGGAAGGTAGAACAGAAGGATCAGAAATTCAAGGCCAGTCTGAACTACCTGACACTTTATCTCATTAAAGAGAGAGTGAGGAAGGAAGGATACTATAAAAGAAGTGAAGAAGCCAGGCAGTGGTGGTGCATGTCTTTAATCCCAGGACTCGGGAGGCAGAAGCAGGTAGATCTCTGTGAGTTCAAGGCCAGCCTGGTCTACAGAGTGAGTTCCAGGACTGTCAAAGCTACTTAATAGAGAGACTCTGTCTCAAACAAAATAAAACAAATTTTAAAAAGGAAAACACACCTGGCAAATATTAAAACTTAGAACAACTGAGTGTAGGTATATTAATATCAAAGGAAAATAAGATTGTAGGGCAATATGATAACAATAATCAACTATTTGATATTACCAAAGATACAGCAGTTTAAAAAAAATAAAGAGGAAAGAAAAGGATATGGCTGCTCCTAGGTATGGTGGAGAAGAAAGTTTATTATAGATATGTGGGAAAGCATAGTCAGAGACAGGGATATCTGGAGGAATCTAGAGTGGACATGACCAGACTGAGCTGGGCTATGCGGGAGAGAAGGAAGATATGGGAAAAGGGAGAGAGGGGAACCAGGTTCAGTAGCCAGGAGGCCAAAGGTACAAAAGGGCAGGTAGCTAAAATGTCTAGATCATACACAGAAAAGCCTCTGGGGAAAGGGTAGCCCATCCCTGGGACTGGAGAGTTCAGGGCAGAGGGCAGGGTATGCCAACCATACCCTATAACAAGTCTGGACTGAAGGCTGCTAGGAGAATCTGGCTGTCAGGTCCTGCTTTGATATGTTAAAGGCACCTCAGCCATTTGTCCAAGGTTGGAAACTTAACCAGCAGTCTAAATATATTTGTAACTATCAAAATTATTTGTAACAAGCTGGCAAATTTGGCAAATTATTAGGATACTTTAATAACAAATTTTCCACAATGATAGGCAGCCCAAACTCCAGTAGAATAGTGGGACACTTCAACCATATTAACAAGCAAGATTTAATCAAGATAAACACAACACAAAGGTAAAATATACAGTCTTTTCAAATGCTCCATAGAGTATATCTCAAGGACCTGGGATCATCCAAAGTCTGTTTTCTGGCAGGAATGGAATTTGAGTGGATAAGACCTATCTAAACAGAAGTTGGCTCAAGGGCTGGCACTAAGTAGAAGAGGTGTCCTGCTGTTCTAGCAGTCCTGAAATAGAGACTAAGGCAATGAGGGCAACTGGTAAGTGATAGACTAAGCAAATCTATGGCAGTGTCTGGTTATCAAATGGTCTAGAAAGATTTATGCATACATAGAACACAAGCCCTGTTTAGTAGGCCGATTATAGATCAGAAAAGAAAAAAGCCTGAAAATAAATGAGATGAACATCTAACTCAGTTTAAAAAATATTCAAAGAGAGCAAGATATGAATAGCTACTAGAAAGCTGATTAAGCAAAAAATAAAAATACAGAAGGAGCAAACAAAAAAATGAAGCTTAAAAAACAAAACCCAAACCTGATATTTTATTTTAAAAAGAACCATACAGCTTATAAACTGTTCACAAGATTTGTCAAGGGAAAAAAAAACAAAGGTACAAGTAAACAATGTTGTTAGAGAATTCAGTGTGTGAAAAAAAGGTTTTTCAATACAGAAATAATAAATGAACCTTAGAAAAAAAGAACATATAACAAGAAAACATCTTTTAAAAGACGCACACACAAACTTTCAATAAACTTGAAAAACGTGTGAAAGGGAAAATTCCCAGAAAACCGTAACTTAGCAAGTCTGACACACGGACAGCAGCAAGCAAAACAAACGCTGTAACTTTCACAGAAACTGGACCTGTTGAAAGGGTTAAAAGACACACGAGGACTAGACTGTTTGATCTGGAAGTTCTGCCAAATATTTGAGGAACAGATAGTTCGGGGACAAACTCTGTCAGAGATGGAATGAAAGAAAATAGTTCTCACCTCATTGCATGATGTTAGTATAACCTTGACACCAAAACCAGAAAATGACAACATGAAAACAGAATCTCTCCTGAAGAAAATACTAAAGTACTGAACAAAATTTTACTGAACTAAATTTAGAAGTACTTTTATGTCCTAGGACTGCAAGGTTAGCTCATAATAAGAAAAAACATGTAGCACAAAAAAGTTAAAATTAAAATAATCATGCTGTATTTCAATAGATACAGAAATACAACTCATAAATTTCAACACCAACTCACTTTAAAAGAACTATGTCATTAGGAATAAAAAAGAACTTCCTTATCTTCTTAAGAGGTATCTGCCAAAAAACAACATTTAATTACTCGATGGTCAAACTTTCAAAAACAGTCCTTTTAAAAACAGGATCACCTATAAATGCACATTATTAACATACTTTTTAACATTGCACTGTGTTGTACGTGTGTTTGTATGTTTTGGAGGTGGGGAGGGTCTTAGCAAATTACTAATATAAAAAAGATATTTAAGAATCATAAGGATAAGGATTGCTGGGGAAAAAAATGAAAGCTGTAATTTGCACAAAAATTGCCAAAACTAATAAGAAAACTTAGTAGGTTTGTCAGTTATAAATTCACCATATAAAACTAATTATATATATAATTATATATATATATAATCATCAAACTACTATAAAACACAACTTTCTACAAAGGTACTCTTTATAGTAATAAAAATAAACAAGAAAAACTCCTTAAAATGATGTGCAAACCCTTCCTAGAATAAATTATAAAATGTCATTCCAAATAACATGAAAAAAGTCAACATTTGCCAAGAGATATATCATGTTCAAGGATGATTAAATATCACAAGATGGTTATTCTCCCCATATTGATTTATAGATTGAGTGTGATTCCAAACAAATCTTTAAAATATTGCCTCTCTGTGTGTATAACTTGAAAAGATGATTCCAAAGTTTATGAGAAGAGCAGTTGGCCAAGAATAGCCAAGATATTCCATAAGAAGGGCAAGATACAAGAATTTACTAAGATAAATGACCACTTCACTATTGTTTAAAGCTAAAATTTCAAAATTATCTAATGGGCATCAATAGTAAAATAGGTAAACTACAAGATAGTCAGTCACAAAATATAATCGCACACAAAAAGGAAAAATAAGCAAGCTAGGAAGACACACCAATAATATGTGTGGCTCATCTACATATAATGTTGGTAAGAAAGTGCAGCTATCCAGGGACTCCATACATGGCTATACTTTTAATAGTCAGGGCAAAACTATTGATTCTATCTTCCAGAGAGGATGCTATAAGCAGAAGGTGAGTCAGACCTTTCTGGGGACAATAGCCTGCCCACCTAGCCTGGGAGGAAAGGCAGACATTGCTGAAGGCCCTGGCCACAAAATTCAGTTAATCATTAAGGAGTGTCTTGTGAAAACGGCAATGATAAAAGTAAAAGTAAAAAGCTAAGTGATCACTTAGAGAGCATCTGTCCTGGGTCAGGCTCAGGATTTATCACTGGGTATGATAGTGAATAAGAGCAGGCAACCATGTTTTTGTTTAATAACATTTACTGAGTGCATACTATGTGCTGGACATTCTTCTAAGCACGTTACCCACTTCAGCTTATCTAATCTTTGCAACAACACTGTTAGCAACATCAGTGTACAGGTGAGAGAACAGAAGCAAAAAGAGGCTTGTCTGCATTTACAAACACAGGAGGTGGGACTCAAAGCTACACAGCCTTGCATCTGGTAAGTATTACTCTTATGAAAAATTAAGGAATGTGGAGCTCATAATTAAAATAAACACATATTTTTCTGTTTTGTGCGGGGTTTGTTCTTACATTATTTTTGAGATGGAGCTTTTGAGATATAGCTCTGGCTGGTTGAGAACTTACAGTGTAGCTAAGACTAGCTCTCAAACTTACAGCAATCCTCCTGAATCTGCCTCCTGAGTATTGGTCAGATTTCTTAGGAATATAAGGGTTTTCACTCTGGAAGAGCTTTGTATGCAGAATGGCTTCACTGTTTGTCAGCTAAACCCAACAGGATCAAGAGTGGCTGGATGGGTAAGGGTGGAATGAGGTTCTATCTTATACAGACTCCTACATTGCCAGATAAGTAATTAGGATTGCTGATGGAGAGAACAACGGAGAACATGACACTGGGTTTTATTCTCCAGTCTGCTTCTTGTATACATATCCTACATCTATGCACTAATCTAATATTGTACCTCTTCCTGGAACTGCTATGATGAAGTATTGCCCCTAGTATGCCTTAGGCCTACCTCCTCTAACATTAAGAGTCTGGAAGCTTCCTCAGCAGCTGCTTGAGCTGTCCGAGTCCTGCAGTTCACAGATGTCTTATCTCTAACCCCCTTCTGCTCTCTCAGGCTAGGCTGCAAACACCTTGTTGCATGATTATCCTTGGTTATCTATGAGAAATGGCATACTTCAGTTTCAAAGCTTATTTCCAAGCTTTGCTTACTTTCCCCTTAGTCTCTGTTCCTTAAAATTTCAAAGTGAATAATACACCAGCAGACTTGGCATTGTGATACTGTCTTTTCCCTCAACTCCTGAAAACAGCAAGACTATCTAGAAATGTCAAGGCCAGGGAGGCACTACAGGAACCCAGTACTCGGTCTTTGCTAGCGCAGGCAGGTACAGACTTATTTTGAAAAGGACAGAGAAACAGGAAGGGCAATGCTGGCCAGTGACATGGTAGTGCTGTGGACTCAGCACCTCTCCTCTGAGACACCATGCCAGGAACCGTCACCTTAGTTCACCCTGGCATGAATTAAACAAAATTCATTTCCAGATCGTTCATAAAAGACGCCAAAATCAAATATTCTGAATAGTACTAAACTAGAACGCTCACATTCTAAACGAGAAGCATTCTAAACAAGCTCCCGATTCAAGGGGGAAAGCCCTTAGTCAGGGGTCCCTGTAGTTTCGGTGCTCTTTATCTACTCCTCATTCTTTGTCTTCTTCTCTTCCTGCCTTTCTCTCTTACTTCCTTACCCTTTCTCATATTAGCCTCTTGTTATGCTCTAGCTATTTTATTCCATTGCTCATCTATCCCAACTTCTATGTGAGGGCAGGAGTGGACAGGGAGCACCGTTTGTTCTTCTAACCCCTCCTACCCCCACCACCCACGAATGTAAACCCCACTTACAGCCCCTTCGCCGTTGCAGCCCGCTGCTACTGCTGCTGTGTGGAATCCAGATCTTCTGTAACCTGGTTTGAGTGAGCTCTCCCATCTCTTGAGCCATCTTAGTCGTTGCAGCGAGTGATAGCACTGCCCACAAGGTATTGGACCTCTCTTCCTATGTTCCTAGTTGTCCTTTCTGTTGTCGTGGCCACAGCAGCAGGTGGCAGGGCTGGGACAGGGGGATGCACTGGGTTTCTAAGCCTCTCACAGACTATCTCCAGCTCCCTCTTTTCCTTCTGCTCCTGTATGTACAAGTGGGGACGTGGGTGCTGAAAGCCAGAGGCTAGGCAGAAGTCAGCAGAGGCCTCTGAACTCTAAGGGCTATGTACATAGAAGATAAGTTGGAGCCCAGCAAGGAAGGCAGCCAGCAAGACAGCCCAGGTCTGACCAGTTACTTCCCGCCAATGAAGACAGGACTAGTAGAGTATGCAAATGAAAAACCAAAGATCATGTGCTTACATCCTGTGTGGTGTGGCATGGCAAAAGTGATGGTGATAGGTCTCAGCTTTGAAATAAAAAAAGCAGGCGTAATTAAAATGTGAAGCTCCAACTCAGAAACAGACTCAGGGCCCGCAAAACAAAAACACAAACATAATGTCCCTAATTCAAAATGCAATGTTTGGAGCTAGCAATTTAAGACCTGAACTGGAAGTAGACTTTCACTACCTCTCTGCTCACCCTACTCAACAAGAGTTGAGTTGCAAAACTGTCCTTCCCTGGAGTCTGCTGCCTCCCTCTCCACAGGACCTCTCCCTCTTAAAATGAGCTGTCCAGGGCACTCCAAAGAGATTGGCACTATCTGATCATCTTTATACTCTCCAGCCAAGGTTAAATAAATCAGAGTAAATCTGACACCTTGGGAATAGGAGTGAGTGCAGCCATTGCTAGGCAGAGAGCCGATAAATAAGCACCGTTCACATGGCTGCCAATGCTATGAGATGATCCAGCAATAAAGGCATCACAATCTAATCCAAACCCCAGCTAAGGCTCTTCATGCCAAGATGTTGGGATGGGGGCTTAGGAGAGTGGAAACTGCACTGAGGACAGTATGTATAAGGGACAAGAGGCAATGGCCTCTAGCTAACTAGCACACATCCACAGGCCAGGGCCACCTCATCCAGATGTCTCCCTTTCACTTGTCCCCACTCTTCTTGCCATTCCCCTGGTTATTTTGAGACTTTTATCTGTAGAATTCATGCAGCTGCACAGCTTGCCTGGAAGATGTCCAAGTGCCCTTTTACTTCATTCTTTGTAACCTTCCCACCCCCAACAAACCTCTAGTGATTGGGTATTAGGACGCTCAACTTTCTTCCACTGAGCTGGACTACGCAAGGGCAATCTCTCAGGAAAAGAAATCTCTAGGTCCTGCCCTCAAATGCTCCCAGCTCCACTCTGCCATTTAAGAAGCTTCCTAAAATATCTTCTCAGAACCTTAGTCTATACAAGGGTTAGAGTCACTCCAGTTGCTGTGTATACATCATATAAGACTTTCAATACCAAAGCCTACCTACCTATGGCAATGTACCTACTGTGGCAGTGGATCACAACAGTTAAGAACAATGGAATTGGAAGCCACACTGCCTGGATGGAATCTCACTTTGCCCATTGCTGGATCTGAGAAACTGGGCAGAAGGCTAACTTTCCAGTGACTCAGTTGTTTCTGTTTTGTTTTGCTCTTTCATTTGGTATATAGGGAAGGAAAGGAGTGTCTATTCATTCAGCGTTAGTGAAGATTCGATGTATTGATATAAAGAAACCCAGGGAATGCTGAATATATATTATCCAACACTGATGTTTCCTTTGTGAAGTAAATGAGTCGTCTTTTTTTTTTCCAAATAATCTATAAGCTCCATCATGATATTATGATGCTGAATTAACGCTTACACTGTAAGGAGTTCCTGAGAATCAATTAGAGATGTAAACTTATTTTTGGTTTCTGTTAACTAAGTCTGGCATAGAAAGTCAAATACTACATGTTCTTACTTACTGCAGAACCTAGAAGATGTTGGTAAGAAGCTGAGTATAGACTAGTGGGGAAGGGAGAGGGGAAGAGAGAACAACAGGTATGGGATTCAGGTAAATAGGAGGAATAACTTCTGATGTTCCAGAGCACAGAAGGATAACTATGGTTGATAACAGATAATTATATACTTCAAAGTAGCTGGTAGAGAGGAGAAATGATAAATATTTGAGGTGATACATATGCCAATTAATCACTGTACATTATATGCATGTAATAAAATGTCATACAGTACTACACAAGTATGTACAATTATGTGTCAATTTAAAGTTAAAAATACTAGGTCTTTCAGATTAGCAGAGAACCCCTAGAGTCTCAGAAATAGACTTTGCAAGACACAAGTTTCTTAACCCTAACAAGTCACAAAAGTAGTGTAAGTCTGTCTGAAGCATCTTACCATGTCTCTGTGGTTTCCAATGCCCACAAAGCACTATTTCATTATCTTACTTGTTCCTTTCAAACATCCACAGTAAGAACACAGGGAAATGAGGCTGAGGAGGGGATGGCTTGTCCAAGGTAATCTAGCCAATAACATGAACATATCTTTTATGTTTACAAATTTGTCCTTATGACACTGCCAAGTATCAAGAAGATAATTTTAGTAGCAGGAAATCTGAGCTAGGTGGCTAGAGGGCCTCTGACAAGGTCTGAAAGGGTAAAACTCAGGGTCTGGGTTTGATAACCTAATTTAAATATGCCTATGAAACTTTTTACCACTGTTATCAATTCTGAGCCCAGAAACAGAAAAAAAAAATCAAATCTTCTAGAAATGCCTCAGACTAGCATTCAAACTTCTTCTAAATCAGTCTCAATCTACCTATTCAGTCTCCTATCCCTCAGACCCCCATGTTTAACTACACTGGCTGATTCACAGGGCCCCAAACCACAGCATTTTCCTGTCTTTAGGCTTTTGCTCAGTCTGGAGCATCCTCTATTCTTACTGAGCTCTGTCTTGCTCATCAAAACCTGTTTTAATGTTTACCTTCTCTGAAAGTCAGCCTTGTAGCCTTGAGAGAGGCTTTGCCTTTGGTTCTCATATTGCCCACATGCCTCTATGCGAGCAAGGGTTTCTCTTTACCTAACTAGACTGTGGGATCCTTGAAGGTGGGGCCTGGATCCCTGTGATCTACTCACTCTTCATCTCAGGCTCTGGTATGAAGGACACTTGTTCAGTGACCATGTTCACAGTCTACATCTCTCTGTTGCAGATGAGATAAACATGCGTTAAGAAATCCCAGTTCACTGTGGTCGTTATTATAACAGCTTTCAGGGAAATGGATGGGGGAGCTGATTTGTCTAAGGTAAAGAGTGGCATCTAAGAAAGTTTTAAAATTTTGGGATAGAATAGAATAAATAAAATTATGAAATTCTCTGAGAAGGTTTAATGTATTGGTTATAGACACGGGGTTCACTCAGTATCAGATTCACATTCAAGGCTAAAGGTTGAACCATAAATTTTAAACTGGGACTATTTCTAGGGAAGAAAACTATGAATTACGACTTTTGAAGACCTGTAGAGCTTGCTCCTACCTCCAAGGACTGAGTGTGGAGAGGAATCTCATTTAAAGCATCAAAGTAGTATATATGGGCAATAAAATCATAAATGGGATCTTATTGGTAAGCCTTGAAATGCGTGGTTGTGAATGCATTTGTGACAGGCTAGAAGGCTGACAGATGGTTGATCATATGCTTACGGGCTAGATTCATGTATGAGCACATATTAGGACTTCTCTGACAGCAGCCACCCTGGCCTATTGTTCCACTATTTTCAGACTCATGTCTGGTCTGCAAAGCTCACTGTATTCTAGTCACAGGAGTGGCTCTTCAATTAACCATAGTCAGTCAGGAAGGAGCGCATGTAGAGTGCTGTGCGTGGTACTACCTGTGGATGCCGCATAAAAGTAAGAGTACTCATCTCAGACACAGCAGGAAAGTCCTGAAGTGTCTCCAGAGAGCTCTGGATTCTGCCTCCCCCACCCGCACCCTTGCTTGATCATCAGGTCAGGCCTCTGTGGGAAGCAGGCTAGGGTCTTTAATTTATATTTTACTAAGGTGTCTATTGACACCCAGAGAAACTAAAGAACTTGTCAAAATTTCATAGCAGAGCAACCCTACTTTATACACTAGAGGAGAGGTCAGAGATCTGATCTCTATGGTACACTGAATTAAAAATATACTACGTAGCTGGAAGGTAGGCTGGGAGGATCACACAGTCACAGCCAGTCTGGGATACACAAAAAGTTTCAGGCCAGCATGGGAAACATAGTTAGCCCCTGTTTCCAAAATTAAAGAAAATAAAATGAAAATTGGAACTTCAAAGATAGCAGGGGATTGTCCTTTAGGCCAGTATCCTACAAAGTCAAGTACAACTGGATTTTAAAATACTGACAGATAGATTAGATATACATATCATCTTTCCCCAATTCTCCCACACCCTTTAATATAGCCCAATCAAACTCCTATGCAAAGAAAACTTTCCCAAGAACCTGAAGCAAGGATTTTGACCTGTGAAACACCTGTCTACTTTTCCTTTTTTTCTCACCTACCTGTTCTCTTAGAGGCTTTTTCTTCCATCGCTAATTATCCGATGGCTCTCCTGCATTTACAGACCCCCAAAGCAGGTCCAGTGGGTGGCATCCGTTGGTTCCTGGGAAGGCTGAGGAAGCGCCCTTGTTAAGGGGTGTGTGCAGTGTTGAAATGTTAGCTGCTGTATCTGCCAAAGAAGTTCCTGAGCCACCCAGAGCCTTTTCTCTTCAGTCCAACCATGTGTTCACCTTGCCCCAAAGGTCAGTACTAATATTAACAAGTCACTGGAGAATGAGGAAATTAAAACCAGCTATTGAGGTGAGCAAGAACTGGATTTCCTTGGAGCTGAGCTCCATATCTGACTTCAGTGCAGTATGGGCAAAATCTCTTGTTTAAAAGTAATCTGGCAACATGAAGAAAAAATTTTCATTTCCCTTGTCCTAGTTAACCCACTCCTGGGATTCAATCCTTAGCCAGCAACTCCCAAAGCATGGAAAAGCTCAAGGCACAGACTTTTCTTAATTACAGAGCTATTTTCTGCTGGCAATAACTAGCAACCTTTAAGTCCCCTGGGAGTGGGGAGCAGCCCACTGTGGCTCTTTCTGTAGCCATAGAGGATGATGGCTCTAAGGCTGTGAAATTCTGAGGGTGTCTGTGCTTGAGTACAAATAACTCTGCAGCCATTTTCAGTGAAAAACCTTAGGGTGGAAAGTTATACTTTTCCCTGGAAATTGGCCTATGCCTGTTAATTCTGTTTCTGTGCACTCAAAAATAAGTCAAGAACCCATTGATCTGTTTATATCCATCTGCTAAATACTTATTCCCTTATCTTATATGCTATTCAGAGATGGCCACTGAGGATGTTGGCAGTCTAGTGACAACAGAAATCAATGGGAGTTGTGCGTTGTGGTCAATGCTGTGACAGACTGGATCATAAAGTGCAGCGATGCCCACAGGAAAATACCTAAATGCAGAGGTGTGTGGACAGAAAATATTAGCTCAAAATAAATCAATCATTTACCTGATTAAGAAGGGTTTAAATCTTGGCTCTACCACTTCTGTGAGACTGAGACGAATTTACTCAACTTCTACTTAGCTTCAGCGCCTTTTCCTGGTTTTTCCTAAGAATGAAATGACACAATGTAGACGGGAAAACCACAGCTGCATCGGGAGACAATAAATACTATTCTGAAGTATAAATTTTCCAGGCCTCAATTTTGCTCATCTGAGAAATGGAGCCAAATGCCAAGTTATGTTTTCTGTCTCATCTTTTACATGCTATGGGAGCCAAGACAAATACGGCTATACAGGGAGGATTTGAGGCAGTCTCCTGCCTCCAGACTCAATCGAAAACTGCACTATCTTTCAGCTGAGAAAGTTCCCTTTGCCATTGCCCAAAGGACTCCGGGGACGGAGGCCCCTCAACCACCGCCAGAGGGCCGCTCACTTAAACTGGAGTTCTGTCTCCATGTGGGGGAGGGGAGGGCAGGGCTTTGGCTGAGTTTCTTTCCCCAGAGGTCCAACCCTTGGCAAAGTGACAAAATCCCATTTGTAAGTAACCTGACGCATCAAGGGGACTTTTGTGTCGACAAAAGGAGTCAGAATCGGGCGTCCAGGCCAGCGTGCGGCCAGAAGAAAAGGAGCCCAACCAGGGACGCGCTTCTCACCAGTCACTCTTCTCAGGTTTTGGACTGGGTCTTGTTATGTAGCCCAGGCTGGACATGAATTCATGACTGCCCCTGCCTCAGTCTCCTGAGTACTGGGGTTGCAAGCTTGTACGACCACACCCGGTTTTCCTACAGCTTCTCCACCTCAGTTCCGTCTCCCGCCTGTGAGAACTGAACTCGAAGCCCCGCCCTGCGTGCGTCCCGCACGTCGCAGGGGGCGGAGGAACCAGCTGAGAGAACGCCTGCGCAAACGCGTGAGCAAGGCGGGGGAGCTAGCTCACTTCCGGGCGGCGCTGAATTTCCGCGCCTAAGCTTGCTTCCTGAAACCGGGCAGTTTACCAAAATGTTGCGCGTGGTAAGCTGGAACATCAATGGGATCCGGAGTCCCCTGCAGGGGCTCACATGCCAGGAACCCAGCAGCTGTCCCACGGCCTTGCGACGCATTTTGGACAAGTTGAATGCCGATATTGTCTGTCTCCAGGAGACCAAAGTGACCAGTAAGCATTCGAGAATCCAAGATCTCTACCGTGGTTTCCTTCTGCTAACTTTCGCTCCCTCCTCCACCTCATTCCACTCTTCCGTTTACCCGTACTTAGAATCCTGCCCTTATACCCACCTGAAAGTACTGATCCCTTTACTCTTAAACACCCCACCCCAGCTAGAGCGCCCAATTCCCACTCCTGGCCTGCTTTCCCAGTTGAAACCCGCAGGCACAGATTCCCGCCCATTCTACCGTCCCAACTCGGTGCCTTGAATTTGCTCCTAGGCCAGATTCCTCAGTTCTCCATCTCTGCTCCCACTTCAATCCTTTAATTCCCACCTAATCCTTGTCCTTAACCCAGACTCCAATTTCTCTTTTCCATATCCCCAATTCCTCTTTGTTCTTCCACCTCAGAGCCCCAGATTCCTGTTTCGTGTCTTACCCCAAACTTAGAGCTCCTAATTTCTTCTCCTATCATCCCCAACTCATATTCCTAATTCCTTCTCCTGCCTCCTACCCTCACTTCAGATCCCCAGTCCACTGCCAGCATCCTCCCACCGGTCCTCTCATCACCTGGACCACAAGACTTAGCCCTGATTCGCTCTCCTCAGCTTTCCCTGCTTCCCCGTTTAGTTTGAATATCAGTTCCCTTTCTGACCTTTCCATCTTTCTAGCTCCTGTCATGATAAATACTTCTCTCTCCTCTCCCCCTGCTAGTTATGGCTCTGATGTATGCTAGTCATTAGCCTATCACTGTAATTCCAGTCTTTCATGGGTCCACAGTACTAGTTTTACCTCTAACTTTATATTACATTTTTTCCCCCCAGGAGATGCACTGACAGAGCCCCTGGCTGTTGTTGAGGGCTATAACTCCTATTTCAGCTTCAGCCGCAGCCGTAGTGGCTATTCCGGTAAATGGGGTCTTCTGGGGTATTTAAGTTAGTGTTGGTGATGGAGGCAAGTAGCAGAAAAGTGTTTGGGTATTTAATGAGAAGGTAATATATTCCAACTTTTCATCTCCAAAGCTAAAGCTGCATAATCTGAGGTTATAGAAAACCTAATATTTATGTACCAAATTATCCTTTTGGCCCTTGGAAGTACAGTAATGTCATGGTTAATTGTGTGAGCTCTGGTGCTGAACTGCTAGGGTTCAAGACATGGCTCACTTCCTAGCTATGTGTTCTCTGGCAAGTTACTTGACCTTTGTATCTCAGGTTTCTCACCTCTAAAATGAGGATAATGCTTACTTTCTAGGTTCTTACAAGACTTTAGATAGTCATGCATGTGATAATACCAATAGCCAATATTTTATCAGCATTTGTCATGTATCTGTGTAAAATACATTATTATTGTTGTTATTGTTATTATTGTTCTTTTTAGATGAAATTGAGGCCTCAGGGTATGGGTTACTTGTTTTAGGAATTTAGCAGAGTCGCTGTATCTGGGGTAGACATTAGAATGAATAGTTGTTTTCTAGAAGTTCTTTGACCTTGAAGAATCATTGTGCAATACAATGAAGAATCTTTGTGGAAATCAGTGATTGTTTTCCATGATTTGTAGAATTGTTTTTCTGAAGGGGCATTGCAGCTTTGCGTGACTTTGGTCACAAGATGCCTCTGGCACACCTGAGGCTCTTGGAGTATTGTGTATTGCAAATGATACACAATAAAGGACTAAAGTCAGGAGGGCATGTGATGCTTTCCTTTAGTGAGACATATAGATTAGATTGTGGACCTTGGTATGAGGAAATGCTTTACCCCCAAAACAACTTTGTGTAACACTCGGTAAATATGCCTTTGTATGGCTGTTCAAGGTTCAGTCCGTCAGAGAGGCTGGACCTTCCTCCTGCCATATAGGCCTTAAAATTTCGTCATGGAGTACCTTCTTTCTGCAACTGACCCATGCTACACAGAACACCCCGACATTCCGCACCCAAGTTGCTTCGGATTCTACAGAGCCATATATGGCCCATGAATTAGGAGGATTGTTCATACATTTTTAAAAACAGTTACGTTTAACAAAGATAACCAAAACTATTCCTTGTATGGGGATATTTGGAGTGGAACAGGCTGTACAGTAGTGTCTTGGCTGCCAATCCCATTCAGGATACTTTGTCTGTCCCCAGGTGTGGCTACCTTTTGTAAGGATAGTGCTACCCCAGTAGCCGCTGAAGAAGGCCTGAGTGGTGTCTTTGCCACCCTAAATGGGGATGTTGGTTGCTATGGAAACATGGATGAGTTCACCCAAGAAGAACTCCGGGTTCTGGATAGTGAGGGCCGGGCCCTCCTTACACAGCATAAGATCCGGTAATAGCCCATATCCTCCTCCTACAGACCATCTCTGGTTCTACTCTTAGTGTCCAGAATATAAGGCCCACCTTCTAGGTATTCAAATGCTATAGAAAAGTTCCCAAACTTGCCTTCCTGGCCTCTAGTACTGGCTGGGCTAAGTGATCCTGGCAAATCATGCTTCCTTCTGAGCATTGTGTTCCCCTCACTACTGTGGGAGACTAGCCTGGGAGTACAGCTCTCTAATTACCACAGGCTACTCAAAAGCAGCTTAGCCAGCACAGAAATCATGGCCCCAAACTGGTTTCTTTCTGGGTATCTTATCTTCATGAATGGCAGCATTATCACCCAGTTTACCTGGGTACTATGCTCTCCTTGCCTCACCTAGAGTCCATCCATTCCTAAGACCTGCTTGTACCTGCTCATTGGTGTCTACCAAACCCTTTTTCTTCTATCCCGTGAACAACCATTAACTGGAAGCTGCATGGTGTGAGTATGGAAGGGGAGTCTTGAAACTGACCTCTTTTGGGGGGTGCTCTTTTCTCCGCAGCACACTGGAAGGGAAGGAGAAGACCTTGACCCTGATCAACGTGTACTGTCCACATGTGGATCCTGGGAAGCCTGAGCGATTGACTTTCAAGATGCGTTTCTATCGCCTGCTGCAGATCCGAGCAGAAGCACTCTTGGCAGCTGGCAGGTATTGTAAGTCTAGGCAGCCAGGCTGGTTGAGCTCATCTTGGTGACTAACCTTATGTCGTGCTCCATAAAAGAACATAGAATTTTATCTTTGAGTTCCTTTACAGTCTAGTTTCAAACATTGTCGTGCTGCCCTGAACAAGCCTTGCTGGCTTAAGAGGTGTGAAGACAGAGTAAAGGGACATGAACACAGGCTTTGTACTCTGAGCACTTGTTCAGGCTCTTCACTTACCATAAGCCTCAAGGGCAGCTCTGCTCCATGTTCTCTTTTGTCAAATGCCTGTGTGAATCCCTACCCCATAGAAGAGTTTTGAGGACAAAATGAGGCGAGGGTGGTAAAGTACCTAGTTCCAAGGACAGGCAGGAAAAAAGTGGGAGTAACCATGGAGTGCTTCCTCTAGGCAGGGCTGTCCGAGCTCAGCTTTGAAGGATGAGAACGATGAGTTAGATAGAGATCCTTGAAGCGCTCATATCATACGGAACAGTGTCAACTTTGCCACTCAGAATTTGGTTCCTAATATATGAGAAGCATCCAGAATGTGTCAAAATGGGAGAATGGAAGAGGCACACTGCTCTGAGTAATTGGTAGCAAGGGCTGTAGCTGGGAGGTTGCTCCTCTGAGCTCTCGGGTCTGGGGAAAAAAAAGTATATGGGACTCCTCATTCGGGAGTGTCCAGCTGACAGTCCCACATTTGTGTTTTTCAGTCATGTGATAATCCTGGGAGACCTAAATACAGCCCATCGACCCATTGACCACTGTGATGCAGGCAGTCTGGTAAGGCTCCCTCTAAACCTACACCCCACTCTGGTTCTGTTTACCCAGCCGGCCAGTACTGGAAGTTTGGCACCGGAGGTCACTTCCTTTATGGAAAAATAGTGCTTGGTTTGAATATATTCTTTTTTCGTTTTGAAATTACATGTAATAATTGTACGTATTTATGGAGTATGATGTAATATTTTGACATGTATAATGGTCAAATGGGGTAAATTACCATATCTGTCACCTCAAACATTTATCTTTCTGTGTGGGCAAACATTCAAAATTCTTTCTACTACCTGGTTTGAAATATAAAATAATTTCTTGCTAGTTATTACTATATTATGGAACAGTAGGCCTTTATCTTCCTGTCACACTGTTCACATTAAGCAACCACTCTATCCCTTTCTTCCTACCTCTCCTGGACTCTGGTAACAACTGTTCTACTCTGCTCCATGAGATCAACCTTTCAGACTTCCATACATGAGTGAGATCACATGACATCTATCTTTCTGGGCTTGCCTTGTTTTCATGTCTTCCAGTTCCATTCATTTTGCTGCAAATGACTTATATATAATCTTCTTTCTGGCTAAGTCATATTGTATTCTATATGCGTGTTATATTTTCTTTATTAGTTCATTAATGAATGTGTAGGTTGCCTGTGTATCTTGGTTGTTGTAAATGCTACTGTAGTGAACATGATAGGTTATCTGGATCACGTGGTAGTTTCATTTTAAACGTTTTCAGGAACTTTCATACTGGTTGACATTCCCACCATCAGTGTATGAGAGTTCCCCTTTCCCTGTATCCTTGTCAACATTTATTTCTTGTCTTAGATAATAGCCATTCTAACAAGACTGAGAGGGAGATGCTATCTATTACACTGGATTTGGTTCACATTTCTCTGACAATTATGTTGAACATTTTGTCATATTCATATTCGCCACTTTCATATCTTTTTGAGAAATATTTATTCAGATTATTTGCCAGTTTTTCTTTTTGGTTGGTTGTTTGTATAGCCCTGGCTAGTCTGAAACTCACTCTATAGACTAGGCTGGCCTCAAACTTAGAGATCCACCTGCCTCTGCCTCCCAGAGCTGGATTAAAAACATGTGTTGCCATACCTGGCTTTGTTTACTGATTTTTCAATCAGACCTATTTTTTTTAAAGATTTATTTATTTTATATATATAAATGCTCTAGCTGCGTGTATGCCTTTATACCAGAAGAGGAGGGCATCAGACCCCATTAGAGATGGTTGTGAGCCACCATGTGGTTACTGGGAATTGAACTCAGGACCTCTGGAAGAGAAGTCAGTGCTTTTAACTGCTGAGCCATCTCTCCGGCCCCCAATCAGACCTGTTTTTGTTATTGAGTTGTTTGAGCTCCTTGTATACTCTGGATATTAATCTCCATAAGATAAGTAGTTTGAAGATATTTTCTCATGTTCTATAGTTGTCTCTTCGCTCTACCGATTGTTTCTTTACTACGTAGAAGCTTTTTAAATTTTATATGGTCCCACTGAAATACTATTCTAAAATATGTATGAGCTTTTGTCTTTCATTCAGTAGATAATACTGACCTTACCTTGGCCTGGCTCTGGCCCATATGCTGGAGAACAAGTCCAATCTAGCTCATGGCTCCTGAGCCTTCAGTATGTGAATGTGTCATAGATACATTGCTAACCAGTTCTAGAGTGGCGCTTTCATGGCTGAGGTGGCATCCCTAGGAAGCCAGAGTAACCCAAACATGGAATTCCTAGGCAGGCAAAGACATCAGTCAGAGAGCTAAAACCAGCTAAATCTTTAGAGGTTAATTGAACCTTTATGGTGTGGAGAGCTTCAAGTCTCATCCTTTTTAGAGTGTCATGGGACAGGAGGGGAGTGGCAGGAGGTGGGGCTGCAGAGTCCTTTGTGGGCATGGTAAAGATTTTGAGGACAGTTTTCCTGTTTGCAAACCACCTCTTTACCTCTGTGATACAGAGGAAGCATTGAGGCCAGGCATTCAAGGTGCTTTCTGGTTAGTGCCCTGTCTCTTTCCATCCTCGGTGTCTCTGCATACTCTTCACTTCAGACATACATCATTTCTCCACCCTCTGCAAAAGCTCTTTTTACTCTAGCTTTTTTCACTCTCGCCAAATAAGCCACCATCCCCTTTCTTTTTTCTTAGATGAGCCTCTCATTCCCTCTAGGCCAATGTTTCCTTAACCCTTAACTGCATATTAGAGCAAACCTATCAATGCCTTAATACTATACCAAAACAATGGAATCAGAGTCTCTTAGGTGTGGACCCATGGTAATGGTTTGTTGAAAAGTCCTACAGGACACGTTATTATACGCACGAGCTTGAGAAGCACTACCTTAGAATGTATATGAAACTTCTCATCTTGACCATCCTCACAGAAAGGACTGCTGTGCTAGAAAAGCAAGCTGCCTGTTTTTTTCTCTGCTGTCATACTATAATAACCAATAGAAGACTCCTGTGAGCTCAAAAGATGTGGAGATTTCTCCTTACCTCCAAGCAAGCAAGCTGCTCTTCATCTGTGCGCATCAGCTAGTTGTCCTTTAATGCTGTTCAGTTATGACTTGTCTGCCCCAAACATGGTCAGATCCCACATGTTGAGGACTGCTCTCCAAGACTGTCACTTCAGACCCAGTCACAGTTGGAGCTTCTGAGCTAGAAATTGAGGTTCACACGACCTCGTCCATGGGTTAAGTTAATTTGCTAGAGCAAAGCAAGTACTCAGGCAGCCACTCTAACTTATGTCCATTGATTAGCCATAAAGAATATTGGAAGTGAAGTAAATCGACAGATGAAGAAGTACATGCGGAGGAAGGTCTGGAAGGGCCATAAGTGCCAAGCTTCCATTGCTGTGGAGTTGGGTGGGCCATTCTCCCAACACATGGATGAGCCATCGTTTGCCGCCTTGTGCCTCCGAGGCATGTTGAGCTGTCCAGAAGGTCTCTGAACCTTGCTTTGGGGTTTCATGGAGACTTCACTGCATGAGCATAAATGCCGCAAGTGGGATAGGGACACCCATCAAGGCCTGTGGCAGGTTTTCATCCTTCCTCAGTGGTTCAGACACGGATCCTCTGGAAGGAAGCGCTTTTATTTTATTGAAAATAGGTTTGTTTACACAATATATTCTGATCATGATTTCCCTTCCCTCATCTCCCAGATCCTCCCCTCTTCCCTACCCATCCAACTCCATGCCTTCCTTCTTTCTCTCTCTCTTTAGAAAACAAAGAGAAAAAACAGAACGAAACAAAGAGCTGTAGAAGTGCGCGCGCGCGCGCGCGCACACACACACACACACACACACACACACACACACAGAAAGAGAGAGAGAGACAGAGAGAGAGAGAGCAACCATAAAAACACAAAATTGGAAGCCATAATATGTAAGCAAAAGACCAGTAAGGTAAAAAAAATGCTTAGACAAAGAGCTGCAAAAGTACCATTGTGTTTATTTTGTGTTGGCCACCTACTGCTTGGCATGGGGCCTGCCCATGGTTAACATATCCAGGGAGACTCCATTGGAGAAAACTAATTTTCCCTTTGTGAGCAATTGTCTATTGTAGATAGCTTTGTGTTAGGGATGGGAGATCATGTCCATTTCCCACTTTCAGTGTTGGACGCCATCAGGCTTGGACCTGTGCAGGCCCTGTGCAAGATGCTCCAGTGTCCAGGAATTTGTGCGTGTGTCTGGATGGCCTTGTTTCCTTGCTGTCTTCCATCCCCTCTGGCTCTTACAGTCTTTTCTCTTCCTCCTCCACATATCTCCCTGAGCCTTGAGGGGAAGAGTTTAATGAAGACACCCCCTTTAGGACTGAGTGTTCCAAGGTCTGTCACTCTGTACACATTGTCCAGATGTGGGTCTCTATATTTGCTCCCATTTTCTGCAGGTGGAAGCTCCTCTGATGATGGCTGAGCAAGGCACTGATGGGTATAGCAGAATATGAGTCATTATATTGTCACATTCCTTTAGCAAAACAATGGTATTTGGTTTTCCCTAAGTTCCTGACCATCTAGTCGCAGGTTCTTGGCCACCAAGGTAGTGTCAGGCATGGGTTCCATGTCATAGAGTGTAACTTAAATCCAGTCAGAGAGTGGTTGCTCACTCCCAGCACTTTGGTGCCACTTTTGCACACGTGTATCATGCATTCAGGTTACCACTGTTTATCAAAGGGTTTATAGCTGAGTTGATGATTATCTTTGTCCTTTGGTATTGTGTGGAGTACTGGCTCTGGTTAGGCACCAGCTTGACTTTTTTTGTGTTCAATGAGATATGTTTGTGTTATCTTTGGCAATAGGGCTTTAACCTTCAATTTGTAGAGAGGAATCAATAGCCTTGGAAATAGCCTGAATTGTTTGACGGTTTCCATGGGACTCCTTTGGCCAACAATTCAATTATATGTAACTTATTCCTAGTACTGGAGGTTTCAGTTGGTAGCAAGAGATGTCTAGTTGGAGCTTTGTTTCCCCCATTATTTGGTGATTTCATTTATATTTATATTTATATTTCTTTCAGTTATATATATATATATATATATATATATATATATATATATATATATATAAGCTTTTACTGTAGTAGGTTTAATATGGCCCCTTGGATGACCTTTAGTTTTAGCTGTCACTCACCGTATTCTTTCTTATCCTCCTCTTCCCTCCCTGTCTCTATTTAATCCTCCCATTTCAGGTCCCACCCACCCCCACCTCCCACCCATCTCTTTGTAGCCGTAATTGTATTCTATGTATTCTATTTCCTCTTCCTCAGGAAATCCTCCCATCCCTCCTAGTCCCTTACTCTATATCTATCATGGACATTGAAAGCTTTAAAACTAACATACACATATAAGTGAATACCTGCTGTATTTGTCTTTTTAGGTCTGGGTTACTTTACTCCAGATGACTTTTTTTCTAGCTTCATGCATTTAACTGCGAATTTTATGATTTCATTTTTTAAATATCTGAGTAATATTCCATTGTGTGAATGTATCACATTTTCATTATCCATTCATCTGTTGATGGACATTAGGCTGTTTCCAATTTTTGACTGTTATGAATTGAACAAAATTGAGCATGGATAAGCAGGGTCTCTGTAGTAGGGTGTAGAGTACTTTGGGTATATTCCCAAGAGTGATGTAGCTGGATCTTTTTTTTTAAATTTTTATTTAACTTTATTTTATGTGCCTTAGTGTAAAGTATCAGATCCCCGGGAACTGGAGTTACAGTCAGGTGTAAGCTGCCATGTTGGTGCTGGGAATTGAACCCAGGTCCTTTAGAAGAACAGCCAGTGCTTTTCACCGCTGAGCCATCTCTAGCCCCTGTAGCTGGATCTTGATGTAGATCTATTCCCAATTTCCTAAGGAACTGCCACACTAATTTCCATAGTGACTGGACAAGTTTGCAAACCTACCAGCCATGGATGAGTATTCCCCTTTCTTCATACCTCTCCAGCATGAGCTGTTATATGTTTTATTCATTTTGGCCATCCTGACTAGTGTAAGATGGAATCTCAAAATGGTTTGGATTTGCATTTCCTTAATGACTAAGGATATTGAACATTTCTTTAAGTGTTTCTCAGCCATTTGTGTTTCATCATTTTGAGAGCTCTCTGTTTAAGTCTGTACCCCATTTTTTAAATGGGTTATTTTCTTGACGTCCACTTTTTTTTAGTTCTTTATATATTTTAGCTATCTGCCCTCTGTTGATATGTATTTGATAAAGGTCTTTTCCCATTTTGTAGGCTGCCGCTTTGTCAAAATGATGGTATCCATACAGAAGCTTTCAGTTTGATGAGTTCCTATTTATTAATTGTTGTTCTTAGTTCCTGTGCTGTCGGTCTTCTGTTTAGAAAGTCTTCCCCTGTGCCATTGACTTCAAAGCTGTTCCCCACTTTATCTTCTATGACATTAATGGTTTCATTTGGAGTTGAGTTTTATGCAGGTTGATAAGTATGGATCTATTTGTATTCTTCTACCTGCAGCCATCCAGTTTGACCAGCATTTGTTGAAGATGCTGTCTTTTTTTCTGGTGTGTATTTCTGGCTTCTTTATCAAAGCTCAGATGTCCATTGGTGTGTGGATTTATGTCAGGGTCTTCCATTCTATTCCATTGACCTGTTTTTATGCCAGTGCCATGCTCACTTTTATTACAATAGTACAATTTGAGATCAGGAGTGGGCGAGTCCTTCAATAGGTTTTTTTTTTTTTTGTTATTCAGGATTGTTTTAGCTATCCTGGGTGTTTTGTATTTCCATATGAAGCTGAATATTGTAGTTATAATTTCTATGAAAAATTTAGGTGGAATTTTGATGGAAGTGCATTGAATCTGTAGATTGCTTTTGTTAAGATAGCCATTTTCACTAAATTAATCCTATTGATCCATGAGCATGGGAAATTTAATAATCTTCAGTTTCTTTCTTTAGTGAGTGGAAGTTTTTATCACACAACACTTTCACTTGCTTGGTTAGAGTTACCCCAAGATACTTTACATTATTTGAGGCTATTATGAAAGGTATTGTTTCCCTGGTTTCTTTCTCAGTCCATTTGACATTTATATATAGGAGGGCTACTGATTTTTGTTTGTTGATTTTGTATCCTGCTACTTTTCTGAAAGTATTTATCAGCTGTAGAATTTTTCTGGTGGAATTTTTAGGGTCACTTATGTATACTATCATATCATCTGCAAATAAAGATACTTTGACTTCTTCCTTTCTTATTTATATGCCCTTGATCTCCTTCAGTTGTTTTATTGCTCTAGCTAAGACTTTAGGTACTATATTGAATAGGTATGGAGAGAGTGGACAGCCTTGTCTTGTTCTTAATTTATTAGAATTGCTTTGAGTTTCACTCTGTTTAGGTTGGTGTTGGCTATGGACTTGCTGTAAACTGTCTTTATTATGTTTAGGTATGTTCCTTATATCCCTGATCTCTCCAATACTTTTATTATGAAGGGGTGTTGGATTTTGTCAGTGACCTTTTCTGCATCTAATGAGATGATCATGTGGTTTTTGTCTTTCAGCCTGTTTATGTGGTGGATTACATTTATTGATTTACATATATTGAATCATCCCTTTATCTCTGGGCTGAAGCTCACTTGATCGTGGTGGATAATCTTTTTGATTATCTTGGATTCACTTTGAAAATATTTTATTGAGAATTTTTGCATCTGTGTTCATAAGGGAAAATGGCCTGGGTAATTTTCTTCTTTGTTGGATCTTTGTGTGGTTTAGGTGTCAGAGTAACTGTGACTCTTAAAAAGAATTAGGCATTGTTCCTTCTGTTTCAATATTGTAGAATAATATAAGAAGTATTTACACTAATTCTTTGAATACCTGGTAGAATTCTGTACTGAATCCATCTTGCTCTGGGCTTGCCTTGGTTCGGGAACTTTTAATTGCTGCTACTATAGGTTTCACCAGAGATTATGTGTATGTTTAAATTGCTTATCTAGTCTAGATTTAACTTTGGTAAGTGGTATATATCAAGAAATTTATCTATTTCTTTTACGTTTTCCAGTTTGGTCCAGTATAGATTTATGTCCTTATGATTCTCTGGATATCCTCAGTATCTGTTGTTATATCCCCATTTTCATCTATGATTTTATTAATTTGGGTCTTCTTGCTCGTCTTTTGGTTAACTTGGGTAATGGTTACTCAGTCTTACTGATTTTCTCAAAGAACCTACTCTTTGTTTTATTTGTTCTTTGTTTTGTTTGTTTCTATTGATTCTGTCCTTGGTTTGGTTATTTCTTGCCATTTATTCCCTTTATGTGTGCTTTCTTTATTCTTGAGCTTTCAGGTATGCTGCTAAGTTATTAGTATGAGATCTCTCCAGTTTTTGTTTGTTTGTTTATTTGATGTAGGCAGTTAGTGCTATGAACTTGCCTCTTAGAACCACATTCATTGTGTCCCATAAGTTTGGGTGTGTTATGTATTCATTTTCATCCAATTTTAGAATTTTTTAAATTTTTTAAAAATTTTCTCTCTTGACCCATTTTTTTTTTATTCAGTAGAGAGATGTTCAGTTTCCATAAGTTTGTAAGCTTCCTGTTGTCTCTATTTATTGATATCCAGCTTTACTTCATGGTAGTCTGATAAGATGAAGGATATTATTTCAATTTTCATGTCTTGCTTTGTGTCTGAAAATGTGATGAGCTTTGGAGAATGTTCCATGAGATGCTGAGAAGGTGTATTCTTTTGTGTTTGGATGAAATGTTCTGTAAATATCTGTTGGGTCCATTTGATTGTGACGTTATTTAGCTCCAGCATTATTTGTCTGTTTAGTTATTGTCTGGATGACCTGTCTGCTGGTGAGAGTATGGTATTGCAGTTTCCCACTATCACCGTGTGAGGATCAGTACGTGATTGAAGCTGTAGCTGCAGTTCTTTTATGAACTTGGGCACCTTTGTGGTTGATGCGTAAATGTTTAGAATTGCATTACCCTCTCAGTGCATTTTTCCTTTGAGTATGTAGCTCCCTTCACTTTCACTTCTGATTAGTTTTGATTTGAGGTCTATTTTGTCAGCTAATCAAATAGCTCTACCTGTTTGCTTCTTAGGTCCATTTGCTTAGACTCTCTTTTCCAACCCTTTCCCTGAGGTGATGTCTATCCTTGATGGTAAAGTGTGTTTCTTGGATGCAGCAGAAAGATGAGTCCAGTTTTCAAATCCAATCTGTTAGTCTGTTTTTTTTTTTATTGTAGAATTGAGACCAATAATGTTGAGAGTTACCAATGAGCAATTAGTTACCAGTGGTTATTGATTCCTGTTATTTTGTTGCTATGGTGTGGGGTTTTCCCCCCTTTGATTTACTGGTTAGGGTTTATGTATTTCTTATGTTTTCGTGGGTGTAGCTAGCCTCTTAAGATTTCAAGATTTCCTTTTAACAGCGTCTGTTGTGTTGGTTTGTTGATGCATACCTTTTAAGTTTGGTTTTATTATAGAATGTCTTTATCTGTTGTGAGTGAAAGTTTTGCTGAGTATAGTAGTCTGGCATCTGTGATCTCTCAGAGTTTGTAGGACATCTGTCCAGGTTCTTCTGGTTTCAGAGTCTCCCTTGAGAAGTCAGGTGTAATTCTAATGGGTCTGCCCTTATATATTACTTGATCATTTTCCCTTGCAACTTTTTTTTTTCAAGACAGGTTTTCTCTGTGTTGTTTTGGTGCCTGTCCTGGATCTCACTCTGTAGACCAGGCTGACCTCGAACTCACAGAGATCCGCCTGGCTCTGCCTACTGAGTGCTGGGATTAAAAGCATGTGCTGCCACTAGCCACAAATTTCTTCATTTTATTTAACCTGAAACTAGATCTCTGTAACTTTGATCCTGAGATTAAAGGTGTGCACCACCACTGCTCGGCTCCCTTGCAACTTTTAATAATAGTCTTTCTTTGTTCTATATGTTTTGTGTTTTGATTATTACGTGTTGAGGAGACTTTCTTTTCTGGTCTAGTCTATTTGGTGTTCTGTATGCTTCTTGGACTTTGGGCATCTCTTTCTTTAGGATGGGGAAAATTTTTTCTATGATTTTGTTGATAATTTTTCTGTGCCCCTGATCTGGGTTTCTACCCCTTCTCCAGTCCTGTTATTCTTAGATTTGTTTTTTTCATAGTGTCCCAGATTTCCTGGATGTTTTGTGTCAGGAGTTTTGTTTGTTTGTTGGTTTGTTGTTTTTCGAGACAGAGTCTCTCTGTGTAGCTTTGCACCTTTCCTGGAACTCACTCTGTGGCCCAGGCTGGCCTCGAACTCAGAGAGATCCGCCTGCCTCTGCCTCTTGAGTGCTGGGATTAAAGGCGTGAGCCACCACCACCCAGCATGTCAGGAGTTTTTTAGATTTAACTTTTTTTTTTCCAGAGCTGAGAACCGAACCCAGGGCCGTATGCTTGCTAGGCAAGTGCTCTACCACTGAGCTAAATCCCCAACCCCCGGATTTAACTTTTTTTTTTGACTGAGGTATCCATTACAATGGAAATTATATCTTCAATGCCTGAGATTCTCTCTTCCATCTCTTGTATTCTGTTGGTGAGGTTTGTTTCTGTGTTTCCTGTTGGAGTTCATAAGTTTTTCATTTCCAGGTTTATCTCAGTTTGACTTTCTTTAGTGATTCTAGTTCTACTTTCAGGTCTATATTCATTTTTTCATTTCTTTGTTTGTGTTTTCACGGACTTCATTAGGGGATTGATTTATTCCTTTTTTAAGGTCCTTGGACATATTCATAATAGCTATTTTGAAGTTTTTGTTTTGTTTGTGCTTCAGTTATATTACATTTCTCAGGGTCTGCTGTAGTAAGGTTACTGGATTCTGGTGGAGCCACACTGTCCTGGCTGTTATTGATTGTGTGGTTATGTTGGTGTCTAGGCACCTAGGATTAGGAAGATTGTAATTCTGTGTGCTGATATCTGGTCTTGTCTTTGTTGGGTGGGTGTTCTATTCCTTGGTTTCCGTAGCCATTTCTGGGTCTTCGGAAAGTGTGGTGGCTGTGCATTGCCTGATAGAGTTTCCTCAGGCACTCTGCCACAGAGGGTGGCAGAGAGGAGTAGTGGTGGGCTAGGAGAAAAGACAGAGAGAGGCTTCAGGAAAGAGCCAAGGGGATACTAGCTACACTCTAGAAGTAGAGTTCATAGGGAGTTGGGAGGTGCGGTGCGAAGAGGCGATCTATCAAGTAGGTTGCAGTAAGGCAAAGAATTATCTAGAAAGACAGGCATGAGTGGGCTCGCTTGACCCTGGGTCTGAACCAAGAGTTGGAGTCTCCAGTGGATGGAGTTGAAATAAGAGGAGGAGCACTGTCAGCAAGTTGTTCCAGACTAAGGCTGAGAATGAAGCGCTCTCAGTGGAGGACAGGAACTACAGAGTGGTTCACCTAATTGAGTCCCTGCCAAGTGTGGCCACTGCAGTTTCCAGTAGAAAGTGTGTTTGGGTATTGGGGGCTGACCCATAGGAAGGGATGATGAAAGGGTCCACAGGAAGGAGGCAAACTGGGTCTGCTGCAAGGTTTGGTGGAGTCCCCAGGGACCTGAGGCAGAGCGGGAGGATAGACCCCTGCAAGTGGTCTGCTACAGGGCTGAGGATGGGACCGGAAGAATTGCAGTGGAGGACAGGATGGAGGGAAGATGGTCTACCTGCTTCCCAGGCCAGTGTGGACTCGGGGTTACCAAGTAGAGAGTGTTTGGAGGTATCAGCAGTTGATACAAAGGAGCGGTAATGGGTTTGAAGGGGTGGGGAGCTGAGAGGGTCCACAGGAAGTAGTAAAGCTAGGATCGCCTTGAGGTTTGCTGGAGTCTACAGGGAATGAAAGTGGGTGGGAGGACCATCCCCTGCAAGCGCTCTGCCACAGGGCTGGGGATGAGGCTGAGGAATTGCAGTGTAGGACAGGAAGGAGAATCAAGATGGCTTACCTGCTTCCCGGGCCAGCATGGCCACTGGGTTCCCAGGTGGAGAGTCTGGAGTGAGGGTCTTATGCCTTAAGATAATACAAGGGTCCGTTTCATTGGCTACCTAAAATGCGGGGAAGGGTTAGTTTATGGGGTCTGCCTTCCTGGGAAGAAAAGTTGTAGTTTCTAGGATTTTCTGTGAGGAGGAATTATGATCTAGAAAGCATGGATGAAAACAAAAACTGTATATCAACATCAAAGGCATGGTCAGTGTTGACACAGTATTACTCATCCCTGGAGGTGCTTCAGAAAGGGGGCAAGGCAGGGTTCCTTGGCTGGTGTTTAGGAGAGTCCCAGAAGCGTAGGTGTGGCTCTTAGCAGAACTTGGCTACTCTGAAGTGGTGGCAGTGTGTTGAAGATGATAAACTCCACGACGTGCAAGCTTCTCACCAGAGCGCTCTTCTAATCTTCTTGTCCTTCTGTACCCTTCCCCAGAGCCAGCCAGGCAGCAGTGTTTGTTCTAGCTCCGCATTATCTCATGATTGCATCTTATATCCTCTTTGACACCATGCTAGTCTGAGTAGCCATCACCTTTTACTTGATGGACAGTGGCAGTCTTAGCCCACTGGAATCTTCAGTCTGGTGTCCCTTCGGGTCATTTAGCTATTTTGCACAAACCCATCACAAAAGCTGTTCTTTGAGTTTGGAGTGTCTTCTATGAAGTTAGTACCACATGGGCTTCACATCTTGTTCCCAAATCATTTCCCCAAAGTAAGCATCCTTTGTTCCCAAGACTGTATCTACTTGGCCCCAGCATCAGTTCTGTCAGAGAACAGGTGTTCTGTGAATATGTTGTTGCACTAAATCAATGGGTGTGCAAGTAGGTGAACTGGATAAAGACATGGGTGGGTGGATCAGGGATCGGAGACAAAGGCTACACACAGACTTGGATGCCCAAGTTACCCAACCTCCTAAGGAAGGAGGGATGTCAGTGAGGACATTGACACTCCAGTCAGCATGGAGTGGGGATCTTAAAGGAAAAGTAGCGTTCTTCCAACTCCTGATTTTGGCTTACTACTCTGTAGAGGCAACCATTTTTCTTGTTTATTTGCTGCGATGGGGTCTTACAATATACCCAAGGTGGCAATCATCCTGCCTCAGCCTCCCAAGTACTGGAATTCCAGGTGTAACTACCATGTTTGGTTTTGTTTTTGAATCTTTTGTAAAGCATTTCTGGGAATTACTTTGATTAGGCAAACAGACCTTTAGATTTGGCATTTATGTCAAGGTAAGCATAATGTGGGATAGAGAGAGACAAATAGGAACTTCTTTAAAGATTTATTTTTATTTTAAATTGTATGCTTGTGTGGGGGTATCTGCACATGAGTGCAGGCGTCCACAGAAGCCCGGGGGCACTGGATTCCCTGGAGTTACAGTGGTTTTGAGATGTCTGTATGGGTGCTGGAACCAAACTCAAATCTTCTGCAAGAATAGTACACATTTTAACTGAGCCTTCTCTCCAACCCCAGGCTTTGATTTCTAACACTGTTTATTTCAAAGCTCATGCTTGTCAGAGCTGGAGAGATGGTTCAGCTGTGAAGAGTGCTTAGTCCTCTTGCAGTGGACCTGGGTTAGATTCCCAGCACCCACATGGCAGCTAAGAACCATCTTTAACACCAGTTTCTGAGAACCTGACGACTTCTGACCTCCATGGGTACTGCATGCACGTGATACACAGATACACAGGGAGGCAAAACACCCTTTCACAAAAATAAATGAAGGAAGGAAGGAAGGGAAGAAAAGAAAAAAAGAAAAGAAAAGAACACCAAAACCTAGTTTTGCATGGTCTGGGCTATATGGCCTTGAACAGGAATCTTCTTTAGAACAACCAAATTTTCTTACTTATAAAATGAAGCAGTTAGTCTCAATTTCTTCCTGTTCTAAGGATCTAGTTTTGGCTTTTCATTCCCTTTCCCTTCCCCAGGAGTGCTTTGAAGAGGACCCAGGGCGTAAGTGGATGGATGGCTTGCTCAGTAACCCAGGGATGGAGGCTGGATCCCACACAGGGCTCTTCATGGATAGCTACCGCTACTTCCATCCAAAGCAGGAGAGGGCCTTCACCTGCTGGTCAGTGGTCAGTGGTGCACGCCCTCTCAACTATGGCACTCGAATTGACTATGTACTGGGGGATAGTACCTTGGTCATGGACAACTTCCGGTCTTCCTTCCTACTCCCCGAAGTGATGGGCTCTGACCATTGCCCTGTGGGCGCTGTCTTGAATGTGTCCTGTGTGCCAGCAAAACAGTGCCCAGCTCTGTGTACCCGCTTCCTCCCTGAGTTTGCAGGTACCCAGCTCAAGATTCTTCGCTTCCTAGTTCCTCTCGAACAAGAACCTGTACGAGTTCAGCCAGTACCGCAGCGCAGCCATCAAGTCCAGGTACAGAAACACCCAAGTAAAGCCCGCATGCATTCAAGCAGGCCTCGGAAAAGTCAAGGTGGCGCCAAAAGAAACCAGAAAAACCTGATGAGTTACTTCCAGCCTTCCTCTAACCTTCCCCAACCCCCTCCTGTTGTGGAACTACCTAGCGTGCCTCTGGTGGGCACTCTTACCATCCCAGAGACTCCAGAAGAGGTCACAGTGGCCACAGTGGTGGAAGAGAAGGCCAAGGTTTCAGAGGCCAAAGATGAGAAAGAAATACGGACCTCCTTCTGGAAGTCTATGCTGAGTGGGCCCTCACCCATGCCCCTCTGTGGAGGCCATAAGGAGCCATGTGTGATGCGTACTGTGAAAAAGGCAGGACCCAACTTGGGCCGCCATTTCTACATGTGTGCTAGGCCCCGAGGCCCTCCCAGCGACCCCTCCTCCCGCTGTAACTTCTTCCTCTGGAGCAGGCCCAGCTGAAAGAACTGAGGCCTAGGGACGTCTGGCATGGTTACCTCATGCACGGGGTCTGATGCCAGCTCCATGCCTCTGAATTTGCCTTCTCCCCTGAGGCTTCCTTTCTTTCTCTGCTTTCTCTTCTCTCATTTCCCTCTCTTTCTTCCCTTCTTCTCACATCTCTGTTCCTTCCTCTTTGTACACATAGGAACCAGGAACTAGTTTAAATCCCTTCTGCCCTTCTAGACACTGTATTCGTTCATAAATAAAGTCCGGCCTTTGTCTCAGTGTGCTGTGTTGAGTGGATATTTTGATGCACTCTAGAAAGTTGAGTCAGGCTTTCTCAGTACTAGGCTTTCTAGCCTCCCATAGCCCAGTGTCATACTGCCAAGGCAGCATGTTGGAGGGAGGAGCTATGTGCCTCATGAAGGAGTCTGCTGCGCTCCAGGGATTACCCGAGACTCTGAGGTTGGATCAGTGAGGAAGGTGGGTGTGGTGTGGGTTGTGTATATGTAAACAAGAGCTTTCCAAGTTGGGGTTCTTCAGATGTAACAGGTGCTCATCAGAGAGAAAGAAGGGGTGTTTTAGCCCTCTGAGTCACAGGGCCTGCGATACCTTAAGTCTCGGAAGATGACCATCTCAGCCAGTAGTTACTAGTTCCCTGTTGGAAACCTTGTGTGAAGACATTGTGTACATAGCCAAGCCTCTTCCTTCACCTTGAGAAAGGCTTGTAAATCCTGTGACATGCTTTTGGAAGGAAAGAGGATAGTGGATCAAGAAAGACATTTTGTTCCTCATTCTGGAAGATTTCTTGGTTTGAGAAAGCCATTATTTCCAAGGGACAGTCCATCTTTAGTTGAGACCTACTTGGTGTTCTAGTATCAGAGGCTACCTGCAGCTCAGCTTTCCAGGTGTACCAGTGAAGAGGAGAGCCCTGTATTTTTGTTGAAACCATTGAGAAAGCTACTTCAAGTCTGCTAAGGGGTTTAGCTCTTTGTACAACTTCCAATACAGTTTCAGAGCATTTCTCTCCTCTTCCTAAATGTGGCTTTTTCTGTCAGTAAAATAGATTGGTCAGACCACCAAGTAATCTGTGGTTTCTTTGTGGGGCTGGAACTTGTCTGAATGAGTCAGTCTAGTACAGTTCCCTGTTCTTTGTCCACCAAAGGGCTACAAATGCTTCAGATTGCTCTTTATTTTCAGAAGCCAATCAGCTAGAAGCACACAACAAAGCAGAGAATAGAAGAAGCCCAGCACCAAATGGAGTGCAGGTGGTTTGGGCATCCAAGGCAGCTGCTTCTTAGGCATAGGTGGTAACATATTGGGGCCCCATGTTCCCAAAGTAGGATCGCTCCCACTCACTCATAAGCTCAAAGTGTACAGGACGATGACAGAAATTGCATGCAGCCACAGACACATCCTGGAGGGGCAGCCCCACCTCAGTCCAGGCTAGCAGCAGCTTCTCTGAAAGGGGATAAAAGAAGAGGGAAAGAATTAGTTAAACGTGGTCTGCTAAAAACCCTTGTTGCTACAAATGCACCAAGATCTTGATTCCCTCAATCCTTTAGGGAACTTGGGTCCAGAAGTGAATTTGGTTGTTTGTTTCAGTGTGACTCATGAATGCCACCATTTGTCTGTTGATGCTGAGATGTATAAAAGACGGGAAATCATGCCTATGACAAGATCAAAACCATTCTGTACTAGCCTGTACCACTCCCTACATAAAGGACATGTATAAGCTCAACAGTGAATCTCTGCTTAGAAAACCCTAACCTGATAAAGATGACACTAAAAGTAATCATACTGTGGTATCGATCTTGTGAGGCAGGGTAGGGGCCGCATTCCTGGGGTGTGTAGGGACCCAGAGGAGGGACTGTGACCCAACTGTAGGAAGTACTTCAGGTGTGTGACTGGTCTCTGTTTTAAACCCCCTTTTTCCCCATCCCTTGCTGGTACGATCTAGTCTTAGGTTCTTAAACACCGTCTGTGTGCTGATGGTTCTGAAATTTTTATTTCCAGCTTTCCTAGAACTCTGTGTCAGTTTCCAGACTTGTACATCCAGTAGCATTTCTGCATGGCTGCCTAATAGCTATATCCAACAACATGGACACACCTGAACTATTCATATCTCTGTCCTCCATATGACTGTTCTGCTCACTTTTCTGCCACTTACCTATACCATCCATCCACACCCATCTTCTTGTTCCCCCAATATAAGAGGACTATTTCTGTCTTTGGCTATTTGCCTTGGACTGTTCTCTGGGATGTCCATTGGATATTTACCCAGCTAACCTCTTTGTCTCCATCAAATCTTTTCTCTAGTGTCACCTGCGGCCCTTCTCTGAGCCAGTGCCTGCCTGCAGTACATATTGTCACCCTTTTGTGCTTTATGTTTTCCCTGAACACTTTGAACTAGAGTGCTAATTGATTGATTGATTTTTTTAAAAAATTAAACATCCCTTTTGACTAGAGTTAAGCTCTGGAAGGGTAGAATTTTGTGTTTTGTCTATTAGTAGGTCCCTAGCACAATGTCTAGCCCATAGTAAGTACACAATAGATATCTATTGAAGAGATGAGTTAAGACTAGAAGATGCAGAGAAGGAAGCCAGTGCTTCTTGACTGAGTCAAGAGAGCAAAGCCCAGTATGGGAACTTGAATTCATTGGACACAGCTAGAGAAGTAAAATGCACATGGCAGGAGAAGAGAGGACAGGACAGGGCACAAACAGCACCACGTACAAAGCACTGACTGTCATACTGAGGAGCTTCAACTCTGGTCTGTAGTCTAGGGGTCTCCACAAATGTGGGGCTACACATCCTCAGCAGTATAAATGGTTTAGCAGGTCCCTCCAACCTGTATTTATTTGTATATTATGGACATTGGTTGTTGTCATTTTGCATATTAAATAGTGATATATATTCTCAGCCTGTGGGTCATCTTGAGTCCCTTACTTTAGATAGAGGTCACTGTTCCAGAGGATAGATTCTAAGAGCTTAGAAAATGTAACAACAGGCAATGAAGAGGTTTAGGAAGTGGAGCAATATTTTGGGGTTTTGGAAAAACCTCAAAGAGACGCAAGGAATTGAGGGGAAAATATATTGATATATTTTTAAGAAATAGCAACAGAGAAAGGAAACTAGGCTTGAAAGAAGTTAAAGAGAAGATGTGCAGGATTTCAGGATGAGTTGGCTATGAGATGGAGTAGTGGAAGATATCTCTAGTATGTCTTTCCTGCGAAAGTGAGCACTCAGAGGCCTAAGCATTGAGAGCTCTCTGACTAAATCCCAGAGCTAGAGAAGAGACTGAAGCATCCACTCATAGAAGCCTAGTAGTGGCCGGGCGTTGCTGGTGCACACCTTTAATCCCAGCACTCGGGAGGCAGAGGCAGGCGGATCTCTGTGAGTTCGAGGCCAGCCTGGACTACAGAGTAAGTTCTAGGACATGCTCCAAAGCTACACAGAGAAACCCTGTCTTGAAAAATCAAATAAAAAAAAAAGAAAAGAAAAAACAAAAAACGAAGCCTTATAGCTATGACCATGGAGGTAAGTCAGGACCCTAGTGTCTATGTGACCATGAACCAGTAACTTTTTAGACTTCAACTTGTACATAGTACAAAATGAAAATTATAAAAGTATCTCTAGCCTGTATATTAAGTGGGTTAATACATTTAAAACAGTGCTTTGCATACGTTAATAATGGATATTCGGCAGCTTTATTTGATGTTTTTTAAGTGAATGAATGGATTAATAGCACCTAACTATCTTCTTCAGATTATCCTGCCTATGTGCTAGACAGAATGACTTGTCAGTACATGCCCTCTGCTTTCCTATCTACTTAGTGCTCCTGGAATTCTTTTAGTCTAGAATCTTAGCACTGTGTCCACGTGTAGTTCAATGTGGACCACAAAGACTTGCTCAACTATAAATCCTTTCTAGTTTTGCTCGGACTCCATAGCCACTTAGCTCATCATATCAGACTAGTCTGTATCTGTCTCCTCTGCCATTGATTGCCTGCATATATTTCATAGAGCAACTTCTATGTGCTAGGTTCTATGTTAAAAAAATGCACCCTGCCAGTATGCATACAAGTAACATCATATGGAATCAACACGTTGTATTTAAGAATACACACACACACACACACACACACACACACACACACACACACACACATATATGTATGTAGTAACAATTGATGAAAAAGGACGCCATGAATTTGAAGGAGAGTGAGGAGGGGTAAATGGGAGGGTGTGTAGGGGGGAAATGGAAGGGAGAAATGTTGTAATTAAATTGCAATCTCAAAAATGCACCCCAAAGAAATACAGTAAACATTGGGTGAATATACCAAAATGTCATCTTTCAGGATAAAACCCAAAGTACTCAGCTCAGCTCTACCAGCCTCTAAACCTAGTCCTTGTTTATGTTGTCTTTGTAGCTCATAGATCAACACCCTCTCATCCTACTATCCTCCATTCCAGCAATTCCTTTTTTCATTGTTGCTTTTGAGACCTGGCCTCCTTAGTCCATACACTGGCTTCAAACTAGCTGTGGTCAAGAATGACCTCGAACTGTTGATCTCTCCACTTCCAGCTTCGAAGTGTTGGGGTTTGGGACATGTGCAGGCAAGCTCAGCTGTTACTGTTCTTCACATGTAGTGTCTCCTCACCTTCCTCCCTGCCTTTCTTTGTGTTCCTTCCTCCTCTCAGAATACTCCTTATCAATCTTCTTCTTTTGGTCCAAAACTACTCACTAGTAAGGTTCGGTTCAGAGGTCCCGTCCCCTAGGAAGTCTATCTTGAATCCTGAAGGTTAGGTTAGTGCCCTCCTCTTTGCTCCCACAACTTTCCCAGGTACTCTCTTTCTTAATCTTTGATGTCACCTGATATCATTGTTTGTGTCCTCTGTTATTTGTGTTTCTATGATTTCCCCAACTAAACTAGAGCCCAGTGAATCTATGGGCTGTTTCCCATTCATTTGTGACCCTGGTATAGAGCCTGGTAGGAAAGTGTAGACACTCATGCTGACTACTTACCCACAAAGTTTTCCATCATCTGAGGGCTGTGATGGGGGGAAGGTGCCAAGCGCAGCAGCTCCTCACCCCGAGGCACAGTTGGGTAGTTGATGGCCTGCACATAGATGCTGTGCTTGGAGAGCAGGAGATCACAGATCTTGCTGTTGAGTGCCGCATCACCTACCTGGGCTCAAAAGAAAGGCCTTTCAGTACCACTCACCCTGGGCCACCATTGCACACTAGCTCCATTAAGGAGGTGGAGGGAACCAGATCAAGGAACACCACTGAATTTGGGGACAGATTGTTTTTTCATAAAGGGCCTAGGCAGTGACAGCTCCAGAATCTATCACAGGGAGACCAGAGCCAGCAATGAGATTTGAAGGAGGGATAGAACTGGTATCTTGTCTTGATACTCTTTGTACAACAAGTGTGTTGGTTAAATTGGCGTGGTTGGAAAGCCAAGGTACCTCTGGGCTACTGTCACTAGGTTAATTTAATAATTAGACAGTTAAACAGTGACTCCAGTTGGTCCTCTGTATCTCTGTGTTCTTTATTCAAGTATTCATCCAGCCTCAGATTAAAAAGAAAACATTCAAATATCTAATTTATGGACTCTCCTTGTTGATACTTCCCAGACAATACAGTTTAGTGGCTAAGTAGTTTATGTTTGAATTTGGTATCATTGGTGATCTAGAGAAGATTAAATGTATCTTGGAGGACTGAGTAGATTATATGGAAATGTAGCACTGTTTTGTACAAACTGATGAGAACATTTACGGATTATGATATGGGCCGATGATAAGAGCCGTGGGCAGGGCTGGAACCAATCCTTCATGGTTACTATTCTTTCCTTCTCATCCACAAAATTGTTACAAGAAGTGTCTGTCCTTCTTACACCCTGACTTAACTGACTCACATGAATAGATGTTCTTTAAGAAAGGAGCAGTGGTTGATTTTAGAAGTAGGAAACATTTAAACACAGCTAGGGATTCAAAGTACCAGCTATTTCTATGGCTTTTTTTTTAACCTCAATTGTTAGTAACAAGTATGTTTTACAGTATAATCAGGTGTGAGTATATACAAACCTGAACAAATTAGCAGCCTTTACTGTGTGTTGTATGCTCCAACATTTTCTATTCTGTATTTCCCTATTTTAGTGCTAAGTATAACCCATTAAACTGATTTTATGATCCACTGACAGTTTTTATAAACAACTTAAAAAACACTAAGTTATAAGCTCAATATTGTGAGGATCAGAGCAATTTAGTAGTAGTGGGGCAATGATTGATGCAAAAAAGATAGGTTAATCTATATTGGCTAATTTTTCAAAACAGGGAGCAAAGTCTATATTTGTGGGGGAGGGTCATAAGAAAGCAAAGTGTTGATTGAAGGGGCAGGAAGCAGTTTACTGGAAATAGGAAGGCTCCAGGAAAGGGAGGTGGGGAAGGCAGGGGGCATGATGGGTTTCTTACCCTGATGGGGATGATGTGGCTGGGGCAGGGGATGACGGGAAAGCCCCTGTCCATTAGTAGCTGGCGCATATGCTTGACATTGCGCTGATGTGCCCGCCTCAGGGCTTGCCCCTCCTCTCCCTTGAGTAGACGCACAGATTCTAGAGCCCCCGAGAGCACCATTGGAGGCAGTGAAGTGGTGAAGATGAAGCCTGCAGCATAGGAGCGCACCATGTCCACCAAGTCCCGAGTGCTGGCGATATAGCCACCGACGCAGCCGAAGGCCTTGCCTACAACCAAGCAATACAAGTTATGCATAGACCTGATGATCAGACCCCAGAGAGGCAGGGTAAGGCCCCAGGTAACACAGGCAGGTACACCAGAAGCTGGGGCTCTGGACTCCCTTCCCAGTCCACTGTGCATCTCTCCTGTGCGTGTCAGAGTTGATAGTTCTGTGGTTCTGAGATAGGACTGCCACATACTGCCATATGTGCTGACTAGATAGGCAGGAGCAGGGTGGGGACCTTTAGTTGGTTAGGGCCTAGAGAATAACTAAGATGAGACTTGGGGCTGGTGTTGGTAGGGAAACAGTTTTCTTATTCCAGCTGAGTCCAGCTGTTTGGTGCATTTCAGGAACCTTTTAGAAAAACTTATCCAGAATTTCTCAGTGACTGTACAATGCAATGGGAAAGAGATGAATTGGTAGGACAAAAGCCTGGGATAATAAATTCTTTCCAAACAACCCCTGTAGCTGTAAACAGGAAGAAGAAATAGGTCTGATGGAGGCCACTTCTCTAGATTGCATCTAAGGGAGGCCCAAAGTGTTTGCTCACTGCTGGCTAGTTTTATGTCAACTTGACTCTTGAAGCAAGAGTCATCTGAGAGGAGCGGCCCTCAATTGGGAAAATGCCTCCATAAGACTGGGCTGTAGGCAAGTCTGTAGGGCAGTTTTTAATCAGTGATTGATATGGGAGGACCCAGCCCATTTTGGATAATGCCACTCTGGGCTAGTGGTCCTGGGCGAGAAAGCAGGCTAAAGAAGCCATGAGGAGCAAGCCAGTAAGCAGCCCCCCTCCATGGCTTCTGCATGAGCTCTTGCCTCCAGGTTTTCACCTGGTTTGAGTTCCTGCTCTGGCTTCCCTCTTCCTGCCTTGGCTTCTCTCAGTGGACTGATTCGGGATATGTAAGCCAAATCAACCCTTTCCTCCTCAAGTTGCTTTTGGTCATGGGGTTTCATCACAGCAATAGTAACCCTAACTAAGACACTCACCAAGAGTTCCAGAGATGATGTCAAGCTTGTGCATAATTCCATCACGCTCCCCAATCCCTGCACCCCGGGTTCCATACAGTCCTACAGCATGGACTTCATCCACGAAGGTCAGGGCCCCATACTGGTGGGCCATATCACACAGTTCCTCCAGAGGACAGATGGCACCTGAGAAAAGCCCAGGGAAAGGAGTGGGAAATCATAACCCTTCCCCAGCTCCATTTCCTATATGGAATTAACTGTTTTCTCATTTAAGCCTGCTTTGACTTAGGAAAAGGTGTTGTAGACAAGGGGGAAGGTGTCTGCCCTCATTTGGGAGTATTCCAAGTATCAACCATTTGAACCCCACTCATACCCCAGTTCTTGGTGATTGTGTTCACCCCCGCCCTGTGTATTTCCCCATTCTGTCATTATTTTTACTTCATTTTGACAATTTTGTTTCTATCATCTGTAGCCTCTCTGCTGCCCCCATCACTTCCGGGATTATACATTTCTATCTAGAGGTGGCAGTCACTATATTACACCTGTGTTTAGCTTGAAAAACACCATGTTCTGCTCGAATTTACATAGCCCTCCCTGGAGAGCCGCTCGTCCCCATCAACATCAGTATTCTTCACTGGCCCTCCTGTGTCTGTCTGTTTGGATTTCTGTCACTGTCTTCTTTGGTGTCCACGCTTTTTTCTCTTTCTCTGTCTCTGCCTTTCTTCTCTTCTCCCTCTGCTCTAGCTCCTTACTTTCTCACCTTTTCCTCAGTGTGTTCCTTTCTTCTGCATGCTTTCTCTGTACCCTTGTGTTTCATTCCAAGTTCCTTTATGTTTCTGCTTTGTTGAGTTTTCGGGTCTCTGTGAGGGTGGTTTTTCTCTGAGGAACCTCTTCCTCAGGTTCTGTCACAATGGATCTAATTAGAAGCTATGTCATAGTCTTCCATTTTCCATACCTATTTAGTATTTTTCGTGCTATTTTAGATGTCATCTGAATAGACTTTGTGGCCATTCTTAATATTCTAAGACCATACAACTTCTGCTATCCCTCTGCTCCCTGGAAATTGCTGAGGTAAAGAAAATTGGAATACAGAAGAAACTTTTTCAGATGGAAACAGGGGCCCTGGACCAGGAATAAAACCTATAATGGGGGAAAAGGTAGCTAACCATAAGGACAACCAACAACAGGAGATGGAACTTGAGACAAGACAGTTATGATGATTCTGGTATCATTTCAGAAGCAGAAATCCACCTCTAGACTTGACAGGTTAGGCAGTTTCCACCAGGAAAATAAGGAGCGATTCATTTGCAAGCAGAACTAGTGTGATTGCAGCCATAACTTCCACTAGGAAAATTGAATAATTGTTCCATGATAAAAATATGCAAGAATGATGATTTTACTTTCCTTATGGTTGTAGAAATGTGCTCATGGGCATGACAGTGAGTACCTTGTGTGTGTGAATTCATGTAGTGTTCAGGGATATTCTAGTATCATTACCAGCATTTTGCAAATCAACTAACTGCAACACAAGGCAACTTTAAAAACTCGCACTAGGGGCTGGTAAAGTAGCTGAGCAGGTGACAGTGCCTGCTGCACAGCTTGGTGACATTTCCAGAACCTGATAGATTTCCACAACCAAGATGGAAGGAGTGAACCAACTTCACAGAGTTGTCCTCTGACCTCCACACGTGTTCTGTGTCATGGGTGCCCACATACAGATACATAATACATACATAATAATAGATACATCTTTTTTTAAACTTGCTCAAGCTAATAGTTATGCTAGTATTTGAACATGGACAGTTTGTGATTGCATGATATTTTTGGTGCTTGTGGTTATATAAATCAGGGAATACCAAGGATCCACTCTTGTTTCAATTGGAAAAGTGGCACCTTGACAAGAAATGAGGAGCTCTTCCTTTAAGTAAATCCGGAAACAGATACCTAAACACATGCCTTCTGGAGCACAGAACCATTAATAGAAAGCTCTGGGCATCATTTCAGTTGTATAAGAAAGGAGGGGAGAATAAAGTCATTCATTTCTGTTAAAGTGTAATAAATGGAATGACTTCCATCACCTACAATTCTACAACCAGACATTTTACCCTGGAGAAAACTGGGGCTCAGAGAGTTTGAAAATTCCCCAAGTTCACACAGATATTATATATCAAAGGTGGGAGTTAAATCCAAATCTGTCTGACTTGAAAACCTGTTCTGACTCCAATGCTTCCTAGTGGACCATGGAATCCTAGGCAGGAGTTTGTAAAACTTGCCCCTGTAGAGAGCAGACACTGCCATGACTGACTTACATATCATTCCTTATGGAAAGAGTGTCATGCAGGGAAATAGAGTTATTTATGTGCCTAGTAAGAAAATAATCACTTTGCCATCAACTTGATAAGGCACTAAAACAAACTTTGATGCTCTTTGTGGACTTTAGTTTCTTTGTGTATAAGAATGTAATAGCTTGTACAATCCTTCCTCCCAAAAGAAAACCCACAGAATCAACTAACCTGGCCTCCTAGGAGCTCACAGAGATTGAACCAACAACCAGGGAGCCTGCATGGGACCGACTTAGGCACTCTGCATGCATGTGACAAGTTACGTAGCTTGCTCTATTTGTAGGACTAAGAGTGGGAGCAGGGGCTGTCCCTAGTGCTTTGTCTGGCTTTTGGGAACCTATTCCTCGTACTGGGTTGCCTTGTCCAGCCTTAATACAAGGGGAGGTGCTTAGTCTTACTGCAACTTGATATACCATGTTTAGTTGATAACCATGAGAGGCCTGCCTTTTTCTGAACAGAAATGGAGGAGGAGTAGATTGGAGAAGGCAGAGGGGAAGTAAAAGGAGGGAATGAAAGGAGAGGGGGGTGGGAAACTGTGGTTGGGATGTAAAATAAATAAATAAATTTAATTAAAAAAAATGTAATAACTGCCTCTCCTTTGGCATTTGCTACTTGTATGACCTGTGGCTTCACTTGTTCATGTCTCAGTTTCTTCATGCAATAATAATAATAACAATAATAATAATAATAATAATAGAACCTACTTCATAGACTCATCATGAGGATTTAGTAAATTAATACATGTAAACTATGAATAACTGCATAGCATACTAAACACCATATAAATGTTAGTTGTTATTATCTTCATGTTTTTGTGAGATATCAATACTAGTCAACGTGCACTCAAACACATACATACATACCATCCATGGAGTGAACAGTCTCAAAGGCCACAATTTTGGGTGTCTTGGGATTAGACTTCTCAAGAAGTTTCTTCAGGTGGTCTGGGTCATTGTGCCTGAAGACAAACTTGGCTACACCACTATTGCGAATACCTTGGATCATGGAAGCATGATTGCCTGCATCGGAGTAGATCTCACATCCTGAGGAAACAGATGTGTAATTGTTAAGCTTCTGTCTCAGTACTCCCACTTTACACTCTGGGTGTGGCCTGGCAGAAGAAAGACTAACCCCTTTCCCCTCTGAAGCCCTGCTCTCCTTCCTCTTCCTGGGTTAACCTTTGTGACACACCTCTTCCTCCCTTGTCACAACTCCCCTGCCCAGGCACTCTTACACTCCTCCCTCCAAGGACGCATAGCCATGACCTCTGACTATCTTGAGGGGAAAGAAAATTAAATTTCCCAGGCATCTTAAGTTTCCCAATGACAGGGTTTAGGTTCATTCTCCTCGACACTTGGAAAATCAAAGCTTGGAAAAGGATTCACAGAGAAAGCTTATAGACTTGGACTGACGCTATGAGGTTCTCCCTGGACTCCTTGACACTTCACCTTTTCCAGGTAGCACCCATCTGTTTATATTATAGGGAAGGATGCTTATCAGGTTTCACTGTTAGAATCATTCACAGCAAAAAGAGCAGAGAATGACCGATGACAAGCTCAGCACCACAAAAGGGTTTTCTTCAGGACAGGAGTTCAGAGATTCTTACGAGGCTACACTGGGATGGTAGGAAGGTATGGAATGTGGGAAGGGATTGATCTGTTCCATAGAACCCTCAAATTTCACAGACACCAAGGAATTGTGGTCTTTAATAAAATAAGGAACAACTTCTATTGGAGAAAAATGAATCATGGTTTCTTCCAAGACTTGGCTTGCCTAGCTAGAAGTTTCTTGAGAGCAAAGCCCAAACATTTTTATCTTTATATCCCTTGTTCCCAGTATAAGGTACATACAATGCTAAGGAAACATTTTTAATGACTAATGACTAATTTATAAATGGGTGGAAGAGTAAGAGAGGGATGTCAAAAGATGAGATTTAAAAGATATATGTGTGATAGAATTCAGTTTTTGTTTTTTGAGTTAGAGTCTCATTCTGTAACCCAGACTAGCCTGTAATCCACTATGTAGTCCTTTGGACTCAGCCTTCCAAGTACTATGATTACAGATGTAGATCCATGCCCTTCTTAAGACTTGGTTTAGTTAGAAGCCATGATGTAGAGTTTACATTTGATCCTAGGGGCAAGAGGGATCCATTAAAGAATTTTAAACAGGGAAAGGACAGAGATAGATTATATAATGAAACGTTGTTTTGAAGGTGAGTTGGCAAAATTGTCCCAGAGACTTGAAAAGCGAGTAGAGGTTAAGGAATGTGGCAATTTAGTAGCCTCTCTCTGAGCACTTAGATGAGCCCAGGATTGACATAGATGTGGAGCATTGGCTCAATCTGAGATTCAGACTGGAAGGCATATGACAGGATGACATTAACTGGAGAGTGGAAAAATGGGAAGAAGGGCTCTAGTGCATAGTTGAAGGGATGCCTTTAGCAAAAGGGTATATTTCACGGTAAAGGGAAACAGTGAAGAAATGTTGATGAACAGATAGATTCATAGGTTGCATGTCAATAAGTAAGGAAAAGCTATCCAGTGGTTTCTGTATTATTTGTGTAAGACCTGGGTTATTTGTTAAGAGTGAAGGATGCAGGTAAAGGTTTCAGAGAAAAGTATTTTTAAATCTCATAGAGACAAAAGACTGTGTATTAGAAATGATGAATTTATGGTGTTGCCGTTCTGTGAGGTTAGGTGCTGTTCCCTTGGTGCTGGCCCTCAACCTAGTGTGGTAGGAGTGAAAGCAGAGGGATGTAATCATCCACTGTTAAGACTATTCATGGCAAGTGAAAGGGAAGAGCAGAGGAAGCAAGTGAACTCAATAGAGGGGCCGCAAGTGAAGCTGGATGCTTTATTGCAGGACACCAGCCTTGAACAAATCTCAGACCTTGTGCTCACCTGGCAGAAGCTTGGCCAGTGTAAAGAGAGTGGAATCGTTGGCCACAAAACAGGAGGAGAAGAGCAGGGCTGAGTCCTTCCGGTGCAGTTCAGCCAGCTCCTGTTCAAGTTCTACATGAAACTTGCTGGTACCTGAGATATTGCGAGTACCACCAGCTCCAGCTCCATGATTCTGCAGGGTCTCCCTGGCCCCAAGAAAACAGAAAAACAAAAACAAAAACAAAACCTTGTTAGGCACTGAGCAAATATGAAACCCCTCCTTAATGTGATCAGTGCTAACTTAAGTAGTCCTGTGTAAATGGTGTCCTGGGTAAGTGGTTCTTAACCTGCCTAATGCTCAGACCCCTTAATACAATTCCTCATGTTGTGGTGACCCCCAACCATAAAATTATTTTCATTGCTTCTTCATAACTGTAATTTTGCTACTGTTATAAATTGCAATGTAAATATCTGATATGGAGGATGGTTATAGGCGAAACCTGTAAAAGGGTCGTTCAAGCCCCAAAGGAGTCATGACCCACAGGTTGAGAAGCGCAGAAGTAGGGGAAAAAATGAGAAAGGTAGAGATGGAAGTAGAAACGAGATATAGGCTGCTGGTGGTGGTGGCGCACACCTTTAATCCCAGCACTCGGGAGACAGAGGCAGGTGGATCTCTGTGAGTTTGAGGCCCGCCTGATCTACAGAGTGAGTTCCAGGACCGCCAGGGCTGTTACACAGAGAAACCCTGTCTAACCCCCCGACCCCCAAAAGAAATTAGATATAGCTTGAGTAGTTTAGAAAAGCTAAAGGAAGTCCTGTCTCTCTTGTCCCCCGCCCCCCTCCCACACCATTCTGTACTTCGGTTTCTGGTTCATGGAATCAGGGAGCCTTTCTTGATTTCCATTATTGTCCTGCACAGCAAACACAGTAGTTGAGAAATTGTGATGTGTTGACTGATTTAGTTTGCATCTGAGGACTAGATATACTAGGGACACCTTGTACAGAAGAGATGGTGGTGGGACTAAGGTGTCCACTGCTAGTGTGGCTCTCGATCTTTAGATGTGTCCCACAGCTCATAGTGCATACTCTAGCACACTCTACTACTCACTGTATGGCCTGCAAGACACGAGGGTGCCTGCTTATGCCCAAATAGTCATTACTACACCAGACTGAAACATCCTTGGAGGCCATAGATGCCTCGGAGAAGTGTTGGGCAAAGGGGTAGGCATCAGCCCAGCGATTCACAGTCTTGAACACACGGTAGGTGTGGTCCTTTTTCTTCTCCATGATCTTGTCTCTGAAAAATTGATCATAACCGAAGGCCTGGCTTCCTGCAGGAATAGAAATAGAGATAAGAATAATTCAATTCAAATCGCTTCCTGACTAGTCTTTATTTTACTCATGTTGTTGATTTTGAGTTTTCTAATTCTCTTCCCATGTATTATCATTTATTTGCTCAACAAATACCTTACTGGTTCTCATTAATTCTCCTTTTTCTTCTATTGTTTAATATGATATACGTATATGCCTGTGTGTATGCAAACCTTCAGGTGTATTCATGCTATGGTGCATGTGTGGAATTCAGAGAACAGCTGCAGACGTCAGTCCCTCTTTCCACTCTGTTTGAGACGGGGTCTCTGGTTCACAATGGCATGCAGCAGACTAGCTGGCCCTTCAGCTTCTAAGGATTTTCCTGTCTCTGTCTTCCATCTCTCCCCAGGACCGTGCTGAGATTATCAACATGTGTGCTGCATTTGACTTTTATATGGGTTGTGGGCACTCAAATGCAGGTTGTGCTTACACAGCAGGCATTTTACCCACGGAGCTCACCCAGCCCTGGTTCCCACTATTTCATTCAACCATCCCTTTGCTTACTCATTCATTGACTCAATAAGTCATTCACAGATTTAGTCACACTTTCCACTCTTAGCATGGCCTCATCTTTCTTTCCAGAGTTAGTGTGGAAGATGCCTTCCAGGAGTGACTACTTCAGTCTCAGGGAAGGAAATATTGCTAGATCTAGTTTTCACTCATGTCTCCTCACCTGATAGCTATGTGATTCTAAGCCAGCAAAGAATCTTCTCTACTGCAAAAATTAAACACAAAAAAAAAACCCCACAAATCTTCCAGTTGGTAAATAGGCTGGTGAACTGAATAGACAATTCTCAAAAGAAGAATTCAAATAGATACTAAATACTTTCCATACTTAGCCTCCAGAGAGATGCAGATTTAAACTACTTTTCAATTCCATCTCACTTCAGTCAGAATGGCTATTGTCAGGAAAACAAATGACAACAAATTTTGGCAAGTGTGCAGTCAAAGAGGAACTCTTATACGCTAAGGGTGGGCATGTAAGCTGGTACAGCAACTATGGAAATCAGTATGGAAGTTCCTCTGAAAAGTAACAGGGGTTAGAGAGATGACTCAGCAGCTCGTGCTGCTCTTGTAGAGGACCCTACATCAAGTGTTCAGCAACCACATCCAAAGTGGCTCACAACGTCCTGTAACTCAAGCTCCAGGGGATCCGACATAGCTGGCTTCCAAGGGCACTATCACACGGGTGCATGCACACGCAAATGCATGCATGCATGGTTTAAAAATGATAAAAATAAAACTTCAAAGGAATCAATTAAAAATAGGACTACTATATGACTTATCACTCCTGAGCATAAACCCAAATGACTCTAAGTCAGCATACCACAAAGATACTTGCACATCCATGTTATAGCTACACTGTGCACAATCGCTAGCAAATAGAAGCAGCCATCAACAAATGAATGGATAACGAAGATGTGGTACATATAAAACTATATAATTTTGTGCAGCTATAAAAAATGAAATTATGATATTTGATGGATAATAGATAGAGCTGAAAATCATTATGTTAAACAATATAAGCCAGACGGAATGAAAAATGTTCCATATGTTCTCTCATATATATGTGGGCCCTAAATTTAAAATTGGGTATATAGTGTATGTGTTTGTACATGTGTATTTGTAGGTCAAAAGCTAGAAAGGGGACCATAGGTGGAGGAACAGATCTTAAGGGAAGTAGGAAGTAGAGAAGGCAATAGAATACATGTAATAGGAAAGCAAAAAGAGAGAGCCAACTAGTAAAAAAGGGGAGCCAGGTAAGGGAGGAACAAATGAGAATGAAATATAATAACACATATGTGTGATGATGCCATGCAAAACCCATTACTTGGTATGCCAGCCAAAAGAACTCAATTTTTTAAAATCTTTTTGAAAGAATCCTTTTTTGTTTTAATATCCTCATATGTAGAATGGAGCTTAGAATTCTTTCCTTGCTTAGTTGTGAGAATCCTATGACAACACTCTTTTGTATATGATAATAATAGTATCACAAGTTTAATAATAATACTGGTTGTAATTAAAAATAGCTAGTATTTTATTATATTATCATAGCCAGCACAAATGCATGCCTAAAACATGTAAAACTTACTTCCAGGAGCCTTAAAGATGTTATTTCATTGATTTCTCACATCAACACTATATGGAAAGTTCTAATAGTCTCTGTATTTTCCATTTGAAGGAACTCAGGCATGAAAAGATCAGCTAACTTAACCAAGGTTATATAGCAATTAAATGCCCAGCAAGTAAGTGACGCATTGGTTTAAATAATGAAAAAGATAAAACCTTGAATTGTCTTTGGGTATATTCATATGGATGTAAAACTAACATGCAGTCTAATTGGAAGAATACAAAAGCAATAGAAACAACCTGAATTATAGGTTCTTGATGAAATGAATAATGATATAGCCACACTACAAAACACACTTCAGCCATTAATAATTGTTATGCAGCTTGGTGTGTGTGTGTGTGTGTGTGTGTGTGTAGCCATAGGAAGGTGTGTCTGGGAGAAATACAACAAAAAGTTAATGGGAGATGGTAATTTACTCTTTATTTTCCTGTATCACTTAAAAATAATTCCTTATTCCTATATTAGAAAAATGAATCAAATTCCATTGTGAAAAAATGGATATTGGAGATGGAAAGGGAATCTGTGAAGGGTGAGAAACTTTGAGGGAAATATGGAAAAGAAATAATGGAGGTAAGCCTAATTTTTAATGAGACCTCGTAATAAGCTAGAAATACTACATTAGTATAAGTGTAATTTTATTTTTCCTTATAAATAATTGAGGTAAGTGTTTGACTCAAGTGACTTAGTTACGAAAGCCATGATCCAGCAACACCAGCACTAAAGCTTAATTTTAAAGTCTCTTTGCTTTAAAATCTTCTCATTTCCTATCCTATCCTATGTCATACACCCTTTCAGTAGCTACTTCCTGTTCCCAAGCCCTTTATTTCCATCTTGGCAAACTCACCAGTCATGTTGTTCTGAATCAGGTGTGTAATCGCCCCTTCAATCTGCTCTGGATCCTGGAAACTAGGGAATGCTTGGCTTGGGATGGTTGAATCCAAGGAGCTCAGCAGGTCTGAGAGGGAATATGGAATTCATTGGCATGAAGAGAGAAAAAAGAAAGTATTTGTTGTCCTCTTTAGGTTCAGTGTAATGTATAGAAATTCAAGTTTAGTAAGTATAGACGCCTCCTGGAGAATGTTTCTGCAGAGTAAGCTTTCACTCATCTCTACAAGTAGCAACTCCTAGAATGTCCAGAACCTTCTATAAGATGACTCACACTTGCCACTAAGAGTTCCCTTTGCATAAGGTAACCAGGAAAGGCCTCCTGGGCCCTGTACTTAAGGGACTGGTGCATTTTAGTCTTCCGAACATCATTAAATTTTCATCTTTAACTTTTTTGTTCTTAGTGATAACTCGAAGTGGCCTGTGAAAGATGTCAATAGGATGGCCGTCCCTTAAGTGTAATTGTCTTGGATGCTCTGGCCAGGTTGTCCTTGAACTCTATACCCTTATAAAGAATGACTTATTGACAACAAAAGTTTATTTGAATTTGTTTTAATAAAATTGATAATTCAAAATACTTTTCAGGGAATAAAGGCTAATTACTGGACTACATTGTGTGAAAGCTAAAGGATGTATCTATTCTCTAGCCCTTTCCTTCATACAAACCTAGACTCTCATAATATGGTCCTTCTAAATTTGGGATTCTAGCCTTTTGGATTCCATTTAGCTGCCTAGGAGAGAGGAGGGCCCATTTTAGACTGACAGCTAAAAGTTATGGGAGTTTGCATGTGTACGTGTTGAGGTGGATGCACTTCAGTGCCTGGTCTAATCAACTGCCTATTATGGCTCCCATGCAAAAGGCTCGGAGTGCCCATCCTAGAATGTATACTAGCTTCCCTTGGATTTGCTTAGCTCAAGAGTATGATAAAGTGGGATCAATATTTAGGAACCGAGGTTGGATAGGGTGGAGGTTGTCTCCAACCTGTCTTGAAAGTCTTGACATCCTCTTGGACTTCTGGAGCTGCCTTCTGCACAATCTTGCTCTTCCCATCTTGGAGTTCTGACTTCATGAAAGGACAATGGCTCTTGGCCCAAGATGGAGAGTCTAACAAAGGTAAGAGAGTAATTGGAGGTTCATTCTTAGCTATACATTGTACTTAACCATGATTACTGGGACTTACTGAATCCCAGAGTCCTATTACAGGCTATGATAGAGACAAGGAGTTAAATAAATCTGGTCTTATTGCTGGCAAAATTTCTAAGCAGGAAGAAGTAGCACACACTAACAGCACCTTGGGAACAGTGGAATGGGAGAAAGGACAGGACAAATGAAATCTAGACGATATAAAGGATGAGATGAAGAGTTGGTACTGGATAGGCTAGGGGTCTAGGCAGGCTTTGCAGAAGCAATAATGCCCAAATTCAGTTTTGAATGAGAGGTATGGGAGGAGATAATAGTATAGGAGAAGGTCATATGTCAAATGCAAACTCAAGGAATCATAGGCCAAGAAAATTGATTTGAGCAATTTTAATCCCTTTCAGCATGGATGAAGTATAATGTGTGAAGAACATGGAAATAAGACTATAGCAGTGGTTCTCAACCTGTGGGTCACAACCCTTTGCGGGCATATCAGATATCCTGTATATCAGGTATTTACATTACAATTCATTGGTACTTTTGTGTGACTCCTAACAGTGGGAACAGGGGCTCTCTGACTCTTACTGGCTTTTGGGACCCTACTCCTCATACTGGGTCACCTTGCCTACCTTAATACAAGGGGAGGTGCTTAGTCTTACTGCAACTTGATATGTCATGCTTTATCTATATCCATGGGAGACCTGCCCTTTCCTAAACAGAAACAGGGAAGAGGAGTAGATTGAGGGTGGGAACAGAGGGGTGTAGGGGGAGGGACATGGAGGAGAAGAGGGAGGGGAAACTGCAGCTGGGATGTAAAATAAATAAATTTATTAGTAAAAATTCATAACAGTAATAAAATTATAGTTATGAAGTAGCAACGAAGATAATTTTATGATTGGGGTTATCACGGCATGTTATGGTTGTGGGTCACCATGACATCAGGAGCTGTATTAAAGGGTCACAGCATTAGGAAGGTTGAGAACCCCTGCTCTAGAAAGACCCTGGCAAAAGACACAGCCTGGGTATATTGTTTTAGGTCAATTCATTCTGTCTTGACATTTTTCATACTAACTCTCCAAGCTCTTAAGGAATGATATCAGACCTGGACCCTTGTCTTTATGACCCAGACATTCGCTTTTGCCAATAACCTCTTCTTACCTCCTCCAGCCTTGGTTGCCTTAAGGTGGATTTGAGAGCAGGTTGGTCCATGGGTGGCCAGGATGGGGCAGCGTCCAATACCAAACAGAAACTGGTAAGTCTTAGCCGCTTTGCCTAGGATGCCTGTGGGGCCCCGAGAGAGCACTGGGCAGGACCGTAGCAACACAGCTGCTGCCACCATCTTGAGCCCAAAGTCCTGAGGAAATTGTGGAAGAGGTGAGATTTCATCATGAGGGCCTGGCCAAAAGCCAGGAAGCTCATGCCTGTTGTTAATTCTCTGCTTTAGTTTCCCACTCAGTTTGCTGCCTTCTCAGAGGCCCTCTTGTTATCCTTCTCAGAAAGGACCCCTGCTGTTAAAATGGGAGGGAGAAATGAGAAACACCCTAGATAAAGGGGCAAGGGAGAGACTTCTAAACACGCCAGAAAGCCTGGATTCTGACTCACTCTGCCACCAGCTGCTCAGGGATCCTGAGCATCATTGACATGCCTCTGGGAATGGCAGAATGACACCTGACAATCAACCTTTGATCCACACTTGAAGCCACTGTCTTCCTAAGACTATTAGCCTCAGCAAGGTGGGATGGCACACACTAATCCCACCACTTGGGAGGCAGAGGCATGCCCATCTCTGTGAGTTCAAGACCAGCCTGATCTACAAAGTGGGTTCCAGGACAGCCAGGGTGACACAGAGAAACCCTCTCAAAACACAAAACAAACAAGCAAACAAAAGACTATTATCCTGAACCAAATGAAACTTTGGCCTGCTAATGCAAACAGATCCCATTCACCAGAGCTCCTGAGGATGGATAGTCCTGCAGTGTCCTGAGAATGTTCTACCAACGAGGGAGAAGGAGCTTGAAGCCAGCTGTCAACTTAAGGAGATCCAGGAAACAGGAAAGCACAGGCATGCACCCAACAGGCTGTGTACCACCAGGTTGGTATTTTTATATATTTGAATTTTCTCCTGACTTTTGGTTAAACACAGGTAAAGGCAGAGGTGAAAATAAGACCCAAGAAGGCTGAAAGACATAATCTGTGTAGGTCAATGAGGAAGACAGAGGCCAAAGTAAAGAAAGATAGGGGTGCCGGGCGGTGGTGGCGCACGCCTTTAATCCCAGCACTCGGGAGGCAGAGGCAAGTGGATCTCTGTGAGTTTGAGGCCAGCCTGGTCTACAGAGAGAGATCCAGGAAAGGCGCAAAGCTACACAGAGAAACCCTATCTCAAAGAAAAAGAAAAAAAGAAAGATAGGGGAAATCAATGGAAAAAGACAAAGCAGGTGACATATAACTGTCAGGGAGCATTGTCTGAATTTTGGAGTAAGTTAATGAACAGGTATGATCTTCAGTAGAGAGAGAAGGGAAGTAGGGACGAGTCAAGACAACTTCAGAAAGATAAAAGAAGAAAGAAAGGTGGTGGAGGAGGAAGACCAGAACCTGAGGAAGAGAAAGCCTTCAAAGCTTGAAGGAAGGGCACAGGGTAGAGATAAAAACAATGGAGAGGAAGATTGATACTGAAAGACAAGACAAGAGGATGATGGGCAACCCAGGAAACAGGGAGAGATAAGAAGACAAGAGAAAGAGAAGCTGGGAATGTACCAGTAGGGACAAACAGAGGGACACAAAGGGGCTGTCACGTAGCAGGAGAGGGGACTCGAGCAAGGGCAGAGTGGGACACCAAGATAAAGGGGTAGGGTTAGACAATACAGGCTTAGTGGAAGGGGACCATGGCCCTACTGGGGATGGGGGGAGAAACTGAATGAAAAAGAGAAGTGGGTTTGTTAAAAACTCCAAAGATCAAGAGACAGCGATAGGGGCAGAAGAGACGGCTCAGTGCTTAAGAGGGAGTACTGTCTTCCAGGTTTGACCCTCAGCACTCCAGCTGTGTGGCTCACAACTGCCGGTCACCCCAGCTCCAGGCAGTCTGATGCCTCTGGCTTCCACAGGCCTGGCATTCACATATACACACCTCTGCACAGATACGCACACGCACACGCACATGCACACACATCGAAAATAATAAATCTATGTTTAAAAAGGAAACAGGTAGGTATAGGGGAGGAAGAAGCCTATAAGGAGGTAAGATTGAGAGATAACAAAATGAAAGACAGAACAAGAGTGAGAAACAGATTGGAAGAAAAGGAACCAATTGGAGAGCCAGGATCAAAGGGTGGACAGGATACAGACCAGTACAATAGGAGAGATAGGAGGGAAGGTGGGAAGACTGAGGCCCAGCTCTGCCAAGAAAGCTACTGAGTACAGTCCAGTAGCCCCTGCAGTGTATAGAGCCTTACTATGTGAGGGACAAGGGAGTATGAGGAACTCATGGCCTATCCTGTCGGTGACTTCCTTCATTTCCCGAATCTCACAGAGCAAGCACCCACCTCTAGCAACCCAGTCATCTTTTCCACTTTAGAACATCCTCCCTGTCTCCCAGGCTTGTCACAGCAGCCTGAGTTAGTTTGTGGGCCTGGGCATATGGGCCCTGGAATGGTAAAAAGCAGGAAGCTGGTTGGAAGGATTAAATGAAAAACAAAAACTAAACTAAATACATGTGAACCTTTGAGCATAAAAAGTTTGATTTTCTTATTTAAATTCTGGCTTCCTAGCTTCTTTGTTCAATGTTTTGGGGCAAGGCACTCCTCCTTTCTGGGTCTTGGCTTTGATGAGTTGTCAAATGTGAGGTAATTATGCCTATATCACATGGTAGGCCATTGATTGGATCCAGTGCCTACCTCATATCTGGAAATAAGAGTCTCCCTTCTGCCTGCCTGTCCGTAAAGGCTAAAGCACCCAAGGCTGAGCCTGCAGACCATAGATAAAGCCCCCAGAGTTTATCACCTCTGGGGTCTGGCCACTCCCTAAGATGAGCCCAGGGCGTGGGAGAGAAGAAGAAACCCTTCCTGGAATCACGTCTGAGCATCTGGCCCAGGCTGGCTCTGGCAATCTGTAGTGAGTCAAGATGGATGGCCTAGGTCCTTGCAAGTTCCTACAAATGTCTCCGACATCAATACTGACAACAACAATTGCAACAACGTTGAAGTATGTAGTGAGAAGGAAAGGCCTTGAGATTAGAGGCAGAGTACAGTCCTGCCCTGAAATGATGGTGGATCGAGGCCTGCTCCCCATGTAAAAAAACTGAAAAGGTCAAGTATACTTATCATCTCTATGGAGCTATTGGCCATAATGTACTGAGGGTCCTGGGGAAAATACAAAGTCCTTCTTGATGTGGATTGAATTCTTGAGTTATTTTAAAGCTTCAATTACAACTTCTCTTGTCCCATCCTGATCTTCCTGAACATCATTATGACTTATAACTTTGTAGTGCAGTTACTTTGGACTCTGTGTCCACTGCAGAACACTATTTAATATGATATGGGAATGACTGAAATTAAATAGAGGAAGCATTTTAAACCATTGAGAGTATTAGGAACATAGACTCTTAGCTGGGCATCTTGACACACACAGGAAGCTGAGACAGGAGGATCCTGAATCCCATGCCAGCCTGGGCTGCATAGTTCCAAGCCAGTCAGGAGTTAGTAGCAGATCTTTTCTCAATAGCAAAACATACGCTACGGAGCCAAGGAGTCACATCATGAATATATCAGAGTCACATCGTGCATATATAAGGCCAAGAATGGAAAGTTGGAGATGAGATTTTTGTCTCACTCTTATTACAGTTTACTGTGTGTAAACTTGGGCTCCTCCCTTCAACCTCCCCCACACCTTTTGAACCTTAGTTTCTCCACAGACATTGGATTAGATAGGAAATTTCTTAATTTCCCTTCTGGTTCTGATATTCAAATATTAACAGAGCTCTCACTGTTACAAATGCTCTACATACATTGACTTATTCAGGCCTCAGGACAGTGCTGTGAAACTGAGGCCCCAAAAGGGCCAATGACTCATCCAGGTCCCAGAACTGGTAAATGAAAGAAGCAGGCTTTCAACCTAGGCAGTCTGGCTCACGAGAACCCTAACTTAGCCATTGTGGATCTGTGATCCAAATATTACATATTTTCTTAGCTGAAGGCTGGACTCTAGACACCAAGCCACTCTGCTACACCAATACGGGCCTCTGTACTGTGCATTTATCTTTTATGACAAATGCTTTCCTCAAATGTTCTAAAGTAGAATTTGAGGTACTATTGAACATTTATTAATTCATTCCATCATTTAATGATTTCTACACCCCAGTGCATAGAAAAGATTGCCAAGTATTCTTAAAACAAAATCAAAGAGATAATGATGAATTTTCCGGCCAAGTGGCATCATTACTCAAAGGTTTTCCCTGCATCTCTCCAGTTCTACAATTTTATGTCAGCAGTCCATTTACAGCCCCATAGGCCGGAAAGAGCAGCTACATGTCTATCCCTGTGGAAAGCCAGAAGGCACTCCTGAGCCTTTCTTCCCGTCTCCCATTACTTGTGGCCTGCTTTTAAGATCATTTCATCTGAAGGAAAGTCCGCTACTTCTTCCAGGAGCTGGCAGCATCCGGCCTTGCCTCCCTTCCTAGTAACCCTCTTTCCTACCACTGAAGAGTCAGAAGAGAATAGAAACAGGATTTAGATCACAAAAGCAAAGCCAAGAGATTGGTGGAAATTGTGGGCAGGCCCCTTTGCTGAATGATAGACGACTTGCCTGGGATCTCACAGCGAAGTAAAACCGAGACAATCCAAGTCTCTTGCCTTTCTGCACAATGACAGCATTCCTCTTCCACCTTCTTCCCTTTATTTCTGCTGATTAGTCAACCTCTCAGTTTCTCCTGTCCTGCCTTACCATTCTTAACCACCCCCACCAAACCCTCCATTTTTCCTTCCCTAGGTCTGCCCCACCCCCACCCCCAAGGCTCTGAAACCTTGAGCTCTGCTCTAGGACAAGTAGACAGAACAGGGTCAAGTGCGGGGTGGGGTGGAGAATTTTGGAAGAAATGTTAAGATGCCTTCTAGAGAGACAGAGGAGAGGAAGAGAAAGAAAAGACAGAAACAGAAGGAGACTAATAGGGAGAGTTGAGGAAGGAGACAGAAAGGGAGTGGGTACAGAGAAAAGTCCATTGAGGAAAAGGTAGGAGAAAGCATGAATGTCAAGGAGTAAGTGAAGTGAGATGAATGTTACTGAAAACTAACAAAAGAGGGGAAAGGAAGGAAAGCCCAAACCAGGAGAGACAGTTTCAGTGAAAGTCCAGAGTCAGGTCTAGTCAACCAAAGTCACCACGCAGCAGTGTGGGTGGGAGCCCTGAAAGTCCTGCAAGCAGCTCTTACCTGTTGCCCTGCACTGAGGACGAAGCAAAGACGGTGAGTGCTGTGGGCTAGGACGCCCGGTTTACCCCTGCCTCTGGCTCAGTCCCGCCCACCCCGCCTTCTGCCTTGGCCCTAAGGTGTCTGGTCTCTGCTGAAGATAAAAACCCAAGTAGTCTCCTTTCACTTTCTCACTCGCAGTATCCTTTCCCCTTTCTGTTTTCTTCCTCTTCTCCCTCATTTGATTTTGAGATCAGATCATCCATATAGAGCCAGGGCACCTTCGGCAGAATCACACCTCTGAATCTTCCCTTCCCTCAGCCATAAAGTGCGGCAGTAAAGGCCAGAAAGGCTAGTAAGTGGAGAGGGTCCTGAAGTCAGACCTAAACTACATTTGCTCTTAGGAGATCTAGCTGCCAGCCTCCGTAGGAAGCCATGTCAATTCAAAAGATGTTGCATCACTTCAATAAATGTATGAACATTTGGCACAGTGCCTAGTCACTAATACCAGCTAGTGTTGATTTAGTGCCATTACTCTGTACCCCACACTGGTAATTGCTTTACATTGATTACGTAGCCACATAAGAACCTTAAGACAGAGGCACTGTTATCTCTATGTTACAGATAAAGAAACTAAGGCTTGGGAGGGGGGAGAAAACCTACTGATAATTACTCGACCAGCAAGTCCATAGCCCAGCTACAAACTCAGAATGTACAGTTAAAATTTTGGACTTCTCTGTTTTCTAGTACCTCTTCCTTATCCCTTTTAATTTTTTCTCTCATTTCTTATTCTCCATTCCTTTCTCAAGCCTAGAGCAATGGGACTATGTTATAACTAGGTAATTTCATCTCTGTAGCAAGTTGTTATCATTAATAGTATATACATAAATAAGATGATGTTCAACATATTATGTGCCATTTCCTTTTTCCACATGGACATATGCCAATAAACAATGGAGGTCTTTCCATATAAATCCACTGTTTGGTGGAGTTGTCATACTAAGGCACCCAAAGGTATGATAATTCATTTAAACATTTCCTCATTGATGGAAATGTAGAACAGTCCCAGGGATTCCTTAGGAATAACATTGTAATACATAACTTTGAACATTGATGAAACTCTTCCTACCTGGGCGTGTGAAACGGCGCTGCAGGTAAAAGTGCTTGCAACGCAAGCCTGCTCACCTGAGTTCAGTTCCTGGAAACCATGTCAAGGTGGAAGGAGAGAACCAACTCCACAAAGTTTCCTATGACCTTCACATGTTCTGTAGTTGCCCCTCTCTCCTACACACGTATAAAATAAATATAATTTTAAATAATCTCTGCTACAAAAGCATAAAGAGATTTCAATGTTGATATGTCAGTTTGCCCTATACATACGGTATATTTCCCCACCAAGTGGTGAGCGGGGAAGGAGAGGGATGTGCGCACACGCGCACACACACATGCACACGCACACGGGCCAGGGAGAGAATTTACCAGTTCTATTGTCAGATGCATAAATCATTGGTAAAACTGTACATACTAGAAGTACCTATTATCTCTGTTGCTTTCATTGTGTTTCTTTGATTATTAATGAGATTGGACATCTTTTCACATATTTTTTGATCATTTGCCTGTTCCTCATCTGAACCACTCAATTTACTTCTTACCCGTTTTTCGGATGAGTTGGCAGTATAAAGGTATGTGTTCTGGAGTCAAACTCACCCACATTATAGATTATTAGCTATAGCAGTCCTGTATGTAGTAAGTATATTGTCTTAATTAGGATTTCTGTTGCTGTGATAAAACACAAAGACAACTTGGGAAGGAAAGGATTTATTTCATCTTACACTTGCACATCACAGTCCATCACTGAGGGAAGCCAGGAAAGGAACCCAAGGCAGAAACTGATGCAGAGGTCATGGAGGAGCACTGATTACTGGCTTGTTCCTCGTGGCTTGCTCATCCTTCTTTCTTATGGCACCCAGAACCACCAGCTCAGGAGTGGCACTGCCCACATTGAGCTCCATCCTCCATCAGTCATCAATCAGAAAATATTTACCACAGGTTTTTCCACAGGCCAATCTGGTAGCATTTTCTCACTTGAGGTTCCCTCTAGCTTATGTCAAATTGACATAAAACTGTCAATTTGTACAGTACATCTATTAAACCTTTTTTCTGTGCTATTTGTTACCCAGTCTGGATTCATTCATTCATTCAATAAATGTTTATTGATTGCCAACCAGTGTAGCATTGTGGAGTTGGTGTGCTAAGTGCTGAAAATCCTGCTGCATAGAATTGGAAAATGTGGGTATGTTGTGGTATAGTTAACCATCTTTTAACAATTGAAGGTGGTTTCCAATTCTTCTAGAAAGTATCTAAAATAGAGATACAGTGGGCAGGTTAAGTGGGTAAAGGTGCTAGCCACCAAGCCTGACGTCCTGAGTTCAATCTCTGAGAACCCTATGGTAGAAAGAGAAAAACAACTGCAGATTTTCCTCCCTTTTCCTCACATACGCTGTGGCACACATACTCTTTCCCCACACAAAAATCAGTCAGTCAGTCAATGTACTAAGCAGAACTGTAGTAACTCCAACCTCCAGTGCTTTATCTAGCCAACCATTTGCTGCATTGGCTATTGAGTTCAGATTATCACCCTTGAGAAATCCTCCCTAACCCCACATAGGATATGGTCCCTCTTTTATAATATCTTCCCTTCCAGAATTTTATCACATTGTGTACTAGTTGAATTACTTTATGTCTTTCCCCCCATCAGACCCTAAGAAACTAGAGCGGGATCTAAAATCCTTAGCAAAAGGGTCTCATAGACGACTTTGTTGTATTCAGTTGCATTTTTTTCTAATCTTCTCACCCTATTCTGCCCATGCTCAGGAAAGGACTGGGAGAATAAAACCCACCTAGACTGGCATACCTCCAGTAGTGAAGAGAAAGAATGTTAAGTGACCTTGCGGGAGAACTGGAGCTTCCCAGGTTATTGGGAAGGATGTGTAAGTTGAAACTAAGGTGTTGTGTGGCAGGCTGAGAAAGAATACTTTCTGTTGTGATTTATATACCTAATGAAATATCTTACAAGCCCAATATGGTAGTGCATGCCTCTAATCCCAGAACTCAGGAGACAGAGGCAGGAAGACCTCTCTGAGTTCAAAGCCAGCCTGGTCTACATAGCAAGTTTCAGGATATCTAGTCCTACATAGTAATACCATGTCTCATATAAAGATATTGGGGGCCTAGAGCAATGGTTCTCTGGGTCAGGTCACTTAATGCTCTTGAAGAGGACCCAGATTAAATTCCCAGCACCCACATGGTAGATCAAGACCTCCTTTGTACTTTTCCTGCTTCAGGCAAGTGCTTGCTTGAGAATGGGTGGCTTCCTCCCTCCCCTCACTCCCCTCTCACTCCCTCTCCTCTCCTCCTTTTTGTCCTCCTTCTCTGGTGGTTATGTGATTCTCATCTCCCTCGGAGACCAGGCTGTTTGGGAAACAGACCACATCTAGTCCCAGATCTCAGTGTGCCAGGTGCTCAGGGAATGCTTCTCTAACTCCTTTCCAGAATTCCTGCTCTACTTGAATTAACTTGTTCTGTGTTTTGGTTGATGTCCTACCAGCCCGGGAATTCCTCCAGATTCAGAGTCAGGGTGCCATTCCCGTCTGCATTTCTGGTACCAGCATGACAAACAGTAGCTATTCCGATGCTGTGTAGTTGAATAGACTTTAGTGATCTGGCTCTTGCAGCTCTTTATACTGCAGTTAGTTGTGCAGCGGTGACTGTCACAGTACTCAAAGTGTCGTCTGCGTTTTATGTTATTTTTAGAATGAAATTTCCATAGTTTGTAAACCATAGAGTAAACTCATGATAGAGAAAAGGAGGCTTCAAGAGGTGGGGTGTAGAAGACAAGAGAACACGTGAGAGAGTAAAGTGGAAGGAGAATATTGAGAGTGAAAGGAGACAGTGGGGAAATAGAGGGTCAGAGAGATGGGCAGGAGTGGAGAACCAATCAAAACAAAGTCTTGTGTTAATGTATAAGCTAATTTAAAAAAACTTTAACTCTTGTTAAATGCACAATTCAATGATTATTTGTATATTTACATAATTGCACAATCACTGCCTCCAATGCACACCTGTTACTGTTGGTTTTTGGCAATGGTGTTATTTGTTTAAGGTATATGGACAGTTCAGAAATTAAATTCGTTCTTTAACAATTTCATACGTATATACCATGCATTCTGACTGCTCTCAGCCCCTGCACTCTTATCTCCCGCCCTCCCCCGTCCACCCTTGCTTCACAACTAATCTCCTTCCCACATTCATGTCTTTGTTTTGTGTCCCTCTGGATATGAACTTCTTCAAGAATCTTACACACAGTATCTGCTATTTCTTTTAAGAGCTGCAGCAGCTAATGATAGTCACTATAGTGTATGACAAATCAGAGTTGAGAAAGATACATGGAGCTTTGTTGAGCACTCTGGTGGGTCAGACTCACCATTATCTTTCTCTTTTGTTGGTTGGAATGCTTACCCAGCTTCTAGAGTGAATGTCATCAAGTAGTCGCTATCCTCATGATTCCTTATGATCTTGTTTCAGATGTGCTATAGTTTCTTGTGAAATTTGCCTGTGGTTTCTAGGTGAATTTAAATAATACACTTGTAAGATTTGATAGAACAAGCCAGTAAAGTTATTTAATACCCTGGCCATTTGGTGGTGGCAGTTAGATCACTCTTTAACAATTTTCCCCATGAGGCCCTTGATTGTTTATATCTTTACCTCTTCCCTTATCAGTTTTGGCAATTGATGTTCTTAAAGTGCTATAGAGTCATATTGGGAGTTCATTTTTGATATTTGGTTAGCTATATATGACATTTCAGAGTACAACACTCCCACTCAGAGTGTTGTAAATATTGTTTCATGAGGATATAAACTTGGTATTGCAGCTAAAGTGTTCTATGACAGGCTAAGAAAGAATAATTTCTTCTGTAAGTAATTTATATACCTAATAAAAATATCAACCAGGCTTGGTGGCCCACACCTTTAATCCCAGCACTCAGGAGGCAGAGGCAGGCAGATCTCTAAGTTTGAGGCCAGCCTGGTCTACAAAACAGCATCCAGGACAGCTAGGCTCTTACACAGAGAAACCTTGTCTAGAAGAAAATAACAAAACCGAAAACAATTTACCTAGCCCAATGTAGTGGCACATACCTTTAATCCCAGAACATGTGAGGCAGAAGCAGGAAGATGTCTCTGTGTCCAAGGCCAGCCTGGTCTACATAGCAAGTTTCAGGATGTCTAGCATTACATTGTGAGGTCATGTCTCATAAAAATATGGGGGGCTAGAGAGACGGTTCAGTGGTTAAGGGCACTTGTTGCTCTTATACAGGACCCAGATTCAGTCCCCACATGATAGCTCAAGACAGTCTGTATCTACACTTCCAGAGGATCCAATGCCTTCTTCTGACCTCCACAGGCATTGCACACATGTGATATGCAGACATACTTGCAGGCACAACACCCATACACATAAAATAAAAATAAATCTAAAACTCATTTTTAAAAACTGTTACTATCAAGCCAGAGAGGTAGCTCAGTGGGCAAAGGCATTAGCTGTGCAAGCTGAATGACTGGAGTTTGATTCCTGGAGCCGGCGTGAAAAGCAGATGCAGTGTTAGGCATCTGTAAGTCCAGCATTTCTTCGGTGAAGTGGGAGGTGGAAGCAGGGGAACCTGGAAGTGCAGAGGCCAGGTAGCCTAGAGTGTGTAGCATAAGGATTGGATCTTCTGTTCTGTTCCCTTGATTTATATATACACATACACACACACACACACACACACACACACACACACACACACACACACACACACACGTCTGCTTTGTGCCAGCACCGTGATATTTTTATCCCAATAGATCTGTAATATAGCTTGAGGGCTGGTATGGTAATCCCTCAAGTATAGCCATCTGATATTTGACAAAGATGCCAAAATACACACTGGAGGAAAGAGTGCATCTCAACAAATGGTATGGCAAAAGGTTTAATCCCAGCACTTGGGAGGCAGAAGCAAGCGGATCTCTGTGAGTTTGAGACCTGCCTGATCTACATAGTATAGTACCCTTCCTGTGGAAATCCTTCCCTCTCCTACTCACTAACTATACCCAACCTTTCTGGATATGCAGATTGAGCATGCCCATCAAAGCCTTAAAAGCTAATATTCAGATATAATACGAGAATAAATATAATTTTAAAATATCTTAACATTATGGGAAGTCAGAAGTATGTCTGTCCAATATAGATGTTAAGTATAGTTTTTAAATTTTCATAAATAAGGGTATGTTTTCTTTCTTTTTGAGGTTTATATTTTTATTATTTAGAATAGTTTTTAAATTTAGATGTTTTTAACATATTATTTCCCTCCCACAAGTCCTTCCAGATCCCCTCCCTGTCCCTACCCACCAAACTTTAAGTTCTTTCTCAAGAAACAAACAAAACAATACAACAACAAAACTAAGAAAACAAAACAACACCCAAAACCAAAAAAGATAACACCAAACTGTAACCAAATAAAAGCACACACACAAAACAACTGTGGAGTCCATTACATGTTGGTCTACTACTCCTGAACATAAGGCCTACCCTGGGTATACCTAGTGCCACTCCACTGGGGAAAAATGGTTTTCTTCCTCTCTCAGCAGGTATAAATGGTAGTTCAGTTGTTAACCTTTGCCCTAGTGGTTAGATTTTTCATTCATTTATTTTTAAAAATATAACAAAGTAAGTAAAGATAAAACAAAAGCTATCACATTGAAGTTGGACAAAAAGAACCAACAGAGGGAAAAGAGCCCATGAGAAGGCACAAGAGTCATGGACCTACTGGTTCACACACGCAGGAATCCCATAAAACCACTAAACTGGAAGCCATAATGTATATGAAGAGGACCTGGTGCAGCCTGGCGGAGGCCCCGTGCATGCTGCTTCAGTCTCTGTGTGTTCTTAGGAGCTTTGCTCATGCTGATTCAGAGGGCCTCGCTCTCCTGGTGTCCTCCATCCCCTCTGGCTCTTACACTCTTTCTGCCTCTTCTTCCAGGGGGGTTCCCTGAACTCTGAGGGGACATCCCATTTAGACCTGTGTGTTCCAAGGTCAGTCTGTCTGTCTGTCTGTCTGTCTGTCTGTCTGTCTGTCTGTCTCTCTCTCTCTCTCTCTCTCTCTCTCTCTCTCTCTCTCTCTGTCTGTCTGTCTTATTCTCTGTGTAACGTCTGGTCTCTGTATTTGTTCCTATCTGCTGCAGGAGGAAGCTTCTCTGATGATGGCTGAACTGACCTATGAATATAGCGGAATATCATTTTGAGTAATTTAATCACTACAAGTTTTTTTTCCTTTTCTTTTCTTAGACTAGTATTATTTGGTTTGAGCCTAGGTCCCTGAGCTGTGTAGTCTATACAATTCTTGGTAATCAAAGCAGCGTCAGATATGGGTTCCATCTCCTGGAGTGCTCCGTAAGTCAAATCAGTTCTTAGCTGGGTACTCCCACAAGCTTCGTGACACCGTTGCACTAGCATATCTTGCAGGCAGGACACATTTATAGATAAAGGGCTTGTGGCTGGCTTGGAGTTTACATTTCTCTTTTGAGATCATGAAGAGTACATTCCTGTACCACAGATGCTGGAACGTAGTGGTGAAGGCTCTGTGTAAGCACCAGCTTGACTTCTCCATGTTCAGTGAGTTGTGTGGGTGTTGTCTTCAGCAGTGGGGCCTTGCTGTCAGTTTCTGGAGAGCAACCTATAGTCTTGACAACAGCCTGGGTTGTTTGGAGGTTCTCCTGGGGCCCCTTTAGCCAATTACTCAATTAGATGTAACTCAGTCTCAGTACTCGAAGCTTTGTTCTGTGACAACAGATGTCTTGTCTCTCCCATTATTTGGTGATTCCATTTCATTATAAGTAAATATTTTAGGAAGTTTCTACCATATTAGATTTCAATACTACCCCTCAAATGCCCTTTAATTTTTAGCTGTCTCTCCCTGTATTCTCTCCCCTCACCTCTTCTTCCCTCCCAAGCCCCACTTGATCCTCCCATTCAAGCACCCCCTCATTGATCCATAACCATCTATTCTGTTCCCTTTCCTAATGAGATCTGTCTGTTCCTTCTAGTCCCTTACTCTATACCTACTGTCTGTGGTTCTATGGATTGTAGCTTGGTTATCATTGACTTAACAGTTAACATCCACATACAAGCTATTACATACCATATTTGCCCTTCTGAACCTGGTATACCACACTCAGGATAATTTATTCTATTTTTATCCATTTCTCTGCAAATTTAATTCTGTCATTTTTTAACAGCAAAGTAATATGGCATTGTATAAATGTAACAAATTTTCTTTATTTGTTCTTCTCTTGAGGGACAACGAGGGTGTTTCCAATCTGGCTATTATGAATAGAGCAGCAAAGAACATGGTTGAACAAGTATCTCTGTGGTAGGAAGAAGCATCCTCTGGGTATATGCCCAAGAGTGGTATAGCTGGATCTTCCTGAGCAACTGTCACACTGATTTCTATAGTGACTTTGCAAGTTTAGACTCCCACCAACAAAATTTGAGTGTTCCTCTTACTCCACAACCTCAGCAGCATGAGCTATTACGAATTTTGTTGATCTTAGCCATTCTGATAAGTTTAAAATGAAATCTCAAAAGTGGTTTGGATTTGTATTTCCCTGATGGCTAAGGATGAGCATTTCTTTGAGTGTTTATTAGCCATTTGAGGTTCTTCTATTTAGAATTCTCTGTTTAGGGGTTGGGGATTTAGCTCAATGGTAGAGCACTTGCCTTGCAAGCGCAAGGCCCTGGGTTTGGTCCTCAGCTCTGGAAAAAAAAAAAAGAATTCTCTGTTTAGATCTGTACCTATATTTTAAATAGGTTATTTGTTTTCATAATATCTAGTTTCTTGAGTTCTTTATATATTTTGGAATTTAACCCTCTGTCAGATGTATACTTGGTAAAAAATATTTTCCTGTAGGCTGCCACTTTGTCTGAATGACAGTGTCCATTGCCATAGTGAAGCTTCTCAGTTTCATGAGGTCCCATTTTTTTTAAAAGATTTATTTATTTTTTATGTATACAGTGTTCTGCCTGCATGTATGCCTGCAGGCCAGAAGAAGGTACCAGATCTCACTATAGATGGTTGTGAGTCACTAAGTGGTTGCTGGGAATTGAACTCGGGACCTCTGGAAGAGCAGCCAGTGCTCTTAACCTCTGAGCCATCTCTCCAGCCCAGAGGTCCCATTTATTAATTGTTGATCTTAGTGCCTGTGTTAATGATGTTCTGTTCAGAAAGTCTTTTTCTGTGCCAGTGTCTTCAAGGCCATTGCCTACTTTTTCTTCTATCTGGTTCACTGTATCTGGTTTTATGCTCTGGTCTCTGATACATTTGGAGTTGAGTTTTGTGCAGGATTATAAGTATGAAACTATTTGGATTCTTCTACATGCAGCCACTGAGTTTGACAAGCTCCATTTGTTGAAGATGCTGTCTTTTTTACTGACCTCTATATCAAAACTCAGGTGTCATAGGTGTGTGGATTTATGTCTGTGTCTTCTATTCGATTGATCAACATGTCTGTTTTTGTGCTGATATCATGTTGTTTTTATTACTATAGCTTTGTAGTACAACTTATATTAGGGGAGGTAATACCTCCTGCAGTTGTTTTATTATTCAGGATTGTTTTAATTATCTGGGTTTTTTTTTTCTGTTCGTTTGTTTCCATATGAAGATGAAAACTTCTTTTCAAGGTCTGTGAAGAATTGTGTTGGAATTTGGGTAGATATTGCACTGAATCTGTAGATTGCTTTTGGTAAGATGGCCATTTTTACTATGTTAATCCTACCGATCCATGAGCATGGGAGATATTTCCATCTTCTGATATATTCTCCAATTTCTTACTCCAAAGACTTGAAGATTATCATACAACTCTTTCACTTGCTTGGTTAGAGCAAGATATTTTATAATATTTGGGGATATTATGAAAGTTATTTATTTCCCCTAATTTCTTTCTCAATCCATTTGTCATTTGAATATAGGAGGGCTACTGATTTTTGTGGGTTAATTTTGTATCTAGCTACTTTGTTGAAAGTGTTTATTAGCTGTAGACGTTTCCTGTTGGAATTGTTCAGGTCACTTATGTATACTATCATGTCATCTGCAGACAAAGACTCTTTGACTTCTTTCTTCCCAATTTGTATCTCCTTGATCTCCTTCAGTCATCTTATTGCGCTATCTAAGGCTTCTTGTAGCACACTGAATGAGTATGGGAATGTGGAAAGCCTTGTCTTATTCCTGATTTTATTGCAATTGTGCTGAATTTGGTTCCATTTAAGTTGATATCTATGGGCTTGCTGTAAGCTGCTTCCTCAATTAGGGTTTTATTGCCATGAAGAGACACCATGACCACAGTAACTCTTATAAAGGAAAACATTTAATTGGGGCTGGCCTACAGTTCAGAGGTTTAGTCCATTATCATCATGGTGGGAAGCATGGCAGCATGCAGGCAGACATGGTACTGGAGAGGTAGCAGAGAGTTCTACATCTGGATCCACAGGCAGCAAGAAGAAACAGTGACACTGGGCCTGGCTTGGGCATTTGAAACCTCAAAACCCATCCCCAGTGTCACATGTCCTCCAGCAAGGCCATAGCTCCTCTTAGTGCCACTCTCTGTGGACATATGGGGCCATTTTCATTGAAACCATCATAGCTGCCTTCATTTTTGTCCTTTTTATTGAATATAGATTCTTTTCTCAAACAATATGTCCTGGTTACAGTTTCCCCTCCCTCTGTTCCCCCCAGTTTCTCCCCACCTCCCCTCCCTTCCAGATCCACTCCCTTTCTGTCTCTCATTAGAAAAGAACAGGCTGCTAAGAGATAAAAACCAAACATGACAAAAGAAAATATAACAAGATAAAACAAAAACCATCACCTTGAGGCTGGAAAAGGCAACCCAACACAAGGAAAAACGCAGGGCCCGAGAATCAGAGACATACTCCTTCACACACTCAGGAGTCCCATAGAAGTACTGAACTGAAAGCTTTAATTACATGGAGGACCTGGTGCAGGCCCTGTGCATGCTGCTTCAGTCTCTGTGAGTTCATATGAGCTTTTCTCAGTTGATTCAGAGGGCCATGTTCTCCTGGTGTCCTCCATCACCTCTGGCTCTTACATCACACTCTTTCTGTCTCCTCTTCTCTGGGGTTCCCTGAGCTATCAGGAGAGGGATTTAGGGGAGACATCTCATTTAGAGCTGTGTGTTCCAGGGTCTCTCTCTGTGTGTAATGTCTGGCTATGGGTCTCTGTATTTGTTCCCATCTGCTGCAGGAGGAAGCTTCTCTGATGATGGCTGGATGAGGCAGTGATCAATGAGTATAGTAGAATATCATTAAGAGTCATTTTATTGATACCCCCCCTTTTTTTTTTAGACCAGAAGTGTTTGGTTTTATCCTAACACTTTTATCCTAATACTGGGCTGTCTAGTCTCAGATTCTTGGTCACCCAAGCAGTATCAGGTCTGGGTTCTGTCTGGTGGAGTGGGCCTTAAGTAAAAGTAGACATTGGTTGGCTATTCTCACATGTTCTGTGCCACCATTGCCCTAGCATATTTGTGGGCAGGACAGATTGTAGGTCAAAGGGTTTGTGGCTGTGCTGGTGTTTACGTTTCTCTTTTGGTAGCCTGCAAAGTATCTTCCTACACTAAAGACACTAGAATGTAGTGGTGAAGGCTCCATGTAGTCACGAGCTTAAATTCTCCGTGTTCAGTGAGTTGTGTGGGTGTTGTCTTCAGCAGTGGGCCCCACTGTGAGATTACAGAGAGCAACCCATTGTCTTGGCAACAGCCTAGAATTTCCATGGGACCCCTTTGGATCACAACTCAATTGGACATAACCCAGTCCTGGTACTGGAAGCTTCCTTTGTGATAAGAGATGGCCAGTTGGGACTCTGTCTCCGCTATTATTAGGAGACCTGATCAGTGTCGCCTTCATATATTCTAGGAACTTTCCATTAGACTCGATTTTCTTAAAAATCCCTCAAATGCCCTGCAATTCTCTCCCCACATTCCCTCTGTCAACCCTATCTTCCCATCTCCTCCCCACCTGATCCCGCCATTTCTATCCCTCCTGTCCCTAGTCCTCCTATAAAATCTATTCTATTTCTCTCTCCCAGGAAGATCCATAAGATCCTAGTCCCTCCCCCTATACCTAACTTATCTTGGTCTCTGAATTTTAGGTGGGTTATCACTTATTTAATGGATAATATCCACATATGAGTGAATACATAACATATTAATCTTTCTGGGTTCAGGTTACCTCACTCAGGATGATTTTCTTTTCTAGTTCCATCCATTTACCTGCAAATTTCATGGTGTCATTTTTTTAAACAGCTGAGTAATACCTCATTGTGTAAATGTACCATAGTTTCCTTGTCCATTCTTTAGTTGAGGAGCATCTACGTTGTTTCCAGTTCCTGGCAATATTATGAATAGACCACCAATGAACATGCTTGAGTAAGTGTCTTTGTGGTAGGTTGAAGGTGTATACCCAAAAGTGTTATGGCTGGATCTTGAGGTAGATCGATTGCCAACTGTCTAAGGAACCACCATATTGATTTCCATGGTGGCTGTACAAGTTTGCAACTCCCACAAGCAATAGATGAGTGCTCCCTCACTCCCCATCATCACCAGCATGAGCTGTCTTATAAAACTTATATTTTTTAACTTAGCCATTCTGACAGGTGTAAGATAGAGTCTCAAAGTGCTTTTGATTTTAATTTCCTTGATGGCTAAGGATGATGAACAAGTGTTTCTCAGCCATTTGAGTGTCCTCTATTGAGAATTCTATTTAGATCTGTTCCCCACTCTTAATTGGATTATTTGGTTTTTTGCTATCTAGTTTTTTGAGTTTATATATTTTGGATATTAGTCTTCTATTGGATGTGTAATTGGTAAAAATATTTTCCCATTCTGTAGACTGGGGCTTTTTCCAAATAACAGTGTCCTTTGCCTTACAGAACCTTTTCAATTTCATGAGGTCCCATTTATTTATTCTTACTCTTTTTTTAATATTTTTATTTTATAATTAATTTAATTTACATATCAGCCATGGATTCCCCTGTCCTCCCTCCTCCCACCCCCCAGCCTCCCCCCCCAACCTTCCTCTCATTCCCACCTTCTCCAAGGCAAGGTCTCCCCTGGGGAGTCAGCCCAGCCTGGTAGATTCAGTTGAGGCAGGTCCAATTCCCTCCTCCCTACACGGAGGCTGAGCAAAGTGTCTCAGCATAGGCCTTATGTTCCAAAAAGCCAGCTCATGCACCAAGGGTAGGTCCCAGTCCCACTGCCTGGGGGCCTTCTAAACAGTTCAAGCTAATCAACTGTCTCACTTATCCAGAGGACCTGGTCCAGTTCCGTATTGGTTCACAGTTCATGTGTTTCCACTAGTTTGGCTAGTTGTCCCTGTGCTTTTTCCGATCATGGTCTCGATATCTCTTGCTCATATAATCCCTCCTCTCTCTCACCGAGTGACTGTGCTATCGGTGTCCTGTTTAGGAAGTCTCCTGTACCATTGAGTTCAAAGATATTTCCCTCTTTCTCTTCTATCAGGTTCAGTGTATCTGGTTTTATGTTGAGGTCTTTGATCCATTTGTACTTGACTTTGTGCAGCGTGTTAATATGGATCTATTTGCATTCTTATACTTGCAGACATCCAGTTTGACCAGCACCACTTGTTGAAGATGTTGTCTTTTTTGGATTGTTTATCAAAATCAGGTGTCCATAATGTGTGTGGATCTATGTCCAAGACTTCAGTTTGATTCCATTTATCAACATGTCTGTGTTTGTGCCAATATGATGATGTTTTTATTACTATACCTCTGTAGTACAATTGAAATTGGGAATGGTGAGACATCAGCAGTTCTTTTGTTCAGGATTGTTTTAATTATCATGGGTTTTTTTTTGTGTGTTTCCATGTGAAGCTGAAATTTTCTTTTCAAAATCTGTGATGTGTTGGAATTTGGGTGGGTATTGCATTGAATCTGTAGATTGTTTTTGGTAGCCTGTCCATTTTTACTATATCAATCCTACCGATCCATGAGGATGGAAAGTCTTTTCATCTTGTGATATTGTCTTCAGTTTCTTTCTTCAAAGGCTTTAAGTTTTTATTGTACAAGTCTTTCACTCGCTTGGATACCCCAAGATATTTTATATTATTTGAGGCCATTGTGAAAGGTAGTGTTTCTCTGATTTCTTCCTCAGTCCATTTGTCATTTGTATCTAGGAGGACTACTGATTTTTGTCAGTTAATTTTGTATCCAGCCACTCTGCTGAAAGTGTTTATCAGCTGTAGGAGTTTCCTGGTTGGATTCTAGAGTCAATTATGTCTACTATCATACCATCTGCAAATAAAGATACTTTAACTTCTTTCTTCCCAGTTTGTATCCCCTTGATGTTATTGCTTTAGCTAAGACTAAGTAGTATATTGAATAGATTTGGAGAGTGTGGACAACTTTGTCTTGTTCCTGATTTCAGTGGATTTGCATTGAGTTTCTCTCCATTTAATTTGATGTTGGCTCTGACTTTGCTGTAAGCTGCCTTTACTGTGTTTAAATATGTCAGTCATTTCTCTTATCTATTTTATCATGAAAGGCTGTTGGATTTTGTTAATGACCTTTTCTGCATCTAATGAGATGATCATGTAGATTTTGTCTTTCAGTTTATTTTTATGGTATATTACATTTTCAATTTATGTATGTTGAATGATCCCAGCATCTCTGGAATGAACCCTACTTGATGATGGATGATCTTTTTTTATATGTTCTTGCATATGGTTTGCAAATATTTTATTGAGTATTTTTGCATGTATGGTCATGAGGTAAATTGTTCTGTAATTCTCTTTCTTTGGTGGGCCTTTATATGTTTTGGTACCAGAGTCCCTGTGGCCTAGTAAAATGAATTCCCTCTGTTTCTGTTTTTGTGGAATAATTTGAAAGCTTGGTATGGAGATTTTAATGACTGCTATTTCACAGGGAGCTATAGGTCTATTTAAATTATTTATTTGATCTTGATTTAACTTTAGTAAGTGGTATGTACCAGGAAATTTATCCGAGAGCATTGCTAGGCGGCTCAGAGCAAGCAGGGCACTCCTTACCAGTGGATTGTGGAGGGTGCACGGCCAGTCTGTCCGACATGGCATCTTCTGATACTCAGGTGAAAGAACTGGAGAAGCGTGCTTCAGGCCAGGCTTTTGAGCTGATTCTCAGCCCTCAGTCAAAGAATCTGTCCCCGATTTCCTCCTTCCCCTCCCAAAGAAGAAGGATCTTTCCCTGGAGGAAATTCAGAAGACATTAGAAGCTGCAGAGGAAAGACACAAGTCTCATGAAGCAGAAGTCCTAAAGCAGCTGGCTGAGAAGCGGGAGCATGAGAAAGAAGTGCTTCAGAAAGCCATCGAGGAGAACAACAACTTCAGCAAAATGGCAGAGGAGAAGCTGACCCACAAAATGGAAGCTAACAAAGAGAACCGGGAGGTGCAGATGGCTGCCAAGCTGGAGCGTTTGGGAGAGAAGGACAGGAACATTGAAGAGGTGTGGAAGAACAAAGAATCCAAAGGCCCTACATATGAGACCAAGGCCGACTAATTTGTCCCGAGAACTGACTTTCTCCCCACCCCTTCCTAAATATTCAAAAACTGTACTGGCCAGTGTTGTTTTAATTTTTCCCTCCTGACAAATATTCTAGAAGCTGATGTAGGACCGTATAGGTAGATCCAGACTGTGAGCTGTTTTAGGGACTCCAGGGGAGAAACTGGAAGTGTTTTACTCGTTTTTAAAGTGTTGGTCTTTCTAACGTAGCTATTTTTCTCATTGCATCTTTTCCACTTAGCACCCTGGTGTGCTGGGTTAATGGCTAGCACTGTATTGACTCTGTGGAAGGCATTTGTGAAGGGTGTAGTGGCTTCTTCCAACCTGTTAGATGCTGAATATCTGTTCACTTTGCGATCCCAATTCTGTCCCAATCTTATCAGATGCTACTGTACTTGAATGATTAATAAACTGCACAGTGCTGTTGGTAAAAAAATAAATAAATAAAATAAAATTATCCATTTCTTTTAGATTTTCCAATTTGGTGGAATACAGGTTTTTAAATATGTCCTTATGATTCTGTGGTTTTCCTGGGTATCTGTTGTTATGGCCCCTTTTTCATTTCTAATTTTGTTAAGGTGGATATTCTTTCTCCACTTTTTAGTTAATGTGGATAAAGATTTGTCAATGTTTCTGATTTTCTCAAAGAATAAACTCTTTGTTTCATTCTTTGTATGGTTTTTTTGCTGTTTGTTTTTATTTTACTGATTTCAGCCCTCAGTATGATCATGTCTTGCCATCTACTCCTCTTGTATATGATTTCTTATTTTGTTCCAGAGCTTTTAGGTGTGCTGTTAAGTCACTAGTATGAGATCTCTCCGTTTTTTATGTGGGCAGTTAGTGCTATGAACTTGCCCTCTTAGCACTGCCTTCATTGTGTCCTTTAAGTTTGGTATGTTGTGTATTAATTTTCATTCAATTCTAGAAAGTCCTTCATTCCTTTTGTGATGTCTGTCTTAACCCAGTTATCAGTAAGAAGTAAATTATTTAGTTTTCATGAGTTTGTAATATTTCTGTTGTTGATATCCAGCTTTCATCCATGGTGGTCTAACAGGATGCAGGGAGTTATTTCTATTTTCTTGTATCTCTTGAGACTTGCTTTGTGTCTGAGTATGTGGTCAATTTGGAAATAGTTCCACGGGGTGCTAAGAAAAAGGTGTATTCTTTTTGTGTTTGGATGAAATGTTCTGTACATATCTGTTAGGTCCATTTGGTTTATAATGGTTGTTATTTCCAGCATTTCTCTGTTTAGTTTTTGTCTGGATAGCCTGTCTATTAGTGAGAGTTGAGTATTGAAGTCTCCCACTCTGACTGAGTGAGGGTCAATGTGTGCTCTAGGCTGTAGTAGTGTTTCTTTTACAAACATGGGTGCCCTTGTGTTTGGGACATAGATAATAAGAATTGCAGTGCCCTTTTGGTGGATTTTTCCTTTGATGAGTATGTAGTGTCCTTCCCTAACTCTTCTGATTAGTTTTGGTTTGAAGCTTATTTTGTTAAATATTAAAATGGCTACACCAGCTTGCTTCTTAGGTCCATTTGCTTTGATAACTTTTCCCAGCCCTTTTCCCTGAGGTAATGTGTATCCATGAAGTTTAGGTGTGTTTCTTGGATGCAGTAGAAGGATATATCCTGGTTTTGCATCCATTCTGGTAGTCTGTGTCATTTTATTGGGGAATTGAGACCACTGATGCTGAGAGATCAACGACCAGTGGTTTTTGATTCCTGTTATTTTGTTGTTGTTGTTGTTTGTGTGTGTGTGTGTGTGTGTGTGTGTGTGTGTGTGTGTGTGTGTGTGTGTGTATCTGTGTGTGTTTCTCTTCTTTTGACTTTGCTGGTTTGGAATTATTTATTTCCTATATTTTCTTGGATGTAGTTAACCTTTTTAGGTTAGAGTTTTCCTTCTAGCACCTTCTGTAGGGCTTGATTTGTGGATAAGTATTGATTAAATTTGATTTTTATCATGGAATGTTTTATTTTCTACATCTATGGTGATTGAAGATTTCCTGGGTATAGTAGTCTGGGCTAGCATCTGTGGTCTGCAGCACACCTGTCCAGGCCTTTCTAGCTTTTAGAGTCTCCATTGAGAAGTCAGACATAATCCTTATTGGTCTGCATTTATATGTGGCTTGGTCTTTTTTCCTTGCAGCTTTTAATATTATTTCTTTGTTCTGTATGTTTAGTGTTTTGATTATTATGTGCTGAGGGAGCTTCCTTTTCTGATCCAGTCTATTTTGTTTTCTGTATGCTTCTTGTACTTTGATGTGCATCTCCTTCTTTAGGTTAAGGAAATTTTCTTCTATGATTTTGTTGAAAACATTTTCTGTGACTTTGACCTGGATTTCTTCCCCTTCCTCTATTCCTATTACTCTTAGATATTATCTTTTTAGTGTGTTTCAGATTTCCTTGATGTTTTGTGCTAGGAGTTTTTTGGATTTAACGTTTTCTTTTACCAATGTATTCATTTCTTCTAATGTGTCTTCAATATCTATGATTCTCTCTTCCATCTCTTGTATTCTGTTGATGAAGTGCAGTGATATGTAAGTAAAGCCTTTATGTCTGGCTTTAAATGAAATGTATAGTAAAGCCGTTATGTCTGGCTTTAAGTGAAATATATAAAGCCTTTGTGTCTGGATTTGAGAGAAATATTTCAGCAAAGCCTTTGTTATGTTTGGGTTAATCAGTAGAGGCTGAGAAATTGTTTTGAGACTGTTTAGATCTTGAAGAAATGTCTCTGGAAAATCTGCACTTGGTGCTACTGCTACATGAGAGCTTGCAGATGCACTGACCTTGGTCCTAAGATACTCCTGGCAAACTTGGAGTTCTTACATTTGATTATGGCTTGCCATGATCAAAAGGGACTGAGATTTGTTTGGGTTGTCCGCTCTCATGGGCAGCAGGAGCAAGATGGCTTTGGTGGTTGGAACCTTTCCCAGCCCCAGTTAACCTTGTACATGTTTGCATAAAGGAACTGGAGTGAGCTAGCTGGGTGTCAGTCTTTTCCAAGAAGGCTTTGTCCCTCTGCTCCTTCGGAAGATGAAGACTTGGCATCTTGGTGAGCTCCTAAAGTTTTCATTTCCAGTTTTATCTCAGTTTGGATTTTCTTTATTGATTCTATTTCCACTTTCAAGTCTTACACGGTTTTCTTCCTTTCCTCCCACTGTTTTTCCCTGGGTTTCTTTAAGTAATTTATTATTGTTCTCTTTAAGGACCTCTATAATATTCATAAAGACTGTTTTAAGGTCTTCCTTTTGTGCTTCAGCTATGTGGAATATTTAGGGCCTGCTGCAATAGGGTTGCTGGGCTCTGTTGGAAACATGTTGTCCTAGATGTTATTGATTGTATTTTTATGCTGGCGTCTAGGCATCTGGGATTTTGAAGATTGTAATTCTAGGTGCTGAATTGTCTTTGTTGAATTTTCTTGTTTTTGTTGGGTGGGTGTTTCATTCCTTGGTTTCTGTTTCCTCTCTGGGTATTGCCTGTAAGAAAATATTCTGGGGTCCTGATAGATATCGACACTGGGGATTCCAGGTAAAGTGAGTTTCTGGATATTGTACCCAGAGACTTAGCGATGGGGATGGACTTGGGTTGGTGGAGGAACTTCACAAGAAGCAAGGTGTTCCACTAGGATCATATTAGTTCGTCCCCTGGGAATGAGAGCACAGTGTGAGGAGAGGCTACAGCAGCAGTCTGCTAGGGAGCTGAGGATGAGACTGGGGGATTGGCCTTGGAGGAGTGGAGGGAGAAGTGAAGATCAGCACTTAGTGGACTTGCTTCCCTGGTTGGAGTGGTCTGTATGTTCCCAGGGAGTGCCTGGTGGAGTTTGGGGCTGAGACAAAGCAATGTTTGGTGGAAGGAAGTTTGAAGAAGATCTGTGTGATCCAATGGAGATGGGGACAGGGGAAAGGAACCTGCAGCAGTGTTCTTCTACAGAGCTGGGGATGAGACTGGGGGATTAGACTTGGGGGAGCAGCGGGAGAGGTGAAGATCTGCAGTCAGCCTACCTGTTTTCCTGCCCAGTGTGGCCTGTGACTTCCCAGGGAGTGCCTGCTGGAGGTGGGGGTGTTGACAAAGCAAAAGAATGGAAGATCTAAGGGGTCCACTGGAGATGGGGACAGAGTGAGAAGGAATGCTGTAGCAGGTGGTCTGCTGCAGAGCTAGGGATGAGACTAGGGCATTAGATTTGGAGGAGCTGAGGGAGAGCTGGAGATCCGACCTTAGCCTACCTGTTTTCCTGGCCAGTGTTGTCTGTGGCTTACAGGGAGTACCTGCTGGATTTGGAGGCTGGGGCAAAGCAGTGAGTTGGGGGAGGGAGGTTTGAAGATCTGTGGAATCCACTAGAGATGAGGTAGGGGCAGGCTGCCACAGGTTGGTTTGTTTGTTCATTTTCTACAGAGGTGAGGATGAGAATGGGGGGTTGAACTTGCAGAAATGGAGGGAGAGGTAAAGATCTGCACTTAGCCTACCTGCTTTCCTAGTAAGAGAATGTTTTCTTTCTCCATTCCATATTGAACAAGCAGGGGAAAACATATGGATACAAGAAAATGTTAAAAAGCACTTACTGTACTTCAGGAAACACAGCAGAGGACAGATGATATTTCAAAGGGTGTTTAAAGCATGAATGTACCAGATAGTGAAGGGGGAAGTGGGCAGTCCAGGTAGAGTATGTTACATCAGTACAATCAAAGAGGTATGATCCAGGAGCCATGAGTTCCCTAGATGTTGAAAAGGAAAGAAAGGTTTGTGATTACCTGCTAATTCACTTTCTGGTGGGTGATCTGGGTCCTTAGTTCTTCTGCATGTTACTATCAGATGAACATTTGCTAAGAACTTGGTATCTGCAATCCAGCTTGCCCACATGAGGCATACAAGGCTGAATCATTGCAAAACTTACATTGTCCTTGCTATAATTTAGGCTTCATCATCTGTACCCTCCCTACTAGCTGTGGGTACCTTTCTATCTCAGAAATCTGAACATAAAAGTCTACTGTAGATGCCTTCTCTAGTGGTCAGAAAACACCCTTTGTGAACTTTTTGGAGTTTCTTATATCTTAACCTGTTGTCCTGAATCCACCTATACTTCTTTTTCTACTATTTTTTATACTTCTATTTCTATTGTTTTTTATAGTTTCTTCCTACTTAGAACTGCTTTTTCCAATCTTTTTTAAAAGTCATTGTCATTTTGGTCAATTAAATGCCACTGTAATACTCAATTCAGATATCATTTTGTTTTGGGGTGGGTTTTTTTTGCCCCTATTTATATTAGTTCTTTCAGGATTTCACAAATATATTTTGATAATATTCACTACCCTCTCCCAACATCTCCCAGATCACCCTCTCCTACCCACCCAACTTTGTGTATTCTCTTTAAAAATATCAAGTCTAATCTTTGCTACTCATGTATTCTCAGATATGTGGCCTTACAGTGAAACCTGCTTAACCTACCCAAGGCCACACCCTTACCATGCTTTGTTCAAGCCCATGGGAGGCCTGCCTGTTTCTGAATGGAGACAGGAGGAGTAGATGGGGAGGGGGTAGATGGGAGGTAGTGGGGAAGAGGAGGTAAGGGAATGAAACAGAGGGGGAGGAGAGAGGAGAAACTGGTCTGTATGTAAAATAAATGAAAAAGTGTTAATTAAATAAAATAAAGAAAACTGACTCTCCCTCTGATTATCCATTGCCAGTAGCTCCTCAGCTAGGGCTGGGTCTTCGTGCCCAAGCTCCCCTCTCCATGCTGGGATTTTATGTCTTGAGCTTGTGCAGGGTTTGTGCATACTCTCACAGCTGCTATGAGTTCATCTGTGAACTCAGTTACATATGTGAGTTCAATTACCCTGCCATGTCTCAGAAACACTCCTCCCTTGCAGTCATGCATCACCTCTGGGCCTTACAGTCTTTGTCCCACCAAAGCCATACCTGCTGTCTTAAAAGACTTTGAGCTCTTCAAGAGCTGGACTCTTGTGTTATTTGTCCTTTTTTGTATCCTTAGCCATCTAAAATATACTAAGCTTTCAACACATGTCTGTTAAAATAATGCATATAAAAAAGAAAATGAACTATTTATGACAATGGTTATCTATCTGATACTTAGCAGGGTTCACAGGATTTTCTAAATGGGATACTGCTTTAAGCATCCCAGACTTAGAATTCTGTCTTCAGTCCCTAATACATGTTCCTACCCCTTTTCTCTAAGTTCTTAAAAGTCTCTAGTCTATCTCTGTGTTTGTTTTTCTATATCTATATATTCCATATAGATAGTACTGACATTTTTACAAATTTTTTTATTTTTTGAAATTATAATTACATCATTTCTCCCTTCCCTTCCTCCAGTCCCTCCCCATGAACCCCTTGATCTTTCTTTACATCTTGGCCTCTTTTTAGTTGTTCATACACACACACACACACACACACACACACACACACACACACACACTTATATATTCCCAAATATATAAATACAACCTAATCAGCCTGTATAATTTTACTTGGATGTATGTTTTCAGGGATGACCATTTGTTGTTGGATAACCAGTTGGCATGCTCTTCCTTGGAGAAGACTCTTTCTCCTGTTCTCAGCATTCCTTAGTTGTCTGTAGTTCTTTGTGTAGGGCTGGGGACTCATGGTCTTTTTCCCATTCCATTTGGCATGTCTGTTGTCCTGATTCAGCTCATGTTTAGGCAGTCATGTCTCCTATCTCAATAAATGGTATTGTCATCCAAGCCTGGATAAGAAGCTTCCTAACTCTATTTTGCCAACATTCACATCTATTCTTGTCCAAAATGCCACAGAAATGTCTATGATGTTCTCTGTGCCCTTGAAATTAAGGGCTTAGTCGAGAAGAAAAGCAGATGCATGAAAATTATATATGTATGTATGATAATTGCTAAGAAGTAAAGCATAGGATACAGTCAGCACAAGGAAAAAGGAGCATCTAGCAAAGGCTACATCCAGCAAAATTGGGAATGATTTATGGTGTGCTAGATTCTGTACTAGCTCTACTCAGCAAGTGGTAGAAACTTACCACTCACTATGAGGAAATACACACCCTTTTCTAAAGCCTGATCTAGTCATAGCTTATTTATTGTTCTTACATTATACCCAGTATTATTATTTTCAAAGTACATTCTAATGATAACAAAAAGTAGAAATTACAGGTGAAGAAACCAGTGAAGAGTCCCCGCCCCCCCCCCACCCAAAAAATACATGAGGCTTGAATTAGTAGGAACCAATACTCGTACTATCTCTTCAATGACTTACTTCATGGATGTTCTGGTCATTCATAAGCTTGCCCTTCTGATTAAGGCTCACCACAGTTCACAGTTTTTTCTGTTACAGATTGCTGATGCTTAATCAAGGCCTGAGACCTTTCAGTGCACAGATCCTGCTCAGGAAGGCTTCTTCATACCTACGAAGTTTCTGAGGTTTAGGTAAGAGCCCCACCTCCCAGATACTGTGTTCCTAAGATAGGACTCCACTGTTGGTTCCTTTATGTTTGGCAAAATTAAATGTTCTTGCTTACTTAAAGAATTTTTCACGGTTATGAATTTTTGGTAGAGAATGAGAACTGAGTCCCAGCAGTTTTTACCATTTGCTGGGTAAAGCTAGTGCAGAATTCAGTACTCCATAAGTCATTCCTAATTGTGCTGAACTCAGCCTTTGTTAGATGTTCTTTTTTCTTGTACAGGACTTAGGTGCACGAGTTGTGCTGTAGATGTATATCAGATTGGTTTCATAAAGGAAAAACCTGGCTTGGGGCTAGAGTTCAGTTGGTAGAGGTCTCACCTAGCATAGAAAGCCCTGGGCTAAGTCCTCGGTATTGAGTAAATGAGATAGGGTGGTACATGTCTGTGATCCCAGCACTTGGGAGGCAGAGGCCGAAAGATCAGAAGTTCAAGGTCATTCTCAGTTATATACCAAGTCCAGCCTGGACTACGGGAGATTCTGTCTCAAATGATCATAAAATATATTAGAACAAACTGCAGGATTATAATAGAGAATAAAGGCATACAAATTCAGAAGAGACACCACATCCATCCTTACTTTATAATTATATTATAATTTAGATCTTCAGCTATATGTGTGGATATTGAACTTCTTAATTTTATTTTGAGCCGAGTATCTCTAGAAAGTTGTACCAGGAAAGGATGCAACTGACAATCATCTTAATATATCAGACTCTGATATGAATCCAGTGCCTCTGGGCTCCAGGCTGCCTCTCGGACCCTCTTTGGCAGCAATACCTGCCCTTCCCAAGGACGGACAGACGGCAAGGACACCCAGAAGAAGGAAGCAGCTGGCAATTGATCAACAGCAGGTGAGAGAGACTTATTTTTTTAGCTTTTAGAAGTCAAACAGTCCCAGACAACACACACACACACACACACACACACACACACACACACACTGGTAAGGAAAGCTGTGGGGTCGGGGGAGCAGGGGAGGGAAACCCAGGGAACCCTGCATACCCTGTTTGAGCTAGCTCTGTATTGACATATGAGTCCCTAACTGTAATCATCAGCACCGTAATATGCTAGGCCTATTCTGGGATACACACCCCAGCTGCTGGAAAGGCTAACATACCTGCTACTCACTGGGCATGCTGTTCCTTTTCGATCTTTATGGATGAGGAGTTCTTGAATTCATCCGCCCGTGCCCTATCATCCAAGACACTGGAGCCCCCAGTAGGGCTGACTCTGGCATCATTGATTACTGTTTGCTGCCGCTGTATTTTTTTTTCTCCTCCAAGAAAGCTCAGGTCAATTAAGGGCTTTTATATCCTTTGTAGAAAGCAGTGGGGTTGGGAACAAGACATATCAGCTTGATTTATAAAATAGTTTTAAGAAATATAAACTACAATAATATGCAGCTTGTGATTTTCTTTTAGTATTTCTGGTTAGGACACAAACTGGATTGTGATTTAGGAGTTTTACAGGATTTTATTATTGTTGTTTGATTTTTTGTTTATTTAATTTTCTTGATGGATTTTGGTTGCTGTTGTTCTGAGACAGAGTCTCCTGAGGCCCAAGCTGACCTATGTCACTATGACCAACTCACTATGTAGTCAAGGATAGTCTTGAACTCGTGATCCTCCTGTCTCTGCTTCTGCTGGGATTACAGGTGTGCACCACCACACCTTGCAGTGCATTTTTTCAAATTTCCGTTAACTTAGTGGAGTCCAAACATAACTATCTCACATAATCCTACACTGACAGGTTGGATTTTACTGCAGAGCAAAATGTGATCCTCCATGTACTAGTTACTTTTTTGCGGCTATGATAAAATACTGTGACCAAAAGCAATTCAGGGGACAAATAGTTTATTTGGCCTTACAGTTCCAAAGGGCTAGAGCTCTTTCTTGATGATGGGGAAAACGTGGCATGTCACGAGGCATTCCAGCAGGAAGCTGGATGACCACATTTGAAAAATCACAAGTAAAATCCAAATTAATCTTCTGTTTTTCTAAAACTGCCTTTTGACATTCTCATGTCTGGAAGTCATCTTCAACATGTGAAAATTCATTTGCCTCCACCATCCATAATAATATTCAGTTTGTCACCAAGTCATGTCTCCTGTAGCCCAACCTTCCCCTCCATCAAATCTGCTATATCCTCCCTCAGGGCTCCTTTGTCTTTGACCTGAAGTGTTTCTTGGTGGAGAATGACCTGAGCCTCCTGCTTCCACTTCCTAGGTGCTGAGATCACAGGCTTGCCCAACATGTCCGATTTCAGATGATGCTGGGAATTAAACCTAGGGCTTCATGTATGCTAGGAAAACACTCTATTGACTGAGCTATATATCCTCAGTCCAAACTTGGGAGTGCGTTTCGTTAGAACTCAGACCTGACTCCACCCAACCCCTGTAGTCTCTCTCCCTTCCCAGCTGCTTTGAAAAGCTGACCTTCCACATCTAGTTCCTGAAGCCTTTCCCCCTTCATAGCTGTCACAAAGACCCAAGTCCCCAACCCCACCTACTGCCAGAATGAGAAGCAGCCTGATTTTGGTAATACAGAGCAAGTCACATATTAGGTAAGCCTGCTTTCTCCTGATGTGGGACCTGAAGATGACAGGGGTGTGTGTGTGTGTGTGTGTGTGTGTGTGTGTGTGTGTGTGTGTGTGTGTTTTTTAACAGTATTCCAAAGATAAGAGAAATCAATTTTACAAATGCCTTTCAGGAGAATGATTGTTAGTGAAGAAAAGATATCTTGCCAGCCATGGTGGCTCACCTTTTAATCTCAGCACTCAGGAGACAGAGGCAGGCGGATCTCTATGAGTAGGAGGCCAGCCTGGTCTAACCTAGCAAGTCCCAGGCCAGCCAGGGTGACATAGTGAGACCCTGTCTAAAAACAAAGACTGAGAAAGAGAGATGTGCTATATGACCTGTACCTATACCGACGGGGCAGGGATAGTGAGGCAATATGTGTTTATTTCTAATTAGTCTGGCTGGGGATGTTCTATTAAAACGTGGCCTTTCTTGTTCTAATAAAAATTACCTTTGTTTTTTATATAAATTATTCCATAAAACATAAAGGCGTTCTTAACATTGTCACCATTTCTTGTTAACTACAAAAGCCTCTTTCATTTAATAATGTAAAAATGTTTGAATAAATATTATCAGTATATTTAGTGAACATAAGACATGATTTATATCAATCATAAAATCTGTATGGGAATAGACCTGTGCAGTCCCACACCTAGTATGATATATGTACTGATTAAATCATATCCATAAGGATGAGAGGGGGTATAACAAGCTTGCATGAAAATCTGGAAGAACCAGAATGACTGTTGAGCATCTAGCATGGGAACAGTGTACCCTGGGTAGGATATGACATTCTGGGTTGTCTGGTGCCACTCCTCACTTTGTCTGCGTTAATTGTGATAGCTGAGAGTGGTACAAAACAAGTTTTGCTCATAGATACATGACTACAACTATAGCAGGCACTTAGAAGAAACTGCTTTTGCTAAAAAAGCAATGACACACCTCACTTGTGCCCACAAGGTAATAAAAGCCAGATGGGAAGCCAGCCCCTCTGCTTTCATTTGGGGTCCATCTCCTATACTTTGTATTAGATTCCTGCTGCTTGCTGCAGACATGATAAGCACTCAAAGATGGTCTTCTGTCTAACCCATCTCATCAAAAATAAGTCCTGGTCATAAACCTGTAGCACCTTAGATGCCAAGAACAAGGAGGACCTGGCAGGAAGGACCACACTCCCACACGAGGGCAATTATCTATGACAGGAGGCTGCACCCTGGAGCAGGACTTGATTATCTCAGAAGAATCGGATCCATCCCCTCCAGCTATGGCTAGAATAATGTCTTAGATCATCCGGCTGAACCAGAGCTAATATAATGATTAACCAGGCCACACTTTGACCAGGGCTGCTTAATTATACAGACCTCTTGTTCCTTGCCTCAGACCTTCCTCTATTTAAACCTAAAGCTCTTGTCAGTACCCTGAAGCAGACTTGAGAGTCATTGAACCCCTTTATTTGTTTGTCCCCACTGCAGCCACATTGAATAAATCTCCACTCTGCTTTTCACCATTTCTCATCCCTTTAATTGGCATATTGAGATGATTGCCTGAGCCCCCCTTGTCAGAAATGCAGGAAACCGGGGCTTTTACATTAAAACACTGGTTACGAAATCTGCCTGGTAGCATTTCAATTGATCCTTCAACCGTACCTCTGGGGAACAGGGCCATCAACAGTTTATGACCACTTGTCAATTCACCTCAATAATCTTTACTCTGCCGAAGTCAATGCTTCATTAACTCTACTTGAACTGGCTGTACTATGGTTTGATTAGTGAGTTTTATCAAATATTTTATGAACTCATTTTAGATTTGCATGAGATGCATGGATTTACCCTTTGTTTTAAAGCTATCTTTGGGGGCTGGGAATACAGTTCAGGCAGTAGAGTGCTTGCAGGATGCAGAAAGCTGTAGGTTCAATCCCAAACACCATGCAATGAATGTGATGTAGAACCCTTGTAATCCTAGCATGTTAGAGGTGGAGGCAGGAGGATTGGGGGTTCAAGGTCATCCTCAGCTCCAAAGTGAGTTCAGAACCAGCCTTAGGGCAGGGAAACAGGGAAGAGAAGAAAAGATACTTTAAATTTTACTCAGGAAGCTGTGAATATTCAAGAGATCCACAGACTGATGATACCAGAAGTGGAATTCACCTAGATCTTTCTGGTGACTCACCAAATCACCAAATCCCACAGCCCTTCTAAAAAGGAAGAGTGGGCTATGCAGTTAAAGCAAGTATTCAAATGTTCTTGAAGATGTCACTGTAGACAAATAAACTGCTGCTGTGTTCATAGAGCAGTCTCTTGGGAGTGGGATAAGGCTTCACATGTGGGCTGACTGTCTGAGAGAGAGAGAGAGAGAGAGAGAGAGAGAGAGAGAGAGAGAGAGAGAGAGTGAGAGAGAGAGAGAGAGAGAGAGAGAGAGAGAGAGAGAGAGAGAGAGAGAGAGAGAGAGAGGAGAGAGAGGGGAGAGAGAGGGAGAGAGAGGAGGGGGGGAGAGAGAGGGAGAGAGAGGAGAGAGAGAGAGAGAGAGAGGAATGAATCCACACTACAAACCTGTGGATGAGATCTTGCAGCATATGTTAGTAGCGAGCCTCCTGCTTTCTGTGAAATTCTGTCTCAATTCTAACTTTAAGGTGGAAAAAAAATCTTAATGCTCTGAAAATGTTCCAAGTTTATTTAGTGAAAGGCCAAGGATGAAAAGGAGAAAGAATAAAGATGCTATTTAAAACCAGTGCAGAGGCATGTTGCAAAGAATTCTCTAAGCCAAGAGGCATGTGAAGGCCACAGGAATTGCCAACGAACACTAAAATATTAGGCAGTTCTAAAGGCTCGTTTTAGTTATTCATTTATTCAAGTTTTCTCAAAGCCATCCATAAATTCCAAGTCCTTCTGCCTCCACCTCTCCAGTACAGGGATTGTAGGCGTATGCTACCATGCCTGGTATGCTGTGCCAGTAAAGGAACTCGGGGCCCCATACATGACAGGCAAGCACTCTTCCAACTGAGGTCCAGTTCCAGCCCTAGAGGCTAATTTTTAAAGAGCATGTATTTATCATGGGATCATAGCACCCAAAATCCCACCAAGGGGTAACCTAGTTGTATGCTGACTGTGGTGTGAACACCTTCATTATTGTATTGGTGTCTTTTATGACTGGTTTTATGTATGTGACTAATTCATGGTCTATAAAGAAGTGGTCTCTTTGCCAATCTTCAGATACATTGTTAACAGATTTGATCATAATGCTCCCTTTTGGAAAGCAAGAACACAGTGGAGAGAGTCATGGTAACCTCCAGTCAGGGCCAGGCATGCAATAGAGAAACAGAAGATGTAAGTACCAAGTCAGAGCCCTGTGGGGATGTGAGACTTAGAGACAGCTCCATTGTGGTGGACACATCAGAGATCAAAGCACACAGTGGTAAGAGATTTAGAGCTGTTTTCCAGGGACCGTTCTGCCTGCTTGCCTGCCTGCCTACCTGCCTGTCCACCTGCTTGCTTGCCTGCTTGCCTGCCTGCCTACCTGCCTGTCCACCTGCTTGCTTGCCTGCTTGCCTGCCTGCCTACCTGCCTGTCCACCTGCTTGCTTGCCTGCTTGCCTGCCTGCCTACCTGCCTGTCCACCTGCTTGCTTGCCTGCTTGCCAACCTATGTCAGAACTGACTCCATAACTTAGCAGAGATGAGCATGAAAGGCAAAATCATGTAGTCCATACTTCAGAGATGCTGGAATCAGAATTCTGTCCGTGTAAAATGGGACTCCATTGTTCACTGTGCATTTTAGACATTTCCTAAAATGATTGGATTTAACCTTAAATAAAATCAACCTAATAAGGTACATTGGGGCTGCAGAGATGGCTCAGTTGGTAGGAGTGCTTACTATGCAAGTATGAGGACCTGAGTTCAAAGCCTTATCACCTATATAAAATCTGGGCACGGCCACACATGTCTGTAATCCCAGCATTGGGTAGGTAAATACTGCTAGAACCTGGTAACATGCCGGCTAGCTAGCCTTGCCAAATTGATGAACAGATTCAGTGAGAGATCCTGTCTCAAAGCAACAAGGCAGACAGCAATAGAGAATGATACCCAATGTCTTCCTCGTGCACATACAGGTACACAAATCAGCACACCATTCCTAAAGAAGAATTTGCAGTTTGTATAACCAACTTGTGGTCCTATATTGTAAGACACAATGATAAAGAATAATAGCGTAAAACTATCTACCACTGCAGCAGGATCCCAGGATAATATTAGAAAGCATTTATTTATTTTTATGTGTGTACTGGCTGGTTTTCTGCATTTCTGTCAGTTGTGCTTGTCAGTAATGATCTCCAGATATGTTACATATATACATGCAATAACAATTAATGGAAAAAGAAGTCATAAATTTGAAAGAGAAAGGAGAGGTATTAGGGGGTGGAGGGAGGAAAGAGAAGAGAGAAATGATGTAGTTATCAAAGCCTTTCAGGAGGTATCCTGGCTTTGATCCACTGGTGACATCTCTCTTCCACTCTCATTAGTGTTGGAGTGCTTATTCCACAAAGAATCATGCAACATATATACACGTGTACAGGTGCACATGCATGTGCATACCCCTGTTTGCTAATAAATGTGGAGGCCTGAAGTTCACATTAGCTGTCTTCCTCCACTGCTCTTACTCTCTATTTACTGAGGCAGAACCTGAGGATTGAAACTACAGTTCACCAAGTTAGCTAGTCTGGCTTGCCCTGGGAATCCCGTCTCTGCCTATCAAGTGCTGATAATACAGGCAGCCAATAGGACTGCTCAGCTGTTACTTGAGACCTTGGGATCCATACTCCCATCTCAAGCTTATGGGCAAAGCACTTTATCCAGTGAACCATCTCCCCAGCCCTGAAAGCTTAACTTGTCTCCTCTCTTTCTTTTCTTTTTTTCTTTTTGTTTTTTGAGACAAGTTCTTATATAATCTTTTTTGTTTGTTCATTTTTTTTGTTTTTACATTCTAATCCAAGTTTCCCTTCCCTCCCCTTTTCTCAGTTATTTCCCACCACCTCCCCTCTCCCACTCCCACCCCCATCCCATCCACTCCTCCTGCACTATTTCTCTTCAAGTGCAGGCTAGCCTCCCATGGATATCAGTCAGCCAGTGTATATCAAGTTGAAGTGAGACTAGGCAGCTCCTCTTCTCTTAAGGCTGGATGAGGCAATCCAGGAGGAGGAATGGGTCCCCAAAGCAGGCAACACAGTCAGACAGCCCCCTGCTCTCACTGTTAGGAGTGTCACATGAAGAACAAGTTACACAACTGTAACATATGTACAAAGGGCCTAGGTCAGTCCTATGCAGGCTCCCTGGTTGTCAGTTCAGGCTCTGTGAGCCCCTTTGAACCCAGGTCAGTTGATTCTCTACATTTTCTTGTGATGCCCTTGATATCACTGGGTCATACAATCCTTCCTTCCCCTTTTCCACAGGATTCGCTGAGCACTGCCTAATGTTTGGCTGTTGGTTTCTGCTTCTGTTTCCATCAATTGGTGGGTGAAGGCTCTCTAATGACAGTGGGTTAGGCATCAGTCTATGAGTACAGCGGAATAACAAAAATCATTTCTTTTTTTTTTTTTTTTTTTTTTTTTTTTTTTTTTTTTTTTTTTTTTTTTTTTTTTAGCATTCATGTTTGATTCTATCCTAGGTCTCCGGGCATCCCACCTCTGGGTCCTGGTCATCAGGGGTAGAATCCGTCTCAGGGTCTCAAGCTGTGCCAGTCATTAGTTGGTCACTCCCATAATTTCTGCACCATCTTTAGTCCAGCATATCTTGTAGACACGACAAATTGTAGGTCAAAAGGTTTTGTGATTGGGTTAGTGTCCCAATCCCTCCACTGGAAGTCTTGACTGGTTACAGGAGATGGTCCGTTCAAGCTCCATATTCCCTTTGCCTAGGAGTCTTATCTAGGGTAACCCTTATAGATTCCTGGGAGTTTCCATTGCTCTAGGTTTCTAGCTCATCCCAGAGATGCCCCCAGATTTCAGTTGTCTCTTTCAATACTCTCTCCCTCCATTCTCCCCCCATCTGTTCCCATCCCCATCCCACCTCACAGGCCCCTCACCCCTTCCACTGGCAGTGTTCATTCTATTTCCACTTCACAGTGAGCTTTATGCAAGCCCCCTTGAGCCCTCTTTGTTACTTAGCTTCTCCAGGTGTGTGGGTTGTAGCATGGTTATCCTTTATTTTACTTTACTTTACTCATATTCACTTATGAGTGAGTACATACCATGTTTGTCTTTCTGGGTCTGGGTTACCTCACTCAGGATTATCTTTCCTAGTTCCACCCATTTGACTGCAGATTTCCTGATAATCATTTTTAAAATTTATTTATTATGTATATAGTGTTCTGCCTGCCTTTATGTCTGCACACCAGAAGAGGGCACCAGATTTCATTAGAGATAGTGGTGAAGCCACCATGTGGTTGCTGGGAATTGAACTGAGGACCTCTGGAAGAGCTGCCAGTGCTCTTAACCTCAGAGCCATCTCTCTAGCCCCTGATATCATTGTTTTTAACAGCTGAGTAATACTCCACTGTGTAAACATACAACATGTTATTTATCTATTCTTCAGTTGAGGGACATCTAGGTTGTTTCCAGATTCTGGCTATTACAAATAATGCTGCTATGAACATAGTTGAGCAAGTATCTTTGTGGTATGATTGAGCATCCTTTGGGTATATGCCCAGGAGTAGTATAGCTGGGTCTTGAGGTAGATCTATTTCCAATTTTCTGAGAAACTGCCATATTGATTTCCAAATTGGCTGTTCAAGTTTACACTCCCACAAGCAGTGGAGAAGTGTGTACCTTGCTCCACATCTTCTCCATCATGAGCTGTTATTGTAACTTCTTTTATTGTTTTATTTATATAGAGTTTTTATATATATATGTTTCATATATATATATGTTATAATAGGCAAATAAACCTGAGAGATCCATGGATGATGGAGAAATGATCACCTGCTCTCTTCTCCACCCTCCATGCTCAAAAAGGCCCTCACATCTCCACTAGTTCCTCCTTCTTTGTGTCCTTCTAGCTTCTTTCATTCAGCCAGAAAAATCTATGGTCCATTCTAGCCAGCTTAGTGTGGACTCCACCCTTTGAACTGAGGTCTGACTCCATTGGTGGTCTCAGAGCAGCAACACAAACAAATCTCCTGCAACATTTACCTCTTTTTGTCTAAATAAAAAGGCAAGGCTTTAACTCTAACATAGTAAAACTATATACAATAAGAACAATTACCACGTAAGAATTATATTCACAATGTCTAGTCTATTTGTATTTGGCAAATTCAAAGAAAATACTCTATTATCTATCCTATATTGTACTATCTATCTTGATGAGTCCAAAGTTTTGTACCTGATTTACTTTCTATCATAACTATGGAAAACTATAACTATAACTGTCTAATTTTCAACCGCATCAGAGACCTGAGAAGGATATGATATTACCTGAGTAAACAGGAAGTGCATAGCAAGCAACTTCCAAAACTATGAAACGACAGACACATCTGGCTGCTTGGATAGTCACCCCAGGTTCCTCTGCAACGTTGGGCATTCATCTTCAGCCTATGGGCCTAGAATATTTGACAGACTTTTCTGTGAAGCAAGAATTTTGAAAGACTATTCTACCTTGTCTTGGCAAAGTTCAGTAGTTGCCTTCTTTTATGTCCTGCTTGTCCAATTTGGACAGCACATTGTCAGCAGTCAAAGTCAAGGGCAGTTTCCGTGCCCAGTGGCTAACTTTGCCACAAATGAAAGCAAACTGCATATGGAGGTTCTTGGATGCCCATCATCCTCTTTTGAAGTAAATCGGTGCTGCCAGTATCAGACATGTCTCACTATCGTGAAAAGTCTTATGTTATTTAAACATTTTAAATGCTATATTCTGTAGGTTTCTGAAGTATTTGAATGCCATCTAGCTATTTAAAATAGGTCTCTGTTTGACCTTGAAAACATACCTAACATGACTGTAAGTTTGATTGTTACAGATGACTAATTGTATTTCTTAATAATCCTAAATAGCTTTCAAGGAATAGAACTTTATATTTCTAAATGGGCTTCATAAGTACAATACCTTAAAAAAGAAATAGAAATATATAATACAGTCTAACAAATATAACCTTAAATTTGTACAATATCCAATAATTCATACCAATGTAAAATATTTGAGACTAGTAGCTGTTTTTTTAGTTTGAAAGTAGATTCAACAATCTACCCTTTTATCCTATCATTTCTATATCCCCTTTTTCTTTTAAGAACGAGATCCCTGAATCTAATTTCCTTTGTTTAGTTTCCTCTCTGACCATGACCAATAACAACTTGTAACCAATGCCCCTAAACAATGACAAATATCCATTGAACAACCGAAAAAACCATGCGCCTCACCTCTTGGGAATGTGGGTATCGTGCTCTTAAAATCACTTCCTGCTGTCTGGGGACACCATCATTAGGGGACCCTGAAATTGTTGAGATAAAGTCAAGTCCTCAGAAAGTTAGCTTTCACTTGTGTTTTTTATCCTAGCCATTCTGACAAGTGTAAGATAAAATCTCAGTGTCATTTTATTTGCATTTCCCTCATGGCTAAGTGTGGTGATATATTGTGTGCCCTAATAAACTTGCCTGAGGATCAGAGGACAGAGCCAGCCACTAGATGAGAAATAGAGGTCAGGCAGTGGTGGCACACACCTTTAATTCCAGCACTTGAGATCTCATGCCTTTGATTGAGAAGCACACATGCCTTTAATCCCAGGAAGTAATATGACAGGGCAGAGAAAGGTATATAAGTTGTGAGGAAACAGGAACTTGCTGTCTTGAGGCTGAGGATTTTGTAGAAGTAAGAGCTAGTGGCTGGCTGTTCTGCTTCTCTGATCTTTCAGCTTTCATCCTGATATCTGGCTCTGTTTTTTTTTTTTAATTAAAAGACCATTATTGGTAAAATTATTAAGGCCACTCCACATAGTTAAAAGGAGATTTATTTAGTGGCGTAACTTACAAATTAAGGGATAGGTAGGTCGCGGGGTCTGGGGAAAGTGTATCGCAGTCCAGCGGTGTTCTCTGGAGCTCTGCTTGGCCCACCTCCACCGTCCAGGGTCCCGGAACAGAGAGAGAGCGCTGGCCCATCCAGATCTCGGGTCTCCAGGCGCCTCCCTTGGCCCTGCCTTGTAGGTGTGACAGTTGCTGAAGTCTCAATGGGGGTTGGAACTTCCAGATCAAATCTGGAATGGCTACCCACTACATCTCCCCCTTTTTGTCTAAATAAGAAAGTTCTAACCTAATATAAGACTATATACAAAGGAATGGTTATTAAATATTGTCCAGGAATAATGAGGGATAATGACCTAGATAAGATGGAACTACAACCAATGCAAACAATATCAAGCAAGAAACACATACTAAAATCCAGAGAAGTATAGAGCATAGGTAAATGGCATGTTACAAAGATCATTCTAAAAGGTGTACTATCCTAAAGAACCTGAATCTAATACTTAATATGTTGTATCTACTAAGTTGTAACTATAACTGGTAGTCTTCAATCCCATCAAAGACCTGAGAAGCAATATAATGGTACCTGAGAAATGGTAGATGGATGCAAGCAACTTTCGGGAATCTTGGAAGAGTAGACCGAGACAGCTGGCAGCCTGGACAGTCACCCCCGCCTTGTAGGCCTGACAGTTGCTAAAGTCTCAATGGGGGTTGGAACTTCCAGATCAAAGCTGGAATGGCTATCCACTACAGACCATCTAGATTCAAACAACAGCTTAACATTTTAAACATTTATTTAAGTGCTTCTTGGCCATTTGAGATTCTTCTATTGAGAATTCTATTTAGATCTGTAACCCATTTTTTAACTGTTTGATTTTTTTGATGTCTAGTTTCTTGAGTTCATTATATATTTTGGATATTAGCCCTCTTTCATATATGCATTTGGTGAAGATCTTTTCCCATTCTGTGGGCTGCCAGTTTGTCCTATTAATGGTTTCTTTTGCCTCATAGAAACTTTTCATTTTCATGAGATCCCATTTATTGTGATCTTAGTGCCTGTGTGATTGGTGTTCTATTCAGGAAGTGGTCTTCTGTGCCAATGCATTCAAGGCTATTCCCCTCTCTCTTCTATCAGATTCAGTGTAACTGGATTTATGTTGAGGTCTTTGATCCACTTGGACTTGAGTTTTGTGCAGTGTGATAGATATGGGTCTATTTACATTCTTCTACATGTCAACATCTAGATAGACCAGCACAATTTATTGAAGATGCTTACTTTCTTCCATTCTATAATTTTGGTTTGGTGTCAAAAATCAAATGTCCAAAGGTGTGGTAGTTTGAATGTAATTGGCCCCCATAAGCTCATAGGGAGTGGCACTTTTAGGAGGTGTGGCCTTTTTTAGAGTAGTTGTGGCCTTGTTGGAGGAAGTGTGTCACTGTGGGAGCAGGCTTTGAGGTCTCTTGCTTAAGCTTTGCTCAGTGTCGCAGTTGATGTCCTGTTGCCTTCTGATAGAGATGTAGCCAGCACCATGTCTGCTTGCATGCTGCCATGATCTCTGCCATGATGATAATGGTCTAAACCTCTGAAACTGTAAGCCACCCCAACTAAATGTTTTCCTTATAAGAGTTGTTGTGGTCATAGTGTCTTTTCACAGCAATAGAAACCCTCACTAAAATAGAAGTTGGTACTAGGGGATGGGGCATTGCTGTAATAGGCCTGAGCATGTTTTTATTTAAGGGAATATGGACATTGAGACTGTGGATTAGAAAAGCAGTGGAATGCTTTAAGCACTGCTTAATGGGTCATACTCATAGGAGCATGGAAGATAGTGGTGCTGAGTTATTTGAACAGTTGGGGGTTGGCTCAAGAGGTTTCAGAGGAGAAGAATTTTAGTATGTGGCCTAGAGATCATTCTTATGATGTTTTGGTGAAGAATGTGGCTGCTCTTCGCCCTTGTCTGAAAAGTCTGTCTGAGGCTAAAGTGAAGAGTTTTGGATTAATTCTTTTGGTAGAGGAATTAATTAATCACTCTGTCCTGTAGTTATTAGTGGTAACTCTAATGAAGATTTATAATGAAAAGGAGCAAGCTGAGCAAATAAAAATACAAAATGTACAGATTGAGAAAAGGGGCACCAGGAAGTGGAATGTAGCTAAATCCTGTGTTCAAGGAGATAAACAGATTAAGAAATGGAATAAAGGGAGTGATGACCTCAGGGCAACATCCCACCCAGCTAAATTTCCAATTTGTGAAAAGTAACTAAAGAAAAGCTTAGAGCCAGGTGTGGTGGTACACACCTTAATCCCAGCACTTGGAAGGAAAAGGATGGTAGATCTCTGAGTTTGAGGCCAACTTGCTCTACAGAGCAAGTTTCAGGACAGCCAAGCTTAGGCAGTGAAGGATTGAAAGCTGGTGAAGATATAATTGAACAAGAGGGCCATGTTCCAGCCCCAGCAAGCAGCAGAACTTGGCAGTTTCGGCCACGTGGTTCTGGCTTTAAAGTTAAGGATAGAAGAAATGAGTCATGGAATTTACCTTTATTATGATTAGGTAGGTCCCTTGTATTCCTGATCTCTCCAAGACTTTTATCAGGTAGGGGTGTTGGATTTTGTCAAAGGCTTTTTCAGCATCTAATGAGATTATCATGTGGATTTTTTCTTTCAGTTTGTTTATATGGTGGATTACATTGATAGGTTTTCATATGTTGAACTATCCCCTTACCTCTGGGCTGAAGCCTACTTGATCATGGTTGATGATCTTTTTGATGTGTTCTTGGATTCAGTATGTGAGTATTTTATTGAGTATTTTTGCATCTATGTTCATGAGGGAAATTGGTCTGCAATTACCTTTCTATGTTATCTCTGTGTGGTTTGGGTATCAGGGTGATTGTGGCCTCATAAAATGAATTTGGAAATGTTCCTTCTCTTTCTATTTGGTGGAATAATTTGAAGGCCCTGGGCTTTTTTTTTTTTTTTTTTTTTGGTTGGGAGACTTTCAATGACTGCTTCTATTATTTCTTTGGGAGTTATGGATCTATTTAAATTGTTTATCTTATCTTGATTTAATTTTGGTAAGTGGTGTCTGTTGAGAAAATTTTCCATTTCTTTTAGATTTTCCAACTTTCTGGAGTACAGCTTTTTGAAGTAGGACCTAATGATTCTCTAGATTTCCTCAGTGTCTGTTGTTATGTCCCCCTTTTTGTTTCTGATTTTGTTAATTTGGATGCTCTATCTCTCTCTGAATTTTAGTTAGTTTGGATAAGGGTTTATCTATCTCGTTGATTTCCTCAAAGAACCAACTATTTGTTTCTTTGATTCTTTGTGATCCTTTTTATTGATTTCAGCCCTCAATTTGATTATTTCCTGCCATCTACTCTTCTTAAGATTGTCTGCTTCCTTTTGTTCTAGAGCTTTCAGTTGTGCTGTTAAGTCTCTGGTATGAGAATTCTCTCATTTTATTTATGTAGGCACTTAGTGCTTTCAATTTTCCTCAGCACCACTTTTATTTTGTCCCATAAGTTTGGATATGTTAGGCTTGATTTTCATTGAATTTTAGGAAGTCTTTAATTTCTTTCTTATTTCTTCCTTGGCCCAGTGCTAGAGAGTTCTTCAGTTTCCACGAGTTTGCAGGCTTTCTGTTGTTTCTGTTGTTGAAATCCAACTTTAATCCATATTGGTCTGATAATCTGCAGGAGGCTATTTCAGTTTTCTTGTATCTGTTGAGACTTGTCTTTGTGACTGAGTATGTGGTCAATTTTGGAGAATGTTCCATGAGGTGATGAGAAGAAGGTATATTCTTTTGTGTTTGGGTGAAATGTTCTGTAGATATCTGTTAGGCCCATTTGAGTCATAACATCTGTTAGTTCCATTATTTCTCTGTTTAGTTTCTGCCTGGATGACTTTTCCATTGGTGAGAATGGAGTGTTGAAGTCTCCTCCTATTAACGTGTGGGGTTTGGTGTGTGATTTAAGCTTAAAAGCTTAATAATGTTTCTTTTACAAATGTGGGTGCCCTTGCATTTGGGGCATAGATGTTCAGAACTGAGATGTCATCCTGGTGGATTTGTTTTCCTTTAATGAGTATGAAATGTCCTCCCTCTTTTTTGATTGATTTTGGTTTAAAGTCTATTTTTTTAGATATTAGGATAGCTACGCCAGCTTGCTTGTTAGGTCCATATTTTTGCAACCCTTTACTCTGACGTCATGTCTATCTTTGATGTTGAAGTGTGTTTCTTGTATGTGGGAAAAGAACAGATCCTGTTTTCATATCCATTTTGTTAGCCTGTGTCTTTTTTTTAATGAAAATAAGCTTTATTACATCAAGTAATAAATACAAAGATGCAAGTTTCAGTTGTTTTCTTCCACATGTTGTGATTGTCTCACAGTAAACACGGAACTGAGATCTACAGTCTCAGGATGGACATTTGCAGGGTGCTTGGTAGGCTGGGTAGATTGCTCTTTCTTCTGTATTTATAACTTGTGCATTTTTGAGACTGACTTCAAAGCACTCAGTCATGCAAATGCGTAAGCAGAGTAGCTCATGATGAAGCAGGGTCTACACTGCACACAGGCCGGCCAGCTACTAAGCAAACACGCTGTGGCTTGCACTCGAGTCCACAGACGCAGGTGAGCTCATGGACAGGAAGTCAACTGGGGTGATGCACATGGCAAATGTATCCAAAGGGAGATTAAAGGGGACACTGGTATTTGGGGGCAACAATAGCTTGCTGTGAAGTGGCTTCACAAACATCTTTCAAATCGATGCTTGGAAAAAAAAAAAAAAAGAGCTGGATCATTCCTAACTGCTTAAAATGCACATCATCAGTAACTGCAAAATGTCTTCCAATCTTTTGAATGTGGGTTCAGAGCTTAATGACCAAGGCAGGAAAGCTACTGCCATCTTGAACGAAGCCTCTCATCTCCATGGCGTAGCGAGATGGGCCTTCACATTGGCCAGGGGCTAGCCAAGCACTCCCGAACCAGGCTTCTGGCATGAATGATGCCTCGTTTTAGTCTCTCCATGGCGCTCTTGTTCCCTGCATACGTGGGTCTGATCTCTTTCCCCAGCTCCTCAATGATGGCCAGCAGCTCTGCATATTTACTCTGAGGCACCTGGCTATTTCCAGTTCCCTGGGTGTAGCCTAGTGATGGTGGCCCATAGTCACTCAGCAGCTGGCGATATTGGGAGGATGTCGCCATGCTAGTAGAAGGCAAGTGGATGCCTGTGCCACCCATGTCTTTTTATTGTTGAGTTGATTCCATTGATATTAAGAGATATTAATGACCACTGATTGTTAATTCCTGTTACTATGTTGGTGATGAGTGTGTGTGTGTGTGTGTGTGTGTGTGTGTGTGTGTGTGTGTGTTTCCCTTTGGATTTTGTTGTGTGAGATTATCCATGTTTTTATGGGTGTAGTTAACTTGCTTGAGTTGGAGTTTTCCTTCTAGTACCTTCTGTAGGGCAGGATTTATGGATAGATACTTTCTAAATTTGACTTTCTTCGTGGAATATTTGTTTAACTATCTAAAGATGTGCTGCATTTGTTTAACTATGTAAAGATGTGTTGCATTTGTTTAATTATAGGTGTAATAAAAAGCTGAATGGCCAACAGTGAGGGAGGAGATAGAGGTGGGACTTCCGAGAAGGGACAGTAAGGAGGAGGGGGAATTTAGGCTTGAGGGAAGTAGAAAAATAATGAGAGCCCAGGAAAATGCCCAGGGTCAGCCAGACAGACAAGGCAAAAGCAGGAAAGTAGGATATACAGAATGAAATAAAGGTAAAAAGCCCCAAGGCAAAATGTAGATGAATATAAACAGGTTAAATTAATTTAAAAGAGCTATTGGGATATGCCTAAGCTAGGCCAACCATTTATTTTTTTTCCTTAAAAACTTTTTAAAAAATTTATTTATTTTTTAGTGTTTTTTTTCAGTTTACATACCAACCCCAGTTCCCCCTCCCTCCCTTATCCTGCCCCCCCACGTCCCCCATCCCAACCCCCCATCCATTCCTCAGAGAGGGTAAGTCCTCCCTTGGCGGGTCAACAAAGTCTGGCATACTAAGTTGAGGCAGGATCAATCCCCTCCCCCCTGTATCAAGGCTGAGCAAGGTATCCCACCCTAGGGAATGTGTTCCAAAAAGCCATTTCATGCACCTGGGATAAGTCTTGGTCCCGCTGCCAGGGGCTCCCCAAACAGATCTAGCCACATAACTGTCACCCACATTCAGAGGGCCTAGTTCGGTCCCATGAATGCTCCCCAGCTGACAGACCAGAGTCCATGAGTTCCCACCAGCTTGGGTCAGCTGTCTCTGTGGTTTTCCTCATCATGATCTTGACCTCACTTGCTCCTGTGATCCCTCCTCCCTCTCTTCAACTGTAGTCTAGGAGCTCAGCCCAGTGCTTGGTTGTGGATCACTGCATCTGCTTCCATCAGTTAGTGAATGTAGGTTCTATGATGACAATTAGGGTAGTCACTAATCTGATCATAGGGGAGGGTAAATTCTGGCACCCTCTCCACTATTGCTAGGAGTCTTAGCTGGGTCATCCTTGTGGATTCCTGGGATTTCCCTAGCACCAGGTTTCTCCCTAACCCCCTAATGGCTCCCTCTACCAAGATATCTCTTTCATTGCTCTCCCTCTCTGTCCCTCCCTCCACTTGTAGGCCAAGCATTTATAATTAATAATAAGTCTCTGTGTCTTTATTTGGGAGCTGGTTGGCAGCCCAAAGAAAATTCCATCTACAAATTGCGCCAAACATGGGGCATGAATTTCCACATAGGGCCTGAGAAAAATGATTTTAAAAAACGGATATGGCTCCTTTAAGAGGCACTGCTGTGCAGCAGAGCACTTGAGCAGCTGACACACTAAGTAGAAACAGCAAGCTAAGTAAAAATGTCTGCCTTAGTGCAGGCACCAACTTCCTAGAGTAGGGGCAGTTAAACACAGCTCTCGGTTAAACACAGCTCTAGGCCAGAGCTGCAGGCTTAAGGCTTGGTTCTCAGGGACCTGAGGAGGGGGTGGAGCCAACCACCAAAGCTGCAAAGTAGAGGGCCTAGCTACCCCTTAGCAGTTTAAGGTTTGGCTCATGTGGTCAGAGAACTCTACAGTTGCACAGTAAAACAGGTCCAGATTGAAAAAACCTTTAAACAGGTTACAGTGTGTGTAGGTGCTTAAGGAAAGGAAAGAAAATGGGTATAGACAATCATAGGAAAAATTAGCTTAAAAATAATTAAGTAAAGTCTTTAAAGAAAGAGTAAAGTAATATAAAAAGAATAAGCCATGTAATGATGAGAAATCCACAGCGAGTCTGGATTCTATATGGTGTTTTGTTGACTTCGAATTTTTTGAATGCTTCTGAATGAACGGCAGCTGCTGAGAAACATAGGATTGTAAAAGGAACTGCTGAATTAAACCAGCCTAGATGCTTTAGGGATGTATTAACTTTAAAATGGAATTCAGAATATGTATTACATTGGTTGAGAGGTTATGCTTTTGTTTCCACAGGAAATGACAGGCTGTGAATTACTTCAAAATTAATAAAGACCAGATTTGGTTGGGGAAGACACCCTGAAAATCTTGGCTACAGACATAATGAAATAAACCTAGAAAAACTACAAGACAGGTGATGTATATGCTGATCCCTTGACATGGGAACAGCTATGAGAATGGATGAGCCATGATAAATATTGTTGGCTACAGAGTCCCCATGCCTTTTGTCACATGCCATCCTTTCATATGGCATGGATAGAGATTTGGTTATACAGTCCAAACAAACTTATAAAGTTGATGGATGTCTTTTACCTACTCAAACATAAAACAAAAAATTACCATACTTGTGTTAATACAGATATGTATGTTACCTTTGAAAGTTTATGTGTTTTCAGAGCAAGGGAACCAGACACCAATGAAAATGGTTGGCCCAGGTGATGCAGCCTTTCAGAGTGCCTTTGCTGCAGTTTCCTCAGAGTTCTGCATTCAGAACAACTTCAAGGCTGCTAGCTGAAGTGGTTCAGCCTCACGGATTATTCTAGCCAGGACTTTAGATAAGCCTTACAATTTCTCATTACAAAGAGACTGGACAACAAACGTTACAGCTAGTTTTCATAGGACTTGACCATTATCTCAATTTTCTCAGGGTCTATTGTGGATGCCATCAACCCCAGACAACAGGAAGCAGTCTAGAAAACACAATGCCCACATTCCCAAGATGGGGTAGGTCGTTTTTGGTCATTTGGTGGGTTATGGATGTTTGTCATCATTTAATGGGGATATAGGAATACAGGATAAAAAGACAACTATTCATCTCAAACATTTTATATTGGTATGGATTTTTGTATATTGATACAAATTTAAGGTTATTTTTGTTATGCCGTATATATGTTTCTACTCTTGTTTAAGATAGTGTACCTATGCAGCTCTTTTTAAAATGTAATATAAAGACCTAGTCCTTGAAAGCTATTATTACAAACTGTTTAAGATAATTAAGAAATGCAGGTTGGTAGTCATCTGTAACAATCATACTTATAGTCAGTCATGTTAGGCATGTTTTCAAGGTTAAACAAGTATAGTTTAGACAGACAGGAGATCATCAAACACTTCAGAGACCTACAGAATATGGCTTTTAAGATGTTCAATACCTACGGCTTTTCATGAAGGTAAGACACATCTGCTCCTGGCAGCACTACTTCATAAAAGGATGATGATGGCAATCCACAAACCTCCATATTGAGTTTGCTTTCATTGTGGCAAAGTTAGCCATTAGGGTAAGAAACTGCCCTGTCTCAACTGCTGACAAACTAGACAAACAGAACACAAAAGAAAAAGACTGCCGAACTTTGCTAAAACAAGGTGATACAGTCCTTCAAAATTGCTATTACACAGAAAAGTCTGTCAGATATTCTAGGCCTGTAGGCCAAAGATGGATGCTTTAACATTGCAGAGGAACCTTGGGTCCAGGCAGCCAGATGTCTTTGTCATTTATATGGTTTTGGAAGTTTCTTGCTCTGCATTTACTGTTTACTCAGGTAATATTGTATCCTTCTTCCATCTCTGATGGAGTTGAAAAATGGGATAGTTGTAGTTTTCCTTGTTACCAAATTTAGGGAAGAAACTTACATAAGAGATGTAACGTTTATAAGGTTGAAAAACATAAAATCTTAAATTGTTTATCTAAAAAATGTTTTGAGGTCTAAAAGATAATTTGGGGTTGGTAATACAGGTTAGGATAGAAAGTAAATTAGGTAAACAACTTTGGACTCACCAAGATAGGATAGATAATGGAGTATTTTCTCTGAATTTGTCAAATGTAATGGACTGGATATTGTAAATGTAATTCTTACTTGATAATTGTTCTTGTGTATATCATCTTACTATGTTAAAGCTAAACTTTTCTTTTTATTTAGACAAAAAGGGGGAAATGTTGCAGAATATTGTTTAACGATGCAAAGATGCATTGCATTTGTTTAACTATGTTAAGATGTGCTGCATTTGTTTAATTATGTAAAGATATGTTGCTATTTTACCTTGCCTGCCTAAAGGCACCTGATTGGTCTAATAAAAAGCTGAATAGCCAACAGCAAGGGAGGAGGAGGTATAGGTAGGACAGTAAGTAGGTGGAGAAATCTAGGCTGGGGCCGGGGAGAAGAAAAAAAGACGCCAGGGAGGTACCAGAAGCCAGACAGACAGACAGGGAGGAAGCAGGAAAGTAGAACATACAGAATTAAATAAAGGTAAAAAGCTCCAAAGCAAAACATAGATGAATAGAAACAGGTTAAATTAAGTTAAAAGAGCTAGTGGGATAAGCCTAAGTTAGGCTGAGTATTTATAATTAGTGATGAGTCTCTGTGTCCTTATTTGGGCGCTGATTGATGGTGCAAAAAAAATTCCAAATTTCAGAATTTGTCATGAAATATCTTATTTTCTCCATTTATGGTGTTTGAAGATTTTGCTTGGTACAGTAGTCTAGGATAGCATCTGTGTCTCTTAGTATCTGCAAAATGTCCGTCTATCCAGGGCCCTTCTGGCTTTTAGCATCTCCATTGAGAAGTCAGGTGTAATTCTAATAGGTCTACCTTTATATGTTACTTAGCCTTTTTTCCTTGCAGCTTTTAATATTCTTTCTTTATTCTGTATGTTTAATGTTTTGGTTATTAAGTGACTCAGGACTTTCTTTTCTGATCCAATCTATTTGGTGTTCTGTAAGCTTCTTGTACCTTTATAGGCATCTCTTCCTTTAGGTTAGGAAAATTTTCTTCTGTGATTTTGTTGAGTATATTTCTGGGTTTTTGTGCTGAGATTCTTCTTCTATACCTATTATTCTTAGTTTTTGGTTTTTTCATGGTGTTCCAGATTTCCTGGATGTTTTGTGTTAAGAGTTTTTTGGATTTAACATTTTCTTTAACTGATGAATCTATTTCTTCAATTGTATCTTCAATGCCTGAGATTCTCTCTTCCATTTCTTTCTCATTACTTACCCAGATTTTCCTTTTCCTAAATTTGCTCAGTTTGTGTTTTCTTTGTTGCTTCTATTTCTATTTTCATGTCACGAATAGTTTCCTTCACCCGTTTGTTTTTTTCCTGGCTTTCTTTAAGGAATTTGTGATTTCCTCTAATTTTTCGTTTGTTTTTTCCCCCGATTTCTTTAAGGGAGTTTTTCATTTCCTCTTTAAGGACTTCTATCATCTTCATAAAGTTATTTTTAAGCTCATTTTCTTGTGCTTCAGCTGCGTTGGAATGTTCAGGTCTTGCTGTTGTAGAATAGCTGGCCTTTGGTGGTGACATACTGCCCTGGCTGTTGTTGATTGTATTTTTACACTGTTGTTTAGGTATCTGGGTTTGAGATGCTTAGTTCTAGTCCTTGATTTCTGAGTTTGTCTTTGTTGGATAAGTGTTTTGTTCCTTGGTTTCTGTTTCCTCTTTGGTTTTCTCTTCTTTGTGGCCTGGATTTCTAGTGGCTGGCATAACCTCTGGTCTAATTGGGAATTTCTATCTAAGTTGGGATTTGGCCTTCTAGTGGTTAGTTTGGCCTTTGGTACAGCAGGGGGTCTCTATACTTCTGATTGGTATGGCCTGCACCCTTCTTCTGACTGATGTGACCTGCACGTGAGCAGCTGGAGCCTGATCAAGCTGGTGTTGCTTGTGCCTGTTCTGACTGGTGTGGCTTGCACCTGAGTGGTGGAAGTCCATGGATTGGGGGCAGAGACCAGCAGAGGGCCCAGCGATGAGCTGAGATAGAGTGGGCTGTGGGAAAGGTCTTGGGATACAGAATTTAGGGAATGGTACAGTTTTTCCAGGTCACTCACTGGTTCTGTTCTGACTGGTGTGGCCTGCCCCTGAGTGGCAAAAGTCCACTGGGTTAGGGGCAGGACCCAGCAGTGGGACCAGTGACAAGCTGGGATTACCTTAGGTCCCTAGATCAGGCCTGGCAGCTGAAGGTTTGGGCAGGGATATGGACCCCAGGGGAGGGGGTACAGTCTGGGGTTGTTATTCAGGCTTAAAAATAAATGTTAGCAGGTGGTGGGTGGTGTCTTATCTTGGGTCCAGCCTGGCCTCTGGTAAAACATAAGTCTTCTGCCAAAGTTGTTTGCCAGAATATGGAGCCCAGGGGAATGGAGTGCAGTCTGGAGTTGTTGGGCGGGGTTAAGTGGTGTTAGTAGGCTGCAGGCAAAGTCTTACCTGGAGTCCCTAGGGTCCACCTGGCCTCTGGTAAAGCACCAGGAGGTGTGGGCCTTCTTATATAGTCTGCCTGGCCTGAAACTTGCTATGTAAACCAGGCTGTCTTGGAACTCATAGAGAGCCACCTGCCTCTTCCTCTGCCTCCCAAGTGCTGGGATTAAAGGTGTGTGCCACTACACCCAGCTTAACTTGTCTGTTTTCAGGAGAATTCGAAATTATAAAAAGAAAACAGTGATTTAAGTCTTTATCATCCAACAAAAGTTACTGAACACTTAATTAGGTTAAGGCTCTGAGGGCAACACTGTGTACAGAGACCCTGATATTCTGATTGGATAAATAACATTAAATACTATTTCACAGTGTAGGAACTAAAGGCAGTTAAATAGAAACTCCCAAAGTACATAGAACATCACAGTACTCACATTAGATTTGGAGTTTTGAAAAAAATCCCAAACCAATCTTATGGAATTTTACGTAGGTATTGTTACTTCTCATTATGATAAAGCACACATAATTAAAAATTTCGCCATATTAGCCACTTTGAGACATACATTGCAACTGTTACAACCATCCATTCCATTTCCCAACTTTTTCATTTTTCCAAACTGAAAATTATACCCCTAAAATGATAATCCCCCAGTCTCCCTTCTTCTTTCTGACTGTGTGGAGGTGATTACAGCAGACACCTCCCTAATGCATATGGAATCAGATAGTATTTCCCCTCAACATAATGCTTTCAAGGCTCATCCACTGACCATGCTCAGAATTACTTATGTGATTGTCCCATTTTACCTATACAATTTTTAAATTTTAACACTTTGATCTCTTGTTTAGTCTTTCTTATTTTTCAGAGAAGATGGCAGTCCTCTAGCCTGAGCCTCCTCCGTGCTAGTATTACAATAACATGATGATTCTAAGTATATATTCCATTGTGGAAAAGTTAGATCTAGTTCATTATAGGTTATCTGTGGTATGTATGTGTAATGTTTTCCTTAACTGCATATCCTTCAATGGCTCCCTGGGCCACCTTAAAATAATTTACAGAGGAACTTACTAGGTATTATTAAGTACTCCAACAGCTGTCAGACTCTAGAAAATTACTGTTTTCATTTTTCTAGGATGAAATCCTATTTTCCAGGGGCTGAAGGGATGGCTAAGTGGTTAAGAACATTTGTTTTTTCAGGGGATCCAGGTTCAATTCCCAGCACCCATATGGTGACTCATAGCCATCTGTAACTCTAGTTCCAAATGATCCAGTGTCCTCTTCTAACCTGCAAAGATAAAAGGCACACACGTGTACATACATACATACGTACATGTAGGAAAAACACTCATACAATGAAATCTAAAATAACAATCCTATTTTCCTGAATGTGGTACTAGATAACATACTAGAGAACCCTATTAAAACTAATTGAGGAACGTAAAACCAATTTTCTCTTCAAAAGGGACCCACAGAGCTGAGTGCTGGGATTAAAGGCATGATCTGATATGTCCAACTTACTTTTAGTTTTTAAAATCTTTCATAGATGGCCGGAGAAATGGTTCAGCAATTAAGAATGCTTACTGTTCTTGCCGGGGACCAGAGTTCAGTTTCAAACACTTGTTGTTGGGTGCCTTACAACTGCCTGTAATTCCAGCTCCAGGAAACCCAACCCTCTTTAGGTCTTAGCACATGCAGACACACACACATACACACAAACACACACACACACACACACACACACACACACACACACACACACACACAGAGACAGACAGAGATAGACAGATATAGGGAGAGACAGAGAGGGAGAGAGACAGAGAGGCCAGAGGTTGACATCTTTCTCAATGTCTTTTCCTCATTATTTTTGTGGGCTCTTACCTGTCTGGCTGGTTGCTTAGCCAGCCAGTCCCAGGGATCCAGCCATCTCCACCTCCCCAGCACCGGGATGACAAGCAGGACCCCCCATGCCTGCCTTTTACACAGGTGCTAGAAATCCCAAATCAGGTCTGCAAGCTCACATAGCAAGTGCTGCACGACCTGAGCCACCTCCACAGCCCTAACGTGGCGGATTTTTAAGGTTCACCCATGTTGTCGAATGTATCATCATTTTACTTCTCTTTTAGACTGAACAATATCTTTGTCTGTCTGTCTGCCTGCCTGCCTGCCTATGTCACATTTTGTTTCTCTATTTATTTTCTGGTGGACATTTGGATTATTTCTACCTCACATATTAAGACCCTGCTTATGTCCAGTAATGGACTTTATGAATCATACTATAATTCTACATTTAATCTTTTGAGAAAAGCCAAAGTATTTTCTACAATGGTTACAATATTTTATATTCACACCAGATTTAGAATGGATCTTCCCCACTCAAATTATCCAATCAACAAATATTCCTCACAGGTGTGTGTACTCAGCTGCTTGGATTTTTAGTTGATTCCAGTTGTGGTCAAGTGGACAACCAAGATTAGCCATCACAGTAATTTTCTGTGTACAAATTTTTGCACATTCTTTTTGTTTTTACTCTTTCACATTTATTTACTTAATACATTATAGCCTCAGGTTACTACCTGACAACCTTTCATTCAGCCTTTACCATTTCATGTAGGAGAAGATAGTTCTCCTTGCATTGTTTTTTTTTTTTTTTTTGGTTTTTCGAGACAGGGTTTCTCTGTGTAGCTTTGCGCCTTTCCTGGGACTCACTTGGTAGCCCAGGCTGGCCTCGAACTCACAGAGATCCACCTGCCTCTGCCTCCCGAGTGCTGGGATTAAAGGCGTGCGCCACCACCGCCCGGCCCTCCTTGCATTTTTTAAAAAATATGGAAATGTCTATCTCACCTATTTATTTATTTATTTATTTATTTATTTATTTATTTATTTATTTATTTATTTATTTATTTATTTATTTATTTTGCTTTCAAAAGAACTGTCTGTTTTCCTGGATATAAAACTGTCTCTTTGCCGGGTGGTGGTGGTACATACCTTGAATCCCAGCACTCAGAAGGCAGAGGCAGGCAGATCTCTGAGATCCAGGACAGCCTGGTCTACAGAGTGAGTTCCAGGACAGCCAGGGCTGTTACACAGAGAAACCCTGTCTCAGAAAAACCAACCAACAAACAAAAACTGTGTCTTCTTAGACTTTTTTTCTTTCAGCACTTCAAATATCACCTCTTGTCTTTTTGCCTCTAAGATTTCTTTGAGATCAATGATGGTTTCGTCTGTCTATGGGGTCTTTCTTCTCTCTGGTTGTTATCAGTATTGTTTCTTTTGTTTGTCTTTCTAGGTGTCTGGGGTCTCCATTAAGACTCTCTTATCCCTGGGTGATGGGTCACCTTCAAGTTTGTCCCTTTTGTGAGCAGTGCCCACCGCTTTTGCACCTGTTCTGACTTATGTGAGATAAAGATGAGCGAGCATGTTCCTTGAGTATCTAAGGTTAGGATGTATACGTAGAATGATTTGTTGAATTAAGGTCTGTTCTGCTGCTGTTTCTTTGATGAGAAATACTAGAAACAACCAGGCTGCCATTGCCCAATATTATGACTGCTGGAGAGAAATGGGCAAGACTGAGTTGAAAGTATCCAAACCTTTCTTTCTGTTAGAAGACTTCTTTTTCTTCGTCAGGCTTATAGAAAACAGAACATATAAATCTATACACAGATTCAGCTTTCTTGAGTCATTATCTATGTTGGGGTGGACTTTTCAGTGATGTAGCTGCCTTTGAGACATCACTTCTACGGTTAGTGTGGTAGTTGGAATGTAAATGGCCCCCATACTCATAGGAAGAGGCACTATTAGGAGGTGTAGCTGTTGTTGTTGTGTGTGTGTGTTTTTCTTTTTAGGGGGACCCACCATCCAGCTCCTACATAAATCACACATGGAGTCTTATTATTACTTATGAATGCCCGGCCTTAGCTTAACTTGTTTCTTGCCAGTTTTTCTTAACTTAAATTATCCCTTCTATCTTTTGCCTCTGGGCTTTCCCTTTTCTTTTCTGTAAATCTTACTCTTACTTGTGGTTTTCAGTGTAGCTGTGTGGCTGGCCCCTGGAGTCCTCTTCCTTCTCTGGATACTTCTTCCTCTCCTCAGATTTCCCTTCTATATATACTCTCTGCCTGCCAGCCCTGCCTGTCTCTCTCTCCTGCCTTGCTATTGGCCGTTCAGCTTTTTATTAGACCAGTTACGTGTTTTAGACAGGCACAGTAACACAGCTTCACAGAGTTAAACAAATGCAACATAAACAAAAGTAACACACCTTAAAATAATATTGTACAACATATGGCCTTGTTGGAGTAGGTGTGGCCTTGTTGAAGGAAGTATGTCACTGGTGGGGTGGGCTTTGAGGTCTCCTTTATTCAAGCTTTGCTCAGTGTGGTGCTCAGTTCACTTCCTGTTGCCTTTAGATCAAAATACAGGACTCTCAGCTCCTTCTTCAGCACTATGCCTGCCTACATGCCACCATGTACCACCATGATGATAACAGACTCTGAACTATATGTCAGTCCCAATTAAATGTTTTCCTTATAAGAGTTGTCACAGTCATGATATCTCTTCATGTCAATAGAAACCTAAGATGGTTAGTATCCCAATAAAAAGTCATTGGTTCACCAAATTGGACCTTGGTATAAGCATTACTTTGTCTGTCATGGTCTCCTTTTCTGAGGTGAGTAAACCTGTGTGTGTTTCATCTTCCTAGGACAAGTCTCTCATAAAACATGTAGCATCAATCTTACATATCATAGTTTATTATAGACTGAATTCTTGGGTCTCATGCCAAGAAATTCATATGCTGAAGCCCTGACCGGGAATGTAGCTGTAATTAGCAGGCGAGGCCTCTACAGTTATGCTATAATTTGAATGTTTCTGCCTTCTACCAAATTTCTGTTGAAACTTGCTATTCAATGCAACAGTATTATAAGGTGAAGCCTTTAGAAGATGATCAGACCATGAAGGCTCCACCTTCATTAATGGATTATTGCCCTTGTAAAAAAAGTCTTGAGGAATGGAGAGATGATTCTGCAGATAAAAACACGTGGTGCTCTTGCAGAGAACCTCAGTTCAGTTTCTAGCACCCACAGCCATCTGTAACTCCAGTTCTAGGGATCAGATGCCTCTGGCCTCTGTGGGCACCTACATTCACATGTACATACCCACACATAGATTCACACACATGCACATAATTAAGATAAAAATAATGCTGGGTCATTCTTGGGCCCCCCACCTGGCTGACATTGTCCTGCAGCTGCCTAGGTGGTGGCCAGCTACTAGCATGCCCACTGTTCTTGCCTCCATGGGGCTTTTATACCTAAAGAAACATTCCCCTTCCCTCTAGGCCTCCTTTGACTGTGAGCTGTGAATATTTTTAACCCTGTAAATAGGACCAGCTCTTCGAACACAGACTGTTTTATCAGCTATCAGTCGCTTCCTTGTTCAATGACTCCACAGCCCATTTCCACTCAGGTTCCAACGACCAAATAAAAGATTTTGTTGTGTAAAAATTAATTAATTAATAAGGAAGATAATAAAACCTTTAAAAATAAAAGAAGTTAAAAGGCTTGCAATGCTGTATTTGGCCCTTTAGTCCCTTCTACCCTTGTGATGTTCCCTTCTAGAAGATGAGGCACTAAGATACTATCTTAAAAGTCATCAGCAGCCCTCACCACACAGCAAACCTACTGGAACCTTTATATCGCCCTTACCGGCTCTAGAACTGTGGGAAATTACTCACTTCTGTTTATATCTGTTGTTTACCAATGACTCAGTCTCTGGTACAGAAAGAAAGCGGTGCTCTGTCCTGTCAACTAGCTGAAAATGTGACTTCAGCTTTAGAACTGGGAAAGCTAAGAGCTGGAATAGCTTGCAGGAGCAGCTTAAAAGTCTGTGTTTCGGTGAACAGACTAGAGAGGTTGATTCTGGGAAGGGCTCAAAAGTTGAGAACTAAAGAAATCACCTCAAATTTCTCAAGTCTTTTTGTGTGATGTTGATTAGAATATTGATAGAAATATGAAGAGCAAAAGGCCATTTTGATGAGGTTTCAGTTGGAAATGAACATTTTATTATTGTAAACAAGAAGAATAATCATCCTAACTGCAAAGTGAACAAGAACTTTGCTGAATTATATCTGTGGTCTAATGTTTTATGGAAAACTTAATTGTGATGAACATAGAAATAAATGCTATGAGCATTAGCACATAGATTCTTTTTTTTTCTTTAAGTATTTTTATTAAGAAATTTTCTATTCATTCTACATACCAACCACAGATCCCCTCCCCTCCCTCCTCCCACCCCTTCAGGCTCCCCCCCACCCCCGCATCCCAACCCCCATTCCCACCTCCTCCAAGGCAGGACCTCCTGTGGGGAGTCAGCAGAGCCTGGTACATTCAGTGGAGGCAGGTCCAAGCTCCTCCCTCTGCACCAAGGCTGTGTAAGCTGTCCCACCATAGGTAGTAGGCTCCAAAAAGCCCATTCATGTCCTAGGGATAGATCCTGATCCCACTGCCAGGGGGCCCCTTAAGCAGATCAAGCTACATAACTGTCTCATTTATGCAGAGGGCCTAGTCCAGTCCCATTGAGGCTCCACAGCTGTTGGTCCACAGTTCATGGGTTCTCACTAGTTTGGTTTGGTTGTCTCTGTACATTTCCCCATCATGATCTTGATGCCCCCTGCTCATAGACTCCCTCTCCTCTCTCTTCGACTGGACTCCCGGAGCTCGGCCTGGTGCCTGGTCATGGATCTCAGCATCTGCTTCCATCAGTCACTGGATGAAGACTCTATGATGACAGTTAGGGTATTCACTGATCTGATTACCAGGGTAGGCTAGTTCAGGCACCCTCTCTGCTATAGCTAGTAGTCTAAGGTGGGGCCATCCTTGTAGATTTCTTGGAACTTCCCTAGCACCCAGTTTCTCCTTATCCCTATGGTGTCCCCCCTCTATTGTGGTATCTCTTTCATAGCTCTTCCATTCCGTCCCTGTTCCAGCTGGACCATCCTGTTCCCTTATGTTCTCATCCCCCATCCCCTACCCTCCATTGCTCACTCCTCATCCCCAGTTTACTCAGGGAGATTATGGTGATATTTTATTTGTATTAAAATGTTATTTGTATGTTAATAAATAAAGTTGCCCGGGGGTCAGAGCTATTAGCAAGCCATAGGAAAGCAGGGCAGTGGTGGCGTACACTTGTAATCCCAGCACTTGGTATGCAGAGCTGGGTAAGTCTCTGTGTGTTCAGGGATACAGCCATTATTGGACACACATGCCTTTAATCTCAATACCAAGCAAGGAAAACCTGGAGGCCTATACAGACAAGCCGTGACGAGGCGGTCATGTGGTTGGGTTTACAACCAATTAGAAGGCAGAACAGGAACACTATATAAAGACATTAACACAGGGGTAGTGAGTTCGGAGAGGTAGGACCACTGCAGGAGGAAGGGTAAGGTTTTAGCTCTTAGCTCTGACCTCTTGGCTTTCTTCTTTGCATTGGTTCTGTGTTTCTTATTTAATAAGAAGGTTGGTTACATCTACAGGAGATCTCATCTATTTCCCTTTCCCAGGGTGATCCATGCATCCCTCTTTGGGTCCTCCTTGTTACCTAACTTCTCTGGTTCTGTGAGTTGTAGTCTGGTTATCCTTTGCTTTACATCTAGTATCCACTTATGAGTGAGTACATACCATGTTTGTCCTTCTGAGTCTGGGTTACCTCACTCAGGATGATATTTTCTAGTTCCATCCATTTGCCTGCAAATTTCATGATGTCATTGATTTTTACTGCTGAGTAGTATTCTATTGTGTATATGTGCCACATTTTCTTTATTTATTCTTGGGTTGAAGGGCATCTAGGTTGTTTCCAGGTTCTGGTTATTATGAACAAGGCTGCTATGAACATAGTTAAGCACATAGATTCTTTAGTGGAAGAAATATCTAAGTATTTGGGATGTTATATGTCTCTTCTTTTTGTTTTGTTTTGTTTTAGGACAGGCTCTCCTTATGTACCTAGCTCTGGCTGGCCTGGAACTCACTGTATAGGTCAAATTGACTTCGAACTCACAGAGATCCACATGCCTCTGCCTTCTCAGTGCTAGGATTAAGGGCATGTGCCACCATGCCTGACATGGCTCTTCTTAAATACTCATAATAAAATATGAGATGACAGAAATGGGTTTTAAACATAATTTATACTCAAGGGGGAAAGAGAATGCAAAGATTTGAAAAATGCTTAGGCTGCCCGTGGAGAGAATGTAAAGACTACAGTGAAAACCGTAATAAAAGTGAAAACTGCAGATGTAGCAAGAGACCGTGTATTTGATTATGAGATTCCTAAGGGTGGAAGGAAGTCACGGGCTAGTTATTAAGATAGTGGGAGAATGGCCCTACAGCATTTTGGGGATCATAGGCCCTGAGTGTCAGGACTTGGAGGCAAAATATAAGATTCTGTCAAAAAGAACCTGAGCATTTTAAAAATTATTCTTTCAAAATTTCATCCATCCATCCATATATAAATATAAGATGTACTTTGATCATGTTCCTCTTGTTATCCTTATTCCCTCCCAACAACCCCTTCTTCCCAGCAAGTCTCCCTACTACTTCCATGTCTATTTTGTGGCCCACTGTATCTAATCAGGGGCATTTGCATGGGCACGGATTGTAGGTACTTATTTTAGCAAGAGCAATTTGCAAATACCTGAGAAATATGACTTCCCATCCCCCAGCAACCGTTAACTGCCTATAACTTCTCAGAGAGGTGGGCCTGATGAACCTTTCCCCATCCGTGGTGCAGTGTTGATGGGCCCAACCGTGTGAAGGTCTTGTGCAGGTAGCTACTACTGCTGTGGGTTTATGGGTGCAGAAGCCATGTCATGTCCAGGAGACATCATTTTACAGTACTCCTGCCCATCTGCAGTCTCTTATGTTCCTTCTGCCGTTCCCTGAACATTAGAGTGATATAGTGTCTTACTTTCTACTTTTCAAGATCCTTCATTATTGTTTATTTGTTTGATTTGATAAACTCTCTCTACAAAGGACTTTGGGGCCTGAAAAGGCTGGTCCATGGCTGCCAGAAGATAAAATAGCATACCTTATGTTGGAGGCTTTTTTTGTAACTCTCTCTAGGACTTCATCAACCCAGGTGACTGTCTTGGCAAAGATCAGGTTGCCCACCTTGTCCCATGAGTCTGTGGCTAGCTTTCCTTCTGGGTTTTAAATTGCTCTACAGATGTTTGAAGGTGACCCTCCCCTTCAGGAAGATAAACTATTTTCTAATCTTAGGCCATGGATTAGTTTCATTTGTGTTTGGATTATTAACAAGTGAGATGATATAGTACAAACTCATGCTTTTATACCCACTTCCTTCTAGGAGAACATTATGTTCAAGATTGCAGTGTAGTTTCTTTCATTCTCACTACTATGTGATTTTCCATTGTGTAAATATACTAAATTTTATTTGTCTATTCTGTTGTTGATGGACATTTGAGAAGTATCTAGTTGAGAATTAATTGTGTGACCTAAATGTTCATTGGCACATTTTGTGATAAACACATATATTTTCTTATTGGCTGTATGTCTAGTTATATGTACTGTGTGTGTTCTGATGTTAATAGGCTCTAGCAAATAGTGTTTCAGAGAGAATATAGCAGTTTATGTTCCCAACAATAATATATGAAGATTTTGATTACTTCATATCTTCATCACTACTTAACAAATCAAACCGATCAATATTTTCCAGTACTTGGGAGAAGGGAAGCAATCTCATGAGATAATTATCAAACACTTTTATTCCAAATGGTTAACAATTGCTTTTACATTCAGTAAGTCAAAGAATACTCCTTTTTTTACTCTATCATTTTTTCCTTATGTCTTATTGCTTTTTGATGGTATAACTCACTTGGTAGAGTGCTTGGCTACAATGCACAAATTCTTGGGTTCAATCCCTAGATCCTCATAAACTGGACATGGTCATGGCTGAGAGGACTGAGGTGGAGGATCAGGAGTTCAAAGCCAGCCTTGGCTAGATATAGCAAGTTCAAAGTCAGACTTGGATACATGAGACCCTATCTCAAAAAGATCAAAACAAAACAAAAAGTTAGGCATGGTGGCATATATACCTTGAGTCTCAACACTAGGGAGACAGAGTCAGGTGGATCTCTATAAGTTTGAGGCCAACCTGTGTAGCTAAAGTTTTTCTGCCTTGCCCACAGTCAGGACAAATCTCTCTCACCTGCCAGTCCCACAGCCGCTCAGACCCGACCAAGTAAACACAGAGACTTATATTGGTTACAAACTGTATGGCCGTGGCAGGCTTCTTACTAACTGTTCTTACAGCTTAAATTAATCCATTTCTATTAATCTATACCTTGCCACGTGGCTCGTGGCTTACCGGCATCTTCACATGCTGTTTGTCATTGTGGTGGCTGGCAGTGTCTCTCTGACTCAGCCTTCCACTTCCCAGCTTTATTCTCCTCCTTGTCCCGCCTATACTTCCTGCCTAGCCACTGGCCAATCAGTGATTTATTTATTGACCAATCAGCAACACACTTGACATACAGACCATCCCACAGCAAACCTGGTCCACATATCCAGTCCCATGCCTATCCGAGCTGCATCGTGAGACACTTCCCATTATTCTAATGAAGAGGCAGTATATAGAATGGGAAAAATATTTGCCAAATATATGTCTGACAGAAAATTAGTGTCTAGAATATACAAAGGACTCAAAAAAATTAAACAAGAAAAACAACCCTTGGACAAGGGGCTTGCAGATCAGAGGCATTTTTGTTTCATGAATCTCTTAGGCATAGGAATTAAAACTTAAACTGTAACTTTGCTCTCACATTTCCCCCGTGAGTTGTATCCTGAGTCAAATCCTTGACTCTGCCTGCGATGGGTACCTGTTTATCTTGGGATCTAATAACCATCAGCTTAATGGCACCCAGAAAGGAATTATCATTTAGTTAAAGCATCAATGATGCAAGAGCCAGCAGTAATTAGCAGAAAGGCAAAATCCCTGTGATGCATGACTATGAGAGATAACATGCCACATGTTTTCACTCCTCTAAACAAGTTTGTTTGACCAATCTGTACCAGATGTGCTTGATCGTACATGGGCAGGAAATATGTCAGGATGTACCCTTGCCCCTGATTGGATGTAGGCAGTAGGTATGTAGGCAGGAAGTACATACATCAGGATATATGCTTGCCCCGATTAGACCTCCTAGGAAATATGGTGAATTATGGGTTTTGCCTTCTTATGTCCCTGCAAAATGTGACTTGGGGCCATTTTTTAGTAAATCAAAGATGGACCTGGCTGGAGAGTCCATCAATCTGGCCAGTATTTAATTAAACCTTGCTTCAAATTTGACTTACAAAAAAAAAAAAAAAAAAGAAAGAAAGAAAGAAAAGAAAAACAACCCGATTTCAAAATAGGGCATGAAACTAAACAGAGTTCTCAAAAGATGAAATATAAGTGGGTGAACATTTTTAAATGTTCAATATCCTTAGCCATTAGGGAAATGTACTTTGATATTTACTCTTACTCCAATCAGAATTGTTAATTTTTTAATTACAATAAATCTTGGTATGGATATGGGAAAAGGGGAAATACTTACTCATTGCTGGTTGGAATGAAAGCTTGTGTAGCCTATGGAAATCAGTGTGGAGGCTCCCCTAAAAGCTATAAATAGATGAGCCACATGGTCCAGCTACACCACTCTTGGTCACATACCCAAAGGACTCTATTCTACCACAGAGATACTTGCTCATCCATGTTCATTGCTGCTGTATTCACAACAGTCACACTATGGAAACAGCCTAGGTGTCCATCAGTTGATGAATAGATAATGAAAATGGGGTACATTTGCATAATGGACGTTTAGTCAGCTGTTTAAAGAAAATCATGAAAATTTCAGGTAAATGGATGGAGCTAGAAACCGTCATTCTGAGTTAGGTAACCCAGACCCAGAAAAACAAACATTGAATTTTCTGTCATTTGTAGATGTTAGCATTGAATCATTAAATATGTGTGCCTCAATTGAAATACCCATAAAGATAAAAATTAGTAAGGGGACATGGGTTGGGGGTGGTGGTTTTCAAGGAAGATGAGCTATAGTTCATAATGTAAGAGGTTAAATGGGAATAAACAGGATTAAAGTGGGGTGGAGTGGGAAGGCAGGGTAGAGGAAGAAATATAGATAGAGAGACACAATGTAAAGAGCCTTGGAAAAGGTCATATGGAAAACCACTGCTATCTATTTATCTATCTATCTATCTATCTACCTACCTACCTTCCATCTATCTATCTATCTATCTATCTATCTATCTATCTATCTATCTACCTACCTACCATCTATCTATTATCTATCTATCTATCTATCTATCTATCTATCTATCTATCTATCTATCTATCTATGTACTATCTATCATTAAAACAGAGTTAAAACAGGGTAACAACACCCTTACTAGACACTACAAGCTAACAAAAATGCCAGTGCCAGGTAACAGTTACCTCTTTTAGAGTTGCTGTCCAGTGAGGTCCCATAGACTCCCAAACATGTCAGAATATTGCCAAGTCCCTATTGCTGAAGACACCATAGACGTGAATCATAGAACATGGAGAAATCCATTTGCTAATGTTCACTTAGAAGCTTAAACTATACTGGCTAGCTGTCATAGTGCTGGAAGATGCTATGTTCCCTACTGGAGGAGAAAAATAATCACTAAGCTTACATGACTGTGAACCCTGCAAGCTATAATAATCCCTGGCCTAGCAAGACATACTCACCAGTTCAGTAGTGGCATGAACATTGTAGTAATAATCAACCACGTTCTGATGGGATCGAAGGTCTGCTCCACAAGTTAAAGCCCATACCTGGCACTGTTATGTGAACCAGGGCAATTACCAGCATGGAAGGATATGCATGAAGGTGCAATAAGTGGCACTCACATGTCGGTGGCAACACATCATAGGCCAAGGGGAGAACCTACTAGTGTTATTCTGCTAAGTGGAAATAGTAGTAAACTGATTGCTAATGACTTAGTGGTAGTGGTATGTCCATAGATTAATCTATATCTCAGCCCTCTTCAGAGAAGTGTACTTGTAGTAGATGGCAAACTGGTCATGGTGCAGAAAATAAGAGACTGCAGAATGTTCAGCACTAAATGGAACATAGGTGCCACCAACCCTCCTCCCAAGGCTCAGGGATCATTGCAGAGGAAGATCAGAAATACTGTAAGAGCCAGAGGTGGTGAATAACTCCAAGGAGATTGTGATTTGTGGACACAGTAAGACAGTTGTGCAAAAGAACTGGCAAAGGTGTGGCAGCATGCTGTGCGAGCTCAGTTCAGCCCTGCTAGCTGAGACGCTATTGGCAATTGATAGCAGTTGCAAGAGGGAGAGACAGTCTGCTTTACAGGTGTGGCCCCTGATAGGTCAACCAGGCTCCCATGGAAGGCGACACATCCAAGAATATATGGGCAGCACAAATGGGACTTGATGAGTGTGGTGGTTTGAAAGGAAGTGGCCCCTAAAAGGAGTGGCACTATTAGGAGGCATGGCTTTGTTGGAGTAGGTGTGGTCTTGTATGAGAAAGTGTGTCACTGTGGGGGTGGGCTTTGAGATCTCCTTTGCTCAAGCTTTGCTCAGTATGCTAGACAGTTCACTTCCTGTTGCCCGCAGATCAAGATGTAGAACTCTCAACTCCTTCTCTAGCACCATGTCTGCCTACATTCCATCCTGTTTCCCACCATGATGATAATGGACTAAACCTCTGAAGTGTGAGCCAGCCAATTGAATATTTTCCTTTATAAAAGCTCTCCTGGTGTCTCTTCATAGTAATTTAAACCCTAACTAAGACAATGGGTTTTAAAACAGGAGGACATAAAGTTGGATAGGTAGGGAAAGGAGTAGATCTGGGAGAGTAGGAGTGAATATGATCAAAACACATGGTACAAACTTCTCAAGGAACTTATAAAAAGAAGAAATAAAATTTAAAAGGAAAGACTTGTTTGCTGTACAATTTTTATACATTTATTTATGTGTGTACATGCACACGTGCATGCACATGTATGTTATGATACATGTGCGTGGAGGTTCAAGAGGACCTTTTGGAAGTTGGTTTTCTCCTTCAACCACATGGATGCCAGGAATAGAATGCAGGTTTTCAGGCTTGAGGTCATGTGCCTTCGCCCATTGACCCATCTCACTGGCCCTCGCTGTATTGCTACACAATTTTTAAAATACAGTTTATTTTTACTTTTTCTTATTTAAAAATAAAATAAAATTCCTGAAGATGTAAATTAAGCAGAGTATATACTTGGATGCTTCACTTAATTCTGGGGTGTTGTTTTTTTTTTCCCATGATTCAAATTAGTACATAGAGAAAAGTGACTCCTGCAATTTGTCCTACACACACACGCACACACACACACACACACACACACACATACACACACACACACACCAGCTGCCATGCACACGTGAAGTAAATTTAAATGTAGTATTAAAAAGCTTTTCATGTTTATCCCAGGATAATTTAAGGAAAGTTAGTTGTTAGTATCTGTGGGTATGGATGGAGGTTGTTGATGTGGCGTACACTCTGGGGTCTCAGCACCAGAACAGGAATGTGGACGTTGGGGTCTCTGAAAAGCAAAGGAGGGATAGGTTTGCATGAATAGAGGTGCCTGGCTCATTTGGAATTTGGGGGTGGGGAGGAAATTGGGGACACATTGTCAAGCTTTACCCCTAGCCAAGCTTTCTCCTCTCCCCTGCCTCTTCCCTGAGGCCTTATGGATGGTGGAACCAGGAGAACTTGGGGAGCAGAGTACGTAAGAGAGAGGTGACAAAAGATGTGGGAATTCTGAAATCCGGGTCCCCCCAGGAATGAGACGAGAGAGACAGGTTTTCTTTACAGGTGTGGTCTCAGGCTACACGGGAGAAAAGGAGCCTTTTTGTAGTAGTAATTTAGACCAATAAAGAGAGGGCCTGAGGGTTTCCTATGGCAGCTGAGGATTAGATCCCAGAAACGTAGAGCCATGATAACAACACATTTGGGGCTTGCTAGCATTGAGGCATATCCTAATAAGTTAGATTTGTTTTGTGTGTTTTGCTGAGACAAAAGCTTGCTGTGTATCCCAAGTAGACCTGAAGTCATAATCCTCCTTCTACCTTGCAAGTGCTGGCATGAAAGTTATGTACCATCACACCAAGGTTTTAATTTTGTGGTGGTGGGGGGCGCAGTGAGTGGGTGTGGCAAGGTCTCACTGTGTAGTCCAGGATGGTCTTGAACCTGGAATCCCCATGCTTCCATCTCTCCAGTGCTGGGGTTACAGTGGTACACCACTATACCCAGCTAGAAAGTTGGGTTTCTGTGAAAGCCTCAATGGATATCATAAACACCGCAGAGAGGACACTTGTGGGAGGGTGGTGATGGGTCTAGAGGAGTGGAAGGGTAGGGTGGGATGATTTCAAGTGAGAACACATGCTGGGCTGGAGCAGATGGGGGCAGCACTCCAGCAAGAAGGTTCTCTTCAAAGAACAAGGTTGCGGCCGGGCAGCGGTGGCACATGCCTTTAATCCCAGCACTCACGAGGCAGAGGCAGGCGGTTCTCTGTGAGTTCGAGGCCAGCATGGTCTACAGAGCAAGATCCAGGACAGGCACCAAAACTACACAGAGAAACCCTGTCTTGAAAAACAAAACAAAAAGAGAGAGAGAGGAAAAAAAAAAAAAAACAAGGTTGCCTCATAAGATTCTATAATTATGTAAAAATTATGCAGAAGAGTGTGTGTGTGTGTGTGTGTGTGTGTGTGTGTGTGTGTGTGTGTGTGTATTAAAGAAAGTTAAGCCACTTTGCTCTCCACAAGAAGCACGGACTAATAAATATCCCAGTACCAAGTAAGAGAAACCTCCTTTCAAATAGTTAGCCAAAATAGGCCAAGTGACTCCCAAAACAATACAGAATATAGATGTAGCCCTTGATTGCCTCTCGGGGGTTAGAGGGTGCACCCCTGTTGCCAAAGACAGCACACACTTAGGACACAAGACTCAGATGACTTGGGCTGGATGTGACCTGAGAGCCTCTTTCCTGCATCTAGCTGCTGCTGTTCCAGAAATTACTATGCAAGCTGCCAAGGGAGGGAAACAATTAAACAAACCTACCCAGCTGCCCCACCTATGAACCAGGGCAATTCCCAGCATATGAAGGTGTAGTAAGTGGCACTCACATGTCGGTGGCAACCAGTAGCTGTCTAATTGGACTTAAGGTCCACTGAGCAGTAGAGAAACCATGTCTGGTACTGGAAATCTACCCTGCTCCTCCAAGCTAATGAGGTCATGAACCTTAGAAAAGAATCCACTACCACCACTTTGCTAGACCAGCGTAATTCCTTCTACATTGTAAATCTTACCCTTACATCCACAGATTAGTGTAGCTACCACCCCTCACCAAGGAAGCCTCTCTCTACAGCAAATGGAGACCATCACAGCAAACCACAACTGGACACAGTGCAGAGATCAGTGGATTGTGGGGAACCCAGCCCCAATGGATAGATCTGTATCACAGCTCCTGCATTTATGACTCAGGGAGCATCAAGGAAGAGGGGCTGTAAAGAGCCAGGATACTGGTAAGTCTGCTGTAACCTCTCCTAGAAATGACCACATAACCAGAACAATGGCATTATCGGTGGACATGTTAACATGGAAGGGGGAAATTTCGCAGACAATCTTACTCAGATTGATTAGACACCGTGCATGTGTGTATACCCTTCAGCGTTCAATGAGGATGTAGTAGTGGGAGTCCCCAAAGCATGGGTTTTCGAAAGCCACCGCCCAGGGATCCCATGAGTAGTGGCTGCCTCTGTCTCTTCTATGGCTCACGTCTCTTCTCTCCCTCACTTATTTCATTAAGACAGAAAAGGAAGAGGCAGGAGAGGAAACAAAGGTGGAGGATCATGCTTGTGACTAATCATGAGACTAATATATTCCAGAAATAAAGAGAGGCGAGGTGGAGTACAAAGAAAGACACCTGTTTTGTTGAGGATTTGACTAGCTAGGACCAAACTATGAAGGCAAAAATACATACAGGTGGATGTCATCTCACTGGACCCCACCAACAGGCTTTGCTGATTTTTTTTTTTTTTTTGGTGGTGGGGGTGGGGGAGATGACAAAGGCAGAGGAATAGACTGCAGTAAGAAGTGGAGGGCGGGGGTAGAAGAGATGACATTTTCTAGCCTGCTCGCTATAGTCCTGTATTTTTCCTTTTTCTCTCTTATGACCAGAAGTCTAGACAGGAAGCAGAGGTCGGTTACCAAGGAAACTGAAGCTGAGTGTGTTTGATTGGTTAACTTTGAGATAAAGACAAAATTGCTATTCAGAATGCAAGCTCTTGTGGAGGATGGGCATTAAGCATCTAGACATCTATTAATCCTTACAATTATTTTTCACGAGTGAGCGCGCACGCACACACAGACACAGTCACAAATACATAAACGATAAAACCAGATTTTCCTTCGGGGTTAGTTGGGACTCTTCAGAAAGGTCTTGAATTCTACTCCTGGTGTTTTCTATTCTTCCTTCTGGCCCCACACTATTACTCTCTCATTGTGTCCCACGCCTGAGTCTGATGAAATCCTAATAAGACTGTCTCATCATGGAGTCAGCTAGAGGGGAAGGAGCTAAGGGAGGGAGAATTATTTCTTTTAGCTTTAAAAACAACAAAGATATGAATCCCGGCACCAAAACATTTCCAAAAAAATTCCTCTTAAAATGAGGAAATAAAACCAAATTATTGATCTTTCATATGTCTAATTAATAGATCAGCTAGCAGAGTTCTATGCAAACATAATTGAAATGCTTACTTTGCCATTCCTTATACACTGCTGCCCCTAGTGGAACAAATAGTTACTGCAGCCTTGGACTGCTGAAGGCCATTAAAGCTGTTTTTTTCCCCATTTGAATGTTATATACAGAGCTTTAGACTTGTATCTGTGTTTTTCGACGTGGTTGAATATCTCTGTTTATAGTTTTTATTATGAAAGACCAAATAGAGGTATTCATCCAGGGTCTTACAATTCTTCTGATGGGAAAATAATATATGGCAACTACTTTCTGTATGAGAAACAAAGTTCAATTTTGTCAAGCCATCCTTTGTATACTCTGAAATGACATCATACTGATGTCAAATGTGTTCTAATATTGTGATTCCCAGGGAATTTGGAAGTTAATGTGAAGACTGCTTTAAAGTTTTAGGCAAACAAGGTCTGTTCATATCTGACTACAGTGTCTTCTAAGATTGGGAGACTTGCCCTAGTAAACAAAAAGCTTAGATTTAAGTAGGCGTGCGTGCAGGTGCATGTGTGCGTGTGTGTAGAGGATTAGCTTATAGTGATAAGAATGTATTGTGTACCACTAGCTTTGCTAGAACTTGCATTATTTTATGTGAATATTATAATCAGGAAATAAGTTGGGTATCTTAACTAAGTTGGCTCTTACAAAGAAAATTACTTGCTTGTCTGAGGCTAACTTCTTGTGAATGGCAAGGTGAACAGAATTGTTACTGATGCTAAGACCTCTCGGATACTTTTAGTTACCAAAGCCCTTTGTAGTTTGGGGGAAATTCTTGTAGGGAAATTGGTTTTCATGGGTCAAGGTGAATTACTATGCAGTAATTTCCCTACCAATTATCTAATTTAGACATTTATCTTCCTCAATTTGCAGATGAGGTACCACCTGAAAATAGGAGCCCAGCCCAGGTCTTCCCATCTCTGAAGTGTGTGCTTTGAAAGCACACCTTACTGTGTCTGCCCGTCCAGTTCCTCCACTTGCCTCTTGTAATAAGACCTGGAGTGTTAATCTTAAAATATTTTATCGATACTTTTTACAAGGTTTACCTAAAACACTAGGGAGGCCTTCACATGTCTCAGTCCTTTATCAAAAAGACCATTATATAGTGATGGTTAACAATAGGAATATGTTTTGAAAAGTGTGCTGTTTGGTGATTTCATCACTATGGAAACACCCGAGAGTGGACTCTGACATTACCAGATGTTGTACTCTTAAGGAACTACCATCACACATGTGGTCTGTTGTTGAAAGAGATGTCCTTATGCACGGCATGAAACACATATGTAAATTAACGGACCTGGACCCAGCAGTAGCAGGCTCACTTCTTCATTCAACCCTTTCATCACTGGGAGTGGTTATTGAATGCCTATAGGATTCAGAAGTTAATCCGGATGAAAATCTAGGATACTGGTGTAGTTAGTATATTCCTGCTAAGGATGCTGTAACAAAATAGCACACAACAGATGTATGTTAGACTTTTCATCACTGAGAAGTACCAGACAGAAACAGTTCAAAGAGGGATTTAGTTTGGCTCATGATAAGACATAGCACTCAGGGACATTTCCCTTATAGCATACTTTGGATGGAGATATATATATATATATATCTATATATGCATTGAACTTAAGGCCTCACATGTTAGGCAGATGTTCAGCCTGGAGCTATGTCCTCAGACCATTTTGTTGTTTTTGAGACAGTGTCTCACTAAATTATCCAGGCTGGCCGTGAACTTGTGATCTTTCTGCCTTAGCCTCTGAGTATTTAGGATGACAGGCCTGGACTATGGAGTCCAGCTACTTCAAAACTTTTGAGGAAGCCCCACATTGTTTTCCATAATAGCTCTGCTAATTGACATTCCCAGAACTGCTGTGCAAGAGTTCACTTTTTCTAATCCTTCTCAACACTTTTTCTGTCTTTTTGACCATGGCCTTTCTTTTTTGTTTGTTTGTTTTTTGTTTTTGTTTTTGTTTTTTTGTTTTTTTGTTTTTTTGTTTTTTTTTGGTTTTTTGAGACAGGGTTTCTCTGTGTAGCTTTGCGCCTTTCCTGGAACTCACTTGGTAGCCCAGGCTGGCCTCGAACTCACAGAGATCCGCCTGGCTCTGCCTCCCGAGTGCTGGGATTAAAGGCGTGCGCCACCACCGCCCGGCTGACCATGGCCTTTCTAACAAATATGAATCTCTATGTCATGGTGGCTTGAATTTGCATTTCCCCCTCCTGATGAATGATGTTAAGCACATTTTCATACACGTTGACAATGTGGAGGTCTTCGTTTTACTTTTCTCATCGCTGTCAGCAAATCCCTGAGAAGATGAAGAGGCATCTGTCTGCTTTGGCTCACAGTTTGAGAATGTAGTGCGTTACTCAGTGGAAGACATGACCGCCGGAGTGGTGGTGTGGCTGTGGTAGCAAGGGTGCCAGACTGTTTGTCTGCAGCCCAGTGCACCAGGAAGGAAGGGGGACAGGAGAGAGACAGACAGACACACAGACAGAGACAGACAGATGCATAGGGTTGGGCTTATAACCCTCAAGACCTGATCCCCAGTGAACCACTTCCTCCAGCCAGGCTCTGCCTTCTAAAGGTTCCACAACTTTAGTATGAGCACCAGCTGCAGATTCAGTGTGCAAACACGTGAGTCTATGGGCTGTATTTCACATTCAGCCCTAACAGTCTTCTCAGGGAAAATATTGATTCAAATCCGTTGCTTCCGGTTTTTTTTTTTCTGCACTGGGGATTGAACCTAGGCTTCACCCACATGCTAAGTAGGTGAGCTATCACTGAGCTATTAATGTGCCCTTGGGCCCCTCTGCTCACTTTTAATCAGGTTCTTTTATCACTATTGAGTTGTCTAAATCCCTTACATATTTAGGATATTGATGCTGTATGCGTTATATGGTATATGACAGATGTTCTCTAAGAACATTTCTGATGGCCTCTGGGGCAGTGATCAGGTACTGAATGTTCTAAAAACCTAGTCAATAAATAACTGCTGGTTTTATAGTATGGTGGTATTATTAGGAGATGGGCATATTTGGAGGAAGTAGGGTTTTGAGGGATACCCTTCTTCACTGCCCCTGCCCTGCCCCTGCCACCCACCCCTACTCCTGGCTGCTAGGAAGTGAGCAGCTTTGCTCTGCCCCATGTTCTCTTGTAGTGTGGACTGTTCTCACACTGCGTTGATTGTTCATCATTTAGAAACTCTTTGGTTTGGTGCAATTCAGTTTGTATAGTTTTGCTTCTGTTGCCAGTGACTTGGGGGGCGCATCAAAATAATCTGCCAAACCCAATGTCCAAAGGCTTTTCTATAGGTTTTCTTCTATTAGTTCCATGTCCTAAGTCTGAGTCTTTAATCGATTTGAATTGGGTTTTGTATATGGGGTAGGAAGATACTTTAGTTTCATTCTTCTGCATGCTTTCCCAATTTATGGTAGAGATTCTCCCTTTTCTAATCTGTTCTTGGCATCTAGGATGTGCAGATTTATTTCTGTGATTTTTTTATAATGCTGCATTAGTCTGTATGCATGTTTGTACCATGCTGAGACCTTTGAGGGGGAATATTTGGGATTGAACCCAGGACCTTGTGCAGCACTCTCCCACTAAGCTAGATCCTCGGCCCTCCTTGTGATTTATTTTATTTTTTTACTGTGTGTGCCTGTGTGGTAGCTGCCATTTTGCTTTCCACACAGAATTTTAAACTGGTGCTGGACTGTATTCCATACAGGAGGTGCCACTTTGCTATGCAATAAAGGCAGAGCTACCGAAAAGCATCATAGGTTCCTGGGGCTCAGCTATGTCCCAGTGTGAATTATTAATAAACAAAAAGGAAAGAAGCTGTATTTTCTTTCAGGTAAGGCTTGCTTGATAATCCTATATAAATGTGGATTAAAGTAGAACATGGATGTCAAAATGAGTCTTAAAAGGAAATACATGATCTTTTTAAAATTATATTTCTCCCATTTACTGTCTGGTTTCTCTGCTTTTCCTGTGTCACTCTCTCTGACCTTCATTATGTCCTTGTGGTTATGTGTACAGAAAGAATCACTTGTATGTGCACAACAAAACTCTTCAAATGAACACAGAAGAGTCTCAATCTATAATTGTAAGAGGATGAAAATGGACCTACCATCCATTTTGTATTATACTTGACATTTTCTCCCTCATGGCCTTGATAGATTCTGCTTTGGTTTCCCTGGCAACATTCATTATCTTTTTGTTTCAGCCTCTTAGCACTGAACAACAAAGAGGAAGGTAGGCTATTACCTGCTCCTGGATGCCGAACACAATGTCCCTGCCTGGGCTGAATCACTCACTAGAGACGGAAAGCAGAGCTGTTACTAAGACAACAGATCACGGATCCATCTCCTCTGTGAGGCCCCTTTTCTTCCTCTTCTCTCATATCAAGTAAGAAAGGGAGAACTCTGGGATAAAAATACTGGCAGTGAACAATGAAACAATGAAATGATGCTTTTCTACATTTCAGTAATGGAGGGATAACTTTAGAATAACATTTAAATAGAAAAAAACTTTAAAATGAAATTTTCTTTATAAAACATATGATAATTGATGTATACTTGCATGATAACGAATATAATATAAAATCAGACTATGTCAAAAATAATGACAATATAAATGGTGAGAATGCTTTGATCTATCAAGATCTCCAATAGGGCATCATGGAAAAGTGATGTCTGAGCCCCATCCTCTGAGATACCCATTAAGTGCATATGGGATGTGCAGTAAGCACCAGTTTAAAATTCTGTGTGTGGAAAGCCAAAATGGCAGCTAGCATCTAGAAGAAAAACCAGCCTTTAAGAATGTTGTGGGGTATCCACCAGAGAAGCTGCTCGGACATGGGTTTAAGTCAATAGAAAGTCTATTATCCGGTCTGTGACTACACTGAGGTTCAGGATCCCAGTGCACCCCAAACCTTTTTCAGGGGGAGCTTTTAAGCACAAAAACCATGTTCTAGGTTGACATACTTCAGTTAACAAGAACAGTTAGCCAGAAACAGAACTACAGAAGCTAAAAAGCAAGGTTAGTACATTTAGAGACATTGATGGATTAGGTCTTTGTTTTAGTTTGGCAGGTGGTGCTGTCTATGTGCTGAGTTTTAAAGCCTGAAGAGCACTTCCATCATGGAGTCAGTTTTGCTAAAGTCTGGGGGCCTGTTATAAAGAAGATGAATTATATCTGACTTATATTAAGTGTCAGGTTAGGTAGGGCATAGTGGTACACACCTTTAATCCCAGCATTCACAAGGCAGAGAAGCAGGTGAATATCTGTTGAGTTCAAGTCCAGCCTGGTCAATGTGGTGAGTTCCATGTCACCCAGGGCTGGATAGTGAGATTCTATCTCAAATAAATAAATACATATTAGGTTAGGCACACTTGAGAACAATTCCCAGTCTGTTCCCCCTCCCCCAATTATATTGAACTTGATGACCTCTAAGTCCCTAAAACCCAAGATCTGGAAAATACAAATTCATTAGGAATGAAATGTGACACTTTCTTATGTAGGCCTCTTGTACCTGGGTAATTTCAAGGTTTGTCACACGTTGAATAGATAGTTGTGTTCAACCTAAAACACCAATTAGCCTGGAAATTAATGCTCCAAATTATATTACATGATTAAGATGAATTACTATTTATGCTAATGCTTATTAATTCTCTTTTTTGTCTTGAGATGGAGATCTGGCTGTGTAGCCCAAGTGGCCTGTATTAGTCAGGGTTCTCTAGAATAACAGAACTAATATATGTGTGTGTGTGTGTGTGTGTGTGTGTGTGTGTGTGTGTGTGTTTGTGTATGTATACACACACATATATTCATTGTGTATGTGATTTCTTATAGTGGTTTACAATCTATGGTCTGATTATTCCACTAATGGCTGTCTCCTGGTAGAAAGTCCGAGAATGAATATCTTAGCTGGTCTTTGTTGGGGGTAGCCATCAGAGAAGACTGCTTGGACGTGGGTTTAAGCCAATAGAAAATCTCTTAGCCAGCCTGCGACTACATGGAGTGTTTGGGATCCCAACCCCAACCCTATCTCAGGGTGAAATTTTAAGCAAAAAGGCCATGTCCTGGATTGACATACTTCAGGTAATAAGAACAGCTAGCCAGAAGCAGAACCACAGAAGCTAAAAAGTAAAGTTAGTACATTTAGAGACTTTCCTAGAACTATGGACTTTGATGGATTAGGTCTTTGTTTTAGTTTTGGCAGGTGGTGCTGTCTATGTGCTGAGTTTTATCATGGAGTCAGTTGTGCTAAGGTTGGGGGCGGGGGCTTATCAAGGTCTGGGGCCCTGTTAATTCCCTACTGGTCTTAGTGAATGAGTCAAATTGTGGACTCATCCTGCTCTGAAGAGGTGGAATTGGTACTAAGAGCAATTAATTTTATTTAATATATAATTGCCCATATAGTTTAAGATGCAGGACCCACTCTTAATCCAATCAGAATGAGAATTAAAGGCCTCGCCAGTGCTGATAGCAAAGTAGTTAGTCAGGGGACCAAGAGAACACAGACTGGTACCAGTTACATAATTAATTTCTGTGGTAGTTTGAAAGATGGCCCCCAAAGGGAATGGCACTGTTAGGATGTGTGGCCTTGTATGAGAACGTGTGTCTTTGTGAGAGTGGGAGTGGGCTTTGAGGTCTCCTATGCTTAAGCTACACCCAGTATTACAATTCACTTCCTGTTGCGAGCCAATCAAGATGTAGAACTCTCAGCTCCTTCTCCAGCATCGTGTCTGCCTGCATGCCACCCACTATGATGATAATGGGCTAAACCTCTGAACTGTAAGGTAGCCTCAGTTAAATGTTTTCATTTATAAGAGTTGCTGTCATCATAGTGTCTCTTCACAGTAATAGAAAGATACCCTAACTAAGGCAATGTCTTTTTTAGTTTTTTCCAACCATGGCAAGATTTTTCTAATTACTCCTGATTGATTGGCATAGAAACAACAGGTTTTCCCCAAAGCCATGTATAGTCCCCCTTCTCTCATGAGAAGTACGTTTAAACCTCTCTTATTTGTAGGACCATTCTGTAATTAAATCTAATTGTTAGTTTAGAAATGATAACTTTTAGTATTTCTATATATGATCAACCTGTCTGCTTAGTTTAGAAAGTATCAGAAGAGGCACATTTCGTCAAACCATTGGTACATGTAGACACCAAGTAGTCTCAGGGGCTCGGTGATATTGCTGTTGTCCAGATGAGTTAACCCATAAGTCAGAATAGGAGGCATCAGAATAAGGGGAAGTGCCCAGGTTAGAGATTTTGGAGATTAGACAAGTTTCAGCACCTTGTAAGTCCTCTCACATGAATTTGGGCTGCCCCCAGTCACAATGAGTTTTGTCAATCAATGGGCTGACAGTCTGGTTAGTTCCTATCATGTGTAGTACGGGAGGGCTAGGTCCTGGTTGAAGTCAGTTTTCCCAGAGTTCACCAGGGTGTTAGTCTCTCATTTGTATCCCTTCCTGGGTAAGGTCTCTGTTTTGGATTCACTTGAGCACAAACCTGGCATCTGGCTGAGACATCCCACAATAGCCTGTCCGATCGAGGTATAACATACCTTGCTCTGATCAACTCACAAAGTTTTGTGGACTCCAGATGAGTAGCCTGGTGAAGGTCAGTTACCAGAGTCCTGCCACTTGTTTCTGAGGGAGTAATCTTTCCCTCTGGTGTTGTCCATCATCTTGTGGGTTTGAGCTGTCTGTTTTGTCTTTAACATAGAGTCTCAGGCAGCACCGAGTCAGGGGTATGTCACCAGAATATCAGTAGTTTACTGGACAACCAGGTTAGTAGCGGGCATGGAGGACAGCAATTTGGGGAAAGCCAAATAGCCTCTAGGAGGGCCAAGATTTTCTAGTGTTCTTTTTCCCAGCAGTGAGAAACCTTCCTTCTCTACAGATCATATGGACATGCATGGTAGTAAAAGCATAGTGACTGTCCATGTATATGGTGATGGACTTTCCTTTTCCCCAACTGAAAGCCTGGATCAGATCAATCAATTCTCTTTGCACTGTGGTACCTGGCTTGGGCCCAATCAATTCAGTTAAAGTAACTGCTGCAGCTTCTACGTACCTTGTTTCATCTTTCACCTCATGACAGTTAGTGATGAGCACCTGCAGGTTGTCATCAGGCAAGAGGGCAACAGGATTGATGGAGGTGGGTTTCTCAAACCAGACTCGAGGGTGGTGCAGGAGTAGGGCCTGGTACTGCGTCACAGTCATTAGACAGACAGACAGCATTGGTGCTCCTCAGAGGAGGGCCTCAATTGCATGGGGTGCTGCGTGTATAGGATCTTGACTCAGAGTTAGCTTGTTTTTGTTTGCTTGCTTGCTTTTTCATCAGACTAGCAGTAGCTTCCACATCTCTTAGGCAGGTGGGCCATCTGGTGGCTACAGGGTCCAATTGTTTGAACAGGTATATCAGGGCATTTCCATGGCCCCAAAGTTTGGGTTAAAATTCCTTTTGTAATGTCTTTTGTTTCATGGGCAAACCAGTGCAAAAGTTTTGATTCATCTGGAAATTCTAGGACGGGTGCAGAAGTCAGAGCTTCTTTTAAAGCCTCAAATGCCTTTGTTTAGTCTCAGTCCAGATCAAGGGCTTAGTGTCTCCCTCTGTGCTGGTGTATAGAGGCCTTGCTGTTTCCACAAACTCTGGTACCCAGAGGCAGCAATATCCAGCTGCACCTAGGAACTCTGGAACCTGTCTCTTAGTCTTTGGAGTTGGGATCTGAGGATGGCAGCAGTCCTACTTTGAGACAGGCTCCTTTTGCCTCCTTTCAGCTGGTAGCCAAGATAGGTAGCTGCCTACAAAGTTGGGCCTTATTTAGCCGATGTTCTGTAACCCAAGGTCTTTAACTCTTGCAGCAGTCCCTCCGTGGTCCTTTTATAATCTAGTTTCCCAGGAAACCTCTGACAGAAGGGCAGGAAGTCTACATTTAGTGTCTTTAAATCCTGGGGCAACCTGGTCAAGGTATGTTGTCCACTGTAACCTCCCTCTGGGTCTGTCCATTTAAAATCAAAGATGGGTTGAGTCACCTCTGCCAATGGGAGGCTGAAGAACGCATCTTTCAGGTCCAAGACAGTGTACACCTGTTTCTCTGGAAGAATCAGACTCATGGGAATCATGGATCCCAGGTCTTTCCACAGGAGGGAGAGGTGTATACCCGTGAGACTGACAGGACACCAGGCTGCCTGTCTCTTCAAGCCAGGCAACATGGACTGCAATTTCCCTTTTGTGTCCAGGGCCATTGGGTACTGTGTAATCTGGACGGGGTAGCTGGACTGATTAGTTGAACAATTAGAAGAACTTGGTATTGGGCCAGTCCTGGAGTTGGTTTTTGCCCACACCCCAGCAATCTTTATTGTCAATCTGAGAGACAGTCCAACTGTATCGTTTTATTGGAGGCAGAACTTTTCCTCTAGGTGATACCTGTAGCGAGTCTTTCTCTGTCCCGCCAGCCAGCTCCCAAATCACTACATCGAGACTTATTATTAAATATGAAAGCTCGGCTGAGCCAGGTGGTGGTGGTGCACACCATTAATCCCAGCACTCGGGAGGCAGAGTCAGGCAGATCTCTGTGAGTTCAAGGCCAGCTTGGTCTACAGAGCGAGATCCAGGACAGGCACAAAAAAGCTACACAGAGAAACCCTGTCTCAAAAAAAAAAAACCAAAAAACAAAAAAAAGGAAAGCTCAGTTGATAGATTAAGCTTGTTTCTAACTAGTTATTGAAACTTAAATTAACCCACTTCTGTTAATTTACTTTCTGCCCCATAGCTTTATTACCTCATCTCTGTAGTGCCTGTCCTGCTTTTTCTGCATCTCCTGGTGTCTTCTGTTCTTCTTCTCAGCCTCCTCTCTTCCCCAAAAGTCCTGCCTAGCTATTGACCCTTCAGCTTTTTATTAAACCAATCCAAGTGACACATCTTGACAGTGTACAGAAAGAATATGCCACAACAGATATTCGTCTGACAGAAGGAATTTTGTCACCAAAATTTTGCTGGAAATCTGTAAGTCTAACTGCAGCTCTTCATCAGAATGTGAAGTGGTTTCAGTTAGGCAAAATGCCTTGTCCCAATCAGTTCTCACACTCTGTTGTTAAGCAACTGGGATCTACATACACATTTAAAATTTTAAATGTTGTAACTGTTCTAATATCTGGGGCCCAACTGGGTGACAAAGGAAATCTTTTTAGCAGCTGTCTTTAATCATTCTTAAAAGGACCTAGCAAAAGTTGTCTCCTTGGTCTGTATTGGACAGAAGACAAATCTGTTCTGTCCAGGCTGCATTGTCTGGCAGTGATCCCCCTGCTTGGCCTGGGGGTAGTTTCTCTTTTTTTTCTTTTTTCAGAGAATGATGGGTTTTGAATTTTTCAATTATCCAAATTACTGGTTGAAATGGAGATATAAAACATGAAAGAGGAAGGAGTGAAACTTCCTTTTTTCCTTTGAGCTCAGCCCAGGGGAACTGTTACCCTACCTTGGGGCTTCTTAGGAGGGTATGTGTATCTTAGGGATCTATTTCCCCCTCCCTGTGTGCATTCTGCTTAGATGTCAGGGTACTCTCAGAATGACCCTTCTTCACTTTCATCTGGGGACCAAGACCAACCCTGACTATGAGCAAGAGTCAAGTGATGAAACTAGTGAGCACTCTGCAAATGGAGCAAGCAGAGCCTTTTTCCCTTTCTGGGCAACTTGGCAGAGCCAAAAGGATTTGAGTCCCCAACAGGAGGGAGCACAGGTCTTATGCTGGTTGAATGGAGGAGTTTCTCACACTACAGAAAGCCACTGGATACAGGGAAACAGAACTGACAGAAACACATAGAAAGATGTGTAGTGGGGGGTAGCTGTTCCAGCTTTGACCTTGAAACACTGCCCCTAGTGAGGCATCAGGTAACTCCCACACCTGCCTATGACCTGCCCCTGAGGCGTGGCCAAGATGGGACCCCTTAAGACCCGAGATGCATATGTACCAGCTCTCTTGGCTCCTTGTGATCCTGGATGCTTGATTGCAGACTAAGTCAGAGTTCTCCAGAGAACCACGCTGGACTGCACCTCACCTCTCCCAGATCCTGTAACTGGCCCCTTTACTAGTTGTAAGTTATCCTGAAATAAAAGTCTTAACTACCAGATAAACTACGTGGAATTGTCTCATTAATTGCCACTTTATCTGGTGCCCAACGTGGGCGGGAGGTGACAGACCAAGTGACTTCCTAATTTATTTTGGGGTGGAGGTGTCAGACTCCTCCAAAGCATTAGACACCAATTGATCAAAGGGAATCTTAGGGATGTGGAACTCAGGTTGTGCTCCCCCTAGGAGTCCCTAGACCACCATATTCTTCCCTGCTCCAAAGGGCTCTGAGACTCCCTCCCCAGTGTCTCAAGGTTTGGTCTCTGGAGATCTCAGTGGAACCTCTAGAAATGTTGTGGGGTATCCTCCAGGGTAGACTGCTTGGACATGGGTTTAAGCTAACAGAAAGTCTTTATTAGCGGGTCAGTGACAAAACTTCATATTTGGGATCCCAGTGTAGCACTGAGCCTTTCTCAAGGTGAGCTTTTAAGCACAAAAACCATGTTCTGGGTTGACATACTTTAGATAACAAGAACAGTTTTAGCCAGAAGTGAAATTACAGAAGCTAAAAAGGAAGGTTAGTACATTTAGGGATTTTCCCAGAACTATGGATTTTGATGGATTAGGCCTTTGTTTTAGTTTTGGCAGCTAGTGCTGTCCATTTACTTAGTTTTACAGCTTGAATCGCACTTCCATCATGGAGTCAGTTTTGCTAAGGTCTGGGGGCTTACTAAGGTCTGGGGCCAGTAAAGATACTGGTAAGCCACAAGCCGTGTGGCAAGGTATAGATTTATAGAAATGGGTTAATTTAAGATATAAGAACTAGACAGCAAGAAGCCTGCCATGGCCATGCAGTTTATAAGTAATATAAGTCTCTGCGTGTTTACTTGGATCTGAGTGGCTACAGGAGCCGGGTGGACACAGGAAAACTCTAGCTACAAATGGTGCCAGAACATGGGGCAAGAGATTCCACCTAAAACCTGAGAAAACTTAATTTTAAAAAAAGGTTCTAAAATGGAGCTAAAAACAGCTTCCTAGTTGTCTCTTTCAAGTTAGCCACAGCCTGCGGGCTTCAGCTACTCTGTGGTGGGTTCGTGGCATGTGAGCTTGGCCTACAGTATGGTGAGAATGAGGCGTCTGCAAGCCGCACATTACACTGCATGGTGGATTTAGCCTTTTCTAGTACAGACAAAAAAAGAGGTTTCTGGGCTACACTCTGCTTTGACAGAAGCATAGACCCACTGCTTCTGAGAGTTGATGGTACACATGGCTCCAGATCCAGAACTGATGGTAAATGTACCACTGCCATGTTGGGAAACTGAGGTGGGCGGAAAATGCTGCAGTTTAAAGCAATAGATTCACAGTAAGACAGAGTCAGATGGAATAAACCTCTAAACGGTTTACAATGTGTGTAAAAATGTACATAGGCTTGGACGAGAGAAAAAAAGTAATATGTGCAGTTATATAAAAAAATAGTTTTAAAAAATAAAGTCTTTAAAGAGAAAGTAAAAATAGTATAAAGAAGCCAAATAAAGATGGATATCACACAGAGAATCTGGATTGTGTTGTCTTTGGCATTTTTAACTGCAGAGAGACGTTTGATTGTAAAGGCTGCTCAGTTAAATCAATATATGTATTTTGAAGGTACCTTGACTTCAAAATTTGGATCTAAGGATATGTTGCTTTGGAAAGGAGGCTCTGCTTTTGTTCCCACAGAAAGGCAAAGGCTATGGATTTGTTCCAGATTAAGATACATCAGGTTTGACCAGCCAAGACCACCTGAAAGGTCTCCGATGACACCATGGCCCAGATGATCCAACATCCAGAATGGTTTCAAGGCAACTGGCTCAGACAATACAGCCTCACAGACTACCCCATAATCCTAAAATTTTCTTTATGTCCCCATAAGAATACAGCACCCTCATCCAGCAGGAAGTAGTATGAGAAGCTATGCCCAAATTCCCAAATATACCAAGCTGGCTTTGGAGATGGAATTGGCTCACCACTTCTCTAAACCCAAGCATATTTCTAAAAGAAAAGGTTGAGGGATTCTTCTGTCCCATATCAGAAGAGCCCTCTGGTGTGGGACACAGAAAAACCAATATTTTTATTTAAAACAGGTTTATTATAAATACAATCTCTTTCAAAGAAGAAAAGAGGATAGTATAGATTTGATAGGATGAAAGGGTAGATAATGAGCCTACTTTTATAGAACAACTTGTTTAGAAATGTTTTACATTGCTATGGATTTGAGTTTATTGATACAAATTTAAACTTAATTTTGTTATACTGTGTATATATATGTGTGTGTGTGTGTATGTGTATGTGTGTGTGTGTATGTATATACATACACACACACTTTGGTTTGAGGTATTATGTTTATGTAACTCATTTAGATTGTAATGGATAATTAAAAATACAGATTAATAATTAGTCTTCTATGATAGTCAAACTTATAGTCATGTTAGGTTTTCTAGGTATACATAGATATAATTCAATTAGGTAGGTAGTTTTCAAACACTTCAAAGACCTACAGAATATGGCATTTAAAATGTTTTAAAAATTTAGACTTTCTGGACAGTGAGACATGTCTGCTCCTGGCAGCACTGATTTACTTCAGAGAGGAGGATGGGCATTTAAGATACTCTATATGGAGTTAATCATCTTCTTGGCAAAAATAGCCATTTGGGCAAGAAACTGTTCTTGCCTGGACTGCTTTCCAAAATCATGTGTCAACTGGACATGCAGGACCCATAGGAAGGTAACCACTGAACTTTGCTTGGCGAAATGGTCCTTCAGGTTCCTGCTTCACAGAGGAAACTGCCAGACATTCTACAATACACAGAGAGAAGTGACTGAGAGATTCTAGGCCTGTGGGCTGAACACAGATGCCCCAACTTTACAGAGGAACTTGGGATGACTGTCTAGGCTGCCAGCTGTCTCTGTCTACTCTCGCAAGACTCCAGAAAGTTGCTTGTGTCCTTCTCCTATTTCTCAGGTAATATTATATCCTTCTGAGGTCTTTGATGTACTTGAAGACTAGATAGTTATAATTTCCTTAGTTATGATAAAAGATGAGTTAGATATGAAACCTTAGACTCACAAATATAGGATAGATAGTATATCTTCTTTAATTTTGCCAAATACAAATAGACTAGATATTGTAACTGTAACTGTTGCTTGATAATTGTTTTGTTATATGTAATTTTACTATGTTAAAGTTAAAACCTTCCTTTTTGAAAACAAAGAAAGGGGGAAGTGCTGGGGATGTCTTTCTGTATGCTGTGAATGTGTTGCTCTGATTGATAAATAAAATGCTGATTGGCCAGTAGCCAGGCAGGAAGTATAGTATAAGCGGGATAAGCAGAGAGGAGAATTCTGGGAAGTGGAAGGCTGAGTCAGGAGATGCTGCCAGCCACTGCTGCCATGAGAAGTAAGATGTAAAGATACCGGTAAGCCATGAGCCACGTGGCAAGGTATAAATTTATAGAAATGGGTTAATTTAAGATATGAGAACTAGATAGCAAGAAGCCTGTCACAGCCATACAGTTTATAAGTACTATAAGTCTCTGTGTGTTTACTTGGGTCTGAGTGGCTGCAGGAGCTGTTTAGACACAGGAAAACTCCAGCTGCAGGGACCCTGTTACAGTCTTCAGTATATGTCAGAATCCTAAAGAAGTAGGCTCTAATACAAGTGGAGAATTGAGCTTGCCAGTGAGAATGAGGACAAGCAGGCAAAGAGCAAAAGCTTATTTCTTCTATGTCATTTATATAGGCTACCACCTGAAGGTGTGGCCCAGATTTAAGATGGGTCTTCCAACCTCAAATGATCCAATCAAGAAAAACTCCTTACAGTTATACCCAGCAGCTTAGGCTTTAGTTTATTCCAAATATAGTCAAGTTGACAGCCAAGAATAGCCATCACAAATTCACCCCTTGTCAGCTTGACACACAATTATATCTACTTATGTTATGTTTATTTTCTAAGTAAAAATAATAACTAGGTTATAATTATGCCTGATTTGATATAACTGTTCCATGTACAACTGCAAACACATTTTATATTTTAGAATGTTCCTTGAGGGACATTCTTTTAGTATCTCAAAGCTTAAATATGAATATGAACCACTGATATTCTCTTCATTGATGTTATATTATATAATAAACAAAAACACAACTTCACATATATATTCTTAACAAAATATGACAGAAACACTTGTGTCATTTATAATCCTTGTTTCTGCAACTTGTCTCATTGCCTTAGCTGATATTTATAACTGTCTTCCTCTACTACCCATTCTGTATTTCCTCCACCCTTGGCAAGCAAGTACCTCAGCAGCTCTTGGCTCTTTTCCTGGAGTGACCTATACCTTCATTCCTGAGGGGTCTGTATTCTTTGTCATCCTGCCTGGATTAGGCTGTTGTAGTTTCCCATTGACTTTAATCACAGGGCATGGTAGCACCAAGAGACTCCCTAAAAGATCTGCTTACTCCAGACATAGTCCTTCTTACCTCCATTGTGAAGAGGTAGTCCTTTCTTAGCAGGTTGACTTAAGGGCACCAGAAGCCCAAAGTGTCCAAGAGGAAGTCTGAGCATCCAGTTCAATGGAATGTTTGTTGTGGCTCCTGGTAAGAGTGTGCCCCTCTCTGGATACAAAACTTCTAGGCCAGCAGAACTTAAGGTCATGGGAACAGGGAGCAAAAATATTCCTAGTGGGTCACTATGGGTGATAGTGAGTAGAACTATTCCCTTTTTCACCCCTTGGTTCCTAGATCCTGGCTATGGGAGAAAACGTATCATGTATTAGATTCTGATTCAAAGCATATACTGCCATATGGAGAAGCCTGCCCCAGCCCTCCAGGCAGCTGCTACTTAATTGGCACTGTAACTGTGTCTTCAAAGGGTCATTCCATCTTTCTTTCTATCAGGCCAGCTGCTTCAGGACTACATAGTAAACTCCAGGTCAGCCAGGGCTACATAGTGAGATCCTATCTCAAGTAAATAAATACATAAATATATGTCATGTTAGACACATTTGGGATTTGGGAAATGTCTCAGGTTGATAGATTCCCCCCCCCCCAATTATATTGAACTTAATGTCTGCTAAGTCCCTAAAACCTAAAGTCTGGAAAATAAAATTTTTTAACTTTTGGAATGAAAGTGACATTTTCATTTCTTATGTAGACTCCTAGTACCTGCGTAGCTGTCAGGATTTGTTACACATTGAATACACAGTTGCATTTGACCTAAAACATCAATTACCCTGTAAGTTGAAGACTAAAGATGGATTATGTGGTAAAGATGAATTAGTGTTTATGCTAGTTCTTACTAATTCTCTTCTGTTTTGTTTTGTTTTGTTTTGTTTTGTTTTGTTTTGTGGGGGTCTGGCCTGAGTTTCTTGAGTGACTGAGATTCTAGGTATGTGCCATCACACCTGGCTTAATTCTTCTCACTAATCTTACGTTATGTTGTGGAATATTAGTTGAAGATGTATTACATTTGTTTATGCTGTGGAACATTTGTTTAACAATGCAAAAATGTGTTGCATTCTTTTATGTTGCATTTGTTTAACTCAGTGAGGCTGTTACTGTGCCTGTCTAAAATACCTAATGGTCTAATAAAGAGCTGGATGGCCAATAGCAAGGCAGGAGAAGGGATAGGTGGGGCTGGCAGGCAGAGAGAATAAAATAGGAGGAGAAATCTGGGAGAAAAAGATCAAGGAATGAGAAAAGGAGAAGAGGATGCAAGGGACCAGCCACCCAGCTGTACAGCCAGCCATGGAGTGAGAGGGAAAGGTATACAGAAGTAGAGAAAAGTAAAAGCCCAGAAACAAAAGATAGACAGCATAATTTAAGTTAAGAAAAACTGGCTAGAAATAAGCTAAGCTAAGGCCAGGTATTCCTGAGGAAGAATAAGACTCCATGTGGATTTATTTGGGAGCTGGGTGGCAGGTCCCCAAAGAGTAAAAAGAGAAGGGGAAAAAAAAACGAATAACTACACATAACTGATAGGATTAGTAGAGTGAAAACTACCATCCAAACAAAAGCAATCTACAGATTCAATGGAATCTCCATCAAAATTCCCACAAAATTCTTCACAGAAATCTAAACTCACTGGGTAGACCAGGCTGGCGTTGAACTCACAAGGCCCAGCTGCCTTTCAAGTGCTGATATTGAATGTGTGGACCAACATGTTCAGTATGTCCAGCCCACTGTATGTCTTTAGAGTGATTTAGTATGATTGCCTTCCTAGCGGTGGTCCCTCTGTCCTGGTCCCTTGGCCAGATGATTGACATGCTCAGCTGGAATGTAAGTCTACCCAAGCCTGAGATTCTGTTCTCTTGACCAGAACTTTTCCTTTAATGGGCCTTTATTTCTGTTCTAATATTCCTTTTCAGAAGAGATAACCCTAACATCATTTAGGAAGTAGATCAGGGACCAGAGTGACCAAATACTAACTTACATTTTTTACTATTTAAAACAATTTATAAGTTTAAATTTATTTTGATGGCTGGGTGGTGGTGGTGGCACACATCTTTTTTTTTATAAATATTTTTATTTTATAATTAATTTAGTTTCACATATCAGCCACAGATTCCCCTGTCCTCCCTCCTCCCACCCTCCCACCTTCCCCCTCACTCCACCCCCCATTCCCACCTCCTCCAAGGTAAGATCTTCCATGGGGAGTCAGCCCAGCCTGGTAGATTCAGTTGAGACAGGTCCAGTCCCCTCCTCCCTACACCAAGGCTGAGCAAAGTGTCTCAGCATAGGCCCTAGGTTCCAAAAAGCCAGCTCTGCACTAAGGGCAGGTCCCAGTCCCACTGCCTGGGGGCCTCCTAAACAGTTAAAGCTAATCGACTCTCACTTATCCAGAGGGCCTGGTCCAGTTCCATGGAGGCTCCTCAGCTATTGGTTCACAGTTCATGTGTTTCCACTAGTTTGGCTAGTTGTCTCTGTGCTTTTTCCAATCATGGTCTCGATATCTCTTGCTCATAGAATCCCTCCTCTCTCTCGCTGATTGGACTCCTGGAGCTCCACCTGTGGTTTGGCTGTGGATCTCTGCATCTGCTTCCACCAGTCACTGGATGAGAGTTCTATCATAACAGTTAGGGTGTTTGGCCATTCAATCACCAGGGTAGGTCAGCTCAGGCACTCTCTCGACCATTGCCAGTAGTCTATAATGGAGGTATCTTTGTGGATTTCTTGGGACCTCTCTAGCACTCTGCTTCTTCCTATTCCCATACGGTCTTCATTTATCATGGGGTCTCTTTACTTGTTTTCCCACTCTGTTCCTGATCCAGCTGGGACTTCCTGCTCCCCTAAGCTCACTTTCCCCCGACCCTTGCCCTCCTTTACCCCACCCTCACCCCCAGTTTGCTCATGTAGATCTCATTTATTTCTCTGTCATTGGGCCATCCCTATGTCTTTTTTAGGGGCCTCTTTACTAGGTAGCCTCCCAGCATTTAGGAGGCAGAGGCAGGCAGATCTCTGTAAGTACAAGGCCAGCCTGGGCTACAGAGTGAGTTCCAGGACAGCTAGGGCTGTTACACAGAGAAACCCTGTCTTGAAAAACCCAAAAAAGATGTATTTTGATCATATTCTTACCCTCCCCCAAGTCCTTCCAGATCCTCTCTGCCTCCCTAACCACCCAACTTTAAGTTCTTTCTCAGAAAACAAACAAAACCCCCAAACCAAGAAGACAAAATAAAACAACATTCAAAAAGAAAAAAAGCAGACACCTAACTGTAACCAAATATAAGTACACACACACACACACACACACACACACACACACACACACACACACACAATGTGCAGTCCATTATATGTTAATCAACTTCTCCTGAACGTGAATGAACATGAGGCCTGCCCTGGAGTGGTTGCTATACCCAGGTCACTCCATTTGGGAAAATTAATTTTTCCTCTCACAGAAGGTATAAATGACAGTTTGGTTGTTAACTTTTATCCTAGGGGCTAGATTTTCATTCATTTTTTAAAATATGACAAAATAAAATATAATAAGTTAAAGCAAAAGCTCTCACATTAAAGTTGGACAAAAGAAACCAACAGAAGGAACAGAGCCCATGAAAAGGCACAAGGATCAGAGACCCACTCATTTACAGACTCAACAGTCCCATGAAAACACTAAACTGGAAGCCATAATATACACACAGGGGACCTGGTGCCGAACTGTGCAGGCCCTGTGTACACTGCTTCAGTCTCGGTGAGTTCACATGAGCTTTGCTTGTGTTGATTTAGAGGGTCTTGTTTTTTTATTGTCCTCCATCCCCTCTGGCTTTTTCCACTTCCTCTTCCTTGGAGTTCCCTGAACTCTGAGGGAAGGGATATGATGGAGCCATCCCTGCTGTGGGATGTTCTATATGGCAAATGTGTTGCTAATTAGTCAATAAATAAAACACTGATTGGCCATTGGCTAGGCAGGAAGTGTAGGCGGGACAAGGAGGAGAATAAAGCTGGGAAGTGGAAGGCTGAGTCGGAGAGACTGCCAGCCGCCACCATGACAAACAGCATATGAAGATGCTGGTAAGCCACGAGCCATGTGGCAGGGTATAGATTAATGGAAATGGATTAATTTAAGCTGTAAGAACAGTTAGCAAGAAGCCTGCCATGGCCATACAGTTTGTAAGCAATATAAGTCTCTGTGTTTACTTGGTTGGGTCTGAGGCTGTGGGACTGGCGGGTGAGAGAGATTTGTCCTGACTGTGGGCCAGGCAGGAAAACTCTAGCTACACATCCCATTTAGGGCTGAGTGTTCCAAGGCCACTCAGTCTCTGCATAACGACTGGCTGTGTGTCTCTGTATATGTTCCCATCTGCTGCAGGAGGAAGCTTCCCTGATGATGGCTGAACAAGGCACTGACCTATGAGTATAGCAGAATGTCATTAGGAGTCATTTCATTGTTTTTTTAAGAACAGTAGTGTTTGGTTTGACCCTAGGTCCCTGGGCTACATAGTCTCATGTTCTTGGTCACCCAAGCAGTGTAGGGTATGGGTTCCATCTCATGTATTGGGCCTTAAGTCAAATGGGACATTGGCTGGGTAGTCCCATAAGCTTTGTGCCACCATTACACTAGCATATCTTGCAGGTGGTATACCATCATAGATAGAGGGTTTGTGGCTGGCTTGGAGTTTACATTTCTCTTTTGATATCATGCAGAGTACATTCCTGTACCACAGATGCTGGAAAATAGGGGTGATGGCTCTATGTAGGGACCAGCTTGACATCTCCATGTTCAATGAGTTGTGTAGGTGTTGTCTTCAGCAATGGGCCTTGCTGTCAGTTTGTAGAGAGCAATCTATAGTCTTGGCAACAGCCTGGGTTGTTTGGGGAATCCCCATGGGGCCCCTTTGGCCAAGAACTCAATTAGATGTAATCCAATCCCTGTACTGACAAGAGATGTCCAGTTAGGACTCTGTCTTCCCCATTATTTGGCAATTTCATTTAGATCACCTTTGTATAGGTATATATTTTAGTAAGTTTCTTCTGTATTACATTTTTATACTACCCTTTCAAGATGTTCCATGATTATAACTCTCTCTCCCTGTATTTCCCCCCACTCCTCCTTTCCCCTTTTTCACTTGATCCTCCCATTCCAGACCCCCCCCCCCATCCATCTATCCATAGCTATCTATTCTATTTCTCTTTCCTAGCAAGGTCTATTTGTTCCTTCTAATGCCTTACTCTATACTTAAGCTCTGTGGCTGTATGGATTGTAGCTTATTTACCATTGACTTCACAGCTAATATCCACATATAAGTGAGTGTAGCATGAATCTTAAAAGTTCTTATTAATAAGATCAAACCTGAGGCCAGTTATTGGGGTGAATGCTGGAAGATCAGAGAAGCAGAACAAGCAACAGCTACCTCACCTCACCAGTTCCTCAGCTGATCCTGATTCCTCAGACTGGAAGCTTCTGTGTCCTCATCCCAATGGCTCTCAGCTGGTTAAGCCTGAATGCTTAACCAGCCAAAAGCTTCTAGTTTCTGGTCCTCATGCCTTATATACCTTTCTGCTTTCTGCCATCACTGTCTGGGATTAAAGGCTCACTTTCTGGGATTAAAGGCGTGAGTCACCATGCCTGGCTGTTTCCAATGTGGCCTTGAACTCACAGAGATCCAGAGGGATTTCTGTCTCTGGAATACTAGGATTAAAGGCGTGTGCTACCACCTCTATGTTTAATATCATGACTGTTCTCTTCTCTGACCCCAGATAAGTTTATTAGCATGCACAATATTTTGGAGAACACAGTACCACCACATTTCCCCCCATTTTTGTCTAAAATTTAAAAAAGTTTATAACTAATACAAGAAAAATTATATCCAATAAGTATATACAATATACAGTCAAGATTACATTAACAATGTCTAGTCCATTAACATTTGACAGATTCAGACAAAAAACTCCACTAATATATAACAATGTCCATTCCAGTAATATTTGATAAACTCAGACAAAAAAAATTTCATTACTTATCCTATTTAAAACAAGTGGTTCCCTTTTAAAAGTAGATTCCATAATCTCCCTTTTTATCTTGTCATATCCATATTCTCTCTTTTTTCTTTTCATAATAGATTCAATAATCTACCTTTTGTCATTTTTATATCTTCCCCATTTTTCTTTTTAGAGTAGATTCAGTGATCTACCCATTTATCCTATTATTTCTTTATCTTTTTTCTCAGATTAGACTCAATGATCTACCTCATATCTATATTCTCTTTTTCTTTTTTTTAAACAAAACCTCTGAATCTAATCTCCATGTTTAGCTTTTTTCCTGACCATTAACAATTAACAACTTGTAATCAACCATCATAAACAATGACAATATCCAAAACTCATTAAACGACCAAAAACCTCCCATCCCACCTCTTGGGAATGTGGGCGTCGTTTTCTTAAAATTAATTCCTGCTCTCTGGGGGTGAAGACACCTTTAGGGGATCCTGAAAAGAAAATTTTGGGGTTAATTGTCAAGTCCTGTATCATTTGTCCAGTCGCTGCATAATGAGAAAGTGCAGGGCTTGTTTCAAGTCCTTGTTCAAATAGTCTGTCAGGCTGGATCATCTCAGCTAGCCATTTTGAAATTGTCCTGAGTAGTTTGTAGTCCAGACTCGATCTTTCCATGGTGTTAATCAGCTTAATGGCTTTATCATAGTGCATGTGGAATCATCGTTGTGGGATCCTGTCATCTTTTTGAAGATTTCAAAGTCACTGTTAGGTGTGGTCATGATTCCCTGCAGACTTTGTGTGTGTGTGTGTGGGGGGGGTTGGAGCAATCACAGTCTGTCTCTTGGAACCATGAATGTCCTTCCCTAGAAGAGAGTATCTTCACAGCAGTTTCTCCCCACCATTTGTCTTGCCAAACTTTTCCAAACTGACCTTTGCCGATGCTTTCTTGTAACACGATGGTCCTGGCAATTCTTCTCTGAACAAGCAGCAGTAAACCCTTTGTCCCAGGTAGCAGCATCACTGCAGTCACCAACATGATGAGAAGGAGCCGGCAACTCGGAGCAGCAGCCGCTGCCTCCATGGTCTCAATGCCACCCTTTGCAGCTAGTCCCCAGCCGATGCTTCTCATTAGCAAGCCTCCTAGGCCTGCCTTAAGCTCGGGATCCTCCTGCCTCTGCCCCCTTTAATAAATACAACCAGTGTGTGCCACCACAACCGGCCGAGTGTAGCTTGGGTCTGAGCTGGGGCCTGTAAGGCCACAGGCAAGTAGCTTTTTCTTGAATTTGTACCACGAACCTTGGGCACCAGATGTAGCATGAATCTTTTTTTTTTTTTCTTGGTTTTTCGAGACAGGGTTTCTCTGTGTAGCTTTGCGCCTTTCCTGGAACTCACTTGGTAGCCCAGGCTGGCCTTGAACTCACAGAGATCCGCTGGCCTCTGCCTCCCGAGTGCTGGGATTAAAGGCGTGCGCCACCACCGCCCGGCAGCATGAATCTTAAAAGTTCTTATTAATAAGATCAAACCTGAGGCCAGTTATTGGGGTGAATGCTGAAAGATCAGAGAAGCAGAACAAGCAACAGCTACCTCACCTCACCAAGAGTTCCTCAGCTGATCCTGTTTCCTCAGACTGGAAACTCATCTCAATGGATCTCAGCTGAACTGCTGCACCAAAGCCTGAAAGCTTAACTAGCTAAAAGCTTCTAGTTTCTGGTCTTCACGCCTTATATACCTTTCTGTTTTCTGCCATCACTCCCTGGGATTAAAGGCTAAAGGCTCACTTTCTGGGATTAAAGGCGTGAGTCACCATGCCTGGCTGTTTCCAATATGGCCTTGAACATAATACCACCACAAGTGAGTGCATACTGCTCAGGATGATACTTTTTTCTAGTTCCATCCATTTGCCAGCAAATTTCATGAAGTCATTTTTTTAAGGACTGAGTAATACTCAGTTGTGGAAATGTACCACACCACATTTTTATTACCCATTCTTCTATTGATGGACATCTAGGTTGTTTCCAATTTCTGGCTGTTATGAGGAGAGCTGCAATGATCGTGATTGAGCAAGTTTCTTTGGGGAAGGATGAAATGTCCTTTGGATATTTTCCCAAGAGTGGTATAGCTATGTCTTGAGGTAGATTGATTCCTATCTTACTGAGGAACTGCCACACTGATTTCCATAGTAGCTGTACAAGTTTGCACTCCCACCAGGAATGAATGAATGCTCCCCTTACTCCACATCCTTGGCAGCATGAACAGTCACATGTTGTGTTGATCTTAGCCATTCTGACACATGAAATCTCAGAGTATTTTTGACTTGCATTTCCCTGTTGAACATTTCTTAAGTGCTTCTTAGCATTTTGAGATTCCTCTATTAAAATTCTGTTTAGATCTATACCCCATTTTTAACTTGGGTTATTTGTTTTCATGATATCTAGTTTCTTGAATTCTTTATATATTATTGGATGTGACGTTGGTGAAAATCTTTTTCCATTCTATAGGATGCTACTTTGGCCAAATGACAGTGTCCTTTGCCATACAGAAGCTTCTCAGTTTCATAAGGTCCCATGTACTAATCATTGATCTTAGTGCCTGGGCTAATGGTGTTCCTTTCAGAAAGTCTTTTCCTGTGTGACTGAGTTCGAGGCTATCCCCCACTTTCTGTTCTGTCAGGTTCACCATATGTGGTTTTATTTTTATGTTGAGGTCTTTGCAAACTCTTAGACTTGAGTTTTGTGCAGGGTGTTAAGTATGGATCTCTTTGGATTCTTTTACATTCAGACATGCAGGTTGACTAGCACCATTTGTTGAGGAAGCTGTTTTTTGAGTGTGTATTTCTGGATTGATTATAAAAAAAATCAGGTATACATATACTTGTGTGTGTGTGTGTGTGTGTGTGTGTGTGTGTGTGTGTGTGTATTTATGCCTGGGTCTTCAATTTGAATTCCTGTTGGTCTTTGTGCCAATAGCATGCTGTTTTTATTACTATAGCTCTCTAGTACAACTTGAAATCAGGGATGGTGAAACCTCCAGCAGTTCTTTTGCTTGTTTGTTTGTTTGTTTGTTTGTTTGTTTGTTTGTTTTTTGAGACAAGGTTTCTCTGTAGTCTTGGCTGTCCTGGATCTCGCTCTGTAGACCAGGCTAGCCTCAATCTCACAGAGATCCGCCTGGCTCTGCCTCCTGAGTGCTGGGATTAAAGGCATGTGCTACCACCACCCGGCTTCCAGCAGTTCTTTTATTGTTCAGGATTGTTTTAGCTATACTGGGTTTTTGTGTTTCCATATGAAGCTGAAATTTTTCTTTCAAGATCTGTGAATAATTGTGTTGTAACTTTGATGTGAATTTCCCTGAATCTATAGATGGCCATTTTCACTATTAATTCTACCACTCCATGAGCTTTGGAGATCTTTCCATGTTATGATACCTTCAATTTCTTCAGTGACTTGAAGTTTTTATCATACAAGGGTTTCACTTGCTAGGATAGAGATACCCCAAGATATTTTATATTATCTGAGGCTATTGTGAAAGGTAATGTTTCCCTGATACCATTCTCAGTCTGTTTGTCATGTGTATATTTCAGAGAGTTAATCATTTTTTAATTAATTTTTTGTCCAGCTACTTTGCTGAAAGTGATTATCAACTGTGTTTCCTGATGGAATTTAAAGTCACTTATGTATACTATCATATCATCTGCAAATAAAGATACTTTGACTTCTTCCTTTCCAGTTTGTACCCCCTTGATCTCCTTCAGGTGTCTTACAGCTCTAGCTAAGACTTTAGGTACTCTATTGGATAGATATGGAGAGAGTGGACAGCCTGTTTTGTTCCTGATTTTAGTGGAATTGCTTTGAGTTTCTTACCGTTTAATTTGATGTGGGCAGTAGGCTTGCTGTAAATTGCCTTTATTATGTTGAGGATTGTTCCCTGTATCCCTAATCTCTCCATGACTTTTATCATGAAGGGGTGTTTGATTTTGTCAAAGGCCCTTTCTGAATATTTTTGCATCTATGGTCATAAGTGAAATTGTTCTGTAATTTTGTTTTTTGGGGTCTTTATGTGATTTGGGTATCTGGGTAACCATGGCCTTGTAAAATTAATGAATTACCACCGTGGTGGAACATGGCTGTTTGCAGGCAGACATGGTGCTGGAGAAGTAGCTGAGAGTCCTACATCTTGCAAGCAACAGGAGGTGGTCTATAGATTACTCGGAGTGAAGTTAAGCAAAGGAGATCTCAAAGCCCACCCCCACAGTGACACACTTTCTCCAACAAGACCACATCTCCTAATAGTGCCACTCCCTTTTGTAGTTGGATTTTCTTTTTACCACCAGTCCCCAAATAATGACACTGAGACTTATTATTAATTATGAAAGCTTGGCCTTAGTTTAGACTTGTTCCCAACAAGCTCTTATACCTTAAATTAATCCATTTCTATTAATCTATGTTCTGCCATGTGGCTCTTTATCTCATCTTCATTCTCTACATCCAACTCCCTCCGTGTCTGGCTGGTGAAATCCACGCACCTCAGATTATTCCCCAAGTTGCTGTCTCTGCCTGGAAGTCCCGCCTATTCTCTCCTGCCTAGCTATTGGCAATTTAGCTCTTTATTAAACCAATCAGAAGGTACCTTGGCAAAGACACATCTTCACAATGTACAAAAGGATTATCCCACAACACCCTTTGGGGGCCATTTTCTTTCAAAATATGGGATGCAGGGTTTTATTTTGATTTTCTTGTATCTCTTGAGACTTGCTTTGGGTTGGAATATGTGGTCAATTTGGAGATAGTTCCATGAGGTCTGAAGAAGAAGTATATTCTTTTGTGTTTGGGTAAAATGTCCTGTAAATATCTGTTAGATCCATTTGGTTTATAAGTCTGTTAGCTTCAGTATATCTCCGTTTAGTTTTTGTCTGAATATCTTGTCTGTTGATGAGAGTTGCGTTTTGAAGTCTCCCACTTTCACTGTGTAAGGGTCAATGTGTACTCTAGGCTGTAGTAGTGTTTCTTTTACAAACTTGAGTGCCCTTGTGTTTGTCGCATATTTGGTAAGAATTGCAGTGTCCTCTTGGTGGATTTTTCCTTTGATGAATATGTAGAGTCTTTCCCTAACTCTTCTGATTAGTTTTTGTTTGAAGCCTATTTTGTTAGATATTAAAATGGCTATACCAGCTTGCTTCTTAGGTCTTTTTGCTTGGAATATCGTTTTCTCACCCTTTACCCTGAGATGATGTCTATCTTTGATGTTAAGGTGTGTTTCTTGGATATAGCAGAATGATGGTTCCTGTTTTAAAATCCATTCTGGCAGTCTGTCTTTTTATTGGGGAATTGAGACCACTGATTCTGACATATCAATGACCAATGATTTTTTATTTCTGTTCTTTGTTGTTGTTGTTGTTGTTGGTGGTGGTGGTGGTGGTGGTGGTGTGTGTGTGTGTACTTCTTTTCTTTTGATTTTGCTGGTCTGGGATTATTTATTTCCTGTGTTTTCTTAGATGTAGTTAACCGCTTTAGGCTGGAGTTTTCCTTCTACCACCTTCTGTAGGGTTGAATTTGTAGACAGAAGTTGCTTCAATTTGGTTTTGTCATGGAGTGTTATTTTCTCTGTGTATGGTTGTTGAAGGTTTCTCTGGATATAGTAGTCTGGGCTGGCATCTGTGGTCTCTTAGAGTCTGCAGCACATCCGGCCAGGTCCTTCTGGCTTTTAGAGTCCCAATTGGGAAGTCAGGTATAATTCTAGTAGGTCTGCCAAATATGTTATTTGGTCTTTTTCTCTTGCAGTTTTTAATAATCTTTCTTTTCTATACATTTAGTGTTTTGAGTATTATGTGTTACGGGCACTTTCTTTTCTGGTCCAGTGCATTTGGTATTCTCTAAGCTTCTTGAACTTTGATAGGCATCTCCTTCGTTAGGTTAGGGAAGTTTTCTTCCATGATTTTGTTGAAAATATTTTCTGTGCCTTTGACCTGGCTTTCTTTTCTTTTCTCTTTTCCTATTATTTTTAGATTTATTTTCATAGTGTCCCAGATTTCCTGTATATCTTGTTTCAGGAGTTTTTTACATTCAACACTTTCTTTGACTCATGTATCCATTTCTTCTATTGTATCTTCAATGCCTGAGATTCTTTCTTCCATCTCTTGTATTGTGTTGGTGAGTCTTGCCTATGTAGTTCCTGTTTGAATTCCTAAATTTTGAGTTTCAAATTTCCCTCAGGTTTAATTTTCTTGCTAGGTAAGTAGGGTTGCTGGGCTCGAGTGGAGACAGATACATTGTCCTAGCTGTTACTGATTGTGTTTTTATGCTGGTGTCTTGGCATCTGTGTTTGGGAAAATTGTAATTCTAGGTGCTGATATCTGGTCTTGTCTTTGTTGGGTGGGTGTTTTGTTCCTTGGTTTCTGTTTCCTCTCTGGTTTTTAGGAGTATGTGGTGTCTCTGTGTTGGCTGCTAGGAAAATCTTCTGGGGTCCTGATAGGTGTGGGCACCGAGGGTTCCATGTAAAACGTGTTCCTGGGTATTGGTACCTAAGACTTAGGAATGGGGATGGGCTGGGGGTGGGTGAGAGGGTTCACAGGAGTGAGGGAAAGCAGGGTGTTCCACCAGGATCTTGCTGTGGGATGGTCTGTATGTCAAATGTGTTGCTGATTGGTCAATAAATAAATCACTGATTGGCCAGTGGCCAGGCAGGAAGTATAGGCGGGACAAGGAGGAGAATAAAGCTGGGAAGTGGAAGGCTGAGTCAGAGACACTGCCAGCTGCCACGATGACAAACAGCATGTGAAGATGCCGGTAAGCCACGAGCCACGTGGCAAGGTATAGATTTACAGAAATGGATTAATTTAAGATATAAGAACAGTTAGCAAGAAGCCTGGTATGGCCATACAGTTTGTAACCAATATAAGTCTCTGTGTTTACTTGATTGGGTCTGAGCGACTGTGGGACTGGCAGGTGAGAGAGATTTGTCCTGACTGTGGGCCAGGCAGGAAAACTCTAGCTACAAAGAAAAGGGGAAGTGCTGTGGGATGGTCTGTATGTCAAGTGTGTTGCTGATTGGTCAGTAAATAAATCACTGATTGGCCAGTGGCCAGACAGGAAGTATAGGCAGGACAAGGAGGAGAATAAAGCTGGGAAGTGGAAGGCTGAGTCAGAGACACTGCTGGCCGCCGCCATGACAAACAGCATGTGAAGATGCTGGTAAGCCACGAGCCACGTGGCAACTTATAGATTAATAGAAATGGGTTAATTCAAGATAGAAGAAGTAGATAACAAGAAGCCTGCCATGGCCATACAGTTTGTAAGCAATGTAAGTCTCTGTGTTTACTTGGTTGGGTCTGAGCGGCTGTGGGACTGGCAGGTGACTAAGAGGTGAGTCTTTGTCCTCATAGCCAAATACCCCAGCCTCAAGGCTTTGGGCCCACACCACCACCCATTGCTGTCCCAGTTTCAGGCCAGTAGGCAGGTCTCCTGCAGACAGATCGGACTACAACCATCTCCGACTAGATCCTGTAACCCTCAAGCCCTACCTCCTCCAAACCCCACCTTCCCTCAGAGACTGCAACTGCTCCCTGAGACAGAGCCTGCCAGTGCCAGTTGGACTAAGCTGCTCCCTGAGACACAGAGTCCATCAGCACTGATTGGACCAAGAGCCCTAATTAGACCAAGAGCTCCCATTGGACCAAGAGTATCGATTGAACCAAGAGAGCCTCCCCCAGACACAGACACTGCTTGTACCAACTGGAGGAAGAGATGGGTAGACACCAGTGCAAAAATACAGTTAACAACATAAAAACCAATATGGCTCCATCAGAACCTAGTGGTTCTACGTCACCAAGACCTGAACATCCCAATGCAGAAGAAACAGAAGAAATCAACCTTAAAAATTACTTTAAGAACATGATAGAGGTCTTTAAAGAGGAAATGAAAAACTCCCTTAAATCAAAGAAAAGACAATCAAAAAATTGGAAGAAATCAATAAAGAAATTGAGGAAAAGACAAACAAAAATTGGAAGAAATCAATAAACCTCTTAAAGAAAACCAAGAAAAAGCTATTAAACAGGTGAAGGAAACAGTCAAAGATTTGAAAACTGAGATAGAGGCAATAAAGAAGACACAAATTGAGGGAATGCTGGAAACGGAAAATCTGAGTAAATGAAGAGGAACTACAGGTGCAAGTATAACCAACAGAATACAAGAGATAGTAGAGACAAGCTCTGGCATTGAAGATATGATAGAGGAAATAGATTCATCAGTCAAAGAAAACACTAAAGCCTCTAAAGCCACAAAACATTCAGGAAATTTGGGACACCATGAAAAGACCAAACCTAAGAATAATAGGGATAGAAGAAGGAGAATAATACCAACTCAAAAGTACAGAACATATATTCAACAAAATCATAGAAGAAAACTTTCCCAACCTAAAGAAGGAAATGCCTATGAAGATACAAGAAGCTTACAGAACACCAAATAGACTGGATGCAAAAAATAAAGTCCCCTCGCCACATAATAATCAAACCACTAAACATACAGAACAAAGAAAAATATTAAGAGCTGCAAAGGAAAAAGGCCAGGTAAATAAAGGCAGATCCATCAGAATAACACCTGATTTCTCAATGGAGAGTCTGAAGGTCCTGGACAGACATTATATAGACACTAAGAGACCATGGATGCCAACCCAGACTATTATATCCAGCAAAACTCTCAGTCGCCATAGACGGAGTAAACAAAATATTCCATGATAAAACCAGATTTAAACAATACCTATCCACAAATCCAGCCCTACAGAAAGCTCTAGAAGGAAAAATCCAACCTAAGGAACTTAGATGTACCCTTGAAAACACAGGCAATAGATAGTCCCACACCAACAAATACCAGAGAAGAGAAACACACAACACTACCAACAAAAAAAATAATAGGAATTAACAATCACTGGTCATTAATATCCATTAATATCAATGGTCTCAATTTGCCTATAAAAAGACACAGGCTGACAGAATGGATACAAAAACAGGATCCATCCTTCTGCTGCATATAAGAAACACACCTCAACTTTAAAGACAGACACTACCTCAGAGAAAAAAGGCTGGGAAAACACTTTCCAATCAAATGGATTTAAGAAGCAAGCTGGTGTAGCTATATCCTAATACCTAATAAAATAGACTTCAAACTAAAATCAATCGAAAGAGATCAGGAAGGACATTAGATACTTATCACATGGAAAACCCACCAAGATGAAGTCTCAATTCTGAACATTTGTGCCCCAAGTACAGGGGCACCCACATATGTAAAAGAAACATTACTAAAGCTTAAATCACACATCAAACCCCACACACTAGTAGTGGGAGACTTCAACACCCCTCTCTCACCACTGGACAGGTCTGCCAGACAGAAACTTAACAGAGAAATAAGGGATCTAACAGAGGTTATGACTCAAGTGGACTTAATAGATACCTACAGAACATTCCACCCTAACACAAAAGAATACACCTTCTTCTCAGCACCCCATGGAACCTTCTCTAAAATTGACAACATGCTCGGTCAGAAAGCAAATCTCAACAGATACAAAAAAATTGGAATAACCCCAAGGTACTGGACTAGGCCCTCTGGATAGGAGAGACAGTTGTTTAGCTTGAACTGTTTAAGGGGGGGGGGCAGGCAGGCAGTGGGATCAGGACCCATCCCTGGTGCATGAACGGGCTTTTTGGAGCCCAGTGCCTATGGTGAGACACTTTTGCGCAGCCCTGTTGCAGGGAAGAGGGGCTTGGACCTGCCTCAACTGAATGTACCAGGCTCTGCTGACTCCCCATGGGAGACCTTGACTTGGAGGAAGTGGGAATTGGGGGGTGGGTTTGGGAGAAAGGCTGGAGGACAGGAGCAGGGAGGAGAGGGGAATCTGTGGTTGGTATGTAAAATGAATAGAAAATTTCTTAATAATATATAAAAAAGAAAAAGCTTTTTAAAAAATGTCTCCCAGCCAAAGAAAGCCGAGGGCCAGGCAGATTGAATGCAAAATTCTAGTAGAATTTCAAAGAAGAGCTAATAACAATACTTCTCAAATTATTCCACAAAATAGAAACAGAAGGAACATTGCCAATTTTTTATTTTATTGATTGATTGATTGATTGATTGATTGGTTTTTCGAGACAGAGTTTCTCTGTGTTGTTTTGGTGCCTTTCCTGGAACTCGCTCTTGTAGACCAGGCTGGCCTCGAACTCACAGAGATCTGCCTGGTCTGCCTACTGAGTGTTGGGATTAAAGGCGTGCGCCGCCGCTGCCGCCACCGCCGCCACCACCACCACCCCAGGCTTAAACCACACAGATTCAACAAAGAAAGATAATTACAGATCAATTTCCCTCATGAACATTGCTGTAAAAGTACTCAATAAAATACAAACTGAATCCAATAACACATCAAAAAATCATCCACCATGATCAAGAAGGCTTCACCCTAGAGATACAGGGATGGTTCTACATATGAAAATCTGATAGAGCAACTAAAGGAGATCAAATATATACAAATAGTAACAGGAAAAGACAAAAGTATCACTATTTGCAGATGATATGATAGTATACACAAGCAACCCAAAAAATTCTATCAAGGAACTCCTACAGTTGCTAAACACCTTCAGTGAAGTGGCTGGATATAAGATTAACTCAAAACAATCAGTAGCCCTGCTGTATACAAACAATGAATGAAATGGGCTGAGAAAGAAATCAGGAAAACAACACCCTGCACAATAGCCACAGATAATATAAAATAACATAGGGTAACTCTAACAAAGCAAATGAAAGACCTGTATGACAAGAACTTCAAGTCTTTGAAGAAAGAAGTTGGAGAAGATATCAGAAATTGGAGAGATCTCTCATGCTCACCTATGGATGGGATTAACATAGTAAAAATGGTCACCCTACCAAAAGCAATCTACAGATTAAAATAATCCTCATCAAAATTCGAATTCTTTACAGACCTTGAAAGAACAATATTTAACTTTATATGAAAAAATAAAAACCCCAGCTAACACAATCCTGTACAATAAAAGAACTTCCAGAAGTATCACCATCCCTGATGTCAAGATGTACTACAGAGATGTAGTAATAAAAACTGTTTGGTATTGGCGTAAAAGCAGGCAGATTAACCAATAGAATTGAATCAAAGACCCTCAGGTAAATCCAGACACCTATCGACATTTGATTTTTTTTTTTATAAAGAAGCCAGAAATATACAATGGAAAAAAGAATGTGTCTTCAACAAATCATCCTGATCTAACTGGATGTCAGCATGTAGAAGAATTCAAATAGATCCTTATCCATCACCATGCACAAAACTCAAGTACAAGTGGATCAAAGATCTCAACATAAAGCACTGAACCCGATAGAAGAGAAAGTGGGGAATAGCCTTGAATGCATTGGTACAGGAGAAAACTTCCTGAACAGAACAGCAGTAGCATAGGCACTTAGATAAATAAATGGAATCCCACATCTAACAGAGGGCTAACATCTAAAATACATAAGGAACTTAAGAAACTAGACATCAACAAACTAAATTATTCAATTAAAAATGAGGTACAGATCTAAACAACAAGTTAGCAACAGAGGAAACAAATGGCTGAGAAACACTTAAAGAAATGCTCAACATCCTTAGCCATCAGGGAAATGCATACCAAAATGACACTGAGATATCATCTTACACGTGTCAGAATGGCTAAGATCAAAAATGTAAGTGACAGCTCATGCTGGCAAGGATGTGGAGCAAGAGGACCACCACTCCATTGCTAGTGGGAGTGCAAACGTGTTCATCCACTTTGGAAATCAATATAGTGGTTTCTCAGAAAATTGGGAATCAGTCTACCTCAAGACCCAGTTACACCCTCTTGAGCACATACCCAAAGGATGCTACATCATACCACAGGGATACATGCTCAACCATGTTCATAGCAGCAGCATTTGTAATAGCCAGAATCTGGAAACAACTTAGATGCCCCTCAACTGAAGAATGGATAAAGAAAATGTGGTACTTTTACACAATGGAGTATTACTTAGCTATTAAAAAAAAATAACATCATGAAAGTTGCAGGCAAATGAATCGAACTTGAAAAAAAATCATCCTGAGTAAGGTAACCCAGACCCAAAAAGACAAACATGATATGTATTCACTCATAAGTGAATATTAGCTGTAAAGCAAAGGATAACCATGCTACAACCCACAGACCCAGAGAAGCTAAGAAACAAGGAGGGTTCAAGTAGGAATGTATGGATCTCCCTAGGAAGAAAATCTATAAAGATATTGCTGATGAACAGGGGGCAGGTGGGGTTGGGAACAGGAGATATCAACTGGAGGTGGGTGTGGGAGTAAATACTGGGAGAAACTAAAGGAAATGGATGGCATTTTGGGGGTGAGGTAGAAACCCAGTCCAACAAAAACTCTGTGGAATCCGTGAGAGTAACCCTAGCAAAGACTCCTAGTAGTGGGGGACACAGAGCCTGAACCAGCCACCTTCTGTAGCCAGGCAAGGCCTCAAACAAAGGGACTGGGACATCAACCCAGCTACAAAATCTTTGACCTGCAGTCTGTCCTGCCTGCAGAGTGTTCTGTGATCAGAGCCTAGCAGAAGCATCATCAAAGAGATGATAGGGACTTCATCCAACAACTGATGGGAGCAGATGCAGAGTCCCACAGCCAAACATTAGGCAGAGCTCCAAGAGTCCTGTGGAGGAGGAGGAGGAGGAGGAGGAGGAGGCGGAGGCGGAGGAGGAGGAGGAGGAGGAGGAGGAGGAGGAGGAGGAGGAGGAGGGATCAGAGGAACCAGAGGCATAGGGACACCAAGAGAATATGGTCCACAGAATCAATTGGCTGGGACTCATGGGGGTCTGAAGGGGTCTGACCTAGGTCCTCTGCATATATGCTATGGCTGAATAGCTTGGTATTCTTGTGGGACTCCTTGCAGTGTGTGTGGGGTTGTCTCTGACTCTTTTGCCTACTTATGGGACCCTTTTCCTTCTACTGGGTTGCCCGATCTAGCCTTGATGTAATGGTGTGTTCCTGGTCTTATGGTAGCATATTATACCATGTTTGGTTATGTCCCTAAGTGTATGAGCCAGAGGCGCAGGAAGTCAGCTGTGAGACTGCCTTCTATATATGACTGGGAAGCTGCACCCATGGACTCTCAACAATGTGATCACCTATACAAGACCCGAACAAGGACAACACCACGGACATGCCAATGCAGAAGGGGAAAATCTCACAAGGCCCCACATTTTGATGGAGAGCTGCAAGCTATTTGCTGACTGCTGAGAGAAGAATCAGCCTTTCCCAGGGATGAGCTCTCCACCCCAGTTCCTTACCCACTCACTATCAAATGGACATTCTTAAAAATGTACATTTGAGCAGCACTACGTGAACTCACTGATTGTATTTGTGTATGCGTGTGGTGATATATATATATATATATATATATATATATATATATATATATATATATATATATAGTGTGTGTGTGTGTGTATAAAACATGAAAGAAAATAAATAAAATAAAAAAATTAAATCTCTCAGGTCACTGGTATCTCCACCCTAAACTTTTAGATATTTCTTACTTGCCTCTTCCACTGCCCTCCCTTATCCCATCCTCCTCTTGCTGGTCCTCTTTCTCTCTCTAAATAGTGTTCTTTCTGCTCTCGTGTGTGTGTGTGTGTGTGTGTGTGTGTGTGTGTGTGTGTGTATTCCATTATCCACTCCTTCCCTCTCCCCCACCCTTTACACCTGTTCCTCCACTTTCATAGACCCGCATTATACTTTTGTGTCATATACACATGTATGTATGTGTGTACATACGTGTGTATATGTATGTATATTTAAATCAAGTTTCCACATAGGAGAGAAAATGTGGTATTTGTTTTTCTGTGTCTGACTTATTTTGCTTAACATTTATTATCTCCAGTCTGATCCACTTTCCTGAAAATGTCATAATTTCACTTTTCTTCACAGCTGAAATTCCATTTTGTGTATATGTGTGTACCACATTTTCATTGTCTGCTCATTGGTTGGTGAACAGCTAGGCTGATTCCATTTTCTCAGCTCCTGTGAATAGCACAGTGGTAGACGTGGCCAGGCTAGTGTCTCTGTTGCATCCTGACTTGGGTGTGTAAGTATCTCTGTTCGCTGCCTTTGATCCCTTTAGAGTATACAGTTTTCTGTGGTATATCTGGGTCGTGTTGTAGTTGTAGGGTTCTGAGGAACATCCACACTGGTGTCTATGGTGATTAGACTAATTTACATTCTTACAATCAATGCATAAGGCTGCCTTTTCCCCACAGACTTGCCGGCATTGGTGTTCTTTGTCATTCTGGTGGGACAGCCATGATTTACATTTTCCTGCATTTTTTCTCGAAGCTTTGAATGTTGTCCCTTTTGTGTTTTCGACATGTTGACCATAGTAAGTCTTGGAGAGGCTCTTCTCTGTCCGTGCCCGTGTTTCGGTTCCTAACTCTTTCTGTACATTTCATTGAGCATTGAGCGTACTTCAGTCTTTATCTCTGCTGCTTCTGTCTCTTGGGTTCTTAGGCTTCTTCTGTTGATCATATTTTGATGTTTTTAGATGACGTAGTCATGCTTATTCATAGATTGATTGTTATTTTACAGTTCTTGAGAGTGAACCTAGGGCCCCATACATACATACTAGGCAAGCAATTTACTACTGAGCTACGTAGATCCTCCTCATTTCTTTGTTTGGTTTGCGACCCAGTCACACTCTGTAGTCTAAAGTGGCCTGTAACTGTAATAATCCTACCACAGCCACCAGAGTGCTAGGATTACAGGTATGAGCAACCTACCAGACATTTTTTCTACTTCTATCTCTGGACGACTTTCTTGATCAGTGTTGCTTTCCCCTGTAGATTATTTGATTCACTGATTTTTTTTTTCATTTCCATTCACTTTTCATTTTTCAAATTTCAGTTTCCTTGCTGAATTTCTGCTTCATGTTGCTGGCTTTTTTTGTCCATATTACTGACTTTCTCATTCATTCAGTAGGTTTTCTTGTCGGTGTTGATGGCTTCCCTCCTCGAGAGACTTGTCCTCAGCCCTGGTGGGATTCCAGGAGTGCACCATGAAGCCCTCAGCGACGCCTTCTGTGAACACACTCTTGGGTTAAATGACATTCACACTGCAGTAACATTAGCCACAAACCCATATCCATAAACCATAAGCCCATAAATTCAGGACAAGTTTGAAAAAAATAGTACTTACAGAGACATGGAAATAAATGTAGCTGGGGTGCTTAGGTGGGCCCATAAGAAAAATTGCCAATATGAAAAGCAAAGAAGTTTGTATGGAGGCAAATGAGCAGAATGTGCTTTATTCTATCCTCAGTTAGAGGCTGGGCCACACAGAACAGTGGCGGAGAGGGAAAAAAATACTCCAGAGTTTTTTTCAAACACAAAGGGCGGGGGAAGAGGCCGCCGTAGTCGCTGCCTTGTGCAACACTGCCACCTAATGGCCAGAGAAACTGAAAATCGCTTACATCCTAATAAAACTGCCTCTGGCTTTTACAGACAAAGCCCAGGAGAAAAGCTGCAGCAGCAAAGTGGGATGAAAGTTCGGAGCCTAGAAAAGGGTGTCTAGCTCGGAAAGAAAGCGAGAATCGCGCCGCACTCCCACTATCCATTAGTAATGTTTTGTAGTGATTTTCCCATGGGCTTTTTAAATCGATAACGTGCCCCCCCCCCCAAAAAAAAATACAACTCTTCCCTCAAAGCAAATAAAAGAGTTTGTTCTTAAGCAAAATGTAAGCAACTGTTTTATGGGGATGTGGTATTCAGGACATCCTGACTCCAACGTGGAAACACTTCATGAAGTTTCTATAGTTATGAAACAAAAGAAAACCATAAAGCATTTTAGAAATAAGTAGGTGGATTGCAACCGCTTTGGTTTAAGTAAGTGAAACTTTGGGGAAGATGGGGGTCCTGTCCTATTCAGATAAGTCTGGCAACTGTCCACTACTAGACTTCACAGAAAGGTATCTGTGCTGCCCAGGGCGTGACCGCGGGTAGGGAGACCTTTCAGAGAAAGAGCACAAGACCCCTGAGAAGGAAAGGTGAGGTGGCAGCCTTCTCAGCCCCGTGGGCACGGAGTTGGGCTGTTAGGGTCAGTGGACGTGGTGGGGGTGGGGGCTTCGAGGAACGCAGTGATCATGAGCCTGCAGAAGATTGGGTGCACGAATCGAAAGTGGGGCGACGCGGGCGTTAGGTCAGCATGTCACCTGCCCTACCCCCTAGGCTACAAGTAAAAACTCAAAGAGAGGACAATGGCACAAGCAAAAGGCAGGAAAATGCCCAGGATCTCACTGCGGACCTATGCGCCGACCCACCGCCTGCCAATCCAAGGGCTTGCTAACTGTGTCTGTCCTTTGTGTCCCGGCTTCTGGCTGCTATTGTTATAACTCCGAGGGCGGGACTAAGGTAGGCAGCCTGGCCCGGGCTTGTTCCCCGGGCGCACTTAGTGCCTACAAGGCTGTGTTCTGTGTTCACTCTATTTATCCTGTTTAGCTACCTGAGTCCTAGCCTTTCTGGCGGTGACCGGAAGAACTGAAGTAAATGTCGGCTTTCTTTGGGTGTCGGTAAATTTAGGTTTCTCTGACCAGTAGATGGCAGTGTTGCGCCGAACCATTGCCGTGTTCTCGGTGCTCCCCCGCCCTTCCTGTTTGAAAAAAATTGGAAATTGGCTGGAATTTTTTTTTTTTATCCTCTTTCCTCCTCCCTGCCTAGGTAAGGCCTGCTAGACTTAGACAATAAGGTTTTCTCTTTGTGAACTGTTTCCCGCCTAAAATCCAAAGCCTGTACTTTTGAATGTTTTTTTCCACTAGTTGGGTGGTCTAGGCACCCCACCTCCTCGGGTTTAGGCTTCTCTTAAAGGCCTTTGCCAATCTTTCCACAGCTTGGCCTTTGTTCTAGGGTCAGTTATTAATAAATAATTTCATTGTAGGCTTCACTTAATCTCTTCACGTTTCTACAGAAGCATATTGATGAAAATTCTTACAGTCCCATTACTGCATGGTCGTCATTAATTATATCTTATTATAATTGTTTCCCTCTTTTTTTTACTTATACAAGTATATTGAAAATACATAGACGTCAGTATTTGCCCGATTGCTTAATCATATTTTTGAAATCATTACACTGAATCCCATTGATATGTGTAATTGCTATGTGTAACTTTAAATTTTTCACACATATTTTATGTGTTTCCTTGTCTTAGTAATCATTTTGAAAGAGTGGACATTTTTTTCTTCTAATACGACAAAATTGTTTAATAACTGATATGAAAAACAGAGAGAAACCTTAACTCCCTATCTCAATGACAGGTATCTTAAAGTGTTGCTTTGCTTTCTCGCTCATATTTAAAAAAAATTTTTTTCTGCCACACCAACAGAACAGTGCCTAACAATTCTCTCTCCCAATTTCTGTCTCTCTCTCTCCTTAAGAAGCATTGGTGCGGCAGAGATGGCCCATTTGATAAAATTCTTTGTGGGAGCATGAGGACCTGAGCCCAGATTTCCAGCACATAGTCATGTAAAAGACCGGCATTGTAGCATGTGGATAAACTGAGGCCATGACTTTCCACCAAGGTCTGGTTGAAGGGAAGGCTTTCAGTGTGTATATGAGGAAGAAGACAGCCAGAGAAGATTCCAGAGCAAAGAGAGAAAGTCCAAGACTAAACATGGCCAGCAGAATGGACAGGGCCATGAGGGGTTGGGGGAGCAGAGAGGAGGACCCAAAGAGGAGACAAAAAAGACCAAGAGAGAGGGGACCAAGAGAATGGTGGCTAAAATGGCGGGTTATATAGGAATGAGAAGTGGGGGAAGGGAAGCCCTTGAGCTGGAGAAGTTTAGGTAGGAGTCAAGATGTGAAATGCGGAGAAGAGTCATGGTCCCTAGTGAGACTGAGAGTCTGGGGACCAGCAGGCTCTTTGGTATGCTATTGGACACCACAGATAGCCATTTCTGAGTTTCCTTTGGACCTGACAGCATGAATCTGTGGCCCTAGTCCTGGGTGAGTGGAGACAAAACACCCCTGGGTTTTTCTGGCCAGTGACTTCTAGATTCAGTTAGAGACCCTGGGGACTAACCAATCGAAGTAGCCAGTGGTGTGTGCAGGATCTGGCGGCCAGGCAAATGGACAGTGGGCTGTTATGGATGGAGCAGACTCTCCCACGGCCCTCACCCCCACCCCCACCGCCCTCACCCCCACCCCCACCGCCCTCACCCCCACCCCCACCGCCCTCACCCCCAGTATAGCGCGGGGAGGGCCGGCTGTGCACGGTACCAATGATGGTTTTTAGCAGTGCTCTTACCCTGCGAGGAAAAGTCACGGAACATGACAAACCCACTAACAAGAGTTTTATTAAGGGGAGAAGGGATAGATGTGTTCAGGCCTGCTGAAAGGACACACGAGGAAGGGGCGGGGCAGGGGAAACATGGGATTCGACAGTTAAGGTCCACTCCACACATGACCACATGACCACACGTGACCACACAGACTCCACACAAGCCCTTAAATCACATAGTCACGCTGCACGCGATTTACATGACCACTCAGCCCATAGGTTACATAGGATGTATGACCCAGAAGTGTCCAGCCAGGGCATGCACGGACATGGGGGCGTGGCTGGAATTCCTATCATCCTGGACGCTTTGTTTTTATAAAAGATGGAGGATGAGTGGGTATGGGGCATCATTTCGCCCGAAAACTGCTTCCAGCCTACTTGGTAGGCGTTGGTTGGCTCTTGGGAGGATAAGGAAGGGGGCTTCTAAGGTACACAGGGGTCCGGGGATGGTGGGCATCATCTGCTGCACTGGAGGTGCCCATCTTTTCTGTCTTGGAACTCTTTGGCTGCTCATGTCTGACAGGATGCTGGTGGGACACAGAAAAGCTTAGGAAAAAAATCATTATTTTTTTATTTTTTCCTTTGGAGGGTTCCCAGGGTGATAGAAGGGGCCCCAAGACCAGGAAGGTTTGGATTTGGCACTTATCTTGAAGTAGATCTGACCTATCCAGATGGAGTTAAGCCGGTTTCTGGAGCTTGGGAAAAAATTTGAACATATTAAGAAGCAGCCATGAGAAAATTAAAGTCTTGGGCTGGTGACCTTTGTGGTGTTTAGTACTCTGCTTAATTTTTACCTGAGACGAGCTTTATTAGAGACAGTTTATTTTAAGGCAGCTGTTTCCTTTATTAGTTTAGCATTCAGTAAACACAGGTGATCAGTTTCTGAGAGCATTCAACAGTGATAGACTGTTTAATATATTAGAGTCTGGTTTTTTGCAGAGCCCACACACTTTTGGGTCTGGGGGTGTAAATACCTTTTGATTGTTACTGTTTTTTTTTTTTTCCTTACCGTCTGGATATGTCTGATGGTCCTTGGCCTCCAGCTCTGTGGTGGTCCAATAACAATTAGCTGAGTAATTAATTAGGAAAGGAAGAGCTTATGGGGTGATACCTCGTTCCTCTGGAATTGGTGACAAGGCAGTGGATCATTGTGTCCTCTGGAACTTGAGAGAGCAGGGCCCTGTCTCTGTCACTGTGTATGAAGAGACATTTTTCTGGGATGGAGGTGAGATAAAAGGATTCAGATGAGACAGGTGGACCCAGTGAGGAAAGCCCTCGAGCTTAGCAGCTGTGGGGGTTACAAGAATTACCTTGAAGGGTCCCTGCCGTTTAGGGGAAAGGGGTGAGGGGTGCTGGCCTGGAGGGGAAAGAAGAACCTGATCCCCAATGTGGATTGGGGGTGGGCAAGGACTGTCACATGGCTGAGGTAAAGAATGGTCTGTGAAGTTCCACAGGATAGACCTGAGATGACAGAGCAGGGGAGTTAACAGGCTGTCTGGAATTGTTGGAGGATTGGATAGAAGACTTGGATTTGAGCCAGTCTCCCATACATACAGGTTCAAACGGAAAAATTGAAAGAGGCTTTTTAGGAAGAGCCCTGAGCCTGAAAAGAGCTAGAGGCAATAATCTTACCCAGTTGAGGTGAAGTTCCTGTGACATCTTAGTAAGAATAGATTTTAAAGACCGGTTGGTACACTCCACCTTTCCTGAGGGCTGAGGATGTTGTGGGATATGAAAACGCCAAGGAATGTTAAGAGCCTTAGCTAGTGTCTGGGAAACCTGGGAGGTGAACTCTGGACAGTTGTCAGACTGAAGAGAAGCAGAAACCAAAGAATAATTTCTCAGAGAAGGAGGTCTGCAACTGTCTGAGCCCGCTTATTAGAAACCAGATATGCCTCCACCCAAAATGAAAATGAGTCCACCATCACAAGGAGATATTTAATTCTCCTGACAGTGGGCATATGGGTAAAATTGAGCTGCCAGTCAGTCCCTGGAAGGGAACCTCTAGCCTGGTGGGTGGGAAAAGGCTGACTCCTGTACTTGGTATTGGGATCTGTTTTTTGGCAGATCTCACAAGAGGCAGTAATAGTTCTTAAGAACTGTAAGTCCTCAGAGGTGGGCTGCAGGTGGGCTTTTACGAATTGATACAGAGCAAGACTATTAGGGTGAAAGAGCTGCTGTAGATAGGACAGAATTTGCCTAGTGTCAGGAGTTCCCTGTGAGGGTGTGAGCTGCACTGTATGGATTCCCTGAGGTGGGTGGGGTGAGACTTGGCCCTGGAAGGTCACTGTCCTGGCTGCCTGGTCAGCCTGGTTGTTTCCCTTAGAGATGATGGAGCTATTGGTCTGATGAGACCAGCAGTGGACAATTCCTATAGTCTTGGGGAGGTGCAAGCCTCCAGCACGGCCATTATTTGGCCTGAGTTAGATATGGATCCTCCTTTTGCTGTGAGGAGGCCACACTCTCTCCAAATAGCAACATGGGACAGGAAGATATGAAAAGCATATTTGGAGTCTGTGTAAACATTTAGAGATTGCCCCTGTGCCAATTAGAAGGCACGGGTGAGAGCTAACAGCTCAGCCTGTTGGTGAGTGGTGTGTGTGGGTAATGCCTGTGCTTCTATTACCTTAGTATCTATCACTATGGCATAACCCGCTTTACGGGTCCCTTCATATAAAAAGGAACTGCCATCTGTGTACCAGGTACAAGTAGCCTGAGGCAATGTGCCCTCCTGTATGTGTGAAGGGTGAGGTAGCAGTTCCTCTAAGGTTTCAGTGCAGGAGTGAGAAAGAGAATAGTTAGCATTAGGTTGAGGGAGGAGGCTTGAAATATTAAGAGCTGGACAGGTCCAGAAAGTAAGTGTGGCATCCTCTAGTAATGCCACCTGGAGAGAAAGAACCTGGGAAGGAGGTGAAGTTGTAAGCCTTTATAAGCTAAGACATGGGACAGGTTGTGGTGAGAGAAGACAGTAGTAGGTGACCCAAAGCTTAGCTTCTTTGATTCCCAAATAAGGAGCTCTGCAGCTGCTAAGGCACTGATGCAAGGTGCCCAGCCCTGACTGGTAAGGTCTAGCTTCTTTGATAGATATGCTACAGTGCAAAGGAGGGTCCCAGCTGATGCCCTAGGGTTCCCAGGGCAAATCCCTCCTTCTCTGCTACATAGAGGGAGAAGGGACGGGTTTGGTCTGGGAGGTGAAGCACTGGGGCCTGGAGGAGAGCCTGTTGGAGCTTCTGGAAAGGTTTAGTGATAGAGTGAAGGAGGGGATTGTGTGGGGAGTCCTGAGCTGCCTAATATAAGGGGCAAACAAGGAGAGAAAAAGATAGAACCCAAGACCATAGGAAGCCAGCTCTTCCTAGGAAAGACAGGATCTCCTGTTTAGTAGAAGGGATTGCAAGAGACTAGATTAGACACTTTCTACCTACAGTAATAGCCTTGTAGGTTAGACTAATGGTTAGAGCCAAGTAGGTGACCTGGGGAGTGGACAGCTGAACTTTAGAAGGGGATACCCTGTAACTTCGGCTGGATAAGAAATTTAGGAGAGCAGAACAGTTAGCGTGGCTAACCTGTAAGGACAGGCTGCAGAGTGGAATGTCATCTACATACTGTATTAGTTTAGAGCCAGGGAGAGACAGAGAGAGCAGGTCAGAGGCCAAATAGGTGTGGACTGTCCCTGAAACCTTGTGGCAGAACAGTCCAGGTCAGCTGTGTGGACAGGTGAGAGTCAGGGTCAGTCCAGGTGAAAGCAAAGATATTTTGAGACTGAGGGCTGAGACAAATAGAAAAGAAGGCATCTTTGAGATCTAGAAGTGAGAAGTGAGAGGTTCCTGAGGGGATAGTGGACAGGAGAGTATAAGGGTTAGGCACTACAGGACGGAGGGGGACCACTGCAGAGTTAATGAGCCAGAGGTCTTGAACCAGGCGGTAGGTTCCATTAGACTTTTTAACTGCAAGTATGGAGGTGTTAAAAGGTGAAGAGATTGGTCGGAGCGGCTTTTTCCTGAGAAGGTCAGAAATGATAGGCTTAAGTCCTCTTAGGCTCTGGAGTGAGAGAAGGTACTGAGCTTGGGTGATATATTTGGTAGGGTCCTGTACTGGACAGTAATAGGCAGATGGTGCCTAGCAATAGAAGGGTTCTGGGTGTCCCAGACTTTTGGGTCTACCTGAGAGGCTGGCAAGGGATATGAACTGTTAGAGTTAGTAGGGTGGGTGGCTAGGAGAAGAAAGAGAGGAGCTGCTGGCGAGTCTGTGGTGAGGTAAATGTGGGGAGCAAATGAAGTAGTTCCTCCTACCTTAGCTAGAAGATCCCTTCCCATTAGAGGCACAGGGCAGGTTGGCACCACTAAGAATGTGTGTGTAAGAGGAACACCACTGAAAATACAATTAAGTGGTGGTGTCTGGTGAGATACGTAAGGCTGTCCCCCTACCCTGACAATAGAGAGACAAGAAGGAGAGGTAGGGCTCCAGTACTCTCTCAGGACAGAGTAGGTAGCTCCAGTCCAGAAGGAAGGAGATCGGTCACACAGATATTATCTCTAGCCTGGGTTCCCTGTGTGAGATGGGAGTGGCCAGGACATAATCCGGTCAGCGTCAGTCATCATTGAAAGCCAAGCCTAGAATGTCAGCTGGAGGGTGGTCCTTATCTGGCATTCCTATGCTGCTAGTGTATTAGGACAGTCAGCTGACCAGTGGCCCTTTTGGCAGCATTTTGGGCAAGGCCCTGTGGGTGCCACCTGTGGGGCAGTGGTGCAAGCCCAGGCCCAATGGCTGTCTTTCCCACACTTGAAACAGGGACCCGGCGGCTTTCCAGGAACCGGTCAGACAGCATGTGCCAGCATCTGGCAGTTTCTTTTTTGGGTTTTTTTCATCTCTTCCATGGTACACCTTAAATGCCACAGCTAACACTTCTGCCTGTGGGGTCAGAGGTCCTTTCTTCAAGCATTTAAGTTTTGCCCTTATGTCGGGGAAGCTCTATGAGACAAAGTCGGTCATAAGAAGCTGCCTGCCCTCTGGGCTTTCAGGATCTAGGCTAGTATATATAAGGAGGGCGTTAGTGAGCTGTTCTAAGAAATGAGATGGATTTTCATCCTTATCTTGAATTATCATTTTCAGTTTTTCATAGTTTGCTGGCTGCCATACGGAGGCCTGCCAGGAGGCAGGTAATAAACCTATCCCTGGCTAGAGACCCACCCTGAGTGTTATAATCCCAGTGTGGATCCTGATCAGGAACCGCCTCAGCCCCTGGAGGGTGTGCAGGGTTAGTTTGGTAAACCTCATCTGCATGCATCCTAGCCTGCTCCCAAACCCACCTGTGTTCCTCAGAAAGTAGATTATTAGCAAGTATCATATATGTGTCATGAAAGGTGAGACTATAAGATTGGGTAATATATTGCAATTATTTAATAAAGGAAGCAGAATTAGAGGTATAAGAACCCAGTTTCTTTTCTATGTGAAAGAGTTCTTCAAGAGAAAATGGGACATGGAACTTAACCAGTCCATCCACTCCAGCCACCTCTTGCAAAAGCAGAATTGCTGGCGGGTTTGAATGGCTGAGGTCAGACCCTTTAGCTGTCTGAGAGTAGATAGTAGGAGGTGTGAAGGTTGGAGCCAGAGCTGGGCCTTTGGAAATGCCTTCTGTTGAAGAGGAGGAGGAAGCCAGAGAAGGAGCCAAAGGGACAGGTGCCCTGAGAGCAGGAGTGGGTGCAGAAAGTCGGATTGGTGGAGGTTCATTTCCAGGATCTAGAGGTTCCAGAGTCAGAGATTCATCCAGTTCAGGCATAGCTAAGAGCATATGGGCAGGAGAGAAAGAATCCAGAATAGAAGGTTTAGAAATTAAATAGAAAAAAGCTATAATATAGGGCAACTCTTTCCATTTGCCTGTTCGCTGGCAGAAGTTAGACAATTCCCATAAAATATCGGGGTCTAAGGAACTGCTCAGCGGCCATTTTTTGTTGTTTTCTAAGGCATATTTGGGCCATCTCTTAGTACAGAGATGGCCAAGCTTAGGAATTTTTAAGCAAGGCATTTAGCTGAGAGGTTTTAAAGCTTCCAGAAGGCATCCTAAGGGAGAGATGGGACTGACGGAATTGGAAGCCTTATTTCCCATGTCTGCAGCAGAGAGGCAAAAAATAAAAAAACAAACGTGATAGCAAGCCAAGGCCCCAGGCGTCCCTAAGGCCAAGGATGGATCTGTACCAGGCACAGGCCACCAGGCATCTCATTAGATGTAAGGTGTGTGCCTAAGGCGTGTGAAGGCAAGGACTCCTGGGGAGTCCAACATCATTTACTGCTTCTTCAAGCCAGAAAAATGTGTCGGCCTTACACAGCCTGAAGATGCACCCGAAGACGGGGATCTGACTGTGAGAATTATATCTCAAACTGCAGACGTGGGAGATGACTAGAAATTTTAGCCTGCAATAAGGACCAACCGTAGCCAGTGAAGACCGTGGCCAAGGGTACCCCCAGTCTCAGGGACACCAGAAGGGTACTCGACACTCGACAGTCATTCCCATGGGTCCAGGAGACTGTTTACTCTGGCAGAAAAGTAGGGGACTCACCAACCGAAGTAGCCAGTGGTGTGTGCAGGATCCGGCGGCCAGGCAAATGGACAGTGGGCTGTTGTGGATGGAGCAGACTCCCCCCCCCCCCCACACACACCCATTATAGGTTCCTGGGCACAAAGTGCCAGGAGGGCCTGCTGTGCACAGTACCAATAATGGTTTTTAGTGGTGCTCTTACCCTGCCAGGAAAAGTCATGGAACATGACAAACCTACTAACAAGAGTTTTATTAAGGAAAGGAGAAAGGGATAGATGTGATCAGGCTTGCTGAAGGACATGTGTGGGAGAAGGGGGCAGGGGGACATGGGGCCTGCCTTTTTAAGGGTCAGCTTGCACCTGTGCACACAGGCCCACGTGGCTACTCCTCACATGCACATAGATCATGTGGTCATGCTGCGTGATTACGTGACCACGCAGCACATGGGGCATGGGTTACACAGGACATATGACCTGGAAATGACTTGGTGGAAATGACTAAGTGTCCTGCCTGGGCATGCGCAACCATGGGGCGTGGTTGGAATTCCTATCAGAGATAGCCTAGTGTAATGTGCTTTATCTCTAGTATTAGCTATTACATGGATAGTATACGTGTATGGGGATGGTGAGGGTGGTATGTGTGGTCATGTCCATAACTGTGTGTGCATGTGAAGGTTAGAAGAGAACACTGGGTATCCTACTCTATCTCCCTCTACCTTATTCCCTTGAAAGAGCGTCTCTCACTGGACCAGCAGCCAGGTGGGCAGCCGAAAACCCCAGCAATTCTCCTCCCTCTGTGCTCGCCCTTAGAGCTGCGGTTACTGGTGTTCTTTGTAGGGCTGGGGAATTTTTTTTATAAAAAAGATTTATTTATTTATTATATATACAGAAGAGGGTGCCAGATCCCATTACAGATGGTTGTGAGCCACCATGTGGGTGCTGGGAATTGAACTCAGGACCTCTGGAAGAGCAGTTGGTGCTCTTAACCTCTGAGCCATCTCTCCAGCCCTTTTATTTATTTATTTATTTATTTATTTATTTATTTATTTATTTATTTATTTATTTATTTATTTTCCTGGAGCTGGGGACCAAACCCAGGGCCTTGCACTTGCTAGGCAAGCGCTCTACCACTGAGCTAAATCCCCAACCCTTTTTTTTTAAATGCCGAATGCCATTTATTGAAGGAGAGAGGAGGTCTTACATACAGTCTTACAGCACAATGGGAGAACCCCGGAGGGCAGAAGTTCGCTACTGATGTTTTACAATCTTGCATCTAAGCTGTTAACGCCCATTATGCAGGATACACAGACAAGGAACTTCCCTTAAATATTCAGGAGGATGGAATCTGGCAGGGAATTTGCATAGGGAGAATATCAAGGTCAAGGTCAGCAAGCAAGGCAACAGTTACCCAAAATGGGGGCCAGGGTCCTACAGGTCCCCTTTTACTAAAACATGAGCTTCTGACTTAGGTTGCATGGGACATCAGCAGGTCACCCTACCCGTCATGGAGACACCTGCCCAGGCCACACAGGCGCTCTGTCTTAGGTTGGTGAGCGCCCCCCAGGCGTTACCCATCTCTGAATACTCATTATCATACAGGCTCAATCATGTGTGAGCTGCAGAGTTAACTGCTGCCAAAGATCTCAAAGTGGCACTGGGCTTGCAATCTGTGTGTTTAACACAGAAAAGACCAACAGAAGTCCTAACCCACCCATAGCCAGTAGGCTAAAGGTAACGGAGCCATTCCCTTCCTTAACGAGCCTTACTGCAAATTGGAGTCCTTGTAAGATGGTATCCCAAAAACAAATGGAACTTGAGTTTATAAATTTATAATTTCAAAGCCAATCGAAATATATATAACTATTGAATTAAATTTATCATGCCCAATAGAATGAAAGATTAACTAACTGTGGTAGCTACTTTTGCTGCCAGGGTCTCCACTGTGCTAATTGTAGTAACCAATTATGAAATGGTAATCCCAGAAACAGTAGCCGCGGTGGCTGTCACTGCTATAACAGCAACAATGGCAGCAGCAATGTCAAATTCTCTTCTGGAGCGTGTGGACATCCACTGGCACAGATACAACTCCAGGAACACAAACCGCCAAGGCCCATTTTTCTTGATCCCAGCATGACTTAAGCTGGCAGCTCTGCAAAAGAACAACTAAGAACCATAAAGAAAAAACAGGCAGCTCACAAGGAGCAGAACTAATGGTCTCATAATGGCTACATTCAGGCTCATGAATTTTAAGGTATCTTCAAAAGAGGCTAGATGAATTTCAGGAGGCCAATAAATGTTGCATAGAGCCACTCCTGAAAAGTAGGTACTACACCAGCTTGAAGAGGATTGTGAAAATGAAAAGGCTAAGCTCGCATGCTACTGTTAACAAATGGAGGTCAGTGACCTTCAGGGTTAATCTTAATCTCCAAGGTGTCTGGGTGACACGTTCTCAAACATACTTGAAAAAGCAGTTACCATACATTACCTTCTGGAGAATCCAACCTCATGGCTACAGTTCCTAGGCTTATGTTAATGCTTGCCAAAGCTGGCCATATTGGGCTCTCAATCCCCATTGGCATCAGAAGGGGAGAGTTTTTCACAAAGGCCCAATAGGTCTCTGCCATGTTGGGCTTCAGCAGCAGCCACAGGGCACACACAGTGCTCAGGAACCCAAAGAGGAACCTTATTGTCCTGAGGAAAGACATAAACAGAACCCCAGGCCCACACCAACACCAGATCGGGTCTCCTCCAAGTGCCAGTAGAAATATCCTTCCATCACTCCAGAGGGTGATTTGCAACAGGAGCCCTCCAGTGCTTATCTGCAGCGGATACTCCAGCAGAATCCACCGATAAAAAATTTAAAATATATAAAAGAAGGGATGCTGGGGATTTTATCTCAGTTCCTTGTACTTGCACAGAAAGCTCTCTTGCCCTCTGAATGTAAAGATTTGTAAGCCTGTTTTGTTTTAGAGTGAATGTTGATGCAATTTATTCTTTAAAAACAGTCACAGCAGAAGGGGAAGAAGAGATAACTCAATGTTTAAGAGCACTGGCTGCTCTTCCAGAGGACCCAGGTTCAATTCCCAGCACACATGTGGTGGCTCATAGCCATCTATAAGACCAACCAGTCCCAGGAGACCCAATGTCTTCTTCTGGACTCCATGGGCACCACTATGCACATGGTACACAGATATATATGCAGACAAAGCCCTCAACAGAAAATTAAAAATAAAATAAATTTAACAAATAGTCACAACAGATATGCCCTCGCTTCCAGTTTCCGTCTTCCTTCTAGAAAGGCATCACTCCACTTCTAGTGAGATTAGTCAAGAAACTGTGAAAAACTGCTCAAAGACAACTCCTCTTTAAAATGAAAAGAACATGTATTTAAAAATCAAAACCACAAACAACAAACAGACATCCTCCAGTTACTCAGATTTCTAGAAACAGAGATACTGGATTCAAATGCCAAATACTTTTCACTGTGGATGGACACTCGAAAATACAAAACACATTAGTGTTGCAGTGATGTCCTATGTGTTTTCTTGTTTTCACAGCCTCACCATTATTGAATGTCATGGAATACTTACGTTATTTTTTTATGTTTTAAAATATTTTACTTATTTTTATTTAATCTGCATTGGTGGTTTTGTCTGCATGAATGTCTGTGTGAGCATGTGGGATCCTCCGGAACTGGAATTACAGACAATTGTGAGTTGTCATGTGGGTGCTGAGAATTGAACCTAGGTCCTCTGGGAAGAGCAGCCCATGCTCTTAACCACTGAGTCACCTCTCTGGCCCCTTTGTTGTTTAGTTTGTTGTTTTTGTTTTTGTTTGAGACAGGAGTTTTCTGTGTCCTCTTGGCTGTCCTGGAACTGGCTCTGTAGACCAGGCTGGCCTTGAACTCACAGAGATCCACCTGCCTCTGCCTCCAAAGTGCTGGGACTAAAGGCCTGCACCACCGCCACCTGCAACACTTATATTGTTAATGACAGCAGTTGTATATGTCAAAATTAACCATGTGCTGCCAGAAATTGCAAATACTTTTTTTTTTTTTTTTTTTTTTTTTGGTTTTTCGAGACAGGGTTTCTCTGTGTAGCTTCGTGCCTTTCCTGGAACTCGCTTGGTAGCCCAGGCTGGCCTCGAACTCACAGAGATCCTCCTGGCTCTGCTTCCTGAGTGCTGGGATTAAAGGTGGGCGCCACCGCCACTCAGCAGAAGTTATCTATTTATAGCCACATATTGCTTGCAAATTTATAGGAAACTTGTTTTTTCTTTTCTTTTCTTTTCTTTTCTTTTCTTTCTTTCTTTCTTTCTTTCTTTCTTTTTTTCTTTTTTCTTTTTTTTTTTTTTTTGAGACAGGGTTTCTCTGTGTAGCCCTGGCTGTCCTGGAACTGACTCTGTCCTGGAACTCAGGCTGGCCTCGAATTCAGAGATCTGCCTGCCTCTGCCTCCCAAGTGCTGGGATTAAAGGCGTGGGCCACCACCGCCCGGTTGATACTTGCTTTCTTTAAGGTTGCTTTCAACTTGTTAGCTGTTTTCAGCAAATGGTTACCATCATTACCACCACCACCACCACCACCACCACCACCACCACGACCACCACCCCTCACCCCTCACCCCCACACACACACACAAACACACTCTGAGTCTGGAACACATAAGAGTATATGGTTTAAGGTTAGATCTGTGCATTGAACATAGATGTTTAAAAGCTGATGACATAGGAAGACCAAGGCACAGTAGGGTTGCTTACATTGTTCTCTTAAAGGCTGGCTAAACTTAAGTGAGCACATAGTAGGACAGCAGACGGAGTACCTAGTTTTAAATGACCTAAAGACATATTAGTCACTTGGTTGCAAGGTGTGGGAGGAGCCCAGTTTCTGAAAGCTGTCTGCATACTGCCTTACTGTGGATTTTCATCTGATGTCCCCACAGCAGTTTGGTGAGGAGGTTAACGGACACAGGAAACACAAGGGAAGATTAGGATAAACATGAATGATGAGAGGAGGTAGCTCAGGAGAAAGCATTTCAAATGCATGGCGACTGTGAAACCATAGAAACAAGGATGTATGGCTCAGTGGTAGAGGGCTCACTTGGCCTGCGCCGTGTCCAGGGCTTCCTCCCAAGTGCATAGAAAATGAAAAGGGCCATCGACTTGAGTACAGAAAAATAAAATCATATGAACATTGGACAACCCAAAACCCAAAACCCAAACCATTTAAAAAGTATTTGCGCCGGGTGGTGGAGCATGCCTTTAATCCCAGCACTCAGGAGGCAGAGCCAGGGGGATCTCTGTGAGTTCGAGGCCAGCCTGGTCTACAGAGTGAGATCCAGGACAGGCACCAAAACTACACAGAGAAACCCTGTCTCGAAAAACAAACAAACAAACAAACAAATAAATAACTGATAATTTCTGACTAAGATTTTGAATGCCATTCTGGGTCCGTTGGAGTCAATAAAGTAACCGCTAACCTTGGGAAACTGTAAAGTTTTCTGTAAGGTATTCCTCATCTCTTTCCCACACCATGTCTTCTGTGCCATTCAATAAATACAGAGAAAAGCCCTTTGTTCCAGAGAGATAAACAACAGGACAGACATCAGATACACACCACAGACAGACAACAGACAGACAGAAGACACAGAAAGAGAAGTGGAGAATTCAGTTTTGGACTTACTCTTGGTTTAAACTACTCCAGGAGGAAGACTCTGGATTCTTCTTTTTTTAAATTTAACATAATTTCTTTATTGATTCTTTGGGAATTTCACACCATGCACAGGCAGTTAGAAAGTGCTTTTCTCGCCGGGCGGTGGTGGCGCATGCCTTTAATCCCAGCACTCGGGAGGCAGAGCCAGGCGGATCTCTGTGAGTTCGAGGCCAGCCTAGGCTACCAAGTGAGTTCCAGGAAAGGCGCAAAGCTACACAGAGAAACCCTGTCTCGAAAAACCAAAAAAAAAAAAAAAAAAAAAAAAGAAAGAAAGAAAGAAAGAAAGTGCTTTTCTCACCGACTACTTGGGAAAAATCTGAGGGCTTCCCATTACTTCCAAGGCTTTCTAACTTTCCAGGATTCTAATATATGTTTCTTTATGTCCATGCACGTGTACTAATTTAGAACACTTAAACGTTCCTCTGTTACTCTCACTCCATTTTGGCCTTAGCCTTCTCATCTAAAACATATGAGACCCCACACATGCTGATTTAGTAAGCCACCCAGACAAGAACATTCTTTCAGTCTTCGGTTATGAGATGAGTGGGACAGCAGCTGTGAGAACAGACCTCTTCTTCAGAAGAGATGGAGGGACCAAGAGTTGCTGGTGGTGGTACGGCAGACATGGCATGGTAGAGGCAAGCAAGGGATGGTGTTGCTCTTGAAGGAAGAGATGAGATGTGGGTGGGGGGAGTGGGGATGCTAGGCTGGAAGAAAGGGCAATGAAAAGGACCATTCTGCTCTCAGCTGCTTCCCAGATGCCATTTGGGACACATGAATATCTTTGTCATCATCGCCGTCTGTTGCACACGACACAATCCATGGCCGATACCATCAGACTGTAGACAGGTGGGTGCCCTTCCTGGTCAGGCTCTTTTCCTTTTAATATTTTAATTTTTTATTTTATGTACATTGGTATTTTGCCTGCAGGTACATCTGTGTGAGGGCATCGGATCCCCTGGAACTGGAACAGTTGTGAGTTCTCATGTGGGTACTGAGAATTGAACCCAGGTCCTCTGGAAGAGCAGCCAGTGCTCTTAACCACTGAGCCATCTCTCCAGCTCCCTCTTTGGAAACATGTGAATGGTTAATAGTCAGTAACCACCTATACTAATGGCTTGGTCAAATGACTTATGATAAAAACAGCAGGTATTTCCCTTGTCCAAATGGCCACAGAGATTTCTTGAGCTAAGGAGAAAATCTTGTTTTATAACCCAAAGAAGACCAACCTAAAGGCAGAGCGTGAAAGAAATATGATACACCCAAAGGTAAGTTAAGAAAATAGAAGGGAAATTGTCTCCTTCATTAGCTATTGTGCTGGGTTTTTGTTTGTTTTGTTTTGTTTGTTTTGTTTTGTTTTTTTGTAAACTTAATACCATGGAGTTTTCTGGGAAGAGGGAATCTTAATTAAGAAAACCTGTACCAGATTGGACTATGAGAGAACCCAGCCCGTGGTATAAAAAGCAAACTGAGCAAGCCACAGGAACAAGCTATGGGAGCAAGCCATGGGAACAAGCCACAGGAACAAGCCACGGGAGCAAGCCATGGGAACAAGCTATGAGAGCAAGCCATGGGAACAAGCCACAGGAACAAGCCATGGGAACAAGCCACAGGAACAAGCTATGGGAGCAAGCCATGGGAACAAGCCACAGGAACAAGCTATGGGAGCAAGCCATGGGAACAAGCTATGAGAGCAAGCCATGGGAACAAGCCACAGGAACAAGCCACGGGAACAAGCCACAGGAACAAGCCACGGGAGCAAGCCACGGGAACAAGCCACAGGAACAAGCCATGGGAGGAGCATCCCTTTGTATTCTCTGCTTCAGTTGCTGCCTTGAGTTCTTGCCTTGGCTTTCCTCAATAATGTACTATAGATTGTAAGCTGAAATAACCCCCTTCCTCCCTGAATTGCTTTTGGTCATGGAGTTCGATCATAGCAATAGAAAGGCAAACTAAGACAGCCATGAAATGATATACCCCAGAAGTCCCTCCCTCCATTCAGTTGCTTACATACCCTCACTGCTAAGCCAGTATGCTTTCTGAATTTAAACCTTCTCCCTCCTGCTCCCTTCTGTCTCCCTTCTCCAGACACTGGTCCAAAGCCTGCTCCTGCTTGCTCCAGAGGCACCCACCTCAAGCTGTCACTAAACCTCCCTGCTTCCATAATTTCTAAATTAGAAAGTGTAAGCTCCTTTTTTCCCTCTTTCTATCTCTCAATTCTGGAGATCCCCAGCTTGGCTGTCTGTGGTTTTCTCTGTCAGCCTCCAATGACATTATCCTGGATTTTCCTTCTGGGTTTGTTCCTAATTTGTTTAAGATAGGGTCTCATGTGGCCCCGGGTTGTTCTCCAACTTGCTTTACAGTCAAGGCCTGCCTGACTTGAACTGGGGATCTTCTTGCCACTGTCTTCTGAGTGCTGGCATTCCAGGCATGTGCCACCACACTTTTTGTTGTTGTTTTTCTTTCTTTCTTTCTTTCTTTCTTTCTTTCTTTCTTTCTTTCTTTCTTTCTTTCTTTCTTTCTTTCTTTCTTTTTTTTTTTTTTTTCGAGACAGGGTTTCTCTGTGTAACAACTCTGGCTGTCCTGGAACTCTCTCGGTAGACCACACTGTCCTTGAACTCACCGAGATCTGCGTCCTTTGCCTCCTAAGTGCTAGGATTAAAGGTGTGTGGTTTTTAAATTCTTTCAGCTGAGGCCAAGAATCTGCAAAAGGCATCCTGGGTCCCCCAGTAGCAGTAGTGGCTTCATTAACTGCAGTCTTTCTACTATTCCCATAGGAAAAAGTAAGTCAATTTTGCTTGAATACCTAGGTGATTTTTACTTGCTTTTTCTGTCCTTTGACAAACCAACTTCATTGTCCTGTGAAGAGGGCTCCCTTGATTCTGTCCAGAGGGCCTGGAGACTTCCATGGCAAGGTGAGAACTCTTTTCAGACTTTCACTGTATTATTTATCATGTACTCTAGAAAGGCAACTCATTTTGTACCTGTTTTGTTTGGGAGTGGTTCTGTTTAGTTTAGTTCTGTTCAGTTAAGAAAGTGTCTCGCCAGTAGCTTGATATGCTTAAGGGGCCCCCTGGCAGTAGGATCAGGATCCATCCCTAGTGCATGAGCTGGCTTTTTGGAACCCACTATCTATGGTGGGACACCTCACACAGCCTTGAGGCAGGGGGAGGGGCTTGGACCTGCCTCTACTGAACTCCACCAGTTAATGGGAGACTGTGAAATGGATGGCCGCTCATCATCCACTGTACGAACTCTGTGCTTCAAGGACATGAAATACACAGACAAAAAGTCTTGAAAACATGTAAATTAAGGAAGAATAAGTTGCATGCAGTTTATACGTTGTTGTGTGCAGTGTATCCATGTGAATTAGAGTGTATTGGATTTGTATAGGATTTGAAATGGGTGATGCAGAGTTTATAACTTCCCCTCATCATATCCTACACCAGTGACTCAAAGGAACAACTCTGCCATTTTCTGTGGTGTGAGGCATGCTGGATTAATGCAATGCACAGGTAGAGTAGCAGCCACCCTGCATTGTGGAGGCTGACGTCTCTTGGCAAAGGCTCTATATAATCATGATTTTAAAATAAAGCTACTTCAAAGGTAAAATAATTTAATTTTCTCTATTTAGACATTTAACAAACATGAACTTGTACTCCCATTGCAAGGCACACTTTTTTTCCTTTCACATTTAAGTATTATGCTTTATCTTTCCAGCAGTTGCTATAAGGTATGCTGACTTTTTAAATGACATATAATCCTAAGAATTTAATATACTAGATCATGGTTGATGTTACATACAATCCTGTTTATAAACAAGGATGGTCTAAATTTATACGTGCTTGGATTAAATGGACAAGGGTCCTTCTGTGTAAAGGCAGGATTTGTGTGTACACGAACAGAAGCTTGGACCATAAGTAGGCAGGATATTTGCTTATTCCTTCAGCTTGGTTCAGTGTGAGGACTCCTGCGTTTGTCTTCTGTGCTGGGAGACTGCATGCCAGAGCCTACAGAGGACACCACCGCTGCAAAACAGGAGTTTCCATAAGAAAAGCAAGCATTTGATCTACAGGATTACATTTGCCACCTACTCTTTCCAATATAATCTCTAACTTATTCAAATGTGTTGTCTTTGTCTGGACCTGGTGCCATAGGAGTGTTGGTGGCTCTGTGTAGAGGTGTGTGCATTTTAAACAAGAGTGAAAAGATAATTTCATTAAGATCGGAGGAAGCTACCAGCATTTTGTTTTTGTACTTCATTTAAAAATATTCACTAAGACCTGTTATTCAAACCATTTGGAAGCTCTTACCGTAGTCTGAGGCATCTTAGGTCTTCCTTAGTAATGTTGTTGAGAATATCAGAAAGTGTATAATCCTCTTCAACAATCTGAAACAATGATTCAGTGTATGAGATAAGCAGCTTTTCAGCAGTATCGTAGGAATACTTTGATTTAGAAATTTACCTTTTCTATTGTATTTGCATCCACTCCTTGTAGTTGCAACCAGTCTATAAGTTCTCTGTCTGTCCCCAGTTCATCAGGGGTGTTGGATTCTCCGTACCACCTAGAATGATTCCAGTTTTGTTTTATTGTATAGTAATGTATAACCATAAACTGCTTCAAAAGTAATGAAGTGGATGTAAAGACATATCCAAATAGAAAGTAAATGTGATGTGAAAAGGAAATGAATTAAACTTTTTTGATTAAAAAAAAAAAAAAGCCCATGCCAGGCCCAGTGTCTCTAGTTCTCTCTGCCTGTGGATCAGGCTGCAGGTACTGCTGCAGCCCCATGTGTGCGGCCAGTCTTCCCACTATGATAATAATGGACTAAACCTCTGACACTGGAAGCCAGCCCCAGTTAAATGCTTTCTTTATAAGAGTTGCATTTGGCCATTGTGTTTCTTCACAGCAATAGAACAGTGACTAGGACATAGACATCGATCTTCTGCATCATGTTTAAGTATTCTTACATTGTTTCTAAAATATAAAAAAAACAATACTACAACTCTTTTTTTTTTTCTTTCCTTCTTTTTAGACCAAGACTCTCTATGTAGTCCTGGCTATCCTGGAGCTTGCTATGCACACCAGGCTGGCTTTTGCCTCTTGAGTGCTGGTAATAAAGGTGTGGGCCACCATGCCTGGTACTCTAGAACACTCTTAGCAAACCATCCCCATACTTTGGATAACCTGCCTTATGTGGAGAGGTTAGGTTACAGAGCCTCTAGCTGCTCTCCCCTCCAAACTGGGCCACACTCCCTACAGCCTTTCTCTCAGCACAGCTACAGAGAGTGGATGTGACCTTGCACCTCTGGTGGAGTCATTTCCTTCCCCCAGACAGCTGCAAACTAAACAGAAAAACGAGGCCTCTGTGGAGTCTTACCTAGTGCCCATTTCACCAATAATTCCCAGGCTCAAAGTGGCCTTGAACTAAAGCCCTAGTTCTTATCAGGTGCTTTGCTTGTCTTCATATCTTATGGCATGTATGTTAAGTCACATGGCATGGGATATCCTTTCCCCAACCCTAAACCAACAAGAGGAAGACATTCCCTTTTTTTCTTTGGAACTGAAGGCTTTTCCTTCAGTACCCCATCAAGGTTGCCCATGGCTTGATGCTTTTAACTCTCCAAATAAAACTCTTTTAAAGGGTGGTGAATCATCTTGGTTTTCTTTCTTCCAAACCTAAAACATATTTTTCTTTTTCTTTCTTTCTTTCTTTCTTTCTTTCTTTCTTTCTTTCTTTCTTTCTTTCTTTCTTTCTTTCTTTCTTTCTTCCTTCCTTCCTTCCTTCCTTCCTTCCTTCCTTCCTTCCTTCCTCTCTCTCTCTCTCTCTCTCTCTCTCTCTCTCTCTCTCTCTCTCTTTCTTTTTTTTTGAGACAAGGTTTCTCTGTGTAACATCCCTGGTTGTCCTGGAACTTGCTTTGTAAACCAGGCTGGCCTTGCACTCACAGAGATCCCCCTGCCTCTGCCTCACAAGTGCTGGGATTAAAAGCATACACCAACTACCTCCTGGCTTTTTTTTTTTTTTTTTAGTTTTTTCCAGACAGGGTTTCTCTGTGTTGTTTTGGTGACCGTCCTGGACCTTGCTCTGTAGACCAGGCTGGCCTCGAACTCACAGAGATCCTCCTGGCTCTGCCTCTCGAGTGCTGGGATTAAAGGCATGTGGCACCACTGCCCAGCCTGGCTTTTTTTTTTTTTTTAATGTTATCTTTTCAATGTTTCATGGTAGCAAAGTACCTTCAACAGTGTTAGGTCAAACCCTAACAAGAGGATCTAGAAGGCTGCTGTACTGCAGAAGTGAGCTGAGAAGACAGGCCACAGTGGACAAGCATCAGTTTTCTCACAGTGACAGATTCGTCTAACGCGTGTAGTTTGCATGCGCCTGCCCGACTTTTCAGCCAAGGCAATTTTTAAAAAAGATTATATTTATTAAAATTCCCTGGAACTGGAGTTACAGACATTTGTGAGCTGTCGTGTGGGTGCTGGGAATTGAACCCTGGGTCCTCTGGAAGAGCAGCCCATGTTCTTAACCGCTGAGCCCTCTCTCCAACCGCTAAAACATTTTTTTAAAAATTATTGTCTAACAGAACTATAGACACAAATTCCAAGTTCTTTGAGAACATTTTCCATTGTCCGTATCATTGTAACATATACCTATCTATGAGTTTGTAAAGGTTGCTAAACTGAGAAGGGATTGTTGTTGTTTTTTTTTGATATAACATCATTTAAATTGTTTTTTAGGTTTACTATCATTTAATACCTTTAATACCCACTTTTATATTCTCTCTGTGTACAATGAATTTATAAGGTTCATATATTATTAGTTTTAAAAAATGTATTCTGTGGGAGTGCAATTGCAATTACATATGAGACTATGGGTTTGACCATTGGCACCATCAAAAATAAGTATATAAATGAATGAACATCAGTAAAGAAAAACATCTCTCAAAGGACAATTCTAACCATCATAAACTCCCAATGTTTCCCATCATAGATTTTGGAAGCTGGGACAAACCAATGCCACAGTCTACTCCTCGTCGCATGGGAACGCCAATGCTGCTTCAGTTGTACAGTTATCTGACCTCACCATCCCTGAGGGGTCAGCGGGAGGGAGAGCATGAAAGGCCATCTCAAAAGTGCAAGTCTTGTTTTGCCTTTGGCACTGTGGTACCTTGTCTGGGATAGGTCTGAACCACCTGTCAACTCTAAGATTTCACGAAAGGACTCAGCAGACTGATGCCCCTTTTGGAAACCACTGAGAGATGGAAAGGGTGAATTCTCCTCCTGCCCATGTGTTCCTGTGTTTCTTTCACTTCAGAAGCTGGTTAGCTTTGATGCTTAGACGCACATGCTCAGTCTTAGCCACGTGATTTTTTTATTAAGAAATTTTTTTCATTCATTTTACACATCAATCAAAGATCCTGCCATGTGATTTTTTTTTAATAGAAAAGAACACAAACTCTGGAATCCAGATTTTAGGGTGAGTTAGGAGTTCCCTCCAGCTTCTAATGCTATAACAAAGCAATATAATCTAAGGTACCAGTGGGAATTACATATAGACAAAAGCCCAAGATGCTATTTAGTAAAGTTAGGTCTTCAAAATCCATTCACTTGAAGGTAAATACAAGGACTCAAATATTTCCAGAAGTCAGTTTTCAGTGAGTCTTTATGGAGTCCATATGCTTCTATATGGGTTACACTATGTAATAAGGTGGTAGCAATAAATTAGCTTTATATTTTATTCGTTTATTTATTTATTTATTTATTTATTTATTTATTTATTTATTTATTTATTTATTTTTAGTTTTGAGACAAGGTCTCACTATGTAGTTCTGGCTGGCTTGAAACTTGCTGTGTAGACCAACCTGGCCTGAAATTCACAGAAATCCACCTGCCCCTGCTTCCTGGGTACTATGGTTAAAGGCATGTGCCATCACACTCAACTAATAAATTAGTTTTAAAAAGATGAATTTTGTTGACAAATAATGTCTTAAGGTTTGCTTTAGTAGCTTACAACGTTGCAGACCTAACTGTGTTTACATATGTTACTTTTGGGTGCATGATACTCCTAAGGAAGACCAAGTTTACTCATTTTCTAACTTCCTTTTCCTCCCATTCTACTTTCCTGTCTGGGACACCAAGTAGAGGAAAGTCTAGAGAGCACGTAGAACAGTGGATTTCGTACAGTTGACATAAAACCCACAGCTCTCATCCTAAAGGGAACAGGAGATAGTTTCTTCTGGAGCCATTCTAAGTAACCTTGGCCCAGGAGCACAGATTTAGGTTACCCCAATTCAATTTTCCAAAGTGGAAGCAGTTTCGCAGAATTTTTTTTAAAATAGTTTTACAAAACAAAGAAAGTCATAAATCAAGGCAAGTTTAAAATGTGTTGATGGGTATACCAGAGAGGTGTGTGCAACAAGATAGACCTGTTCTATAGGCCTAAGATGCTATTTCATGACATTCTTAGCTCTGGGATTGGCAGAAGGCAGTGCTCTGCTAAGTTAATGGCTTCTAAGAGGTTTTTATTTATTATCGTAAGATACTAGTTCTAAGTTAATAGTTTCTAAGAGATTTTTATTTATTATTACAGAATGTTAGTGCCAAGTTAATAGCTTTTAAGAGGTTTTTATTTATTATCACAAGATGTTATTTCAGATACAGATTGGGGCAAGGAAGCCTAAAACTACCCCATGATAAAGCAATTAGCCTCTGAACCGGCAAAGTTCTAATCTCTCCATAATACTGAAATTCCAATTGCTCCACCAGTCTCTGCAGACATAAACACAACCAGACACAGCTTCTTTTCATGGATTTTCACCACAATACTCTTTGTTTAAATAAAAGAAACTTCGGAGAACAAAAGTATAGTGCAAGGAAGAGTTACTAGGCCCGGCATGGATCTCTGCTGCCTGGATGCTACTCCATCTGGCTTCTAGTCATTACTGTTAAGGAAACAGCCTGCTCAGAGAACAAAGGGACTTTACTCCAGGAAAATAACAAAGGCAGGAATAGTAATGACTGGAAGAAAAGTTCTCCTGAGCCCAGACCTTAAGGTTGGCTTCTCCATTATAAAACCCTATGAGAAGTAAAAACTAATAAACTGCACATCCAAACAAAAGTCCTGATGCTAAAGCAACTGTCAGTAAGAATTCATTCCCATTGCCAAACTTGGTGCTGCACTGCCTGTAATCCCAGCATTCTGGAGGTGAAAGCATGAGGATCAGGAGTTCAAATCTGGCCTTGGTGAAATAGCAAGTTTGGGACCAGCTGGGATTACAGGAGACCCTGGCTCAAACACGCACAAAAAACATACAAACAAAAACGAAAGAAAAAGAAAAAAATTCAGATCATTTGTGTACAAATATACTTTCTTTTGGTATAGGATGTGATTTTTTTTTTCAGTGTTTTTAGGGTACAGGTAAAATCATCCCAAAAGACTATGCACAGAAGGGTGAGGGCTGCGAGGAAGACAGTTATTCAAAGCAAGGCTGAGTGGGAGAAGCGCGTCCTGGAGACCGGGATCTGGGCTTGAACATGGGGCGACCCCGGCTGTCTCTAGCGCTATGCTTTGTCCTATAGGTAAAAGATTCAAAGAAACATCCGGGCAACTCTTAGGGAGACTGGCAGCGACCTCACTGGCATCACTGCGCAAGCTCGGAATCAGCCAATCCTAGACCACGCCTGACAGCTTCCTTCCGGTGAGGGAGGGACTTCTGCTGACGTTTCGCTAGGGCGAGGATGGGCGTACAGGCTTTCGTCGCGGAGACGGTTCGCCGCTCTCTCTTAGGTAAGTACGAGAGACTTCGGTGGTCTTCCCCATTCCGCTTACCTTCCCCAGCCTTCATTTCTACAGCTCTTGACTGAAAAACAGCGGAAAAATTTCAGTCCTGTGTGGGTGAGTCTCAGTTTCGGAGGCCGCTAGATGGCAGTGTAAACGCGATATTGTAACCCTTCCTGCTCCACCCCGCCCTTTGTGCTTAAAAAAAAAAAAGGTTTTCTAAATTATGCTTCCTCTACTAGGTCCTTTTTTTTTTGACTTGCTTTTTGCTTGCCAGTGGAGGAATCTTTGCTGTTCAAATTGGCGCCTTTTTTTTTTTTTTTTTTTCTGTTGGCAGCCTAGACACCCAAGCTACTTGTATTTTGGCTTCTCCAAAATTCGTTCTCTTTAACTTGTCATATTTAAGGATCTTTGTAAGCATCCTTGTTCTTTCATTTAACTGTTTGTATTGAGTATTAATGATAACAGTTCTTACTCACTGTCACCCAGTGCTTACTATTTATAGTTTATGATTGCTGATTCAGGTTTTTTTTTTCTTTTAATCCATATGGGTATATTTTAAACACGCAGAGATGAGTATTCGCGTTATTGCTTTTAACAACTTTAAAAAAATCACATTGAACCCCTCTGACATGTATAATTACTATGTGTTATTTAAAGATTTGAAAAAGACAGAGAGGGTAGAGAGACAACTCAGCAGTTAGAAGCTAGTACTGCTCTTACAGAAGACCCTTTGCAGCACCTGCCTTGGCTCTAGGGGATCAGACACCTCTGGTCTCACTGAGCATCTGGACCCACATACACAGACAGACACATATAATTAAAAAGTGATAAAAATGAATCATTTTAAGACTTGAACACTTTTTCCAAATGTGACAAAATCATCTAATAACCAATTTCCCACTTATATCAGTGGCATGCATCATAAAGTATTGTACCTAAGGGTTGTACCATAGTTGCTTTCCTTTCTGCTTGCTCACCATTATAGTTCAGCTCACCATCATCAGAACAGTGGCTAGCTGTATATTCTCAACATTGGTATCTCTTGAACAGATGACTAAGTAAGTGCCTGAGTTCTTCAGGGCACCATTTTCTTTTTCTTTTTTTCTTTTTGTTTTTTTGAGACAGGGTTTCTCTGTGTAGTTTTGGTGCCTGTCCTGGATCTTGCTCTGTAAGCCAGGTTGGCCTCAAACTCATAGAGATCCATCTGGCTCTGCCTCTCGAGTGCTGGGATTAAAGGCATGCACCACCACTGCCTGGCCAGGGTACCATTTTCTATACACACAACATGACTGAGTAGGAGCAGGCCTGGTGGTTCAGGCTTGGTAGTACAGGCCTGTAATATAGCTACTGGGAAGCCTGAGGTAGGAAGGGTTGCAATTCAAAGTCTGCCTGTGCTACAGAATGAGTTGAAGGCTAGCTAGGACTGTTTAGTGAGACTCTGTCCTGAAATTAAAAAAAAAAAAAAAAAAATCAGGAGAGTTGAAGATACTGCTCCATAGTAGGCTGCTTGCCTAGCATGTCTATTATCATCCTTGTATTTAATCAGCAAAGCATTTTACAAAGCAGGCAAGTGATTAGACAGTGATGGACCAGGTATGTTGGCAAATATTGGTACTCTTTACTCATCTTGATACCCTTGGTTACCATCTCTATACCTGTGTACCACAGTTTCCATAAACTAAGAGTGGTGACAGAGCCTGCTTCAGGGGGTGGTCGCCCGCATAGGCCAACAGGTTTTTAGCCTGTGCCCTAGTAGTCATGGATACTGTTTTGATTTTGACTTTTTTTTCTTTGAGCAGGTTCTTTAGCCCAGAGTAGCGTTGAAATGGCTAGTCTAGCTGAGGATGACCTTAGCTCCTGATCCTCCTGTCTCCACATCCTCAAGTGCTATGATTAGGGGTGTAGTGTCAGGGGAAAACATATCAGTATATTTCTTAAAGATAATTCCTCCAGAAAGTGAAAAGAATATTTTTGTACTGACATATTATTCCAACATCTCCCAATTATCCAGAATTTGCATTTTTGGAAGTAGATTTATTAGTTCATTCACTCTTGGAAGAAAGTTTCAATACTCATTCTATGAGGATTCTTGTTTACCATGCCTTTACTATGATTTATAATAGCAAATTATTATAAATATTATATATAATAAATTATTATAAATATTATAAACTAACATTTAAATAGTAGCCATTATCTTGTATAATTATGTTAAATATTAATTTATTAGATATTTATTAAATTATTTTGACTTTAAAATATTGGATATTTATGCTTATATGTGACTAATAAAATTTAGTTTAGTAGCATTTAATTATTAAATATAAATATTATATATTAATAATAATTGTTATTGTTGTGGTACTGTGCATTGAACCTAGGACCTCATACATGCTAGGCAAATGCTCTACCACTAAGCTATAGCCCAAACCCTAATTTTTAAAGGTAGTTATTTTATTGATTTTAATAGTTGCAGGTATAGAAATTAGTTACCATCTGTCATCTGCATTGCAAATTCTTCTCTCTTTTTTTTTTTTTAAATGTGAACTATGTCAATTTAAACAAGCTTTTTCCCCAGGTGGTAAGGTTGATTTAAAAAAAAATATAGGATGTTGCACAAATTTGGATGTCTTCTTATGCATAGGGACCATCCATGTGTTTCTGGATTACTCTGGTTTTAAGATAGGTGCTGCTGAAGCGAACACTGAACTGTAAATCCTTGACTTTTTTTAAACTTTGCAGTTATGTTTGTCATTTTCAGATGTATAATTTTTTTTTCTGTAACCAAATTTATTGATTTTTGCCCCAATGCTGGGATAAATTCAGTGTTTAGACTTTGTAAGCAGAGCGCCACTGATCACTTAGCATTCACTCATGCCTTGTTTTCAAGGATTTAGTCTTTGGTAGAAAGCTGAAAACATCCCCTCTGATTTACCTCTCTTGTCACTTATTTTTGTCTTTTTTCTTCTTTTGAGTTTCTACTTACTCTGCCTAATCCCCCCACTAAAAAGAAAACCCACAGTAATTGTATAGGAATGCCCACCCATAAGTACTTGTTGAATTTTGAGAGGATGTCCCAATTAGATGTTCTTAAATAATCTCCTTACTTTTGTCTTTCTCTTTCCCTTCTCCAAAGTGTCAGACCTGTCCAATTCTGGTTCAGTAACTCGCCCAAGCATGCACATTGTTTTTAGCTCCCTACCAGCAGAGGTGGCCACTGTGGAATAGGCCTCTTCCTCAGAGTAGATGGAAGGGCCAAATTAGCTGTTGGAGAGGCCTGTGGGGGGTGATTGAGGGATGCTTTTGCTATTAAAGGGAGAGCTGAGAGGATATGCAGATGAGAGTAGTGACTTCATTAGTCAGTGTTGTTCTCCAATTCCCCAGGGCTTCAGGGTTCCACCTGCTTTCTCTGTCCTTTGACAAGGTGACTTCATTGCTTCTTCAAAAGAGAACCCTGACTAAAAGCAACTTAGGGAAGAAGGGACTTATTTGGTTAACAATTTTAGGTTACAGTTCATTATTGTAGGGAAGTCCAAGGAGGAAGTTAAAACATCCACAGTCAAATACATGGAGAACAAACATGGATCCTTGCTTGCTCTGGCTAGGGAATGGTGCTGCTTACAGTGGGCTGGGTCTTCCCATGTCAATTAACAGTCAAGACAATTTCCTATAGATGTGTTCACTCAACCTGATCTAGATAATCCCTCATTGAGAGTCTCTTCCCAGGTGATTGATTGTAGACTATGGTAAGTTGACAGTTAAAACTAACCATCACAGTACTAGAAACTGAGTTTAAAGTTTTAATTTTCTTGTTTGTTACTAATATATAAAAGCTGTTGAGTATAACAAGTACTATGTAACTTGTTAAATCCACTTAAGTTCTAGTATTTTTTCTTAGATTTTAAAAAATTATTTGGTTTTATTTTATGCGCATTGGTGTTTTCCTTACATGTCTGTCTGTCTGTCTATTTGTGTGTGTGAGGGTATTGGATCCTCTGGAAGTAGAGATACAGACAGTTGTGAGCTGCTGTGTGGGTGCTGGGAATTGAACCCAGGTCCTCTTGAAGAGCAGCCAGTGCTCTTAACTGCTGAGCCATCTCTCCAGCCCCTTTCTTAGATTTTTGTATGTCAATAGTCATGACATTTTAAATAGAGACTCATTTACTTCTTTACAAAGATTACATATCCAAATATTTTAAAATGAGTACACTGAACATGCAAAGGCATGGGTTCATCTCAAAAAACCAAACCCTACAGCATAAGTAAATACATAGCAGTAAAGAAGAGGGTTCTTTCCCCAGGATCATTCTGGAAACCATAGCTGTCTAACTCACCTGTTGGTATTTGGAGCTTAGTGTTACTGGTGTTAGGGTCACAGCCTGGACCCTGACAGCCATAACAAGCTATGCTTAGTAGGCTAATGAAAGAGACAAGTAAATAGTGAAAAGCAGAGAAAAGACATTTAGTCTATGTGGGCACACTGGGAAGAGGGACAGCTCTGTTGACACCCTTCCTCCCAAGTCCATCTTCTGGGTGCTGGCATGAGATTTAGGTTTATAAAGAGGGCAAGAGGTATATGTGTTAACTGCAGTCCTGGTTAAGAGGTGGTCTCACTCATCTTTGGCACATCATCAGCTTAGATTCCATCTCTCTTCCAGGGCAGTCTGTTGTCAGAACCATGTGAAATCCATCCCTGGGAGACAAGTTCCTCCTCTGGCTGGCATCAGGCCTTTCAGCCTTTACTTTGTTTGAGCATAAGATTCTTGAGTAAAGTCCAATTTCTCTGGGGCTGACCACACTCATGTGGACTTCTCCTTGCTCCAAAGCAGTGGTTCTCAACCCCTGGGTTTGAGTGACCCTTTCGCAGGGGTTGCCTATCTGATATCCTGCATATCAGACAGATATTTACATTAGGATTCATAGCAGTAGCGAAAATGCAGTTATGAAATAGCAATGAAAATAATTTTGTGGTTGGGGTCACCACAGCATGAGGAACTGTATTAAAGGTTTGCAGCATTAGGAAGGCTGAGAACCACTGCTCCAGAGGAATTCCAATCCGCTTTAGCTGTGGAGTTAGCGGTCTCACCATCATCATTGGTGTGCTTCAGCTGAATAAACTAAGTAGAAATCAATTATTATTTTTCTCATTAATATTGTGGTACCTTGGCTTGGACAGGTTGAGCATCCCTTCGAAACTAAGATTTCAGACAAGCACAGAGAACACAAGGTCTTGAGCACCACTGTGAAAAGGAAAGTTCAGCTATGTGGTCTGGTGTTTCTGTATCCTGCAGTTTGAAGGCTTTGATTCCTCCAAGTAAGTACTCAGTCTTAGCCATGTGGTTTTATAATATCTAAGACCATCAATTCTAGAGTCATGATTTTAGGGGGAATACAGAGTTCCTTTGATTCTTCAAAGTGGAAACCAAGGGTTGTTAGTTTTTAAAAATGAGTAACAGGTTTTATTATGGCATTTTGTACTACTTTGTGTTGATCCTTGGCCCACTCCCTTCACCATTGCCTTCCTCTTCCTGCTGGTCTCTGTCTTCACCCCAGCTAGCAGCCTTTCTGCTTTCAACAAGGGTCTGTAACAAAACAACACAACTTCATATGCCAGTGCTAGTTAAGTATAGGGGAAGGTATGATGTGCTATTTGGTAAAGTTTTGTCATGAAAATCTTACTACTTTGAAATAAAAACTCAAGTTTCTATAGTTTTTCGTGTTGCTGATAGACCATGCCAGGCAGGAAGAAAGAATGAAAGGGCCCTATGCAGCCAATGAGACACTGGGTTATCAATGTCAGCTTCCTTGGAGACAAATGGCATCTTCAGTTCCTGGCCTGAAGTACCAGGTCTCCCCCTGCAGGTTGCTCACTCCAGTTTTTCTCTTTTTTAAAACCGAGGGCAAACTGGCTTAGAGACAGACAGACAGATGGGATGGAAAGGAAATTCTCTGGGGTCCAAGACCTGCCTTTCAGAAAACCATGTCTGCCTATGATAGTGCTTAAAATGGAAGCTTGTTTTGGTACAAGCTTTTTTTTCCTGTTATGCAGGGAATAGAGGTAAATAATTCAGAAAGAGCATGGTTTTCTTATCTCTGTCCAGGAGCTCAGGTACATCCAGAGCACCTGTCCATTATTGTCTGTGACAGAAAGGCAAAAGCTTTCTTGCCGCCTAGGGCATGCTAAAGGATGGGCATAGTAAGGAGAAGCCAGAAGGCTTTTGAGGAGGAGAGTCCAGTGGCCGCCTGTTCTGTGTCCTTGGCTCTGTGGTGGGTAGTTAGTGTGAGGATTAAGAGAAAGTCGGTGAGTGCTCCTCCAGAGGAATGAGTTCCAAGGCTGGCTGGAGTGGGTGTAGTGTCCAAAGGACAGGTGTTTGTTGGTGGGTAGGGCAGCTGTTTTGGAGATGAGCAGTCCCATCCATTAGTCTAGAGGCAGCTATGATGTTGGGAAGGTATGTCTTGGTGGGCCCCAAGAGGGAGAGTTGTGGAGATCTCACTGGCTATCTCCACAGAGACTCAGAGCCTGCTGGAGACCTCACTGACTGTTTCTGCACAGGCTCAGAGCCTGCTCATTCTTGGGTAGGGACAGCTGAGTTCTTCTGGGGAGGGGAATCAAGAACTTCCTGTTTCTTTGGTTCTGAGGGCCGCAGCAGAGAAGGTTTTCGTGCTGGGGGTCATTTTCTGGGTCCACCTGGCAAAATGAGAGCGTTTTTGGAAAGGTTTCGGTCATCCTGCCATTTTCTTGCCACGTCATTTTCAGTGATTCCAGCTGGAAGCCAGTTTAAGGGAAGCATTTCTTCTTAAGCGTGCGAATTGGGTGTTTTGATCAATAGGTGCCAGTATTGCTCTAGGATGTGAGCCTGCACATAGTTTCCCCTGCCCTTCGTGCTTGAAAAAAATGGATTTGGAATTTTTGTCTGCTGGGATTATGGGATTGATTTGCTGAGTTCTGGAGGTTCCCCCCAACAGTTCAGGGTCTGTGAATTTGGAATGCTCTGATTTTTAAGTTGCAGTTTCTCCTGTGGGGCATTCTAGGCACCCAGGCTTCTTAGTGTTTCTTCTCCTCTGAAAGGTCTGGTCAGTTTCTCTTACTGACCCTGGGACTTATGGACTTTTTTGGGTACGTTTTTGCAATAAAGACTAAATTCAATTTTTGGTCTTAAAAGTTCTGTAAAGTATAATAAAAATAGTTCTTACCACAGTCTTATCACCCTGTGGTCATCATTACTTATATTTATGATAATTGCCTTGTGGGTTTTATCCTCCATAAAGGTACATTTTAAACATACTGTGATCCATGTCTGCCTTGGTGTGTTTAACATCTTCTTACATATATCTATGTCAACTCAAAAAACCATAGCTCTCCATCTTAAAGGAAATAAGAGATAGTTTATTTTGGAGCCATTTGAATGACCATGGCCCAGGGACCCAGATTTAGGTTACTCCAAATTCCATGTTCCCACGTGGAAGCAGTTTCATGGAGTTTTATAGTTTTAGAGAATAAAGAAAGTCGTGAATCAGGGCAAGTTTAAAATCCATTGGAGGATACATCAAAGAGACAGGTACGCTGAGATGAGAGAAGTTTTCCTATAGGCCCAAGATGCTAGCTGACAGGCTTTTGGGTAGCTGGAAGCTAGTGCTCTGCTAAGTTAATAGATTCCAAAGGCTTCTATGAGTCACAAGGTATTCTAACATAGACGTGGGCAAGGAATGGCTATTCCTCCTTAGGGCTGGAACTAACCAAAGATAAGGTAAGTAGCCTCTGGACCTGCAACATCCCAATCTCTCCACAGTTCTTTAGCAATGAGTCTCTGCAGACACAGCTTCTTTGCAGTTTTCTTTCATACACACATATGCAGGATCATCACAGTAAACTTCATATACATGTTTTAAGCTAGGGGCTCAGTAAAGAAACCACCAAGTTGGCTACTCATGGTTAGTGGGGAAGGTTTGGTTATAGATAAGAGTGACTAGCCAAAGGCATCTGGGGGAAATCTGCCATGGCTACCTCTCTTAGACAGAGATGAGCAGACTGGCAATTGCCAGGGCTCTGAGAGCAGAGGAGATCGCAAAACTGGTGGGAGAGGCCTGCCAGTTCTAAGGGGTTATATTGTTTGGGAGAATGGCAGGTTAGCTGAGACAGCCTGCGGACCAGCTTGGGGCTCTGGTCTGTTGGAGGCTTGTTTGACTTAATGGAGAACTAGATGTCCTTTTCAGAGGTTGGGGAACTGGAGGAGCAGATAAGAAAGCAGTGGATTTTCCTGGCAAGCACAAACTCACTTTACAAGGTTTCTGAAGATGCTGAGCCCAGATTGCCATTATTGGGGGTTGGGACCTGACACATGTATTACCCAATCTCTTATTTAACATAAATCACCTTTTTTTTTTTTTTTTTTTGGTTTTTCGAGACAGGGTTTCTCTGTGTAGATTTGCGCCTTTCCTGGAACTCGCTCTGTAGACCAGGCTGGCCTCGAACTCACAAAGATCCGCCTGCCTCTGCCTCCCAAGTGCTGGGATTAAAGGCGTGCGCCACCACCGCCCGGCAACATAAATCACCTTAACCAAATAATCGTTTGAAAAGGTATGAATATTTTTCTACATAAAACATTGCTCCAGCTGGGCGTGGTGGCGCATGCCTTTAATCCCAGCACTTAGAAGGCCGAGGCAGGGGATCTCTGAGTTTGAGGCCAGCCTGGTCTACAGAGCGAGTTCTAGGACAGCCAAGGCTGTTGTTACACAGAGAAACCCTTTCTCAGAAAACCAAAAGAAAAGACAACCCAAAAACAAAACATGATTCCTATTCTATTTGCTTTCTTTTTGCTCACCATTGTTTTCCCAGCACAGCAAAAAAGTGCCCAGAACTGTGCTCTCACAAAATATGTATATTTTCTTTAATATGTATAGAAGTGACGATTTCTTCAGAGTAACCTTTAGAAGACTACATTTTAAAGATTTATTTTTAATTGTATGTGTGCATGTATGTGTGAGTGCATGTGTATATGCACATGAGTGCAAGTGTCCACAGAGGTAAGAGGCATTTGATCCCCTGGGGCTGGAGTAACAGGCTGTTGTAAGCCACCAAACATAGGTGCTAGGAACTGAACTCGGGTCCTCTGAAAGAACATTACTTGCTCTTAACTGCTAAGTCATCATGCCAATTTTTTTTTTTTTGGTAATTTTGTTTATAAATATAAAATATTTCATAGTAGTCTAGTATTTGAACATTTACCTAATGTGACTTTTCTTTCTACTTAACACCTTATTCTAAGCCATCAAGATGTTGTTATAATTAAACTAAATCTTTTGTGGCTAGAGAGATGACTCGGTGTTTAACAGCACTTGTTGCTTGCTCTTGAAGAGTATCCAGGTTCAAGTTCTAGTACCTGCATGGTGGCTCACAACCATCTATAACTCTAATCTAAGGGGATTCTCCCTTGCCTTCTTCTCACCTCCATGGGCACCAGACACACACATGGCACATAGAAATAGATTCAGGCAAAATGTTCACATACAAATACATCTTTAAAAATGTAAAAGGAAAATTCTTCACCTATGTATTTAGCAACAGGAAAGCATTTTGCAAAGCCACAGACAGTGTAGAGTGGAAGAGATCAGGGGCATTGATGAACATGCCTCTTTTCCTTGCTGTGTCCTGAGACTCTTGATGCTTGGCTCCATATCTATATGGCATCTTTCCCTCAAAGAGAATTCATCAGTAGATGGTAGAAGGACCTGCTTTAGGAAGTGATGGCCTACATAGTAGCCTAACGGGCTCTTAGTGTATGTCTTGCTAATGTTACATGGCATGCTATTGTTATTTCTCATATTTGTTAAAATGTGGAGTAGACACTTCTTAGAAAATTGAAACTGTGATAAAATGTACCTTAATAAAAAAGATAGCCAGGCAGTGGTGGCACACACCTTTAATCCCAGCACTCAGGGGGCAGAGGCAGGTGGATCTCTATGGGTTCAAGGCCAGCCTGGTCTACAGGGCTGTTACACAGAGAAACTCTGTCTCAAAAAAACGAGAGAGAGAGAGAGAGAGAGACAGACAGACAGACAGACAGACTCAGAGAGAGAGACTCAGACTCTTATGCAGCTCAAGCTAACTGTAGCTGAGAATGATCTGATCTTCCTGTCTCCACTTCTTAAGTGCTGGGATCACAGCTCTGAACCTCCATACTCAGTCCATATGTGGTTTGGAATCAAGCCTAGAGCTTTGTGTATGCCAGGTAAGCATCCTACTAACTGTGCTCGATGATCCTCAGCCCCAAATACACTCTTTAAATGTCACAGCTCATGTATGTTATATATGTTGAGCTTTCTGCTTTCTAATACAAAAAGAAGTGTCATCTGTAGGGAAATCCATGAAAGAAATGTGAATCAGGAAAGCACATTTATACATTTCTCAAAGATGTCCTTTCTATAAAATGAATTTTTATGTATTATTTTTTACTGTATTGAATTGTTTGTAATATATTTCTTGAAGTAGACTTACTGTATTAAAAACCTAGACTCTTTATACTTTGGGTGTATACTGAAGGAAAGGTAATACCCAGTATATACCCTCACTATCATTTATGAATTTTAAAATATCACGGTATTACATAATTAATAGCTGCAAGTATAGAAATGAATCCCAGGTGTCACAAATGTTGTGACTACTTTCCTTGAGATTTGCTCTTTAATTGTGCTTCTGGTTTGAAGATGAATATACAATTTTATTTTTCTGTAGCTAAGTCCATGACAGTTTCTACTGCCCATGAAACCCAGTCCATGGAGAATGTTAAGTGAGCATTTTATCATTGAGACATACCCACAACACTGTCCCTTTTTTGCAAGGCTTCATACTGAAAATGTCATCCTGATCTGACCTTTTCTGTCACTAGATTTTCCCCCTATTTTTCCTTTCTGTTTCCCACTGTAGTGATAAAGTCTCCCTGAACTACCGAGAAAGACTCCAAACAGAATTCACACTTGTGATTTCTCTAACTCCCAGCTGTTAGCATTTAGGCATCTGTGCTGACCTGCCCTTAGGGTCCTGACAGGATAGACCTCAGCTGCAGTCACTAAGAGCACCCTCTTTGTGTATTTGCTACATTTCCTTACAAAAGGCGGGCCTTGCCCACCTCCAGTCCCTTTCTCTTTCCCTTCCTTGTCCCCAGGGACCGATCCCTGCCCCCTTCTCTCCCCCTTCTCTCCCTTCCATTCAGTAAACCTCCTATGTGGGCCCTGTTGTATGGTGTGACTCCTTCCTGTGCCGTTTTTAAAATACAACGTTGGTTCCCTGACCAGGAAGGCTCTCCCAGCAGTCTGAAACATGCTGGGACCCTGGAACCTGGTCTGCCCGCCACAGCCCTACTTTCCCACCTAATGGATCGCTGGGACTCTCCATCTAACACCGATGATTGGTAAGCCACCCCTTCTCCACCTCTGGCCATTTCCCACGAATGAGGCGTCATTTCTCCAGCACAGTCCTCACCTTCTGGTTTTTCTCCAACTCCTGGTACCAGGCGACTGACTGTGTCTCACTCGGGCTCCTAGTCCATCGGCCTCTGCTTTTTTGGATGAGGGTCCACTGAGCAGCTTGTGCCTTCTTGTGGGTCCTCGCTGAATCTCGTAGAGATTCCAGCCCTTGGACCTTTTCTACCTCACTCACGGAAAATGTGCCTACCACCATAAGGGCTTAATTTATCTGCCTTTGTAGTCAGACTGGGTAAATGACCACTTACCAGCACTCCATATCCTGCCTGGTATTTTCCAGGACCTTTGTAACTTCTGCTGGTGATCTGATAGATGGAAGGGGGTACCCTGCTTTCAAGCTTTCTCTTATTCAGTCCCTACTCCAATGCAGCTTTTCACTCTTTCACTCTTTTGCGCTCCCCCTCCCTCACACCTGCAACAAATCTGCTTTCTCATTCACCAACAGCTTTGCCTCCCATTCAGTACCAGCAATTGGATCTCTGGTGGGGCCACCCGCCTCACCATTTTCCTAGATGTGAGGCTTCGTTTCCCGAGCACAGTCCTCCCCTCGCCTTCTGGCTTTTCTCGAGGTCCTGGTACCAGGCGACTGTGTCTCTCTCGGGCTCTTAGCCCTCGGCTCGTGTTCTTGCATGACAGCGTACTGAGCAGCTTGTGCCCACTTAATCTGATCCTCCCTGGATCCCTGGGATGCCAGAACATTCAGGGGTTTGGACCTTCTCTCTGCCTCATCCTTGGGAACTGTGTCATACACCTCCTCCCTCCCATTGGGATGTCTTTTGGTGACCCAGTGACCATTCTTCGGACCAGGCAGTTGGGGAACTGAGAAAAAATTCTCCACTTTCTTCCCCTTTTTTGCTCCAAGACCTGCTTGTGTCTGTCTGCTCTCCCGCTCTAAATGTTCTGTTTGCTGCAACGTGTGAATCAGATGGAGAACCCAGCTTCGTCTTGCACAGCACACATCGGTTCTCCCTTTCTGTTCACTCAACTCCTGTTTAATTCTGTGCGTATGTTCATGTAACTCTTAACAGCAACCACGTGGCTCTCCTCCATCTTGGCTGTGACCTCATCATGATTTCTTGTGAGCTCCAGGGAGTCAACTTGGATCCATCTGAACAGCATCTTTCCAGGTCCAAGTGGTGCTGGACGATTCTACAGAGCCTGGACAGTGAAGTAAAACAGCCAGCTCCCCCAGGACATGGCCAGCACTTTAGTTTTCTCAGGTCCCCAGAGATGATCTACCTCCCCCAGGCCAGCAGGAAGCAGTCTTGAGCATATGGTGCCCTTATTCCCACCTCACCTGCTACCCCTTTCTAACTCCTCACTTTCTATAATAAACAAAAGGGAGGAATGTTAGCATTTAGGCATCTGTACTGGCCTACCCTTAGGGTCCTGACAGGATAGACCTCAGCTGCAGCCACTAAGAGCACCCCCTGTGCGCATTTGCTACATTTCCTTATAAAAGGCCAGCCTTGCCCACCTCTTGTCTTTTTTCTCTTTCTTTTCCTTGTCTCCAAGGATCAGTCCTTGCCACCTTCTCTGCCCCTTCTCTGCCCCTTCTCTCCCCGCTTCCCCTCAATAAACCTCCCACGTAGGCCCTGTTGTATGGTGTGACTCCTTCCTGCTGTTTTTAAAATACAACATTGGTGTGAACAGCAGTTGAACATGGGTCAGTCGATCCTGAGAGATGGGGGCTCCAGTCTCTTGTAACTGCTTCCAGATGACTTGGTGGGCATTGGTTAATTTCTTGGGGTTTGAGAGAGGGGCTTTTCTTGAGGTAGTGGGACATTCTGAGGTAGCTGATTGTCTTCGTGCTGTTTTGAGCCCTGTGGAATCATCTAGCGCCGCTTGGATCTGACAGCTTGGACCCCACACACTGAAGTGGATCTGACCTTTCTGGGTGGGTTCAAGCCAACTCCCTGGAGCTCAGAAGAATTTTTAAGTTCACAAAGGAGACAAATTTTAGACATAAGAAGCAACTGAAGAGAATTTCAAATCCTTAGCTGATAGCTATGATACTATGGTGTTTAGCACTCTGCTATCAGAATTTTATTGGTTAGTGCTAAAGTTACGGAGTCATATAGCGAAAGAAGGAGAGGGAGAGGTGCACGCTACCTCTGGTGGGTGAGAGAGAGAGAGAGGGAGAGGAGTGGGTAGAGCCTGTTTTAATAGGTCACCTTGCACATGCATATGTGGGCTCATGTAGCTACTTATGCATGTGCATAGATTACGTGATAAGTTTTAGGCCTCCTGAAGGCCTCTCCACCTTGCAACAAACCGAATCAGACCAAATTGGAAAGCCCAGGTTTAGTGGGTGAAGCGTTCCCAGGTGATTCCCCAGCCCCGCAGAGAGAAGAAGGGGACGAGACTGGAAGAACCACAGAGTATGTTTTCTGGGATGCCACTTATGTATCCCCTGTGGGAGCTCCTGAGCCTCTCTGGGGGAGGAGCTATGTCTGGTGGGCTTTGAAGGGGCGGGTTTGGGGAGGACCTGTGTTTGGCGGGCTTTGAAGGGGCAAGATTCGGGAGGAGCTGTGTTTGGCGGGCTTTGAAAGGGTGGGTTTGGGGAGGAGCTGTGTGAGGTGGAGCTCCTACCCAAACATTCCAGACTCTTTGGGTATAGGGACACCAGTTCAAGTCTGACTACTTCCTACAGGCATGGGGCAACGTGGGGAAGAGGAGTCGGGAATTGGTGAGCTCACATTCAGCAGGAGGTGTGAGTGGAAGAACATCTGGTTACTTGTCATCCTGGGGACCTCAGGCATCTGTTTCCGAGTTCAATGAAGAGCTTGATGAGTGGTCGTTTGATGAGTCCATTGGCCTTCTCAACCTCCTGGCTGGTGTCCTTGAAGCTGGTGCAGAGGCTGACATATCTGGAGGGCCTCCTGTGAATGGACCTGTGAAATACTCAGTAGAGTGTGGGGGCCAAGGTGAGTATGGCCCTAAAAAGGCTGAGAACATTACAACCAAGCAGAGGTGCAGGGCAAGCAAGTATGACCAGAAAAAAAGAGTGTGAGAAGAATCGCCCTGCAAGAATGCAGGGAAGTGTCAGGGTCTTAAGTAGGAAGGAAGAAATCCCGTCCACTCCCATGACAGAAATTGGTGAGGGAACTGTAAGACCTAAGTGAGATGTCAAAACAGAGCAGGTAGCTCCCATGTCCAAAAGAAAGTCAACGGACTTACCTGTTACCTGCAGCGTCACCCTAGTCTCGGGGAGAGCAATGGGAGTCAGCAGGTCTAGGCTGCGTCAGTTCTCCACCAGGCTTAGGAGTTCTCAGTTGCAGCCCTCTGCACTGGACCTCCATGGCATGGCATGGAGGATGAGCCTGCATGGGGGCATTCAGATTTCAAGTGCCCAGGCTGTCGGCAAACAGGGCATGGTCTCCCGGGTGGCTGGGGGCCAGGGCAATACCTTGACCAGTGGCCCTGCTTTCCGCATTTGAAGCAAGTTTTTGGTGGAGTTGACTTGGGCTGAGCTCCGGCAGGATGGAGCCTTGTGGCCGACTTCCCTTGTCCCCCTTGTGGGGACCCTGGTGGCCTCAGAGCAGCTGCTAAAGCTTGGGCTTGGAGCGTATTCTGTTGCAGCCTTGTCTGTCGGGTTGACTCGGCTGTCATTCTAGAGCATTAAAACTTTAAAAGCCATTTTCACCATTCCTGTAGGGGAGTTTGGGGATCACCTCAGCCTTTGCAGTTTTATTTTTTTTTGTAATTTCTGGTGCTGACTGAGAAATGAAATGGGTGGGAAGGCAGGAGTCTGGTGACACCAAGTATGAGAAAGAAACTGGGGAAGATTTGAGGGCGTTAGGCCAGTGTGTAGGTTGAGGCATTGGGAGATGGGGAAACAGTGTGGGGAGAGGAAGACAAAAAGTAGTATGAGGAGGAATTTGGTCCTAGATTCATAGCCCGGGAGGAGGGGGTTGGGTAGGTAGAGTTTGGGGGAAGTAGGGGAGGGGTCAGTGTCTCCATCAGTGAATAGGTCAGTGCTATAAGACACTGTAGGGAGGGCAGGAACACAGAACCCAAAAACCATGGACATGGGGCAGTTTTGTAGCCCCAGTTAGAATAAATTTTGTAAAAGACCCAGCAGGGTGTTTGGGGATCAGGCTTTGAATGGCAAGTGCCCTTTCTCAAGTCTATGCCTGGACCCGAAGCCTAACACAATGCATCCACTGTGGTAAGTCTTGGGTCAAAAAAACTCAGGGGTGTGTGTGAAATTCCCTTCAACAGAACATCTTCTGGAGAAGGGGTCCCGTGAAACAAAGGCAGCCCTTTGCTCTGGAACTGGTCGGGTGAGGTGAAGGCAGCCCTCCGCACTGGAACAGGTCGGGTGGAGTGGAGGCAGCCCTCTGCAGCACCAGAACGGGTCGGGGTAGAGCGGAGGCAGCCTGCCACAGCACCAGAAAGGGTCGGGTGGAGCGCAGGCATCCATCTGTACCGGAAAGAGTCAGGTGGAGCGCAGGCAGCCCTCCGCACTGGAAAGGGTCAGGTGGAGTGGAGACAGCCCTCTGCACTGGAAAGGGTCAGGTGGAGTGGAGACAGCCCTCTGCACTGGAAAGGGTCAGGTGGAGTGGTGGCAGCCCTCTGCACCGGAAAGGGTCAGGTGGAGTGGAGGCAGCCCTCTGCACCGGAAAAGGTCAGGTGGAGTGGAGGCAGCCCTCTGCACTGGAAAGGGTTGGGGGCCTGGCATGGCCACATTTCTGGCAAGACACCCCGAAAACAAAGAGGCCCTGAGCCTCCTAGGGCAACTTACCCTCCTAGGGGCAACTTACCCAACCAAGAGCCGATCTAAGTCTGGCGGAGAGGTCTGTTTTTCCACCAAGTAGCCCTGGGCCAGTGGGGAAAAATCAACCCCCCCCCTCGGTGGAACCTCGAAATGATAAGTTGTAGGCTTGTGGAAGGCCTCTCTACCTTTGCAAAAAACCAAATCAGACCGAGTTGGAAAGCCCAGGTTTAATGGGTGAAGTGTTCCCTGGTGATTCACTGGCCCTGCAGAGAGGAGAAAGGGACGAGACTGGAAGAACCCTGAGTCCGCTTATATATCCCCTGTGGGTGTCATCCTTAGCCTCAATGGGGGAGGAGCTATGTTTGGTGGGCTTTGAAGGGGCGGGATTGGGGAGGAGCTATGTTTGGCAGGCTCTGAAGGGGCGGGTTTGGGGAGGAGCTGTGTGGTGGAGCTCCCACCCAAACAGCTCTGTGCAGATTACATGACCACATTGTGCACAGATTATATAAGATGAGTGATTAAGCATTTTGCCTGACTGCTGACAGCGCATGCGCAGACATGTGACTCTAGAAGTGCTTTTCTCTTTCTCTTGTTTTTTTTTTTAAACAGCTTTGCTCAGTTCTGGCTGTCAAGGAACTTGCTTTGTAGACCAGGCTGGCCTCGAACTCACAGAGATCCACCTGCCAAAGCCTCCAAGAGCTGAGACTAAAGCTGTGTGCCACCATTGCCTGGCTCCCAGTTGTTTTTCTTTTTCTTTTTTTTTTTTCAAGACAGGGTTTCTCTGTGTAATAGCCCTGGCTATCCTGGAACTCACTGTGTAGACCATGTTGGCCTTGAACTCTCAGAGATCCTCCTGCCTCTGCCTCCCGAGTGCTGGGATTACAGGCATGCCCCACTGTAGCTGGAGTTTTCCTGTGTCCACCCAGCTCCTGCAGCCACTCAGGCCCAAGTAAACACACAGAGACTTTATATTACTTATAAACTATATGGCCGTGGCAGGCTTCTTGTTATCTAGGTTTTTTTTTTTTTTTTTTTTTTTTTTTTTTTTTTTTTTTTTTTTTGGTTTTTCGAGACAGGGTTTCTCTGTGTAGCTTTGCGCCTTTCCTGGGACTCACTTGGTAGGCTGACCTCGAACTCACAGAGATCCGCCTGGCTCTGCCTCCCGAGTGCTGGGATTAAAGGCGTGTGCCACCACCGCCTGACTGTTATCTAGTTCTTATATCTTAAATTAACCCATTTCTATTAATCTGTAAGTTGCCACATGGCCCGTGGCTTACTGATACTTTTACATCTTGCTTCCTCTGTGACTGGCTGGTATCTCCTGACTCAGCCTTCTTGTTCCCAAATTTCTCCTCTCTCTTTGTGCTGCCTGTATTTCCTGCCTGGCTACTGGCCAATCAGTACTTTATTTATTAGCCAATCAGAGCAACACATTCACAGCATACAAAGCAATATCCACAGCACTTCCCCTTCTCTCTTTTTTTCAAAAAGGAAGGTTTTAACTTTAACATAGTAAAATTACATATAACAAAACAATTATCAAACAAGAATTATAATTACAATATCTAGTCTTTATAATATCTAGTCTATTTGTATTTGGCAAAATTAAAGAAGATATCCTTTCTATCCTATATTTGTGAGTCTAAGGTTTCATATCTAACTCATCTTTTATCATAACTAAGGAAATTATAACTATCTAGTCTTCAACTACATCAAAGACCTCAGAAGGATATAATATTACCTGAGAAATGGGAGAAGGACACAAGCAACATTCGGGAGTCTTGTGAGAGTAGACAGAGACAGACAGCTGGCAGCCTAGACAATCATCCACAGTTCCTCTGTAAAGTTCATGCATCTGTCTTTAGCCCACAGGTCTAGAATCTTTCAGTCACTTCTTTCTGTGTCCTGTAGAATGGCTGGCAGTTTCCTCTGCGAAGCAGGAACCTGAAGGACCATTTTGCAAAGCAAAGTTTAGTGGTCACCTTCCTATGGGTCCTGCATGTCCAGTCGATCAGGTAGTCCAGGCAAGAACAGTTTCTTTCCCAAAGGATATTTTTTCCAAGAAGAAGATAAACTCCATATGGAGTGTCTTCGATGCCCATCCTCCTCTCTGAAGTAAATCAGTGCTGCCAGGAGCAGACATGTCTCACTGTCCAGAAAGTCTAAATTTTTAAAACATTTTAAATGCTGTATTCTGTAGGTCTTTGAAGTGTTTGAAGATTACCTACTTAATTGAATTATATCTATGTATACCTAGAAAAATTAACATGACTATAAGTTTGACTGTCATAGAAGACTAATTATTAATCTGTATTTTTTAATTATCCATACAATCTAAATAAGTTACACATAAACATAATACCTCCAACGAGAGTAGAAATATATATACAGTATAACAAAATTAAGTTTAAACTTGTATCAGTAAACTCAAATCCATAGCAATGTAAAACATTTCTAAACAAGTTGTTCTATAAAAGTAGGCTCATTATCTACCCTTTCATCCTATCACATCTATACTATTCTCTTTTCTTCTTTGAAAGAGATTGTATTTATAATAAACCTGTTTTAAATAAAAATATTGGTTTTTCTGTGTCCCACACCAGAAGGTTCTTCTGATATGGGACAGAAGAATCCTTCAACCTTTTCTTTTAGAAATATGCTTGGGTTTAGAGAAGTGGTGAGCCAATTCCATCTCCAAAGCCAGCTTGGTATTTTTGGAAATTTGGGCATAGCTTCTCATACTACTTCCTGCTGGATGAGGGTGCTGTATTCTTATGGGGACATAAAGAAAATTTTAGGATTATGGGGTAGTCCATGAGACTGTATTGTCTGGGCCAATTGCCTTGAAACAGTTTTGGATATTGGATCATTTGGGCCATCGTGTCGTCGGAGACCATTCGGGGATCTTGGCTGGTCAAACCTGACGTATCTTAATCTTGAACAAATCCACAGCCTCTTGCTTTCTGTGGAAACAAAAGCAGAGCCTCCTTTCCAAAGCAACATATTCTTAGATCAAAATTTTGAAGTCAAGGTACCTTTAAAATATACATATTGGTTTAACTGAGCAGCCTTTACAATCAAACGTCTCTCTGCAGTTAAAAATGCCAAAGACAACACAATCCAGATTCTCTGTGTGATATCCATCTTTATGTGGCTTATTTTTTTATATTACTTTTACTTTCTCTTTAAAGACTTTATTTTTTAAAACTTACCTATTTCTTTATATAACTGAATATATTACATTTTTTCTCTCTTCCAAGCCTACATACATTTTTACACACATTGTAAACGGTTTAGAGGTTTATCCCATCTGAATCTGTCTTATTGTGATCTATTGCTTTAAACTGCAGCATTTTCTGCCTACCTCAGCTTCCCAACATGGCGGTGGTATGTTTACCACCAGCTCTGGGTCTGGTAGTCATGTGTACCATCGACTCTCAGAAACAGTGGTCTATGCTTCTGTCAAAGCAGCGTGTAGCCCAGAAACCTTTTTTTTTTTGGGGGGGGCTCTGTACTAGCAAAGGCTAAATCCACCAAGCAATGTAATGTGTGGCTTGCAGATGCCTTATTCCCGCCATACTGCAGGTGAAGTGCGCATGCCAGGAACCTGCCATATAGTAGCTCAAGCATGCAGGCTGTGGCTAACTTGAGAGAGACAACTAGGAAGCTGTTTTTAGCTCTGGTTTAGAATCTTTTTCTTTTAAGCTTTCTCAGGTTTTAGGTGGAAACTCTTGCCCCACGTTCTGGCGCCATTTGTGGCTGGAGTTTTCCTGTGTCCATCCGGCTCCTGCAGCCACTCAGGCCCAAGTAAACACACAGAGACTTTATATTACTTATAAACTGTATGGCCATGGCAGGCTTCTTGCTATCTAGTTCTTATATCTTAAATTAACCAATTTCTATTAATCTCTATGTTGCCACATGGCTTGTGGCTTACTGGTACTTTTACATCTTGCTTCCTCTGTGTCTGGCTGTTGACTCCTGACTCAGCCTTCTTATTCCCAGAATTCTCCTCTCTCCTCTTTGTGCCATCTATATTTCCTGCCTGGCTACTGGCCAAACAGTACTTTATTTACCAATCAGAGCAACACATTCACAGCATACAAAGTGATATCCACAGCACCATACCACTGCACAGACCAACTATTTTTCTAAACTCTCTACCTGTGAAGGTGAATACTTCTGGTACTCTTACAAAATGCGTATTATGCCGGGTGGCAGTAGCACACGCCTTTAGTCCCAGCACTCGGGAGGCAGAGCCAGATGGATCTCTGTGAGTTTGAGGCCAGCCTGGTCTACAGTGTGAGATCCAGGACAGGCCCTAAAGTTACACAGAGAAACCCTGTCTTGAGAAAAAATATGTATTATTTATGTGTGTATGTTTGTGCCTGAATGTATGTGCACTTGTGTATGCAGTTCCTCTAGGAGCTAGAAGAGGATATTGACTCTCCTAGACCTGGTGTTATGAACAGTTGTAGGGCACTTGCTGTGGGTGTTAGGTACTGAAACTGGGTCCTCTGGAAGACTAGCAAGTGCTTTTAACCACTGAGCCATCTCTATAGCCCTGGACTCTTAATATCTATTTTCCTTATAATCATTGAACTTGTGCTAATGTAGCTCAATTAGACCCTGTCCTATAATCTCAATAGAAATGTTGGACCCCACGTATTCTGATTTAGTAAGCTTCTTGAACATGTACATTGTTTTAAATTCCACCCAGAGGAAGGCAGAGTGACAGCTGTGGAAATTGGCCTCTTTATTGGAATAAGTGGAAAGGCCTAGAGCTGCTGGGGGTGGGATGCTGAGAGCAAGGAAGAGATTCTGCTGCCATCAGGGAGAGGGAGAGGGAGGAGAGGGAGAGGGAGAGGGAGAGGGAGAGGGAGAGGGAGAGAGAGAGAGAGAGAGAGAGAGAGAGAGAGAGAGAGAGCGAGAGCGCTAGAGAGAGCTAGCTGACCTTTACTTTCAGGGCAGACTCCTGTATTAATGTTCCTTCAAGGTGTTCTTTCATTTATTTTCAGCTAGAACTTTATGGTATAAACTGAGCCTGCCCAGAGAAAAGCATTCCTGCTCATCACTTTAATCTCCTTAGACATGTGCTCTCTGACCTTAAGCTGAACATTCTTAGGAATGGGTCCACCCCTTATGAATATGTATAGATCCCTGAATAAAATGCCCATGCTTCTTTGTTCCCAGGAGAGCTTTGCTTTGAAAATAGCCCTTGTGCTCTCCTTGCATGTTGCAGATAATAAGTCTTTCTTCACTTTTATGTTTTGGTTTTGCTTATTTTAGCAATTGTGAATCCTTTTGTATTTGTTAACAACGGGATCCTTGGCTTCATTCACCACAGTTGTCCTATCATTTCCACATTAAAGGGGTTATCAGTTTTGCAGAGAAGACCAGCATAAATTATACCTCTTTTATATGGCCACTGACAAGCTGACTTCATTGTCATCATGAAGAGGCCTAACTGCTCCCTTGAGTCTGTCCAGTGGGTTGTAGTTTACAAAGTCTGGTGAAGCCATGTTTTCATACCCTCACTCCATCATTAATCCCTTACTCTAAAATGGCATTTCATATCTTTTGGTATATTATTTTGAGAGGTCTGGTTATGCAGTCCAGTTGGCCTGGAAGTCTGATTATCCTGATAGTCTTTTTTTGAGCTTGTGTCATCATGTCCAGCCTAACAGTTTATTTCTATTGTAGTCATTTTGGAATACATAGACAAGAAAGAAGGGGAAAAAATAACTGTGGCTCAGCTACTCACATACATCCCTTTTAACAGGTCCCCACTTACAACACATTTTGTATGTCACATGTATTTTTCTGTATTTGAGATAATATATTGCCCCATGCTGAATTCTGAAGTTGTTTAGTTTATTATTAGGTAATTAGTATATTTTGTTTAAACCCAGATCTCAATAATTCAGCATAAATATCTGCCATAAAATGCTTAAAATTTCCTCCATTGTCTCTGAAATAGAAAATATATGCTACTGATGCAGGAGAAACTTGAAGTAGTAAAATTGATGCTATAAAGGATTTATTTTATTAATTAAACTTATTTATTTTACATCCCAACCATAGTTTCTGCTCCCTCCTCTCCTCTCATTCCCTCCCACCACCTCCCCTCTGCTCCCTCCATCTACTCCTCCATTTCTGTTCAGGAAAGGGCATGCCTCCCATGAATAGCAACAAAGAATGCCATATCAAGTTGACGTAAGACTAGGCACCTTCTGTTGTATTAAGGCTGGGCAAGGTGACCCAGTATGAGGAATAGGTTCCCAAAAGGCAGAAAAAGAGCCAGAGGGACAGCCCCTGCTCCCACTGTTTGGAGTCCCACAAGTAGACCAAGCTAGACAACTGTCACATATATGTAGAAGGCCTAGGTCGGTCCCATTCAGGCTCCCTGCTTGTTGGTTCAGACTCTCTGAGCTCCTATGAGCCCAGGTTAGATGATTCTTTGGGTTTTCTTGTGATATCCTTGAGCCCTCTGGCTTGTACAATCCTTTCACCCTCTCTTCAGGATTCCCCAAGCTCAGCCTAATGTTTGGCTGTAACATGAATCTTAAAAGTCTTATTAATAAACTCAGAGCCAATTATGGGGATGAAAGCTGAAAGATTAGAGAAGCAGAACAAGCCAGCCACAATCTCTTACCTCTAGGAAATCCTCAGTCTCTAGCCAGTGAGTTCCTGTTTCCTCACACTTTATATACCTTTTTATGCCCTGCCATCTTCCTTCCTGGGATTAAAGGCGTGTGTGCCATCACTGTCTGGCCTCTATGTCCAATCTAGTGGCTGGCTCTGTCTTCTGATCCCCAGATAAGTTTTATTGGGGTGCACAATATATCACCACATTTCCCCCTTTTTGTCTAAAATAATAAAAGGTTATAACTAATGTAAGAAAAACTATATACAATAAGTACAATAAGGATATGCAATATATATAGTCAAGAATTACATTAACAATCTCCAGTCCATTAACATTTGACAGATTCAGATAAAAAAAACTCCATTATTTAGCCTATTTTGGTGAGTCCAAAGTGTTGTACCTAATTCACTTTCTATCCTAACTTGTTTTGCCAACTGAAAACTACCTTTTGATGTCTTTCAAATTTATACACTTATACACCTTAGTGAGTTTCTTTTCTGAATTTGTTAACGAAAAACTATAACTATCTAATCTTCAACTCCCTCAGAGACCTGAGAAGGGAATAATATTTACTGAGTAAGCAGGAAGCGACTACCAAAAAATGTGAGAAATGACAGAAACAGCTGACTGCCTGGACATGCACTCAAGATTTCTCTACACATTGGAACATCCATCTTCAGCCTATAGGCCTAGCATGTCTGACAGACTCATCTGTGAAGCAGGATTTTCTAAAGGGTCTCCCTGCCTTGTCTTGGCAAGGATCAGCAGTCCTTTGTTTTGTGTCCTGCTTGTCCATTTTGGACAACATATTGTCAGCAGTCGATGTACATTTTCTTGCCCAGTGGCTAATTTGCAACAAAAAAAAAATGTAAACTCCATAAGGAGTTTCTTCAATGCCCAACATCTTCTCTGAAGTAGATTGGTGCTGTCAGGAGCAGACATGTCTCATAGTAATAAAAAATAGAACCTATTTTACTAAAACATCTTAAATGCCATATTCTATAGATCTCTGAAGTGTTTCAGAATGACCTGTCTATCTAAAATATATTTCTGTTTAACCTTGAAAACATACCTAATAAGACTACAAGTTTGATTGTAATGACTGTTAACTTGCATTTCTTTATATCCTAATTAGTTGGTAATAATAACTTTCAAGGACTAGCAATTTGCATTATATTGTTAAATGAACTGTATATGTACAATACCTTGAACAAGATTAGAAATATATGTACAGTATTTTCTATCAAAATCAATCTCAAATTTGTATCAATATACATAATTTGTATATAATATATAAAAATCCAGTCCAGTGTAAAATATTTAAAACTAGTAGTTGCTTTTAAAAAGTAGATTCCTTAATTTATCTTTTTGTCTTATCATGTCCATATTCTCTTTTTTCAGAGTAGATTCAATAATCTACCTTTTATCTTACATCTGTATCCTCTTTTTTTCTTTTCAACATAGATTCAATAATCTACCCTTTATCCTGTCATTTCTATATCCTACATTTCTATATCATATCCCCCTTTCTTTTAGAGATTGACTATGACCAATAACAATTTGTAACCAACAACCTAAACAAACACAAACATCAGTAATCCTTTTTTTGGGAATGTGGGCATAGTGTTCTAGGCTACTTCCTTCTGATTGGGCCACTGGCAATCTTATTGGGATCCTGAGAAAATTCGAGGTAATAGTCAAGTCCTAGGAAGACCGACTATAACCTTTGTTGATAGGTACCATTTGTTAAGTTTCAGGAGGTCTCGCTTGATCAAATCTAATACATCTTAACCTGGAAAAAACCCATAGCATCTTGCTTCCTTTGGAAACAAAAGCAGAGCCTACTTTCCAAAACAGCATAACCTTAGATCCAAGTTTTAAAGTCAAGATACCTTTAAAATATGTATATTGGTTTAATTTAGCCTTTACAATCAAATGTCTTTTTGTAGTTAAAAATCCCAAAGACAGTAAAATCCAGACTCTCTGTAACATCTATCTTTATGTGGCTTATTTTTTATATTACTTTTACTTTCTCTTTGAAGACTTTATTTTTTAAAAATTATCTATTTCTTTATATAACTGTCTATCTTCCTTTCCTCTCCCAAGTCTGTGTACATTTTTACATATAATGTAAACCATTTAGAGGTTTATTCCATCTGAATCTGTCTTTTGTGTATCTATAAGCCTTTTATGATCATTATAAACTGCAGCGTGGCTAAGATTGAAGTGGCAGCCCTGGCTGCTGACTCCACCAACTTTAGCCTCCCAATATGGTGGAGGTACCCAGGAGAGTCACATTTACCCTGCCAACTCTGGGGTCCATTGTAGATGTAACCAACCATCTTATTAAATAAGAAACACAGAACCAATGCAAAGAAGAAAGCCAAGAGGTCAGAGCTAAGAGCAAAAACCTTACCCTTCCTCCTGCGATGGTCCTACCTCTGCGAAAGAGAGCTACTTCCTGTGTTAAAGTCTTTATTATATAGAGTTTCTGTTCCGCCTTCTCATTGGTTGTAAACCCAACCACATGACCGCCTCATCACTGCCTGTCTGTACAGACCTCCAGGTCTTCTGTGGTTGGTATTGAGATTAAAGACATGTATATCCAATGCTGGCTGTATCTTGAACACACAGAGACTTACCTAGCTCTGCCTACCAAGTGCTGGGATTACAAGCGTACGCCACCACCGCCCAGCTTTCCTATGGCTTGCTAATAGCTCTGACCCCCGGGCAACTTTATTAACATACAAATAACATTTTAATACAAATAAAATATCACCATATTTCCCCTTTTCTTTTTTAATAAAAAGAAAGGAAAAAGCTTATAACTAACATAAGAAAAACTATATACAAAAGTACAATAACTATATACAATATATACAAGTAATAAATACCTAAACAATGTCTAGTCCATTTGTGTTTGACAAATTCAGAGAAAATAATTTCATTATCTGTCCTATTGTATCTAATTCACTTTCTATCCTAATTAATCTTCAACTATAACTAATCTTCAACTCCCTCAGAGACCCAAGAAGGAAATAATATTAGCTAACAAAAATAAAAACAGGAAGTACATACAAGCAACTTCCAAAAAATTGTGAGTTGACAGAAACAGCCAGCTGCTTGGACAGTCATCTGAGGTTTCTCCGCAGTGTTAGGGCATCATCTTCAGCCTATAGGCTTAACGTATCTGACAGACTCATTTGTGAAGTAGGATATACACAAGGTCAACAGTTCAACCTCACATTTGGTGAGAGCAGTCTATATACCAGAAACACCTGAATTCCACTAGTGTCATGTCATGATTCAGGATTTTAAATTCTGGAAATTGTTGATGTTTTTGGAATTCAGCTGTCAATTCTTCTTGGCTATGTGTGTATGTGGCTCCATCTCAGCATCCCATTCTTCTCCACATCCCTCTATTAAATGCCATTTTACTATTGAGAGACGTGAGCTTAATTGCTCTTCAAGAATAACTGTTTAAGATGCTGTTCCATTGCACATCAGAAGCCATCGGCCCACTGCCTATTAAGCTGCCTTTTCCGGATTGCGAAGGCCCCTTCAGGGATGGTGCCATATTGTCCTAGCCTCAGAAGATACCTTTTGATAAAGCCATAACCACACTTGTTTTGGCAAGAATCAGCAGTCCTTTGTTTCGTGTCCTGTCTGTCCTGTTTGTCAGCAGTTGATTCGAGGATACTTTCTTGTCCAGTGGCTAACTTTTGCCACAATGAAAGTTAACTCCAATTGCAGTTTTTTCAATGCCCATACTTTCTCTGAAGTAGATTGGTACGGCCAGCAGCCGACATGTCTCATAGTCATAACAAAAAAGAAAAATTTTCTAAGTTATTAAAACATTTTAAATGCCATATTCTATAGATCTCTGAAGGGTTTGAAGATGACCTGTCTATCTAAAATATATCTGCTCAAATTTGAGAACATACCTAATATAACTATAAGTTCTATTATAATGTCTAACTACTAACTTTCATTTCTTTATATCCTAATAGTTGGTAATAACAACATTCAAGGATCAAAAAATTGTATTACATTGTTAAATGAACAGTATAAATACAGTTAGAAATATACATATAGCATTTTCTAACGATATCAATTTCAATATATATATTTTGTATACAATATAAAACAATCCAATCCAATGTAAAGTATTTAAAACTAGTAATTGTCTTTTTCTTTTCTTTTCTTTTCTTTTTTTTAAACAAGAACCTTAAATCTAATCTCCTTTGCTTAGCCCTTTTCCTAACCCTTGACAACAACTTGTAACCAACCCCCCTAATCAATGAAAATTATCCCAGACCCAAAACCCATTAAAAGACCAAAAAACCATCTGCCCCACACCACCTCTTTGGGAATGTGGGTGTCGTATTCTTAAAATTGCTTCCTGCTAGATATGGGTGAAGTTATCTTTATCCTGAAAAGAAAAATTTTAGGTTAATTGTCAAATTCCAGGAAAGGTAACTATATCCTTCATTATCCAGTCTGTGTATAATGCCAAAGTTCAGGGTTTATCTCAAATCCTTATTCAAGTAGTCTTTGAGACTGAATCATTTCGGCTAGCCCTCTCAAAATTGCTCTGAGCACTTTGTAGTTCAAAGCTGATGTGTAGATGATGTTTGTCAGCTTAGTGATGTTATTATTGTCCACATGGAATTGTTATTGTGGGGCCCCATCTTCTTCCTGGAGACTTCAGTTGATGTTAGGCCTGGCCGTGATTTCCTGCAGAAAACTGATAAAGAGACTTGAACACAAAGACATACATATGCAGCTAATTGAAGCCTTTTTTCTTTCTAGAATTAGTTAGTACTCTATATGACCATTCATATCTTAACAAAGTTTAAAATGTATATATATATAAATCTTGTAAATTTTGATATAAAATTCATACTTTAAGAAAAGTTTAAAGAATCAGAATAGAATCAAAGAGTTGAGATTAGTAATAGAATAGTCCCTTAATTAATTTGGCTTTTCTCCTGTCCCATAGCAGAAGATGGCTCTTTTCTTCTGGCATGATACAGGGAGTTTGCATTTTCCTTTTAACAACATGCTTGAGTTTAAAGAAGGAGAGAGCCATTCTCCAACTCCAAAGTCAGCTTTAAATTTTAATTGAACTGGGACTATTAGAAGACCAATAGTGTTAAATCTTTAGAGAAAAGCAGAAACAAACATTTAGGAAGACATAAATTTTTTTAGATGATATACCCATACGCCATTTCACTCTGTTTCCTGGGATAGATGGTTTGTCCCTTTTCTTCAGTTGTCCCATTTGTCCAGTGTTCTTCAGATTCCTTAACCTTCATTCTTCTAAAAGACAAAACCAAAAACCTTTCCCCAAGATTTTTTGGGGATGTTCCTTTTTGGCAAGTTATTATCTGATTAAATGAAAAGGCATGTGTTATTGGTATAAGTTAGTTTAAATTGGATGTTCATGCTGGTTGATGAACTATCACCTCCTCTAATTAAGAGGTTTCTCTTGTTCAAATCGAACCTTTATCAATTTTGATGGTACCCACAGCTTATCTTCTCCTGTAGAAACAAGCAAAACCACGTCCCCAATGTAACACATATCCTGGTTTCCATTCTGAGGTCAGCACATCCTTAAAGTATATAGGCTGATTTAATTCTGTAGTTTTTTCTATTATCCAATGTCTCTCTGCAGCTGTTGTTCCTTTCTCATTGGCATTAAGAAAATTCAAAGTTAATAGAGCATTATGTAGTCTATTTCTGGAGGGTTTTGTTACCCCTTTCTGTTTATTTAGCATATCCTTTAGAGTTCTGTTTGATCTTTCTATAACTGCATGACCTGTAGGATTATGTGGTATACCTGTAATATGCTTTATATTGTAATAAGCAAAAAACTGTTTCATTTTAACAGAGACATGTGATGGAGCATTGTCAGTTTTAATTTGGGCAGGTATGCCCATGATGGCCATAACTTCTAGCAAATGAGTGATTACAGAATCAGCTTTTTCAGAACTCAAAGCAGTTGCTCATTGAAATCCTGAATAAGTATTGATGGTGTGGTGTACATATTTCAATTTTGTCCATGTTGCCATCAGGTAGCATGCAGCTGGCCCATAAACCCTTTTGTCTGTATGAGTGAAAAGTAAATCCACCATGCAGTGTACTACGCACTGGGAGCCAGCTCTATGTACCCATGCAGGAATCCACTATGCTGCACTCAAGCCCGAATGCTGTGATGTCTCACGACCCACATGAGACATGAAGTAGGAAGCTGTTTTTGGCTCCATTTTAGAATCTCTTATTAAGTTCTCTCAGGCTTTACGTGGAAACTCAAGCCAACATGCTAGGCAGCCAAATGTAGTCGTAAGTTTTTTTAGGTCCTGCCCAGTCCCACGGTCCCTCAGATACTTATAAAAATAATCATTCAGCCCCATGTTGGGCACCAAATGTAACATGAATCTTATTAATAAAAAAATTCAGAGCCAAATAATGGGGTGAAAGCTGAAAGATCAGAGAAGCATAACAAGCCTCTATGAAGTCCTCAGTCTCAAGACAGTGAGTTCCTGTTTCCTCACACTTTATATACCTTTTTATGCCCTGCCATCTTCCTTCCTGGGATTAAAGGTGTGTGTGCTTTCCAAGCAAAGGCATGAGATCTCAAGTGTTGGGATTAAAGGTGTGTGCCACCAAACCTGGCTCTGTTCCCAGTGTGGCCTTGAACTCAGTGATACGATTAAGGGTGTGTGCTATCACTGTCCTCTGATCACCAGATAAGTTTTATTGGGGTGCACAGTATATCACCACATTTGGCTATGGTCTACATCTGTTTCCATCAGTTGCTTGGTGAAGATTATCTGATGAAAACTGGGCTAGACACCAGTCTATGAAATATTGTTAGGCATCATTTCATAGACCTTTTATTTTTTTTGCCAATTATCATAGGTCACTTGGCTATATGCTTCTGGGCCCTTGCACTCGAGACAGTGTCAGAGGTTGGCTCCCCTTGTGGCATGGGTCTCAGGCCGGACCACTCACCACTGGTTGGCCGTTCCCACAATCTCTGTGCCATCCTTACCTCAGCACATCCCATAGGCAGGACAGACTGTAGGTTGAAGGTTTTGTGGCTGGGTGTTGGTGTCCCAATCCCTCCACTGGAAGTTTTGCATGGTCACAGGAGATGGCCAGTTCAGGCTACATATCTGCTATTGCTAGGAGTCTTACCTGTGGTCATCCTTGTAGATTCCTGGGAGTTTCCCTTGCACCAGGTTTCTATCTGACTGTGAAATGCACCCCCTTTCCAGTCATCTCTTTTAGTACTCTCCCCCTCCAACCCACCCAATCTGGTTCCCTATGTTCCCACCCCAGTCTACCCAGGAGATCTCTTCTATTTTCCCTTCCCAGGGAGATACTAGAGTCCCCCTTTGGGTCCTCCTTGTTACTTAGCCTCTCTGGGTCTGTGGATTGTAGCCTGGTTATCCTTTGCTTTAGCGCTAATATCCACTTATGTGTGAGTACATACCATGTTTGTGTTTCTAGGTCTGGGTTACCTCACTCAGGATGATTTTTTTTCTAGTTCCATCCATTTGCCTGCAAATTTCATTATATTGTTTTTAATAGCTGAGTAGTACTCCATTGTGTAAATGTACCACATTTTCTTTATCCATTCTTCAGTTGAAGGACATCTAGATTGTTTGCAGGTTCTGGCTATTATGAATAAAACTGCTGTGAACATAGTTGAGTCCTTGTGGTATGATTGAGCATTCCTTGGGTATATGTCCAAGATTGGTATAGCTGTGTCTTGAGGTAGTTTTATTCCCAAATTTCTGAGAAACAGCCATACTGATTTACAAAGTGGATGTACAAGTTTGCACTCCTACCAACAGTGGAGGAGTGTTCCTCTTGCTCCACATCTTCTCCAACGTAAGCTGTCTTCAATGTTTTTGATCGTAGCCATTTTGACATGTGTAAGATGGTATCTCAAAGTTGTTTTGATTTGCATTTCCCTGATGGATAAGGATGTTGACCAATTCCTTAAATGTCTTTCAGCCATTTGAGATTCTTCTGTTGAGAATTCTCTGTTTAGATCTGTATTCCATTTTAATTGGATTATTTATTTATTTATTGGTTTTGGAGACAGGGTCTTTTTATGTAGCTCTGGCTGTCCTGGAACTCGCTCTGTAGACCAAGCTGACCTCTAACTCAGAGATGTGCCTGCTTCTGCCTCCTGAGTGCTGGGATTAAAGGCATGCACCACCACCGCCTATCTGATTATTTGGTTTTTTGATGTCTAGTTTCTTGAGTCCTTTATGTATTTTGGAGATTAGCCCTCTGTCAGATATGGGGTTGATCAAGATCTTTTTCCATTCTGTAGGCTGCTGTTTTATCTTATTGACAGTGACCTTTGCGTTAACAGAAACTTTTCAGTTTCATGAGGTCTTATTTATTAATTGTTGATCTTAGTTTCTGTGCTACTGGTGTTTTATTCGGGAAGTTTTCTCCTGTGCCGATGCGTTCAAGGCTATTTCCCACTTTCTCTTCTATCAGGTTCAGTGTATCTGGATTTATGTTGAGGTCTTTGATCGACTTGGACTTGAGTTTTGTGCATGGTGATAGATATGAATTTATTTGCATTCTTCTACATGACGACGTTTTGCAAGCACCATTTGTTGATGATGCTTTATTTCCATTGTATAATTTTGGCTTCCTTGTCAAAAATATAAAGGATTTTTAAATAAGCTTGCTTAGAAACCATTCAATTGTACAAAGTAGAATTTAGCTAAAGGATTGCTGCCTACAAGAGGGCTGGAAGATAAGACTGGATGTTGGTGGTACATGCCTTTAATTCCAGCCTTGAGTGGCAGAGGCAGATGAATCTCTGAGTTCGAGGCCAGCCTGGACTACATAGTGCATTTCAGGACAGCCAGAGCTTCACAGGGAAACCCCGTCTCTACCCTCTCCCTAAAAAAGAAAGACTGGAAGAGAAGTAGTGCACTAACAAGACTTGTTAGAAACCGTGAAAGCCAAGTCTCTGCCACAATTGAAGTTTAAGGTTGTTGGGGAAGTTTCTGCTAATGTTTACTCAGCAAGATTATCCTCCAATTAGGCTCCATCCTGTAACAAAAGGAGATAACCCTGACTTACAACCAGCCAGTATCAAAGAACATGCCTCTAAGGGGCAATGCTAGGGGGCAGTGCAGGGTCCCAAGCACCATTAAGTCCTGGTCTGCCATTAACTCCCCTTGCTCTTCTCAGTAAAAACATAGTTCTGACAGGTGGGCAAAATGAACCCAGGTAACAACTAAGTGAAAAGAACAACACAGGTGTACTTAAGAAAAAATTCTGGCGATTTCTCTGCTGTGTAACTCCCATCTGCCCAAGTGGCCAGACATGAGTCTGCTGCCTGTTTACATTGCTCAAAGTGTAACCTGGGGCTGAGATCTAAAAGAGATTTACAGATGACCACATGTGTGGAGTGTGTAAGCCTGAAGTGTACTTAAGCTAGTGAAATCTTCTGTTTTTGGCCATCTCCTCTTTGAGCATTAGCCAGAGCTAGACAAGTGTTAGAAAGAGTTTTTTTCTTCATTAATCTCTTAATTATGTAGTATTCATAATTAAAATGTTCAGTGTGCAGAGCAATTTCTCACTGGGAAGGCGTATTATTTCTATTACAACAAATATTGTTAATAAATCCTTGTCGACATTTGAGAGGATAATTGTCCTGTTGATTTCTACAAGTTGACATGATTCTGGAGTTGCTGGGTTTCAGCAGCCTGGTCCTGGCAGTCCTCACAAGACAGGCTCTGCCATTCATTCATCATCAATAAGCCAGTTAGAGAGATGGTTAATAGTGAAGAGCAGAAGAAGGAGATTTCAGTGTATCCACACTGGGAAGAGGAACCGATAAAGAGGGCCAGCCACCTCCATTTTGGGTCCCGACGTCTGGTTTAGGATTCAGCAGGGGGTGACACTTAGGTATGACTAAGCAGTCCTGGTCAGGATGTGATCTTCCCAGCAGCTGACACTTGCCTGTCAGCCCTGCAGGGTCAGCCATAGAGTTGTCAGCAGTCTGTGAACTCTCTTTCCAGGAGACAAGCTCCCCTCTGACTGACACCTGGGCCCAGCCTTTTCCTTCCCACAATGGGACTCCTGGGATAAATCCTATTTCTTAGGATCCATTGTCTCTCAATAATTTGATAGCCCAAGGCAGAGGCACAAGTGTTTCTCTTTAGAATATCTTGGCTCCTGCTGAGACTGCTAGAGATACATTTTGCAAAATTCCTTTGAGAACATTTATCAAGTGTCTGCATTACTGTACCTTGAGATTGTTGCTGACCTTTTAAATGTTACTAAATTCAGACATTGCTATATTGTTTTTGTTTTAAAATAAGTTCTCCTAAATTGCATCAAAGGTCTACGTTTTCAGTTAAGACCTATACATTTGTTTCTCATACTTGTTGTATAAAAATGAGCTTACAAGATTTCATATAAGATACTGTTCATTTAAAATGAGTACTTTGGGGCTGGAGAGATGCTCTTCCAGAGGTCCTGAATTCAATTCCCAGCAACCACATAGTAGCTCACAAACATCTATAATAGGATCTGATGCCCTCTTCTGGCGGCATGCAGGTATACATGCAGAGAACTCATACATAAAGTATAAATTAAATAAAAATTAAAAAAAATAATTAAAAAAAGTTAAATGAGTACTTTGTGGTCAGGACTATACATTCAGTATTAGAGCATTTGCTTAGCACTTGCAAGGCTTTGAGTTCAATCCCCAGTTCAGCAAAAAGTAAAAACCAAAGAGTAATAACAAAAGAAAAAGAACTTCATAAATACATGTTTAAAAGGGGTGGAAAACAGCTCACAGAAACCACAAGTTTTGGAACCTGAGGTGGAACACAGTCACCAACCACAAACTCTATTCCCTGTCCTAGATGTCCTAGATGTTATCTTTGTGTATATCAGTTGAATAGACATTTATATTTGAGTCAGAGCTGGGCATGGTCATGCATATTTGTAATCCCAGAATTTAGGAGGTAGAGGCAGGCCGATCAGGAGCTCAAGATAGCCTCATTTATATAGCTAGTTGGAGGTCAGCTTGGTCTCCTTAAGACCCTGATTCACAAAAGTTACTAAATTTAAGTCATGTGTTTATTTTTTACCTTATGATACCTTGCCTTGGATATATTTGAACAATCTCTCCACACTAAGATTACATTACAGACAAGGATAGAGCACATAGGCTTTCCTCTGGGAAATAGCAAGTCCTGTTCTTGACTGTGTAATCTGCTGTTTCCTTGTGTAAGTGTCCAGGCAGGAATGAAGATGTCCTAAAGAGATACTTAAATATTTTTTCCTTTGGCTATCTGTTCAACAGTGGACCTCAAGGAATTGGAAATTTCCCCAGGAATTTCACTTTGGGGAACTAAAATACTGAAACCTGTGCCAGGCACAGGGAGAAGCTGCTCTTGAAGAGATTGCACATAGTTCTGATACCTTGGCATACCTTGTAAGATACTGGAGTCTAAAATATGATGGCTAGGACTGCACCTTGAGCAAGACAGCTTAGTTCTGCATACTTTATTCTGCCCTCTGTTTAATACTAAAAGTCATCAGATGCAGAGATCCATGGCCAGGCCGAGCCCCAGGAGTCCAATCGATGAGAGAGAGGAAGAATCCCCACCCCCAACAAGGTTTCTCAGTGTAGTTTTGGTGCCTTTCCTGAATCTCACTGTGTAGACCAGGCTGGCCTCGAACTCACAGAGATCTGCCTGGCTCTGCCTCCCGAGTGCTGGGATTAAAGGCATGTGCCACCGCCCGGCTGAGAGGAGGGATTCTGTGAGCAAGGGACATCCAGATCATGATGGGAAAATGTACAGAGATGACCAGCCAAACTATTGGAAACACATGAACTGTGGACCAATAGCTGAGGAGCCCCCATGGTACTGGACTAGGCCCTCTGGATAGGCAAGACAGTTGTTTAGCTTGAATTGTTTAGGGGGAGGGGCCCAGGCAGTGGGATTGGGACCCATCCCTGGTGCATGAGCTTAGTGCCTATGGTGGGACATTTTGTGCAGCCTTGGTGCAGGGAGGAGGGGCTTGGACCTGCCTCAACTGAATGTACCAGGCTCTGCTGACTCCCCATGGGAGACCTTGCCTTGGAGGAGGTGGGAATGGGGGGAGGGGGAGGCTGGGGGACAGGAGGAGGGAGAGGAGGGGAATCTGTGGTTGGTAGTGTAAAATGAATAGAAAAATCTCTTAATTAAACAAACAAAAAAACTAAGTCGGGCGGTGGTGGTACACGCTTTTAATCTCAGCACTTGGGAGGCAGAGGCCGGTGGATCTCTGTGAGTTCGAGGCCAGCCTGGTCTACAGAGTGAGTTCCAGGAAAGGCGCAAAGCTACACAGAGAAACCCTATCTCAAAAAACAAAAAACAAAAAAAACCCAAAAAACAAAAAACAAACAAACAAACAACAACAAAACCATAAAAACTAAAAGTCACTTCTGTATAGTGGAAAATAGGCTTTGGGGCAGATCACTGGAGTGCTATGCTCCTCTGCCCACTGTGGCTGCAGTAAACAAATTTTTCCACTTTTTACCATTACTTTGTTTAATTGGCTTATTGAGGATAGGTGGTCTGCCAGGGCCTAGGCTCTGGCTGTAGTAACACTTGTAACCTGAAGTTTATAGGCTTTGATTCTTAAGTGTATACTCAAATCGTACATGATTTTCTAACAGCCCACAAGCTCTGGAGTCACGACTTTAGAAGTAAAGGGTTCCTCATGCACCTTCAAATCAGAAAAGGTGCTGTAACAGAACAACACAACCTACATTGTCACTAGGAACTACATACTGGCAAAAATATGATGAGCTTACTATTTGAAAAAGTTTGTTTAAAAAAAAAAAAACCTCACCTGAAATAGAAGGACTCAAATGGAGTTTAGTAGTTGCTATTGTTGTCCATGCACCTCCATACTGTTTAGGTAGGACACAGTTGGGCACTAAAAAATATCTTAAGAATGAAAATTTCTCTTAATTCAAAAGCTTGTCGTTCATGTAGCCCTAAGCTTAGAGGTTACTTTTGGGTGTCTGGGTACTCTTCAGGGTGACAAAGTTTACTCATTCTTGTAATTTCTTATTTCTCATCTTATTTTTCTGTCTGTATGGGATACTGAGTAGAAAGGAAGATTTAGAGATCATGTAGACCAATGGATTTTAAATTCTAAGAGATAGAAACTCCCGGGAGGGGAAAGTGCTGTGCATGGCGGAGCTATAGCAGAAGCGGGGCCTTTCTTCTCAGCTCCTTGCCTGAATACGGAATTCTCTGGCTTCTTATCCTTACAGTTGAGGAAACAGCATGCCCAGAAAATAAGGGACTATACTTCAGGGAAATAGTGGAACTCAGATGAAAGGGAGTTCTTTTAGTCTCTGGCCCACCGGGAGACCCTGTGAAAAGTAAAGAACTGCCTGTCTGTCTTTATGGCAAACCTACTGTCATTAAAACGATGGTGTACAGTTCCATTAAAAAATCAAACCTGTTTTTGTTATAAAATATGATTTTTTAGTTATGTTTGGATAGAGCTAAAAATAATTCAGAAGGCTTTTGCGATTTTTCTTGTCATTGCCTGGGAGCTCAGTAACAGCTAGGGCATCTATGCATTATTGGACCAATAGGCACATTGTTCCTTGATGCTCAGGTATGACCTAAGAGGGGAAGAAGGCCCCAAAGGATAAGAGGCCCCAGTGGCGGCTTGCTTGGCTTGCTGCTGTGAGCAGTTAAATTCAGATTAGGTGAGGGCCTGGAGGACAGTGAGTGCGTCAGAAGTGGGTTCGAGGCTGGGGTGAGTGGGAGGAGCGTGTCCTTGTACACGTCTTGAGCGTGAGGCGCAGGGGGCTGTCGGGAGCAGGTTCTGGACATCACCAACCACGTCTCTTAGGCAACAGGCAGCTACAGCGTTGGAAGGAAAGTGCAGGAGCCTCCCAGCCAGACTAGCAGCAACCTCGCCAGCATATGCTTGCAGACTCTGAACCAGCCAATCCTACACTAAGAAGAGCTCATCTTTCCAATGTGGTAGGGACTTCCTGTTGCTGTTGCCATGGTTCCGCGGGCGGGACTTAAGAGAGGCTTCCTTTGTTTGAATGGTTCTCTAGTCCCCTTGCTCAGGTTTGAGTGCGTTGTGTGTTGTTCATCCCACCTGTCTTTCCTAGCCTTCATCTTATGGGCTGTGGGCAGAAAAGCAGCGGAAAAGATGGATGATCCTCCGAAGATGGACGATCCTCCGATGTGGGTGCCTGTCTGTTTCTTTAAAGTCTTAGATGGCAGTGTTGCGCCATACAGCCCCTTCTCCTCAGCCCTATGTGTTTGAAAAAATACTGTGAGTCTTTTTAAACTAAAAAGGCTTTTTTCCCTTTCCTTGTCCCCTTTTCTTCCCTTTCTCCTCCCCTCCCCTTCCTTTTCCTCTAGTAGGATTTGTGCCTGCCTGGAACTGGCAATTGAGTTAATAAATTCTAGACTTACCTTGTTAATATCACAGCCTTAGAACAAATCCCTTTATTTTTCAAGTTGGCTTTACTGTTGTAGGGCAGCCTAGACACTACAGCTACTTGTATTTTGGCTTCCCTGAAAGGCCTTATTATTCTACCCCCTGCTTGTCCTGGGGTTTGTGTTCTTTCAATGTAGAATTTGTTTCACTTCCGTCTGGAAAATTTCTGTAAAGTGTTAATGAAAACAAGTTTTTTCCTGCAGTCCCATCACCTCATGGTCACCATTAATTACATTTTATGGTAATTGCCTTAGAGATTTTCTAATCCATACGGGTCTTTTAAACATACTAGGATGCATATTTGTGCCTTTGCTTTAGCATCTTAAAAACCCTTTTATAGAATCAGACCAAATTCCATTGATAGATGTAATTGCTATATGTCACATTAAAAATTTTATATATTTAGCTTGAGTTATTTGTCACTTGAACATTTTCTTCAGTGTGACAAAATTATTTAAAAACTGATATGAAAAGTACAAACAACCCATAACCCCATCTCATTATCAAATATTTTAAAAGTATTGTTGCTGAGGACAAGATTTGTACTAGTTTGCTTCCTTTTTGCTCACCATTTATATTTAAGCACATAAAAAAGTGGCTACCAGTGTGTTCTGAATAAATATGTTGTGTGTAAGAATTAGTGTTTGATTTCGGCGGGGTAATTTTGTTTACAAATATGGTGTGACATTTTGTAATATCCTGTAGTGTTTAGTTTCCTACATGCTTTTTCTTTCCATTTAAACAGTGGGAGTAATAAGTATATTATTAGAACGTAAAACCACCTTTTGTTTCCAGGTTTACATTCCTTTCCAGAGTGTCTTGTTTTTTTCTTGTATTTAGCACAAAAAGGTGTTCTACAAGAGTGTATAATTTAGAATGTGATTCCACATCTGTGTGCCACAGTTGCCATGAATATAAAAGGTGGTGACTGCAGTATCTGCTTCAGTGTTGATAGCCTGCATACATAGCTCAACAGGTTCTTAACTTGGGTCCTCACTGCTAGATGTCACATTATTGCTGTCTGTCCTGGTGGCCATGACATGTGTAGTAGGGAGAGAGTTTTAAACCAACTTTTTATTTATTTGTATTTGAGTCTGGGTGTGATAAAATCTCTTTAAATGTAACCTCCTGAGATTCCCATTTCTACCTTCTAGTAGGAAAAGCATTATGTAATTTTGAGTGAACTGAGTCAAGGAGGAAAATATTAATACATTACTCAATGACATTGCTTTAATTTACAAAGAATATTTTCATACATTCTTATTGTATTTCTACAAGTAGATTCATTGACTTTACAAGTCCAAACTTTTTTATTAATGAAATTTGTTTTTGACAATATTATATGTAAGTCCAAACTTTTATTCTATGGGTACATGCATGAAAGTTAATTCCCATTCTATGTGAACTTTGAGTTTTTGTGCGCTCATAATCATTTATAAATTTTAAAAAATAGTATTGATTTTATGTTGCAAATGTAGAAATTAACCCCACTGTAACATATTTATTATAAATGTTTCCTTTTTAATGATGTTTGTGGTCTTTAGCTATATAATTATTAGTACCCCCCCACCCCCACCTCTCTGTCGGGGGTGGAACTTAGAGCTTGGAGACTTGATGAACACACTACCACTGAACTACTGCTCTGCCTTCCTCCAAGCGCTGAATCCGATTGTCTACCGCTTTATTCTTTAGAACGGAGCTGAAAGTCTCATCTGGTCCTACCTCCCCTGCCACTTATTTTTAGTCTAATCTGTTTAGTTTTCCACTGTCCTGATGAAGTCCCCATCAAAATGCTTTGAAAACCTCAAATAAGTAAAAATTCCAAGTGACTACATGTTTAAGGTTTTCCCTAACAACTTGCTAAAATCACTACCCTCTAGGACTCCAATATATGTCTATTCTGTATATCCCTGAACTTGTAGTCATTTAGCACAATTACATGCTTTTTAAACTCTCACTAGAAGTACTAGATCCCACAGCTTCTGAGTCATTAAAGCTGCCCATGCGTGTACCTAAATTTAACCTTCACCGATGAGGGCAGAGCTGGTAGTTGTGGAAGCAATTATCTCCCTCCTTCAGTGTAGCTGAAAGGCAAAGAATTGCTGGTAGTGAGAGTAAGCAATGATGGTGTTGTCAAAGGAAGAGATGAGTGTGGCTGGGAGTGGTAGATTCACTAACCATGACTCTTCTACCATTTCCACCCTAAAAGGAATGTCAGCGTTGAGAGAAGACCTACAGGAACTCCACTTGCTTTCTCTGTCCTCTGGCAGTCTTACTTTATTGTTTCCATGGAGAAGGCTGACTACTCCTTTGATCCTGTCCAGTGGGTGTGGGAGTTTACAAACCTGCTAAAGAAATTGTTTCACACATTCACTATTAGTCTATCACTAATTCCATATGATGACATGGCAGTCTCTTTTGTTTGCTTGTTTTGTTGGTTATTTTTGAGATAGGGTATGTATGCCTATGCAGTCCAATGTGTTTCTGTTCTTCTGCCTCAGCCTTCCATGTTCTGGGATAACAAGTGTGTTGCAAGCCTGACTTTCTGATTCATTTCTATTGTAGTCGCCTTGGAATATATGGAAGAGAATAAATGAAAAAGTGTGATCTTTTCTTAATGTGTTTTACAAATATGTAATAACATTCATTTTTTTCCGTAATTGTGGTAATATATTGTTCAATATTAGATCATGAAATAGTTTTTTCTTACTAGGTAATAAGAATATTTTCTTAAAATTCAAATTTCCCAATAGTCTATCATATATATCTTCTACAATATGATTAGCAGTTCCTTCATTATTTCTGAAAAAGAAAAAATAATGCTACAATAAACATTGTTAGTACGTCATTGCCCTCATTTAAACAATGTGCCTACTGTGGTTTCTGCCAAGTGGATACATACTGCAAAACTCCTCTGACCAAGAAAACTTGCCAGTATCTGCACCATTGCGTTTTGAGATTACTGTTAACCTTCAGAATGTTACTATGCTGAGATTTGAGTTTGCTGTCTTAGTTTTTAAAAAATATCTTTTATATTATTTGTGATTCAGTGCTCGCTCTTTCATACATTTTTATATACTCTGTGAAAATGACTTTAAGATTTCATATGTGATATTGGTTTTAAAGGGAACACATTGCGGCATGGGAGTATGTCTCAGTGGTACTGAGCTTTCCTAGCAAGTGGGCAAGTAAATCCAATTACACAAAAAAAGAACCAAAACAACAAACAAACAGTAAATAAATGAACATTAAACCAATCCAAACATTTCTCAAGGAACATCCTGTCAGCCATGCACCCCAAACATTTCCAAATGCGGATTTATAATCTGAGAAAGATCATAGTCACAGACTGCCTGCCCTATATAAACTGTCATCATGGTTCAGTTCTAGAGTTGGTCCATCTTAGGATTCTCCCTGGTGTCTATCAGTTAAACAGGGTAACATGTATGACTTTCCTCTCATTTCACACCCCAGTACCTTGAGCTAGCTATTTCTGAGTGATCCCGCCACACTAAGATTGCAGAGGACAGAACATATAGATCTTCCTTCGTGGGAACCACTGGTCATGTTATAAGACAGGACCCAATCCTAACCATATGTTGTGGTGTCTTGTTGCAGCAGAAGCTTTCGGGCTTTGATTCTCAGAAGCTTACATGTATAGTCTTAGCCATAAGACCACAAACTCTGGAGGCACAAATTTTAAGGGGTTGGTTGGGGACACAAAATTTCCTTACATCTTCAAAATGGCAGACAGAGTTCTGCTACAAAGTGTTAAAACCTGTGATACTAGATAATTAAATTTAGGAAAAAGTATCTTGTGCTATTTGGAAAAGAAATGATGCACACAGTCACATGAAGAAATAGGACCCAACTCTGTAGAGAGGTTTTCAATGATGGATGTGGCTAGGGCACAAGAAGGTAGCAAAGATACACTACCTTGGAAAAAAGTTTTGTTTGTTTTTTTATGTCATTTGATTAGTTTATACCTGGCTAACAGCTTACCAGTGTTGCAGACCTAAGCATAGGGGCTACTTCTGGGTGCCTGGTATTAAGGATGGTTAAGTTTACTCATTTTCTTACTTTCCTTTGTCACATCCTTTGACACTAGGAGGAAAGCTTAGAGAGCTTGAGACTAGTAGATTTCCAACTTTGTTAGGGGAGGGGTGTAGATGAAGAGGTTCTTCTCTTACACTCTCCTGCCTGATTGCTGCTACCCTCAGCTTCTGGTTCTTTTTTCTTAAAGTTAAAGAAACAGCCTGCCCAGAGAACAAAAAGTTTTCCTGTCGGGTTACTTTTTTTTCCCCCCAGTAAAGCAGGAGAGGCTGATGGCTCTTGGACTGGAAGGGGTGATCTCTTGAGCCCTGGCCAAGGCCTGTCTTACCCTGCTCACAGGACTGTTTAACTCCCTCTCCCCTTTTGAGTAAATATGTGTTTTTCCCCACCTTTGACTTCTCTGAGGATTGAGTTAAAATATAAGACAGGAGCAGAGTGGTGCAAGCAGGGTAAGGTAGAACATCACAGAAGGGCATAGTCTTCTATGCTGCCCAGGGCATGACCATGAGTAGGAGACTTTGGAGGGGAAGAGAAGGGTCCCCAAGAAGAAAGAAAGGCTCCATTGGCTGCCCGCTGTGTGTCATGGGGCCATGAGGTAGGGAGTTAGGATTAGAGGGGATGAGTGCTGCAAGGAAGCCAGTGAGTGCAGCCACTTGAGAAGCCGGATCAAAGGCGGGGAGGAGTGGGAGGAGTGTGTCCAGGGACTGGCGTCCATCTCACGTGGTGCGCGGTGCACAGGGCCAGAGGTCCTCCTTATCAGCAGCAGTCCCATTCTACATCAGCGAGCTCATCCCTTGGTCAGCAGAGAATCACAGCACTGGAGGGAAGTGCAGGCCTGCCTCAGGACAGTGCTGCCGCCAAGGCCCCTCAGGACACTTGTGCTCAGGCTGCAGTTCACCACCACTACTACAAGGAGCAGCATCTTTGCAATGTGGTAGGGATTTCCTCTTGCTGTTGCTATGGTCCAAGAGCAGAACTAAGGGAGGCTTCCTTTGTTGGTATAGACTGATTAGCTACTTGGGCAAGTGTGAGTTGTGAGTTTCCTGTATCATCTGTCTGGTCAGTCGTCTCAGTAGGTTGGCTTTTTTTCATCTTCATTTAATGGGCTGGAGGCAGAAAATTCTCAGAAAAGATGACCTTTTCTCTGATATTGGTGCTTTACGGCTCTCTGACCCTTAGATGGCAGTATTTCTCAGTGCAGCGGGCCGCTCTGCACCATCCCCCCTCCCTTCTTGTGTCGAAAAAAAAATCCCCTGCTGTGGAGCATTTTTTCTAATGTAGAGGCTTAAAAAAAAAAGTCTTGGAGCAGGAGATTAAGTTACCAGCTTCCTCTGAGGTTCCCTCCCAACTCTCTACCTCTTGGACAAAGCCCTTTTCTTTTCTAGTTGGCCTTGCTTTATTGGGGCAGCCTAGGAACTCATTTTTCCCTCTTCTGGCCTTGGAGTTTATGCACCTTTGCAAATATTTTCTTGCAGTATAGATTGTACTTCACTGCATTCTGGACATTTTCTGGGAGTATTAATGAAAACAATTTTTACTCACAGTCCTATCACCCAGTGATCACCATTAATTCCACTTTGTGATCCTTGCTTCAGAGGTTTTCCATACAGGTGCATTTAAAGCATACTGAGATCCATATTTGCACATTACAAAAACCCTGTGGAATTATTGCTGTGAGTCTCATTACCTGTACAGTTACTGTGAGTTACCTTCAAAGCCCACATATCTAGCTAGCCTATGGTAGCTTTATCCTAGTAATGAGCTGCAGCTATGACACAGTTCTTTCAGAGCTCACATGAAAAACAAAAGGAGCCCTTGAATCCCTATGTAAATGTTAAACAACAAAGGACTTTTCCCTGGGATAGGAGCTTTACTAGTTATACCCATCCCCAACCAGGACACCAACAGAACAGGTCTAATAGCCTGCCCTCCACACCAGCATCTGTTGAACACAGGAGCATCTCTTCTGGTTAATTGATTTTGTTTATGCATGTGTCATTTCATAAAACTGTAATGTCTACAGTTTCTTTTTTCTTCTTTTTTGGGGGAGATGTTTGAAGACACAGTTTCTATGTGTACCAGCCCTGGCTGTCCAGGAACTCACAGAGATCCACCTGCCTCTGCCTCCCTAGTGCTAGGATTAAAGGAGTGCGCCACCACTGCCTGGCATATTTGCAGTTTCTTAAATGATCTTTCCTTCCACTTTCTTGTGGGGATGTGTTTGTTATCACAATTACCAAAATAGTCTTTGTTTGCTGTTTGACATTCTTACTTGGTGTGTCTTTTACTCGTTTTTGGATTACAGGACAGAAAAGCATCTTCTAAGCCACTGTGTTGGCTAGAGACTTGATAGAGGAGGGCCATTGGTAAACCTTTATGCTTGCCTTCAAGTTTCCTGATGTGTTGATAACTGACTCCACGTGTATTGTGCTGTGTCTGGAAGCATGCATTAAAAGTAGTAAATAATTACCTGTTTCAGGGAGATGGTGCTTTGCATAATAGTCAAGAGATGTTTTTACCTTGTCTCCTGGCAAGGGTAGATTCACTATTATTCTTGTTATCTACTGTATTTACTACAGTATGTAGTAACGACCCTTTATTTTTTATGAGACATGTCTTGCTATGTATATATAGCCTTGACTAATCTGATACTTGCTATACAGCCCAGGCTAACCTTGAACTCTTGGGAATCCTCAGTCTCCCCAAGTGCTGAGATTACATGCACCTGTGATATCAGAAGATATTGGGGTTTTGTGGACATCTATTGAGATTTCTGGGTTCTTATGTCCCAGAACAAGGAGCTAGACAAAGAAATGTAGATAATAGCAGAAATAGACACAATTTATCAGAAAGGAAAACACTTCCAAGGGAGAAAGTGGGGTGGAGTTGGGAGGTTAGAAGCATAGAGGACTGACCCATTTATAGGTCATTTGCATAGTGCAGGCTTTTTTGCTCATACTCTGTTTTTTAACATGTAGGCCTTGGTAGTATGTATAGTGCATATTGTTCTCGTCTTCCTCTCTGCCAGCTCATTTATTCTGGATGAGAGAGAGCAATGGCTTCACTAATCACAGTTGTTCTAACATTTCCACACTTAAAGAGGGTGTCCATTTTTGCATGGTGAAACTGTTTTGAATCTGCTTCCTTTCTTTGATGTATGCCAACCTGACTTCATTGTTTGGATGAAGAGGGCTGGCTGCTCCCTGCTTAATCTGCCAAGGAGATCTCTTCATGCATACACTCTTACTTTAAAAATGAAATTCATTTCTATAAATTTTTATTTAATGGACTGGAGAGATGGCTTATTGGTTAAGAGCACTGGTTGCTCTTCCAAAGGACCCAGGTTTGATTCCTAGCTCCCCACAGGATAGCTCACAACTGTCTGTAACTCCAGTTCTGAGATATCCAGTACCATCTTCTGGATGCCATACAGTGGATATGCATACAGTGAATAAACTATATGCTGGGAAAGCATCCATACGCATAAAATAAATTTTTAAAATATTTAAAAATTAAAAGTGTGTGTGTGTGTGTGTGTGTGTGTGTGTGTGAGAGAGAGAGAGAGAGAGAGAGAGAGAGAGAGAGAGAGAGAGAGAGAGAGAGAAAGAGAGAGAGAGATGTGATACACATATGGAATTCAGAGGACAGCTTTTGGGAATTGGTTCTTTCCTTCCATCATGTGGGTCCTGGAAATGGAATTCAGGTCCACAGGCTTGGAGGCAGACAACTTACCTGCTGAGTCATCTTGCTGGCCTGACAATTCATTTCTATTGTAATTTTGGAACACACAGATAATAATAAAGGAAATAATCATTACTGAAGATCTCATAAACATCTTATTTCAATGTGTTTTGTGTATCACATTAATTTTTCCACATTTTCAAACACTATAAATATACTCTCTCAAAGTATGTTATCCAATACTGAATTCTAAAGTTTTCATATTAAATAATACATTTTTGGAAATTCAAATTTCTCAGTATTCTAGCACATGTATCTTCCATAATGTATTTTGAAATTCCTATATTTTTTCTGAATTAGAAAAATTGTACAACAAATACCATTAATATGTCATTTCTCTAATTTCAGACAATGTGCCTTTTGTGGATTGCTAAAGTAGAGATGAAAATAATATCTTTTAAATTATTTTGAGATTTGGTATCTTTTCATGCCTTTAATATCCATGCATGTGGGGTTTTTGTTTTACTTTTTACTTTTTTTTTCCAGTTCTGGGGAGCGAACCAAAGATTGATGCATTTAGGCAAGCACCTGACCACTGAGCCCAGGCCCTCTTTTAAAAATATTTGTATATTTGATGTAATTGATGATTGTCTTGCAGATATCTTCTCAGTGTCTGAGAAATGTAACACTTATTAATTTCACAGTGAGTACCTGACAGACACAGTGCATTTAAAACATTCAGAACATCTCCTGCAATTATGTATTTTTGGGAGCCTTGTGTGAAAATTGCTTTGTATCAAGCACGTCCTATTACTTGTATTTGTGCTACTCCACTACATAAGGAATTTGCCCAGGTTTCTGACATTGTTACAGATGACAGATTTATCTTGCACTTATATGGTTTTGATCCATTGTGTATTCATTCTCTATTGGTAAACTAATAATTTTTGTGTATCTCTTCTAACCAAGATTTCTCACCAAGATGTTATTTTATATTTACTAATTGAACTGACATGACCAAAGATGCTCCCAGGTGTTTAACATTGATGAGTTTTCTTTATTATGTGCTGCCATCTTGGGATAATGGAGCCTTCTCATATTCTGTCTCTCTTCTGTGAACTTATATATTTTCACAGGGAACCAGAACAGCTGAAGACTTTCCCATTTTGTATATTTTCAGTTTCTGTATAATGTGAATTCTTACATTGAGAAGAAGCGAAGGCATGTCCATGTTCTTTACATTCACCCTATTTTTCTGTTCCTAATACTAGTTTGTTTCCTTTCTGAGATGTGATGTGAACATTTGGGGATGAATGAACATCTCCACACACCTGCTTTTCATATGATTTGACTCTACAAGGATTTTCTTGTTCACAGTGGGATCTAGAATCCAGCTGAGTTTTTTGCCACATGGATTATCTTTATTATGTTCAAAGTCTCTCTGTGACTTGATGTCTTAAGATTTCTCCTGGAATTTCTGTAGTCATCTTCAAAGTTCTGGTCTTTCTGTTGTTACCATGTTCCTGAAGGTTTCCTGCATCACATATCCATGGAGCTTATATGGGGGGGGGGGGGGGAAATCCTGCAAAACACATTCCTCTAAGAGGAAGTTCACAGCTACATCTTCACAGGTCACACACTTCATATCTGCTTCCCAACTTTGCTGCTCCCATCACAACAGCTTCTGGGGTCAGTTGTCACAAAGTGACAGAAATTGGGTCACCTGAATCCTCTCTTAGCAATCAAGATAATGCCCTTTCAGACTACTTTTTTTCTTTTCAGATACTGTCTTCTTTTGTTTCTTGCTGCCCAGGCCCTCACTAGGCTGGCGAGGCTGAACTTGAATACTGTAGCCCAGGCAGGCCTTGACCTTGAGATCTACTGCTTCTTACTTGCTCTCCACTTTATTTATTTATTTGTTTGTTTGTTTGTTTGTTTGTTTATTATTTTTGAGATAGGGTCTCTCAATGAACCTGGAGCTGAACATCTATCTGGCTAAACTGGCTGGCCAGTAAGTTCCAGGAATCTGGCTGTCTCCCCTATTACCCTCTCTGGGTTACAAAGTATGCTTACTGGGTGCTAAGGATACAAACCCAGGTCCTCATGCTTAGTAGGGCAAGCAACTGAACCATTTAGCTAGACCCTAGTCAAGGAATGATTGGTGAACGGCATGAGAAGAGTTGGTGTTGGTGCTCTTGGAAGGCTACTGTAAACCAAGGAGCGAGAACATAGACATTGTCTAGGATTGGAGCATTTGCAGATTAAAGAGGAGGAAAGAAGGAGCATAGGAAATAGTTTTGAGGGGTTCATAGCTACAGGTCTTGTATATGGTAAGGAACAGTGTGGCCAGTAGAGTGGGGTCTCCAGGAAGTTGAAGGCTGTGGATCTGATGTGGAACCATTAGGAGTTGGAAGGTCAGGAGATGGGACTGCTGGTGATGAGAGAGGAGAATGAAAGAACAGGACACCATGGAAAGGCATAGTCTGCCCATGGCTGCCCATGGCATGGCCACAGGCAGGGAGGCTTAGCAAGAGAAAATGAGAATGTCCCCAGGGAGAGGACCCACTGGTGGCCTTCTCAGTGTTGTGGACACCAAGGTGAGCAGTTACTTTTAAAGGTTGAGGGCTGCACAGAAGACAGCGCAAGCACCGGAGTGGGAGGAGTATGTCCAGGGAATTGGCACTTGTCTCAGTTCTGGCACAGCAGGAATAATTAGGCAGTGTGTTTCTTGTATCAGTGCTCTAAACTCTTAGCCTGCAATTCACAACAGCTTTAGAAGGAATATTTAGGCAAACCCCAGGCTGGAGACTAGAGGTCACCTCTGGGTTCCTATACAGTCCTAGAACCTGCCAGTCTTAGGGTAGACTTCCTCTCCTGTCTCTCCCACTTCATTCATGCTTCCTGTGGCTCATATACTCCCTGTTGCTGTTGCCGTGGTTCTGAAGGCAGGACTAACGTTTCTGTGCTGGAGTCTTTGCTGGTACTAGTTCATTCATTATCTTCCCTTTCATCCTACTTGGTCTCCTCAGCCAAGTCTCTGAGTTTTCCACAGAAAAGTAGCTGGAAAGATGGATTTTCCTCTGGTTTAGGGATGGCAGTGATGTGCCTTGCCACAGCTACTCCACCTTTTGCACTGCCCTTCACCTTGGAAAAAGCCATGCCTTTTGCTGGAGAAGCCCTTCCTATTGTGGTGGGGCTGCTGCCTTCTGGACAAAACGTCATCATTTAGTAATAGAAATAGAACCCTTTAGAGTTTCAGACATTCGGTTCTCCCATGGAATTGCATAGATACCTTAGCAACTTGGCATTTCTGCTTCTCTGAAAGATCTTTCTGATTTCTTGGACCCATTGATGTCCTGGGATTTACAGGCCTTTCTCAACATATTCATCCTGTATAGTAACTATTCTTTCTCACTGTAGAAAATTCAGAAGGCTGATATTATACAATACAGAAAGCTAATCTTATGCATAGTCCCCTTGCTGAAAGATTAAGCTTTCATAATGAACTGCGATAATTTTCCTAGATATTTTCATTCATGAAGTATATTTAACTGAACTGGGGGCATGGGATTTTTGTTGTTGTTGTTGTTTGTTTGTTTGTTTGTTTGTTTTCGAGACAGGGTTTCTCTATGTAGTTTTTGGTTCCTATCCTGGATCTCACTCTGTAGACCAGGCTGGCCTCGAACTCACAGAGACCTTCCGGGCTCTGCCTCCCGAGTGCTGGGATTAAAGGCGTGTGCCACCACCGCCCAGCTCGTGTTTTATTATAACTTAAACATACTGCTTTTTAGAGCTCAGTTTTAGATTTTTGAAAAATACCCTTTTTTACATTATACACATTTTTGTTTAAGAACTAAAATGTAAAGTAGTGAAAGCTTCAGTTAAATAGGAGATCAGAGTATAGTAACTCATGGTTCAAGGACAGTCATCAGCATGCAGTCTTGTGAGGGTAGGAGCTGAGATTTATGCTTAATCCGAACGCAGCACCTGGAGGAATGTCTTTACTGTAGTCTGTGCTCAGTGAGTGTGGCGAAATAAAACATTTGCATTTTTCATTGTGTATATATGTGCCATTGTACTCATAGCATTGTGTTGTAAAGACTTTTCTACATCATTTTTTCTATTTATTATTTTGTTTTGAAAATCAATTTTATTAGCTTCAGCCTGGTTAGTTCACTCAAGGGGAAACCTTTTAGCTAGCTGGTAACGAACAGAGCCCTGATCTTTCTAAGTTCAAAGTGCTTTCCTTTATTCTGTGAGGTTTAACTACATGCTATGTATCACAGAATTTCTCTGGGTAATGTGATGGACCTGTTATTGTTGCTCCATGAGTTGATTTGATTGGCTCTCACTATATTTCCTGTATTTCAAGGACACTGTTCTGTATCATAGGCAAGTCATAGCAACTAAGATTTTGGAAATTTTCTCAAGGTTAACTGAGAAAGAGTTAAAAATCTGTAATTAGCTTAAATTGTTACATTGGATTTTTTATTTGGATCATGTATGAAGTAGGGGGGCTCAGAAGAATATAGAATTTAGAAATACGAATTTAGGGAACAAACTACCAATGTACTCTTGTAATTAAGAACACAATTTTTTCACAGGAAACAATGTGTTTGAAGGAAAACTAGTCTTATTGAAATATTTTTTATTCTCTAAGATCAGCTACTGGTTTTGATGTTTCTTTGGCATGCCTGACATACCTGGAAAAAAAATCTTGTATTTGCTACTGAGAATTTTCTTTTTAAATACCACTCTATACAAATAATATAACTTTAACTACACTGTCAAATTCTTTGCCGTAAAAACAAAAACAAACAAACAAACAAACAAAAAACCGAAAAAATGTTTGAATAGCTATCCAATTATGCACTAATTTTTTCCCTTCCTGTAGAAGAGGGGAAGGGGTGATTGATTACTCAAGAAAATTTGTCTCCAGTCACTTTTGCCCTTCTTCCTTATTTTATTATCTAGTCTCTTCATTTCTCTAGGATGTTTCCCCAATTTTGAGAGGATAGCACTTGACAAAGGAAAGTAGATCCAAGGAGGGATGTCCTTAAACATCCATGTTCTCAGTAGTCCCCATTTTTCTATTACGTACTGCTTATGGAAACAGGAAAGAGGGGGAAGGTGTTTGAAAAAGAGTCTGATAGCACTTCAAGTCTCTTAGAGATGAATGGAAGATTGAAGATGAAAGAAATAATGGACATTGTTAGAATTAACAGTACTACGGAATGCCAAACTGTTCAAACTGGTTTTTAATTAAGTGGTTAAAAAGAATGTCTGGTTAATTAATTCTAGGATTTCTGCGAGAATTTTAAGACCAGGCAAGGCTTCCAGCACTCTTGAAGCAGAAGCAGGAAAATTACAGCAAGTTAAAGAAGAGCCAAGCCATGATAGTGGGTTTCATGACAGATTGGGCTATAGAGTGAGAGCCTGAACAATAAAAGAAAACAGAACGATATGAATTATAATGGAAAACACCACAACAAAATTGGTGATTAAATGGTGGGGTATATACTTTTTTTCCCCCTCTGAAACAGTGTCTTACCGTATATCTTATATAAAGCTCAGGCTGGCTTGAAACTCATACTGTAGCCCAAGTAGCAATGGAACTAGAGATCTTTATGCCCCAGCATCCCTGGGGCTTGGAGTACAGGCATACATCACTATATATAGTTTCATTAAAACACTTCTTTCTAGACTCAGTTTCAGGGAAGTAATCAGCCACAGTGTCATGATGGCAGTGAAGTAGCTACAGTGACATAATAGTTGTTGCTATAGCAACAGGAATAATCTGACAGTACATAGGAAGTGTCTGTTCCTAGCCACTGGCTGAAGAGACATAAGAGCAAACAGACGATAGAAGCCGCACCTACCTTGAGAGCTGCCCTACGGCAGAGCCGAAAATCATACAATCTGGAACGGTTATTTCAGTGGACAATGGGGCTGGTCAGGTAGAGTTTTAACATCTGATCATAAAATCTTTATGTTTTTGGTCCCAAGCAGTGGTTCACATTAAGATTCTGATTGGGAACTTGAACTTGGGCTTTGGGTATACATAGAATTCCTGTTTGACATGTTTCCTCCACTGCCTAGTGCCATCTGCCTGCAGAATCTGAATCCATCAGAGCAGCTCTGACTGGTGCATCCCCAGACAAGGCTGCGGATTTGGGTATTAGCACAGGGCTGAAAGTTAAGCACCCAAAAGATCAGTTGCTGAATGATGACAGATGCTCCTCTCCCTTTAAAACTCTTTGCAGGAAAAGGAGAAGAGATGACAATGAGGAAGACCCCCACCTTCCCCGTCATTCGAAGAGGAATAAGAAGGACCAGGCCTTCCAGGACCCGCAGGCTATAGAGGTAGGAACTATGGCCACCCAAGCTTCTCCACTTGACTCATTGCCCGCTCTGTGGTGTTCATTTCCATCTCCACGAGGCAAGAGAACTCTCCCAGATGCCCTCGGGAAAGTCTTCTCCTTGGCTGCAATGGCTTTGGGGCAGAGCAGGATTTTAAGTATTGCCATAAGCGTGATTTTACTGTGCATCAGAACAAAGACAGGACTGACAGAGAGGCTTTCCCAAGCACAACCAGGAGGAATGGGGTTCCAGAAATTCCTCCACCTTGCAAATGGGGAGGGAGAATCGAACCCCTTCTACAGTTAGGACAGAAGTAAATTGCAAGAACAGAGAGGCATGCTACTGGCTACAGTGCACTTCTGGCTTTCTCCCTGAAAACCTAAGAGCCAAGTGGGGTTGTGTGAAGGGATTTGGGAAAGCTTTAGGGATGCTTGTGCTGAAGAGCTGGCATTTCAACTTCAACAGACTTCACTTTAACAACCAGTAAGTGGTAATGCAGCATGGTTTGGATGGAAGCATAAGTTAGTGAGGAGGGAGCGTTGTAAAGGGTTTCTGGACAAGTCTCATCAGGTAATGAGTAAGTATGGCTCAATGTTTGCTTTCTCAAACAAGAGATAAAAGGCTTATCAACATGTGCCTTCCTCTGGGACACAAACACAGGTAGGTTTTGGATAAAATGTACCCAGACCTACCCGAGTCAAGCAAGGAGTGTTGTTGACCCACTGAGTTTTCTGTTGCATATGGTCAGCTAAATATGAATACTGGCCTTTTTTTCCAAGGTTAGCATCCTTAGACCTCCGTGTAAATCTGCTCCCTGGAACAAAGGTGCGAGATATGGTAGTGCAAACATAAGACCGAAAGCCTTGGTACATGTCTGTCTTCCTGATAAAGAACAATGGCTTCACAGTGTTGTCCTGATGGCTGAGTAAAAGAAGAAATGGACAGTGTGGGGTGAGCTGTGGGTCACTAGTACTGATCCCAGACCTCTACTCTGCTATTGATCACATGGGAACTAATGCTCAAGTTCCAAGGAAACAGCAGTAAGACAAATGGGAAAAATACATTAAGGGCCTCACACTTATTCCAGTTAGACTTCTGTGCATCCTTGATTTTCCCCAACTGTTGGGACTACAGCTCTTTGTGACACCACTGTTTTAGGCTGGGTTAGTTAGGCTGTCTGCTGGAATGTTTGGTAGCCTCTTACATTTCTTTCTGGTGTTAGCAGTTTGTGGTCCATGCTGGTTAGTTTAACTGCCAGCCTCACAGGACATGGAACCCCCTGAGAGGAGGATCTCTTTTTAATACTCTTCTGTATTCTTTGAAATGTCATGCATGGATATGATTTTCTTGATCATCTTCACCTACAGTCTCTCCCTGCAGCTCTACCTTAGACTCCTCCAACCAATATCGGTCTAAATGTCAGAGCCTCCTTTTCACTGTGTATCCATGTACCTGTTTAACTCACTCTGTCCAGCTAGTGCTTCTGAAGTGCACAGAGCCTCGGGGTCATCCACTGAGTCCCAGGTAACTGACCAGGGGCCATCTACCCAGAGAGAAGTGACTCTTCCTTCTCCAGCAGCCATCAGTGGCCAATAGCTCCTTAGCTAGAGGTCCAGCCACAAGAGCACCTCCCAGGGGATTAACCTGGCTTCATCATGTTCAGGTAACCACAACTACCATGAGTTCCCGTGTGCAAGAGCCATACCATAACCAGGGGACAGTGTTTCACAGCACTCCTCCCTGTAATCTGGCTCTTACATTCCTTCTGCCTCCTCATCTACAATATTCCCTGAGCCCAAGGGCAAGGGCAGGTGGTGTATATGTCCCCTCTGTGGCTGAGCACTCACAGTTGCTTAGTGTCAGCACTTTGAACAGTTATGTGTTTCTACGTTGACCACTACTCATTGCAACTAGAAGCTTCTGAAACCAGTGTTGAGAGCAGTGCAGACCTATACATGCAAACATAAATATTTAGAAGGCAGTTTAACAACATAACCATTTAGCAGAACAACAGTAAGTCCACCCCCAGCACTTTGGAGGAACTATGGGCTCACTAATAATAGGTTTTGACTATGTTTACAGTGCCAGGCATACACTCATTCATGTGGAGCAGGCCTCAGACCCAATCAGGAGAAGAATTGGTTAGCCCCAGACACAGAACTGCAACTATTCCACCAGTGGATTCATCATGCCTGGCGGGCTAGTATTATACCATGCAGGGTCCAGCAATAGGTAAGATCACTTATGTCTTTTCCCTTATGACAGCCAGCATTTATATATACCTTCTCGGTACTGTGGACATTGGCCAGCTGGGAGAGTTTCTTGGTGAGTTGAAGACTGATTTCCCTGTGACCTGCAACAGAAGTGTATAGTGTCTCGGCTACACGGTCCTACCATCTTGTTCTGTTGGGCAACCAAGAGCAATGGCAATAGCCTTTATTATTTGGTCACCTCTAAGGCTGGCCAGACAATAGGGAGGTAATTTATGTGCCATGCTGAGATTTTACTTAATGACCTATGGCTTCTGGGAATACCATTGTTCACCCACATGCAGTATCCTTATTCAGAATAGTGTGTATGGGGCATGGAGAGATGGCTCAGTCATTAGGAGTATTGTCTGCTCTTCCAGGAGACCTGGGTTCAATTCCCAGAACCACATGGCACACTTGTCTGTAACTCAAGTTCCAGGGGATCTGACACCTTTACAGACATACATGCAGGCAAAACACCAATGCACAGAGGATAAACGAATCATTAAAAAATAACGTGTATGACCTCATTTACCATCTAGTGTATTTCCTTAAAGCTTGTTCATACATCCTTAGTTTTCCTTAGCATGTCCACATCCTGCCTTCTATTCTCCACTCCTTTCCCCCTATTCTCACTTAAACTTTAACCCCCAGAATTTCCCTCACATTCTTTCATATCACATGCCTTCCACCACCTCCTCTTGTTTTATATGTTTTACCTGGGGTCTAAGGCCATGGGTTCTCATGTAGCTTCTCTCTGCACACTTCATTTTGGTTAGCCCTTACCCCAACTCCTGGTTTTCCAATTCCCATCACTCCAGAAACTGCAAGAACCCTTCAGACAGCAGGATTTCTGCTCTCTATGTTCATTTTACCAGTATTCTACTATTTCCCTTCTCTTCAACCAGACGTCCCCCAACCCAATGGCCTGTTCTAGTTTCTTGGGTTCCAAATGGACTTTAGGATAAGCACACAAAACAAAATATTTGAGGCCTGGACCCACATTTGAGTGAAAAGTTGTGGTGTTTTTCCTCTTGGGGATTGGGTAACCTTACACGGTGTAATTTTTTCCAAGGTTGTTCATTGACTTTCAAATAGTCTTACTGAGGAATTATTTCTGTCAGTTTGGGGTATGTGTGTGGGGTATGTCTTGATTTTTGGTGAATGTAGAAAGAGCCAACCCATTGTAGGTGGTGCCACTCCCTGGGCAAGGCATCCAGAATGTATAGGAGAAAAGGAAAGCCAGCTATAAGCAAACCATCAATCAAGCAAGGATCCCTGTGCTTTCTCTTTCTGCTCATGACTGAAGGTGAGATGCTGCTCTTAAATTCCTGCTTTGACTTCCCTGAAGTAAGGGATGAAAACCTGGATCTGTAAGCCAAAGAAAAACTTTCAACCCTGAGTTGCTTTGGGTCAGGGTGTTTTATCACCGCAACAGAAATGAACTGAGTAGGGGGCCATTTCCATCACTCTTGATTTCTTTGTATGATCTGGAAGACAGAGCAATTGAGGGCTCTGAGTCTCTTACTGAGCCAAAGAGACGTCATTTGTTGTGTTGTCAAAGCCTAAGCAAAGTGGGTACCCCTGAAATGACCTTCTTGGGAGATACATTCATTGGATGGGTGTGCATGGGGTGGGGGAGCTTGGCCAAAGATGGCCTAATAGCTTGTAGACACTTTAAGGACCCTTGTCCATGGAGCATGCCCAAGTATGGCAAGCACTCTCATGTGCAAGTTCACGTTAGAAGCTGAGTTGTGGACTGAGGACAATCATGTCCACGTGTTTTGTGCAGGTCAGGCTTTCCTAGTCATCTTTGATTTGCTTTGTTGAAATCCATTCCCTTCTTTCACACAGATGAGGCGACATAGCTTGTATCACAGGTTGAATTTTTCAGTTGAAATACAGGTTAGAACTCAAGGTCTGGCCCAATTTTACCTTCTGGTCTTCAGAGAGCCTGGATCAGGCCCCCTACCTGCCCACAGAACTTCAGATATGAATGTCCTTCATTCCCTTGCTCATTAACAAAGTAGTAGTGATTCAACAGTCTTCTGACTCAAGAGAGTGTGCATCGTTCTGGACAGATCATAGAAGGTGGGCCTCCAGTGCAAATGTGGGGAGCCTTTGGGAGTTCTTAGTCTAGAGACTGCAGTGGGCATGCTTGGGCTTGTCAGTTTCAGTTAGTAAAAAACAGCATGTAATTCCAGGGGTACAGCGGGTTTAAGGGTGAATTTGTTACACTATTGGGGTTCAGAAACAAATGTCTCTCAGGTATATAGGAATAGAATTGCACAGAAAGCTGGGGTTGAAGGTAGAAAAATCGTGGATCCACTCGCTTTTCACTTTAGGAAGCATTATCCAGTTCTATATCACGAATATACATGAATTTCCATTCAGTGTTTGTGATGCTATTCCATGATAACATGTTCCCTATGGCTTCCGTTTCCATATTCCCGTCATTACTGTCTTTAGCCAATTGAAGGTCTCTTTCTACCTCCTGTGAAGCCTGGAGACTGGCTATCCTTCTTCCAGGTGCTGTCTTCCTTCTCTCCTGTGATTCTAAGCTGCTGTCTGCATCCCTGCCACCATCTGTCTGGCAGTTCCTTTTCTACAGCTGCTCACTGCACCCCACTTTCTGCAGCTGCCCCTTCCTTGGCCATAGCTTACACTGGAGAACTCAACCTGGGGAGCCTGCTAACCTCAATCCCGGGAATGTATGTTTACCCTGCCAGGAGTCCTCTGCAGTGGCTGGGATGTTCTCCTGTGTATGTACAGAGCTCTCAGCGACTCTTTCCTCCTCCACTCTCTGGGTATCACTGCATGTTCCTTTGTGTTTCTGCCAACATCATCAAGATGAGCACAGCCTGTTTGGGGATACTTTGCAAAACTGTGAGGGTGGCTTCTGAGTTCTTTGTCCTCCTTTCCCATCCGTCGATTAGAATATCTGTCTGCTCAGCTCAATGGAGTTCTCAGCATGAAACCCCGGGCATCCACATGTTCTTGCCATGACGGTTCTTGTGCTTTCTATGGCTGGAGAAATTCCCTAGGGACCACAAACCCTCATCTTATCATGTGTCTGCCTCTCAAAATCATCCTCACACTCTTCAGCTCCTGTTCTGCCTGTTAGTATTCTGCCTGTCCTACACTGGCTGGTGCAGGTGCCTTTCATTCTTTCTTTTAGTCATTTATTTTATTCTTTAAGATCATAATATTATTATATCGTCTCCCCCTTCCCTTTGTCCCTTGAGACCCTTTCATATGCCCCTCCTTCTTGCTCAATGTCAAATTTTTGGCCTCTTTTTCTTTAATGTGATCACACACACACACACACACACACACACACACACACACACACAGTGACTCAAAAATACAACCTGCCGAGTCTGCATGATCTTATTTTATGCATGTGTTCTGGACTGAGCATTTGGTATTGGATAACCAGCTGGTGTGCTCTTTTCTCCCACTATCCCTTTAGTTGGCTATTGGTGTTATTTTTGTTTTCTTTTGTTTTGTTTTTGTAGCATTGAGTGACTCAGGCCTTCCCTGTCCACTTTGGCATGTCTGTTATGGTTGTTCTTCTGTTCATGCTTAGGCCCTCTTGGTGGTGAGACTTTATGGGTGCAGTTTCTCTCATTCCCAGAAGACAGTCTCACTGCAGACTCCATGATCCTCTGGTTCTAACAATCTTTCTGCCCCCCCTCTTCCACTGTTTTCGTTGTGTCTGTTGTGACGGGGCTCCACAATTCTGCATTTTCATTAGTTGTGCTTTTCTTTATTGATTCTGTCTGTTGTATAAGGAAGTTTCCATGATGATGCATGGAGACCACACTTCTCTGTGGGTATAAGGTAAATATTTAGAATGTACTTAGGGAATATGCTGTCTTGGTAAAGTGGCAGTTACTGGTTCTCCAGATTCCATTACTACATCTACCCTTGGGTAGTTGGCTAAGTTTCCTGTACCAGGTGTGATTTCCCTCCTACTGATCAGGGCTTAAGGCTGATTAAGGGTCTGCAGGTTACCATTGATGTTTGTGCCACTATCGCACCCTTAGGGTTTTCTAACCGTGTTGGTCGTTGTAGTCCACGGGCATCATTGCTGGGTAGGACTGCTGGTTGCATCCCTCTTTTGCAAGCTTTTACTCATGAAAGGTAGTCAGCCATGATAGCTAGTCCTCAGGGAGGAGGCTTTCAGGTCAGTTCCAGCTCAGGGGCCTCTGGGGACAGGATGAGATCCCTTCTCCATTAGTAAATACACAAGCATGTGTTTGGGTAGATTGGGCATCGAAAGGGCATGTGCCTACCCAGGCATTCTCTCACAAGTACAGCCCAAGTGAGTATGGCTCTGAGCCTACTGAGACAAAAGCACCACAGGTGGTTCTCTGTCCTGTCCTCAAATAGAACTACACCTGTTCTCTGCTGGCCACACAGCTTCTCTGGCTCTGAGGAAAACATGCAGACTTTATTAAGGCCTTGAACAAAGTATAACCTTGCCAATGCACATGCAGCTGGGCCACATCATCATTGTTTAGCACACCTCGAATTTTTAAATGGTGAGGTGTTCTTCCCCAGATACTTCTTAAATATGCTTTTATTTTATAGAGTGTGTGGATCTGCAAGGGTGTGCCCAAAACAAGTGCTAAACTGTGTTGAGAGTGCAGATAAACAAGAGTGGGCTTTGTGTGAATGAAGAGATGGCTGAGCAGCTGGGAACAGTAGCCTCTCTTTTAGAGGACATGGACATCCATTCTGAGGGTTTCCATCCACCTGTAACTCCAATTGGAGAGCATGCATCCCCCTGTTCTGACCTGCACAGGCACCTAAGTACTCATTGTGCACATAGCATATACTCAAGAACACATAAATCAATCAATCTTTTTTGTTTGTTTGTTTGTTTTCAGACAGGGTTTTTCTGTGTAGGCCTGGCTGTCCCGAAACTCATTCTGTAGACCAATATTGCTTTGAACTCACAGAAATCCAACTTTCTCACTCTCCAGGTGCTGGGATTAAAGGCATGTGCCACTACCATCCAGCCAATAAACATTCTTTTTTCCCGAAAGGATTGGGTTTCCTACTTGAGTGGGCATTCTGAAGAGACGTTTCTGGGACCAGTCAGGACATGCTAAGAAGCATTCATGTGTCAATAAAATTTTGGACAGTCTTGAAGCATATCAGGTCTTTTATGTTCTGGGAAAAGAACTCACCTCTGAAACTTAGGTGTAGGAAGATGAAAGTATTTCTGTTATGAAGAGAAGTTTGGGCTGTAAAAGGGCAAGCCCATCAAGCAGTAAACCAATTCACAGTTGGTCCTGCATCATAAATATTTCTTTAATTCAAAGATTCCTGCTCAAGGTCATTCTCATGGCAGGCATGTTACATTGTCCAGGCTTTGTAAGTGGGAGGACTGTTGATTAGATGAATAGCCACTGTGGATGGAGAAAGCACTGCTGGGGAGTAGAAGGTTAGTCTGTCTTCGCCACAATGGAGCACACTGAGCACTCTTCCCAAGGTCTCTTCTCCAGCACTACACTTCATTTCTCTAATCTCTTGTTGGAAGTCAGGAGGAACTGAGTCTCACTTAGATTTTCATTGGCATTGTGGTAGCATTCTGTGATTCAGTTACTTACCAAGTGAATCTTTGTCTATAAACCTCTTGCTATAGATGAGACAGAAAGTAAAGATATCACAAAAAGAGAAATAATGGTTTCCTGTCTCAAGCTGTATAAGTGTGTGGTGGTTTGAGTAAGAATAGCTCCAATAGCTCATATATTTAAATGTTGATCCTCAGTAGATGAATCTGTTTTGGAAGGATTGGGAAGTACGGCCTTGTTTGAGAAGGTGTGTCACTATGAGGGTGGGCTTTGAGGTTTCAAACCCCCATGCCATGCCATTCCCAGTTTGCTCCCCTGATTCTCTCTGTGCCTCATGGTTGTGTGTCCAGTTATAAGTTCTCAGCACCTGTTCCAGCCAATGCCTGCCTTCCTGCTCCATGCAGCCTCCATGTGGTCACAGACTCTAACTACCCTCTGAAACAGTAGGTCTCCAATAGCTCTTCTGTAAGCCACCTTAGTCATGGTGTCTTCACAACAATAGAAAGTCACTAAGACAACATTAGTCTGTTTCCGACCTATTATTAGTGTTGACATTTATTAACTACCCTTCAAAGTTTTCAAACGACATATGATAAGAAATCAGGAACATCATTCTTATCATCAAAAACACAACTGTACCCTCCTTGTTACCAGAAATGGGCCGGAAGACTCTATTTAATTAATAGAAGTAATATCGTTTAGATGAATTTCATTTATTTCAGACTTCTTTCTGTTGTTCATTCTTTTTACCTGTCTCCCTGCCTATCTACCTGATGGCTCACTGTTTGGGCAGATTCTCAATACACAGCTAGGACTGGCCTGGAACTCACTATGTAATCCAGACTGACCTCCAGATCCTCCTACCTCTGCCTCCCAAGTGGTGGTATATCAGGTATGTGCTAATATGCCCTGGCAGTTACTTCCTTTATAAAAATTGTTTAGTGATATCTAGTTGTTAATATTTGAGACACTGAAGTTGTAAAACCCATCAGTGACCATTATTGTAATAATGATGCTCTACATAAGTGAGTAAAAATTTTATGTCAACTAGAAATGAGAGGCTGGTCTTCTATTGTTTTCTTCTCAATGGCTCTGAAGAATTCCATTCAGGGCTGTGAGTTTTTCTGTAAGTTCTCATAGGCAGGGTCTCAGGTGGTTCAAGTTCACCTCAACATGACTATTTTGCCCAAGATGATCATAACCTTGACATTCTGATCCTCCAAACTCTACCTGGTTCTACACCAGTGCTTCTCGGCACCTGGTGTTCTAAACTGGGCTTCAACCCAGTATTTCCTATGTGCTAGGTGAGCTCTCTATCCATGTCACCATATCCTCAGCCCCTTAATGTACTATATCCCCTCTTCATATGATACTATAATCTTCATGACACAAGAGTGTAAACCTAATATTCTCCCATTTCTGATGGTTCCCCTACTTGCCATATTGTTCAGAATATAGTCCAGCAGGAATAAAAAAAAGAAAGAAAAAAGAAGAAAGAGAGAAAGACACATACAGAAAAGGGAAACCAGATTGTGTACTGTGTGATTTTATTCAATGTGATAGGTTACCTCGCTTTTGAGTGTTTATAAGCAAAACATACAGTAAAATTGCTACATCTAGATTTTTCCACTGGAGGCCTTTAAGAGGTATAGTTTGTCTGGGTTCCTCTGAGACCTCTTTCACAAGCATAGTCCTTAGATCCATGGAAAGCTATTTGACAGTTACACACAGATTCATTTGCCTTCTGTGTCTCTCACGGACAGTCTTGGAATGCATGAATCTCATTGCATATATGCTGCCATATGATACCTGTGGGTGATGTAGTGAGATGAGGCGATCCACATGACCTGAGATTGATGACACATCTTGATTTCTGTCACTGTTACAGCTACAAACATGAAAAATGTCCTTATAAGACATAGAATACTGCTGGGCGGTAGTGGATCATGCCTTTAATCCCAGCACTCAGGAGGCAGAGGCAGGCCGATCTCTGTGAGGACAGCCTGGTCTACAAAGAGAATTCTAGGATAGGCTCCAAAGCTAGACAAAGAAACCCTGTCCAAAAAAAAAAAAAAACAAAAAAGACATACAATACTAATATTGTTCACCATTTCAATTCAGAAAAGGGTCACTGTGATCACCTCCTCCCCCTTTGAAAGTATTAAGATTAAAGACAAGAAGTCCATGGGTGTGTCACAAGTGTGTGTTCCTGTACCCAAGGAGCTGTAATTCAAGGTTCTGTGCATGTGAGGAAAGTACTCTACCACTGAGTTGCGTCCCTAGTCTATGGAATTCCAAAATAACACACTTTTTGTGTGGGAAGGGAACCCCACATAGTATCACCAGTAAGAAAGAGTGAAGTTCTATCCAGGAAAGACAGTATTAGGAGCAAACACGCAGTACAGAAAGCACACTGAACCACAAACAGGAGACCAAGGGGTGTTAGTCATTAGAAATGCTGAGTATTGGCATACAGCTGTCATTTAAAACTATCAAAGGCATTTGGAGATATGAGTGGAGCTGTGAATTGCTATAGGAAGAACACTTATGTCCACTCTTGGGGACAGGTATGGAAAGATCCTGTTATTTTTGTGTGTACCTGTGCATGTATATATATATGTAAATGGAGCTTTCCCCATCATTTCTTTGCCACATTGGAACGTGGACCTGCATTCCATCTTACTTGTTTCATCAAATCCCTATCACAGTCTGCAGCATTGATTGTTGCTTTCTCCTGGAGGTTGGGAGCATACTTCCCTGGTGCAGGTAATTGGGATGCACGGTACAAACAGGGCCAGAGGATATGTGGAGGCATTTGGAGTGAGAAAGCCTGTGTTTGAACCCTCTCCCTGACATTCCCAGAGACTGGCCTTTGGGCCTGTGGGACATCTCTTTCCTGGTCTGTCAAATGGGTACCATTAACCCCAGCTTGAGCGATGGTGCTGCTGTGAGAAACGAATGAGCTACCCAAGTGATTGCACTTTATAGACTGTGAAGCCTTTTGTAGAGTGTGATGCCAGTATTCTTCAAGCTGAACAGGAAATGATGACAGTATCATAATAGCCATCCTCCTTCTGTCTTTCTCCTTCCAGTCGTCAAGCAGTGATAATGAAAGGATCCACAGCAGCATCAATAACCCCAACAGAGAAAGTGTACCAGAGAGCAGCTTAAACCAGAACATTGCCGAACTTAACTCCAATATCCCCGAGTTCTCCCACGAGGACTATGCATTGTTCCAAGGTCATGGTCCTTACTCCCACATTAACCAGATCTTGAAGGAGGCTCACTTCTACAGCCTACAGCAGAGAGGACAATCTCCGACATGATCACCTAGGCGCTCCTCCCTTGTTTATAAAAAGCAATGGCATTCACATAAAGCAGTCTTGGCTTTTGTCTGTATTTTCAGTAAGAGGTCAATGGGCATTTGTAATCTTTTGCTGTTTTGCTCCACCACTGCGATTTCAAAAGGTCCTTCATGACAGTTTGATATGTTTTCTGTCAAGTCTGGTGTCCAGTTCATGTTAAAATAGCAACATGAGGACTTCTCCTGATACTGAATGACTTATATGTTCAATTCGGGTTGGGTTCCAAGTCACTCATCTAGGGTCTCTGTGTTAAATGTCGTTTTAAAATGTGACTCCTTCTGAAAAGCTAAGTGGCCCAAAAAAGAATGTGCGGTTTTCATTAAAACTTGAAAGAAGAAACAACAACAAGAAACGAGCCAACACCAACCGGTAATGAGCATTGGGTAGGAGGGAGAATGTGACTGGTTCTCATTCTGCAATGAATGACAGGGCTGCTCCTCAGAAGGGAGATGTTCTTCAGAAATCAATCTCTATTTACAATGGTGCCAATGTCAGCCCATGCAGTTGTAAATGTGAAGCCTGTGTCTAGTAACTGCACTCTTTGTATTCCAAGGGAGAAGCCTTCTTCCTTGAATGCTCCCGTGTGTGCCCTTCAGACCTTGTGCAAAGCACTTGTAATTCTGTCAGAGAAGTGCATAGCAATGCCGTGGCTTAAGTACAAACCCTACTTGTGAACCGCTTATGTATTGTTCCTTACAGTTCCATCTATTATGTCTAATGTTGATAAAGTCTAAGCTACTGGACGTGATATCTGACTCAAGAGGTCTTGTAAAGCTGGGTGGGATGACTGTCCGTTGTCTAACAAGTCATTCACGGGGAAGAGGGCATCTCACATCATCAAAATCCATACAGTTGTTTGGGGCAGGGTGGGCTAGTGGAACAGTGCCTGTTTTCCCTGTGGCAGACCCCAGTAAAGGTCTAACTATCAGCACAATTCCTGTGGCTTGTGATGTGTGAACTGAGGCACCATTAGAAGAAACAGGCAATGCCCCTTTGTAATGGATCTGTCCCTGAGTTCATTCACATCTAGCAACCAATCCAACCTGTGCAGGGACTCACTTCTTTAATGCTTACACTTTTTCAGTGGTCAGGTAGGTGATCAAGGAACCAGAAGGCATCATACTTTCTGCCCTTTAGCTGTGAGCACTACAACTTGTTTTAACATTTAATGGGAATAGCCTTAGTCTCTTTGCTAAGCAAGCTCTCTATAAAGGGAACTACATGCCATGTGAAGGACATTTTTGTTTCTCATGAAATCTTTTATTCATTTAACATACCAATCCCAGATCCCCCTCTTCTCTGCTCCTGCCCCTCCAGCCTTCTCACCTCCAACCCACCCCACATTCCCTCCTATAAGAAGGTAAGGTCTTCCCCAGGGGAGTCAGCAGAGCCTGGTACATTCAGTAGAGGCAAGTCCAAGCCCCTTCCCCTGCCTCAAGGCTCTAAAGGTGTCCCACCATAGGGAGTGGGCTCCAAAATTCAGCCCATGCACCAGGGATGGATTCTGATCTTCCTGCCAGGGGGCCCCTCAAACAGATCAAGCAAAGGACATTTTTTTTAATGGCTCCTGTTTCCAAAGTTGGAGAAGCAGGTCTTCAGGAGAAGATGCTAGTGTTTTTGGCAGGCGACAGTTAACAGACACTTGGTTAACATTTTCTCTGTAAGAGTAAAGCAAACAATCAAATAATAAAGAGTCGAAGGAATCTGAAATCTGAAGCGGCATACGTGCAACACAGTTCCAGAACAGCTAAGGAGAATTCTGCATGGTGAAATCTACAGCAGGCTGCTCTCCATGAGTATGCAGCTGTAACCATCATGCAGCTGAGATCTCTTGGGGGATAAAGGTGCTTTTAACCTAGCCTGACACCCTGAGTACAATGCCTCGCAGCCACTTGATGTGTAGAGAATGGACTCCAGAAAGTGGTCCTCTGCCCTCTTGAAAGCAGAAAGGCAATTTCTCTCTCTCTCTCTCTCTCTCTCTCTCTCTCTCTCTCTCTCTCTCTCTCTCTCTCTCTCCCTTCTTCTTTCTGTCTTCCTCTCTCCCTCTCTTCCTCTCTCCCTTTCTTCTCTCTTCCTCTTCTCGTCTCACATTTCACCAGGGTTAGCTCGGAACTCTCCATGTTAACCAGGCTGTCATGGAACAGAGGTGGACAGCCTGCCTCTGCTTCCAGTGCGCTAGGATTCACTGTTTGTGCCATCATGTCTGATCTTTCTAAAACGTTTATTTGTGTTTGTTTTTAAAGTCGGGCTCTGACCATGTGACCAAGCTGGAACTGGAATGACTGTGTACCTCCAGCTGGACTCAAACTCCTGGAAATCTGCCTGCTTCATCTCTTGTCCTGTGTCAACACCTTACTGTCTTTTGCAAGTTATTTAACTGGTTATCACCAGCCTATGTCCTAACAGATCCCAAGTCCTTATTGGAATGGTGGAATCTCACCCTCCACAAATGTCCCTCGTGTAAAGTACAAGTATTTTGTAAGTAACCAGCAGTCAAGAGAAGGGATCCTTTTCCACTGAAGAATCAAGTAGCTGAACAAGGAAAGAAGGTTTCGCCAAGGGTGATATGAGGCTTGTTTTTAGGGAGTAAGAACCTAACTGGCCTCTAGGAACAATCTAGTATGGGCTACACCCCAGTGAGTTCCTCCCAACACCCCTTGAGACAGAAGTAGAGTGAGCTTTAGAAGTCAGAGGCAGGGAGGGAACCTTGACATAAGTCATCCACCTGTCCATCAGATCCTGAAGAAAGTGACAGGAGTCCATGAGCAGCTTAAGGCACACAACTGCAGAGAAAGAACACCAGAGTTGAAAAGTGGGTCTTTTCAACTTAGTACAAGCTCCCTTTCCTCTAACGTAGGTGGGCTGTTTTAGGCAAGGCCTGTTGATTCTAGACACTTCAGCAGGAGATGTCCACTCATTGACTTGTGCAACTAGACAGTATTTAAGCCTAGTGATGCCGTCCATGATGCTTACAGTGGACCAGAGACTGAGAACAGTCTTCTTTCTTCTGCTCTGTGCTTCTCTGTCTGCTCCACCTGCCTCTCTCTCTCACACACTCTGTCTCCCTCCATCTCTAACCTTCACTCTCTCTCTAGCTCTCCCTCCCTCTCTCCCTGACTTTACTCCCTCCATCTCCAAATCAAGAACTTTGACCTGATACCCACATCCTCCTGGTGCTTTTTCATACACAACTACTACTTGATGCATGGAGCAATTCAATGTCTTTAGTCAGGATGGGCTTGTCTACTCATGGCCACAGACAAGAGGGATATCTTGACTCAAGTTACGCAAGAAGGAATTTGAGGGACAAACTTTATGGTGGACTTGTTTGTACCCGTTGAATGACCCCTGGACAAGTCCTAATGAGCAGAGGAGTTTCTTATGTATTCCTTCCTGGATGTCTTATCAGCAGCATTATTGTGAAGTTCCTCAGTTGGGCCACGGGCAGATGGCACTGGTTTCACTTTGTGATTTTTCACTTGAGAGACATGACAGTCACCTGCATGATATCACAATCCTCATGCTATCCTTTCTACTTACTCGCACATGGTCCCTGCTGCAGATTAACATGATCATTAGATCATTTCCTCTGGGGAATCCTTTTCTGTCTACTTGACCACAACACAGAACAGACTGAGACAAAGGTCACTTCCAGCTCTCCATCAAACTCTAACTGTTGAAGGATTTTCTGAAGTCTTGTGTCAATCTCTTCATCATTATTTGTTTCATATCATATGAGGTCTAAGTAATAAGATCACTTGTGTCCCCACCAATTGAGGCAGACTTACAAGCTGATAACAACTCTTACCTCATCCTTTGCTGCTTGGGATCAATTGTGAGGGATTATGCCCAGTATTATGATTTCTGCAAAGAAGAAATGGTTTGTTATGAACTAAGACTACTGAGTGGTAAACAAGCATTCTTCACAAGGTGGACCTCACAGTCTGGGTTTCTTTATGTGTGTGTGTGTCTGTGTCTGTGTGTCTGTGTCTGTGTCTGTGTGTCTGTGTTTCTTTAATAGTATTTGACAGGGACCAGGCGCTTAAACATGGCACACATTCTTGACCTTTGTAAGAAGTTTAATATTGTTATAACCCTCATTCACAGGCCTTTGTCACACTTGCGGCCACTATATTTTTATATGCTGAGATTTCGTGTTACAGCAAAATAATTTAGTTGTCAATTTTCAAAATACCATAGCACATACAAGATAAATGAAGCTAAAAAGGAAGAGCTGATAATTGACGACCCTCTGGGGATAAACTGTACTGGTCATTTCTTCTTGTGGAAGAGGAAAGTTGTCCAAGGACTTGCCTTCAAATAGAAATGAAAACACATGTCTGCTGGTGGATGCCTGTAATCCCCGCTAGCTGGGAGGCTGAGGCAGGAGGATGACAGGCTCTAAGGCAGAGAGCTACAGACTGTGTTCAAGGATAGCCTGTATAGGGACTGTGAGACTTTGTGTCAAAAGAGAATTTCAAAAGAGAAGGCTCTAAGTGTAGCCCAGTTTTAGCTTGTGCCTACTCTATATCAGGCTCTAGGTTCAATACCATGTACAGACAAAAGTAAACATACACAAATAAATAAAAACCCAGTAAAGTGTCCACAAGTTTTATGGAATGTATTTCCCATGTAGGCATCTCTCAGGAGTCAATGTAAGTATGAGATCAGACTGGATCTTCTTTCCTGCTAGTGGAAAGTTGTAAAGAGGTGATGTAGCACACAGCGACAACATGCTGGTAAGTTACTCAACCAATAGGACTGGACGGATGCAATCATAACCTTCATTACCACTAACTTTTACAATGCTTGATCTGGTGGTATCCCTGTGACCCAGGACTGGACATTGACTTCCTACTGCTCATCTTAAGCATGGTCAGTTAAGTCTCCTTTATGTTCTGAGCGCCTTCATTGTTGACGTTGACTTGACACATGCTTGGTGATTTCTCAACTCTCTGAGTGGCCTCATTTACTCAAATGCTAACAGTCTTGTATTGACTGGCAGCATCCAGTCATGAACAGGATGATGTTTTCTTTGATACTGTTGTGGTCATGTGATGATCGTTGGGTATGCTCTACAGCATGCTGCAGTTAGGCCCATGTTCATTATGTGATATGCTTCCCTAATGCCTCAGACTGATTACATGGCATTTTATACAGAGTCCATGCCTCTAGGCATGTCAAAGTCAGAGACTGAATCTCCACAGTGAGAACCTACGTAAGTCTGTGGGCCTCATCAGAGGGAAGATGAATCAGAAAGGCATTAGTCCAGTTTAACCTACAATTGAAACTCTAATTTCCAAAGGCAGTTGACCCACAAGGTCTGAAGCTGAAACACTGCCTGGGGAGCCACTATTGGCAAATGGACCATGGCACATTAATAGGAGGCAAGTGGTGAAGGTTCTCAATCTGGATGGAGAGTGACATGCTTGATCTGTTTGCTAGGATCTGGTCATCTGGAGGGGACCGGCTGCTGCTGAGAACCTACAAGGGTAAAACTCGGGAGCCCATTGTGTGGAACTACTGGAGATCAGTTTTTGGAATCTTTTATCCAGAGTTTAAAGAAGAATGCTCAAGTCAAGTGTAGTAAGGGCAGGCTTTTCCCCATCAGTCATAATGTCCCCATCCTCACTGAGAAACGTGTAATTTAGGCAGAGAACTAAGAATCCAGTAGTGAGCAATGGGGATTTATTTCCCTACACTGGGGAGCCATGTTCTCCATTTTCAGCTTAAGAACCTAGATGCCTTGATATGTGTTAGAGATAGGCAGATGGGTGTCAGCAAGTCTCTCAGGCAGGATCTTGGGAGGCAGAGGCAAAAGCATCAGGAGTTGGAGGCAAGCCTTGGCTGCCTAATGAGATCCAGGCCAAGTGGCAAACATTGCACACATGTAGCTTGCACACATGTGAGAGCAGGTTTATAAGTGTGGAAGACACAGACACATCCACACACATTCAGTAAGCGTAGTGGCCAATTCCTATAATCCCAGAGAGGGCAGAGCAAGAAGATGGCCAGAAATTTGAGATCATTCTGTGCCACATAGTGAGTTTCTGGCCAAACTACACTACAAGTGAGACCTGAAATAAAAAATTAAAAATAAAGAATAAATTCATAAAAGGGTTTAAATGAATGCCTAAATCTGTATGTTCTGAACATGGAACTTTAGTAAGTTAATAAGGACATATTAGGCTTTCGAGATGGATCAGCTGCAGTGGGTGGTAGAGCAGTTGTCCCAGTCTCATTGCTTTCAGGTAAAGGACGCCCGCATACACCCCAGGGCCACCGAAATCCTGTTATCTGACTTGAGATGATCATCTACCAGCACTGAGCTTCCAGGACAGGGTAGCTATTGTTGTAGGTAAGGACACTAGGGTGACTTGAGGTGATACTTCATTTGTATGTTAATAAATAAAGTTTGCCTGGAGATCAAAGGGAATAGCAAGGCATTTTAAGGTAATCACAGAAGTCAGGCAGTGGTAGAACACGCCCTTTATCTGATCACATGGCGGGAAGGGTCCTTGTGTGTTGAAGGACACACTAGGGAACAGCCAAGCATGGTGACACACGCCTTTAATCCCAGTACCAACCACAGAGACCTGGAGGTCTGTACAGACATGCAGTAACAGGAAGTGAGGTAGCTGGGCTAAGAGCCAATGAGATGGCAGAACAGCAAGGCAATAAAAGCCTGAGTAGACAGGAAGTAGCTCTCTTGGGAAGCTAAGGTGCCATAGTGAGTTAAGGTTTGCTGGTGGCTCTCACTATTTCCCTAATTTCTAAGGCTTTCACCCTATATTTGCCTCTGTGTTTCTTATTTAATAAGACCATTTAGAAATTCGTCTAGAGAGACTCAGTCATCAGGACGTGTTTCCTTAAATAAGGGGGACAACAGGACTGACATGAGACTATGCTGCCACATTGCTGTTCTTAAACAATGGTGTGGCTATGTCACCCATTGTATTTCATTTCCGTTTGCCCTGTTCTTCTTAGTTTAGCAAACTGGCAAACCTGACATTTGCATTGTGGCATTTTCAAGGCCTAGTTTTTGGTGATCTCCTCTCACTAGGGCTGTCCACTAGCCCTGAGTGAAGCCAAGAGGCTTCAAATGCACATGCCTGGCTGGCCTGGAACTTCTCTTCTTCCACATCATTAACATCCCCTCCCAACAGGTAGAGACCTTGTCGGTTTGAGAGCTTGCCAGTCGAGAGCATCTCCCACTTGCCAGTTTCAAACAGATCTTACTGTCCCAATAGGTATAGAGCTCTCAGGCTTGCTCTTTCCTTTCATCCAACCTCAACACCAGAACCCCAACAAGTCCTCTCTTCAGTCCTCCACCTAGAATTTGTCCAGTAAGCTGCAGCTTCACTAGTGTCCCATCAGCCTGTCTCAGCTGGACTTGGAAAGATTCCCACCCTGGCTGTTGGCGTCACTTCTAACCCCATCACGAGATATTGAGGTCCCATTGAATTCTTAAACGAGTAATTTAAGGGCGTTATTCTCCTGTTCAAATCCATAGAATTCTCTGTATGATTGGGTGCATCTATAGAAATACTTCTTTGAACACAATTGAGGAATGGTGCAAAATATCCATGGAAGAGCAGGGATATAGTGAGGGAACTGGCATTCTGTCCGCAGCCACAGCAACCTAGGCCCTGCTTTAAAGGTACTGTGCCCAAACCCTTGCCCTTGCCCCACAATGTTTGCTTCATGGAGCAGTGTGAGCGGCTACCACTTTAGACTCATCTTATGACACCCTGCTTCCCACTTCAAAACCCTCAACCACACTGTTCTTGTACCCAGAATCTGCTCCAACCCCCACACCAGCCCTCCACATTATCCCAGAGGATTCCTAGTCCTCCCATAACTGGCAATGCAAAGGTTGTTACATGCTCGGATATCCTGGGGTGGCTTTGTTTGGTTTGGTTTCTGTGCTACCTGATCCTGAGATAGATCGTCGTTTTGTTCACGCATCAAGACCAAAGCCAAATAAATATTTATTTTTTGAGCGTTATATCTGCAACCCCCAAATACTCTGCCTCCCAAATAAAAGGATCCATATGAGTTCACAGCTCAGCTCCTAGAGCACCTGTAAGTTCCCCATGAATATCACTTACTGAGCAGTAGACAGAATGTGAGCGCCCTCACCAGAAACCTGGTCTCCAGTATAGACTAGAGCTAGTCACACTGCAGGGATGGAGGTGTCAGCAGCCTTCGGCAAAGATGAGCCTTCACCTGGCTGCCCACACAAAGACATGGCCTCCCTCCTCCAGTTTCTTGTGGGATAGCTAAATGAGAGCAGTGTGCACTCTGCATCCCTCATTCCCACCCAGCCAAGCCTGCCTCTTCCTCTGTTGGAGGTGGAAACATGAGAGACCCTGAAAACACATGGTGTGTCAGGTTGAGTTGTGGAATGGTTATCTTTCTGAAGGGTGGGCCCTCATCGGCCTGGTAAGGAGGGCTCCTCTGCAGTAGGGACATAATGCATGTGGAGAGATCCATGCCTTGGGGAAGTGCAAGTTGGCGATTGAAGAGTAACTTGGTTTCCTATGAAACCATTGTCTCCAGGGAAGAACCAGGAACGGACATTTTGGGTGAGAAAGGTACGCAAAGCATTCTGCATATCTTGAGAGGAGGACCTTGATCATCAAGAGGGAAGACATAGTCCAGAAAACCATTGTGCTGAAGATGGGCTGTCTGTCACCAGGTATCATTAAGCTAACCATGTTCTCAGTGATGATGGCTGCCGTTCGTAGTTGGATGAGCAGAGGGAAGTGGAGTGGAAAGGACAATGACCTTGTAGTTGTGCCAGGGACTTTCTTCAGTGACTGCATAGAAGAGCAAAAACCAAGTCCAGAGGAGGTGAAAAAGCAGTGGCATATTTTCTGATGACTTCGATGAACAATGCGGGACTAGTTTCTCTCTCAAAGTCTCTCCCTCACTTCCGTTCCTTCTCCTGCACCCCTCCGTTCTTGACATCCCTGGCTGTCTTGGAATTTCCTGAAGCTCGTGCTCAGGACGCTGCAAGATTGAATGGCAGCTGACTAGCAGTGCTGCCCAGTGACATTATTTAGTATCTCCTTCCTGGAATCAGTTTCTTTACTTCCATGCAGTAGCAAGCTTAACTTGATCACCCCCCCACACACACACACACACACAGGTGAACAAATGTGCAGAATGTCTTTCTTCAGTTATCCCCCATGCCTTAACATAGGGAGCCGTCCTGAAGGCTGCCTTCCTCAGCCTCCACAGTTCTCTGTCTTTCAAGTGTGCAGAACATGCAGTCACTTGGGACAGAGCATGGCCAACTCATGTGATTCCCATGTCCGAATCTATGAACAACTAAGCAGACTTTGCTCTCTTTCACTGAAGCCACCTTTACCCAGATTGTTCAATACCCCTTTGGTTTTACTTCCTGCCTTTCATGGTCCTTGCTTTTCCCTTGGGTGAGGAGACTTCTGTGTAACACAACAGTTTGCAGCTGTCAGACCTGCTTCAGGGATGCAGTTTGCATGCCCAAGTGAAAGGACAAAAACCCTGGCATTGCAGAGTGCAAGAATGGAGTTTGGCTACGGTCTTCACAGGTCAGTTGATGAGTAGGTGTAGGAATACAGGAGGTAAAGGCAAGACCATATTCAAGCAGTTGAGCAGTAGTTGGCTCTGAGCGCTACATCAGGACATCTGTGGCTGAAACTTAATGGCAGGCAACGTTTACTTTTAGGCTTTTGTCTAAGGTCACATGTTCCTACACAGGAAAGGGCCACCTCAGAGTCAATGAAAGCCCCTTGCCCAGATTCTATCATTCTCATCACAAGGAGGGAATTTGGTTATGATCTCAGTACATGTCATGGAAGTGTTCACATAGGCAACTGAGCAGGTTCTAGGAGAGCATGGCAAGCCAATGATCAGTGGGGTGAAAATCAGAGACGGGTGAGGTACTAGGTTTCCAATCCTTGTAAGCTCATAAACAGTTCTGCCCTACGAATTCATGTAGACACCTCTGTGAAGAATGGCGATCACTGTCCATTCATTGCAGTTGAGTTGCGTTTGAGAGAGGGGCGGGGAGTGAGGCAAGAATCGATGTGGTTCGCCATATGCTCCCTTGCTCATGAGCTGTCAGGCATGAGAAAGAGTTCCAGCTGCCATCCAGGAATGCTGTTGATGTACCATGCCCTGTGCTAAGCTCTCTGGACATGTATCATCTCGTGTAACCCTCGGAAGAAGCCTGGGAGGTGGCCCCATGTTGAAGATGAGGGACAGACAAAGTGAGATGAATAATCATGGGCTTTCTTTCTTCTCTTCTCACCTCTTGTTACAGTCTGGATTTTCCCGGCTGCACACATTCCTCCTGGCTATCGCCTAGTTATTCCACAAGTCTCCACCTTCACTTTTCCTCCTGGAACCAGGGCTCAGACTAGAGCCCCATGGATCCGCTGCAGAAATGGGATCCAATGTCGATTTCCATGCCCTCCTGCATGGCCACTGTGACAAGCTCCCAAGAGGCCTCAGCAGGCTCTCAGCCTTCTTCCTCAGAAAAGCTAAGGATGGGTCTCAGTGGCCTGAGCCTCTGCCGCAGCCCTGGCTCAGTTGCCCCTGCTCCTCTGTCAGAGGGACTGCTCCAGCAACAGGCCCGAGAGAAGAAGGCCCTGTGGCAGCAATACTGGGAAAAGCAGGGCTTTCCTCAGAGGAAGAAAGTCTTCCTGAGACACTCGAGACGCTGGCACCGGGATCACATGGCACCTTACCTGCTTGAAAGGGATGTCAGAGGCTCTCCCTCAGGTGACAGAGCTCAGAATCAGCTCCGGTGCCAGGGCCACGTGCCGAGCATTGCTGGGGTGAGTGGAGACGGGAACAAGGCTCCCAACCCTCCCTCCTGGGAAACGCTGGTACAGGGCCTCAGTGGCCTCACCCTCAGCCTGGGAGCCAACAGACCGAGCCCCCTGCCTGAGGGGCCTGGGGAGCAGCAGGAGCCAGAGCAGATGCTCCAGCTGGAGAGGCAGCAGGAAAGCATGAGGATGTTCCAGAGGATGCTCAAGTAGAGGATGGAAGAAGGCTGCGGAGCTGGCCCCCAGAGGATGGAGGTGAAAACGGATTCAGACAGTGTGGCCCGGCCAGCTCAGGGGCCCAGACCCTTCTGAGATCAAGGCAGTCAGCTGCCTTTGGATGAGTCCCAACACTTGTGCTATGATGGGAGCTGTCCTAGGAAAGGCTTCAACTTCCCTGCTTATGTCTTTAAGCATGCCTTTGTGGGTATGGTGGTGTGTGTTAGCCGATACAAAAGGAAACTAGGGCCAGGGATCACTGAATTCCCATGTTGTGATTCACACACAGAGAGTTTTCACTCATTTTTCTGGGAACTCAATGCCCCCATCTTCCAGTTAAGAAGAACCAACATCGTCTCTGTGTGTATATGTATATATGTATATGTATATATGATGTATATATAAGACATACATATGTCTTCTATATGCCTTCTTGATGTCAGTTTATTGAGTGCCCCAGAAAAGGGCTTACAGATATGATGGGATGCATGTTCTGGATAGCAGACACAGATCGACTTGCAGCTTCTAGAAGTTGAAGCAAGGGAATGCAGGCTTAAAGCAGCTAGCTACCGAATGCACTGTATTGGGTAAAAACCCAGGGTTTGAACCTACATGGAGCAAGAGAAGAGTCCCTCCTTAGCCATACCAAATCCTGGATCTCTGCAGGAATTACCTATGGTTCACTCTGCCATAGCAGAGGCTGACTTGGAATTTCAGAACTGCATCACAACCAACCCCCTTCCTCTTCATCTGCTCAATGAAATCATTTAAAGACATGCAGCCAGGTCAAGAGAGGCATAATCTCATGTAGACGAGGAGACAAAGAGACGAGAAGCTCAAGTGTGCATGCTGCGGTCAGCATGGACAGTCTGGGGAATGGGCAAGGACTGTACTGAAGGAAGATTTGGGTGGCATCATTATAGTGCCGGACAGTGGTGTACATATTGTTATCACCAGAAATTGGTGCTAAGGGGCGAATGTTCATAAGGACTGTCTTCACGAGTCCCATGTTTTCCAGTAATGACAGTATAAATAACCGTGGCCTGGGTATACACGTATTATGGAGTGGAAGCTGGGGAGGTCAGTTTGCCCTTAAGTTTGCTCTTACAGGTCAAGGGCCAGCAGTGGAAAGTATTCCATAGGTTTGTTAGTGGTAGTATTGGGGATCTGTGCATGCTCTGAGTCTCTTAGCTGCTAAAAGACTCTGATGATTCAAGAGAGCAGATGGGAGGGCAGAATGCACCCCTCGTTGAATTGACAAGAGGACCAGCCTTTGACCTGCCTATATGCCACACAGGTGGGGTGGGCTGGGGCCTTATTCAAATGAGGGAGTTGGCCATTGCTCCAGGTTGCTGCTTAGCAACCGCTGTGCAGTGCTCAGTGTATGACTTCTCAATGCTAGAGGGAGCTGGTGGAGGCTCGGAAACACATCCCTGCCAGCCATTACGGGGTGCCTTGATAGCTCTGAGTGTGAAGGCATCCTGTTCGGATAAACCTTGTCTTCTAGGCAACAAGGGGAGACGGTGAGACGTGTCCCTTGCTGTGCTCTCTGTAGTCCTAACTTCTCACATGCCCCCTGACCTGCAGTCACTGGACAGGGCACCTGTACCTCTGTCTGATCAGTTGTTTCAGGGCGTACAAGTGGGTTTTACCTTCCCCAGCATTGAAATGATTTGCTCTTTTCAAGTCTGTAGTGTCCTGTGCTTGTACCAGACACCGTGAAATGCCCCGTTCCAAATGTGAAAACATCTTCTCTTCTGTGACCAACTGCCTCCTCCTGTTGTTAATGTGGACTGGAATGTCATCATGCCGTTTTGTCAGAGATTTGGGAAGGTGAAAAAACTGTGTAGTGATCTCCACCCTAATCCAGGAGTCAACTTGTTTGTTCAACACGTTGTGAGTTTCGTAACACATGGTCTAAGCCACACTACTGATATGTGACAAGTTAAATTTCCACTACAGTTAAGTTTTCTTGGTTACTTCACGATATTCCTTCCTTGATACGGCAATGCTTACTTTTGTCCTTTTCAACAGTGGATCTCTTGTAGTAGGTGGCTTCTTCCTGTCACATCTCCCCCTACCCGATACTTCACCTGCCTGACAGTCTTCCTGATGGCGCCTCTTCATGCAGTATGACCACGTGCCCCTCGTCAGAATACACACTGGTAACGTTTCAGAGAGAGATGACAGAGTAGGTGGAGGTCACTGAACCATGTGGTCTAAGGTCCACCTCCCTGGATAGTCAAGTGAGCCACCTCAACCCACAACAGGATCTGCTGTGATTCTGTTGGCATGGTGGATGCAGGAACTTTTGGCAGGATGGTCCAGGCTCAGCTGCCAGCTCCTCCGCCCCACCCCCTGGAAACTCCATGCCTTCTATGGATAACAACACTGAGGGCTTGGCCAAGATCTCCGCCCCAGGCATCTTAGTGGTCACTGGAGCCCTCAGCCATGCTCCCTGCTTCCCCTACCGGGTGGTCTTCTGTCCGGACGAGGTAGTCGCCTTACTTTGTCCCTGGTTGTTTGTGTCCCATTGACGTTCTCACTTGACCATGACTACTGACTCATCGTCTTTACCTCCTTTGATTTCATTTCTTAGTCCCGCTCCAGGGGTGGAGCTGTACAATTACATATGTGTGTTGTATGATTGAGTGCCTGCAGGAGTGTGCAAGTGTGGGCCCTCATGGCTGTGTGACTGGCGGTCTGAGGTTGACTCTGGGTGTGTTCCTCTATTCCTCTCCATCATGTGTTCTGAGACAGATCTCTTCCAAGATCCAGGAAGTCACCAGTGTGGCTTGATCAGGTAGACAGTGAGTCCCAGGAATCCTCTTCTCTCTGCCTAGCAGCCCTAGGATTAGGGGTGTTCCTGCCAGGCCTGGGTTTTGAGTGAGTTCTTGGGAATTCTACCTCAGGCTCTCTTGCCTATGAGCCAGACACTTTCCCAGCCACCTGGCTCCCCAGCCCTGAGCTGTACACTTGGAATCAATTGCAATCTCCCTTCAAACACCACCAGCTCTTTCCTGACTCGTAAAGCCCCCAGGCACAGTGTGCTCCCACTTCCTGCCTCACAGTCTTTGGTGGGGTGTTTCGCAGATGAGAAGACCAGGATGTGTTCCTCACACTCACAGGACAGCAGGCAGCATCTTCCCGAGCACTTTCCAGTGCCTTAGGTGTGTTGCTGCTGCTCTCAAAACCTCAAGCACGTTTCAAAAGCTGGTGCTGCAAGAGAGACTCTAATTATGCCTTGATTGGAGTTGTCATGGTGATGCCATTGGAATACCTTTCATCGTGCAACATCATTTACCTCTATGACTGTGTCGTGCCAACCCCTCCCAGCCCTTTTGAAATAGACAGACATTCCCCCGCTGCCCCATTCTGATTTTCTCTCATGAGAGGTTGGAGATACGTACGTGTTCCTTAAATGTCGTGACTCAGTGTGAGGCCCTGTGAGGACTCTGGACTGGAGGCGGTGGCAGAGGTGTAGGTTGGTAATCTCATCCCGAAACCGCTGTGCCAGAGGAAATCAATAACCTGGGAGAAAAAGAGATTTTTCTGAACGGATGGAGTGTGGGTGGTTGCCTAGGTTACCAGGAGAGAGCCAGGGCTCATGGAGACTGCCACGTGACCAGCCTCTTTCTGCAGGACCCAGACCTGAAGCAAGAGTGTGGGGGAGCATGCTCAGTATTTCAGAGCCTTCTCAACATTAGGAGTTCCCTGAAGGTGCTCTGAGCCTGTTTGTGAGAAGCAAAGTCAGAGAGGACAAGGACAGGGACTCGGCCACTAGCTATAGGACCCATTGGATTCTCAGTGAGAGTGTCCAGATGGGGCAGTTCCTTTCCTCCTGCTGGCAACCCGGAGTGGGTCTGTGAGCATGTGTGCAGCCCTGTCCCAGTGCCACAGATGCTCTGTTTCTGTGCCGACTGCCCTGTTGTGCTGCTTGTGCGGGTGCTTTCACACAAGGGCTAAAATGAACAGGCTCAGAATCCATGGTCTGATGGTTGCACAAAGGAATTCTCAAGACTGCAGAAAGAACCTCTCCCTCACCCTTCCCCACTCCCATCTCTCCCTCTCTCTCAGTCTCTCTGTTAGGACACAGAACAGAGGAAATCGTCATACGTTACACACCATATATTCACCCACAGGGTGTAATTGTGAGTTAAATGAGCTTGACTATGTGTATGCATGTATACTGCATGACCTCACTGTGTGTGGAGCCAAAAATGGTCATATTGTTTTCACAATGATGAAATAAGTTGTTCGTCATGGTGAGGCGCATGTTGGTGATTTTTGCAGAGCTGCATGCCAAGTAAAATCGTTCACACATGTGCCCTGAGACTTAACTTCAAAAGCATCAACAACAGATTCCAAGCAGAATCCCCCCATGGACTTTGAGGATAACAATTCCCGTTCATGTTTGTCCCCAAAATCAAGGGGGAAAAAAGAAACTATAAGAAATGAGCTGCCATTGCTATATCTCACTGACTCAGGTGGAAGTGAAGACTGGGATGGACAGACATTGTGCAGGTGCCTCTCAAGGAAAGGATCGAAAACATGATGAATGCCCCTAAGGTGCAATGTTTATTCCTGCCTGTCTAGTACCATGAGCCAAATCCCACCGCATTCATATGTCTGATCTACTCAGCCTTACAGAAATGCGCTGCTAGTGGGTACCATCACAGTTTACATGTGACCCAGTGTGAATATCCAGCTCTGAGGGAAAAGAAGTTGGAACAAGATAAGAGGACATGAAAGTTAGTGGGATGCAATAGGAGAACCAGGCATTCTGCCTTCAGTCTCCATTATGTTTTGTTTTTGGTTTGAGCAACACTGTGTAGCTGTAGCTGTCCCAGAACTTCATAAATATCCCAGTGAGGAAGAAAATTCACAGGGATCTCTCTACCTTTGGGTCTTGCATGCTGGGATTAAAGGTGAGACCTACCATGCCCAGCTCAGTCTCCATTCCTAATGACTGCCTTGTCCTTTGAATGGAAACAGTCATGAGTATGTCCAGTCAATGGGTGCTACCCTACTGTGGTAGTCTGAATGAAAATGACCCCCAGAGACTCATAAGGGGTAGCATTATTGGAGGTGTGGCCTTGTTGGAGTAGGTGTGGCCTTGTTGAAGGAAGTGTGTCACTGGCAGGTGGGCTTTGAGGTCTCAGAAGCTCAAGCCAGGCCTAGTGGCTCACTCACTGTCTCTTCCTGCTGCCTGTGAATCCAGATGTAGAACTCTCTGCTACCTCTCCAGCACCATGTCTGCCTGCATGCTACCGTGCTTCCCACCATGGTGATAATGGACTAAACCTCTGAAATGTAAGCCAGCCAGAGTTAACGGTTTTCCTTTGTAAGTGTGGCCATGGTCATGGTGTCTCCTCACATCAAGAAAACCCTAACTAAGACATCTACAGACATCAAACTTTACATGTGCCTATCCCCATTAGAGTGAGGTCTCGTGGTAAGCCCTGTGCCACAGAGCACATGCAACACAGGACAACACATGGAGAACTGAGTACTGTGCAGGTGGGGGTGGTGAGGTGTTGGTAATGACCTCTGAAAGGGCATCCTCATGGGCTTATAGGTTTGCTTTCATTCTTGATGGTGGCCTCAGCATTTCTGTCAATTGCTCTATACTGAGCCTGCTCTGAGGTTTGGCCTCCAGATATGTTGATGCTGGGGGCTGGATGCTGAAATTGCTCAACAAACCAGACTTCAATGGATGTCCTTGCTTTGTGGTGTTTGGGTACATAACACAGATGAAATTGTGGGAGGGAGAAGCCTCTCCTTCCTGAAGTCAATGGACAGTCTATAGGGCTTCAGGACAATGTAATCATTAGGAACTAAAAACACGGATACCAGGAGAAAGGACAGAGAAAGAAACTCTGCTTTGAGTCCTTCAAAACACCTACCCTGCTGCCTGAACAGGAACCCTTCTAGCAAGACAGTGAATCCCCAAACCCATACACCTTCAGTAATATTAATGGCATTCTGAGCTCCTATACTCACTGTCCAAATGAGACAGCTGCTTGCCTGATTGGCATCATTTCCTAGCAGCTACTAAGGGGAGTCCTCTGGGAAGAGGTGGGGACACACTCATCTAATAGGCAGGCTTGTTCCCCTAGGTCCACACAATGTGGAGCTGTCTGGAGAACAAAGAAAGACAGCTTTAGAGCAGAGGATCTCAACACCTCTGGTCCTGTCCAGGTCTCTTGCATGTGAGGGACATGGAATGCATTATCTCTTTCAGTTGGGACAATTGAGGGATCCAGGGAGGAAGGTCATATTTTAGAGGAAAGTGCACGTGCATAGGAAGAAGGGGCTCACCAGCAACAGTTCTCGGGTTCTGCCTGCATAACCATTTTGTTCTCCATTGTGCCGTGCTTGGCTGAGGAAAGGCATTGGGGAGAGCAAGCAACAGTGTCCAAACTGACTTTCTCATATTCCTAGGCACCTGGGCACCAGAAGATGGTGTCTTTCCTGGGTGTCATGAACCCAAGTGCTTTCCAGAATATAATTTCCAATTTTTCTGATTATATTCTTACATTTCAAAAGTGTGTGTGTGTGTGTGTGTGTGTGTGTGTGTGTGTGTGTGTGTGTGTTTTCACAGATGTGCATGCCATAGCACACATATGTGAATATTAAAGAACAACACGGGGAGTCTGTTCTCTTCTTTTACCTCATGGGGTCAAGGAACTCTACTCAGTCAAAAGGCTTGCTCACACAATGGTTTATCATCTTGCTGTTCCCTGGTGTCAGATTTTCATGTGTTCTGTTTCCTAGAATTCCTCTGGTCGGTAAGCATCACAGGAAACCTTTACACTGTGGACTTAAGAAATATACTGTGGCATGCCCTTAATCCCAGCACTTGGGAGGCAGAGGCAGACGGATCTCTGTGAGTTCGAGGCCAGCCTGGTCTACAGAGTGAGTTCCAGGACAGGCTCCAAAGCTACACAGAGAAACTCTGTCTTCAACCCCCCCCCCCCAACAAAAAGAAATACACTGTGACTGGAAATGTGCTGGCATTATTACCCGCTGGATGAAGAGACTCACTGCTACTGAAACTCCATTTCCGGTAATGAATGACTACACCACATACCTCATTCAAATGTTTATTTCGGCGCCAGTTTGAGGGGCTGAGTGTCCAATCAGCAAAGCTCCAGCTCCTTGTAGGAGTGCATGGGACAGGGTGACAGGACACTCAGTTGAGACAGGAAATGAGAGAGAATCTGAGGGGCCATGACCTCTATCAAATACCTTTAAAATTACCATTACTTGTTCTTTGTGGATTTCATACAATTTATTTTCATCATCCTCACACCCTTCCCCCAAACTCGTCCCAGATCCACCCAACCTTCCACATTCACCTAAATCTGAAGACTTCTTTTCTTGAAGATCAATGTGTGGTAGGATAATTTTCTTGGATGTGTGTATATCCAAGAGCAGCTGCATAAATGAATTCACAGCAGTCCAGACAGCAAGCACCAAACCTGTACAGGTTCACGCGAGATCTGTGAAACGCCATTTTGAAAAGTCTGGGGGTTAGCTCTGACCCTAATGGTGCTTGCAGCACAAACATGAGTGCCTGAGTTCAGTGGGAAAAGCCAGGCATGGCAGCTTGCCCTCAAATCCTAGATCTGGAGAGGCACAGACTGGTGGGTAGATTGGTTTGGATCACCGCCCAGCAAGGCCAGGCTAATCGTGAGCTTCAATCCACCAGAAAGACTGTCTCCACGAACAAGGTGGCCAATGCCTGAATCATGTGTGGGTGTCATAACCAACACACACTTCCCCTTGGGCACATGTGCCCCCCCCCCAAACATGTATCTGCTCACATGCGACATCCATAGAAACAACACAGACATATGTCAAAGACCTTGGGGAGGCAAACTGGCCTTAACTTCACTTCTTCCCCCACAGCCCCACCCCTAAGCATCCCACCAACTCCTCTTCCTGCTCCTTAGAGGACGAAGCTTCTTTCCTGGGAGCACTAGGGGACACATGCAACCACAGCCATCACTTCTGTGTGGTAGAGGATGTTCATGGAGAGCATGGCAAAGAGATGGAGAGAGACAGAAAGACAGACAAAAAAGGCAAAGCTTGCCACTCTCCAACCATCAGACCCTTCTTTGAAGTGACCCTGGAACCGCTCTCCAAATGGTCCGTCTCAGGAGGGACGACTGATCTTTTCAGATCCAATAATCCAGATCACAGTCACTGTACCTCAAGACGGAGCTCTGGAGTTCCTTTTGGCTCTTTGTGCAAAGAAGGACTTCCAATTGGCAGTGGACAGACCCTGGCCATGCTGACACTTTGGTGGGACCTGAAGCCAATGGCAAAGGAGGATAATCCACTAGAGTCCCCCAGGGTAAGGAGCTGCTCTTCTTCTTACCGGAAGCTGCCCCCACCTTAGAGTATAGTGTGGGGACAGTGACAGCTCATCCAGGGCAAAGGGACATGTGTCTTCAGAACTCCCTCTCCCTGCTCTTGCCTCTCTCCTTTTCCCAGCCTAGCCAGCCTTTGCTGCCGTTCTTCAGAAGAGGAGGGAGCAGAATTCATGGCTAGGATGCTCGGTTCCCCTGCCACTTTCTCTTCCCAACCAAGCATCCTGATCCAAGAGATCCACAGTCACCACGTTTTTCCCTTCGCCTCGGCCATCGGGTCCCCATTCCCTCTTATCTAATCTGTGGCTGAGAATCCCCAGAAAGTTGTAGACCTTCAGAAATCTGTGTGGTGAGACTGGTTCTCACCCCTACGAAACAGGGAGATCCTGTATTGCCCTGATGGCCCCCTTCAGCTAGAGGATTCTGTAGTTTTCCTAGGAAACAGTTGGTTCTTGAAACCTCTACCTCTGCTACCCCTGCCCAGGTTATGGTCTCCAAATCTGGTCTCATTTTGATGGCCATAGTCTGAGGAAAGAAAACAGAAGCACTTTCCTTTGGGCCAAAGTTTGTCTGTTATACCTGCTCCCAGCCCAAGAACACTGACCTTCTAGTAACACACTGACCTCTAATTGTGTCTCAGTTCCACTTCCTCTGTGGTAATTTATGATGTGACCATGAGATTTCTCATATTCACACTCCATAGCCCAGGAGCAAGACTCACAAGAATGAGAGACGCCATATATACCTCACCAGGTTCCCCCCACAGTTGCCCCTCTGTCCTAGAGGTAGCCCCAGAGGACATCCTTGATGACCCATTTCTTGTGCATTCATGACTCCTTGTTCAACATGAAACTACTCTGGCACATTTCCCCTTGCCCAACAATTCTCTTGCCCATCAGCCTCTGGGTTCCCTCCTCTTTCTTGCTTCCCGGCCCCCTCCCCCACAGAGCTCACATACTACTCCCCCTTCCTACACTGCTGAACACCTTCCCTCACAAACTTACTCAGAAGCATGGGGAACTCAGGGAAGACTTAAAAACCCCCATGAACACACCCTCCACTTTGCCAGGTGGCTAAAGGGATTCTTGGCACACTCCAGGTACAGGATGCTGTGACTGAACTTTTCTCAAGAGCATCCATGCTAGGATCTCTCCACATTTTCCAGTGAATCCCCAGAGCTCACTGTGGCGTTTAAGCAAATATAACAAGATGTCTACACCATCCTGAGTATTTGCTGCACACACGATGAAGGATCCCTTGCCTTGCCTTCAGAATGTACCTGGGCTGGTGTGAGTCACACTACAACTGGGCAGACTCCAGTGCTGTGCTTGATAGAAAGTCCCATCGTGATATCTGGCCACTGAGGGGGACAGAGTGGATTGAGGACTCCCTGGCAGTATCTGACTATGTATCCATCAGATGGATTCCATCTTGCACATTTGTAGTCCAAAGCCCTTCAAACTCAATTGAGCCTCATTTCCCAGTCAGGATTTCTTCGGATCTTCCTTGTGTTCCATTAACAAAGCTTGTCCCACTTTCTGTCAGGCCGATCCTGAGAGAGTGCAGTGTGCCTGGAGTAATGGTAAAGAAATCAAATGGATGCCAAAGAAGTTCTGTGAACATAATAAAATGCAAGGGGTCTGGCAGTTAACAGTAGCATGTACTGTTCTTGCATTGGACTGGGAATTGGTTCCAGAAAATATTGTGGGGCACCCCACAAATACAAAGAAGCCTAGCCCTCCAGGGAATCCCATGCCCTATTATGGCCTCCACGGGCACTATATTTACTTGCAGATCCAGTCCCTTACACACACACACACACACATACACACACACACACACACACACACACACCTACACACACAAATTGAAATAAGAGGTTTTGAAAAACTGGTATTCTCTTGATTCAGTTAGTGTCCAATATACTCCAAACATCAATATCTTTATTCACAGTTTTTTTCTTTTACGGAAAATAAATTTGTTTCTCATATAATATATCTTGATGATGGTTTCCTCTTCCTCTACTCCTCCCAATTCCTCCTGACCTTCCCTCTCCTCTGGATCCACTCTCTTTCTACACCTCATTAGAAAAAAAACAGGCTTCTATGAGATAAAACCAAACAACAAAATAAATACAACAAGATGAAGCCAAAACTATCATATCAAATTGCACATGCTGTTCCTACAGAAGGGAAAGAGTCCCAAGAGCAGGCACAAGAGTCAGAGACACCCCTTCCATGTCCTCCCAGTCAGGAGTCCCATATCAATACTAAGCCAGTAGGTGTAATACCTATGCAGAGGACCTGGTGCAGATGGAGGTAGGCCCTGTGCTTGCTGTTTCAGTCTCTGTGAGCTCCTATGTGCCTTGTCTAGTTGATTCAAAGGGCCTTGTTCTGCTGGTGTCCTCCAGCTCCTCTGGATCTTACAATCTTTAGCCTCCTGGGATTTCCTGAGCTCTGTTGGTAGAGATTTGATAGAGACCTCCAATGTAGACTCTCTCTCCTCATAACAGCTTGCTGTGGATGTCTGCATCTATTCTCATCTGCTGCTGGAAGAAGCCTCTCTGATGATGACTGAGTAAGGCACTAATCTATGAGTGTAGCAGATCATCATTAGAAAACAATTTTTTGATTTTTTTAGACCAGTAGTGTTTGGTTTTACCCTAGGTCTGTGGGCTCTCTATCTTGGTTATCCAAATAATGTCATGTAAGAATTCCTTCTTGAGTAGTGAACCTTAAGTCAAATCAGACATTGTTTGGCCACTCTGACATTTTTTGTACCAGCACTGCCCCAGCACACTTTGCAAGAAGGACAGACTCTAGGTCAGTAGTTTTGTGGCTCTGTTAGCATCCACACCAAAGAGACCAGAACGTGGGGGTGAAAATTCCTTGTAGGCAGCAGTTCAACTTCTCCATATTCAATGAGTTGTGTGTCCTCAGCAATGGGATCCAATTGTCAGTTTTCAGAGTGCAATCCTTTGTCTTAAATACAGCCTGGGTTGAGGATTTCCATGGGATCCCCTTGGCCCAGAACTCAATTGAATGCAACCCAGTCCCTCCAGTGAAAGTCTTGGCTGGCTTCAAGAGATGGTCAGTTGCGACTCAGTGTCCATCCCCCATTATTAGGAGTCCTCATGAGGATCCTCTCCATAAATTTTAGGAAGTTTTCAACGCACTAGGTTTCTATACCACTCCCCAAGTGTCCCCCAAATCCAGCCTTCCCTCCCACACTCTCCCTCCAGCACATCCCCACCTAATTCCTAACCTCCTTACTGTCCCCACCTGGCCCCAGTCCTATCGTAAAATCTATATTTCCCCCTTCCAGGAGATCCGTGCATCTCCACCTAGACCTCTCCTCTCTACCTAACCTCTCTGGGTCTAAGGATTGATGCTTGGTTATCATTTACTTTTGTTTCTTTTGTTTTTTTTTTTTTTCAAGACAGGATCTTACTGTGTAGCTCTGACTGTCCTAGAACTCACTCTGTTGACCAGGCTGGCCTGGAATGCATAGAGATCCACCTGCCTCTGCCTCCCACGTGCAGGGATTAAAGGCTTGTACCACCACTTCCCAGTGGCTATCATTTACTTAAAGGCTAATTCACACTTATAAGTGAGTGCATACGTATTTATCTTTCCGTGTCTGTGTTACCTTACTCAAGATTTTTTTTCTAGTTCCATCCACTGCCAGCAAATTTCATGTCATTTCTAAAAGTTGTGTTCTGTTCCAATGTGTAATTATACCATATTTTCATTATCTATTCTCCTTTTGATAGACTTCTAGGTTCTTTCCAGTTTCTGGCTATTATGAATAGAGCAGCAATGAACATGGTTGAACAAGTGTCCCTGAAGTAGGATGAAGAATCTTTTGCACATATGCCCAAGGGTGTTATAGCTGGAACTTGAGGTTGATTGATTCTTAATGATTTGAGGAACTGACATACTGATTCCCATAGTGGTTATAAGTCCTGATCCCACTGTTAGGATCCCCACAAACAGACCAAGCTACACAACAGTCAACCACATGAAAAGGGCTTAGGCTGGTCCCCGGCAGGCTCCCTAGCTGTTGATCCAGAGTCTGTGAGCTCCCAGGAGCTCAGGTGAGCTGTCTCTGTGGGTTCCCACCATCCTTCATGAACTTGATCCCCCTGGTTTTTACAACCTCTCCTCCCTTACTTCAACAGAGTGCTTGGCTGTGGATCTCTGCATCAACCTCCATCAGTTACTGGATGAACGCTCTATGATAACAATCAGATTCAACTAGAAGGCCAGTTCAGGCACCCTTTCCACCATTGCTATGAGTCTTAGCTGGGTCATCCTTGTGGAGTACTGGGAGTTTCCCTGGTACCAGGTTTCTCCCTAACTCCAAAAATCTCCCCTATCAAATTATCTGTTTCTCTCCTATTCCCATCCTCCCATCCCCAGCCCCTGCCCCCAATTTACCCAGAAGATCTCTTCTATTTCTGATTCCCAGGGAAATTCATGCATCCCTCTTAGGTCCTTCCTTATTACCTAGCTTCTCTGGAGCTATGGACTGTAGCCTGGTTACCCTTTACTTTACAGCTAATATCCACTGATGAGTGAGTACATAGCATGTTTGTCCTTCTGAGTCTGGGTTACCTCACTCAGGATGATATTTTCTAATTCCATCCATTTGCCTGCAAATTTCATGATGTCACTGTTTTTCTCTTCTGAGTATTACTCCATTGTGTAAATGTACCACATTTTCTTAATCCATTCTTCAGTTGAAGGGCATCTAGGTTGTTTCCAGGTTCTGGCTATTACAAATAATAATGCTGTGAACATAGTTGAGCATGTGTCCTTCTGGTAGGATTGAGCATTTCTTGGGTATATGTCCAAGAGTGGTATTGCTGAGTCCTGAGGTAGATGATTCCCAATTTTCTGAGAAACAGCCATACTGATTTTTATAGTGACTATATAAAGTTTGCACTTCCACCAACAGTGAAGGAGTGTTCCCCTTGCTCCACATCCTCACCAACATAGTCTGTCTTCAGTGTTTTTGATCTTAACCATTCTGACAGGTGTAAGATGGTATCTCAGAGTTGTTTTGATTTGTATTTCCCTGATGGCTATGATGTTGAACAATTCTTTAAGTGTAACTCAGCCATTTGAGATTCTTCTGTTGAGAATTCTCTGTTGAGATTTGTACCCCATTTCTTAATTGGATTGTTTGGTGGTTTTGGTGACTAGTTCATTGAGTTCTTTATATATTTTGGAGATCAGCACTCTGTCAGTTGTGGGGTTGGTGCATATCTTTTCCCATTCTGTAGGCTGTCCTTTTGTCTTATTTACCATGTCTTTTGCCCCATTTATTAATTGTTGTTCTCAGTGTATGGTGTTATATTCAGGAAGTAGTCTCGTATGCCAATGTGTTCAAGACTACTTTCCACTTTCTCTTCTATCAGGTTCAGTGTAACTGGATTTATGTTGAGGTCTTTGATCCCCTGGGACTTGAGTTTTGCCCTTGGCGATAGATATGGATCTTTTTGCATTCTTCTACATGCTGACATCCAGTTATGCCATCACCATTTATTGGAGATGCTTTCTTTTTTCCATTGCATAATTTTGGCTTCTTTGTCAAAAATTAGGTGTTCATAGGTGTGTGGAGTTAGGTCAGTGTCTTTGATTTGATTCCATTGATCCACCTGCTGGTGTGTGTGTGTGTGTGTGTGTGTGTGTGTGTGTGTGTGTGTGTGTGTGTTTGCCAATACCATGCTGTTTTTATTACTATAACTGTATAGCAGAGCTTGAATTCAGGGACTGTGATACCTCCAGAATTTCCTTTATTATTCAAGATTGGTTTGACGATCCTGGGTTATTTGTTTTTCTATCGGAAGTTGAGCATTGTTCTTTTGAGACCTGTGAAGAATTGTTTTGGAATTTTGATGGGAATGGCATTGACTCTGTAGATTGCTTTTGGTAAGGTTGCCATTTTTACTATGTTAATCCTACCTATCTATGAGCATGGGAGATCTTACCATTTTCTTCTATCTTCTCCAATATCTTTCTTCAAAGACTTAAGTTCTTGTAATACAGGTTTGTCACATGTTTGGTTAGAGTTTCCCTAAGATGTTTAATATTTGTGGCTATTGTAAAGTGTGATGTTTCTCTAATTTCTTTCTTGGCCAGTTTATCATTTATATATAGGATGACTACTGATTTTTTTTTTAGTTAATCTTGTACCCAGTAATGATACTGATGCTGCTTATCAGCTGTAGGAGTTCCCTGGTAGAACTTTTGGGGTCACTTATGTATACTATCATATCATCTGCAAACAGCAAAAGTTTGACTTCTTCCTAACCAATTTGTATCCCCTTGATCTCCTTTTGTTGTCTTATTGCTCTAGCTAGCACTTTGATTACTGTATTGAATAGAGTAGAAGAGAGTGGACAGCCTTGTCTTGTTCCTGATTTTAGTGGAATCGCTTTGAGTTTCTCTCCATTTAGTTTATGTTGGCTGTCTGCTTGCCGTATATTGTTTTTATTATGTTTAGGTATGTTCCTCAAATCCCTGATCTCTCCAAGACCTTTATCACCAAAGGGTTTTGGATTTTGTCAAAGGCTTTTTTCAGCGTCTAATGTGATGACCATGTGATTTTTGTTCTTTCTATTTATTTATATGGTAGATTACATTGAAAGATTTTCATAAGTTGAACCATTCCTACATCTTTGGGATGAAGCCTACTTGATCACAGTGGATTTTTTTATGTGTTCTTGGATTTGGTTTTCCAGTATTTTATTGAGTATTGTTGCATCAATGATCATGAGGGAGATTGGTTTATAATTCTTTTTTTTTTGTTGTTGCATCTATGTGTGGTTTGGGAATTAGAGTTAGCCTCATAAAAAGAGTTTGTTAATGTTCCTTTTGTTTCTATTGTGTGGAACAATTTGAAGAGTTTTGGAATTAGCTCTTCTTTGAAATTCTGGTAGAATTCTGTGCTGAAACCATCTGGTCCTGGGCTTGTTTTTTGCTGCTTCTATTTCGTTAGGGGATTATAAGTCTGTTTAAATTGTTTATCTGATTTTGATTTAATTTTGGTATGTGGTACCTATCAAGATAATTGTCCATTTCTTTTAGATTTTCTAATTTTATGGAGTATAGGCTTTTGAAGTATGACCTGGTGTGTCTCTGGATTTCCTGTTATTATGTCTCCCTTTTCATTTCTGATTTTGTTAATTGGGATATTCTCTCTCTGCCTTTTGCATAATTTGGATAGGGGTTTGTCTATCTTGTTGATTTTTCAAAGAACCAACTCTTTGTTTCATTGATTCTTTGTATTGTTCTCTTTGCTTCTGTTTAGCTGGCATGAGATTCTTTATTTCCTGTACTTTCCTGGATGTGGTTAGCCTCCTTGCGTGTGGGAGATTTTCTTCTAGCACCTTCTGTAGTGTTATATTTGTAGGTAGATGTTGTTTAAATTTATCTTTATCATGGAATATCTTCCTGTCTTTATGTATGGTGATTGAAAGTTTTGCTGGGTATAGTAGTCTGACCTGGTATCTGTGGTCTCTTAAGAGTCTGTAGCACATCTGCCTAGGCCCTTCTGTCTTTTAGAGTCTCTATTGAGAAGTCAGGTGTAATTCTAACAAGTCTGCCTTTGTATGTTACTTGGTCATTTTCCCTTGAGGCTTTTATATTTCTTCCTTTGTTCTGTACAATTATTGTATTGATTATTATGTGGTGGGTTCACTTTCTTACTCACTACAACCTATTTGGTATTTTGTGTGCTTCTGGTACCATAATAGGCATCTCCCATTTCACGTTAGGAAATTTTTTTCTATGACTTTTTGAAAAACAAATTTCTGGGCCTTTGAGGTGGGTTTCTTCTCCTTCCTCTCTACCATGAATTCTCAACCTGTGAGTTGTGACACCTTTGGGGGGGGGTGTCAAAAGATTTTTTCACAGGGGTCACATAGCAGATATGCTGCACATCAGATATTTACACTATGATACCTAATAGTAGCCAAATTACACTAATGAAGTAGCAATGAAATAATTTCATGGTTGGAGTTCACCACATCATGAGAGCCTGTATAAAAGTGCCACAGTATTAGGAAGTTTGAGAACCAATTATTCTTAGGTTTACAATATGTCTTTGCATATTGTACCAGATTTTCTGCATGTCTCGTGTCAGGAGTTTGTTTACAGACAACGTTTTCTTTGACCAATGTATCCATTTCTTCTATACTATCTTAAATGCCTGAAATTCAGTCTTCCATCTCTTGTCTTCTGATGGTGAAGTTTGTTTGTCCTGTAGTTCCTATAGGATTTCCTGAACGTTTCATTTCCATAATTACCTCGGTTTGGGTTTTCTTTCCTGATTCTTTTTCCAGTTTCAGGTCTTGCACAGTTTTATTCATTTCCTTCCAGTATTTGTGTTTTCCTGGATTTCTTTAAGGGATTTCTCTATTTCCTCTTTAAGGGCCTCGGTCATCTTCATACAGGCTGTTTTAAGGTCTTTTTCTTGTGCTTCAGCTGTGTTGGAATATTCAGGACCTGTATGGAAGAACAGCAGGGCTCTATTGGTGACATGTTGTCTGGGTGCTATTGGTTGTGTTTATACACTGGCATGTAGGCATCTGCATTTGGGAAGTTTGCAATTCCAGATGCTGATATCTGGTGTTGTCTTCATTGGGTGGATGTTTTGTTCCTTGGAGTCTGTTTCCTCTCTGATTTTCAGAGTGTGTTATGGCTATGTGTTGCCTGTTTTCCTGGCCTGCTCAATTGGTGTGTTTACAGGGAATGCCTGCTGGTGTTGGAGGCTGGGATACTGGATGAGTTGAGGGAAGGAAGGTTGGAGGAGAAGGTCCTTATGATCTGTTGGGGATGGGTCAGAGAGGAAAGGGAGACCACAGCAGGTTTTGTGCTACAGAGTGGTGGAGTGAGACTGGGGGATTTATCTCAGGAGCAGTAGGAGAGGTGTGGGTCTGCCTTCAGCCTACTTGTTGGCTTGGAAGGAGTTGCCCTTGGGTTAGCAGGGGTGCCTGCTGGAGTTTGGTTTCTGGACCAAAGCAACAAGTGTGGGGGGTGATGTTGGAAGGGGAAGCTCTGTGGGAAAGCCAGTAGATGGAGGCAGGGGGCAGGGAAGGCAGTCATGGGTGCTCTGCTGCAGAGCTGGGGAAGAGACTGGGGATTGCATCTGGATGAACATAGAGAGAGGAGAAATCTGCAGGCAGCTTTCCTGCTACCTTGTTTTCTGACAGCCATGGCCCAGGGTTTAGCAGAGGTTGCCTGCTGGGTTGGGAGCCTGGATACAGCCATGTGTGGGGGGAGGGAGACTAGGCAGGGATGGTCTGTGGGATCCATAGGAGTTCTAGGGGAAGAGGGGGAGGCTCCAGCTGGTGTCCTGTTGCAGCACCAGGGACCAGACTGGGAGGTTGAATCTGGGGGAACAGAGAGAGGAGAAGGCCTGCGGGCAGCCTCGCTGGTTTTCTCCTATGCCACAGTTTTTGAGTCAAAAGGAATGGAAATGTCCTCTTGCCTGCCTGGAAAACAACATTCTTCCAAGCACTTGAAACATTCTTCCAGCCTTCCTAGTCCAGAGAGCTTTGGGTTGGGGCGGGGGCGGATGGTGTCTAATAATGTAGAGTTTGAGAGAACAATTTTGGTATTTGTCTGTGCTTCCTATATGTGGTGATCCACCTGTCAGGACTCATTGAGACCCTGAGACCTAATTTCCCTCCTTACCCTCTCTCTGTGATGGGAGGCATGGAGATACAAACATCCCTGCTGTAATCAGAGCTCAGAGAAATCCCTCCTGCCTCAGCTAATTCAAAATTCTAGGCTAAGCTCCCCAGCCCAGGACCACTTAAGAGATGAGAGGTGATCCAGCCTGAGATGGGCACAGGGGTAGATAAACAGGATTGGTGACCACAAGGTCATTCTGCTGATCCCGACATATGCTTTTAGCTTTAAGTGAGGAAGAACTTGGGAAAACAGTCAAGGAATGTTAATAACTAAGACATCCAGAGAAAAGATCAAGCTGAGCTTGTCTTGCCCAGGTCCAGTTATGTACGACTACCTGCAGAAATCGTTATACAGCCACCCCTCCAGGACGTGGATCTGGCTCCTGCAGGATGTGTAGCCTTGCCATCATGGATAACTGGTCTCGAGGGAGTGTAATGGTCCCTCTGCTGTGGAGCTCTGCTCTTCCTAGAATCCAGGGCGACTACAGGTTCAGGACGACGACTCCACTTGGGCCTTCAGTCTGGATGGGAGTGAGGACAGGGTTAGGTACAAATGGCTCTTTTAGACAGACAGTCGTTGAGTGACTGTCGTAGGTATGCAGGGTGAGGCAGGGGTCTGACAAAGGAAAGGAGACCAACAGGAAAGGGATGCCAGACTGTCGTCCTTCATTGTCATTAGTTACCTTGTGGGCCCAAGTGAGGATCTGATGCTTTCTTTCTTGACTTCAGAATCCAAAGCGGCTTCTCAGGGCCTGTTATACCCGCAGGCCCTGGGACAGACAGTGGCCTCCGAGGAGGAGAAGGATGCTGGCACAGGCACAGAGTTCTGGATTACCTGTGACCAGGGAAAAGGGCATCACTGTAAGTACAGCATCTGTACCAGTCCCTACTTTTGATTCTCTCTACCTCCCCACTTTTAGGCGTCGTGTGCTAAGTGGTTTAAAATGACAGACTGTGAGTGAAGCTGCCACAGAAGTCTTTGCATGTCCATCATTGGAAATGAGATTTTCGCTGTCATGAGTGGGTGGTACATTCAGAGGATACCGGTGTAATGGCTGAGGCCTCCTCATGTCTCTGAATGGCACTCCAGAAGCTGTCAGCAGATGGTTCTCTCCTTCCTAGAAACGCATGTCGAACAGGCACCCAGCCACTCCAGCAGAATGAGAATTCTCAGATGTGCAGCTCCATTTGCCTGAAGATCCCATCTGGACTGGGGGCCGATTCAAACCATGATGGCCGATGATGATGTGGTGTCCGTGCACAGAGTTTTTCTCTGGTCATTTAAATCACATCTGGTGGTGCTGTTCTTCCCTCTTCACCCATTCCCTTGCCACCGTGTTCATGAAGAGCAATGAGAAGTGGAAAGCGTGATGTGGCTGATGTGGAGCTGATTCTTCACTGCACGTTTCACACTGCGAGCAATGGATGCATTCCCAGAAACCAGCAGGCTCTCCTGACACTGAGACAGAGTCCTATCTTAAGTCCAGTGGTCAGGAAGGCAGAGCCTCCCCAGCAGTGTGCTCCATAAAGATTTCACATCCTTCTTCCCCTTTGTCCTTCACCCAGTCTTGACCACCTTTGTGTAAGGTGCAAAATTAGATTTGGTTTTCCTGTCTGCACGTAATGCTGCTGCTTCTCAGCACCTGATTTCCAACTGCGATAAAGCTTATTCAACCTCCCACACACTGCTGCAGTCTGGGGATTCCAGACTACTGTGCACATGCATCTGCCAGGCTCTTGGAGAATGCATTCATACATACACACACACACACACACATACACACACACACACACACACACACACACACACACACACACACAAATATATAGCCATTCCCACCTGCACAGGCACCACACATGCTTACACACTGTGTCCTAGTAACAATGACATGGCCACCTGAGAAGAGGTCTCTGTATAGCAGGCACCCTCTTTGTGTCGCTGCGTCACTCCCTGCATGGCTATGAGTGAAGCAGGGGAAGAGGACGATGAGTGGGTGAAAGAGGAATTGGCAGGTCGTCTAGACAGTCTGGATGTCTTAGGGACAGTGGGAGCAGTGGAGGACTGTGAGGCAGTGGGCCAGTCCGGTAGATGGTGGAGGCTTTCAAAGATTACCGAGACTAGAGGAGACAGAGGTTCACAAGTGTTTGGCGATGGTGAGTTCAAGTCGGTGCACAGAGTGTCCAGGATCCCTGGGACTATCAGGTAAGAGTGGACTGGGAGGACACTAGAAACTGAGGACCATCTCCAAGACGGAGGTGCAGCTGTGGAGCTGGCAGTCATCAGTAGATGGCGACACAGCACAGCAGTTAAGACCAACATGCCTAGGTTTGCATGGGGGTTCCAGGACCTGTTAAATCCTTCACTGGGTACAGCATGTCAAAGCCCTCTGTGTCTCCTCCATTTCACAGACTCAACGAGAGGGATGGGAACAAAAAGGTGATGGTAACACCATGACGCTGCCGCCATCACTTAGTGAACGATAATGTTGCCTTTGTAGATGATGATTGACTCTACAGAGATGCTGTTTTGTCGAGGAAGGGGCTAAGCAGAAGGGCAGAGGGGACCAGTAAGGACTGTGGAGCAGGTGAGTATAGGCTGGGTACAATAGTGTCCATGTGTCCACTGCTGTGAAGAAACCCGTTATTTCTGTTCTTATAAACCCTTTATGGGGCTGGGGCTGCATTTCATTTGACAGAGATGCCTATGTTGCAGGAAGCCTTTGGTTTGATCCCAAGCCTCACATAAAATGGGTGTGGTGGCACAGGCCTCCAATCCTGGCATTTGGGATGTGTAGGCTGGAGGATCAGAAACTCAAGATCATCCTGGTTAGAAAAGGAATTTGAGGCCAGACTCAGCTACATGACACCCTGACCTCCAAACCCTGATAAATATCCAATTTCAACTCATTTCAACGAACACATAAGTGTTCGCGTTGAATTACTCCTTTCCTTGGACTCTAACGGAAAGGCAATCCCAGCCTGTCACACAGTGGTTCTCCCTCCTTTTCAATGGGCAGGCCTAACCATGGACACTTCCCCCTACACCACCACCCTGAGGACAGTGTTAGGACCAGTTTTCCCTCGCTCCACTGTTAGGTCAATCTCAGCACCTTGAAAACTCTTCTTTGGTCACAATGAGTCCCAGCAAGGCCGCAGAGCCTCTGGCAGGTCTCTCCTCCAGGGCTGCCACACTGTCCACTGGGGCTGGGAGTGGTGTGGGGGCTGATGGTCTCGGGGCCCTCAATCAGGGAGTGGAACTTGATTTCACATGAAAAGGAAAAAGAAATCTAGCCGGCTCCTAAAGGTAAGAAGCTGATCACCAATTCGACCTAGTCCTGTCTCCTTTCCCCAGCTTACCCTCTCCCTTCAGAGAAAGAGCCAATCTTCCTGAGAAAGAATCCTGTTTCCCCAGAGAGGCTCTGGACACAGCCAGGCTCCAGTTCCCAAGAGACCTTGGCAAGGAGGGCCCAGCTTCTCTGCACTGTCTGGTAGGCCTTCAGCTCTGGGAGTTCAGCTCTCTGTATCCCCTAGAACGACTCTCCATTGTACAACACCCAGCAGCAGGAAGAACTGAAGCAGAGTTTGACATCCAGGCAGCGTGGACTCCGTCCAGAGACAGAGAAAGGTGATCTGCTACGATCAGGTGAGGTGAGATTCGGTGTTTCCACCAGACTGGGCACATATATATGATCTTTGTTTATCAGCCACAATGGGCTTCTCAAGTAAGGGGTTGTATCCTGTTCCTAGGGTCATGGCTATGATCTAATGATCTAAAATCCTCTTCAGAATATTTTTGGTCCCTTTCTGGTTGGAGAAACTGGACCTCCACAGGTTGTATGTCCATCGCGAGCCAATTAGACTTGAATGACTGACAGAAGAGACTCCATTTTCAGGCTTTGGGCCACATGGCTTACAACAACCCCACCCCCCAATTTTTTTCCAGAATTGACAGGGTATGATTGCCCATCCCAAGTATCAGGATACAGAAGCAGGCACTTCTGTGCCAGTTCTTGGGTGGTGTGCTCTATAGAGTGAGTTTCAGGCCAGCCACAGTTACATAGTGTGACTCTCTCTCAAAAAATAAAATAAAATAAAATAAATGTAAACAACAACAACAACAACAAAAAACAATACATGCCCATTGAAGATGAACAGGTCTGCCACAATTATATACCAAAGAAACCACTTAGGATGTAGAGGAAGGTGTGTATAAAATGATGTTTGTTGAGGACTCTGTAACAGTCAGGGTTGGAAATGTCTTAGATGTCTGATGATAGGGCTAATTAAAATATGATGTATCCCGTATCTTGAGTTTTGGATGATATGAAGTCTTCTGTGTCGTAGTACTAAGTGATTATTGAATGCTAACGAGGGTCACTACAGTAGCGTTGAGGTAAATGACTCAAGAGCTTGTGTGCACAGTCAGGAGAAGGGAATGCCCTCATGACCCTCCCGGAAGTTGTGCCAGCACCTCTTTCGTGCTTCTGTTGGACCTTGGAAGCAACAGGTGACCGGACCTAGACAGACAGAGAGAGAGAGAGAGAGAGAGAGAGAGAGAGAGAGAGAGAGAGAGAGAGAGAGAGAGAGAGAGAGAGCTTTGTCTTGGGAGTGGGCTGCTGGAGGAGGCTGAATGAGAGCACAGAGGGCACTGGGGCAGCCTCTCCAGCAGCACCTGACTGTGTCAGCTGCTGGGCAGCAAGGGTACAGGGGTCTGGTTACCCACGTGTCGAAGTACTAAACTCCCACAGCAACTGAAGTGAGCCTGGACCCGGCAGCTCCTTCAGGACCTCCTGTACCGAGAGCAGCACTAGGGACATCTGGCTTGGGGTCTGTTAACCCCCAAGGCAGGGCATATGGCCAACACTGCATGGCCTTCTGAAGCTTGGATTCGATTGCATACGACATTTCAGTCCCTTGAAGCCACAGCTTTGGTGGCTGATTGGCAGAGCATTGATGGAAACCAATTGGGTTGGGTAAGGCATATTTCCCTGGATGTAAGCAATCAGACAGCCCTTGTCCTGGAATGCTTAAGGTGTTATCAGAGGATTTATGAAGCAAGCGTTTGCATTCCTGCACTGGCTATTGTTTAACCAAGCTTGTCCAGAATATCTAGTGAGTGCCACACCGTGGATAACCAGACTCCTGCATGGTGGTGACCACTGGAACTGCAATGTGACTAGAAATCTGAGTGACCTGAGTGACATGTCCAAACAATCAGGTGTTCCCAGCTTTCCTTGGCTTCATTGCCCAGTCATTAGTGATGAAGACAATAAGATGGGAAAATAAGAAAGTTACAAAGGGTTGGCCAGCAGTACACACACACACACACACACACACACACACACACACACACAGAGTTTTTTCTTTAGTCTTTTTTTACTCTTCTCTCATAGAATAAATCCTGACCACAGCAGAGCAGTCACCCTCCCATCCACTCCTCCCTGTACCCTCCCACACCTGCCCTCTCCCCCAGATCCTTTCTTCCTGTTTCCCTTCAGAAAAGAGCAGGCTCCTGGAGATAGCAACAGAACACAGCCTAACAGTTTATAATAAGACTAGGCACAAACCCGCTCATCAGGGCTGGACAAGGAAAAACAGTAGGAGAAAAGTGTCCCACGGGCTGGCAAAAGAATCAGAGATATGCCCACTCACACTGTTAGGCATTCCATAAGAACACCGAGCTCACAACCATAACATTCATGTAGAGGACCTAGTACAGAACCATGCGGGCTCTGTGAATGTTTCTTCAGTCTCTGTGAGCTCCCAAGAGCCATGCTCAGTAGATTCTGTGGGTCTTGTTCTCCTAGTGTCCTTGACAGACTCTTGGCTCCCACAGATCTCCCCCCCCCCCCCCGCTCGCTCTTCTGAGGGAGTTTTCTGAGCTCCCAGGGGAGAAACCTGATGCAGATCTCCAATTTGCGGTCCTTCTATGTATACTTGCTTGGCTGTGTGTCTCTGCATCCAGACGAGCAGTATTTTAAACAAAGTCCAGCAGCTGCCCTGCTCAAATGGGAAAATTATCTGGTGCATGGCCACTTTGGGCATTTGATCAACCCCTACCATAGGGTGTTGTGTACAGACTTGCAGGAGCTCTGGGTTTCCAGTTGATGGTTGCATGGGGACAGGATTTTTAAAGGACTCGTATTGATACTCAGCAGAGAATTCTGGTTCAGTCCATGCCAGGTGTAGGGCAAGGTCACACACATAGCATCCCTTATGTGGTGGGAGGGCTCCTAAATTAGATACTGAGAAGGCTTGAAGAGTGTAGAAGAGAAAAGTGGGACAAGGAGCAAAGATGCCTGTCAGTGTGAATGAAAAAAGATGAACAGTTCTGGGTAGGGTGATTACTGACAGTCTCCCAGGGTAAATAAAGGCTCTGCATTTCAACAGACATAGTTTTAAGATGCTCTCCCATCATGCCACACCCACCCCCACACACCCCTCTTGTGGGAGTTACTTAACACTCTGGGCTTGAGCTGTGTTAAGCAGCACATTGGAAGGCTGAGAGAAAACAACACAGCATGTATTACAAATGCTGGAGCTGGGACACAGACACAAGCTCACAAATGCTGGAGCTGGGACACAGACACAAGCTCACAAGTGGTGGAGTGGGACACAGACACAAGCTCACAAGTGGTCTAGCTGGGACATAGACACAACAATGTGAACCCCGAGCTGGCAGCCCTCAGGAAGCAATGGTCTTCAGGCCCATTCCTCGGGATATGTCTGTGGGCATCTTCATTTGCGTTTTCCACCTCCTGTCCCATTGGCTGTGCCATTTTTCCGGTTGCTCAGAGTGCTCCCAGGGTAGACTTTTGGGGAGCTGAGGCTGAGGCTCTTCTTTCCTTTGGTGTTTTCCCCACTGCCAGACAGCCTTCTCAGTTCTCCTGAGTCATTCCAGAAGACCCAGCATGTCATGAGGTCAACGTTTTCATCTGCGAACTCAAATGCTTTGTCAACCCATTCTGCCAGGTAATCTGTCAGGATGAAGGCAGAAGCAGAGACAGCGCTGTCTCTGTCACTGGGGCATGTTCCTTGATCACAGAGGCAGAGAACTAACACACGGGAGAGAATTAAGAGACCGTTTGTGAGTCTTTCACGGGTCACATTGCCATGAGTAAGGGAAGACATAGGAAGGGCTCAGAACAGTTCACACCCTGATCCGTGTTATTCCTCCCACAAAGGTGCATTATGAGAGCCATTCATTGGAGGGGATTGCCCTTGCTATCTGTCATTTCCCACACCGTCTGCCTTCATGACTGCCTCCATTCATAAATAATACAAGTCCTTCTTTAAGCTCATGTTTCCGGTACTAGCGTTCTCGGAACCTCTTATGGACCATAGTTTTCTGAAGTGGACGTGCATGCTTTTTATACTTCATTCTACAAGACAAATTTCCCTAGAAAATATCCAAGGAGGGCCGTAGATGTAGCCCTGTGGTTAGGATGCTTGCCTCTCACACGGGGCACACAAGCATGGCGTAAAGCCCTGCATGGGGGTGCACACCTGCAATCCCAGGCTTGAGCAGGTTGAGGCAGGAGGATCAGGAGCTCAAGATCATTCACATTAGTCCTTCACTAGGTAGTCAGTTCAAGTCCAGCAGTGGAAATGAGACACCTGCTCTAGAAAGCATGCACACAAAGCCCAGTGGCTGTGTCTTCAGTGAGAACAAGAAGGGAAGAGTACTGTTGACACCATCTGTGGGTGGTACAGTGATGGTGGATCCCAGTTGGTCCCCACCTGCTTACATCTCAGATATCTTCCCCAGCTCTCCTCCCTGCATGCCTTCACACACTCCCACTGCTGGCCTTGTGGTACCAGCGAGTGACTTTGGGTGTGGCTCCATCTTCTTTCTGTGCCTTCAGTTGGAACGGCTTGTTTTCATTTTACATCAGGCGTCTGAACACACTGAGTTCCCCGGAGCCACCGTTTGTGGGATACGGGTAAGTGTTCCAAGTCTGTTTTCGACGCTGTTCATTGATGTGATGGTGTTTGTTTTACCGTGCTGTATTTTATTTGTTATATTTCCATATTGTCTCTTAGCAGCCTGTTCTTGTCTAATGAGAGACAGAAAAGGAGTGGATGTAGAGGAGAAGGGAGGTGGGGAGGAACTGGGAGGAGTAGAATGAGGGGAAGAAACCATAATCAGGATTGATTTTGTGAGAAAACAATCTATTTTCAAACGAAGGAAAAAGTTTAATTCTCTCCCTTTTTTTTCTTTTCGTTTTTTTGAGACAGGGTTTCTCTATGTAGCCTTGGCTGTCCTGGAACTCGCTCTGTAGACCAGGCTGGCCTTCAACTCACAGAGATCCGCCTGCCTCTGCCTCCCGAGTGCTGAGATTAAAGGCGTGTGCCACCACCGCCCCACTCAGGAACAGATTCTACTCTTAAGCCCCATTTGTGATGTTCTTTTTCAAGTTATTCAAGTCTATTAACTGTCCCCCACTGACCCTTCACTGTGATACACACATTTCCCCTCATGAATGTCGATGTTTCCATCTGAAACCTGGGATGGTAATTTCACAGGCTCCAGAGCTATTCCAACCATGGCTCCAGTCAATGCCATCCTTGTGACTGACTCTGTTCCCTCGTGCCATCCTTGTGACTGGCTCTGTTCCCTCGGGCTTGCCTCTGTTTCCGGCTAAACTGTCATTTCCTTTATCTGCAGGGACTATAATATTATAGTGTGGATGTGTCTGGACGTAGCAGTCTTGGGCATTGCTCTCCATTGTTCCTCAGTAGTCAGGAGAGACGCAGTTGCAGTTTCACGGGGTATTGGCTCTGGTGCTGGTATGTATAACAGAACACTGGGCAACTGGGAATTTCAAGCACCTAGAAGGTGAGCCTGAGACTTGACCAGGTGCTCTGGGGGAAGAGACAAGGGAACTCGGCTCCCGCTTTCTAGTCACGGCTTCTCTCCAAGTCCTTTCCAAGAGTGTGATATGGATGGTGACTACTTACGGTGTACCTCTCTTTAGAGTGAGAGACGCCTGCTCAATGGAGAATAACTTCCAGGACTCTTGTCTGCACAAACTGTGTGGCCCGTGGTGACCCATTAAAGCCCTGCTCTCCCTCTGTGGCTCATCAGACTGCACTGTTCCTTCCCTGATTCTCTGCTTGCTCTCCAGCTTCACCCAACAGGGAGGGAGGGCAATAGTAACAAAGGCTGTAATTTACGGAGGCTTTCTCCATGCCAGGTACTTCTTTTACTCCAGGTACATTTACCGAGGGCCTTCTATGTGGCAGGAAGTGGGTCAAGAGCTGGACATGTGGCAGGAAGTGACCTAAGAGCTGGACATGATCCAGGGCACCGTTGAAAATGTCAGCCCTTGTGGAGTTTATGTGGTACTGTGGTCTACAGAAATCAACATTGAACTTACTGAATCAACATGCCATGCTGTGTAGTGCAGTAGAAAGCAGAGTTTTGCTGTTAGGAAAGCAGAGCAGGGATGGGGGATGGGAGGGTGGTTGGGGTGGGTGTTGCCAGTGGTGGTTGTTGGGCATGCACTTAAAAAGAATTTTTTTAGATTAAAATTGCATCACTTCCTGTCCCCTTGTTTCCTTCCAAAACCTCCTTTGTTCTTTTTCAAATTCATTGTCTCTTTTTCCTGAATCATTGTTGTATTCATATATGTATGCGTATTCCTAAATGCATAAAGACAGCCTGCTCAGTCTGCAATACGTTACGTTTAGGTATATATTTTCAAGGCTGAGCATATGGTATTAGATAACCTGTTGGTGAGGACCTTCTCTGGGAAGGCCATGACTCTCTGGTCTCAGCATAGTTGCCTGTAGTTCTTTAAGACTTCAGGATCCCCACCTGCCGCCCCCACCCCGACTCTGTCTACGTCAGCATGGCTTTTGGGGTCATCTGTATTCAGCTCAGGTTTATGCGGCCATGTCGGTGGGGTTTTATATGTGCGTAGCTTCTGACATTCCCAGGAGGCAAAGCCTAGTCTCACAGCAATCTCCCTGGTCCTCTGGCTCTTACAATCTTTCTGCGCCCTCTTCCACAATGATCCCTGAGCCTTAGCTGCAGGATTTTGTTTGTAGATGAATCTGTTGGGACCTGGCTTTACATCTCTGCATTTTGATTGGTTGTGGTTTTCTGTATTGACCTCTGTCTGTCACAAAGTGATGTTTCCTTAGTGAGGGTTGAGGACCACACTTGTCTGTGGGTATGAGGGGAAATACTTAGAATGTAGTCGGGGGTTATGCTGCTTTAGTAAAACGGCAGTTGTGGAATCTCCTTCAAGATTCATGACCGCACCAGGCTGTGGAGACTTGCCTAGCTTTCAGGGAGCTGGCGTGATTTCTCTCTTTTGAGTGAGTCCTAAGTCTAACTTGAGAGCTGTTGATTACAGACAAGGTATGTGTGTGAGTATTACCCCCTTCGGGTTAGCATGCCAGGACAAATACTTTTGTAGCTGTGGTTTTGCTTTCTTTTGTTTTTGAGATAGGGTACGTTGTCTACATAGCCCTGACTGTCCTGGATCTCACTCTGTACACCAGACTAGGCTGGAACTCAGAGTTCCACCTGCCTCTGCCTCCAGAGTGCTGAGAGTTGTGCACCACCGCGCCCAGCTCTGGCCCAGCTTGCACTTTTAAATGAAGTGTTCAGGCGCAGCCTTACTGAGAACTTCCTACCTGAGCAGATAGATCAAGACAGGGAGGGATCAGGGTGTAAAGGTGTCTGGACGAATAGTAAGAACAGGAGGAATAAGTACAGGAGAGCCAGGAGAGTTTCAGAGTCTGTGACAAGGCACGCAAACACTGTGCCAGGCAGGGAAAGACATTGACTTGGTGGGAAGGCAGCTAACTATAGAAGCGGAGATGGTGAATATTGTTGGATGTAAGGAAAGACTTGGGGTGGAATCTGGAAAAGCTGGTCACCCTGTGAGTGGACACCTAATGCTTTGCTGGACTGGGTGGGGGCACCGGATGTGTGGGAAAAGTCTCCCAAGGACTCACACAGCAGCATGTGCTAGGTACTGGGAGTCAAAGGAGATAAAGCTTGTTGTTCTGATCTGTTTTATTCAGGAGTCAAACATCACTTGCTACATTTGGTAACTCGAAAGCACACTTGGAGGGCACAGTTCCCAGCCACCCATCCAAAGCGGCTTTGTCCTTTTCAGTTTATATTCGTGTATATTAACCATACAAAGGGAGGCTTTAGTTAGGATAGTTCTGTATACGCCGTAGTAGAATCTGGCTGTCTTCACCCCTGTTACTACTCCTTGTTATCCCTTCTCCTCCCCTTTTCCCAATCCCCTCCTATAGCCCCAGTGTTCCTTCATTTAATTTTATGTGCCTTTTTATTGGCTTTTAGGTTACTTTGGATTTTTATGGCTTTCACATGAGAGGAAACGTGATATTTGTCTTTCCAAATCTGGTTTATTTCACACAAGATCCATCGTCCTCCCTTAGACACTATATTTTCATCCTTTTTGCAGCCAAGTGAAACTACCTTTGTATGGGTACCACATTTCCCGTATCAATTCATCCACTGAGTGGCACTTAGGCTGAATCCACTATGTGGCTTCCGTTAGTAGTATGGATACTCAGCTATCACTGTCGTAAGACACTGTTGATTCCTTTGCATTATAGCCATGAGCGTGATGGCTAGACTATGTGGAAGTTCTATTTGAAATGTTTTGAGACACCCCCATAACTATCTCCATAATGGTCACACTGATTTCCATATCCTGGTGCAAAGCCTGCCTAACTCATTCAACCAAGTCCTGCATGGTGGCCTTTGCTTTCATTTTTTTCCCTCTATGCATATGTGTGTGTCGGGGGAGGTAGCATAAGCATCTTTGACCACAAATCTTCATATGCTAGTCCAGTTATTTCCCCGGTTTCAAAGGGAAACTGCTGTCATTCCCAATAAACTCCTTTAGTGCATAACCCCTGTGCTATCACTCTTAGGAACTATACCTGGGAGTGGTAGGTTGTAATACCCTTTAATGCGGGAGGCAAATGAGTTCAGAGAGGTAAAGATCTTGCCAGGAACCAAATTTTCCTCTGCTAAAACAGTGAGCTTTTCTCCCATGCATCAACCCTTTCATGCCTGGATCCCAAACCTTCCCCCCACAAATGCAGCCATAGCTAGGAATTACAGTTATCTAAACTCTTATAGTGCATGCATCCGTTGAAATCACCCCACTCTGCCCACACTCACACCCCCACACCTGACCTCTGGCCCCTGGTTCTGTCCCAAGAATCATTGTAGCTACTAGGTGCAAGGACAGGCTCCCGGCACGTGAAAGATGGCCTGTGCCTTTGTTGCTGCTGTTAGCATGGCATTCTGTGCTCTCCAGGATCTGACCCGTGCTACTAAAAGAAGACGTGGCCCATCACAGACCAACCTCAATCTGTGTCCAGTGGTTTTCTCCTTGGGTTCATTTTGCTGTTCTCTGGTATTCTATTTGTCTCAGCAAGGGGTGCGAGTAAACCAAGTATGGCCTGAGCTGCAGGTTACATAGAGCACATACTGTGCCCAGGAATCCCGCTGCACGTTTATCCCTCTCTGGTTAATGTGGCAGTGGCTGATGGCCAGAGGCTCCTTTGCAGTTGGATTAGGGGAAGTCTCTTTGATTGGTCCTGTTCTCCTGCCCAAGCAAGTGAGACTGCAACCGTATCACTGTTCATAAGGCCTAAGTACCAGTGTTAGGAGCTACCGTATTTGTAGAGCCTCAAACCTCAAAGACGTCCTCTGAGAGGAGACTGCCTCAAATCACATTTATGTGGAGGGAGTAAGAGCTTTAAGGAGAGCTTTAAGTAAGAGCTTTAAGAAGAGGCTATTTGTGAAGAATCGCTTCTAAAGAAACCAGCATTTAACACTAAGAAGTAGTGATCTGTGGGCTCCCCTTGAAGGAATTCTGTCCTGGGGTTCCTTGTGGCACACATAATCAAGTACAAGGAAAACCGGGCTAAAACCAGTATTTCAAATGCAAAGAGCTCACCATTTGCTCGTTGATATGTGGGTACCCATAAACAAAACAGACGGAAAACGGCTGCACAAACCAGTTAGAAGCTAAGATTTCCTTTGCTGAAACCATCAGGGTCTCCTTCTGAGATGTGTCTCTGCGCATGTTGGTAGGTGCTCCAGGCATGTGGACAGCATGAGCTGTTTTCAATAGACCCTTTGTGTTTCTAATGTGTGCTCTCTTTCTTGGAAAGGATGGAAGAAGATCAGCATTGGGAGAGTTCAAAATCACCCCAAAAGAAAACAAAACTAGCTGAAATCAAGAAAAAGAAACGTGTTAGGTTTCTCTTACCTCACCAAACTGAGAGAAAAAGAAGACCCTCTTCCCCTCGAGATGCAGATCAGGAGATGTTCACATGTGAATGCTGCTACTGTCAGAAGGATGTGGGGAACATGTCTGGCGTCTCCATGGGGACGGGGACCACGACAGAAGCAGCCTCTCATTCACCCTCCTGTGAAAATCTGATACTAGACCTCGGTAACTTGTCACTCAACCCTGATACCACCCAGCCCACTCTTGTGCAAGAAATACAAAACAGAGAAAAGAACAAGACGCATTGGCAGCAGAAAAGCAAAAAGTCGTTTCAAAGGCTTCTCCACGAATGGACAGAATAACTCTGGCATTGTTATCCTCATGTGAAGAAGATCAGAACCTACAGGATCATGAATGTCAACAACACCAAACCCTAGGGTGAAATCTTTTTGGGAGCACGGTCAGAAGGAGTAAAAGTGTCCAGCCTGGTGACAATAATATCTTCAGATGGCGAGTTTCAAACCTATTCCAGAAATGTAACAGTCGTTTTCTTAGTGGTTTTGGCATCCCCTCTGGGGCATTCTGGGAACAGATGCTCCTTGGCTAGGGCAACCAGATAGCGATGGTTCTGTACTCCCCATGCTGTTGTTCCCATGGGGCCATCTACCAATTTCCCCTCCTCCGGTCTCGGCTTTTCCTCCTTTACTTTGTTGCCAATAAAGTTAGAACATCGATGTAGAGTTTCTGGCTTGCTCTTTTCTAATCTGCTTCCATTCCATTTTATTGACTGGAGCCCAGAAGGAGCACTAGGTGTGGTGGAGGGGTGTGTGTGTGTGCGTGTGTGCGTGTGCGTGTGCGTGTGTGTGTGTTTACGTGAAATTTGTGTTTCAAAACCATTATATAGAGAAGAATCAGAACATATAGAGCATTCTTCATCTAATTAGTCCCCCTAATATGTTACACAAGTATAATATATCAAAAGCAGGGCACTCACACTGGTACACTGGGTGTGCAGACCTCTCTGTCACTGCATCATAAGTGTAAATTCATGCAATTACCACTGCAATCCACTTTCCTCTCTGTTCCTTCAGAAATATCTTACTCATGCTAGTTCTTATGATGACGCCCAGCAGCAGCATGCTTAAACTGGGACAGACACTGCATTGTTCACTATTTCCACAATCATTTCAAGAATATAAAAATGTTGGGGCTGGCCTTTTCCACTCACCACCATGCCCTTCATTCTACATGCTTGATTGCTTATATCAAAACTCAATTCTTTGGGAATGTAGCTTTGGGCAAAGTGCTTGCCCAGCATGTGTGGGGCTCTAGCTTTGAATCCCCAGCTCCACACAACAACAACAACAACAACAACAACAACAAGAAAAAAAAACAAAGATGGACTCTCCCCTGCTACTCCTTTTCCTTGCTGTGTGCCATACCATGGTCTGGGTGTGCTGTCAGTTCTTTCTTTCACTCATCTGTTGGGCACTTTGGTTTCCAGGTTTTGGCTAGCTGCTACAAAGAAAGCTGCCATAAACAATGGAATGAAAAGTTGTGTGTGTACAGAAGTTTTCAATAGGACAAAGACCCAAAAGGACAATCTCTGGGCGACATGGCAACATTTTCTTTTGTTTGATTTAAACTACCATCAAAACCACTTGTAAAATAACCCAGGGGGCCACTTCTATGATGGGACACCACACAGTGTTGGGGCCGGGGGAGGGGCTTGGCCTGCCTCTACTAAATGTACTTCACAGTGGGAGGCCTTGCCTTCTTGTAGGAGGGAATGGAGGGTGGGTTGGGAGGGGGAGGCTGGGACGGTGGGAGGAGGGAAGAGGGGGATCTTTGGTATGTAAAATGAATAAAATTTTTTTCTTAATAAAAAAAATAAATTAAATTAAAAAAACCCTCGGGGGGCCTGAGTCAGGCAGTAGTGGCACATGCCTTTAACCCCACCACTTGGGAGGCAGAGACAGGTGGATCTCTGTAGTGGTATTTACTCTGTAGTGGTATTTACCTTGGCCCATAGGGCCTGAAGGAGGTGGTGCTTCTTGTTGTAGGTGACCTTTTAAAAGGAAAGGGAGAAGGGTCACGAGCCCCTTCTCCCTGCTGCCTGCTGCCTGGTCTGATCAAACTGCCAGGTGGATTCATTCCCGTTCAGATCAGAGGATGACTTCAGCTGTCTACTCTGTTCTCTATTTGTGAGTGTATTTCCTCAATTCACCCTAATACATTTCCCTAATACTCCTTAACCAGACTCCCATAGATTTATCACATTAGATCTCCAAGTTCCAGGCTAGCCTGGTCTATAGAGTGAGTTCCAAGACAGTCAGGGCTGTTAAAAAGAGATACCCTCTCTCCAGAAAAAGAAAGAAAGAAAGAAAGAAAGAAAGAAAGAAAGAAAGAAAGAAAGAAAGAAAGAAAGAAAGAAAGAAAGAAAAGAGAGAAAGAAAGAAAAGAAAAACACAAGGAAGAAAAACATTCAGGGGCCTGGCCTCTATGTTAACTGTGGGACATAGAATATGGATTATGGAAACAACAACACCTGCTACATATATCCAATATGCAAATGTTTACTGGCCAATTGAAAACACTGGCCCCTTTCCCTTCAATAAGTGTTGGAGGATAAACAAGGACAGTATATGGTGTGTACTAGAATTTTAGTCAGAAGATTAGGAGTGCAAAAGAAGAAAAACGTTCTAGCTAGAGATATACATCAATTTTGGAGAGTTTTCCTGGGATGCAGAAGCCTGTGAGTTCAGTCTCTATCAAGACAAAGAAACAAATGAAACAATCCTAAAACTTCATGAAGTAATATACAATCAAAAGTAAAACTATTAGAAGTTATATATGTATTTAATACATTATAAAACACACATTTCACTGGGGTAATGCACACCCCTAATCTGGTTCCACACACTTACACTGCCATTGCAAATTGCATCTCCCCTTTTAGTGGTCTCTGCTGAGTGAAAATCACAGAGAGGGAGACAATTTAAAACGCATCCTAACAAGGAGGAATATTATTGACTGATGCACTATCTCTTTGTATTTGCATTTGTTTGTGGTACACACACACATGCATGTGTTGGCATGCGTACGTGTGCATGTGATTTTTTCAGGTATAGGGCCTGGTGAGATTTTCACCATCCACATTGGTATGCAAACTGATACTGTCATTGTGTAGGCCTTGTTTAGGTGACCATAGTTTCCCCATCAATATAGAAGACACCTTTTCATCTCAGACGTCCTGATCCTCTGGCTCTTACAATCTTTCTGCCCCATCTTTCAAAATATTCCCTAAGCCTTTGGTATAGGGGTTGTGCTGTAGATATATTCGTTGGAGATGAGCCCCCCACAGTCAGTCATTCTCAACAATTTCCCCGGTTCTGCATTTCTGTACTAGTCTCCCTCTGCTGCAAACCAAGCTCATCTGTGCATGTAAGGATAATACTCAGAATGCAGCTGGAAAGTGTCCTGGTCTGGGAAGTGGCAGTAGTGGGCTCCCTCTAGTCCTCAGGACCTCACTGTCTTCTAACTGTTTGTTTGTTTGTTGTCTTCTCATGACTTGTTTAGTTTTGTTTGTCATTGTATATTGCTGCAGTAGGTTTTAGGATTCATTTGTTTGTTTTTCCTCTTTGTGCTGATTTAAAATTTCTCCACTACAATATATTGTTATCATGTTTTTACACTACTCCAACTTCTCCCAGATTCATTTGCTGGTGGGAAGACAAATACCATGCCTGATGCTTAACTACTCAGACAGGTGCCAGAACCCCCATATCTCTGGGTGGCCGGAAGACAGCCACCCAGGTTCCTCAAGGAACTGTCCGGCAACATGTCAGTCATCCGGGGTCTTCAAAGCCCTGATTGGAGGATGAGAATATCCAGGGGTCCTCAAGGCTCCGCTTGGCAGGAAAACAGCTACCCTGCCTGATGCTTAACTGCTCAGACAGGTGCCAGAAACCCCATGTCTCCCATTGTCGGGAAGACAGCCTACTCGGGTTCCTCAAGGCCATGTCTGGGAGGGGTCTTCAAGTCCCTAGCTGGAACGAAAGTATCCCAGGGCCCTAAAGTCTCTGGCTGGTGGGAACACAGCTACCCTGCCCTATGCTTAACTCTTCAGAAAGGGTCGCAGACGCCCATATCTCCGGGTGGCAGGGAGACAGCCAAGCGGGGTCCTCATGGCTATTGCTAGTGGGAAGACAGCCACACCTGTCTGATGAATAAATGCTCAGTTGCTAGCCGGCGGGAACTTCCAAGCCCCAGTCTTGCTGAATGTCGGCCACCTCAACCTGAGGCTTAACCTCTCAGACTTGGCCACCTTCCGGGACCCTCAAGGGCCCATCAGGCTGGAAGATAGCCACCCGGGGTCCTCAAGGCTCCGGGTATCCTTGAGACAGCCACCCTTGCCTGATGCTTAATTGCACAGAGGGTTTCTAACAGTTCCGGAACCTCAAGGCCCTGGCTGGTGAGAAGTGAGCCACCTGGGGTCATTAAGGCCCTGGGTGGTGAGATGACAGCCACCCCGGGTCTTCACGGACCTGGCCGGTAGGATGACTGTCATCTCCACCTGATGCTTAACTGCTCAGACAAGGGCCAGCTGGCTGGGAACACCAAGGCACTCGCTGATGGAATGACAGACACTTAGGGTCCTCAAGGCCCTGGCTGGTGGAATGACAGCCACCCGGTATCCTCAAGGGTCCAGCTTACCTGCAGACAGTCATGCACACCTAATATTTACTTGCTCAGAAGGGTGCTAGAAGTCCTGGACTCCCAGTTCCCTGCCTGGCAGGAAGACAGCCACCCAGGGTCCTCAAGACTCTGACTGGTGGGAAGACAGGCAACCGTGGATGATGTTTAAATGCTGAGAAGGGGGCCAGGTGACCGAGATTCCTATGGCCCTCCTGATGGGCAGACAACCACGCAGGGTCTTCAGGGCTTTGGCTGGTGGGAAAATAGCCAGCCCTGCATGATGATTAAATGCTCAAATGGAGGCCAGGCGACCAGCATCCCCATGCCCCTGCTGGTGGGATGACAGACACCCACCTCAAGGCTCTTGCTGGTGGGAAGACAGCCACCACTGCCTCTGATGCTTAACTGCTCAGATAGGTGCTAGCCGGCCTGGACTCACAGGTCCCTCCTGCTGGGAAGACAGCCACCCAGGGTCCTCAAGGCTCTGGCTGATGTGAAGACACCCAGCCCTGAATGATGTTTCAGTGCTCAGACTGGGGCCAGTTGACTGGGATCCCCATCGCCCTGCTGGCTGGATGACAGCAACTTAGGGTCTTCAAGGCCCTGGCTGGTGGGGGGGGGGGCACCCACCCAGGATGTTCAAGGACCCAGTGTGTGGGATGACAGCCACCAGGGTTCCTCAAGGCTCCAGCTGGCTGGAAGACAGTCAACCCTTTCAGAATCTTAACTATTCAGAAGCAGGCAAGCTGGCCAGGAACCCCAAGGCCCCTGCTGTTAGGAAGAGAGCCACCTAGGGTCCTCAAAGCCCTGCCTTGTAGGATGACAGCCTCCTATGATCCTCAAGGGTCCAGTTGCCTGAAGACAGCCATGCCCACCTCATGCCTCTGTGCTCAGAAGGGTGCTAGCTGGCCTGGTCAAACAGGTCCCCACCTGTCGCTAAGACAGCCACCCAGGGTCCTCAAGGGTCTGGCTGGTCTGAAGACAGCCAGCCCTGCATGATGTTTAAATGCTCAGACTGGGGCCAGCCGACAAGGATCTCCATGGCCCTGCTGGCGAGATGACAGCTACCCAGGGTCCTCAAGGTCCTGGCTGGTCACATGAGAGTCACTTGGTGTCCTCAAGGCTCCTGTTGGGAGGACATAGCCACTCCCACCTGATCCTTAACTCCTCAGATGGGGACAAGCCAGCAGGGTCCACCAAGGTCCTGACTGGTGGGAAGAGAGCCACTGTGCTTTCTGAAGGCCCTGGCTGTTAGGATGAGAAACCCCCCCTCCCACCCCTGTCACAAGGCACCAGCTGGCAGGAAGACAGCGATCCATGGATGATGTTTAGCTGCTCACACCGGGGATAGCAGGCAGGAACCCTGAAGACCCCAGCTGGAAGGAAGAGAGCCACCCCTGCCTGAAGCTTAACTACTCAGGAGGGGGCATAGTCCGCTGGGACCACCAAGTTCCCAGCTGGTGGGAACAGAGCCACCCGGGGTCCTCAAGGCCCTGCTTACTGGGAACAGAGTCACCAGGGGTCCCCAAAGCTCCTGCTGGCAGGACTACAGCGACCCTGCCTGATGCTTCACTGTTTAGACAGGGTCTGATACCCCCATTCCTCCGGCTGTCAGGAAGACAGCCACTCGGAGTCCTCAAGGCCCTGGCTGGTGGGATGATGCCCCACCAGGGTCCTCAAGGCTGCACCTGATGGGAAGAGAACCAGCCCTGCCTGATGCTTAACAGATCATACAGGTGCTAGCCTGCAGGGACTCCCAAAGTCCAGGCAGGCAGGAAGACATCCACCCCGGCCTGATCCTTAACTACTCAGACAGGCCACCCCCCTAGACTCCTAGGGTTCCAGCTGTCAGGAAGATAGCCACCAGCCCTCCTCCCCACCCTCAGACAGAGGCTAGCTTTCCTGAACTCTGAGGACCCCTGCTGGTGGAATTCCAGCCATCCATGCATGATGCTTAACTGCTCAGTCACTGGCTAGTCTTTGGGATTCCCAAGGCTCTGACTGGCAGGAAGAGGCCACTTGTGGTTCTCAAGGCCCTTGGTGGCAAGAAGACAGCCTCCCTTGCAGGATAGGTAACTGTTCAAACTGGGGCCAGCTGACCACGACCCCCAAGGTCCAGGCTGGCAGGATGACAGCCACCCGAGGTCCTCAAGGACCCAGCTTGTGAGAAAACAGCCACAACTGCCTGGTGCTTAACTGCTCAGAGGGGTGCTACTGGGCCACGTCTTGCCAAGCGCAGGCTGGCTCGAAGACAGCCGTCAGCAACTGTGACTTAAACTCTCAAATTTGGCCACCCTCTGGGACCCCCGAGGCCCCATCTGGCTGGAACACAGCCACCCGGGGTCCTAAAGGCCCTGTCTAGCAGCATGTCAGCCAATCGGGGTCTTCAAGGCCCTGGCTGGTAGGATGAGATAATCCCGGGGTCCTCAAGGCTCCTGCTGGCAGGAAGACAAGTACCATGCCTGATGCTTAACTGTCCAGACAGGGGCGGGTCACCCATATCACCCACCCAGGGTCCTGAAGGCCCTGGCTGGTGGAATGATGCCCAACCAGGGTCCTCAAGGCTCCACCAGACTGGAAGAGAGCCAGCCCTACCTGATGCTTAACTTCCGAGACTGGCGCTAGCCGGCCTAGACTCCAAAGGCCCAGGAAGGCAGGAAGACAGCCACCCCACCCTGAGACTTAACCTCTCAGACAGGCCAGCCCGCTGAGACCACCAGGGTTCCAGCTGTCAGGACGACAGCCACCAGGGTTCCTCACGTCTCCAGCTGGATGGAAGACAGCCAACCCTTCCTGAAACTTAACTATTCAGATGCAGGCAAGCTGGCCAGGAACCTCAAGGCCCCTGCTGTTGGGAAGAGAGCCACCTAAGGTCCTTGAGGGCCTGCCTTGTAGGATGACAGCCTCTCATGATCCTCGAGGGTCCAGATGCCTGAAGACAGCCATGCCGACCTGATGCCTATGTCTCCAGAATGATGCTAACTGGCCTGGACCAACAGGTCCTTACCTGGCGGGAAGACAGCCACCCAGTTCTCTATCCTGAGGCTGGTGGGAAGACAGGCAGCCCTGCATGATGTTTAAATGCTCAGATGGGGGCCAGCCAACCAAGATCCCTATGGCTCTGCCTATTGCATGTCAGCTACACAGGGTCCTCAAGGCTCTACCTGATGGGAAAACAGCCAGCCCTGCCTGATGCTTAACTGCTCAGATGGGAGATAGCCAGCCGGGAACCACAAGGCCCTGGATGGTGGAAACCAGGGTCTCTGGGCACTGGTTAGTGATATGACTGACACCCAGGTTCCTCAAGGACCTGGCCGGTCGGATGACAGTAACCTTCACCTGATGCTTAACTGCTCAGACAAGGGCCTGCTGGCTATAAACACCAAGGCCCCTGCTGATGGGATGACAGCCACTTAGGGTCCTCAAGGCCCTGGCTGGTGGGATGTCAGCCACCCGGAATCCTCAAGGGTCCAGTTTGCCTGAAGACGGTCATGTCCACCTAATGCTTACTTGTTCAGAAGGGTGGTACCTGTTGTGGACCCACAGGTCCCTCCCTGGCCAGTAGACAGCCACCCAGGTTCCTCAAGACTCTGGCAGTTGGAAGACAGCCAGCCCTGCATGATGTTTAAATTCTGAGACTGGGCCCTGCCTACTGGGATCCCCATGGCCCTGCTGGCGGCATGACAACCACCCAGGGTCCTCAAGGTCCTGGCTGGTCACATGAGAGTCACATGGAGTCCTCAAGGCTCCTGCTGGCAGGACATAGCCACTCCCACCTGATCCTTAACTTCTCAGATAGGGACAAGCCAGCTGGGTCCTCCAAAGTCCCAACTGGTGGGAAGAGAGCCACCCTGTGTCCTCAAGGCCATATTTAGTGGGATGAGAGCTCCTCAGGGTCTGCAAGGCTCTGACCGGCAGAAAACAGCTATTGATGAATAGTGCTTAACTGCTCACACCGGGAAATGCAGGCAGGAACCCTGAAGACCCCAGCTGGAAGGACGAAAGCCACCCCTGCCTGATGCTTAAATACTCTGAAGAGGGCAAGTCAAGGCCCCAGCTGGTGGGAACAGAGCCACCCAGGGTCCCCAAGGCTTCGGCTGGCATGAAGACAGCTACCCTGACTAATGATTCACTGTTCAGACAGGGGCAGGGACATTTGGGAGTAAGACATCCACCCGGGGTCCCTAAGGGTCCAGCTGGCATGAAGACAGCTACCATGCCTGGTGCTTCACTGTTCAGAGAGTCGACAGGACCCCCATATCTTGCTGTCAGGAAGACAGCCACCTGGGGTCCTCAAGGCACTGGCTGGTGTGATGACACCCAACCAGGGTCCTCAAGGCTCTACCTGATGGGAAGAGAGTCATCTCTGCCTCATGCTTAACTGCTCAGATGGGTGCTAGCCGGCAAGGACTCCCAAGGCCCAGGCAGGCAGGAAAACAGCCACCCCACCTGACCCTTAACTGCTCAGACAGGCGAGCCAGCCGAGATTCTAGGGTTCCAGCTGTCAGGAAGACAGCCACCCGAGGTCCTCAAGGCTCCCGGCTTGGGAAAGAGCTACCTCTGCCTGATGCTTGATTGCTTAAGGGGAGCTAGCCGGATGCCCTCTACTAGGGACTGATTAGCAGGAAGACAGCTACCCCAACTGATGCTTAACTGTGCACAAATGAGCCAGGACTCCCATATCTCCAGCTGTTGGGAAGAAAGTCCCCCCCCCCGGTCCTCAAAGCCCTGTCTGGCGGGATGTCAGCCACTCGGGGTCTTCAAGGCCCTGGCTGGTAGGATGAGAGTCTCCCAGGGACATCAAGGCTGCTGTTGGCGGGAAGACAAATATCATGCCTGATGCTATATTGTTCAGACAGTTGCGTGGAACCCCATATCTCTGGGAGGCAGGAAGACAGCCAATCGTGTTGCTGGAGGCTCTGGGTGAGGGGAATACAGCAACACCCCTCTCTTCCACCACAGCCGTGCTCAGACAGAGGCTACCTTGCTGGAACCCTGAAGACCTGGCTGGTGCAATTTCAGCCATCCATGCATGATGCTTCACTGCTCAGTCCCTGGCTAGCCTTTGGGACCCCCAAGGCACTGGCAGGCAGGAAGTGGGCCACCGGTGGTCCTCAAGGCTCTTGTTGGCAAGAATACAGCCTCCCCTGGCTGATGGTTAATTTTTCAGACATGGGCCAGCTGACCATGACCTCCAAGGCCCCGGCTTGTGAGAAGACAGCCACCCGAGGTACTCAAGGCTCTTGGTGGCAACAAGACAGCCTCCTCTGCCTGATGGTTAATTGTTCAGACATGGGCCAGCTGACCATGACCTCCAAGGCCCTGGCTTGTGAGAAGACAGTCACCACTGCCTGATGCTTAATTGCTCAGACAGGTGCTAGCTGGCCGGAACGTTCAAGGCCCAGGATGGCTGAAAGACAGTCACCCCCAACTGAGTCTTAAGCTCTCAGACTCTGCCAGCCAGCGGACCCCAATTGCCCCATCAGCAGGAAGACTGCCTACAGGGGTTCTCAAGGCTCTGTCTAGTTGGAAGAGAGCCAACCTGCCTGATACATAACTGCTCAGATGGGTGCTAGACATTCTCCAACCCCAATGCCCTGGTTGGTGGGAACAGAGCCACCCCAGGTCATTAAGGCCCTAGGTGGTGAGATGACAGCCACCCAGGGTCCTCGAAGACCTGACCAGTATGATGACAGCCACCTCCAACTGATGTTTAACTGCTCAGACAAGGGCAGGCTGGCTACGAACCCCAAGGCCTCCACTGATGGGATGAGAGCCACATAGGGTCCTCAAGGCCCTGGCTGGTGTGATGACAGCCTCCTGGTATCCTCAAGGGTCCAGTTTGCCTGAAGACAGCCATACCGATCTAATGCTTACTAGCTCAGAAGTGTGCTAGAAGTCTTGGATTCGGAGGTCCCTGCCTGGTAGAAAGACAGCCACCCAGGGTCCTATAGACTCTGGCTGGTGGTAATTCAGGCAGCCCTGCATGATGTTTAAATGCTCATATGGAGGCCAGCCGACCTGCATCCCCCTGCCCACGCTGATGGGATGACAGTCACCCAGGTTCCTCAGGGCTCTGGCTGGTGGTTAAACAGCCCTGCATGATGTTTAAATGCTGAGACAGGTACGAGCCAACTGGGATTCCTATGACACTTCTGATGGGTAGACAGCCACCCAGGGTCCTCAAGGCACCACTTGATAGAAAGTGAGCCAGCCCTGCCTGATGCTTAACTGCTCAGATGGATGCTAGCTGGCTGGGACTCCCAAGGTCCAGGGAGGCAGGAACACAGCCTACCTCAGCCGGAGGCTTAACTTCTAAGACAGGCCAGGCAGCAGAGACACCCAGGGTTCCAGCTGTCAGGTATACAGCCACCCGAGGTCCTCAAGGCTCCAGGCTTGGAGAAAGACAGCCAAAACTGCCTAATGATTGATTGCTCAAAGGGGAGCTAACTGACGGCCCACCTATGCTTTGGCTGGCAGGAAGAGAGACACCCTGGGTTATCAAGACTCCGGTGCCTGGTAGACAGCCACCCCTGCCTAATGTTTAACTACTTCAAAGGGGCAAGCCGTCAGAGACATCCTCGGTCCAGGTTGTAGGAAATGGGCCACCTGGGGTCCTCAGGGCCCTTGCTGGCTGAATTAGAGCCACCCAGAATCCTCAAGGCTCCAGATGGCTGGCAGGCAGCCACCCTGGTATGATGCTTAACTGCTCAGCCAGGGGTAGCCATCAGGGCCCCCCCAGTTTCCTGGATTGTGGTAAGAAAGTCACCCATGTCTGATACTTAAGTGTTCAGATGGGTAGCCAGCCAGCTGGGATTCCCAAGTCCCAGTCTTGTGGGAAGACAGCCACCTCAGCAGGATGCTTAAATGCTCAGAGTGGTACTAGCTAGCTGTGACCCCCAAGGCCCCGGCAGGTGGGAAGAATCCATCCGGGTCTACAAGGCTCTGGCTAGTGGAAAGATGGCACCCACAGTCTAATGTTTACTTCTCAGATGGGTGCCAACCAGTAGAGACCTCCAAGGCCCAGGCTGGTGTGATGACAGCCACCCAGTGTTTTCAAGGCCCAGGCTGCTGGGAAAAAGCTACCAGTGTCCTCAAGGCTCAGGCTGGCAGGAAGACAGCCACCCCCACTTGATACTTAACTGCTCAGATGGAGTCTAGCTGCCCAGGACCCCAAGGTCCTGCCTGGTGGCAAGACAGCCATGGGCCTACCTTGTACCTTTTGGTGTCAGTCATGTGTGCCTTATTCCTATAACATTTCATATAAGGAAATATGTTTGGAGAAATGGAAGAGATAAAAAATGGAATGGTTCAGTGCTTGGAAAGACACAGAAAGTGAGAAATGAAGATGATGAGGAGTGGCCGAGGTTGGAGGCCTGCTTGCCACCTGGATCCATGGTGACGGTGGTGAGGAGTACACTGAGGGGCTGGTCTGCCTGTTACCCGTTGCTAGGATGGCTGGGCAGGTTGCTGCCAAGGGCAATATCAGGGTCCTTGGTCCTACAATAGTCAGGGTCTGTGTTGATGCCCATGGCTCCTGCCTGTTTCTGTCGAATGCTATGCCGATTCCAATGGCCTGGGGTGGCTCCTGGGTCTGTGTTTGGGTCCATGATCTAGGCTGCCATTGTACCAATGGGGTGGCCTTTGCTGCCACCTGGGACCATGGTGACATGCAGGCAGAGGCTGGTGCCGAGAACCATGTGTGGATCCATGGTTTTAACACACCCGAAGTCTATGTTGATGCCAATGTCCCATAGTGCCACCAAAGGAAATATGAAGCCTGGGGTCTGGGCCGTGGCCTGTGGCTTGTTGGTGTCCAGGGCTAGACTGTTACCAGAGACAGCCTGCTCCGAGTTGCCATGGTTACCACTTGGAGATAGGATGTCTACAAGGCTGAACTGCTGCCTGAAGCTCATGTCTAGGCCAGTGGCCCAGCTACAGCTGGGGTCTATGTTGAAGTCTGTGGCCCAGGTTGCCACTTGGGCCAATACAGAGGCCTGGGATCTGGGCCAGAGCCTGTGACTTGGTTGGAGTTTGAGGGATGTGCCACAGCAGGGATCTTATAGATATGGGTAGACTGCATTGCAACCTGGGGCTATGAGAACCTCTGCACCCAGGCTGCTACAAAGGGCCATGTCTGGGTCCCAGGCCCTATAGCGGCCAGGGTCCCAATTGACATATGTGGCTCCTGTTGCCACTGAGTGCCATGAGAATGCCCAGGGACAGATCAGCCACTTGAGTCCAGATTGGTGTCAGAGGGTCAGGATGTATATAGATCTGAGAGGCCTACACTGCTACTCAATGTCATAGTGACATCAGGACCAGAGCTGCAACCCAGGACCATGTCAGGATCTGTGGCCATACTGCAGCCAGGGTCTGCGCTGATGTCCGATGCACCTGTTGCCATCAGAGGATATGTGGACACCTGAGATTGAGGGCCATGTTGGTGTCTCAGGGCTATACTGCTGCTGGGGCAGTGGTGACATCCAGACCCAACCAGTATCAAGGACCATGTTTGGGTCCATAGTTCTACTGTGGCTGGGGTCTGTGCAGAAGTCAGGCTCTTGCAGTGCCACCAAAGGTCCCATAGAGGTGCAAGGTTAGGGCTGCAACCATTTCCACCTGTGCGGACAGGCCCTCCTACTAGAGCCAGGATGTTGACGGGCCCAAGCTGCATCCAAAGGCCATGTCTGGTTCAGTGGTCCAGCTACAGCAGGGGTCTGTGTGGATGTCAGTGGTCTGTGCCACCTCAGGAGGACTTAGGAACCATGTGAGATTAAATCAAAGGGCTTTTCTGAACTGGCCACACACTTTACTGGCCCTGGCAAAGCTGGCCTTCCCTCTTGCTGGGCACTATAGCAAGAGAGTTGGTCCCTGCTCTCCAGAGAGATGGCCCCCACCACTCACCAGAGGCAAAGATGACCTGACCCTGAGGACATGCATGTGGGGGAGCTGCACCACCCCCTAAAGGCCCACAGCTGGGTCTTTGGTTGACCCACCCTAACATCTACCCCATCTAGGACCTGCTGGAGCAGGTTAAGAGAATAGTCCTGTGCAATGATACCCACAAGATCTCCAAGACTCATGGAAGCCTCAGGATATCCCAGAGGAGATTTGGTGAAGAACCAGTGATGATGGTGTCCCAGAACCCAGAAGCCTTGAACCACACCAGTGACTCACTGGAATAAACAATTGCCAGGAATACTGATGGGACAAAGAGATCTATTGTATGGCACACTGAATCCTCCAGTGCCACCAGGATGTGTGAAGAGGTGTTGGAGAAGCAGGAAAGAAGGAGAAGGAAAGAGCATTTTCTCTTGTGGTTTGGTTTGGTTTTGGAGTTTTTTGTTTTGTTTTGTTTTGCTTTGCTTTGCTTTTGTTTGCTTGCTTGTGTGCTTTGATTTGTTTCTTTATATGAGGGGGGCATGGCAGGAATGATGGGAAGATATGGGGGACCAGGAGGTGAACAGATTTGGGGTGCATGATGTGAAACTCCCAAAGAGTCAATAAAGAAATTAAATTAAAAAAATAAGATGTGATGTGTAGCTGAAGTTTTCCCGTGTCTTCCCTGGCCCATGGTCAGGATAAATCTCTCTCACCCACTATTCCTCCAAACACTTGGACCCAAGTAAACACACAGAGGCTTATATTAATTAAAACTGCTCAGCCATTAGCTCTGGCTAACTAATGACTAGCTCTTACACTTAACCTATTATTCTTATTTATGTTTAGCCACGTGGCTTGGTACCTGTTCTCAGTTCTGCCTTCACATCTTGCTTCTCATGTGTCTGGCTGGTGATTCCTGACTCAGCATTTCTGTTCCCAGGATTCCCCTCTCTGCTTTTCCCACCTATACTATACTATTGGCTACTGGCCAATCAGTGTTTTATTTATCAACCAAATCAGAGCAACACATATTCAGAGCATAGAGAAAGAAATCTCCAGCAGAGATGATCTTGGAATGGAAACCAGGATATGTGTTATGTTGGTGAAGAGGTTTTGCTTTTGTTTTCACAGGAGAAGAAAAGCTATGGATACCATCAAAATTGATAAAGATTAGATTTGAACAAGACAGACCTCTTGCTTAGAAGAGGAGGTAGTTCATCAACCAGCATGATCATTCAATCTAAACTAACTTGTACAAATTAACAAATGCTTTTCATTTGATCAGATATAACATGTCTAAAGGGAAACTCCCCGTTTTAGGTTTGGGGAAGGGTTTTGTTTTTGTCTTTTCAGGAGAATGAAGGCATGCAGATAAAGTATCTGAAGACCACTGGACAAATGAGATACCTGTAGAAAAAGGATAAGTCATTGAGAGAAAGTATCCTAGAAATAGAGTAAACTGGCCTATTGATATATCACATTTCCAACAGGATAAAATTTCATAAATCTTCTTAAATGTTTGTTTCTGTTGTTCTCCCCAGACAGATAAACTGTCTTTTTGTAATGCCAGTTCGATTAAAAATTAAAGCTGGCTTTGAAGTTGGAGTGTGTCTCTCTCCTTCTCTAAACCCAACCCTGTTGTTAAAAGAAAATTCAGAGTCTCTGTTTCATATCAGAAGAGCCACCTGGCATGGGACAGAAGACAACCAAGATCAAGGGACAACTATTGTTACAAATCTCTTACCCATCAAGTTTATTTTGACACTTTAAAACTTTTATGGAAAGGTATAGTGAAGAAACAGTGTTTTAAATCATTAACTATAATAGACCATCCTTTAGGTAATGGAGAAGTCAGGGGAATTCCAGGCTATAAGGAGCTCATTGGTTGAATCATTTTATTAACGGCTCTTAGATCTTTTACCATTGTCCATTTTCCAGATTTATTTGTAACAACAAATACAGGAGAATTCCAAGGACTGGTTGATTCCTCAATATGTTGAGCGTTTAGCTGCTCCTGCACCAGCTGTTCTAGGGCCTGCAATTTTCTGCCGTGAAAGGCCATTGTTCCACCCAGAGAGGTTTGTCAGCCAACCATTTTAAAGGTAGGGCTGTTGGTACCTTTGAAAGATCAACAGCTGTTGTGCCCTGATTTTGTACAACCTGTGTGGTTGGTGACTGTTCTTTATAATACCTTTTAATATTTTTCCCAGTAACATACATTAGTTTATAGTTTGTTTCTGAAAATAGAGGAACTTTAATCTAGGTATTCCATTGCTATAACAAATCATGTCTCCATAAACTCATTGCTATGTTAGCCACATATGGCTTTAATTTTCCTCTCTGTCCTCCTGGCCTTATACATTTGACCCATCTCATGCTTTGTTTCACCTCAGATAAAGTTCTAATCCCTAGAAGTTGAACGTTTACCTCCTGAAGAGGCCAATTTGGATGCTAAGATTCTGGTGTAATTATTGTCACATCTGCCTCAAGCCTACAAGACCTTCAACTACAATGTCATTTATTTGTACCTTTAGCTTTGGTCTATGACCATTTATAGAAGTCTGCCAAAATATTTGCTTTTTGGTTTCTCCTGAAATTTTTGTTTTATCTTCTAAAGCTGTTCTATCATTCAGAGCAGTATGTTTTTGTTTGTTTGTTTGTTTGTCTTTTGTAATATGCATTAGGTCTTTTAATTGCTCTGGGAAGTAGTTTCCCCCACAGTTACAGGGCATGACAAGGGGGCCTCTCAAAGGCATTTCCCAACAGCAAAGGATTACCCAGTCTGTCCCTTGTTGATCTACATTCATTGATCCAGTGTCGGCCTTTGCCATACCTTCTGCATACTCCAAAAGGGAGTGGCCTTCTCTTTGGATTATCCCTAGAAAAGAAATGCTATTTTTCTAGGAATGCCCTGTTTCCAGTACCTTTTTAGGTAACCTTATTTGCCACAATTAAAACACCTAATGTTTTGATTTTTTTCAACGCTGTGGAAATCACCTATCCTATATAATCATCATCGTGATTATGAGATTTGATATTGACTGTATCTCAGATCCATTACTCTATGTGTACTGATCTTTCCTTTTGATGCCTAAATACTCTTTTGCATTGGGAATTAGCATTTTCGAAAGCTAAAGATTCAATTATTATTTGTCTAGCTTCTGAATTTGGTATCATTCTGTTTATAGCTGAAGTCAATGTTTTAAAAAAATCAGTGAAGGTTTCTTTTGGGCCCTGAATAACTTTAGTAAATGACTCAGTTCTCTTTCTGACTTTTTCATTTGTGTCCCAAGCAGTCAAATATGCTGCATGGCAGAGAGCCAGAGTGTGGTCCTCTCACAGAGACTGTTTTGTACGTTACCATAATCACTCTCTCCAAGAAATTCGTCTTAGGATATTTCAATACTTCCAGCCCTACTTTATTGTTCAATGGCCCTACCCTCATCTTTCTACTAGGCCATCTACTGTAACTGAAGACCAGCCTCCAATACTGTTGTATCCAAGTCTCTCCAGTTTTGGGGGACAATTCTGTTACTAGTTGACCATGAATATATCATTTGCTTCACAAAAGGTGAATGCATAACATATGAGACTATTGCTTCCTTAAATTTAACATTTCCACAGGAATCCAGTCAGCTCATACACAGCCTTGGGGATATCTGTCATTTCCCAGTTGTTCCTGTAAGGTGACTGGTTAAATTAAGGTTCATTGTTTGAAAATCTTGGGCTGTTCTTCCCTATTTTTATAATGTAATGCTAAGTTTGGGTCTCCTTTACATTTCTCTTTTCTTGTTCTGAATATCTCCATGATCTCTTTTAGTAAGGTTTTCTAAGGCCATTTCTTGGCACTCATATCAACCAACTTTTTTAGGGATGAAACAAGAATAATCAAACAATAATGTTTATAATAGACATTACATACATCCCATCTAAGTTAATTATCCCCTCATTTAATTTTTCCATTTTTAAACCATCCATTGTGTAATCATACAGAGATCTAACACCCTCCATTATAATACATTTTCCTTCCTTCCTTTCTTTCTTTCTTTCTTTCTTTCTTTCTTTCTTTCTTTCTTTCTTTCTTTCTTTTTCTTTCTTTGTTTCTTTGTTTTCCTTCCTTCGTTCCTTCCTTCTTTCTCTCTCTCTTTCTTTGTTTACTTATTTATTTCTTTATGTTTTATTATTGAGAAATTTCTACTCACTTTACATACCAACCACAGATTCCCCCCTCTTCCTGCCCCTCAGCCTTTCCTCCGACACATCCCCCATTCCCACCCCCCCAAGTCAAGGTATCTTGTGAGAAGTCAGCAGAGCCTAATACACTCAGCTGAGGCAGGTCCAAACCCCTCCCCCCTTGACCTAGGCTGCACAAGGTGTCACACCCTAGGCACTAGGCTCCAAAAAGCCTGCCCATTCCCCAGGGACAGATCCCAATCCCCCTGCCCGGGGCCCCCCCAAACATTTCAAGCTAAACAACTGTCTCACATATCCATAGGGCCTAGTCTAGTCCTATTGGGGCTGCTCAGCTATTGGTTTATATGGTGATATTATATTTGTATTTAAATGTTATTTGTATGTTAATAAATAAAGTTGCCTGGGGGTCAGAAAGCAGGGCAGTGGTGGCATACACTTGTAATCCCAGCACTTGGTAGGCAGAGCTAGGTAAGTTTTTGTGTGTTCAGGGATACAGCCAGTATTGGATATACAGCTTTTAATCTCAATACCAATATTAGAAAACCTGGAGGCCTGTACAGACAGGCTGTGACGAGGCGGTCATTTGGTTGGGTTTACAACCAATGAGAGGGCAGAACAGAAACTCTATATAAAGACTTTAACACAGAAAGTAGCTCTGGTTCAGAGAGGTAGGACCACCGCAGGAAGAAGGGTAAGGTTTTAGCTCTTGGCTCTGACCTCTTGGCTTTCTTCTTTGCATTGGTTCTGTGTTTCTTATTTAAAAAGACGGTTGGTTACATCTACAGGTTTACAGTTCATGGGTTTCTACTCGTGTGTTTGGTAGTCTCTGCATGTTCTCCCATCAAGATTTTGAGGTCCTCTGCTCACAGAATCCCTCCTCTCTCTCATTGATGGGATTCCCAGAGCTAGGCCTGGTGCAGGGCTGTGGATCTCTGCATCTGCTTCCATCAGTAACTGGATGAAGGCTCTATGAAACAATTAGGGTATACACTAATCTGGTCACTGGAGTAGAATAGTCCAGGTACCCTCTCATACATTGCCATGGGTACAAGGTGGGGTCATCCTTGTGGATTCCTGGGAAATTCCCCAGCACCCTGCTTCTTCCTGTTCCCATGATGTCTTCATTTACCATGGTATCTCTTCCTTGCTCTGCAACCCTCTCCCTGTTCCAGCTCCAACATCCCATTTCCTTATGTTCTCATCCCCCATTCTTTGCCCTCCATTAACCCTCCCTCACTCCCAGTTTGCTCAGGTAGATCTCATCTATGTCTCCTTCGCTGGGCTATCTATGTGTCCCTCTTAGGGTCCTTCTTGTTAGCTAGCTTCTCTGAAGCTGTGGGTTGTAGTCTGGTTATCTTTTGCCTTACATCTAGTATCCACTTATGAGTGAGTACATACCATGTTTGTCCTTCTGAGTCTGGGTTACCACACTCAAGATGATATTTTCTAGTTCCATCCATTTGCCTGCAGATTTCATGATGTCATTGTTTTTTACTGCTGAGTAGTACTCCATTGTGTGTATGTACCAATTTTCTTTCTTTTTTTTTTAATTTTTATTTTGCAATACAATTCAGTTCTACATATCAGCCACAAATTCCATTGTTCTTCCCCCTCCCGCCCCCCTCACCTTCCCCCCAGCCCGCCCCCCATTCCAATCTCCTCCAGGGCAAAGCCTTCCCCACAGACTGAGATCAACCTGGTGGACTCAGTCCAGGTAGGTCCAGTCCCCTCCTCCCAGGCCGAGCCAAGGGACCCTGCATAGGCCCCAGGTTTCAAACAGCTGACTCATGCAATGAGCACAGGACCTGGTGCCACTTCCTGGATGCCTCTCAAACAGATCAGGCTAATCAACTGTCTCACCCACTCAGAGGGCCTGATCCAGTTGGTGACCCCTCAGACATTGGTTCATATTTCATGTGTTTCCGTTCGTTTGGCTATTTGTCCCTGTGCTTTATCCAACCTTAGTCTCAACAATTCTCGCTCATATAAATCCTCCTCATTCTCGCTAATTGGACTCCCAGAGATCCACCTGGGGCCTAGTCATGGATCTCTGCATCCAGATCCCTCAGTAGTTGGATAAGGTTTCTAGCACGACAATTAGGGTGTTTGGCCATCCCATCACCAGAGTAGGTCAGTTCGGACTGTCTCTCGACCATTGCCAGCAGTCTGTTGTGGGGGTATCTTTGTGGATTTCTATGGGCCTCTCTAGCACTTTGTTTCTTCCTATTCTCATGTGGTCTTCATTTACCATGGTCTCCTATTCCTTGTTCTCCCTCTCTGTTGTTGATCCAGCTGGGATCTCCCACTCACCCAAGCTCTCTTTCCCTCGACCCTCGCCCTTCACTACCCCCACTCATGTCCAGGCTGTTCATGTAGATCTCATTCCATTTCTCTGTCATTGGGCGATCTCTGTGTCTTTCTTGGGGTCCTGTTTTCCAGGTAGCCTCCCTGGTGATGTGAGTAGCAGTCCAGTCATCCTTGTTCCACATCTAGTATCCTGTTATGAGTGAGTACATACCATGTTTGTCTTTCTGAGTCTGGGATACCTCACTCAGGATGATTTTTTCTAGATCCATCCATTTGTCTGCAAACCTCATGATGTCATTGTTTTTCTCTGCTGAGTAGTATTCCATTGTGTATATGTACCACATTTTGTTTATCCATTCTTCAGTTGAAGGGCATCTAGGTTGTTTCCATGTTCTGGCTATTACAAACAATGCTGATATGAACATAGCTGAACAAGTGCTCTTGTGGTGTGGTTGAGCATTCCTTGGGTATATGCCCAAGAGTGCTATAGCTGGATCTTGGGGGAGATGGATTCCCAATTTTCTAAGAAATCGCCATATTGATTTCCAAAGTGGTTGTACAAGCTTGCATTCCCACCAGCAGTGGAGGAGAGTTCCCCTAGCTCCACATCCTCTCCAGCATAAGGTGTCTTCAGTGTTTTTGATCTTAGCCATTCTGACAGGCGTAAGGTGGTATCTCAGAGTTGTTTTGATTTGCATTTTCCTGATGATTAGGGATGTTGAGCAATTCCTTAAATGTCTTTCAGCCATTTGAGTTTCCTCTGTTGAGAATTCTCTGTTTAGTTCTATAGCCCATTTCTTAATTGGACTGTTGGGCATTTTGATGTCTAATTTCTTGAGTTCCTCATATATTCTGGATATCAGGCCTCTGTCAGATGTGGGATTGGTGAATATCTTTTCCCATTCTGTAGGCTGTCGCTTTGCTTTGTTGACCGTATCCTTTGCCCTACAAAAGCTTCTCAGTTTCAAGAGGTCCCATTGATTGATTGTTTCTCTCAGTGTCTGTGCTACTGGTGTTCTATTTAGAAAGTGGTCTCCTATGCCAATGCGTTCAAGACTACTTCCTACTTTCTCTTCTAGCAGGTTCAGAGTAACTGGATTTATGTTGAGGTCCTTGATCCACTTGGACTTAAGTTTTGTACACGGTGATAGATATGGATCTATTTGCAGCCTTCTACATGTTGATATCCAGTTTTGCCAGCACCATTTGTTGAAGATGCTTTCTTTTTTCCATTGTGCACTTTTGGCTTCTTTGTCAAAAATTATTTGTTCATAGGTGTGCGGATTAATGTCAGGGTCTTCAATTCGATTCCATTGGTCCACATGTCGGTTTTTATGCCAGTACCAAGCTGTTTTTACTACTGTAGCTCTATAGTACAGCTTGAAGTCAGGGATCGTGATGCCTCCAGAGGTTTTTTTTATTGTACAGGATTCTTTTGGCTATCCTGGGTTTTTTGTTTTTCCATATGAAGTTGAGTATTATTCTTTCCAGGTCTGTGAAGAATTGTGTTGGTATTTTGATGGGGATTGCATTGAATCTGTAGATTGCTTTTGGTAAGATTGCCATTTTTACTATGTTAGTTCTGCCTATCCATGAGCATGGGAGATCTTTCCATTTTCTGACATCTGACAGCGGGCCGGCCCCCAGCTCCCATCTTGCCCCGGACTTCCCTTCTGAAGCACAGGTGAGTGCCCTAGCTTGCCCCCGACCCCATCCCTGGGCACCAGCCACTCCCGGGAAGACCTGCCCAACTTGGCCCCAGGTTCTGGTCACCGGGCAGGTTCCCTTCTAGCCCCACCGGGAAGGATCTCCTTCTCTAAGACCCCTGGCAGACCCTGCAGTCTCCACGCCCTGCCCCCACGCCATCTGCCTGAGCCCCAAGCCTCTTCCTGAGACTTAGAGGCAGTCCCCCAGCTCCCAGTTCCCATCTTGCCCCGGACTTCCCTTCTGAAGCACAGCTGAGTGCCCTAGCTTGCCCCCGACCCCATCCCTGGGTACCAGCCACCCCGGGGAAGACCTGCCCAACTTGGCCCCAGGTTCTGGTCACCGGGCAGGTTCCCTTCTAGCCCCACCGGGAAGGATCCCCTTCTCCAAGACCCCTGGCAGACCCTGTAGTCTCCACGCCCTGCCGCCACCCCCATCCGCCTGAGCCCCAAGCCTCTTCCTGAGACTTAGAGGCCGGCCCCCAGCTCCCAGCTCCCATCTTGTCCCGGACTTCCCTTCTGAAGCACAGGTGAGTCCCCTAACTTGCCCCCAACCCCATACCTGGGCACCAGCCACTCGGGAAGACCTGTCAAACTTGGCCCCAGGTTCTGGTCACTGGGCAAGTTCCTTTCTAGCCCCACTGGGAAGGATCCCCTTCTCCAAGACCCCTGGCACACCCTGCAGTCTCCACGCCCTGACCCCACGCCCATCCGCCCGAGCCCCAAGCCTCTTCTTGAGACTTAGAGGCTGGCCCCCAGCTCCCATCTTGCCCCGGATTTCCCATCTGGAGGAGAGAGAGAGAGAGAGAGAGAGAGCGAGGAAGAAAGAGAGAGAGAGAGAGGAGAGCACCCATCCTCCCCCGGACTTCCCTTCTGAACAAGAGCTCCCATCCTGCCCCGGACTTCCAATTTGGACAAGAGAGCTCCCATCTGGACAAGAGAGAGAGACTTCCTGAATCTGTCAGCTCTGTCTGAACCAAGTGTGCGGATAAGGCCAAGAACGAACCACAAGGAGATGGGCAGACGTCAAGGCAGAAACACATACAACAAAATGAATAGCAATACACCATCACCAGGCCCTAGCCCTCTTCCAACACCTAGACCTGAACATCAGAAATTGGAAGAAGCAGAAGAAAATAGCCTTATGAATGTCATCATGAAGAAGCTAGAGGCTCGTGTAGAGGAAAAGACAAAAAAATGTGAAGAACGCTGTAAACAACTAGAGGAAAGGGCAAACAAATTAGAAGAAATCAAAAAAGTCCTGGAAGAGAACAATAAAATACTGAAAGAAAATCAAGAAAAATCAATGAAACAAATGAAGGAAACAGTCCAAGACCTGAAAAGGGAAATAGAAAAAATGAAGAAGACACAAACAGAGGGAATGCTGGAAATAGAAAATCTGAGAAAACGATTGGGAACTTCAGATGCAAGTATAATCAACAGAATGCAAGAGATGGAAGAGAGAATCTCTAGCGTTGAAGATACAATAGAAGAAATAGATTCATCAGTCAAAGAAAACACTAAAGTCAACGAAGTCATGAACCAAAATGTCCAAGAAATTTGGGACACCATGAAAAGACCAAACCTACGAATAATAGGGGTAGAAGAAGGAGAAGAATACCAACTGAAGGGCACAGAAAATATATTCAACAAGATCATAGAAGAAAACTTTCCCAACTTAAAGAAGGAAATGCCTATGAAGATACAAGAAGCCTATAGAACACCAAACAGACTAGACCCCCCAAAAAAGTCCCCTCGCCACATAATAATTAAACAATTAAACGTACAGAATAAAGAAAGAATATTAAGAGCAGCAAAGGAAAAAGGCCAAGTGACATATAAAGGCAAACGTATCAGAATAACACCCGATTTCTCAATGGAGACTTTGAAAGCCAGAAGGACCTGGACAGATGTAATGCAGACACTAAGAGACCATGGATGTCAGCCTAGACTAATATACCCAGCAAAACTTTCAATCATCATAGATGGAGTGAACAAGACATTCCATGACAAAGCCAGATTTAAACAATATTTATCCACAAACCCAGCCCTACAGAAAGCACTAGAAGGAAAATTCCAACCTAAGGAAGTCAGATATACCCTTGAAAACACAGGCAATAGATAAAGCCACAGCAGTAAACCCCAACGAAGAAAAGTACACACACATCACCACCAAAAAATAACAGGAATGAACAATCACTGGCCATTAATATCCCTCAATATCAATGGACTTAATTCACCTATAAAAAGACATAGGCTTACAGAATGGATACGAAAGCAGGACCCATCTTTCTGCTGCATACAAGAAACACATCTCAAATTCAAAGATAGACACTACCTAAAAATAAAAGGCTGGGAAAAGACTTTCCAATCAAACGGTCTTAAGAAACAAGCAGGTGTAGCCATCCTGATATCCAGCAAAATAGACTTCAAACTAAAATCAATCAAAAGAGATCAAGAAGGGCATTACATACTCATCACAGGAAAGATCCACCAAGATGAAGTCTCAATTCTGAACATTTATGCCCCAAACACAAGGGCACCCACATATGTAAAAGAAACATTATTAAGGCTTAAATCACATATAAAACCCCACACATTAATAGTGGGAGACCTCAACACCCCACTTTCACCACTGGACAGATCTCCCAAATCGAAACTTAACAGAGAAATAAAGGACTTAACTGATGTCATGACTCAAATGGACTTAATCGACATCTACAGAACATTCCATCCTAACAAAAAAAGAATATACCTTCTTCTCAGCACCCCATGGAACCTTCTCTAAAATCGACCACATACTTGGTCACAAAACAAATCTAAACAGATACAAAGCAATTGGAATAACCTCCTGTGTTCTATCAGACCACCATGGTCTAAAGTTGGATTTCAACAACAACAAAAACTACAGAAAACCTACAATCTCATGGAAACTGAACAATACCCACCTGAATCACCAATGGGTTAAGGAAGAAATAAAGAAAGAAATTAAAGACTTCCTAGAGATCAACGAAAATGAAGACACCACATATCCAAACCTATGGGACACTATGAAAGCTGTACTAAGAGGGAAATTCATAGCACTAAACGCCCACATAAATAAGCTGGAGAAATCTCACACTAGTGACTTAACAGCACACCTGAAAGTTCTAGAACAGGAAGAAGCAAAGTCTCCCAGGAAAAATAGATGCCAGGAAATTATCAAAGTGAGAGCTGAAATCAATAAAATAGAAACAAAGAGAACAATGCAAAAAATTAATGAAACAAAGAGTTGGTTCTTTGAGAAAATCAACAAGATAGACAAGCCCTTATCCAAACTAACCAAAAGACAGAGAGAGAGCATCCAAATCAACAAAATCAGAAATGAAAAGGGGGACATAAGAACAGACATTGAGGAAATCCAGAGAATCATCAGGTCATACTTCAAAAACCTCTATTCCACCAAACTGGAAAACCTAAAAGAAATGGATAATTTTCTGGATAGGTACCTCAAACCTAAATTAAATCAAGACCAGATAAACTATTTAAATAGCCCAATAACCCCTAACGAAATAGAAACAGTCATTAAAGTCTCCCAAGCAAAAAAAGCCCAGGACCAGATGGTTTCAGTGCAGAATTCTACCAGATCTTCAAAGAAGAGTTAATACCAATACTCTCTAAATTGTTCCATACAATAGAAACAGAAGGAACATTACCAAACTCCTTCTATGAGGCTACAATTACCCTGATTCCCAAACCAAACAAGGATACAACAAAGAAAGAGAACTACAGACCGATCTCCCTCATGAACATTGATGCAAAAATACTCAATAAAATACTGGCAAACAGACTCCAAGAACACATCAAAACAATTATCCACCATGATCAAGTAGGATTCATTCCAGGGATGCAAGGATGGTTCAACATACGAAAGTCTGTCAATGTAATACACCATATAAACAAACTCAAACAAAAAAACCACATGATCATCTCACTAGATGCTGAAAAGGCATTTGACAAAATCCAGCAACCCTTCATGATAAAGGTCTTGGAGCGATCAGGAATACAGGGAACATACCTAAACATAATAAAGGCAAATTATAGCAAGCCAACAGCTAACATCAAATTAAATGGAGAGAAACTCAAAGCAATTCCACTAAAATCAGGAACGAGGCAAATAACAGGAATGAACAATCACTGGACATTAATATCCCTCAATATCAATGGACTTAATTCACCTATAAAAAGACATAGGCTTACAGAATGGATACGAAAGCAGGACCCATCTTTCTGCTGCATACAAGAAACACATCTCAAATTCAAAGATAGACACTACCTAAAAATAAAAGGCTGGGAAAAGACTTTCCAATCAAACGGTCTTAAGAAACAAGCGGGTGTAGCCATCCTGATATCCAGCAAAATAGACTTCAAACTAAAATCAATTAAAAGAGATCAAGAAAAGTTGTGTGTGTACAGAAGTTTTCAATAGGACGAAAACCCAAAAGTACAATCTCTGGGTGACATGGCAAGATTTTCTTTTGTTTGATTTAAACTACCATCAAAACCACTTGTAAAATAACCCAGGGGGCCACTTCTATGATGGGACACTGTAGATGTAACCAACCGTCTTATTAAATAAGAAACACAGAGCCGATTCAGAGAAGAAAACCTAGAGTTCAGAGCTGAGAGCCTCACCCTTCCTGATTCAGCGATCCTCTTCAGCCAAGAGAGCTCTCCGAAAAGAGGAACCTACTTCCTGTGTGTATGTCTTTATATAGTCTAGCTGTTCTGCCTTCTCATTGGTTGTAAACCCAAACACGTGACTGCCTCATCACTGCCTGTATGTACAGCCCTCCAGGTCCTCTATGGTATTGAGATTAAAGGCATGCGCCACCGCTGCCACGCACTTGCTATGGCTCTAATAGCTCTGACCCCTGGGCAACTTTATTTATTAACATACAATTAAAATCACATTTCAGTACAAGTAAAATTCCACCACATTTCCCCTTTTCTATTTTAATAAAAAGGAAAAAAAAGAAAAAGGTTATAACTAACAAAAGAAAAACTATATACAAAAGTACAATAACTATATACAATATATACAAATAATAAATGTCTAAACAATGTCTAGTCCATTTGTATTTGACAAATTCAGAGATAATAATTTCATTATTCTATTTTGTTAAGTCCAAAATGTATCTAATTCACTTTCTATCCTAATTAATCTTCAACTATAACTAACTAACCTTCAACTATAATTAACTAATCTTCAACTCCCTCAGAGACCCAAGAAGGAAATAATATTAGCTAACAAAAATAAAAACAGGAAGTACTTGCAAGCAACTTCCAAAATATTTGTGAGTTGACAGAAACAGCCAGCTGCCTGGACAGTCACCTGAGGTTTCTCCGCAGTGCTGGGGCATCATCTTCAGCCTATAGGCTTAGTGTATCTGACAGACTCATTTGTGAAGTAGGATGTACACAAGGTCAACAGTTCAACCTCATTTTGGGTGAGAGCAGTCCATGTACCAGAAACACCTGAATTCCACTAGTGTCATGTCATGATTCAGGATTTTAAATTCTGGAAATTGTTGATGGTTTTTTAATTCAACTGTCCATTCTTCTTGGCTGTGTATATATGGCTTCATCTCAGCATCCCGTTCTTCTCCACATCCCTCTATCAAATGCCAGTCTACTATTGAGAGGCATGAGCTTGTTACTCTTCAAGAATAACTGTTTCAGCTGCTGTTCCATTGCACATCAGAAGCCATTGGCCCACTGCCTGTTCAGCTGCCTTAGAAGAAAAGGGCACTGTACCTTTTCCGAATTGCAAAGGCCACGTCAGGGATGGTGCCATATTGTCCTGGCCTCAGAAGATGCCTTTTGATAAAGCCATAACCACACTTGTTTTGGCAAGAATCAGTAGTCCTTTGTTTCGTGTCCTGTCTGTCCATTTTGTCAGCAGTTGATTCGAGGATACTTTGTTGTCTAGTGGCTAACTTCTGCCACAATGAAAGTTAACTCCATATGCAGTTTCTTCAATGCCCATATTTTCTCTGAAGCAGATTGGTACTGCCAGGAGCCGACATGTCTCAAAAAAGAAAAATTTTCTAAGTTATTAAAACATTTTAAATGTCATATTCTGTAGATCTCTGAAGGGTTTGAAGATGACCTGTCTAAAATATATCTGCTCAATTTTGAAAACATATCTAATATGACTACAAGTTCTATTGTAACGTCTAACTATTAACTTTCATTTCTTTATATCCTAATAGTTGGTAATAATAACATTCAAGGATCAGAAAATTGCATTGTTAAATGAATGGTATAAGTACAATTAGAAATATACATATAGCATTTTCTAACAAATCAATTTCCATATATATAATTTGTATACAATATAAAACAACCCAATCCAATGTAAAGTATTTAAAACTAGCAATTGTCTTTTTCTTCTTCTTTCTTTCGTTCTCTTTTTTTAAAACAAGAACCTTAAATCTAATCTCCTTTGCTTAGCCTTTTTTCCTAACCCTTGACAACAACTTGTAACCAACCCCCCTAAACAATGAAAATTATCCCAGACCCAAAACCCATTAAAAAGACCAAAAAACCCAGGTTTCAAACAGCCGACTCATGCAATGAGCACAGGACCCAGTGCCACTGCCTGGATGCCTCCCAAACAGATCAGGCCAATCAACTGTCTCACCCACTCAGAGGGCCTGATCCAGTTGGTGACCCCTCAGACATTGGTTCATATTTCATGTGTTTCCATTTGTTTGGCTATTTGTCTCTGTGCTTTATCCGACCTTGGTCTCAACAATTCTCTCTCATATAAACCCTCCTCATTCTCGCTAATTGGACTCCCAGAGATCCACCTGGGGCCTAGTCATGGATCTCTGCATCCAGATCCCTCAGTAGTGGGATGAGGTTTCTAGCACGACAATTAGGGTGTTTGGCCATCCCATCACCAGAGTAGGTCGATTCGGACTGTCTCTCGACCATTGCCAGCAGTCTGTTGTGGGGGTATCTTTGTGGATTTCTGTGGGCCTCTCTAGCACTTTGTTTCTTCCTATTCTCATGTGGTCTTCATTTACCATGGTCTCCTATTCCTTGTTCTCCCTCTCTGTTGTTGATCCAGCTGGGATCTCCCACTCACCCAAGCTCTCTTTCCCTCGACCCTCGCCCTTCACTACCCCAACTCATGTCCAGGCTGTTCATGTAGATCTCATTCCATTTCTCTGTCATTGGGCGATCCCTGTGTCTTTCTTGGGGTCCTGGTTTCCAGGTAGCCTACCTGGTGATGTGAGTAGCAGTCCAGTCATCCTTGTTCCACATCTAGCTTGGCTCGGCCTGGGAGGAGGGGACTGGACCTACCTGGACTGAGTCCACCAGGTTGATCTCAGTCTGTGGGGAAGGCTTTGCCCTGGAGGAGATTGGAATGGGGGGCGGGCTGGGGGGAAGGTGAGGGGGGCGGGAGGGGGGAGAACAAGGGAATCTGTGCCTGTATGTAGAACTTAATTGTATTGCAAAATAAAAATTTAAAAAACAAAAAAAAAAAACAAAAATTCAAATGCAAAAAAAAAAAAAAAAAAAAAGACCAAATAACCACCCGCCCCACACCACCTCTTTGGGAATGTGGGCGTCGTATTCTTAAAATTGCTTCCTGCTGGGTATGGGCGAAGTTATCTTTATCCTGAAAGAAAAATTTTAGGTTAATTGTCAAATTCTAGGAAAGGTAACTATATCCTTCATTATCCAGTCTGTGTATAATGCCAAAGTTCAGGGTTTATCTCAAGTCCTTATTCAAGTGGTCTTTGAGACTGGATCATCTCAGCTAGTCATCTCAAAATTGCTCTGAGCACCTTGTAGTTCAAAGCTGATCTGTAGATGATGTTTGTCAGCTTAGTAATATTATTATTGTCCACGTGGAATTGTTGTTGTTGTGGGGCCCCATCTTCTTCCTGGAGACTTCAGTTGATGTTAGGCCTGGCCGTGATTTCCTGCAGAAAACTGATAAGAGACTCAAACACAAAGACATATATATGCAGCTAATTGAAGCCTTTTTTCTAGAATTAGTTAGTACTCTATATGACCATTCATATCTTAACAAAGTTTAAAATGTATATATATATCTATATCTCTATATATTAATCTTGTAAATTTTGATATAAAATTTACACTTTAAGAAAAGTTTAAAGACTCAGAATAGAATCAAAGAGTTGAGATTAGTAATAGAACAGTCCCTTAAGTAATTTGGCTTTTCTCCTGTCCCATAGCAGAAGATGGCTCTTTTATTCTGGCATGATACAGGGAGTTTGCATTGTCCTTTTAACAACATGCTTGAGTTTAAAGAAGGAGAGAGCCATTCTCCAACTCCAAAGTCAGCTTTAAATTTTAATTGAACTGGGACTATTAGAAGACCAATAGTGTTAAATCTTTAGAGAAAAGCAGAAACAAACCTTTAGGAAGGCATAAAATTTTTTAGATAATATATACCCATATGCCGTTTCACTCTGTTTCCTGGGATAGATGATTTGTCCCATTTCTTCAGTTGTCTCATTTGTCCAGTGTTCTTCAGATTCCTTAACCTTCATTCTCCTAAAAGACAAAAACAAACACCTTTCCCCAAGACTAATTTTGGGGATGTTCCTTTTTTGCAAGTTATTATCTGGTTAAATGAAAAGACATGTGTTACTGGTATAAGTTAGTTTAAATTGGATATTCATGTTGGTTGATGAACTATCACCTCCTCTAATTAAGAGGTTTCTCTTGTTCAAATCGAACCTTTATCAATTTTGATGGTACCCACAGCTTATCTTCTCCTGTAGAAACAAAAGCAAAACCACGTCCCCAATGTAATACATACCCTGGTTTTCATTCTGAGGTCAGCACATCCTTAAAGTATATAGGCTGATTTAATTCTGTAGTTTTTTCTATTATCCAATGTCTCTCTGCAGCTGTTGTTCCTTTCTCATTGGCATTAAGAAAATTCAAAGTTAATAGAGCATTACGCAGTCTGTTCCTGGGGGTTTTTGTTACCCCTTTCTGTTTATTTAGCATATCTTTTAGAGTTCTGTTTGATCTTTCTATAACTGCTTGACCTGTAGGATTATGTGGTATGCCTGTAATATGCTTTATATTGTAATAAGCAAAAAACTGTTTCATTTTAACAGAGACATATGATGGAGCATTATCAGTTTTGATTTGTGCAGGTATACCCATGATGGCCATAACTTCTAGCAAATGAGTGATTACAGAATCAGCTTTTTCAGAACTCAAAGCAGTTGCCCACTGAAATCCTGAATAAGTATCGATAGTGTGGTGTACATATTTCAGTTTTCCAAATTCTGCAAAGTGTAACACGTCCATCTGCCAGATTTCATTCCTTTGAGTACCCTTTGGGTTACATCCTGGTGGTAATGGTGTTTGATTGTAGAAGGAACAAGTAGGACATTTCTTTACTATTTCTTTGGCTTGTTGCCAGGTTATGGAAAAATCCTTTTTTAAACCTTTACTATTGACAGGATGTTTTTTATGAAATTCTGAGGCCTCCAGCACATTTCCTATCAATAATTTATCAATCTCATCATTGCCTTGTGCTAAAGGGCCTGGCAGACCAGTATGGGATCGAATGTGAGTTATATATAAAGGATGACTCCTTTTCCTGATTGTATCTTGTAACTGAATAAATAGTGAAGTTAATTCTGAAGCATCAGGGATAAATTCTGCAGTCTCAATGTGTAATACTACTCTTTCAGAGTCAGTTACTATGTTGAGAGGTTCTGAAAAATCCATTAATAACAAAAGAATAGCATACAATTCTGATTTTTGAACTGCATTATAAGGACTTTGAACTACTTTACTTAAATTTCCTGATTTGTAACCTGCTTTTCCTTGTTTGGTGGCATCTGTATAAAATGTACGAACTCCAGATATGGGTTTTTCCCGTACAATTCGAGGCAAAATCCAATCAGCTCTCCTTATAAGATCAATTCTATCGCTTTTGGGATATTTGCTGTTAATTTCTCCCAAAAAATTACTGCAAGCTCTTTGCCAAGGTTCACTTTCTGTCCATAATTTTTCAATGTCCTCCTTAGTTAAAGGTACAACAATTTCTGCTGGGTCTATTCCTGCTAATTGACGAAGTCTCAATTTTCCTTTCCAAATCAAGTCAGAGATTTTTTCCACATAAGTTTTTAATTTTTTATTTGGTTTATTTGGTAAAAATATCCATTCTAATATAATATCTTCCCTCTGCATTAATATTCCTGTAGGAGAATGCCTAGAAGGCAAAATAACCAAAATGCAATCCAGCTTTGGATCAATATGATCCACGTGCCCTTCATGTACTTTCTTTTCTACCAAGCCAATTCTTTCTCAGCTTCAGGTGATAAGTCTCTTGGACTATTTAAGTTCTTGTCACCTTCTAAGGTTTTGAACAAATTATGCAGTTCATCATTTTTGACCCCAACAATAGTTCATAGATGAGAAATATCTCCAAATAATCTTTGAAAATCATTAAGAGTCTGTAGTCTATCTCTCCTAATTTGCACCTTTTGGGGTCTAATTTTTTGTAGCTCTATTTTATATCCTAAATAATTAATAGAATCTCCCCTTTGTATCTTTTCAGGAGCAATTTGTAATCCCCAGCAAGGCAAAATTTTCTTTATTTCTTCAAACACTCTTTCTAAAGTATCTGCATTTGAGTCGGCTAGTAAAATATTATCCCTATAATGATAAATTATAGATTTAGCAAATTTTTTACGTATCAATTCCAATGGCTGTTGTACAAAATATTGGCACAGAGTTGGGATATTCAACATTCCCTGTCGGAGAACCCTCATTGAAATCTTTTAACCGGTTGAGAATTATTATAAGTAGGCACTGTGAAAGCAAATCTTTCTCTGTCTTTTTCTTGTAAGGGTATTGAAAAGAAACAGTCTTTTAAATCAATAACTATGAGAGGCCATCCTTTTGGTAACAGAGTAGGCAAAGGAATTCCAGATTGTAGACAGTCCACTGGCTGAATTACTTTGTTAATTGCTCTAAGGTCTGTTACCATTCTCTATTTACCAGATTTCTTTTTAATAACAAATACAGGAGAATTCCAAGGGCTGGTTGATTCCTCAATATGCTGAGCATTTAACTGTTCTTCTACCAGCTCTTCTAAAGCCTGGAGTTTCTCTGTTGTTAAAGGCCATTGCTGGACCCATACAGGCTTGTCTGTTAACCATTTTAAAGGTAGAGCTGTTGGTGTCTTTGGAAGACCATCAGTTGTTGTGCCCTGTTTTTGTATAATATGGATGGCTGGTGACCACTCAGAATAATGCCTTCTAATACTTCTCTCAGAAACATGTGCTAATTTATGATTTGTTTCTGAGATTGGAGGGATGTTAATCTGAGTATTCCATTGTTGCAACAAGTCTTGACCCCACAGGTTCATAGCTATGTTAGGTACATATGGTTTCAATTTTCCTCTCTGTCCTTCTGGATTCTTCCTATACATTCGAGCCATCTTGCACTCTGTTTCACCTGAGATAATGTCCCAATTCCTAACAGTTGAACCTTTACCTCCTGAAGAGGCCAAGTTGGATGCCAAAATTCTGGTGCAATTATGGTAATGTCCGCACCTGTGTCTACCAGACCAGACAACAAAACACCATTTATTTTTATCGATAATTTTGGCCTTTGTTCATTAATAGAAGTTTGCCAAAAAATTTTCTTTATGTTTTCTCCTCAATTTTCTATTCTCTCTGTTTCATCATCCTGACCAGCATGACTTATTCCAATAGGCATTTGGTTATTTAATTGCTCTGAGTAAGGGTTTCCTCTACGACTGCAGGAAAGGTTTGAACTGGATTTGCTATTGGGGCCTGCATGAGGCCCCTCTGGGAGTTTCCCAAAGACTGAGGCAAAGGATTACCCTGTCTGTCCCTTGTTGATCTACATTCGTTGGTCCAGTGTTTTCCCTTACCACACCTTCTGCATACTCCAGAAGGAAGGGGCATTCTGTTGCCATTGTTCCTTGAGGAAACATTGTTTCTAGGAATGACCTGTTTACAGTCCCTTTTCAAATGTCCTTGTTTTCCACATCCAAAACATCTAACATTCCTCAAACCTTTTGAAATTGCTTCTCCTACTCACCTATCATCATGCTCATGAGCTTCAACATTAACCGTGTCTCTAATCCAATCTTCCAAAGGTGCAGATCTTGCCTTTGATGGCCTGATGATTGTTTTGCATGCTGAATTTGCATTCTCAAAGGCCAAAGATTCAATTATTATCTTACTAGCTTCTGAATCCAGGACCATTCTCTTTACTGCTGAAACCAGTCTTTGTAAAAAATTTGTGAAAGATTCTTTTGGGCCTTGTACAACCTTTGTAAATGACTCAGTTTTTTTCCTGGTTCCTCAATTCTGTCCCATGCATTCAAGGCTGCTGTTTGACATACAATTAGGGTTTGGACATCATATAAACATTGTGTTTGTGCTGAAGCATATTGACCTTCTCCCATAAGCTGATCCTGGCAGACTTGTATTCCTGTATCCCTCCACTGTTTTTCTATGTTTTTAGCTTCATCCTTGAACCAAGTTAGCCACTGAAGCCTTTGACTGGGTTCAAGAACAGCTTGTGCCAGCTCCTACCAGTCCTGTGGTACAATCCTATTATATGTTGACCAAGAGTTTAACATTTGCTTTACATATGGGGAATGCATGCCATAAGATACTATTGCCTCCTTAAACCTTCATAAATCTCACATTTCAATTGGAGCCCAAATATTTTGTGTAGTCATTTGATCAGGCAACTGCTGTATGGTTACTGGACAAACTAAGGGTGACTGTGAAAACAGGCTTTCTTTCTGTAACCCTATGATCCAATCTTGAAGCAACTTCACTGTTAGTTTCTTCTGTCTGAGTTTTTACAGGTTTAACAAGTTTTTCTAAAGCTGTCACCCTGGCACTTAAATTGACTATCTTTTTAAATAGTAAAATGAGGATAAGCATAGTAATAAAATGCATAATTTGATCAACATTAATCTTCTCATATAGCTGTTCCATTGTCAGACTGCCTAAAATTGCAAACAAAGTCCAATTTTCTTCCAATGTACACAGGAAACCCATTTTTTATTTCTCTTTTAAATAGTTTCCTTTAAAATATCTGATATGTTAAGTGACTTACCAAGTCCTCGTAGAACAGTAAAAATCTGAGGGAATTTCAAAACAGCCACCTAGTGTCCGAGGTGTGAATCCAGAGAGAGAGAGAGAGAGAGAGAGAGAGAGAGAGAGAGAGAGAGAGAGAGAGAGAAAGCGTAGCCACAAGTTCTGCCTAAGAGCTTGAATCCAGCCACATGTTCCCGCTTGAGATTAGTCAAGCCTTGGCTCTGGCTACCTTAAGCTCCAACTGAAAGACCCCCGAAGGCAGTCTTCCCTCAGGAGAGACCCTCGCCTCCAAGGAAGACACCGAGACCACGAATCAGATGCAAACAGCAAGAGGCTTTATTCAGGAACACGGGTACCCGGGGCGACACAGACTCTCGAGAAGCTCAAGGGACTGGCGCGCCCACGGGCTGGAGCAGAGGGTTTTTATAGGGTCGGGCACGGGTACAGAAACAAGAAGCCTGGTTACAGAGTCTTGATTGGATGATGCAAATGAGGCCAGTTCTGATTGGATGATTCATATGAGGCCAGGTTCGAACCCAGGTCAGCTCGTGGTTTCTCCCCGAGCTCGCCCACGCCTAGCTTCTGTCTAGGGTACAGGGTGTTTTTCTGACCTTTTAGTTCCTTGCTCTGGGGCCTGGTGGCTAAGTACAAATGTTCTGTTTATCCCATGTCCGTTAACTGAACTCCTCAGTACCTCTCAGGCTTTATTCATAAGCAGCTGAGCTAAGCTATGTTAGGCGGGGAGGCTGGGGGTCTTTCATTCCCCCATTTTCTTATCTCAGGAATGGAATCCTCCATTCATGGGGAAGATAGGTGACGCGACTCGGGCTCCGTCTGGTTGAGCCTTTGATATTGCTGGGTTAATACCAAAGTCTGAACAATAGAGACGCGTTCCCTGATAAATTGGACAAGTCTATTTATGATACAGGGCCCAAACGTCAGGAGGAATAATAGGATCAGAAGGGGTCCCAGTAGGGTGGAAATGAGGGTGGTGAGCCAGGGGGACCTTCTGAACCATCCTTCAAACCATCCCTGTTGCTCTTCAAAGAATTTGTGTCTCTGTTCTAGTCTTTTTCTTAATTTCGCCATACTATCTCGTACCACCCCAGTGTGGTCGGCATAGAAGCAGCATTCTTCCTTGAGGGCGGCGCATAATCCCCCTTCCTGTAAAAACAGAATGTCTAGGCCTCTTCTATTTTGTAGTACTACTTCAGAAAGGGAAGTTAAGGATTTTTCTAGAGCACTTATTGACTCCTCCAAGGCCTGTAAATCTTGATTCATGGCCATTTGGAGCTGCCTAAATTGCTGGGTTTCCAGCAGGGCTGTGGTACCGGTCCCTACTCCGGCCGCTATCCCTCCCATAGTCAGCCCTCCTAGTAATACTGCCAGGGTTAGGGACACCGGTTCTCTTTTATATCGATGGAGGTCCCTTCCCAGTTCGAAGTGTGAGTAAATCTCCTCTGGGTTATGGTAAACTATCCTTGGGTACAACTCGATGAGCACACAAAAATCAGAGGTAGCATTGAGGGCCGAGACTGAAACGCAGGGGGTGAGCCCAGTATTACATGCCCAATAGGTACCATTAGGGCCGGTGACATAACCAGAGACATCGCTTACAGACAGGATGCGGTTACACAGGTGTTGGTGGGTGCGGGGGATGCTCCCTAGACATAGTCCTCGTCCTGACACCTCTGAGATTGTGAGCTTATGTTGGGCTGTCCCTAGACATTGGCTTGGAGGGGGACTGTGGGCGTTAATATAATTACCCTGGGTTGCTATCCCCTCGTAGTAGGGAGGTTGGGAAACCAGACATAGCCAACATTCTTGCGTTCTATTTGGGTAGGTTAAGTTTAAGGCCTGGTAAGCCCCTGCTAGCAGACCCAAGAGCCGATCTCCGGTTCCTGGTCGGGGTGGCTTGGTAGTGGCTGGAGTTATACCTGGACTAGTAGTCAAACCGGGTCGAGGGGTAATCTTCGGGGGTGCTGGAATAGGTGAGGAAGGGCGCTTCTGGTCAGAGAGAACCTGATTGGGGCCCATGGGGGCGGAGGCCTCCTCAATCTTAAGTCTGATAGTGAACCTTACGCCCCGATCATACCCGTATTCATATAACCTGAGTCCCCAAGTGTGCCCCCGTTGCCAGTTTCTATCAGCCTTCCCCGGGCCAGTGAAAGTTATATTTAGGGGGAGTGAAAGCCCGGGCTTGAATCGGCTGACCTCGGGGGACCCATCTGAGCAAGGCCATTTGCCTGTAACCTTCCTGAAACCTCTATTGGTCTGGATCAGGTCCCAGCTTGAGCTTGGACTCCAGTATGCTGCGCCAGTGGTCTCGCAGCCCCATTTGGCACAGAAAAAATCTCCTTCCCCCCCGCATTTCTTTGCGAGGGCCCAACCCCTCCCATCCCCCGGACAAACATAAAAGTCCGACTGGGCGAATATACATCTTGCTTGAGGGTGACGGCATCCCGGATCCGGCCAATGCACCCCCCCCGGGTGGATGGAGGAGTTTAAGGCATCAGGCTTAATGCCCTCAACTCCCCAAAATCCCGAATTCAATGCCAACTGACAGAAATCAGGGGTTAGGGGGGGCCACCATGTAAAGGGGGTATGGAGGGCGGTCGTCTGCCAGGCCGTCTCCCCAGTTTGTGAGATGACCTGCCAAGTGAGTTTCTTGACTAGGTGCGGGCTCTCTGCCGCCCTAGTCCCCTGGGGATAGACTGAGCTCAAAAGGAGGGGAAGGAGGAGGGGGAGCCGCGGGCCAACCTTATTTTTAGGGGGTTCTGTGAGCGGTACACTGTCCATGTTGATTCTCTGGATCCTGCTGGGTCGTTCTCCCCGGCAGCCTTCACATGAGAGGCGTGGATCCATGCAGCAATCCCGTCGACCTTGAGTGCAGTGGGGGTGGTCAGCAAGACAGTGTAGGGCCCCTTCCACTGTGGCTCTAGATTCGTAGTCTGGTGGCGCCGAACCCAAACGGAGTCCCCAATCTGGAAAGGGTGGGGGACCACCGGCTTGTCCAGCTGCTCTCGGTAGGCTTTAGCCAAGGGTTTCCAAATCTCCTTCTGCACCAGCTGGAGGGCCTGTAGATGTGCCTCCAGAGTGGGGCTGGTGGCAAAAGATGAGATATCAGGATGGAGAAATTTCACGACTGGAGGTGGGGCCCCATATAGAATTTCAAAAGGGGTTAGGCCGTGCGGCCCAGGAGTATTCCGGGCTCGGTAAAGAGCCAAGGGGAGTAGGAGCACCCAATCTCTAGTGCCAGTTGCAAGCGTTAATTTGGTTAAAGTCTCCTTGATTGTCCTATTAGCTCACTCTACCTGTCCTGAACTCTGGGGGCGGTATGCGCAATGGAGTCTCCAGTCCATCCCCAACAGTTTGGCCACCTTCTGACTTACCTGGGAGACGAAGGCAGGCCCATTGTCTGACCCCAATATCTGAGGCATCCCATACCTTGGGAAGATTTCCTCCAACAGTTTCTTTGTGACTATATTAGCCGTCTCATTCTTGGTTGGAAATGCCTCAATCCATCCTGAAAAGGTGTCCACAAAGACCAGGAGGTACCGGTATCCATAGAGTCCGGGTTTTACTTCTGTAAAGTCTATCTCCCAATGCACACCGGGACGGTGGCCCCTCAAACGGGCTCCTTTGGCTAGATGTGCTTTACCTGCATTGACCTGGGCACATGCGGGGCAGGTAGAGGCCACCCGTCGGAGCACCCGATTCTGGTTTAGCAGAATTGTCCCGGTGTTTTCTCTGTCTATCAGGGCCTTTATTTTTGTCTCACTTAGATGAGTTAGGGCATGGAGGAATTGTAACATATGGTGGGTGTGAGAGGTGGGCATCACTATCCGGTTCCCCAGTAGGTAGGCTTGTCTCTGTGGGTCCCAGCCCGCCCCCATTTTCTTTGCTAGCTCATGGTCTTCGGGGCTGTAGGGCATGGGCTCTCTCCCGGGTGGAGGAGGCTCTGGAGTGTCCTGTATAGCCATTAACTGGCTATTCCCTATCGGCTGGGATGCCACTGTCCGGGCAGTCAAATCCGCCAGCCGGTTCCCCTTGGCTATCTTGGAGTTGTCTTTTTGGTGCCCCGGGCAGTGGACAATGCTGAGCTGGAGCGGGAGAAACAGGGCCCGCAGGAGGTCCAGGATTTCCTTTTTGTTCTTGATCTCTTTACCTGCGGATGTGAGCAGGCCCCTCCGTCGGTAGATTTCACCATGGACATGTGCAGTGGCGAAGGCGTATCTGCTATCTGTATACACGATGAGTTTCTTACCTTCTGCCATCCGAAGGGCCTGGGTGAGGGCGATCAGTTCCGCCCGCTGAGCCGAAGTCCCAGGCGGGAGGGCCGAGGCCCATACCACTTCGGACTCGGTGGTAACAGCTGCCCCGGCCCTGCGTTCTCCTCCGTCCAGGTAGCTGCTCCCATCTGTGTACCAGACGACATCTGGGTTCTTGAGCGGCTGATCTGTTAGGTCGGGGCGAGTGCCATGCGCCTCGGCTAAAATCTGGAGGCAATCATGCTCTATGGATGGGCTAGGCAGCGGCAGCAAGGTGGCAGGGTTAAGGGAGACAACGGGTCCGAACGTGACCCGGTCTGAGTCCAAGAGTAAGGCCTGGTAGTAAGTCATTCGGGCGTTGGAGAGCCATCTGTCTGGTGGTTGTCGGACCAAGGCCTCCACGGCATGGGAGGCCAGTACAGTCAGGGGCTGACCCAGGGTCAGTTTCCCGGCATCCTTGAGTAGAACTGCAATGGCTGCCACCATGCGGAGGCAGGGAGGCCATCCTATGGCCACAGGGTCCAATTTCTTGGACAAGTATGCCACAGGTCTCCTCCAGGGTCCCAGTCTTTGCACCAGCACCCTTTTAGCAAAGCCCGAGTTCTCATCTACAAACAGTTCAAAGGGTTTGGTAAGATCTGGCAGACCCAGAGCCGGGGCCTCAAGTAAGGCCTTCTTGATCTGTTGGAATGCTTCCTGCTGCTTCTCTCCCCATTGGAACATTACCCCTGGTTTTGTGAGGGGATATAGGGGGGCGGCCAATTCAGCGAACCCGGGGATCCATAAGCGACAGTATCCAGCTGTACCCAGGAATTCCCGAACCTGGCGGGGGCTGCGAGGAGGGGGAATAGAGAGTATTGTCTCTTTCCTGGCCTCCGTCAGCCATCTCTGTCCCCCAGTCAGGGTATAGCCCAGGTACGTGACCTTGTCTCGGCAAATTTGTGCCTTTCTGGCCGAGGCCCTATAGCCCTTCTGTCCAAGCCTGGCCAGTAAAGCCCGAGTGCCCTCTAGGCACTCGGCCCGACTCCTGGCGGCCAGGAGTAAGTCGTCTACGTACTGGAGCACGGTCAGGGTTGGATGCTCGACCCGGAACCCAGCCAGATCTGCATGCAGGGCCTCATCAAAGAGGGTTGGGCTATTTTTGAAGCCTTGAGGGAGCCGTGTCCAGGTCAGCTGTCCCGAGAGTCCCTGTTCTGGGTCTCTCCATTCAAAGGCAAACAGTAGTTGGCTTTTAGGGTGCAGTCTCAAGCAGAAGAAGGCATCTTTCAGGTCTAATACCGTGTACCAGACGTGCGTCGGTGGGAGGGTACTCAGGAGGTTGTAAGGGTTGGGCACCATGGGGTGTATGTCCTCCACCCGCTTATTGACCTCTCTCAAATCCTGGACTGGCCTGTAGTCCCCTGTCCCCGGTTTCTTTACGGGTAAGAGAGGGGTATTCCATGGGGACTGACAGGGCTTTAGTACCCCTTGGTCCAGGAGCCTCCGGATATGGGGTTTAATTCCCTCATGGGCTTCCCGTGACATTGGGTATTGTCTAATTGAGACGGGAGTCGCGGAGGCCTTTAATGAGATCATCAGCGGTGGCTGATCGTGTGCCAACCCCAGACCCCCCGTCTCTGCCCAGGCTTGAGGAAACTCTTCTAACCAGTTCTGTAATTCCTCAGGGGCCTTTTTCGAGGGTTCTGACTCAAACAAACGGTATTCTTCTTCTAGATTGAGGGCCAGGATTTGTAGAGGGCCCCCTCTAGGACCCGTGACCCTTGGTCCCTCTTATCAAAATAGATTTGTGCTTTTAGCTTGGTTAATAGATCCCGTCCTAACAGCGGATGGGGGCATTCAGGTATGTGCAGAAAGGAATGGGTTACTTGCCCTGAAGCCAGTTGAACCTTTCTCTCGGTAGTCCAGTAATATCTCCTGTTTCCAGTTGCCCCTTGTACCAGTGCAGAATGCCGGCTAAGGGGCACTCCGGCATGGGTTAGGACTGAATGTTCGGCACCAGTATCAACCAGGAAGGTCACGGGCTGCCCCCCGATCTTGAGGGTTATCCTAGGCTCAGGGGGGGGGCTCCTGGCCTCGACCCCCCTAGTCCTCCAGACTAAGGAGGTCCGCAGTCTTGGGCTTGGGCCGGCGGGGTCCTTGTGGCTTCTTGGGACATTCCCGGGCCCAGTGTCCCTTCTCCTTGCAGTAAGCACATTGATCTTTATCTAGGGGTGGCCTCCTTCGTCCTCCCGGCCTATCTCCCTCTCTCCGCTGTCCCTGGGATACAACGGCGGCCAAAACTTTCTTTATCTCTCTATGCTGTTTCCTATCCCTTTCCTCTTGTTTCTGCCATCTCTTTTCCTCTCGCTCTTCAGGAGTTTCTCTCTTATTAAATACTTTCTCTGCTTCCTTCACTAGGTCTGGCAACCCTAACGCCTGTAGACCCTCCAACCGCTGCAATTTAGTTCTGATATCTGAGCTAGACTGATAGATAAATGATAGGATAATACCTGGAGCCTGACCTGGGTCTTCCGGATCATACGGAGTATACATCCTATAAGCTTCCTTCAATCTTTCTAGAAATGCAGCGGGTGTCTCTTCCTTTCCCTGTATTACATTTCTAACCTGAGCCAAATTAGTAGGCCTTCTAGCGGCCGCTCGGAGACCCGATAAGAGCAACTGGCGATAGAGGCGTAGATGCTCCCTACCTTCAGGCGTATTGAAATCCCAGTTAGGGCGAGTCAAGGGAAAAGCCGCATCGATGATGTTCGGGAGTTGGGTGGGCCTCTCGTCATCGCCTGGAACCTGTTTCCGGGCCTCCAGGAAAACTCTCTGCTTTTCCTCCACTGTCAAGAGGGTCTGCAGGAGCTGCTGACAATTGTCCCAAGTTGGCCTGTGAGTCACTAGGATGGATTCAATTAGGTTAGTTAAAGCAACGGGGTCCCTGGAAAAAGGGGGGTTATGTTGTTTCCAGTTATAAAGGTCTGAAGCAGAGAAGGGCCAGTATTGTAGTTGTTGGTTCAGCCCTTCTCTGAGTGGGAAAGCTTGGGACTCAGTAGGGGGTCCCTCCCGGTGGCCGCGGAGGCGGCCGGCAATGGGGGATGACACCTCATCTTCCTTGTCTTCATCTGAGGTCCTGCTGGTTGGAGAAACCTTAGCATCTGCCAACGGCCGGATGGCGGCCGCTAATGCGGCCGCCGCCTCCACCGCGGCTGCGGGAGCCATCCCTGCGGCGGCGGGAGCCGCTGTCGCTCCGCCGGGTCGCCGAGTGGGTCCAGCCTGATAAGGAGGGGGCTCCTCTACCAGGAGATCTATGAGAGGGGAGTTAGGGTCCGGGGGAAGGACAGGGGGCTTGGGGGTCTCCTTGTGAGGGAGCACAGGGTAGAGGGAAGAGTCCGGGTTGAGGGGTGCGGAGGGCCCAGAGACTGGAGGGGGCTGTGGAAGGAAAGGCTTGACCCATGAAAATGGATTTTCGACCAGAGATCTCCAGATGGCAATGTATGGGGCCTGGCCGGGGTGTCCATTAGGACTAGGGGCAAAAACCTTGCCCTCCACCTGTGAAATAAGAGAGAGGTTAAAGGATCCCTCTCGCGGCCAGCCAACATTCATCATGACCCATTCGGCCTCGCAGAGGGTGATCCATTTTTTCTTTTTAACAATGACACCTTCACTGTTTCCTCGGGCCTTAACATCGGACCAGTGGTCCGTGGTTAGGCTTAATGGGGTGGTGACGGTCTGTCCCATGGTGGTCTCTAGATAAAGGAGTGTTAGACAAGTAACGATAAACAAAAAGACAACACAGACGACAGAAATTTGCGCTGCGCGGCTTCGGCGTAAAACCGAAAGCAGAAATTCAGACGGGGAAGCAGAGGAACCTCGATCTCCGTCCCCTACCAGAAATTCAGACGGGGAAGCGGAGGAACCTCGATCTCCGTCCCCTACCAGCAATTCAGACGGGGAAGCGGAGGAACCTCGATCTCCGTCCCCTACCAGCACCACGTATCCCTCTGATACGGGAGTGGCCCCGAAAAACCGTGCCCCAGAGGGGACTTCAGTGACCCGTGGAACGTCTTCCAGGGTCGCGGTGGGCGAAGTCCGAGCTCGTCAGCTCCTTCAGCCCCCACCGACTCAGACCTGACTTAGGGCGACCAACGAAAACAGAAAACAAATAGACGGACTGAGACAAGACAAACAGTGGCCGGCCAACTTACCTCCTGACAGTGGGTCGGTGGTCCTGAGGCAGGGGGTCTCAATTCCTGGCCAATGCACCAAATGAAAGACCCCCGAAGGCAGTCTTCCCTCAGGAGAGACCCTCGCCTCCAAGGAAGACACCGAGACCACGAATCAGATGCAAACAGCAAGAGGCTTTATTCAGGAACACGGGTACCCGGGGCGACACAGACTCTCGAGAAGCTCAAGGGACTGGCGCGCCCACGGGCTGGAGCAGAGGGTTTTTATAGGGTCGGGCACGGGTACAGAAACAAGAAGCCTGGTTACAGAGTCTTGATTGGATGATGCAAATGAGGCCAGTTCTGATTGGATGATTCATATGAGGCCAGGTTCGAACCCAGGTCAGCTCGTGGTTTCTCCCCGAGCTCGCCCACGCCTAGCTTCTGTCTAGGGTACAGGGTGTTTTTCTGACCTTTTAGTTCCTTGCTCTGGGGCCTGGTGGCTAAGTACAAATGTTCTGTTTATCCCATGTCCGTTAACTGAACTCCTCAGTACCTCTCAGGCTTTATTCATAAGCAGCTGAGCTAAGCTATGTTAGGCGGGGAGGCTGGGGGTCTTTCACAACCATGTGCATTGGCTTTTCAGGCAGGGGCCCTGTTCGACAGGGCAGGCCTGAGCTGTCTGTAGCACCGACTTTAAGCAAGTAGCTCAAGGTTAGTCCGGCCTGAGGCCAAGCCGACCTGAGCCCAGGCTAGGGAGCCGGCCACCCTGGCGGGAAACCGGACCTGCTGCCAAGCCAAGTTAAGTGGTTTTTAATGGATTCTTGTCACGTTGGGCGCCAAATGTAGATGTAACCAACCATCTTATTAAATAAGAAACACAGAGCCGATTCAGAGAAGAAAACCAAGAGGTCAGAGCTAAGAGCCTCACCCTTCCTGACTGAGCGATCCTCTTCAGCCAAGAGAGCTCCCCAAAAAGAGGGACCTACTTCCTGTGTGTATGTCTTTATATAGTCTAGCTGTTCTGCCTTCTCATTGGTTGTAAACCCAAACACGTGACTGCCTTGTCACTGTCTGCATGTACAGCCCTCCAGGTCCTCTATGGTATTGAGATTAAAGGCGTGCGCCACTGCCGCAAGGCACTTGCTATGGCTCTAATAGCTCTGACCCCTGGGCAACTTTATTTATTAACATACAATTAAAATCACATTTCAGTACAATAAAATACCACCACAGGACACCACACAGTGTTGGGGCCAGGGGAGGGGCTTGGCCTGCCTCTACTAAATGTACTTCACAGTGGGAGGCCTTGCCTGCTTGTAGGAGGAAATGGGGGGTGGGTTGGGAGGGGGAGGCTGGGACGGTGGGAGGAGGGAAGAGGGGGAATCTTCGGTATGTAAAATGAATAAAAAAATTTTCTTAATAAAAATTTTTAAATTAAATTAAAAAAACCCTCAGGAGGCCTGAGTTGGGCAGCAGTGGCACATGCCTTTAACCCCACCACTTGGGAGGCAGAGACAGGTGGATCTCTGTAATGGTATTTACTCTGCCCATGACCTTGGCCCATAGGGCCTGAAGGAGGTGGTGCTTCTTGTTGTAGGTGACCTTTTAAAAGGAAAGGGAGAAGGGTCATGAGCCCCTTCTCCCTGCTGCCTGCTACCTGGTCTGATCAAACTGCCAGGTGGATTCATTCCCATTCAGATCAGAGGATGACTTCAGCTGTCTACTCTGTTCTCTATTTGTGAGTGTATTTCCTCAATTTACCCTAAAAAATTTCTCTAATACTTCTTAGTCAGACTCCCGTGGATTTATTGCATTACATCTCTGAGTTTGAGGCCAGCCTGGTCTACAGAGAGTTCCAGGACAGCCAGGACTGTTAAAAAGTGATACCCTTCTCCAGAAAAAGGAAACAAGAAAGAAAGAGAGAGAAACACAAGGAAGAAAAACATTCAGGGGGCCTGGCCTCTATGTGGAAACAACAACACCTGCTACATATATCCAATATGCAAATGTTTACTGGCCAATTAAAAACACTGGCCCCTTTCCCTTCAGGAACTGTTGGAGGATAAACAAGGACAGTATATGGTGTATACTAGAATTTTAGTCAGAAGATTAGGATTGTAAAAAAAAAAAAAGAAAGAAAGAAAGAAAAACGTTCTAGCTAGAGATATACATCAATTTTGGAGAGTTTACCTGGCATGCAGAGGACTGTGAATTCAGTCTCTATCAAGACAAAGAAACAAATAAAACAATCCTAAAACTTCATGAAGTAATATACAATCAAAAGTAAAACTATTAGAAGTTATATATGTATTTAATACATCAGAAAACACACACACACACACACACACACACACACACACCACACATTTCACTGGGGTAATGCACACCCCTAATCTGGTTCCACACACTTACACTGCCATTGCAAATTGCACCTCCCTTTTTAGTGGTCTCTGCTGAGTGAAAATCACACAGAGGAAGACAATTTTAAATGCATCCTAACAAGAAAGAAACATTATTGACTGATGCACTATCTCTTTGTATTTGTTTGTGGTACACACACATGCATGTGTTGGCATGCGTAGGCACGCATGTGATTTCTTTTCTTTAAGTTGTAGTGCCTGGTGAGATTTTCACCATCCACATTGGTATGCAAACTGATACTGTCATTGTGTAGGCCTTGTTTAGGTGACCATAGTTTCCCCATCGACATAGAAGACACCTTTTCATCTCAGACATCCTGGTCCTCTGGCTCTTACAATCTTTCTGCCCCATCGTTCAAAATATTCCCTAAGCCTTTGGTATAGGGCTGGTACTGTAGATATATTCATTAGAGATGAGCCCCCCCCCAGTCAGTCATTCTCAACAATTTCCCCGGTTCTGCATTTCTGTACTAGTCTCCCTCTGCTGCAAACCAAGCTCATCTGTGCATGTAAGGATAATACTCAGAATGCAGCTGGAAAGTGTCCTGGTCTAGAAAGTGGCAGTAGTGGGCTCCCTCTAGTCCTCAGGACCTCACTGTCTTCTGTTTGTTTGTTTGTTGTCTTCACATGACTTGTTTAGTTTTGTTTGTCATTGTATATTGCTGCAGTAGGTTTTAGGATTTGTTTGTTTGTTTTTCCTCTTTATGCTGATTTAAAATTTCTCCACTACAATATATTTTTATCATGTTTTTACACTACTCCAACTCCTCCCAGATCCATTTGTCCTGTCCAACTATTCCATAGTACCGGGTCTGTCCTGGAGTGTGGTTGATATACCCAGTGACAATCCATTGTAGAGAACTGGTTGTCCCTTTGCCAGCAGATGTCAATTGCAAATACCTACATGGTTAATGGTGAGACCCTGTGTCCATTTCCCTTCCTCAGTGCTGGGACCCAGGCTGGCTTGAACCTGTACAGGTCCTGTTCCTGTTGCCACAGTCTCGGTGAATTCACATGTGTCCTGTTTTTCCAAAAGACACTTTTTCCTTTGAGTCACCTCTGCTTCTGGCCCTTACAATCTTTTCTCCTCCTCTTCTACATACATCCCTGAACCTTGAGAAGAAGCTTTTGATAAAGACATCACATTTTGCACTAAGTGCTCCAAAGTCTCTCACTCTCTGCACATTGTCCATTCATGGTTCTCCATGTTAATTCTCATATGCTGCAAGAAAAAGCATCTCCAATGTGTGTTGAGTAGGTACTGATCTATGGGTTTAGCAGTATCTCATTAAGAGTCAATTTATACCTATAGCTATGGTCCTTTACAAGATCAATAGTAGTAGCTTTTCCTGTAGACCCATGATCTAAGTAGTCTCAGAGTCCTGGACTCTTTAACAGTGCCAGGTTTGGGTTCCACTTCATGGAGTAGGTCTTAAATCAATCAAAATTGGTTGATCACTCCCATAACATTTATGCCACTATCACACCAGTATATCTTACAGACTGGTTGCTGTTGTAAGTCCGTTTTGCTAGCTGGGTGATGTGGATGATTACCTTTCTCCTTTGGTAGGCTTTAAAGTACCTTCTAGTACCATGAAGTATAGTCAGTAGAGGTGAATATTCTAGTTGGGCTCCAGTTCGATTTTAATTTTAGAGATCGTACCTGTTAAGCAATGGCCCTGATTTCAATCTCCAGAAATAACAAACAAAATCAAAAATAAAAACAGGACTCAGGTTCCCCCTAGTATCTCCTGTCAGCCCTTTTAACCTTTCCTCATCTCATAGAAACAGGGATGTTTCAACATACGAAAATAAGTCAATATAATCCACCATATAAACAAACTGAAAGAAAAAGTCCCACATGATCATCTCATTCGACACTGAAAAAGCCTTTGACAAAATCCAACACACTTTCATGATAAAAAGTCTTGGAGAGATCTGGGATACAAGGGCATATTTAAACATAATAAAGGCAAAATACACCAAGCCAATAGCCAATATTCAATTAAAACTTTTGTTATGATATTAATGGTCATATAGAGTACTAACAAATTCTAGAAAAATTCATCTAGCTGCCTGTACATGTTTTCTTGTTTGAGTCTCTATCTGCATCAGTTTTATGTAGGGAATCATGACCATTCCTTAAGGCAATTTTAATGTCTCCAAAAAGATCATGGGGTCCCACAACAACAATTCCACATGGACAATAATAATACCACTAAGCTGACAAACATCACCCAGAGATCGTCTTTGGACTACAAAATGCTCAGGACAATTTTGAGATAGCCTGCTGAGATGATCCAGCCTCACAGACTACTTGATCTTGAGATAAGCCCTGCACTTTTGCATTATGCAGAGACTGGACAACAAACAAGTAATTTTCAGAGCATGACGCCCACATTCCCAAGAGGTGGGGTGGATGGTTTTTGGTCATTCCATGGATTTTGGATAATTGTCATTGTTTAGGATGATTGGTTACAAGTTGTTATTGTTGATAGTCAGGAAAAAGGCTAAACAAAGGAGATTAGATTTAGGGTTCTTGCTTGAAAAAAAGAGGAGATAAACAATAGATAGATTATTGAATCTAGTCTGAATAAAAAAGATATGGAAATGATAGAATAAAGGGTAGATTATTGAATCTACTCTGAAAAGAAAAAAGAGGGATATGGATATGATAAGATAAAAAGATAGATTATTGAATCTACTTTCAGAGGGCAACTACTAGTTTAAGTATTTAACATTGGATTGAATTTTTGTACATTGTATACAAATTATGCATATTGCAATAGATTTGAGATTGGTTTATCTAGATTTGATGAGATAAAAAGGTAGATTATTGAATCTACTTTTAAAAGGCAACTACTAGACTAGTTTTTAATATTTTACAGTGGATTGGATTTTTGTATATTGTATACAAATTTTGTATATTGATACAAATTTTGTTAGAATATATATTGTACATACATTTCTAATCTTGTTCAATGTATTGTACCTATACAGTTCATTTAACAATGTAATGCAAATTGCTAGTTCTTGAAAGTTATTATTACCAAATATTTAGGATATAAGTAATATAACTTGATAGTTAATCATTACAATTAAACTTGTAGTATTATTAGGTATGTTTTCAAGGTCAAGCAGAGATATATTTTAGATATGCAGCTCATCTTCAAACACTTCAGAGATCTGCAGAATATGGCATCTTAGATGTTTTAATAACAGATATTTTTTTTCCTTTTTTATGACAATGAGACATGTCTGCTCCTGGCAGCACCAGTCTACTTCAGAGAAAATGATGGGCATTGAAGAAACGCCACATGAAGTTTACTTTCAATGTGGCAAATTTAGCCACTGGGGAAGAAAGTGCCCTTGCATCGACTCCTGACAGTATGCTGTCCAAAATGAACAAGTAGGACACAAAATAAAGTACTGCTGATCCTTGCCAAGACAAGGTAGGAAGGCTCTTTAGAAAAATCCTGCTTCACAAATGAGTCTGTCAGATATGCTAAGCCTGTAGGCTGAAGATGATGCCCCAACGTTTCAGAGAAACCTCAGGTGAGTGTCCAGCAGCCAGATGTTTCTGTCATTTCACAACATTTTTGGAAGTCACTTGTTTGCACTTCCTTTTACTCAGTTAATATAGTTTCCTTCTCGGTCTCTGAGGAAGTTGAAAATTAGGTAGTTATACTTTTCATTGTTACGAAATTCAGAAAAGAAACTCACTAAAGAGGTATGAAGTGTATAAGTTTGAAAGACATCAAAAGATAGTTTTGGTTATGTAAATTAGGAAAGAAGATAAATTAGATACAATCCTTTGGATTCACAAAAATAGGATAGATAATTGAATATTTTCTCTGCATTTGTCAAATGCAAATGGACTAGACATTGTTGATGTACTTATTGCTTGTATGTATTGTATTTAGTTATTGTACTTATTGTATATAGTTTTTCTTATATTAGTTATAATTATTTAAAGTTTTTTATTTTAGACAAAAAGGAGGATGTGGTGATATATTGTGTCCCCCAAAATACTGTGCACCCTAATAAATGTTGTGATATTTTGTTTGTGTTCTGACAAATAAATCTTGCCTGAAGATCAGAGCTAGCCACTAGTAAACCATAGAGGTCTCGTGTAGTGGGTAGCTGTTCCAGCTTTGACCTGGAAGTACTACTCCCATTGAGGCTTCCGGTAACTGTCACACCTATGAGGCAGGACAGAGAGAGGAGCCCTTAAGACACGAGATCCAGATGTGCCTGCTCTCTTGGTTCCTGGATCTTGGAAGCTGGATTTCGACCAAGCTGAGTTCTCCAGAGAACACCGCCAGACTGCGCTACACCTTTCCCAGATCCTGTAACCTATCCCTTTACTTGTAAGTTACCCCACAGAATAAACCTCCCTGTAAACTATGTGGAATTGCCTTAATACTTCCACCAATAGTCTGGAGGTCTGTACAGACAGGAAACAGGAAATGATATGGATAGAAGGAGAGAGGAAGTGATAAAGCTGGGCAGAGACAGGAGCTCAGACCTTTTTGTTCTGAGAAGTTGGAGAGGTAAGAGGTGACTATGGCTACTCCTTTGCTTCTCTGATCTTTCAGCTTTTACTCTGATATCTGACTCCAGACTTTTATTATTAAGACTAATTAGGATTGCACTTCAGGGGCCTTGCTGTCAGTTTGTGGAGAGCAAACAATAGCCTTGGCAACAGCCCAGATTGTTTGGAGATTCCCCTGGGACTCTTTTGACAAACAACTCAAGTAGATGTAACCAAATCCCAGTAGTGGGAGCTTCATTTGGTGACAAGAGATGGACAGTAGAGACTCTGTTTCCCCCATTATTTTGAGATTTCATTTAGATTTCCTTCATATATGTACATATTTTAGGAAACTTCTACTGTATTAGGTTTCTGAACTTCCCCTCAACTGGCCTTTAATTTTAGCTCTCACTTTATTTCTTCCTCATCTCGATTTCCTCCTCCTCCTCATTTGATCCTCCTGATCCAGTCCCCTACCATCCATTCATAAATATCTATTCCATTTTCCTTTCCTAATAAAATATATCTGTACCCCCTGTCCCTTAATCTTTACCTAACCTCTGTGGTTTTATGGATTGTAACTTGGTTATCATTTATTTAATGGGAAGTATCTACTTATAAGCAAATACATACCATATTTTCTTTCTGAGTCTGGGTTACCTCCCTCAGGATGATTCATTCATAGTTCCATCCTTTGCCTATAGATTTCATGATGTCATTTTTTATGGTAGATAAATGTTCCATTGTACAAAAGAACCATATTTTCTTTATCCATTCCTCTGTTGAGGAACATCTAGGTTGTTTCCAATTTCTGGCTATTTTGAATAGAGCAGCGATGAGTATGGATGAGCAAATGTCACTGTGGGAGAATGAAACATCCTTTGGGTATATGCCCAAGAATGGTATAGCTGGATTTTGAGACTGATCTATTCCCATCTTCCTGAGGGACCACAACACTGATTTGCACATGACTGTACAAGTTTGCAGTTAGCTGGAAATGAGGGGCATTTGAGGGGTGGCATGGAAACCTAGTCCAGTGGAAACTTCCTAAAATATATGAAGGTGATCCTGATGAAGACTCCACATAATGAGGGAGACAGTGTCCCAGCGGGCTATGACTTGTCACCAAAGGAAACTTCAAGTACCAGGACTGTAGTTGGCCAAAGGGGTCCCATGGGAATTGCCAAAGAACCCAGGCTGCTGCCAAGACAATAGGATGCTCTCCAGAAACTTACAGCAAGTCCCCATTGCTGAAGACAACACTCACACAACACATTGAACATGGAAAGGTCAAGTTGGTGCCTACATAGAACCTTCACCACAAAGTTCTGGAGTCTTTGGTGCAGGAAGGAACTCTGTAGGCTACCAAAAATAAACATAAACCCAGCCACATAACCTTTGATCTACAATCCGTCATGCCAGCAAAACATGCTAGGGCAATGGTGGCAAGAAGCTTGTGGGAGTAACCAACCAATGTCTGACGTGACTTAAGGCACGCTCCATGAGACGGGACCCATATCCAACACTTCTTGGGTGACCAGAACCCGAGGCTAGATAACCCAAAAACCTAGGGTAAAACCAAATACTACTGTTCTAAAAACTAAACCAAAAACGAAAACAAAAACAAAAAACAAGTAACAAAATGACACTTAATAATATTCTGCTATATTCATAGATCAGTGCCTCATTCAGCCATCATCAGAGAAGCTTCCTCCTGCAGCAGATGGGAATGAATACAGAGACCCACAGCCAGACATCACACACACACACACACACACACACACACACACACACACACACACACACACACAGAGAGAGAGAGACAGAGACAGAGATAAAGAGAGAACTTGGAATACACGGGTCTAAATGGGACATCTGCACCAAATCCCTCCCTTCAGAGCTCAGGGAACCCCACAGAAGAAGAGGTGGAAAGATGTAAGAGCCAGAGGAGAACAAGGACATCAGGAAAACAGGCCCTCTAAATCAACATGATCAAAGCTCATATGCACTCACAGAGACTGAAGCAGCATGCATGGGGCCTACACCGCTCTGCACCATGTCCTCTGTCTACATTATAGCCTCTGGTTTTCAATATTTTTATGAGACCCTTGAGTGTGTGAAGGAGTTGGTCTCTGAGTCTTGTGCTTCTCTTGTGGCTCTTTTCCATTGGTTGGGTTGCCTTGTCCAACTTCAATGGGATTGTTTTTGTTTTATCTTGTTATATTTCATTTTGTTGTTTGGTTGTTATATCTTAGAACCTGTTCTTTTCTAATAAGACAGAAAGGGAGTGTATTTGGAGGAGAGGGGAGGTGGGGAGGAATTGGGAGGAGTAAAGCAGGGAAACTTTAATTAGGATATATTGCGAATAGAATTTATCTTTAATAAAATGGGCAGGGAATAGGAAGGAGGGGAGATGGAGCTTGGAGAAGTGAGGAACAGGAATGGGAGTGAATATTATCAAAATAAAGTGTATGAAATTCTCAAAGAGTTAATACAAATGTATTATTTAATAAAAAAGAAAGAAACAATTTCACATTCCAACTAGTGATGGCAGAGGGTTCCTCTTTCTCCACATCTTGCCAACATGATCTCTCACTTGTTTTATTGATCTTATCAATTCTGACAAGTCTACGATGGAATCTCAAAGTAGTTTTGATTTGGATTTCCTTGATGGCTAACGATGTGGAACATTTCTTTAAGTGTTTCTCAGCCATTTGAGTTTTCTCTTTTGAGAATTCTCTGTTTAGATCTCTACCCCGTTTTTAAATTAGGTCATTTGTTTTCTTCACATCTACTTTTTAAAAGGCTTACTGTATTTTGGATAGTGACCCTTTATTGGATATGTAGATGGGCAAACGATTTTCACATTCTTTAGGATGCCACTTTGTCTGAATGACAGTGTCTTTTGCTGTGCAGAAGCTTCTTAGTTTCATGAGTTCCCATTTATTAGTTGTTGATCATAGTGCCTGTGCTGTGTTTTGTTCAGAAACTGTTTTCCCGTTTAAAGCTCATATGAACACACAGAAACTGAAGCTGCCTACACGAGTCTACACAGGGACTACAGCGACCCTGCCAGTACTCCCATTCCTCAGGCTGTCAGGAAGACAGCCACCCGGGTCCTCAAGGCCCTGGCTGGTGGGATGAAGCCCAACCAGGGTCCTCAAGGCTGCACGTGATGGGAAGAGAACCAGCCCTGCCTGATGCTCATACAGGTGCTAGCCTGCAGGGACTCCCAAGGTCCAGGCAAGCAGGAAGACATCCACCCCGGCCTGATCCTTAACTACTCAGACAGGCCACCCCCCTAGACTCCTAGGGTTCCAGCTGTCAGGAAGATAGCCACCAGCCCTCCTCCCCACCCTCAGACAGAGGCTAGCTTTCCTGAACTCTGAGGACCCCTGCTGGTGGAATTCCAGCCATCCATGCATGATGCTTAACTGCTCAGTCACTGGCTAGTCTTTGGGATTCCCAAGGCTCTGACTGGCAGGAAGAGGCCACTTGTGGTTCTCAAGGCTCTTGGTGGCAAGAAGACAGCCTCCCTTGCAGGATGGGTAACTGTTCAAACAGGGGCCAGCTGACCACGACCCCCAAGGTCCTGGCTGGCAGGATGACAGCCACCTGAGGTCCTCAAGGACCCAGCTTGTGAGAAAACAGCCACAACTGCCTGGTACTTAACTGCTCAGAGGGGAGCTACTGGGCCACGTCTTGCCAAGCGCAGGCTGACGGGAAGACAGCCGTCTGCAACTGTGTCTTAAACTCTCACATTTGGCCACCCTCCGGGATCCCCAGGGCCCCATCTGGCTGGAAGACAGCCACCCAGGGTCCTCAAGGCCCTGTCTAGCAGCATGTCAGCCAATCGGGGTCTTCAAGGCCCTGGCTGGTATGATGAGAGTCTCCCGGGATTCAAGGCTCCTGCTGGCCGGAAGACAAGTACCATGCCTGATGCTTAACTGTCCAGACAGGGGTCAGGTTACCCATATCACCCACCCAGGGTCCTGAAGGCCCTGGCTGGTGGAATGATGCCCAACCAGGGTCCTCAAGGCTCCACCAGACTGGAAGAGAGCCAGCCCTGCCTGATGCTTAACTTCTGAGACTGGTGCTAGCCGGCCTAGACTCCAAAGGCCCAGGAAGGCAGGAAGACAGCCACCCCACCCTGAGACTTAACCTCTCAGACAGGCCAGCCCGCTGAGACCACCAGGGTTCCAGCTGTCAGGACGACAGCCCCCAGGGTTCCTCAAGGCTCCAGCTGGATGGAAGACAGCCAACCCTTCCTGAAACTTAACTATTCAGATTCAGGCAAGCTGGCAAGAAACCCCAAGGCCCCTGCTGTTGGGAAGAGAGCCACCTAAGGTCCTTGAGGGCCTGCCTTGTAGGATGACAGCCTCCCCTGATCCTCGAGGGTCCACCGTGCCTGAAGACAGCCATGCCGACCTGATGCCTATGTCTCCAGAATGGTGGTAGCTGACCTAGAACAACTGGACCTAGCCTGGCGGGAAGACAGCCACTCAGTCCTCTATCCTCAGGCTGGTGGGAAGACAGGCAGCCCTTCATGATGTTTAAATGCTCAGATGGGGGCCAGCCAACCAGGATCCCTATGCTCTGCTTGTTGCATGTCAGCCACACAGGGTCCTCAAAGTTCCACCTCATGGGAAAACGGCCAGCCCTGTGTGATGCTTAACTGCTCAGACAGGAGGTAGCCAGCCGGGAACCACAAGGCCCTGACTGGTGGGAAGAGAGCTACCTGGGGTCCCTTAAGGCCCTGCGTGTTCAGATGACAGCCACCCAGGGTCCTTAAGGACCTGGCCAGTAGGATGACTGCCACCTTTACCTGATGCTTAACTGCTCAGACAAGGGCCAGCTGGCTGGGAACACCAAGGCCTCCACTGATGGGATGACAGCCACTTAGGGTCCTCATGGCCCTGGCTGGCAGGATGTCAGCCACAAGGTATGCTCAAGGGCCCAGCTTGTCTTAGATAGTCATGCCCACCTAATGCTGAATTGCTCAGAAGGGTGCTAGGCGGCCTGGATCTCCAGGTCCCTGCCTGGCCAGAAGACAGCCACCCAGGGTCTTCAAGGCTCTGGCTGGTTGGAAGACAGCCAGCCCTGGATGATGTTTAAATGCTCAGACTGGGGCCTGCCTACTGGGATCCCCATGGCCCTGTTGGTGGCATGACAGCCACCCACGGTCCTCAAGGTCCTGGCTAGTGTCATGAGAGTCACCTGGAGTCCTCAAGGCTCCTGCTGGCAGGACATAGCCACTCCCACCTGATCCTTAACTTCTCAGATGGGGACTCATCCGCTGGGTCCTCCAAGGTCCCAACTGGTGGGAAGAGAGCCACCCTGTGTCCTCAAGGCCATATTTAGTGGGATGAGAGCTCCTCAGGGTCTGCAAGGCTCTGACTGGCAGAAAACAGCTATTGATGAATAGTGCTAAACTGCTCACACCGGGGAATGCAGTCAGGAACCCAGAGGACCCCAGCTGGAAGGACGAAAGCCACCCCTGCCTGGTGCTTAACTACTCTGAAGGGGGCAAGACGGCTGGGACCACCAAGGCCCCAGCTGGTGGGAACAGAGCCACCCGGGGTCCTCAAGGCCCTGCTTGGTGGAAGGAGAGCAACCCAGGGTACACAAGGCTCCAGCTGGCATGAAGACAGCTACCCTGCCTGATGCTTCACTGTTCAGACAGGGGCAGGAACAGTTGGGAGTAAGACATCCACCCGGGGTCCCTAAGGGTCCAGCTGGCATGAAGACAGCTACCATGCCTGGTGCTTCACTGTTCAGAGAGTCGACAGGACCCCCATATCTTGCTGTCGGAAAGACAGCCACCTGGGGTCCTCAAGGCACTGGCTGGTGGGATGACGCCCAACCAGGGTCCTCAAAACACCATCTGATGGGAAGAGAGTCATCCCTTCCTCATGCTTAACTGCTCAGATGGGTGCTAGCTGGCAGGGACTCTCAAGGCCCAGGCAGGCAGGAAAACAGCCACACCACCTGACAATTAACTGCTCAGACAGGCCAGCCAGCCGGGATCCCACAGTTCCAGCTGTCAGAAAGACAGCCACCGGAGGTCCTCAAGGTTCCCGACTTGTGGGAGAGAGCTATGTTGATGCTTGACTGCTCAAGGGGAGCTAGCCGTCTGCCCTCCTAGGCACCTGCTAGCAGGAAGACAGCTACTGTACCTGATGCTTAACTGTGGAGACCGGTGCCGGGACCCCCATTTCTCCGGCTGTTGGGAGAAAGCCACCTGGGCTTCTCAAGGCCCTGTCTGGTGGGATGTCAGCCACTCCGAGTCTTAAAGGCCTGGCTAGTAGGATGAGAGTCTCCTGGGGACATCAAGGCTCCTGTTCGCGGGAAGACAAATATCATGCCGGATGCTATACTGTTCAGACAGTTGCCTGGAACCCCATATCTCTGGGAGGCAGGAAGACAGCCAATCATGTTGCTGGAGGCTCTGAGTGGGGGGAATACAGCAACACCCCTCTCTTCCACCGCAGCCATGCTCAGACAGAGGCTACCTTGCTGGAACCCTGAAGACCCGGCTGGTGCAATTTCAGCCATCCATGCATGATGCTTCACTGCTCAGTCACTGGCTAGCCTTTGGGACCCCCAAGGCTCTCGCAGGCAGGAAGTGGGCCACCTGTGGTCCTCAAGGCTCTAGTTGGCAAGAATACAGCCTCCCCTGCCTGATGGTTAAAAGTTCAGACATGGGCCAGCTGACCATGACCTCCAAGGCCCCGGCTTGTGAGAAGACAGCCACCCGAGGTACTCAAGGCTCTTGGTGGCAACAATACAGCCTCCTCTGCCTGATGGTTAATTGTTCAGACATGGGCCAGCTGACCATGACCTCCAAGGCCCTGGCTTGTGAGAGGACAGTCACCACTGCCTGATGCTTAATTGCTCAGACGACTGCTAGCTGGCCGGAAGGTTCAAGGCCCAGGCTGGCTGAAACACAGCCACCCCCAACTGAGGATTAACCTCCCAGATTCTGCCAGCTAGCAGACCCCCAAAACCCCATCAGCAGGAAGACTGCCAACCAGGGTCCTCAAGGCTCAGTCTAGTTGGAAGAGAGCCATCCTGCATGATACATAACTGCTCAGATGGGTGCTAGACATTCTCCAACCCCAATGCCCTGGTTGGTGGGAAGAGTGCCACCAGGGGTCCTTAAAGCCCTGGGTGATGAGATGACAGCCACCTCCAACTGATGTTTAACTGCTCAGACAAGGGCAGGCTGGCTACGAACCCCAAGGCCTACACTGATGGGATGAGAGCCACTTAGGGTCCTCAAGGCCCTGGCTGGTGTGATGACAGCCTCCTGGTATCCTCAAGGGTCCAGTTTGCCTGAAGACAGCCATACCAATCTAATGCTTACTAGCTCAGAAGTGTGCTAGAAGTCCTGGATTCGGAGGTCCCTGCCTGGGAGAAAGACAGCCACCCAGGGTCCTCTAGACTCTGGCTGGTGGTAATTCAGGCAGCCCTGCATGATGTTTAAATGCTCATATGGAGGCCAACCGACCTGCATCCCCCTGCCCCTGCTGATGGGATGACAGTCACCCAGGTTCCTCAGGGCTCTGGCTGGTGGATAAACAGCCCTGCATGATGTTTAAATGCTGAGACAGGTACGAGCTGACCAGGAATCCAATGACCCTGCTGATGGGTAGACAGACACCCAGGGTCCTCAAGGCACCACTTGATGGGAAATGAGCCAGCCCTGCCTGATGCATAACTGCTCAGATGGATGCTAGCTGGCTGGAACTCCCAAGGTCCAGGGAGGCAGGAAGACAGCCTACCCTAGCCTGAGGCTTAACTTCTAAGACAGGCCAGCCAGCAGAGACACCCAGGGTTCCAGCTGTCAGGAATACAGCCACCCGAGGTCCTCAAGGCTCCAGGCTTGCAGAAAGACAGCCAAAACTGCCTAATGATTGATTGCTCAAAGGGGAGTTAACTGACGGCCCACCTATGCTTTGGCTGGCAGGAAGAGAGACACCCTGGGTTATCAAGACTCCGGCGCCCGGTAGAGAGCCATCCCTGCCTAATGTTTAACTACTTCGAAGGGGCAAGCCGTCAGGGACATCCTCAGTCCAGGTCGTAGGAAATGGGCCACCTGGGGTCCTCAGGGACCTTGCTGGCTGGATTAGAGCCACCCAGAATCCTCAAGGCTCCAGATGGCTGGCAGGCAGCCACCCCAGTATGATGCTTAAGTGCTCAGCCAACGGTTGCCATCAGGCCCCCCCCCAAGTTTCCTGGATTGTGGTAAGAAAGTCACCCATGTCTGATACTTAAGTGTTCAGACGGGTAGCCAGCCAGCTGGGATTCCCAAGTCCCAGTCTTGTAAGAAGACAGCCACCTCAGCAGGATGCTTAAATGCTCAGAATGGTACTAGCTAGCTGTGACCCCCAAGGCCCTGGCTGGCGGGAAGAATCCATCCGGGTCTACAAGGCTCTGGCTAGTGGAAGGATAGCAACCACAGTCTAATGTTTACTTCTCAGATGGGTGCCAACCAGTAGAGACCCCCAAGGCCCAGGCTGGTGTGATGACAGCCACCCAGTGTTTTCAAGGCCCAGGCTGCTGGAAAGAAGCTACCAGTGTCCTCAAGGCTCAGGCTGGCAGGAAGACAGCCACCCCCACTTGATGCTTAACTGCTCAGATGGAGTCTAGTTGCCCAGGACCCCCAAGTCCCTGCCTGGTGGCAAGACAGCCATGGGCCTACCTTGTACCTTTTGGTGTCAGTCATGTGTGCCTTATTCCTATAACATTTCATATAAGGAAATATGTTTGGAGAAATGGAAGAGATAAAAAATGGAATGGTTCAGTGCTGTGGAAAGACACAGAAAGTGAGAAATGAAGATGCTGAGGAGTGGCCGAGGTTGGAGGCCTGCTTGCCACCTGGATCATGGTGACGGTGGTGAGGAGTATACTGAGGGGCTGGTCTGCCTGTTACCCGGTGCCAAGATGTCTGGGCAGGTTGCTGCCAAGAGCCATATCAGGGTCCTTGCTTCTACAGTAGTCAGGGCCTGTGATGATGTCCATGGCTCCTGTTTCTGTCGAATGCTATGCCGATTCCTGTGGCCTGGGGTGGCTCCTGGGTCTGTGTTTGGGTCCATGATCCAGGCTGCCATTGGACCAATGGGGCGGCTTTTGCTGAAACCTGGGACCATGGTGACATCCAGGCATAGGCTGGTGCCGAGAACCATGTGTCCTAACACAGCCGAAGTCTACGTTGATGCCAATGTCCCATACTGCCACCAAAGGCCATATGAAGCCTGGAGTCTGGGCCATGGCCTTTGGCTTGTTGGTGTCCAGGGGCTATACTGTTACCAGAGACATCCTGCTCCAAGATGCCAGGGTTACCACTTGGAGATAGGATGTCGACCAGGCCGAACTGCTACCTGAAGCTCATGTCTAGGCCAGTGGCCCAGCTACAGCTGGGGTCTATGTTGAAGTCTGTGGCCCAGGTTGCCACTAGGGCCAATACAGAGGCCAGGGATCTGGGCCAGAGCCTGTGACTTGGTTGGAGTTTGAGGGCCGTGCCACAGCAGGGGTCTTATAGATATGGGTAGACTGCATTGCAACCTGGGGCTATGAGAACATCTGCACCCAGGCTGCTACAAAGGGCCATGTCTGGGTCCCAGGCCCTATAGCGGCCAGGGTCCCAATTGACATATGTGGCTCCTGTTGCCACTGAGTTCCATGAGAATGCCCTGGGACAGATCAGCCACTTGAGTCCAGATTGGTGTCAGAGGGCCAGGATGTATCCAGATCTGAGTGGCCTACACTGCTACTCAATGTCATAGTGACATCAGGACCAGAGCTGCATCCCAGGACCATGTCAGGATCTGTGGCCCTACTGCAGCCAGGGTCTGGGCTGATGTCCGATGTACCTGTTGCCATCAGAGGATATGTGGACACCTGAGATTGAGGGCCATGTTGGTGTCTCAGGGCTATACTGCTGCTGGAGCAGTGGTGACATCCAGACCCAACCACAATCGAGGACCATGTTGGGGTCCATAGTTCTACCATGTCTGGGGTCTGTGCAGAAGTCAGGCTCTTGCAGTGCCACCAAAGGTCCCATAGAGGTGCAAGGTTAGGGCTGCAACCATTTCCACCTGTGCGGACAGGCCCTCCTACTAGAGCCAGGATGTTGACTGGCCCCAAGCTGCTTCCAAAGGCCATGTCTGGGTCAGTGGTCCAGCTACAGCAGGGGTCTGTGTGGATGTCAGTGGTCTGTGTCACCTCAGGAGGACTTAGGAACCATGTGAGATTAAATCAGAGCACCTTGCTGAGCTGGCCACACACTTCACTGGCCCTAGGAAAGCTGCCCTTCCCTCTTGCTGGGCACTATAGCAAGAGAGTTGGTCCCTGCTCTCCAGAGAGATGGCCCCCACCACTCACCAGAGGCAAAGGTGACCTGACCCTGAGGACATGCATGTGGGGGAGCTCCACCACCCCCTAAAGGCCCACAGCTGGGTCTTTGGTTGACCCACCCTAACATCTACCCCATCTAGGACCTGCTGGAGCAGGTTAAGACACTAGTCCGGTGGAATGATACTCAAAAGATCTCCAAGACTCATGGAAGCCTAAGGATATCCCAGAGGAGAATTGGTGAGGATCCAGTGATGATGGTGTTCCAGAACCCAGAAGCCTTGAACCAGACCAGTGACTCACTGGAATAAACATTTGCCGGTAAACCTGGTGGGTCAAAGAGATCTATTGTATGGCACACTGAATCCTCCAGTGCCACCAGGATGAATGAAGAGTTGTTGGAGAAGCAGGAAAGAAGGAGAAGGAAAGAGGATTTTCTCTTGTGGTTTGGTTTGGTTTGGTTTTGGAGTTTTTTGTTTTGTTTTGTTTTGCTTTGCTTTGCTTTTGTTTGCTTGCTTGTGTCCTTGATTTGTTTCCTTATGTGAGGGGGGCATGGCAGGAATGAGGGGAAGATATGGGGGACCAGGAGGTGAACAGATTTGGGGTGCATGATGTGAAACTCCCAAAGAGTCAATAAAGAAATTAAATTAAAAAAATAAGATGTGATGTGTAGCTGAAGTTTTCCCGTGTCTTATCTGACCCATGGTCAGGATAAATCTCTCTCACCCACCATTCCTCCAAACACTTGGACCCAAGTAAACACACAGAGGCTTATATTAATTAAAACTGCTCGGCCATTAGCTCAGGCTAACTAATGACTAGCTCTTACACTTAACCTATAATTCTTATTTATGTTTAGCCACGTGGCTTGGTACCTGTTCTCAGTTCTGCCTTCACATCTTGCTTCTCATGTGTCTGGCTGGTGATTCCTGACTCAGCATTTCTGTTCCCAGAATTCCCCTCTCTGCTTTTCCCACCTATACTATACTATTGGCTACTGGCCAATCAGTGTTTTATTTATCAACCAAATCAGAGCAACACATATTCACAGCACACAGAAAGAAATCCCCAGCAGTGATGACCTCGGTATGGAAACCAGGATATGTGTTATGTTGGTGAAGAGATTTTGCTTTTGTTTTCACAGGAGAAGAAAAGCTATGGATACCATCAAAATTGATAAAGATTAGATTTGAATAAGACAGACCTTTTGCTTAGACGAGGAGGTAGTTAATGAACCAGCATGACCATTAATCTAAACTAACTTGTAAGAATAACAAATACTTTTCTTTTGATCAGCTATAACATGTCTAAAGGGAAACTCCCCATTTTAGGGTTGGGGAAGGGTTTTGTTTTTGTCTTTTCAGGAGAATGAAGGCATCTAGCTAAAGTATCTGAAGACCACTGGACAAATGAGATATCTGTAGAAAAAAGATAAGTCATTGAGAGAAAGTATCCTAGAAATAGAGTAAACTGGCCTATTGATATATCACATTTCCAACAGGATAAAATTTCATAAATCTTCTTAAATGTTTGTTTCTGTTGTTCTCCCCAGACAGATAAACTGTCTTTTTATAATGCTAGTTCAATTAAAAATTAAAGCTGCCTTGGAAGTTGGAGTGTGTCTCTCTCCTTCTCTAAATCCAACCCTGTTGTTAAAAGAAAATTCAGAGTCTCTGTTTCATATCAGAAGAGCCACCTGGCATGGGACAGAAGACAACCAAGATCAAGGGACAACTATTGTTACAAATCTCTTACCCCTCAAATTTATTTTGACTCTTTAAAACTTTTATGGAAAGGTATAGTGAAGAAACAGTGTTTTAAATCATTAACTATAATAGACCATCCTTTAGGTAATGGAGAAGTCAGGGGAATTCCAGGCTATAAGGAGCTCATTGGTTGAATTATTTTATTAATGGCTCTTAGATCTTTTACCATTGTCCAATTTCCAGATTTATTTTTAATAACAAATACAGGAGAATTCCAAGGACTGGTTGATTCCTCAATATGTTGAACGTTTAGCTGCTCCTGCACCAGCTGTTCTAGGGCCTGCAATTTTCTGCCGTGAAAGGCCATTGTTCCACCCAGAGAGGTTTGTCAGCCAACCATTTTAAAGGTAGGGCTGTTGGTACCTTTGAAAGATCAACAGCTGCTGTGCCCTGATTTTGTACAACCTGTGTGGTTGGTGACTGTTCTTTATAATACCTTTTAATATTTTTCCCAGAAACATACATTAGTTTATAGTTTGTTTCTGAAAATAGAGGAACTTTAATCTAGGTATTCCATTGCTATAACAAATCATGTCCCCATAAACTCATTGCTATGTTAGCTACATATGGCTTTAATTTTCTTCTCTGTCCTCCTGGCCCTATACATTTGACCCATCTCATGCTTTGTTTCACCTCAGATAAAGTTCTAATCCCTAGAAGTTGAACGTTTACCTCCTGAAGAGGCCAATTTGGATGCTAAGATTCTGGTGTAATTATTGTTACATCTGCCTGAAGCCTACAAGACCTTCAACTACAATGTCATTTATTTGTACCTTTAGCTTTGGTCTGTGACCATTTATAGAAGTCTGCCAAAATATTTGCTTTTTGGTTTCTCCTGAAATTTTTGTTTTTATCTTCTAAAGCTGTTCTATCATTCAGAGCAGTATGTTTTTGTTTGTTCGTTTGTTTGTTTTTTGTAATGTACATTATGTCCTTTAATTGCTCTGGGAAGTAGTTTCCCTCACAGTTACAGGGCACGACAAGGGGCCTCTCAAAGGCATTTCCCAACAGCAAAGGATTACCCAGTCTGTCCCTTGTTGTTCATTGATCCAGTGTCGGCCTTTGCCACACCTTCTACATACTACAGAAGGGAGTGGCCTTCTCTTTGGATTATTCCTGAAATAAAATGCTTTTTCTAGAATGCCCTGTCTATGGTAACTTTTTAGGTGACCTTATTTGCCACAATTAAAACACCTAATGTTTTGATTTTTTTTCAAGGCTCTGGAAATCACCTATCCTATATAGTCATCATCGTGATTATGAGATTCGATATTGACTGTATCTCAGATCCATTACTCTATGTGTGCTGATCTTGCCTATAGATGCCTAATTACTCTTTTGCATTGGGAATTAGCATTTTCAAAAGTTAAAGATTCAATTACTATTTGTCTAGCTTCTGAATTTGGAATCATTCTGTTTATAGCTGAAGTCAATGTTTTAAAAAATTCAGTGAAGGTTTCTTTTGGGCCCTGAATAACTTTAGTAAATGACTCAGTTCTTTTTCTGACTTTTTCATTTGTGTCCCAAGCAGTCAAATCTGCTGCATGGCTGAGAGACAGAGTGTGGTCATCTTATAGAGACTGTCTTTGTACATTAGCATAATTGCTCTCTCCGAGAAATTGGTCTTGGGAGATTTCAATACTTCTAGTCCTACTTTATTGTTCAGTGGTCCTAGCCTCATCTTTCTATTAGGCCCTCTACTGTAACTGAAGACCAGCCTGTTGTATCCAAGTCTCTCCAGTTTTGTAGGACAATTCTGTTACTAGTTGACCATGAATATATCATCTGCTTCACAAAAGGTGAATGCATAACATATGAGACTATTGCTTCCTTAAATCTCCTCAAATATTACATTTCCACAGGAATCCAGTCAGCTCATACACAGCCTTGGGGATATCTGTCATTTCCCAGTTGTTCCTGTAAGGTGACTGGTTAAATTAAGGTTCATTGTTTTAAAATCTTGGGCTGTTCCTCCCTAATTTTAAAATGTAATGCTAAGTTTGGGTCTCCTTTACATTTCAATTTTCTTGTTCTGAATATCTCCATGATCTCTTTTAGTAAGGTTTTCTAAGGCCATTTCTTGGGACTCATATCAACCAACATTTTTAGGGATAAAACAAGAATAATCAAACCAATATTGTTTATAATAGACATTACATACATCCCATCTAAGTTAACTATCCCCTCATTTAATTGTTCCATTTTTAAACCATCCACTGTGTAATCATACAGAGATCTAACACCCTCCATTATAATACATTTTTCTTTCTTCCTTCCTTTCTTTCTTTCTTTCTTTCTTTCTTTCTTTCTTTCTTTCTTTCTTTCTTTCTTTTTTTCTTTCCTTCCTTCTTTCTCTCTCTCTTTTTTCTTTACTTATTTATTTCTTTTTGTTTTATTATTGAGAAATTTCTACTCACTTTACATACCAACCACAGAACCCCCCCTCTTCCTGCCCCTCAGCCTTTCCCCTGACACATCCCCCATTCCCATCTCCCCCAAGTCAAGGTCTCCTGTCAGAAGTCAGCAGAGCCTAATACACTCAGCTGAGGCAGGTCCAAAACCCTCCCCCCTTGACCTAGGCTGCACAAGGTGTCACACCCTAGGCACTGGGCTCCAAAAAGCCTGCCTATTCCCCAGGGATAGATCCTAATCCCCCTGCCTGGGCACCCCCCCCAAACAGTTCAAGCTAAACAACTGTCTCGCATATCCATAGGGCCTAGTCTAGTCCTATGGGGGCTCCTCAGCTATTGGTTTACAGTTCATGGGTTTACAGTTCATGGGTTTCTACTCGTGTGGTTGATCTTTAAAGGCCTCTATCATCTTCTTAAAGTCATTTTTAAGGTAGATTTCTTCTGTTCCTTCTGCATTGGAATGTCCAGGTCTTGCTGATGTAGAACCACTAGGTTCTGATGGTGCCATATTTGGTCTTAATGTTTTTGACTCTATTTTTGCACTGGCATCTACCCTTCTCCTTCTCCACTTGGTGCAAGCAGTATCTGTGTCTGAGAGCCTCTCTTGGTCTGATCAATACTCTTGATCCAATAGGAGCTCTTGGTCTATTCATGGCTCATGGTCTAATCCATGCTGATGTACTCTTTGTCTCAGGGGGCAGCTCTTAGTTCAATTAACACTGGCAGGCTCTGTATTAGGGGACATTTGCAGTCTCAGGGAGTATGTGGGGTTTTGATGAGGTCGTTCTTGTTTGTTGTAGGGTCTGGTGGGGGATAGTGGTGGTCCAACCTATCTGCAGGAGGTCTTCCTACATGCCTGAAACTGGGACTGCAATGGGTGGTGGTGTGTGGGTGCAGGGTTGCAGCCCAAAGCCAGAGGCTTGGGTGTTTAGCTGTAAGGACAAAGACTCAATTCTTACTCCAATCGGCACTGGCCTCCTGTGTTCTAAAGTGGGAAAAACCTATATTCTTCATTTTTTTAACTAATTCCTCCTTGAAGAATTCCCAAGTGTCTCACCAAATCTACTGATGACAGTGAAAATGATTGTGAGGTGTGAGGCTGATTGCTGCTGCACAGAACATTAGAAACCCGAGCAGGTGTCCAGGCAGGTGTCAAGGCACTGCACACCTAGTGTGGCAGCAGCCTGAGGAGGGCATCCAGAGAAAGCCCATGTCCACCAGGAGAGAAGACGCCAAAGAGTCAGCCATGTGCATGGGGAACTCGTGAAAAGCAGCCAACTCTGGCAGTGGTGTTTGGAGCCCAAGTGCTTGTGGAAGATTGCTACAGAGAGGCTGCAACAGAAAAATCCCAAACTCCCTCAGGGGCTTGGGGAAAAAAGAAAGGAAAATATAGGTTGGGGGGTGATTGTAACTAGAGTTTTCCTGCCTGGCCCACGGTCAGGACAAATCTCTCTCACCTGCCAGTCCCACAGCCACTCAGACCCGATCAAGTAAACACAGAGACTTATATTGGTTACAAACTGTATGGCCGTGGCAGGCTTCTTGCTAACTGTTCTTACAGCTTAAATTAATCCATTTCCATTAATCTATACATTGCCACGTGGCTTGTGGCTTACCGGTACTTTACATCTTCCTTGTCCTGACTGCGGCTGGCAGTGTCTCTCTCACCCAGCTTCTTGTTCTCTCAATTCTCCTCTCTGTTAGTCCCACCTATACTTCCTGCCTGGCTGTCAGTGTCTCCCTCACCCAGCTTCCTGTTCTCTCAATTCTCCTCTCTGTTAGTCCCGCCTATACTTCCTGCCTGGCCACTGACCAATCAGTGATTTATTTATTGACCAATCAACAACACATTTGACATACAGACCATCCCACAGCAGGTGATGACTCTGATGGGAGCCCCAGCGTGCAGTTCCAGTGTGCTACAAAGCCACATGGAAGCAGCTTTTTCATGAATTCATTCCCCAAAAGTTGGACACCAAATGAAGCGTGAATCTGATTAATCTTATCGATAAAAACCCAGAGTGAGATATAAGGGTGAAAGCTGAAAGATCAGAGCAGCAGAGCATCCAGCCACCAGAGAGTTCTTACTTCTATGAAATTTCAGACCAAAATGGGGAGAGATCCTGTCTCTTTGAATTCTCAGACTGAATGGGGGGGAGATCCTGTCTCTACACATCTTATATTCCTGTCTCCTTCTCCTAGTGATGGAATTAAAGGTGTGAGCCTCCCACATGCTGGGCTCAAAAGCTTGAGCTTCTTGTGTGCTGGAATCAAGTGCATGATTCTCCCATGTGCTGGGTTCAAAGGTGTGCACCAATACCACCCAGTTCTGTTTCTCTTTTAGACTGACAATCTCCTACAGCCCTGCGTGGCCTTGAAATCTTGATCTTCCTGCTTTCTCCTCCCAAGTGCTGGGATTAAAGGAGTGTGTCACCCACCACTGTCTGGCCTCTATGGTCACCTAGTAGCTAGCTCTACCCTCTGATCTCCAGGCAAGCATTACTTGTCAGAACACAAACTAAATGTCACACAATATGCTAACCAGGCACACTGTTTCATGAAGCAAACATTGTGGGGCAAGGGCAAGGGTTTGGGCACAGTACCTTTAAAGTAGTGCCTAGGTTGCTGTGGCTGCGGACAGAATGCCAGTTCCCTCACTATATCCCTGCTCTTCCATGGATATTTTGCACCATTCATCACCAGATGTCCTCAGTCATACAGAGAATTCCATGGCTTGGAACAGGAGAATAATGCCCTCAAATTATTCTTTTAGGAGTTCAATGGGGCACTCAGATTAGTGTCTACCCCAGTTGTCATCATAGAACCTATAACCAGAGACCTATAGCCAAGCACTTGGCCAAGATCCTAGAGTTCAGTTGAAGAGAGTGAAGAAGGATTATAAGAACAAGGGATCATGGTGGGAGAAACCACAGAGACAGCTGACTAAGCTAATGGGAGCTCATGGACTCTGGACAGAAAGCTGGGAAGCCTGCAGGGGACCCAACTAGGCCCTCTGAATGTGAGTGAAAGTTGCATGGTTTGATGTGTTTCTGGTCTCCCTGGAAATGGGACCAGGACTTTTCCTGGGTACACGAACTGGCTTTTTAGAGTCCATTCCCTATGGTGTGATACCTTACTCAGCCTTGATGCAAGGAGGAGGGGTTAGGTTCTGATCCAACTTGATATGCCAGCCTGTGTTGACTACCCACGGGAGGCATTACCCTCTATGAGGAGGGGATAGTGGTGGGATGGGAATAGTTGTGGGGGTGAAAGTAGGAAAAGGGGAGAGAGGGGGAACAGGGGTTGACATGTATAAGGAAAAAATATTAATAAAAAATTTATTTAAAATAAGAATTCAAAAGGACCTCAATACCTCATGATGGGATTAGAAGTGATGCCAACAGCCAGGGTGGGAATCTTTCCAAGTCCAGCTGAGACAGGCTGATGGGACACTAGTGAAGCTGCAGCTTACTGGACAAATTCTAGGTGGAGGACTGAAGAGAGGACTTGTTGGGGTCCTGGTGTTGAGGTTGGATGAAAGGAAAGAGCAAGCCTGAGAGCTCTATACCTATTGGGACAGTAAGTTTGTATTTGAAACTGGCAAGCGGGAGATGCTCTCAACTGGAAAGTTTGAAACCGACAAGGTCTCTACATTTTGGGAGGGGATATTAACAATGTGGCAGAAGAGAATGTGGCTTTGGGCAAGCTGTTTGACCAGCATGTGTGGGGCTCTAGCTTTGAATCCCCAGCTCCACAAAATAACAAAAAGAAGAAAAGAAGAAGAAGAAGAAGAAGAAGAAGAAGAAGAAGAAGAAGAAGAAGAAGAAGAAGAAGAAGAAGAAAACAAAGATGGACTCTCTCCTGCTACTCCTTTTCATTGCTGTGTGCCATACCATGGTCTGGGTGTGCTGTCAGTTCTTTTTTTCACTCATCTGTTGGGCACATTGGTTTCCAGATTTTGGCTAGCTGCTACAAAGAAAGATGCCATAAATAATGGAATGAAAAGTGGTGTGTGTACAGAAGTTTTCAATAGGATGAAGACCCAAAAGTACAATCTCTGGGCGACATGGCAACATTTTCTTTTGTTTGATTTAAACTACCATCAAAACCACTTGTAAAATAACCCAGGGCGCTTATGTCTATGATGGGACACCACACAGCGTTGGGGCCGGGGGAGGGGCTTGGCCTGCCTCTACTAAATGTATTTCACAGTGGGAGGCCTTGACTTCTTGAAGGAGGGAATGGGGGGTGGGTTGGGAGGGGGAGGCTGGGAGGGTTGTAGGAGGGAAGAGGGGGATCTTTGGTATGTAAATGAATAAAATTTTTTTCTTAATAAAAAATTTAAATTAAATTAAAAAAAAAAACCTTCGGGGGCCTGAGTCAGGCAGCAGTGGCACATGCCTTTAACCCCACCACTTGGGAGGCAGAGACAGGTGGATCTCTGTAGTGTATTTGCTCTGCCCATGACCTTGGGCCATAGGGCCTGAAGGAGGTGGTGCTTCTTGTTGTAGGTGTCCTTTTAAAAGGAAAGTGAGAAGGGTCACGAGCCCCTTCTCCCTGCTGCCTGCTGCCTGGTCTGATCAAACTGCCAGGTGGATTCATTCCCTTTCAGATCAGAGGACGACTTTCAGCTGTCTACTCCGTTCTCTATTCGTGAGTGTATTTCCTCAATTTATCCTAATAAATTTCCCTAATACTCCTTAACCAGACTCCCGTGGATTTATCGCATTACATCTCTGAGTTCGAGACCAGCCTGGTCTACAGAGTAAGTTCCAGGACAGCCAGGGCTATTAAAAAGAGATACCCTCTCTCCAGAAAAAGAAAGAAAGAAAGAAAGAAAGAAAGAAAGAAAGAAAGAAAGAAAGGAAAGAAAGAAAGGAAAGAAAGAAAAAAGAAACAAATGGAAGAAAAACATTCAGGGGGCCTGGCCTCTATGTTAACTGTGGGACATAGAATATGGACTGTGGAAACAACAACACCTGCTACATATATCCAATATGCAAATGTTTACTGGCCAATTGAAAACACTGGCCCCTTTCCCTTCAATAAGTGTTGGAGGATAAACAAGGACAGTATATAGTGTATACTAAAATTTTAGTCAGAAGATTAGGAGTGAAAAGAAGAAAAAACGTTCTAGCTAGAGATATAGATCAATTTTGGAGAGTTTACCTGGCATGCAGAGGACTGTGAGTTCAGTCTCTATCAAGACAAAGAAACAAATGAAACAATCCTAAAACTTCATGAAGTAATATACAATCAAAAGTAAAACTATTAGAAGTTATATATGTATTTAATACATTATAAAACACACACATTTCACTGGGGTAATGCACACCCCTAATCTGGTTCCACACACACTGCCATTGCAAATTGCACCTCCCCTTTCAGTGGTCTCTTCTGAGTGAAAATCACAGAGACGGAGACAATTTAAAACGCATTCTAACAAGGAAGAAACATTATTGACTGATGCACTATCTCTTTGTATTTGTTTTTTGTTGTAGTACACACACACGCATGTGTTGGCATGTGTACGTGTGCATGTGATTTTTTTAGGTAGAGGGCCTGGTGAGATTTTCACCATCCATGTTGGTATGCAAACTGATACTGTCATTGTGTAGGCCTTGTTTAGGTGACCATAGTTTCCCCATCAATATAGAAGACACCTTTTCATCTCAGACGTCCTGATCCTCTGGCTCTTACAATCTTTCTGCCCCATCGTTCAAAATATTCCCTAAGCCTTTGGTATAGGGGTTGTGCTGTAGATATATTCGTTGGAGATGAGACCCCCACAGTCAGTTATTCTCAACAATTTCCCCGGTTCTGCATTTCTGTACTAGCCTCCCTCTGCTGCAAACCAAGCTCATCTCTGCATGTAAGGATAATACTCAGAATGCAGCTGGAAAGTGTCCTGGTCTAGAAAGTGGCAGTAGTGGGCTCCCTCTAGTCCTCAGGACCTCACTGTCTTCTAACTGTTTGTTTGTTTGTTGTCTTGTCATGACTTGTTTTGTTTTGTTTGTCATTGTATATTGCTGCAGTAGGTTTTAGGATTCGTTTGTTTGTTTTTCCTCTTTGTGCTGATTTAAAATTTCTCCACTACAATATATTTTTATCATGTTTTTACACTACTCCAACTCCTCCCAGATCCATTTGTCCTGTCCAACTATTCCATAGTACCGGGTCTGTCCTGGAGTGTGGTTGATACACCCAGTGACAATCCATTGTAGAGAACTGGTTGTCCCTTTGCCAGCAGATGTCAATTGCAAATACCTACATGGTTAATGGTGAGACCCTGTGTCCACTTCCCTTTCTCAGTGCTGGGACCCAGGCTGGCTTGAACCTGTACAGGTCCTGTGCCTGTTGCCACAGTCTCGGTGAATTCACATGTGTATTGGTCCTGTTTTGTCCAAAAGACACTTTTTCCTGTGAGTCACCTTTGCTTCTGGTCCTTACAATCTTTTCTCCTCCTCTTCTACATACATCCCTGAGCCTTGAGAAGAAGCTTTTGATAAAGACATCACATTTTGCACTAAGTGCTCCAAAGTCTCTCACTCTCTGCACATTGTCCATTCATGGTTCTCCATGTTAATTCTCATATGCTGCAAGAAAAAACTTTTCCAATGTGTGTTGAGTAGGTACTGATCTATGGGTTTAGCAGTATCTCATTAGGAGTCAATTTATACCTATAGCTATGGTCCTTTACAAGATCAATAGTAGTAGCTTTTCCTGTAGACCCATGATCTAAGTAGTCTCAGAATCCTGGACTCTTTAACAGTGCCAGGTTTGGGTTCCACTTCATGGAGTAGGTCTTAAATCAATCAAAATTGGTTGATCACTCCCATAACATTTATGCCACTATCACACCAGTATATCTTACAGACTGGTTGCTGTTGTAAGTCAGTTTTGCTAGCTGGGTGATGTGGATGATTACCTTTCTCCTTTGGTAGGCTTTAAAATACCTTCTAGCATGATGAAGTATGGTCAATAGACATGAATATTCTAGTTAGGCTCCAGTTTGATTTCAATTTTAGAGATCATGTCTGTTAAGCAATGGCCCTGATTTCAATCTCCAGAAAGAACAAACAAAAACCAAAAATATAGACGGGACTCAGGTTCCCCCTAGTATCTCCTGTCAGCCCTTTTAAACTTTCCTTCTAGAGCATTTTCATTCCTTTGTGGCATATGCCAATGTGAAGAATGTTTCACTTCAGAACCACTACATGTGGATAAGATCCAGAGTGAGATACAGGAACCAGAGAATGGAGTACCCACACAGCAAGACCAGAAAACAATGCCAAGAAACATTTCAAACATAGTGACTCCAGATGCCTAGATCCCACACCAGAAATACAACGATTAAAAATCAAGACAATATGCCTCCTCCAGAAGCCAGCCACACTATTGCAATAGGCCCTGAGAAAAGCAATTTAGTGAGAAAAGCAATTTATCTGGAACAGAAGACAAGCACTTGAAAGCAGAAACTATGAATATGTTTATAAACATTAAAGAAGTTATGAATAAAACTCCTTCTATGAGGCTACAATTACCCTGATTCCTAAACCAAACAAGGATACAACAAAGAAAGAGAACTACAGACCAATCTCCCTCATGAACATTGATGCAAAAATACTCAATAAAATACGGCAAACAGACTCCAAGAACACATCAAAACAATTATCCATCATGATCAAGTAGGATTCATTCCAGGGATGCAAGGATGGTTCAACATATGAAAGTCTGTCAATGTAATACACCATATAAACAAACTCAAAGAAAAAAACCACATGATCATCTCACTAGATGCTGAAAAGGCATTTGACAAAATCCAACACCCCTTCATGATAAAGGTCTTGGAGCGATCAGGAATACAGGGAACATACCTAAACATAATAAAGGCAATTTACAGCAAGCCAACAGCCAACATCAAATTAAATGGAGAGAAACTCAAAGCAATTCCACTAAAATCAGGAACGAGGCAAGGCTGTCCGCTCTCCCCATACTTATTCAATATAGTACTTGAAGTTCTAGCCAGAGCAATAAGACAACATAAGAAGATTAAGGAGATACAAATTGGAAAGGAAGAAGTCAAGCTTTCCCTATTTGTAGATGACATGATAGTATACTTGAGCAACCCCAAAGATTCCACCAAGGAACTGATACAGCTTATAAACACCTTCAGCAACATAGCAGGATACAAGATCAACTCAAAAAAATCAGTAGCCTTCCTATATACAATGGACAAAGAAGCGGAGAAGGAAATCAGAGCTACATCACCCTTTACTATAGCCACAAAGGACATAAAGTACCTTGGGGTAACACTAACCAAGCAAGTGAAGGACCTATATGACAAGAACTTTAAGTCCCTGAAAAAAGAAATTGAAGAAGATGTCAGAAAATGGAAAGATCTCCCATGCTCATGGATAGGCAGAACTAACATAGTAAAAATGGCAATCTTACCAAAAGCAATCTACAGATTCAATGCAATCCCCATCAAAATACCAACACAATTCTTCACAGACCTGGAAAGAATAATACTCAACTTCATATGGAAAAACAAAAAACCCAGAATAGCCAAAAGAATCCTGTACAGTAACACAACCTCTGGAGGCATCACGATCCCTGACTTCAAGCTGTACTATAGAGCTACAGTAATAAAAACAGCTTGGTACTGGCATAAAAACCGACATGTGGACCAATGGAATCGAATTGAAGACCCTGACATTAATCCGCACACCTATGAACAAATAATTTTTGACAAAGAAGCCAAAAGTGCACAATGGAAAAAAGAAAGCATCTTCAACAAATGGTGCTGGCAAAACTGGATATCAACATGAGGAAGGATGCAAATAGATCCATATCTATCACCGTGCACAAAACTTAAGTCGAAGTGGATCAAGGACCTCAACATAAATCCAGCTACTCTGAACCTGCTAGAAGAGAAAGTAGGAAGTAGTCTTGAACACATTGGCATAGGAGACCACTTTCTAAATAGAACACCAGTAGCACAGACACTGAGAGAAACAATCAATCAATGGGACCTCTTGAAACTGAGAAGCTTTTGTAGGGCAAAGGATACGGTCAACAAAGCAAAGCGACAGCCTACAGAATGGGAAAAGATCTTCACCAATCCCACATCTGACAGAGGACTGATATCCAGAATATATAAGGAACTCAAGAAATTAGACATCAAAATGCCCAACAGTCCAATTAAGAAATGGGCTATAGAACTAAACAGAGAATTCTCAACAGAGGAAATTCAAATGGCTGAAAGACATTTAAGGAATTGCTCAACATCCCTAATCATCAGGGAAATGCAAATCAAAACAACTCTGAGATACCACCTTACGCCTGTCAGAATGGCTAAGATCAAAAACACTGAAGACACCTTATGCTGGAGAGGATATGGAGCTAGGGGAACTCTCCTCCACTGCTGGTGGGAATGCAAGCTTGTACAACCACTTTGGAAATCAATATAGCGCTTTCTCAGAAAATTGGGAATCCATCTCCCCCAAGATCCAGCTATACCACTCTTGGGCATATACCCAAGGAATGCTCAACCACACCACAAGAGCACTTGTTCAGCTATGTTCATATCAGCATTGTTTGTAATAGCCAGAACATGGAAACAACCTAGATGCCCTTCAACTGAAGAATGGATAAACAAAATGTGGTACATATACACAATGGAATACTACTCAGCAGAGAAAAACAATGACATCATGAGGTTTGCAGACAAATGGATGGATCTAGAAAAAATCATCCTGAGTGAGGTATCCCAGACTCAGAAAGACAAACATGGTATGTACTCACTCATAACAGGATACTAGATTTGGAACAAGGATGACTGGACTGCTGCTCACATCACCAGGGAGGCTACCTGGAAAACAAGACCCCAAGAAAGACACAAGGATCGCCCAATGACAGAGAAATGGAATGAGATCTACATGAACAGCCTGGACATGAGTGGGGGTAGTGAAGGTCGAGGGTCGAGGGAAAGAGAGCTTGGGTGAGTGGGAGATCCCAGCTGGATCAACAACAGAGAGGGAGAACAAGGAATAGGAGACCATGGTAAATGAAGACCACATGAGAATAGGAGGAAACAAAGTGCTAGAGAGGCCCACAGAAATCCACAAAGATACCCCCACACCAGACTGCTGGCAATGGTCGAGAGACAGTCTGAACTGACCTACTCTGGTGATGGGATGGCCAAACACCCTAATTGTCGTGCTAGAAACCTCATCCAACTACTGAGGGATCTGGATGCAGAGATCCATGACTAGGCCCCAGGTGGATCTCTGGGAGTCCAATTAGCGAGAATGAGGAGGGTTTATATGAGCGAGAATTGTTGAGACCAAGGTCGGATAAAGCACAGAGACAAATAGCCAAACAAAAGGAAACACATGAAATATGAACCAATGGCTGAGGGGTCACCAACTGGATCAGGCCCTCTGAGTGGGTGAGACAGTTGATTGGCCTGATCTGTTTGGGAGGCATCCAGGCAGTGGCACCGGGTCCCGTGCTCATTGCATGAGTCGGCTGTTTGAAACCTGGGGCCTATGCAGGGTCCCTTGGCTCGGCCTGGGAGGAGGGAACTGGACCTACCTGGACTGAGTCCACCAGGTTGATCTCAGTCTGTGGGGAAGGCTTTGCCCTGGAGGAGATTGGAATGGGGGGCGGGCTGGGGGGAAGGTGAGGGGGGTGGGAGCGGGGAGAACAAGGGAATCTGTGGCTGATATGTAGAACTGAATTGTATTGCAAAATAAAAATTTAAAAAAAAAAAGAAATTCAGAAAAGAATCTCACTAAAGAGGTATGAAGTGTATAAGTTTGAAAGACATCAAAGCATAGTTTTGGTTATACGAATTAGGATAGAAGGTAAATTAGATACAATCCTTTGGATTCACAAAAATAGAATAGATAATGGAATATTTTCTCTGAATTTGTCAAATGCAAATGGACTAGACATTGTTGATGTATTTATTGCTTGTATATATTGTATATAGTTATTGTACTTATTGTATATAATTTTTCTTATATTAATTATAAATTTTAAATTTTTTTATTTTAGATAATAAAGGGGAAATTTGGTGATATATTGTGTCCCCCCAAAATATTGTGCACCCTAATAAATGTTGTGATATTTTGTTTGTGTTCTGACAAATAAAGCTTGCCTGAAGATCAGAGGGTAGAGCTAGCCACTAGTTAACCATAGAGGTCTCGTGTAGTGGGTAGTTATTTCAGATTTGACCTGGAAGTACTATCCCCATTGAGGCTTCCAGTAACTGTCACGCCTATGAGGCAGGGCAGAGAGAGTAGCCCTTAAGACCTGAGATCCAGATGTGCCAGCTCTCTTGGTTCCTGGATCTTGGAATCTGGAGTTCGACCGAGCAGAGTTCTCCAGAGAACACCACCAGACTGCGCTACACCTTTCCCAGACCCTGTAACTTATCCCTTTACTTGTAAGTTACCCCACAAAATAAAACTCCCTGTAAACTATGTGAAGTTGCCTTAATACTTCCACCAATAGTCTGGAGGTCTGTACACAGGAAACAGGAAGTGATATGGCTGGGTAGAGAGAGGAAGTGATAAGGTGAGACAGGGACAGGAGCTCAGAACTTTTTGTTCTGAGGAGCTGGAGAGGTAAGAGGTGACTATGGCTACTCCTTTGCTTCTCTGATCTTTCAGCTTTACTCTGATATATGACTCCAGGCTTTTATTATTAAGACTAACTAGGATTGCGCTTCAGGGGCCTTGCTGTCAGTTGGTGGAGAGCAAACTGTAGTCTTGGCAACAGCCCAGATTGTTTGGAGATTCCCATGGGACTCTTGGCAAATAACTCAAGTAGATGTAACCAAATCCCAGTAGTGGGAGCTTCATTTGGTGACAAGAGATGACCAGGAGAGACTCTGTTTCCCCCATTATTTTGAGATTTCATTTAGATTTCCTTCATATATGTAAATATTTTAGGAAACTTCTACTGTATTAGGTTTCCATACTTCCCCTCAACTGGCCCTTAATTTTAGCTGTCTCTCACTTTATTCCTCCCTCATCTCGATTTCCTCCTCCTCCTCATTTGATCCTCCCGATCCAGTCCCCCACCATCCATTCATAAATATCTATTCCATTTCCCTTTCCTAATGAGATATATATGTACCCGCTGTCCCTTAATCTGTACCTAACCTCTGTGGTTGTATGGATTGTAACTTGGTTATCATTTATTTAATGGGAAGTATCTACATATAAGCAAATACATACCATATTTGTATTTCTGAGTCTGGGTTACCTCTCTTAGGATGATTCATTCATAGTTCCACCTTTTGTCTACAGATTTCATGATGTCATTTTTTATGGCAGATAAATGTTCCATTGTACAAATGCACCATATTTTCTTTATCCATTCCTCTGTTGAGGAATGTCTAGGTTGTTTCCAATTTCTGGCTATTATGAATAGAGCAAGCAGTGAATATGTTGAGCAAGTGTCTCTGTGGTAGAATGAAACATCCTTTGGGTATATGCCCAAGCGTGGTAGTGGTATAGCTGGATTTTGAGATTGATCTATTCCCATCTTCCTGAGGGACCACCACACTGATTTGCACAATGGCTGTACAAGTTTGCAGTTAAGTAGAATTGAGGACATTTGAGGGATGGTATGGAAACCTAGTTCAGGGGAAACTTCTGAAAATATATGAAGGTGATCCTATTGAAGAGTCCAAATAATGAGGGAGACAGTGTCCCAGTAGACTATGACATGTCACCAAATGAAACTTCAAGTACCAGGACTGTAGTTGCTCATATGAACTACATAGACTGAAGCAGCATGCATGGGGCCTACACTGCTCTGCACCAAGTCCTCTGTCTACATTGTAGCCTCTGGTTTTCAGTATTTTTATGGGACTCTTGAGTGTGTGAACGAGTTGGTCTCTGAGTCTTGTGCCTCCTCTTGGGCTCTTTTCTTTCTGTTTATTTGTCTTGTCTCTTCCTCCTTCCTCCCCCATCTACTCCTCCTCCATTTCTCTTAAGAAATGGGCGGGCCTCCCAAGGATATCAGCCAACAATGGCATATCAAGTTGCATGTCACCTAGGCACCTCCTCTCCTATTAAGGCTGGACAGAGCAACCCAGTAGGAGGAAAGGGTCGGAAAATCAGACACCAGAGTCAGAGACAGCAGGGAAACAGCCACCCTGCCTGATGCTTAATGTTCAGACAGGAGCAGGGAACCACATATGTGCGTGTGGTGGGAAGACAGCCAACCCGGTTCCTCAAGGTTCTGGCTAGTCGGAAGACAGCTAGCCCTCCCTGATGCTTTACTGCTCAGACGGGTGCTGGCCGTTTGGGAACCCCAAGGCCCTGGCTGGTGGGAAAAGAGCCACCCAGTTTCCTTAAGGACCTGGGCAGTAGGATGACAGCCGCCTCCACCTGATGCTTAACTGCTCAAAAAGGGCGAGTTGTGTGGGAACCCCAAGATCCTCCTGATGGGATGACAGCCACTTAAGGTTCTCATGGCCCAGGCTGTTGGGATGACAGACACCCAGGTTCGTCAGTGGCACAGCTGGTGGAATGACTGCCACTCGGGGTCCTCAGGGCTCTGGCTGGTGGGAAGACAGACACCCCTCCCATGTGGTGGTGCATAACCCCTAGCCACTGCTCAGACAGATGCTAGCTAGCCTGAACCCAGAAGAACCGGCTGGTGGGATTCCAGCCATCCATGCATGATGAGTAACTGCTGAGTTGCTGGCTAGTCTTTGGAACACCAGAGGCTCTGGGAGGCAGGAAGAGGCCACCCGTGGTTCTCAAGGCTCTTGGTGGTAAGAAGACAGCCTCCCCTGCCTGATGGTTAATTGCTCAGACATGGGCGAGCTGACTGTGACCCACAAGGCCCTGGCTGGTGGAATGAATGACACCCGCGATCCTCAACACTAGGGCTGGCAGGAAAACGGCTACCCTGCCTCATGCTTAACTGCTCAGACAGGTGCCGGAACCCCCATATCTCCGGGTGACTGGAAGACAGCCTACTCGGGTTCCTCAGGGCCCTGTCTGGGGGGATGTCAGCCACCTGTGGTCTTCAAGGCTGGAGGATGAGAATATCCAGGGATCCTCAAGGCTCTGCCTGGCAGGGAAACAGCTACCCTGCCTCATGCTTAACTGCTCAGACAGGTGCCGGAACCCCCATGTCTCCAGGTGGTGGGAAGACAGCCTACTCTGGTTCCTCAAGGCCCTGTCTGGGGTGCGTCAGCCACCCAGGGTCTTCAAGGCCCTGGCTGGAGAATGACAGTAGCCCGGGGCCTGAAAGTCTCTGGCTGGTGGGAAAACAGCTACCCTGCCCTATGCTGAACTCTTCAGAAAGGGTCGCAGACGTCCAAAAGGGGTCCTCATGACTATTGCTAGTGGGAAGACAGCCACACCTGCTTGATGAATAAATGCTCAGACAGTTGCTAGGCAGCAGGAACTTGCACGGCCCAGTCTTGCTGAAAGACTGCCACCCCCAACCTGAGGCTTAACCTCTCAGACTTGGCCACCCTCCGGGACCTCCCAGGCCCCATCAGGCATAAAGAGAGACACTCAGGGTCCTCAAGGCTCCGGCTAGTGGGAAGATAGTCACTCCTGCCTGATGTTTAACTGCTCAGAAGGATTCTAGCTGTTTGGGAACCGCAAGGCCCTGGCTGGTGGGAAGAGAACCACCCGGGGTCATTAAGGCCCTGGGTGGTGAGATGCCTGCCAACCAGGGTCCTCAAGGACCTGGCCAGTAGGATGACAGCCACCTCCACCTGATGCTTAACTGCTCAGACAAGGGCCAGCTGGCTACGAACCCCAAAGCCCCCACTGATGGGATGAGAGCAACTTAGGGTCCTCAAGGCCCTGGCTTGTGGGATGTCAGCCACCCGGTATCCTCAAGCGTCCAGCTTACCTGCAGACAGTCACGCCAACCTAATGCTTACTTGCTGAGAAGAGTACTAGAAGGCCTGGACCCCCAGGTCCCTGCCAGTCTGGAAGACAGCCACCCAGGGTCCTCAAGACTCTGACTTGTGGGAAGATAGACAACTGTGTATGATGTTTAAATGCTGAGATGGGGGCCAGGTGACCAGGATCCCTACAACCCTCCTGATGGGTAGACAGCCACCCAGGTCCTCGAGGCTTTGGCTGGTGGGAAGACAGCCAGCCCTGCATGATGATTAAATGCTCAGATGGAGGCCAGGCGACCAGCATCCCCATGCCCCTGCTGGTGGGATGACAGACACCCAGGGTCCTCAAGCCTCTTGCTGGTGGGAAGACAGCCACCACTGCCTGATGCTTAACTGCTCAGATAGGTGCTAGCCGGCCTGGACTCACAGGTCCCTCCTGCTGGGAAGACAGCCACCCAGGGTCCTCAAGGCTCTGGCTGATGTGAAGACACCCAGCCCTGAATGATGTTTCAGTGCTCAGATTGGGGCCAGTTGACTGGGATCCCCATCGCCCTGCTGGCTGGATGACAGCAACTTAGGGTCCTCAAGGCCCTGGCTGGTGGGGGGGGCAGCCACCCAGGGTGTTCAAGGACCCAGTGTGTGGGATGACAGCCACCAGGGTTCCTCAAGGCTCCAGCTGGCTGGAAGACAGTCAACCCTTTCAGAATCTTAACTATTCTGAAGCAGGCAAGCTGGCCAGGAACCCCAAGGCCCCTGCTGTTGGGAAGAGAGCCACCTAAGGTCCTTGAGGCCCTGCCTTGTAGGATGACAGCCTCCCATGATCCTCGAGGGTCCAGTTGCCTGAAGACAGTCATGCCCACCTCATGCCTCTGTGCTCAGAAGGGTGCTAGCTGGCCTGGTCAAACAGGTCCCCACCTGTCGCTAAGACAGCCACCCAGGGTCCTCAAGGGTCTGGATGGTCAGAAGACAGCCAGCCCTGCATGATGTTTAAATGCTCAGACTGGGGCCAGCCGACAAGGATCTCCATGGCCCTGCTGGCGAGATGACAGCTACCCAGGGTCCTCAAGGTCCTGGCTGGTCACATGAGAGTCACTTGGTGTCCTCAAGGCTCCTGCTGCAAGGACATAGCCACCCCCATCAGATCCTTAACTCCTTAGATGGGGACAAGCCAGCTGGGTACACCAAGGTCCTGACTGGTGGGAAGAGAGCCACTGTGCTTTCTGAAGGCCCTGGCTGATTAGATGAGAGCCTTCCACCCCACCCCACGTCACAAGGCACCAGCTGGCAGGAAGACAGCGATCCAGGAATGATGTTGAACTGCTCACACTGGGGATAGCAGTCAGGAACACTGAAGACCCCAGCTGGAAGGAAGAGAGCCACCCCTGCCTGGTGCTTAACTACTCAGAAGGGGGCAAGTCAGCTGGGACCAAAAAGTCCCCAGCTGGTGGGAACAGTGCCACCCGGGGTCCTCAAGGCCCTGCTTAGTGGGAACAGAGTCACCCAGGGTCCCCAAGGCTCCTGCTGGCAGGACTACAGCGACCCTGCCTGATGCTTCACTGTCCAGACAGGGGCTGGTACCCCCATTTCCCCGGCTGTCAGTAAGACAGCCACCCGGGGTCCTCAAGGCCCTGGCTGGTGGGATGAAGCCCAACCAGGGTCCTCAAGGCTGCACCTGATGGAAAGAGAACCAGCCCTGCCTGATGCTTAACAGATCATACAGGTGCTAGCCTGCAGGGACTCCTAAGGCCCAGGCAGGCAGGACGACAGCCACCCCAGTCTGATCCTTAACTACTCAGACAGGCCACCCCCCTAGACTCCTAGGGTTCCAGCTGTCAGGAAGATAGCCACCAGGAGTCTTCCAGGCTCTGGCTGATGGGAAGACAGGCATGCCAGCCCTCCTCCCCACCCTCAGACAGAGGCTAGCTTTCCTGAACTCTGATGACCCCTGCTGGTGGAATTCCAGCGATCCATGCATGATGCTTAACTGCTCAGTCACTGGCTAGTCTTTGGGATTCCCAAGGCTCTGACTGGCAGGAAGAGGCCACTTGTGGTTCTCAAGGCTCTTGGTGTCAAGAACACAGCCTCCCTTGCAGGATGGGTAACTGTTCAAACAGGGGCCAGCTGACCACGACCCCCAAGGTCCAGGCTGGCAGGATGACAGCCACCCAAGATCTTGAAGGACCCAGTTTGTGAGAAAACAGCCACTACTGCCTGGTGCTTAACTGCTCAGAGGGGTGCTACTGGCCACGTCTTGCCAAGCAAAGGCTGACTGTAATACAGCCTCCTGCCCCTGTGTCTTAAACTCTCAAATTTGGCCACCCTCTGGGAACCCAAGGCCCCATCTGGCTGGAACACAGCCACCCGGGGTCCTAAAGGCCCTGTCTAGCAGCATGCCAGCCAGTCGGGGTCTTCAAGGCCCTGGCTGGTAGGATGAGATAATCCCGGGGTCCTCAAGGCTCCTGCTGGCAGGAAGACAAGTACCATGCCTGATGCTTAACTGTCCAGACAGGGCGGGTCACCCATATCACCCACCCAGGGTCCTGAAGGCCCTGGCTGGTGGAATGATGCCAAACCAGGGTCCTCAAGGCTCCACCAGACTGGAAGAGAGCCAGCCCTGCGTGATGCTTAACTTCTGAGACTGGTGCTAGCCGGCCTAGACTCCAAAGGCCCAGGAAGGCAGGAAGACAGCCACCCCACCCTGAGACTTAACCTCTCAGACAGGCCAGCCCGCTGAGACCACCAGGGTTCCAGCTGTCAGGACGACAACCACCAGGGTTCCTCACGTCTCCAGCTGGATGGAAGACAGCCAACCCTTCCTGAAACTTAACTATTCAGATGCAGGCAAGCTGGCCAGGAACCTCAAGGCCCCTGCTGTTGGGAAGAGAGCCACCTAAGGTCCTAGAGGCCCTGCCTTATAGGATGACAGCCTCCCATGATCCTTGAGGATCCAGCTTGCCTGAAGACAGCCATGCCGACCTGATGCCTATGTGCCCAGAATGGTGCTAGGTGGCCTGGAACAACAGGTCCTCGCCTGGCGGGAAGACAGCCACTCAGTCCTCTATCCTCAGGTTGGTGGGAAGACAGGCAGGACGACAGCTACTGTACCTGATGCTTAACTGTGGAGACCGGTGCCGGGACCCCCATTTCTCCGGCTCTTGGGAGAAAGCCACCTGGGCTCCTCAAGGCCCTGTCTGGCCAGATGTCAGCCACTTGGGGTCTTCAAGGCCCTGGCTGGTAGGATGAGAGTCTCCTGGGGACATCAAGGCTCCTGTTCGCAGGAAGACAAATATCATGCCTGATGCTATACTGTTCAGACAGTTGCCTGGAACCCCATATCTCTGGGAGGCAGGAAGACAGCCAATCATGTTGCTGGAGGCTCTGGGTAGGGGGAATACAGCAACACCCCTCTCTTCCACCACAGCCATGCTCAGACAGAGGCTACCTTGCTGGAAACCTGAAGACCCGGCTGGTGCAATTTCAGCCATCCATGCATGATGCTTCACTGCTCAGTCACTGGCTAGCCTTTGGGACCCCCAAGGCTCTCGCAGGCAGGAAGTGGGCCACCTGTGGTCCTCAAGGCTCTTGTTGGCAAGAATACAGCCTCCCCTGGCTGATGGTTAATTGTTCAGACATGGGCCAGCTGACCATGACCTCCAAGGCCCTGGCTGGTGATATGACAGCCACCCGAGGAACTCAAGGCTCCCCGTTTTTGAGAAGACAGTCACCACTGCCTGATGCTTAACTGCTAAGATGGGTGCTAGCTGGCTGGAACCTTCAAGGCTCAGGCTGGCTGAAACACAGCCACCCCCATAAGAGGCTTAACCTCTCAAATTCTGCCAGCCAGCAGACCCCCAAGCCCCCATCAGCAGGAAGACTGCGATTCCTATGACCCTGCTGATGGGTAGACAGCCACCCAGGGTCCTCAAGGCGTCACTTGATGGGAAGTGAGCCAGCCCTGCCTGATGCTTAACTGCTCAGAAGAATGCTAGCTGGCTGGGACTCCCAAGATCCGGGCAGGCAGGAAGACAGCCACCCCAGCCTGACCCTTAACTGCTCAGACAGGCCAGCCTGCAGAGACACCCAGGGTTCCAGCTGTCAGGAATACAGCCACCCGAGGTCCTCACGGCTCCAGGCTTGTAGGAAGACAGCCAAAACTGCCTAATGATTGATTGCTCAAAGGGGAGCTAACTGACGGCCCACCTATGCTTTGGCTGGCAGGAAGAGAGACACCCTGGGTCATCCAGACTCCGGCTGCCCGGTAGACAGCCACCCCTACCTAATGCTTAACTACTTAGATGGGGCAAGCCGTCTGGGACATCCATGGCCCCAGCTCGTAGGAAAAGGGCCACCTGGGGTCCTCAGGGACCTTGCTGGCTGGATTAGAGCCACCCAGAATCCTCAAGGCTCCAGATGGCTGGCAGGCAGCCACCCTGGTATGATGCTTACCTGCTTAGCCAGGGGTAGCCATCAGGGCCCCCCAGTTTCCTGGATTGTGGTAAGAAAGTCACCCATGTCTGATACTTAAGTGTTCAGACGGGTAGCCAGCCAGCTGGGATTCCCAAGTCCCAGTCTTGTGGGAAGACAGCCACCTCAGCAGGATGCTTAAATGCTCAGAATGGTACTAGCTAGCTGTGACCCCCAAGGCCTCGGCAGGCAGGAAGAATCCATCCGGGTCTACAAGGCTCTGGCTAGTGGAAGGATAGCAATCACAGTCTAATGTTTACTTCTCAGATGGGTGCCAACCAGTAGGGAACCCCAAGGCCCAGGCTGGTGTGATGACAGCCACCCAGTGTTTTCAAGGCCCAGGCTGATGGGAAGAAGCTACCAGTGTCCTCAAGGCTCAGGCTGGCAGGAAGACAGCCACCCCCACTTGATGCTTAACTGATCAGATGGAGTCTAGCTGCCCAGGACCCCCAAGGCCCTGCCTGGTGGCAAGACAGCCATGGACCTACCTTGTACCTTTTTGGATCAGTCATGTGTGCCTTATTCCTATAACATTTCATATAAGGAAATATGTTTGGAGAAATGGAAGAGATAAAAAATGGAGTGGTACAGTGCTTGGAAAGACACAGAAAGTGAGAAATGAAGATGATGAGGAGTGGCCGAGGTTGGAGGCCTGCTTGCCACCTGGATCATGGTGACGGTGGTGAGGAGTACACTGAGGGGCTGGTCTGCCTGTTACCCGGTGCCAGGATGTCTGGGCAGGTTGCTGCCAAGAGCCATATCAGGGTCCTTGGCCCTACAGTAGCCAGGGTCTGTGTTGATGTCCATGGCTCCTGTTTCTGTCGAATGCTATGCCAATTCCAGTGGCCTGGGGTGGCTCCTGGGTCTGTGTTTGGGTCCATGATCTAGGCTGCCATTGTACCAATGGGGTGGCCTTTGCTGCTACCTGGGACCATCGTGACATCCAGGCATAGGCTGGTGCCGAGAACCATGTGTGGAACCATGGTCCTAACACAGCCGAAGTCTATGTTGATGCCAATGTCCCATAGTGCGACCAAAGTCCACATGAAGCCTGGGGTCTGGGCCATGGCCTGTGACTTGTTGGTGTCCAGGGCTACACTGGAGATATCCTGCTCCGAGTTGCCAGGGTTACCACTTGGAGATAGGATGTCGACCAGGCCGAACTGCTACCTGAAGCTCATGTCTAGGCCAGTGGCCCAGCTGCAGCTGGGGTCTATGTTGAAGTCTGTGGCCCAGGTTGCCACTAGGGCCAATACAGAGGCCCGGGATCTGGGCCAGAGCCTGTGACTTGGTTGGAGTTTGAGGGACGTGCCACAGCAGGGGTCTTATACATATGGGTGGCCTGCATTGCAACCTGGGGCTATGAGAACATCTGCACCCAGACTGCTACAAAGGGCCATGTCTGGGTCCCAGGCCCTATAGCAGCCAGGGTCCCAAATGACATATGTGGCTCCTCATGAGATCCAGGCCCAGACAATTGTCAAGTCAGATAACAGGATTTCGGTGGCCCTGGGGTGTATGCGGGTGTCCTTTACCTGAAATCAATGAGACTGGGACAACTGCTCCACCACCCACTGCAGCTGATTTATCTCGAAAGCCTAACATGTCCTTTTTAACTTACTAAAGTTCCGTGTTCAGAACATACAGATTTAGGCATTCATTTAATTCCTTTTATGAATTTATTCTTTATTTTTAATTTTTTATTTCAGGTCTCACTTGTAGTGTAGTTTGGCCAGAAACTCACTATGTGGCACAGAATGATCTCAAATTTCTGGCCATCTTCCTGCTCTGCCTCCTCTGGGATTATAAGAATTGGCCACTATGCTTACTGAATGTGTGTGGATGTGTCTGTGTCTTCCACACTTATAAACCTGCTCTCACATGTGTGCAAGCTACATGTGTGCAATGTTTGCCACTTGGCCTGGATCTCATTAGGCAGCCAAGGCTTGCCTCCAACTCCTGATGCTTTTGCCTCTGCCTCCCAAGATCCTGCCTGAGAGACTTGCTGACACCCATCTGCCTATCTCTAACACATATCAAGGCATCTAGGTTCTTAAGCTGAAAATGGAGAACATGGCTCCCCAGTGTAGGGAAATAAATCCCATTGCTCACTACTGGATTCTTAGTTCTCTGCCTAAATTACACGTTTCTCAGTGGGGATGGGGGCATTCTGACTGATGGGGAAAAGCCTGCCCTTACTACACTTGACTTGAGCATTCTTCTTTAAACTCTGATAAAAGATTCCAAAAGTTGACCTCCAGTAGTTCCACACAATGTGCTCCCGAGTTTTACCCTTGTAGGTTCTCAGCAGCAGCCGGTCCCCTCCAGATGACCAGATCCTAGCAAACAGATCAAGCATGTCACTCTCCATCCAGATTGAGAACCTTCACCACTTGCCTCCGATTACTGCCTTCATCAATGGGATGTGCCACAGTCCATTTGCCAATAGTGGCTCCCCAGGCAGTGTTTCAGCTTCAGACCTTGTGGGTCAACTGCCTTTGGAAATTAGGGTTTAAATTGTAGGTTAAACTGGACTAATGCCTTTCTGATTTATCTTTCCTTTGATGAGAGGCCCACAGACTTAAGTAGGTTCTCACTGTGGAGATCAATCTCTGTCTTTGACATGCCTAGAGGCATGGACTCTGTATAAAATGCCATGTAATCAGTCTGAGGTATTAGGGAAGCATATCACATAATGAACATGGGCCTAACTGCAGCATGCTGTGGAGCATACCCAACGATCATCACATGACCACAAGAGTATCAAAGAAAACATCGTCCTGTTCATGACTGGATGCTGCCAGTCAAATCGAAACTGTTAGCATTTGAGTAAATGAGGCCACTCAGAGAGTTGAGAAATCACCAAGCATGTGTCAAGTCAACGTCAACAATGAAGGCCCTCAGAACATAAAGGAGACTTAACTGACCATGCTTAAGATGAGCAGTAGGAAGTCAATGTCCAGTCCTGGGTCACAGGGATACCACCAGATCAAGCATTGTAAAAGATAGTGGTAATGAAGGTTATGATTGCATCCGTCCAGCCCTATTGGTTGAGTAACTTACCAGCATGTTGTCCCTGTGTGCTACATCACCTCTTTACGACTTTCCACTAGCAGGAAAGAAGATCCAGTCTGATCTCATACTTACATTGACTCCTGAGAGATGCCTACAAGGGAGATAACTTCCATAAAACTTATGGACACTTTACTGGGTTTTTATTTATTTGTGTATGTTTACTTTTGTCTGTACATGGGATTGAACCTAGGGCCTGATACAGAGTAAGCATAAGCTACCTCTGGACTATATTTACAGCAGCCTTTTCTTTTGAAGTTTTCTTTTGACACAAATTCTCACATCCTCTACACAGACTATCCTTGAACTCAATCTGTAGCTCTGCCTTAGAGCCTGTCATCCTCCTGCCTCAGCCTCCCAGCTAGCGGGGATTACAGGCTTCCACCAGCAGGCTTGTGTTTTCATTTCTACTTGAAGGCAAGGCCTTGGACAACTTTCCTCTTCCACGAGAAGAAATGACCAGTACAGTTTATCCCCAGAGGGCCGTCAATTATCAGCTCTTCCTTTTTAGCTTCATTTATCCTGTATGTGCTATGGTGTTTTGAAAACTGACAACTAAATTTAATTGCTCAACAGGAAATCTCAGCATATGAAAATACAGTGGCCAAAAGTGTCGCAAAGGCCAGTCACTCAGGATTGTAACAGTATTGGACCTCTCACAAAGATCAAGAAAGTGTGCCATGTTTATGCACCTGGTCCCTATCAAACTCTCTTACTTTAAAGAAACACACACACACACACACACACACACACACACACACACACACAGACAGACAGACTGAGAGGACCACCTTGTGAAGAATTCTGCATCTCCCTCCTCTTGTCTTGGTTCATACCGTTAACCATTTCTTTTTTTCAGAATTGATCCTGACCACAATCACTCACATCTGATACCAAGTATTACAGGATGAGATAACAGGTGTTAATTAGAGTCAGCTCCGAAATCTGCCTCAACTGGTGAGGATACAAGTGATCTTAATACACAGACCTCACATGATGTGGGAAAATAATGATGATGTAGAGAATGGCACAAGACTTCAGAAAATCCTTTAACAGTTAGGGTTTGATGGAGAGCTGGAAGTGACCTTTGTCTCAGTCTGTTCTGTGTTGTGGTCAAGTAGACAGAAAAGGATTCCCCAGAGGAAATGATCTAATGATCATGTTAATCTGCAGCAGGGACCATGTGCGAGTAAGTAGAAAGGATAGCATGAGGATTGTGATATCATGCAGGTGACTGTCATGTCTCTCAAGTGAAAAATCACAAAGTGAAACCAGTGCCATCTGCCCGTGGCCCAACTGAGGAACTTCACAATAATGCTGGTGATAAGACATACAGGAAGGAATACATAAGAACCTTCTCTGCTCATTAGGACTTGTCTAGGAGTCATTCAATGGGTACAAACAAGTCTACCATAAAGTTTGTCCCTCGAATTCCTTCTTGTGTAACTTGAGTCAAGATATCCCTCTTGTCTGTGGCCATGAGTAGACAAGCCCATCCTGACTAAAGAAATTGAATTGCTCCATGCATCAAGTAGTAGTTGTGTATGAAAAACCACCAGGAGGATGTGGGTATCAGGTCAAAGGTCTTGATTTGGAGATGGAGGGAGTAAAGTCAGGGAGAGAGGGAGGGAGAGCTAGAGAGAGAGTGAATGTCAGAGATGGAGGGAGACAGAGTGTGTGAGAGAGAGGCAGGTGGGGCAGACAGAGAAGCACAGAGCAGAAGAGAGGAAGGAGAGACTGTTGTCATTCTCTGGTCCACTGTAAGCATCATGGACGGCATCACTAGGCTTAAATACTGTCTAGTTGCACAAGTCAATGAGTGGACATCTCCTGCTGAAGTGTCTAGAATCAACAGGCCTTGCCTAAAACAGCCCACCTACGTTAGAGGAAAGGGAGCTTGTACTAAGTTAAAAAGACCCGCTTTTCAACTCTGGTGTTCTTTCTCTGCAGTTGTGTGCCTTAAGCTGCTCATGGACTCCTGTCACTTTCTTCAGGATCTGATGGACAGGTGGACGACTTGTGTCAAGGTTCCCTCCCTGCCTCTGACTTCTAAAGCTCACCCTACTTCTGTCTCAAGGGGTGTTGGGAGGAACTCACTGGGGTGTAGCCCATACTAGATTGTTCCTAGAGGCCAGTTAGGTTCTTACTCCCTAAAAACAAGCCTTGTATCACCCTTGGCGAAACCTTCTTTCCTTGTTCAGCTACTTGATTCTTCAGTGGAAAAGGATCCCTTCTCTTGCCTGCTGGTTACTTACAAAATACTTGTACTTTACACGAGGGACATTTGTGGAGGGTGAGATTCCACCATTCCAATAAGGACTTGGGATCTGTTAGGACATAGGCTGGTGATAACCACTTAAATAACTTGCAAAAGACAGTAAGGTGTTGACACAGGACAAGAGATGAAGCAGGCAGATTTCCAGGAGTTTGAGTCCAGCTGGAGGTACACAATCATTCCAGTTCCAGCTTGGTCACATGGTCAGAGCCTGACTTTAAACACAACCCAAATAAACGTCTTAGAAAGATCAGATATGATGGTACAAGCAGTGAATCCTAGCGCACTGGAAGCAGAGGCAGGCTGAGCTCCTTGTGTTCCACTAGCCCACCCTGCCCCAAACAACTGTATGGATTTTGATGATGTGAGATGCCCTCTTGCCAAGAAAGACTTGTTATACAACGGACAGTCATCCCACCCAGCTTTACAAGACCTCTTGAGTCAGATATCACGTCCAGTAGCTTAGACTTTATCAACATTAGACATAATAGATGGAACTGTAAGGAACAATACATAAGCAGTTCACAAGTAGGGTTTGCACTTAAGCCACGGCATTGCTATGCACTTCTCTGACAGAATTACAAGTGCTTTGCACAAGGTCTGAAGGGCACACACGGGAGCATTCAAGGAAGAAGGCTTCTCCCTTGGAATACAAAGAGTGCAGTTACTAGACACAGGCTTCACATTTACAACTGCATGGGCTGACATTGGCACCATTATAAATGGAAATTGATTTCTGTAGAACATCTCCCTTCTGAGGAGCGGCCCTGTCATTCATTGCAGAATGAGAACCAGTCACATTCTCCCTCCTACCCAATGCTCATTACCGGTTGGTGTTGGCTCGTTTCTTCTTGTTGTTTCTTCTTTCAAGTTTTAATGAAAACTACACATTCTTTTTTGGGCCACTTAGCTTTTCAGGAGTCACATTTTAAAATGACATTTAACACAGAGACCCTAGATGAGTGACTTGGAACCCAACCTGAATTGAACATATAAGTTATTCAGTATCAGGAGAAGTCCTCATGTTGCTATTTTAACATGAACTGGACACCAGACTTGACAGAAAACATATCAAACTGTCATGAAGGACTGCTGTGGAATGTTCTGTATGGCAAATGTGTTGCTAATTAGTCAATAAATAAAACACTGATTGGCCATTGGCTAGGCAGGAAGTGTAGGCGGGACAAGGAGGAGAATAAAGCTGGGAAGTGGAAGGCTGAGTCAGAGACACTGCCAGCCGCCAAGATGAGAAACAGCATGTGAAGATGCCGGTAAGCCACGAGTCACGTGGCAAGGTGCAGACTTAAAGAAATGGATTAATTTAAGCTGTAAGAACAGATAGCAAGAAGCCTGCCACGGCCATAGAGTTTGTAACCAATATAAGTCTCTGTGTTTACTTGGTTGGGTTTGAGTGCTGTGGGACTGGCAGGTGAGAGAGTTTTGCCCTGACCGTGGGCCAGTCAGGAAAACTCAAGCTACAAAGGACCTTTTGAAATCGCAGTGGTGGAGCAAAACAGTAAAAGATTACAAATGCCCATTGACCTCTTACTGAAAATACAGACAAAAGCCAAGACTGCTTTATGTGAATGCCATTGCCTTTTATAAACAAGGGAAGAGGAGGCCTAGGTGATCATGTTGAAGATTGTCCTCTCTGCTGTAGTTTGTATAAATGAGCTTCCTTCAAGATCTGGTTAATGTGGGAGTAAGGACCATGGTCTTGGCCCAATGCATCGTCCTCGTGGGAGAGCTCGGGGACATCGGAGTTAAGTTCAGCGATGTCCTGGTTTAAGCTGCTCTTTGGAACACTTTCTCTCTTGGTGTCATCGATGCTGCTGTGGATCTTTTCATTATCAGTGCTTGATGACTGGAAGGAGAAAGACAGAAGGAGGATGGCTATTATGATACTGTCATCATTTCCTGTTCAGCTTGAAGAATACTGGCATCACACTCTACAAAAGGCTTCACAGTCTATAAAGTGCAATCACTTGGGTAGCTCATTCCTTTCTCACAGCAGCACCATCGCTCAAGCTGGGGTTAATGGTACCCATTTGACAGACCAGGAAAGAGATGTCCCACAGGCCCAAAGGCCAGTCTCTGGGAATGTCAGGGAGAGGGTTCAAACACAGGCTTTCTCACTCCAAATGCCTCCACATATCCTCTGGCCCTGTTTGTACCGTGCATCCCAATTACCTGCACCAGGGAAGTGTGCTCCCAACCTCCAGGAGAAAGCAGCAATCAATGCTGCAGACTGTGATAGGGATTTGATGAAACAAGTAAGATGGAATGCAGGTCCACGTTCCAATGTGGCAAAGAAATGATGGGGAAAGCTCCATTTACATATGTATACATGCACAGGTACACACACAAATAACAGGATCTTTCCACACCTGTCCCCAAGAGTGGACATAAGTGTTCTTCCTATAGCAATTCAAGGCTCCACTCATATCTCCAAATGCCTTTGTTATTTTAAATGACAGCTGTATGTCAACACTCAGCATTTCTAATATCTGACACCCCTTGGTCTCCTATTTGTGGTTCAGTGTGCTTTCTATACTGTGTGTTTGCCTTTAATATGCTCCATTGTGGCGAAGACAGACTAACCTTCTACTCCCCAGCAGTTGCTTTCTCCATCCACAGTGGCTATTCATCTAATCAACAGTCCTCCCACTTACAAAGCCTGGACAATGTAACATTCCTGCTGTGAGAATGACCTTGAGCAGGAATCTTTGAATTAAAGAAATATTTATGATGCAGGACCAACTGTGAATTGGTTTACTGCTTGATCGGCTTGCCCTTTTGATAGCCCAAACTGCTCTTCATAAGAGAAATATTTTCATCTTCCTACACCTCAGTTTCAGACGTGAGTTTTTTTCCCAGAACATAAAAGACCTGATATGCTTCAAGACTGTCCAAAATTTTATTGACACATAAATGCTTCTTAGCATGTCCTGACTGGTCCTAGAAACATCTGTTCAGAATGCCCACTCAAGTAGGAAACCCAATCCTTTAGGAAAAAAAAAAGAAGACTTATTGGCTGGGTGGTAGTGGCACATGCCTTTAATTCCAGCACCTGGAGAGTGAGGAAGTTGGATTTCTTTGAGTTCCAGGCAAGACTGGTCTACAGAATGAGTTTCAGGACATCCAGGCCTATACAGAAAAACCCTGTCTGAAAACAAACAAACAAAAAGATTGATTGATTTATGTGTTCTTGAGTATATGCTATGTGCACCATGAGTACTTAGGTGCCTGTGCAGGTCAGAACATGGGGATGCATGCTCTCCAAGTGGAGTTACAAGTGGATGGAAACCCCTCAGAATGGATGTACCAACTGCTCAGCCATCTCTTCATTCACACAAAGCCCACTCTTGTTTATCTGCACTCTCAACATAGTTAGCACTTGTTTTGGGCACACCCTTGCAGATCCACACACTCTATAAAATAAAAGCATATTTAAGAAGAATCTGGGGAAGAACACCTCACCATTTAAAAATTCGAGGTGTGCTAAACAATGATGATGTGGCCCAGCTGCATGTGCATTGGCAAGGTTATACTTTGTTCAAGGCCTTAATAAAGTCTGCATGTTTTCCTCAGAGCCAGAGAAGCTGTGTGGCCAGCAGAGAACAGGTGTAGTTCTATTTGAGGACAGGACAGAGAACCACCTGTGGTGCTTTTGTCTCAGTAGGCTCAGAGCCATACTCACTTGGGCTGCACTTGTGAGAGAATGCCTGGGTAGGCACATGCCCTTTCGATGCCCAATCTACCCAAACACATGCTTGTGTATTTACTAATGGAGAAGGAATCTCATCCTGTCCCCAGAGGCCCCTGAGCTGGAACTGACCTGAAAGCCTCCTCCCTGAGGACTAGCTATCATGGCTGACTACCTTTCATGAGTAAAAGCTTGCAAAAGAGGGATGCAACCAGCAGTCCTACCCAGCAATGATGCCCGTGGACTACAACGACCAACACGGTTAGAAAACCCTAAGGGTGCGATAGTGGCACAAACATCAATAGTAACCTGCAGACCCTTAATCAGCCTTAAGCCCTGATCAGTAGGAGGGAAATCACACCTGGTACAGGAAACTTAGCCAACTACCCAAGGGTAGATGTAGTAATGGAATCTGGAGAACCAGTAACTGCCACTTTACCAAGACAGCATATTCCCTAAGTACATTCTAAATATTTACCTTATACCCACAGAGAAGTGTGGTCTCCATGCATCATCATGGAAACTTCCTTATGCAACAGACAGAACCAATAAAGAAAAGCACAACTAATGAAAATGCAGAATTGTGGAGCCCCGTCACAACAGACACAACGAAAACAGTGGAAGAGGGGAGCAGAAAGATTGTTAGAACCAGAGGATCATGGAGTCTGCAGTGAGACTGTCTTCTGGGAATGAGAGAAATTGCACCCATAAAGTCTCACCACCAAGAGGGCCTAAGCATGAACAGAAGAACAACCATAACAGACATGCCAAAGTGGACAGGGAAGGCCTGAGTCACTCAATGCTACAAAAACAAAACAAAAGAAAACAAAAATAACACCAATAGCCAACTAAGGGGATAGTGAGAGAAAAGAGCACACCAGCTGGTTATCCAATACCAAATGCTCAGTCCAGAACACATGCATAAAATAAGATCATGCAGACTCGGCAGGTTGTATTTTTGAGTCACTCTTTGTGTGTGTGTGTGTGTGTGTGTGTGTGTGTGTGTGTGTGTGTGTGTGTGATCACATTAAAGAAAAAGAGGCCAAAAATTTGACAGTGAGCAAGAAGGAGGGGTATATGAAAGGGTCTCAAGGGACAAAGGGAAGGGGGAGATGATATAATATTATGATCTTAAAGAATAAAATAAATGACTAAAAGAAATAATGAAAGGCACCTGCACCAGCCAGTGTAGGACAGGCAGAATATTAACAGGCAGAACAAGAGATCAAGAGTGTGAGGAAGATTTTGAGAGGCAGACACATGATCATAAGATGAGGGTTTGTGGTCCCTAGGGAATTTCTCCAGCCATAGAAAGCACAAGAACCGTCATGGCAAGAACATGTGGATGCCTGGGGTTTCATGCTGAGAACTCCATTGAGCTGAGCAGACAGATATTCTAATCGACGGATGGGTAAGGAGGAAAAGAACACAGAGGCCACCCTCACAGTTTTGCAAAGTATCCCCAAACAGGCTGTGCTCATCTTGATGATGTTGGCAGAAACACAAAGGAACATGCAGTGATACCCAGAGAGTGGAGGAGGAAAGAGTCGCTGAGAGCTCTGTACATACACATGAGAACATCCCAGCCACTGCAGAGGACTCCTGGCAGGGTAAACATACATTCCCGGGATTGAGGTTAGCAGGCTCCCCAGGTTGAGTCCTCCAGTGTAAGCTATGGCCAAGGAAGGGGCAGCTGCAGAAAGTGGGGTGCAGTGAGCAGCTGTAGAAAAGGAACTGCCAGACAGATGGTGGCAGGGATGCAGACAGCAGCTTAGAATCACAGGAGAGAAGGAAGACAGCACCTGGAAGAAGGATGGCCAGTCTCCAGGCTTCACAGGAGGTGGAAAGAGACCTTCAATTGGCTAATGACAGTAATGACGGGAATATGGAAATGGAAGCCATAGGGAACATGTTATCATGGAATAGCATCACAAACACTGAATGGAAATTCATGTATATTCGTGATATAGAACTGGATAATGCTTCCTAAAGTGAAAAGCGAGTGGATCCACGATTTTTCTACCTTCAACCCCAGCTTTCTGTGCAATTCTATTCCTATATACCTGAGAGACATTTGTTTCTGAACCCCAATAGTGTAACAAAATTCACCCTTAAACCCGCTGTACCCCTGGAATTACATGCTGTTTTTTACTAACTGAAACTGACAAGCCCAAGCATGCCCACTGCAGTCTCTAGACTAAGAACTCCCAAAGGCTCCCCACATTTGCACTGGCGGCCCACCTTCTATGATCTGTCCAGAACGATGCACACTCTCTTGAGTCAGAAGACTGTTAAATCACTACTACTTTGTTAATGAGCAAGGGAATGAAGGACATTCATATCTGAAGTTCTGTGGGCAGGTAGGGGGCCTGATCCAGGCTCTCTGAAGACCAGAAGGTAAAATGGGGCCAGACCTTGAGTTCTAAGCTGTATTTCAACTGAAAAATTCAACCTGTGATACAAGCTATGTCGCCTCATCTGTGTGAAAGAAGGGAATGGATTTCAACAAAGCAAAGCAAAAATGTCTAGGAAAGCCTCTCCTGCAGAATACTCGTGGACATGATTATCTTCAATCCACAACTCAGCTTCTAACGTGATCTTGCACATGAGAGTGCTTGCCATACTTGGGCATGCTCCATGGACAAGCGTCCTTAAAGTGTCTACAAGCTATTAGGCCATCTTTGGCCAAGCTCCCCGACCCCATGCACACCCATCCAATGAATGTATCTCCAAAGAAGGTCATTTCAGGGGTACCCGCTTTGCTTAGGCTTTGACAACACAACTAATGACGTCTCTTTGGCTCAGTAAGGAACTCAGAGCCCTCAATTGCTCTGTCTCCCAGATCATACAAAGAAATCAAGAGTGATGGAAATGGCCCCCTACTCAGTTCATTTCTGTTGCGGTGATAAAACACCCTGACCCAAAGCAACTCAGGGTTGAAAGTTTTTCTTTGGCTTACAGATCCAGGTTTTCATCCCTTACTTCAGGGAAGTCAGAGCAGGAATTTAAGAGCAGCATCTCACCTCCAGTCAAGAGCAGAGAGAGAAAGCACAGGGATCCTTGCTTGATTGATGGTTTGCTTATAGCTGGCTTTCCTTTTCTCCTATACATTCTGGATGCCTTGCCCAGGGAGTGGCTCCACCTGCTATAGGTTGGCTCTTTCTACATTCACCAACAATCAACACATACTCCATACACGAACCCAAAACTGATGGAAATAATTCCTCAGAAAGACTATTTGAAAGTCAACGAACTGAACAAGAAAATAACACTGAGTAAGGTCACGAAATCCCCAAAAGGACAAACACCACATCTTTTCACTCCTATGTGGGTCCTACCTTTGATTATTTTGTGTTGTGTGTGATAAATCTTTTGGACCCTGAAGGCCTCTCTGCTGTGCAGCAAACTAAATCAGACCAAATTGGAAAAGCCCAGGATTAATGGGTAAAACGTTCCCAGGTGATTCCCGGCCCCTCAGAGAGGAGATGGGGCTGAGAGATCCAAAAACCACCTGTCTGTTTTCCTGGATGCAGCTTACATACCCTGTGGGAATGGTCTTGAGCCTCTCTGGTGGAGAAGCTTTGTTTGGCTGACTTTGAAGGGGCTGGTTTGGGGAAAGAGATGGGGGAGGGGAGTTGAGGTGGATCTTCCACCAGAACATTCCAGACTCTATGGGTAAAGGGATGCCAGGGTGCCAGGGTTTGAGGTACAGCTCCCACCCAAACAGTGTGCTTATCCTGGAGTCCATTTGGAACCCAAGAAAGTAGAAACAGGCCATTGGGTTGGGGGACGTCAGCTTGAAAAGATGGGAAATAGCAGATTACTGGTAAAACGAATGTAGAGAGCAGAAATCCTGGAGTTTGAAGGGTTCTAGCAGTTTCTGGAGTGATGTGAATGGAAAAAGGAGGGGTTAGGTAAGGGCTAACCAAAATGAAATGTGCAGAAAAAAGCTACATGAGAACCCATGGCCTTAGACCCCAGGAAAAACATATTTAACAAGAGGATGTAGTGGAAGGCATATGATATGAAAAAATGTGAGGGGAATACTGGGGGTTAAAGTTTAAGTGAGAATAGGGGCAAAGGAATGGAGAAAAGAAGGCAGGATGTGGACATTCTAAGGAAAGCTAAGGATGTATGAAGAAGCTTTATGTAAATGTACTCTACAGTATAAAAGGTCATACAATGCAATTTATTTAATGATTTGTTTATCCTATGTGCATTGGTGTTTTGCCTGCATGTATGTCTGTGAACGTGTCAGATCCCCTGGAACTTGACTTAAAGACAAATGTGCAATGTGGTTCTGGGAATGTGAACCCAGATCTCCTGGGAGAGCAGACAATACTCCTAATGACTGAGCCATCTCTTCAGCCCCCATACACACTATTCTGAACAAGGATACTGCATGTGGGTGAACAATGTTATTCCCAGAAGCTGTAAGTCATTAAGTAAAATTTCAGCACGGCACATAAATTACCTCCCTATTGTTTGGCCAGCCTCAGAGGTGACCAAAGAATGAAGGCTATTGCCATTGCTCTTGGTTGCCCAATAGAACAAGATGGTAGGACCGTGTAGCTGAGACACTATACACTTCTGTTGCAGGTCACAGGGAAATCAGTCTTGAACTCACCAAGAAAAACTCCCAGCTGGCTAATGTCCACAGTACCAAGAAGGTATATATGCTGGCTGTCGTGAGGGAAAAGACATAAGTGATCTTACCCATTGCTGGACCCTGCATGGTATAATACTAGCCCGCCAGGCCTGATGAATCCACTGGTGGAATAGTTGCAGTTCTGTACCTGGGGCTAACCAATTCTTCTCCTGATTGGGTCTGAGGCCTGCTCCACATGAATGAGTGTATGCCTGGCACTGTAAAGATAGTCAAAACCTATTATTAGTGAGCCCATAGTTCCTCCAAAGTGCTGGGGGTGGACTTACTGTTGTTCTGCTAAATGGTTATGTTGTTAAACTGCCTTCTGAATATTTTTGTTTGCATGCATAGGTCTGCACTGCTCTCAACACTGGTTTCAGAAGCTTCTAGTTGCAATGAGTAGTGGTCAATGTAGAAACACATAACTGTTCAAAGTGCTGACACTAAGCAACTGTGAGTGCTCAGCCACAGAGGGGACATCTACACCACCTGCCCCTGCCCTTGGGCTCAGGGAATATTGTAGATGAGGAGGCAGAAGGAATGTAAGAGCCAGATTACAGGGAGGAGTGCTGTGAAACACTGTCCCCTGGTTATGGTATGGCTCTTGCACACGGGAACTCATGGTAGTTGTGGTTACCTGAACATGATGAAGCCAGGTTAATCCCCTGGGAGGTGCTCTTGTGGCTGAATCTCTAGCTAAGGAGCTATTGGCCACTGATGGCTGCTGGAGAAGGAAGAGTCATTTCTCTCTGGGTAGATGGCCCCTGGTCAGTTACCTGGGACTCAGTGGATGACCCCAAGGCTCTGTGCACTTCAGAAGCACTAGCTGGACAGAGTGAGTTAAACAGGTACATGGATACACAGTGAGAAGGAGGTTCTGACATTTCCACTGCTATTGGTTGGGGGAATCCAGAGTAGAGCTTCAGGGAGAGACTGTAGGTGAAGATGATCAAGAAATATCATATCCATGCATGACATTTCAAAGAATACAGAAGACTATTAAAAAGAGATCCTCCTCTCAGGGGATTCCATGTCCTGTGAGGCTGGCAGTTAAACTAACCAGCATGGACCACAAACTGCTAACACCAGAAAGAAATGTAAGAGGCTACCAAGCATTCCAGCAGACAGCCTAACTCCCCCAGCCTAAAACAGTGGTGTCACAAAGAGCTGTAGCCCCAACAGTTGGGGAAAATCAAGGATGCACAGAAGTCTAACTGGAATAGGTGTGAGGCCCTTAATGTATTTTTCCCATTTGTCTTACTGCTGTTTCCTTGGAACTTAAGCATTAGTTCCCATGTGATCAATAGCAGAGTAGAGGTCTGGGATCAGTACTAGCGACCCACAGCTCACCCCACACTGTCCATTTCTTCTTTTACTCAGCCATCAGGACAACACTGTGAAGCCATTGTTCTTTATCAGGAAGACAGACATGTACCAAGGCTTTTGGTCTTATGTTTGCACTACCATATCTCACACCTTCGTTCCAGGGAGCAGATTTACACGGAGGTCTAAGGATGCTAACCTTGGAAACAAAGGCCAGTATTCATATTTAGGTGACCATATGCAACAGAAAACTCAGTGGGTCAACAACACTCCTTGCTTGACTCGGCTAGGTCTGGGTACATTTTATCCAAAACCTACCTGTGTTTGTGTCCCAGAGGAAGGCACATGTTGATAAGCCTTTTATCTCTTGTTCGGGAAAGGAAACATTGAGCCATACTTACTCATTACCTGATGAGACTTGTCCAGAAACCCTTTACAACGCTCCCTCCTCACTAACTTATGCTTCCATCCAAACCATGCTGCATTACCACTTACTGGTTGTTAAAGTGAAGTCTGTTGAAGTTGAAATGCCAGCTCTTCAGCACAAGCATCCCTAAAGCTTTCCCAAATCCCTTCACACAACCCCCACTTGGCTCTTAGGTTTTCAGGGAGAAAGCCAGAAGAGCACTGTAGCCAGTAGCATGCCTCTCTGTTCTTGCAGTTTATTTCTGTCCCAACCGTAGAAGGGGTTCGATTCTTCCTCCCCATTTGCAAGGTGGAGGAATTTCTGGAACCCCATTCCTCCTGGTTGTGCTTGGGAAAGCCTCTCTGTCAGCCCTGTCTCTGTTCTGATGCACAGTAAAATCACGCTTATGGCAATACTTAAAATCCTGCTCTGCCCCAAAGCCATTGCAGCCAAGGAGAAGACTTTCCCCAGGGCATCTGGGAGAGTTCTCTTGCCTCGTGGAGATGGAAATGAACACCACAGAGCGGGCAATGAGTCAAGTGGAGAAGCTTGGGTGGCCATAGTTCCTACCTCTATAGCCTGCGGGTCCTGGAAGGCCTGGTCCTTCTTATTCCTCTTCGAATGACGGGGAAGGTGGGGGTCTTCCTCATTGTCATCTCTTCTCCTTTTCCTGCAAAGAGTTTTAAAGGGAGAGGAACATCTGTCATCATTCAGCAACTGATCTTTTGGGTGCTTAACTTTCAGCCCTGTGCTAATACCCAAATCCGCAGCCTTGTCTGGGGATGCACCAGTCAGAGCTGCTCTGATGGATTCAGATTCTGCAGGCAGATGGCACTAGGCAGTGGAGGAAACATGTCAAACAGGAATTCTATGTACACCCAAAGCCCAAGTTCAAGTTCCCAATCAGAATCTTAATGTGAACCACTGCTTGGGGCCAAAAACATAAAGATTTTATGATCAGATGTTAAAACTCTACCTGACCAGCCCCATTGTCCACTGAAATAACCGTTCCAGATTGTATGATTTTCGGCTCTGCCGTAGGGCAGCTCTCAAGCTAGGTGCGGCTTCTATCGTCTGTTTGCTCTTATGTCTCTTCAGCCAGTGGCTAGGAACAGACACTTCCTATGTACTGTCAGATTATTCCTGTTGCTATAGCAACAACTATTATGTCACTGTAGCTACTTCACTGCCATCATGACACTGTGGCTGACTACTTCCCTGAAACTGAGTCTAGAAGTGTTTTAATATTTCATTCCCTTACATCTTCCTCCCATGCCCTCTTTCCACATATAATTAGTTTGTTATTTGACAGTATTATTCTTGAATATTCCTCTTAAGTTACTATAGGAACATTCTAACATCAGCTATTTCATTAAGATAACTCCTATATGTTTGATTTGTCACACATTTGTCTGAGTTCACTTACTTTCCCTAGTCTTTAATCTTGCTTTAGTGTCTGAGAGAATACTTCATGGACAGGTATCCCATTTAGTTTAAATACTTTTCAATTAAACATTTTTTTTTTAAAAAAAAATTAACCTGAAGCTGAGTGGTGGTTGTGCATGCCTTTAATCCCAGCACTCAGGAGGTAGAGTTAAGTGGATCTCTATGAGTTTGAGGCCAACCTCATCTATAAAGCAAGATCCAGGACAGGCACCAAAACTACACAGACAAATGCTGTCTCCACAAAACAAAAAAAAAAGTTAGCCAGAATATAAATGCAGAAGATATACCTAGACAAAGAAGTGTTTACACACATTTCTGGCAGAAACTATTGCCAGTTACACTTGCAAATTTTTCCTAACTTATCTCTTTATATTGAATGAAATTGAAGTGGACAATGAACTAAATTGTAAAAACACCCACGCTTGTTGCACTTGTGATTTAATGTAAAAATTTCTTTAACAAAAAATATTTCATATGGTGAAAAATAATGAGATATTGCATGTCTAAATCAAATGATATCATCATGATACAGATGCTATATGCATAAAATTATTCAGGAGATTTGTATATATTTTTACTTTGTAAAACAAAATAATGTATCTTGTGTGTGTCTTTCCTGAGGTATTTGTACAAAGCACACTCATTTTACATAGATTTAGCTGCATGTGGAAAATGAAAGACTTGTGCAATCTGTTGAATTCTTCAATCATAAGCTTTCATGCAAAGGGATCATGTCTACAATCGTAAGATATGTTCATAAATGAATGTATTCAATATAGTTAAAAATTAAAGGTACGTTTATATGTTTATATCTCTGTGTGTGTCCGTATGCAGATACATGTTATAGTCTATGTGTGGTAGTTGGTAGACAACTTGTTGTGGCTGGTACTTTCCTACTTTCACATGCAATCTGATCTGAAACAGACTATCAGGCTTGGTCTCAAGGGCCTTTAACCACTTTTATCATTCAATAATTTCATTCATGCACATAATTTTCTCTGATCAGATCTACCGTAAAGTTTGTCTTTTGTTCCTCCTGCCACCTTTCCCTCCCAGCTTCATGTACTTTGGAGCATCCTCCTGAGACCATGGAATGGTGCCTGTGTATGGGCACGGGTTTAAGATCTTCTACTGGAGCAGGGGTCTCCTCTCAGGAACCAAATCCCTAACAAAACTGGATTCCTCCCCAATAATCGTCTACTGCTAATAGCTCCTCAGCTAGGGGTGTAAACTCAGGAACTGCATCCTAATCCACGCTGAGATTTTTCCCGGATTGATCCTGTGAATGTGTTGTGCATGTGGTCACATCTGCCTTTGCATTCATGTGGGCCACAGTTGTGTCATGTTGAGCAAATGAATTTTCCCTGAAAACATCCACCTCTGACTTTTACAATCTTTCTTTCCCTTCTTCTCTGACAGTCCTTGAGACTTGGAAGGGACAGATTCATAGCTTAGATGTCCCATTTGGGGAGAGTATCCCAAGTCTCTTATTCTTTCAAGTTGACCATTGAAGATTTTTGTGTTAATTGCTATCTACTGCAAAAGGAGGCTTTCATATGACTGTTGAGAGATGAAGTAATGTATGGATGCAAAGAAAAGTTAGAGGGATGTTTAATATTATTTCCATTATGCAAAGTAAGAGTACTAAATTCTCTTTAAGGTGAAACAATTTAGAGACCTCTGGCTGCCAGTACTTCGGGTGGAGGATTATTCCTCAAGGATTTCACCCCCAGTGTCAGTAGGAAAATCCAGCCATTACAATCCCTGATTTTCAGCAGCAGCAGCAGAGAGGACCAGAGCTAGGGAGCACTCCACATCCCAAGTTTTACATTTCTTCCTTAGGATGCTCAGTTCCTTGAGGTTAACATCCCGGCTCTAGGGTCCACAGTGTTGAGACACTCGGCCCCTAAGAGGGGCTATTGTCACAGGTCCAAAACCTAGACTCTCAAGACCTCTGGCCCTTCCAGACTCCTGGAACCCTTCCAGGGAGGTGGATCCCACCCTTTCCGTCTCTGGCTCCTCACAGCCTTCTGTCATTCTTCAGCCTCAGTGATCACTCTCTTCTGTCTTTCTGTTGTCCCCTATTGCATCCTCTCCTTCTGCTCCCCATCTTTTCAGCCCCAGCCTGTCTGTCCCAAGAACTCTTCTACTGCCCCCTTGTTGCCACTGGTGCTACCACAAGGGCTGCTGCCTCTGCAGGGACAGCAGATGCTGCTTCTAGGAGTCTGCTGTCTCAGCTGCCATCTCCTCTTCAAGCTACCAGCTCAGCCCAGGGGGTCATGAAAAACAAAACCCCAGAGCCCAAATTGGCAGAAAAGACCACAAGGGAGTTCTTCTAATGGACCTAACATTACAGCAGCAGAGGGCAAGCTGGCACAGAAAGTGAATCATGCTGCCAGCTCATACAGCAAGAATGGGGGTGTGGCAAATGCCTTTGCATCAGTAACTTCACAACCCTTCATGCTGATGGAGTGTTGTGAACTGCACCTATGGCAGCCATCCCACTGGGCCACCAGGGCAAGTGTTGCCCTCTGGCCTGGGTGAAATGGCTGCAGAGCCTGAGGTGTATACCCAGGGCTGTGATGCCAACATGCAAACCCATACAAAAACCTCTTCAAGCTATTTGAGAACACCCTGTCAGGTAGAGCACCTTCTGGAGCTGGAGATGGTATGCACATGCCTTTGCACTGCAGTGTGCTCAAGGCATATGTGCTCTGTTCCAAGACACCAGGATACAACCAGGGCATTTTGGCAGGCTTCCAAATCAGAGCCGCTTAAGGCTGACAGGCACAAGCAGACAGACAGCCTGTGACAAAGTCCGGTGTGAGAGTCTGAGTCACACACAGAGAACATTCAAAGGAGGTTACAGTAGAGTCAAGGGACGCTCCAGATAGCACTAACAGTTCCAGCATTTAACAGCACTGAAAATTATTTAACAATGATAAATGGGACTTAACATCCCGGGGCTGGAGTGAGGGGCAGGTCCCTGTGATCTGTCGCAGAAGGACAAGCATTACTTGGCATTTTAACCATAATTGATTAAAAGTAATTGGTGTGGGCTGGTAGCAGTAAAGGACAGACATTTTAACAGAAGACAGTAAGTGGGGTAGAGTAGGTCTAAGAGCAACCTAATGTGTAAAAGGACATCTAAAGAGCCGTGGGAAATGCAGCAACCACTGTGTCTCCTGTTTTCTCTGCTTTGTCCAGGTAGATCACAGATAATACAAGCAAAGAGGTACTGTAGAAATCAGGCAGGGGTGTTTCTGTTCTATGGCAGTGAGCAAGACTTTAGACCACATGACAGAAGTCCCAGGAGACTGGGTGGCAAGGAAGGCTTAGTGCACATATAAAAAATCACACTGAAGCCACAGTGGTGGTACATGCATTTAATCTCAGCACTCAGGAGGCAGAGGCATGTGGATCTCTGAGTTTGAGGCCAGCATGATCTACAGAGTGAGATCCAGGACAGCCAGGGCTAGGCAGAGAAACCCTGTCTCAAAAAAGCAAACAAACAAACTAGCTGAAAGAAAACAAACATCCCCGCAAACATTCCAACTGAATTCCTTAGATCACCCACTTTAACACTGAGTCTTCTGAGATTCACAGTAGCCTCTCTATGCTTTTTGTATCAGGAGAACCGGCATAGCATCAGTTCTGCAAAGAACCTCCTTATGCTCCTTGCAGATGCCCATGGCCACGCCCTCCTGAGGCTGATTATGGTTGGTCCATTGCTGAACTGTTGAAAGGTTCCTTATTGCTCTGGGGTAATGCTCTCACCTCCCTTTGGCATAGCTGTGCCAGGAGAGTTGGTGCATTTAGATTCTTTACTGACCTTCATCCTTCTTTGCCCCACATCGTCTAGTGGGTCGTTGGACTATTCCTTTCAGTGGCTTCAATATAAATGTGGAGGCATTGATCAGCATATACCGTGATAATGTCTTTTAAGAAGCTTACATACCTGTTCTGTCCCTTTGGCATTATTCCTATTATTCTCTTTCTTCGTTTACCATCACCGTTTTTAAAATAACAGGTAGATTGGAAATCTTTCTCCTATCTCTGATAATTGTAGGGAAAATGTACCTTTTGTAATGGTGTTACTGTGGTTTGTTGGATGTGTAGCTTACCAGTCAAGAAATTGCATTTTTCCCGTTTCCATGGAATCTTGCCTTAAAGGCGCATTGAGCTGCACGGAGAATGAGAAAGGTGAGGACATATTTCCTCCTGTCATCAGCTAACATACAAATTGCACGGGTAGCTTTCTTTGTTCCCATCTTAGAGCCTTCAGCCAAGCTAAAGAAACAGTTTTCCATGAGGCTGGAGAGATGGCTCAGCGGTTAAGAGCACTGGTTGCTCTTTCAGAAGACCCAGATTCAATCCCAAGCAACCACATGGTGGCTAACAGCCGTTGATAATGAGATCTGGTGCCCTCTTCTGGCATGCAGACAGACATGTAGGTGGTACACTGTGTACATAATGAATAAATAAACTTTAAAAAAAAAGAAACAGTTTTCCAACAATGAACCCTACTCAGTCTTGTCTGTTTTGGCATGACAGGCAACCACTGTCGGCTGTGGGATATTCTCTATGCTATAAATGTGTTGCTATGATTGATTGGAAAATAAAACACTGATTGGCCAGTAGCCAGGCAGGAAGTATAGGCGGGACTAGCAGAGAGGAGAATTGGGGGAACAAAAAAGCGGAGTCAAAGAGACACTACCAGCCGCCATGAGGAAAAGCATGATGTAAGATACCAGTAAGCCACGAGCCACATGGCAAATTATAGATTAATAGAAATGGGTTAATTTAAGATAAAAAACAGATAGCAAGGAGCCTGCCATGGCCATAGAGTTTATAAGTAATAAAAGTCTCCGTGTGTTTACTTGGGGGACGAGAGTGGGAGAGATTTGTCCTGAACATGGGCCAGGCAGGACCAGGAAAACTTCAGCTATAACTGTCAGCTTGAAAATTACCCATTCTCATGAAAACCAATTGATATAAATGTCTGGCTCAAAAAGTTGGGCAAAAAAGGAAGGAAGAGGAGGAGCAGGAGGAAGTGGAGGCAGAGTGGAGGTCTGAAGCTCCCTTGTCAAGAAATCTTGCTGTTCTTGCAGAGGATCTGGATTTCATTTCCCAGCAGGCATGCCCAGAAACTCACAGCTGCCTGTAGCCCCCACTCCACGAGGTCCATGCCCTTCTGTGGATACCATCAGCACCTGAAATTACACACACACACACACACACACACACACACACACACACACACACACACACAAATTTCAAATAAAAGCAAATCTAACAAAAGATAAGATTAAAAAGAGTATTCCCATGAGTAGTTGGAGCACATATAGCAGGAGGGGCCAGGAGTAATTGGAACTGGTGTAACCATTGTGACTGTGAACTTGTCAAGTATACAAAACACCTGGGGAGGGAGCTCAAGGAAGAATTGTCTGGAGTAGGTTAGCCTGTGGACATGCCTGTGAGGGATTTCCTCTTTTGGCTTAAATGAGTTGGGAAGACCCTCCCTAAATGTAACAGCATATTTGCATGGGCTGGACTAAATGAATAGAGACACATGAGCAAGATGAGCACCCATATGTATTAATCCGTGGTTCTCTGTTCATGACAGTGGATGTCATGTGACCACTACTTCAAGTTCTTGGCACCTTTTGCATCCCCTAAAAGGAAGGCTGTAACCTGGGATTGTGAGCAAAATAAATCTTTTCTCCCGTAGGTTACTTTTGTCACGGTGTTTTAGCTCATCAACTAGAAACCAAAGCAAGGGAAGGTTTTACCTGTATAACATTGTGTGAAGAACCCAAACGGTGTCTCCTTTCTTTACATTGTTTTAAGGATGTCACTCTCAAATGACTTAAATCAAAAATATTCCCCAATGAAGATGAAATCAAATAGGACAGTCCAGTTGGGGGCAGGCTGTAACTAAGCCCCAGGGCTCGAAGGCTAACAGTGGGAAAATGACCTTGAGGGGCCTCCCACAAAAACTCATCCTTAATCCCAGCCCCTTGAGTTTTGCAATCCGCTTGCTAGCTCCAGCAGCAGAGTGGTGTGGAGGCAGCAAACAGAGTCACTGGCCATCCTTCTGGCTCTCTGTGACAGCCTAAGCTATACTTGTTGCTCCATTTCATTCCTAGGAGAAAAGGAAGCCATAGTCCTCTCCTTGAGGGTAAATGCCTTCTGGTCCTTGTGACAGCATCTGTCACAGTGTCTGACAAACAGTAGGTCCACAATGAATGCTCAGTCATCTCCCAACCTGTGCCCCTTCCATCTGTGACATTTCTTCTGTTGGGGACATGTGAATAGATTTCTACCCCCCTAGATAGAGAGGACACTGAAGGACTGTAGGAAGGATTCCATTCCAGGCAAGCTTGTCAAATGAGTGTTTATTGGACTTACTTATAGGGCCATGAGTAGGGGTTGCTTCTAGGAGCATGAGTGATTCAAAGCAGCTGTATCACCAAAATGTCCCATCCCTGCATGAGTGATCAATGATCTTAGGAATACTGCATTGATGGTGTTTTGCCTTTAGTTAACATTCTACCTCCTTCCAACATCCTTTAGCACCACTCAGCCCAGGTCACCTGCAGCTGGGAATCAGGAGGGAATAGTTGCTGAAATCTCTGGTGATGGTATTATGATTTTGTCTCCCACTCATCTACTATGAGGGTATGTTAACAGCATGGTATTATTACTATAAGTCTAACTATCACTATTGTTCTGCTTATTCCATTGCCATGACTATGGGATTAAGATTATTCTTCAGGTCACCACAACAATCTCTTCTAAGTGATGGTCTAAGGTCAGGTTAGGCCCAGAAGAAATAGCTGTAATCCAAATACATGTGCATACTAAAACGAGGTTGCCCATTGAATACTTATCATAATTTATAATCATACCACCCAGAAATGGACCCTATCTCATCTAATTTGATGGTTGACCTTCTGCTAGACCCCTGACGACATATATTTGCCAGATTTAAAATTTGAACTGAATCTATTAGCACCATAGATCTTTGAATCTGGTTACACACTAAGTCAACAGTTGGTCAGTCATTTCACCCTCATCATAAGATCTTTGAAATAAATCTAGTTCTGAGACCTGAACCACACTCTACCTATAGTCACTCCTGGACTCTGACCCTAGTTATTCACTAAGCCCAGATATTTCATCCCGGATCCCATTAGCCATTGACCCCAGATTCTACTTTACCATTGTCCTAGTGGTCTTCTTTAGTAGAAGAAAATACATGAATTATACTAACTATAGAAAGAAAAAAAATGGCTTCTTTTGATACATGATTCCATTTAATGAGTCTTGCCCTTGTTCGAGTCAGAGCCCTAAATCTATGCCCCAATAATGGCAAGATGATGGGGCAGAGATAGCTGGAGGAGGATAGTATGGGAATTGTTTTTTACTATATGCTATCCTGTATCCAGCCAGTTCCTGACATGACAGTGCATCCCCATCTCATAGTACACAGGAAAAGAAAGACAGCACATGCCAGCACAGGCAGCCATTAAACAGGTCTTCTCTTAGAGCCAGTCTGAGTAGGCCTAACCTGCCCAAGGCTATCTGATGAGGACCCACAAATGCCAGGCGTCTGTGAGCGTTGTGTTTGGATTCTTTCCCAGGAAACCCAGTGTGAAATCTGACTGTTGCCTTTGGTATTCTTGCCCCACTTTAAGATATCTGAAATATTGGCTCTCACACTGTGCCTTGCCCTGGGAGAGTCCATCTTACAAACAGCAGTTGACACCAATTTGAGTGCCAATGCAGAGGTTGGATGACTCTGCATCTCCTTTGAGCACATAGATACCAGCGTCTGTCCAGCATTAAGCATGAGGTGTAGGCTGAGATGTATTCATGCAAATAAGAAGGCACCATCTGTAAACTTACTCAAGCAAATTAGAAACAAATGGGCACATGTAGCAAAACAGGCCGAAGAGCTTATTGAAGACATTGGCTCAAAAATTGGTGCCATGCCCCCATCTATACCCTATAAGTGGGAGGACACCTAACACTATGAGATGACAATAGCCCTATTGACCTCTCTGTCTGACCACCCAGTGTGTGTGCAGTGTGACTCAAGGGACCTACAGGTGGGAACTCTTAACTGTCCACAGGGCTTGGGCTGGGCATGGTCCCCAATGCTTGAAAGTGTCCCTCCACCCATCTTGACCTTGTCCTGTGTCTTCTTGGGAGCTCCAAAGCCTTTGCATATTGGGCTAGGACTGGGGTCTGTGTGCCTTCAGCATCTCTCCAACTGGATTACTTAAGCACCAGCAGCTCCTTGCCTCAAGTACGCCTTCTCTTTGAAGTTGTGGCCTCTTTAACACCTTTGTTACCATTCCATGATGTGTGGGAGCGCATGTGTGTGTGTGTGTGTGTGTGTGTGTGTGTGTGTGTGTGTGTGTGTGAGAGAGAGAGAGAGAGAGAGAGAGAGAGAGAGAGAGAGAGAGAGAGAGCACGTGTATGTAAGTATTCACATACATTGAACTTTGTCAAAATCTGGCCAGTTGTTCATCAAACTACTAATTTGAGCCAAGGAAATCTTTTGTGAAATGTAAGCCCTGGGGAAGAATCTGGAAAAGGACAATTGCACTGTAGACTGATATAGTAGCAGAAATGTATGGTACTGGGCCCTGAGTTAAGTAAGACGTCACAAATCCCCAACAAGACCAGATGTACCTGACTGATTCTGGGCCTTTAATATCAGAACCCTGCTACTTATTGTAGCTACAAACTTATCCTCAAGCGCATGCGTGCCCTGATCCTGACTTCAGAGCCTGTCTAAGTGAAAGGGCAGTAAATGGAGACAGATTGGAACAGTCTCCAAACTCTGAGATAGGCACTATCACATTGTTTTTTAAAAGAAACTGAGAATCTAGGGTCTTGTAATACCTTTGATTTCATGTTCACCAGACCAACAACCCATGTTATATACAAGGCTAAACAGAGTCTCTCTGCTCCCTAAGTCCTGTTTCTGTCACTACATCTTTAGGCTGACTTGTGGAAGGGTCTCAGAGGGTGACTTGAGGCAGGCCATATACCTTTGTCTGTATCATGACGGCTGCCTTGTCGGGCAGTGAAGGTCAAAGGAAGACCAGGAAGAAAAGAGAAGGACAGGGAAGCAATCCGCAGAGAACCCGTCCAGTGGGGAAGTCTATTCAGGTGCTTTCTCGTTACCTGCCATCCCAAGATGCTGCATGAGGAAGCACCCTCCAGAGATACAGTGGCGTCATTTCAGCAGAAGACAATTCCATGGTACATCCCAAGGTACAGGACCTGAGTGACTCCTATCATGGTCCTGAGTTGTCCTTGTCATAATGAAGCCCTGCCCAGGCCTTACCTGCTAAGCTCACCCCAGGCCTGTGCCTCTAGGCTTCACTGTCTCTGGCCAGGACACAAACACATTTCAGGAACTTAACACCTCCACACTGATCACTTACCTGATACAAATCACAAATGTAAGTATGCAAGTTTCACTCACCCTTCTAATATGGCATAAAATTATACTCATTCTCTTTGTCTCTCTGTCCTCAGTCTCTGTCTGTCTCTGTCTTTCTGTGTCTGTCTCTGTCTCTGTCTCTCTCTCATTCTAACTAGAGATCCTTCTCAGTGCTATGACACAGGATACCTTGGAGGCACTCCCAACAGTGGCAGCATTTTTGAGGTCTAGCTCCATAGTGCATTGGGGTTGTCACTTCCCTTTTTACTCCTGACACAGCCCTAGTTCAGCTTATGGAGTCCCCAGAGCAGGAGAAGATGTCTTCTATGTCTCCAGCACGGAAGGAGTAGTTGGCATGGATGGCTAAGCATCACAAGTCCATCAGTGGTTTTCCTCAGTGGGGATTGTGCAGAGCTGCACTCAAGGCCCAGCACAGGGGGCGCAGGAAGATAGGTGCCAGGCAGTCTTGGTTCCAACATAGGCCAGCTGACAGCAGCAAGCTGACAAACAAGACTCAATTCAAGGCCTAGATATGTGCCGAGCAAGGAGCTCTCTGGGGTCTGCTTAATTTGGTCATCTTGGGTCTACAGGGTCCTGGAGAAAGGGGTTCCTTACATGAGAATCCCTTGCATCATTCAAGGCAGAGTGCTCACTGTCACAATGAAAGACAGGCATCCCTGGTTTGTCTACATAAGAGGAAATGCAGAATCAGATACAAGCAAGCTACATAGGAGGACATCAAGATTACTCTTATGTGTGCATCTCACAGGGAGTGCTTCTTTTTGGTTTGGTTTTTGAGATGGGTTTTGAGCCCTGGCTCTCCTGAAACTCACTCTGTAGACCAGGCCAGTCTCAGAGATCCACCTGCCTCTGCCTTCCCAGTGCTGAGATTAAAAATATATGCCACCACACCCAGCAGTGGCAGTTCTTATTAATTCCAATGTTCTCTTAACAGCTATGAGGAATACTTGGTGTCATATACCAAAGAGGGCACATACCAGGCAGGAACGTAGTAGGGACATAAACTGGTGCTGGTCCCACAACATCAATGACTTAATCTCCCAGCCCCATTCCCACTGGTACTGCAGGTCAGTTTTCCAGAATCTGGACTGATTCCACGTGCCAGAAGGAAGTCATGAACCTCTGTAAGTTTCACCACAGCTCTGCTTCAGCACATGATGAGTCCCCTCCTCTCTCCCTCAATGAAACAAATCGTAGCTGTGAGAGGGATGCTCTTAAAAAAGTTCATGTAAGGAAAAGTGCATGCCATAGAAATGCAAACTGGTATGGTCCTGAGAGAAAATATTTGGGAGTGTAACCTAAACTGTAGGAATAATGAAACCTCTCCAGGAGAAGTGGTACAGGCCTGTAAGCTCCAGCACTTGGGGTATTTGGCAGGAGCAGGAGGAGAAGTTCAAGGTCAGTTTGGACCACATAGCACACTACAGTCTGTCCTATTTCAGTCTAGTGATACATAGAGAGAAGCTGTCACAAAAGGATACTAACATTCTGGCTACAGGATGCATCTGAGGCACACATTCTCTGTGGCTGCAGCCAATGGGCATCTGGCCAGGACGTGGAGGGCGCTGCCATCAACCCAGTTCTCTGCTTGCAGCAGGCTCTCCTTTCCAGGGCTGAGGTAAGATTACACGTGCCTTGGATAAATGAAATTGTTTATCCAAGATATCAGAGTTGAAATTAGATCTGAGGAGTGCTAAACTCATTACCCACAGTCTGATCAGTAAATACAGCATAGAAAGAAATTTTTACGAATCTGTGGACCAAAACACTGGCATCATTTTTACTTTCAAAAAGACATTGTCAGTGATCCTGATATAGCTATCAGTATAGGCGATGGAGATGCTTGTGTCTGTTTGAGGTTGGACTAGTGATCATTTCTGGAAGTTTCTTCAAGCAGTGTCTACTTGAAAACACAGAATGGCAGAATGACACATTCTGTTTGAAGACTGCAGATTTCATAGAGACTCCAGTTGAACTCCACTTGTATTCTCTGATCAAAGTGTCTCATAACATGCCTTTTGATAAACTTAATTTTGAAGAATTTTATATAGACTATACCAAAAGATGGGAGGGAGAAAATGGCGGTCCAGACTTTCTGTGTGGAGCCAGAAGATGATGGCAAAACAAGGTTCATGTTTGGAGAAACACAAGATGTGCTACAGTCATTGAAATAGAAGATAAAACACGAGTCACAAATGGAGACTACTGCCAAGCCGAGAATCTAGGAAGAAATCAGAGACAATGAACAGTTGGGCACTGGCAAAAGGTCCTATACCTGTGAGTCCGAACGGGCATGCAGACACGTCAAATGCACGTCCGTCTACATCCCCGGAAAACTCCTTTCCTAGAGACTGTACTATTCTATATATAAGGGGGAAGGGTTTTTCTCTAAAAAGCAAAGCTGCAGACTTAATGGAGAAGGAACCCCTTTGAATGTGTTTTATACCACAGCCATGTATGCGCTGGTTCCTTTCGGTAATGCCACTTAGTTCTAAGGGGGACCCTATGCAGATACCAGTCAGATGCCACTTTTCAAAGTTGACGGGCAAAGACAAACTCTCATTCTGCTCCCCACATGAGTTATAAAATACCTTATGGATGGAGTCTATGAAACATGGAGGAAGTTTCCATTACCTATTTGAGACTGTGTAAATTTTGTTGACAGAAAATTTTCTTCTGGCACTTGTGTTCCCCCACAGCAAGAAGTGGTTTCCAATGTAGATATTAGGAAAGGAGTAGAATCCTTGCCAATTGCTTTCTGAATGAAATCGACAGTAGGGATCTTCCACAGTTTAAGTACAGAAAGTCCATATGACCAAGCATGTTATCTAAACTTTTCCAGCATGCTTCCTGATTCCTGTGAAACTGTTCTGGGGGCTGCATAGACATGTGAGTAGTGAGACATACTCTTCTGAAGGTAGAGACACTTGTCAAATCTAACTGCATACATGTTTGCCGTTCTGTCTCTCTAAAACTTATCACAATTGTCTAAAATAGGTCAAAATCTATGCTCTCTAACTGTAACTCTTTGCCAAATGGTAGTATGAAACTCTTTGCCAAATGGTAGTATGAAACTAATTTCTTCTAAGGATGAACATTTCCTTTATGTGGTACCATAGTTAGAGTAGTAATTACAGTGCCATTCAAAAGTGTCAGACACTCCTGAGCACTTTCAATACATTCTCTTTATCATCACAAAACAAACTCATGAGGTAGGTCATATATCTCTGTGCTATAAGTAAGGAAATAGAGTTTCAGAAGTAAATTCAAAAATGCTGCAGAACAAACAAATTGGGGAGCCAATATTTGAACCTTTGTTTCTAATTCCTAGGCCATTTGTTATATTTTACTTTTAAAAGTTCAGTATCATTGCTGGCTAAATTTTTAGAACAGTAGCATGCTCACAAGAACTACACTTTAATCATTGTGTTGGCATGACATCAAGAAAATGAGATCACTTTCTAACACACTAAGACCTTGAGAACATTTTCTTCTAAAGGTCTGTAAGGCATTATGCATCTGTAGGTATGCAGATAATAGGGTGGACATGTGTTATATGTACAATTAACTTCATGTAAATTTAACTACCTATACTGAGCAAAAGATAAAGGGAAATCATTTTCATATAGTTGTTTTCTCATTGTCTGAGAGATGTCCTCATTGTCTGTGATGAACCCTGAATGCTTGATATCTTGGATTAGTACCAAACCCTATTCATATGTTTTCCCTGTATACTCTGAAGCATTGTTTCAAGGTACCAGAGTTAATCTGCTCTTGCGTGCTTTAGTCTCCTTTGTATCATTACTTGTGTACTTTAGATCCACTATAAAGTAAAATAAGTCTTATCTGTATACATATTTCAGTATGACACTTTATCTGGTAATCATTGTAGCTGTCAAGTGACTGACAGGTCATGAATAGTGTAGACCAAGAGATGATTCACATTCCAGGTGGGAAGGAGTGGGACACTTTCATCACACAACTCCAAACAGCATTCCATTTAAACTACATGGATTTTCTGTATGTGGAGGTCCACTTAACGGTTTTAGACTACAATTGACTGTGGAACCTGAAGCCATTGTAAAGGGAGGAACTGCTGTAGTGCACATTGTTTCCACACTCCTCTCAGAGTGGGAAATGAAAAGTGATAGATAGACCCCGTGGCTTACCAGACAATTCAGCCCAAACTCTGAGCTCTGGCCTCCATGTGTGTGTGCAGGGGGGAGTACATCCCTGCACACAAATGCGCACATGCATATACCATGCACAGCACACACACAAGACAAAAATGGTAGACAAAACAAAGAACGCATAAAAGTACTGAAAATCCTAGAATTCTGTACCCAGTAAGTTACTTACCATTGGAGGTGAGGTGGGATTTCTTTCTTTTTCATTTGTTTTTATTACACAGAAATTAAAAATATGTATTGATTCAAACAAACAACAGAGATGACATTCAGACCGATTAAAGAAAGAACTTAAGGCTCAAGCAGAGCATGGCTAGACATGATAAATGTGAATCGTAGGAAGAGAATATTAAGAGCGAACACACAGTTACAATGGGGAGTGGACGGGGTCTGAAGAATCCTAGTTCAAAACTAGCTGCACTTGTGTCTAGGGATTTGACCTGGAAGAACATACATGCTAAAATTTCATTCACTTTTGGAACATTTTTAACAAACTCGAGATATTAAAACATAGAGATTTATGAGTCCACACCGGGTCCAAACAGCTTCAGTCTTGTTGCCATGTGCAATACTGGCGTATTAGATACTGGACACAGTAACTGAAATTAGCTTAATCCAGTTGATTGAAAAGACAATTTGGAGCCAGGTGCCAGAGGTGCACGCCTTTAATCCCAGCACTGGGGAGGCAGAGCCAGGCGGATCTCTATGAGTTCGAGGCCAGCCTGGTCTACAGACTGAGATCCAGGACAGGCACCAAAACTACACACCAAAACAACCCTGTCTCGAAAAACAAAACCAAACAAAAAACCCAAAACAAAAAGACAGTTTGGTGGCCCTATCTGAATTCAGTATCAGTATTTCTTAATAGAGATATAATATAAAAAGTAAAAGAAGTTAAAAAAGTAAAATGAAATACAGCTAAAGGGAGAGAGAGAGAGAGAGAGAGAGAGAGAGAGAGAGAGAGAGAGAGAGAGAGAGAGACCTGTATTGTGACGCCAACATCATGTGCTAACCCATCTGGATATCAGAGCTAACATACAGTGTTTTAAGTATTGTAATTTCTCTTTCAAAACTATAAAGTGTAGGGCTAGTGAGAGGACGCAGAGGTTAAGGGCACTGGCTGCTCTTTTAGAGGTTCTGAGTTCAATTCCTAGCAACCATATGGTGGTCCACAATCATCTACAATGATCTCTGGTGTCCTCCTCAGGCGTACATGCAGGCAGAACACTGCATATGAATAGATAAACAAATCTCTGGACTGGAGAGATGGCTCAGAGGTTAAGAGCACTGATTGCTCTTCTAGAGGTCCTAAGTTCAATTCCTTGCACCCACATGGTGACTCACAACCATCGATAAAAAAAACTTAAAAAAAAAAACTATAAAGTGCTAAGGATACAAATGTACTTTCTGTCACCACACAACTAGTGTCGGTCAGAAACTACAAATAAGCCATTGACATTTCATCATTTCATGCCTTAGCTTATAGAGGCAGAGTAGACAGGCCCCAAAGAAATTTGCCTCAGCATATATTCATAGGTCCTTTCCCTTTTAATCTACTTACTAACACACAACTTCTATCAATTCTGTAGCCTACTAACCTGGGGCTTATGTGGAGAAAATAGATATGCTACGCTTTGATGTCACTTTAAATAGTTCCCTATATTTTTAGTGTGTGTGTATGTGTGTGTGTGTGTGTGTGTGTGTGTGTGTGTGTGTGTGTGTGTACACATGTGAGTTCAGGTGACCAAGTCCAGAAGAGAGGAGAGCATAGATACCCTGGAGTGGTAGTTAAAAGCAGTTATTTGTCGCTTGACATAGGCTTTGGGTGCTGGGGGGAAAACGCTGGTCCTCTGCAGTAACAGCAAGAGCTCTTAACCTCTGAGCCATCTCTCTAGATCCGGACGGCGCCCCCTCCTCTTCTCCCACCTCCTCTTCTCTTTTCAGACTTTTTTTTGAGCCAGACATTTTTATCAAGTCGATTCCAATGGGGAGGGTTGGTTCTAAATACATAAATTTCAAGCTGTCAGTGGTTCCCAGTCATGCCAAAGCCGAGAAGACGCTGAGGAAAATTCTTTATTGGTTTATGTTGATAAAAAACGTAACTAGAAATAAGAGTTTGAATTTAATAAGTACAAAAGCAAGCAAAGAAGAAAAGTTAATACCTCCCAAGGTTTGGTCTACACACCACGCCAAAGAAAGCACAAAATTACAAGTGACACAGTGTTGAGTAGCATTAACTGCTAGGAATCAATTGATCCATGAGCAAGAATTCTCTGCTCCTGCAGAGAATTGTAAGACTTTGTCGTGAGCGATTCAGGGGGAGATTTCAAACAGGAAGACAGCATAAGTACGACTGCATGTTGTCCTCACTAACACCTTTGGCTCCCCTTCACCTACAACATGAACAGAGCAGTTCCGGACTTCCTCAACAGAATTTCATTTGGAAAGCCTTGAATAGTGTATAAATGACAAGGATACTTGGGATTTTATAAAAAGCGCCACATGAAACCCTACAGGCACCTTCAGTCCTGCATATGATTTTCCTGCAGTGGACTTTGAGATACAGGATGGCGGTAGAAAACACTTTCTGGGGGTGAAAGGAAAACATGGTAGACTCTTGAACTTCAGAACCAACTAGCTGAAGTGATGTAGGTGAAACTGTCAGTTGACCAGCCAGAACTGTGTATACATTTTAGGAAAAACCAAACTCGAACCGACCAGAAACAATGAAAAATATGACCCACTAGCACATGTGTGTTCAAACTTGCAATGATATCCTAAATACGGAAAAGAGAAAACACTGCCATGCTTGAAGTTGTCTATATGGAACAAATAGAATACTGCTGTATTTGCTTTGTTTCTAGTGCTGAAAAATAAAGAGGAAAATATTTTAATTTGGCTGTTTTAGCCTCTGGCGATGTTTACCTCAGGAAAGCACTTCATCCTCATTGTCTTCCAAAGTCCTGTGTGGTCAGGATGCATGCCCCCTTATTTGCCCAAGAGACTCCAACTGCTATAAGAAATTGTATGGTCCTGCCAGGCGGTGGTGGCGCATGCCTTTAATCCCAGCACTCAGGAGGCAGAGCCAGGCGGATCTCTGTGAGTTCGAGGCCAGCCTGGGCTACCAAGTGAGTTCCAGGAAAGGCGCAAAGCTACACAGAGAAACCCTGTCTTGAAAAACAAACAAACAACAAACAAACAAACAAACAGAAAAAGAAATTGTATGGTCCGAATAGTGCTGTGAAAATGCACATTATTGTTTCTTAGAAATGTATTATGGATTTATTAACACAGATCTTCCTAACAATGTGCCGACATGATCAGTCTTTGGTTCAAGGACTTCTATGTACACCTGAGAAAACATTTTCCTTCTTCATAAGGTAGCATGAGTTCACCAAATTTGTTTCTATCTGGAACAGTTGACGGCAAGCATTAGGGGTCTGCACTAGATATCAGAGAATCTTTTAATTGCAAGTGAAATCTGATGTCAAACTAGCAGTGAGTTACTTTTGCAGTATCCAAAGAAGTAATATTTCCCACAGTGGACATGCCATGCCTTGCATTGTCGATGATGCACATAACTGTCTCTGGCTTTAGAAGGGGCCCTAGGTTTGGAAGCATCACTTTACAGTCATCTTCCAAAATATGACAAGAGCGTCATCCTGGGTCTCAGCATCATCAGTCTTCTAATCAACTGCTTCCTGGTGATCAGCTCCCAGGCCAGGCCCCTGCACACAAAATCAGTATAATTGGATGTCCTGAAACATGGTACACGGTCATCTTCATCTCTCCAGAGCTTATTCACTAAAAGCCTGTAGGTAAGGTAGGATGATGAAAGCGAACCCCAAGAAGACAATAAGTAATAAAGGAAAACCGGGGCACAACACCAACATGCTCCAATTCCTTTCCCAAGGGTGCCCACAAGGAAAGTGAGTTGACCGTTTTGTGTCTGTGTATGAATGTACTTGTTGTTATCCTTGCCTTGTGAGAGCAATAACTGTCCACATTGCTCATGCATTAACACATTAATGCAGGGAAATGCAATATCCCTAGCTGCACTGTGAGCTCCAAACTGAACTATCCTTGCCCTTTATATCAGCACAATAGTCAGGGAAAACTGATTCAGAAAGAAAAAAAAAAGCCGTAAAACATAGTAAACAAGCTGAGATTCATGAGTGTTCTTCAAAACAGCTACTCTAACAAAACTCTTCTGTGTCATAAAAAACAAAGGGCAATGGAGGAATCCTGCAGATTAAAGGATACCGAATAGCCAGAGCAAAAGAATTCTGTGTAGGCCATCTCCTTCCAGCTGACCTCATCCTGAACTGCACGGGGTACCTCATCTTCCTTTGAACAGGTTTTGAAGGGACTCTAGCTAGCCCAACCATGGCAATATGGCTCTGAGAGGCCTTGCCCTCCTTCCCCATTGCCTCTGCCTTGCTAAGAACCATAAGATTACATTCCTAAAGCTAGGCACCAACGTCCATTCCCTTATTTGGCCATTTCCTCCTCCTGAGGCTGACTACCAAGGTCCAGCAATCCAAGTATCGAGGTCTAGCTATCAAAATATTCAAGTCCAGCTATCAAAAGCCCATTTGGCTCAACATGATCAATTAAAATTAAGCACCTCATCCTAACATGGGATTTCCCCTTGTACCTTTATAAACTACCATTTTCCTGTAGACCATGCCCATCTCCTCTCTACGCAGAGGCAGTTCTTTGTCCCTCTGGGACAAATACACCTAACTCCTCACCCTTGTTCCCTTCCCCTTCTCCCTCATCCATTATCTCCTGTCTTTGTCTCTTACTTCCTGTCCTTTGTCTTCCTGGGGCAAATAAAAGTCCTTTGTGCTGAGAACTTGGTCTCAGTGGTCCTTCATATATAATATTAGAGGGACCAGCCTTAATATTATACATCCCAAAAGTTCAGGACAGAGAACTTTGAATGGCGAGGACTATTTTTGGGAAATAGAATCTCAGCACACAGAGCTTTAGGACAGTCATTTATTCTTCCCAATCTTCTTCTTCCTCTTTCTGGGCCCTGGAAGTCCCCGTATATATACACTTACAAGCAGTAATCCCTTGGCAGTGCAAAGCCAGACATCCAGAGCAAACTAAGGAGTGATAAGAATCACATAGAGGGGCAATAACCATTAATTATCATTTGCAACCCAAAAGGGAAGTGACTAATGGGAAAATGAATTAACTAAATGTAAATTCTGGAAATATTTAAGAAGAGGGATCTTATGTGCTTAAATATAATCTTAAATGTGATTGGTAGAAAACGTTAAGAATCTATAAATTGCTAGGTCAATGGGATAAAATAAAACTGCCTTCTTTTTCCCCTGTGGCTCTTATCTGTCCAAGCTGTCGGCCGTTTTTCTGCAGTGTGGGGGTAAAGTGTGCTCCGTCATTAGGCAACCTGTGTACAGCTAGATGCCTCTGGTGATAGTTAAAGGGAGATCTGGAGCTAGAGGTAAGATTTGGGAAAGGAGGAAGTTAAGCTTAATTGGTATATCCGCCAGGCCTTCTTACACAGGTATTCTGGACACTTAAGTCTGGTCTTAGAGAGTACAGAGGTATCTCTGATAAGGTACTTTCCTCCATCTGGGGATGGACCTGGCCGGATGCTGCCAATGACGATAATTACAGGGAGGCTTGAATTGGGGTTCAGGCTGAGCACAGCTGTCAGTGCAGATGGTTATCTAAATATTCCTTTAGTAGAGGGGAAATGGTGCTCAATAAATGATGGAGAAGCTACAATAGCACACAAGAAACTCATAGCAGGAAACGGCTGATAATCAAAAGCCACATATCACCAAGGCTCCTTGAGCCTCAGCTTGACCTCTGGAAGGCCCTTGGATTTGTCCAGGTATTAGCTTTCTCATAATCAGCTGAAATCCTGCTTTGTATATTTTTGCGGCTTGTAGCAGGTCCAGTGCTGATACTGATCCCTTTAAGGTGTAACATCCTTCTTGCCAGTCAATTGTTTCTCTGCTCTGTGTGGCTCCTCCTTGGGCTGCTGGGCCTAAGAATGTAGAGGCAAATCAAAGGTTTTATAAAACTGATACGTGTAATAATATATGATATATATGTGTGCCATAAGAGTGTGTTATATACATCACACACCTATATAGTTCATACACACAAATAACAAGAGGCTATATCTAATCATATATTTCTATAAAGCCATGTGCAATGCCATTGTGTACATTTGTTCTTACTACTGTGGCTCTTTTCAGAGAGAGTTTACCACAAACATTTATCCATTTATCCAAAGTTTGGAAACCATTTCCATCTGTGCTCAGAGGGAGCCGTGCAAACTTGTTAACTAATGTAAGGACATATGTCTGGGAAGCAGATGAACACACACATTCTGGTAATGCCAAAATGGAACCCTCCAGGATCAGTGTTTCCTCATTAGACTCCACTGACAATCACTAGTGCAGGAAGTATTTATAAGTGTGCACATAACAGCTCAACATTTAAAAACACAGCACTGTCAACAGCAAGGCACTCGGTCTTGGTACAAGCTGGCACACAAGTATTTGATGATCTCTTTGGCCTTGACCTTGACGTTAGTCATTGCCTCAACATTCATACTCCACACCGATGGTACAAAGTTGCTGGTAGAAAGATGTGCCTGACAGAACAGCTTTCTTTGCACGAATCTGTGTAAACTACTAGCACTTGGTCTATAAACGGTGAGGATACACTCAAAAGGTTTCAGAGAGAATTTATTACTATGCAAACTTCCCAGTTAAAGCCCATGTAGACATGTTTACTTCCTGTTGAGATGGGCACAGTAAATGTGCCCTTTAAGGATATGGTAAAAGGCTCATCACCGACCATCCAGTCTTGTCTGAAAACCCATCATTTGTGGGAATTCATGTCTGGCCTTCCAAAAGAAAATACATCTGAGTGCAATGACAAGGTTTGCTTTGGAAGGTAGATTCCACATCAGGCAGTCACTTAGGAAAATGCCACCAGAGGGTTTGAAAGCTCTACTTGGGCCTATTTGTGCCACCATCATTAACTAGATTCATTTGCCTTCAAGAGTGGTCTGTTGAGTCCCATACCCCCAATTCCGTATTTTTCTGGTGCCCTCTGTTACAGTTTCTGGATGGTCCAAGGCAGAGGTAAGAAGCTGAGATAGAGAGAGACCCTTAGGACCACAGTAGGTTACCCTACCCCACCAGATCCCTAGTAATAGCACTTTTTCTCACTGCATGACTGCCCCATGTCAGGCCTTCCCACATCCTCCTCCCTTGCAATGAACACTAGGGACACTGTACTCTAGGACCTTTGAGGAACTTCTAGGACTTGGTGAATGCCTCTGAAGGAACTCCTGACACCTTGTCACAATCCTTCCCTGTCACTCTCCCCACTTCAGCCTGAGAGGAGACCCATGATGACCTTGAGGGCTTTCTTCTGTGGCCATGAAACTTACTGTCAGACCCACCCAAAAGCCATCTGAATCTCAGAAGACTCACTGTTAAAGTGGGGGATCTTAAGGAATTCAGTTCAATTGTTTGAGGGGATGTTTGTTAGCTTGTTTTCTTACTGATAGTTTGCTTTTTTGAGACAGGGTTTCTCTGCCTAGCCCTGGCTGTCCTGGATCTCACTCTGTAGATCATGCTGGCCTCAAACTCAGAGATCCACATGCCTCTGCCTCCTGAGTGCTGGGATTAAATGCATGTACCACCACTTCTGGCTTCAGTATAAATATTTTATGTGTGCACTAAGCCTTCCTTGCCACCCAGTCTCCTGGGATTTCTGTCATGTGGTCTAAAGTCTTGCTCACTGCCATAGAACAGAAACACCCCTGCCTGATTTCCACAGTACCTCTTTGCTTGTATTATCTGTGATCTAACTGGACAAAGCAGAGAAAACAGGAGACACAGTGGTTGCTGCATTTCCCACGGCTCTTTAGATGTCCTTTTACACATTAGGTTGCTCTTAGACCTACTCTACCCCACTTACTGTCTTCTGTTAAAATGTCTGTCCTTTACTGCTACCATCCCACACCAATTACTTTTAATCAATTATGGTTAAAATGCCAAGTAATGCTTGTCCTTCTGCGACAGATCACAGGGATCCGCCCCTCACTCCAGCCCCGGGATGTTAAGTCCCATTTATCATTGTTAAATAAGTTTCAGTGCTGTTAAATGCTGGAACTGTTAGTGCTATCTGGAGCGTCCCTTGACTCTACTGTAACCTCCTTTGAATGTTCTCTGTGTGTGACTCAGACTCTCACACCGGACTTTGTCACAGGCTGTCTGTCTGCTTGTGCCTGTCAGCCTTAAGCGGCTCTGATTTGGAAGCCTGCCAAAATGCCCTGGTTATATCCTGGTGTCTTGGAACAGAGCACAGATGCCTTGAGCACACTGCAGTGCAAAGGCATGTGCATACCATCTCCAGCTCCAGAAGGTGCTCTACCTGACAGGGTGTTCTCAAATAGCTTGAAGAGGTTTTTGTATGGGTTTGCATGTTGGCATCACAGCCCTGGGTATACACCTCAGAAGGCTCTGCAGCCATTTCACCCAGGCCAGAGGGCAACACTTGCCCTGGTGGCCCAGTGGGATGGCTGCCATGGGTGCAGTTCACAACACTCCATCAGCATGAAGGGTTGTGAAGTTACTGATGCAAAGACATTTGCCACACCCCCATTCTTGCTGTATGAGCTGGCAGCATGATTCATTTTCTGAGTCAGCTTGCCCTCTGCTGCTGTAATGTTAGGTCCATTAGAAGAACTCCCTTGTGGTCTTTTCTGCCAATTTGGGCTCTGGGGTTTTGTTTTTCATGACCCCCTGGGCTAAGCTGGTAGCTTGAAGAGGAGATGGCAGCTGAGACAGCAGACTCCTAGAAGCAGCATCTGCTGTCCCTGCAGAGGCAGCAGCCCTTGTGGTAGCACCAGTGGCAACAAGGGGGCAGTGGAAGAGTTCTTGGGACAGACAGGCTGGGGCTGAAAAGATGGGGAGCAGAAGGAGAGGATGCAATAGGGGACAACAGAAAGACAGAAGAGCCAGAGTACTGATGCTGAAGAGAGACAGAAGGCTGTGAGGAGCCAGAGATGGAAAGGGTGGGATCCACCTCCCTGGAAGGGTTCCAGGAGTCTGGAAGGGCCAGAGGTCTTGAGAGTCTAGGTTTTGGACCTGTGACAATAGCCCCTCTTAGGGGCCGAGTGTCTCAACACTGTGACCCTAGAGCCGGATGTTAACCTCAAGGAACTGAGCATCCTAAGGAAGAAATGTAAAACTTGGGATGTGGAGTGCTCCCTAGCTCTGGTCCTCTCTGCTGCTGCTGCTGAAAATCAGGGATTGTAATGGCTGGATTTTCCTACTGACACTGGGGGTGAAATCCTTGAGGAATAATCCTCCAACCAAAGTACTGGCAGCCAGAGGTCTCTAAATTGTTTCACCTTAAAGAGAATTTAGTACTCTTACTTTGCATAATGGAAATAATATTAAACATCCCTCTAACTTTTCTTTGCATCCATACATTACTTCATCTCTCAACAGTCATATGAAAGCCTCCTTTTGCAGTAGATAGCAATTAACACAAAAATCTTCAATGGTCAACTTGAAAGAATAAGAGACTTGGGATGCTCTCCCCAAATGGGACATCTAAGCTATGAATCTGTCCCTTCCAAGTCTCAAGGACTGTCAGAGAAGAAGGGAAAGAAAGATTGTAAAAGTCAGAGGTGGATGTTTTCAGGGAAAATTCATTTGCTCAACATGACACAACTGTGGCCCACATGAATGCAAAGGCAGATGTGACCACATGCACAACACATTCACAGGACCAATCCGGGAAAAATCTCAGCGTGGATTAGGATGCAGTTCCTGAGTTTACACCCCTAGCTGAGGAGCTATTAGCAGTAGACGATTATTGGGGAGGAATCCAGTTTTGTTAGGGATTTGGTTCCTGAGAGGAGACCCCTGCTCCAGTAGAAGATCTTAAACCCGTGCCCATACACAGGCACCATTCCATGGTCTCAGGAGGATGCTCCAAAGTACATGAAGCTGGGAGGGAAAGGTGGCAGGAGGAACAAAAAACAAACTTTACGGTAGATCTGATCAGAGAAAATTATGTGCATGAATGAAATTATTGAATGATAAAAGTGGTTAAAGGCCCTTGAGACCAAACCTGATAGTCTGTTTCAGATCAGATTGCATGTGAAAGTAGGAAAGTACCAGCCACAACAAGTTGTCTACCAACTACCACACATAGACTATAACATGTATCTGCATACGGACACACACAGAGATATAAACATGTAAACATAACTTTAATTTTTAACTATATTGAATACATTCATTTATGAACATATCTTATGATTGTGGACATGATCCCTTTGCATGAAAGCTTATGATTGAAGAATTCAACAGATTGCACAAGTCTTTCATTTTCCACATGCAGCTAAATCTATGTAAAATGAGTGTGCTTTGTACAAATACCTCAGGAAAGACACACACAGGCTACATTATTTTGTTTTACAAAGTAAAAGTATATACAAATCTCCTGAATAATTTTATGCATATAGCATCTGTATCATGATGATATCATTTGATTTAGACATGCAATATCTCATTATTTTTCACCATATGAAATATTTTTTGTTAAAGAAATTTTTACATTAAATCACAAGTGCAACAAGCGTGGGTGTTTTTACAATTTAGTTCATTGTCCACTTCAATTTCATTCAATATAAAGAGATAAGTTAGGAAAAATTTGCAAGTGTAACTGGCAATAGTTTCTGCCAGAAATGTGTGTAAACACTTCTTTGTCTAGGTATATCTTCTGCATTTATATTCTGGCTAACTTTTTTTTTTGTTTTGTGGAGACAGCATTTGTCTGTGTAGTTTTGGTGCCTGTCCTGGATCTTGCTTTATAGATGAGGTTGACCTCAAACTCATAGAGATCCACCTAACTCTACCTCCTGAGTGCTGGGATTAAAGGCATGCACAACCACCACTCGGCTTCAGGTTAATTTTTTAAAAAAAATGTTTAATTGAAAAGTATTTAAACTAAATGGGATACCTGTCCATGAAGTATTCTCTCAGACACTAAAGCAAGATTAAAGACTAGGAAAAGTAAGTGAACTCAGACAAATGTGTGACAAATCAAACATATAGGAGTTATCTTAATGAAATAGCTGATGTTAGAATGTTCCTATAATAACTTAAGAGGAATATTCAAGAATAATACTGTCAAATAACAAACTAATTATATGTGGAAAGAGGGCATGGGAGGAAGATGTAAGGGAATGAAATATTAAAACACTTCTAGACTCAGTTTCAGGGAAGTAATCAGCCACAGTGTCATGATGGCAGTGAAGTAGCTACAGTGACATAATAGTTGTTGCTATAGCAACAGGAATAATCTGACAGTACACAGGAAGTGTCTGTTCCTAGCCACTGGCTGAAGAGACATAAGAGCAAACAGACGATAGAAGCTGCACCTACCTTGAGAGCTGCCCTACGGCAGAGCCGAAAATCATACAATCTGGAACGGTTATTTCAGTGGACAATGGGGCTGGTCAGGTAGAGTTTTAACATCTGATCATAAAATCTTTATGTTTTTGGTCCCAAGCAGTGGTTCACATTAAGATTCTGATTGGGAACTTGAACTTGGGCTTTGGGTATACATAGAATTCCTGTTTGACATGTTTCCTCCACTGCCTAGTGCCATCTGCCTGCAGAATCTGAATCCATCAGAGCAGCTCTGACTGGTGCATCCCCAGACAAGGCTGCGGATTTGGGTATTAGCACAGGGCTGAAAGTTAAGCACCCAAAAGATCAGTTGCTGAATGATGACAGATGCTCCTCTCCCTTTAAAACTCTTTGCAGGAAAAGGAGAAGAGATGGCAATGAGGAAGACCCCCACCTTCCCCGTCATTCGAAGAGGAATAAGAAGGACCAGGCCTTCCAGGACCCGCAGGCTATAGAGGTAGGAACTATGGCCACCCAAGCTTCTCCACTTGACTCATTGCCCGCTCTGTGGTGTTCATTTCCATCTCCACGAGGCAAGAGAACACTCCCAGATGCCCTCGGGAAAGTCTTCTCCTTGGCTGCAATGGCTTTGGGGCAGAGCAGGATTTTAAGTATTGACATAAGCGTGATTTTACTGTGCATCAGAACAGAGACAGGGCTGACAGAGAGGCTTTCCCAAGCACAACCAGGAGGAATGGGGTTCCAGAAATTCCTCCACCTTGCAAATGGGGAGGGAGAATCGAACCCCTTCTACGGTTGGGACAGAAATAAACTGCAAGAACAGAGAGGCATGCTACTGGCTACAGTGCACTTCTGGCTTTCTCCCTGAAAACCTAAGAGCCAAGTGGGGGTTGTGTGAAGGGATTTGGGAAAGCTTTAGGGATGCTTGTGCTGAAGAGCTGGCATTTCAACTTCAACAGACTTCACTTTAACAACCAGTAAGTGGTAATGCAGCATGGTTTGGATGGAAGCATAAGTTAGTGAGGAGGGAGCGTTGTAAAGGGTTTCTGGACAAGTCTCATCAGGTAATGAGTAAGTATGGCTCAATGTTTCCTTTCCCGAACAAGAGATAAAAGGCTTATCAACATGTGCCTTCCTCTGGGACACAAACACAGGTAGGTTTTAGATAAAATGTACCCAGACCTACCCGAGTCAAGCAAGGAGTGTTGTTGACCCACTGAGTTTTCTGTTGCATATGGTCACCTAAATATGAATACTGGCCTTTGTTTCCAAGGTTAGCATCCTTAGACCTCCGTGTAAATCTGCTCCCTGGAACGAAGGTGTGAGATATGGTAGTGCAAACATAAGACCAAAAGCCTTGGTACATGTCTGTCTTCCTGATAAAGAACAATGGCTTCACAGTGTTGTCCTGATGGCTGAGTAAAAGAAGAAATGGACAGTGTGGGATGAGCTGTGGGTCGCTAGTACTGATCCTAGACCTCTACTCTGCTATTGATCACATGGGAACTAATGCTTAAGTTCCAAGGAAACAGCAGTAAGACAAATGGGAAAAATACATTAAGGGCCTCACACCTATTCCAGTTAGACTTCTGTGCATCCTTGATTTTCCCCAACTGTTGGGGCTACAGCTCTTTGTGACACCACTGTTTTAGGCTGGGTGAGTTAGGCTGTCTGCTGGAATGATTGGTAGCCTCTTACATTTCTTTCTGGTGTTAGCAGTTTGTGGTCCATGCTGGTTAGTTTAACTGCCAGCCTCACAGGACATGGAACCCCCTGAGAGGAGGATCTCTTTTTAATACTCTTCTGTATTCTTTGAAATGTCATGCATGGATATGATATTTCTTGATTATCTTCACCTACAGTCTCTCCCTGCAGCTCTACTCTGGTCTCCTCCAACCAATATCGGTCTAAATGTCAGAGCCTCCTTTTCACTGTGTATCCATGTACCTGTTTAACTCACTCTGTCCAGCTAGTGCTTCTGAAGTGCACAGAGCCTTGGGGTCATCCACTGAGTCCCAGGTAACTGACCAGGGGCCATCTACCCAGACAGAAATGACTCTTCCTTCTCCAGCAGCCATCAGTCGCCAATAGCTCCTTAGCTAGAGATTCAGCCACAAGAGCACCTCCCAGGGGATTAACCTGGCTTCATCATGTTCAGGTAACCACAACTACCATGAGTTCCCGTGTACAAGAGCCATACCATAACCAGGGGACAGTGTTTCACAGCACTCCTCCCTGTAATCTGGCTCTTACATTCCTTCTGCCTCCTCATCTACAATATTCCCTGAGCCCAAGGGCAGGGGCAGGTGGTGTAGATGTCCCCTCTGTGGCTGAGCACTCACAGTTGCTTAGTGTCAGCACTTTGAACAGTTATGTGTTTCTACATTGACCACTACTCATTGCAACTAGAAGCTTCTGAAACCAGTGTTGAGAGCAGTGCAGACCTATGCATGCAAACAAAAATATTCAGAAGGCAGTTTAACAACATAACCATTTAGCAGAACAACAGTAAGTCCACCCCCAGCACTTTGGAGGAACTATGGGCTCACTAATAATAGGTTTTGACTATGTTTACAGTGCCAGGCATACACTCATTCATGTGGAGCAGGCCTCAGACCCAATCAGGAGAAGAATTGGTTAGCCCCAGACACAGAACTGCAACTATTCCACCAGTGGATTCATCATGCCTGGCGGGCTAGTATTATACCATGCAGGGTCCAGCAATGGGTAAGATCACTTATGTCTTTTCCCTCACGACAGCCAGCATATATACCTTCTTGGTACTGTGGACATTAGCCAGCTGGGAGTTTTTCTTGGTGAGTTCAAGACTGATTTCCCTGTGACCTGCAACAGAAGTGTATAGTGTCTCAGCTACACGGTCCTACCATCTTGTTCTATTGGGCAACCAAGAGCAATGGCAATAGCCTTCATTCTTTGGTCACCTCTGAGGCTGGCCAAACAATAGGGAGGTAATTTATGTGCCGTGCTGAAATTTTACTTAATGACTTACAGCTTCTGGGAATAACATTGTTCACCCACATGCAGTATCCTTGTTCAGAATAGTGTGTATGGGGGCTGAAGAGATGGCTCAGTCATTAGGAGTATTGTCTGCTCTCCCAGGAGATCTGGGTTCACATTCCCAGAACCACATTGCACATTTGTCTTTAAGTCAAGTTCCAGGGGATCTGACACGTTCACAGACATACATGCAGGCAAAACACCAATGCACATAGGATAAACAAATCATTAAATAAATTGCATTGTATGACCTTTTATACTGTAGAGTACATTTACATAAAGCTTCTTCATACATCCTTAGCTTTCCTTAGAATGTACACATCCTGCCTTCTTTTCTCCATTCCTTTTCCCCTATTCTCACTTAAACTTTAACCCCCAGTATTCCCCTCACATTTTTTCATATCATATGCCTTCCACCACATCCTCTTGTTAAATATGTTTTTCCTGGGGTCTAAGGCCATGGGTTCTCATGTAGCTTTTTTCTGCACATTTCATTTTGGTTAGCCCTTACCTAACCCCTCCTTTTTCCATTCACATCACTCCAGAAACTGCTAGAACCCTTCAAACTCCAGGATTTCTGCTCTCTACATTCATTTTTACCAGTATTCTGCTATTTCCCATCTTTTCAAGCTGACGTCCCCCAACCCAATGGCCTGTTGCTACTTTCTTGGGTTCCAAATGGACTCCAGGATAAGCACACTGTTTGGGTGGGAGCTGTACCTCAAACCCTGGCACCCTGGCATCCCTTTACCCATAGAGTCTGGAATGTTCTGGTGGAAGATCTACCTCAACTCCCCTCCCCCATCTCTTTCCCCAAACCAGCCCCTTCAAAGTCAGCCAAACAAAGCTTCTCCACCAGAGAGGCTCAAGACCATTCCCACAGGGTATGTAAGCTGCATCCAGGAAAACAGACAGGTGGTTTTTGGATCTCTCAGCCCCATCTCCTCTCTGAGGGGCCGGGAATCACCTGGGAACGTTTTACCCATTAATCCTGGGCTTTTCCAATTTGGTCTGATTTAGTTTGCTGCACAGCAGAGAGGCCTTCAGGGTCCAAAAGATTTATCACACACAACACAAAATAATCAAAGGTAGGACCCACATAGGAGTGAAAAGATGTGGTGTTTGTCCTTTTGGGGATTTCGTGACCTTACTCAGTGTTATTTTCTTGTTCAGTTCGTTGACTTTCAAATAGTCTTTCTGAGGAATTATTTCCATCAGTTTTGGGTTCGTGTATGGAGTATGTGTTGATTGTAGGTGAATGTAGAAAGAGCCAACCTATAGCAGGTGGAGCCACTCCCTGGGCAAGGCATCCAGAATGTATAGGAGAAAAGGAAAGCCAGCTATAAGCAAACCATCAATCAAGCAAGAATCCCTGTGCTTTCTCTCTCTGCTCTTGACTGGAGGTGAGATGCTGCTCTTAAATTCCTGCTCTGACTTCCCTGAAGTAAGGGATGAAAACCTGGATCTGTAAGCCAAAGAAAAACTTTCAACCCTGAGTTGCTTTGGGTCAGGGTGTTTTATCACCGCAACAGAAATGAACTGAGTAGGGGGCCATTTCCATCACTCTTGATTTCTTTGTATGATCTGGAAGACAGAGCAATTGAGGGCTCTGAGTTCCTTACTGAGCCAAAGAGACGTCATTAGTTGTGTTGTCAAAGCCTAAGCAAAGCGGGTACCCCTGAAATGACCTTCTTTGGAGATACATTCATTGGATGGGTGTGCATGGGGTGGGGGAGCTTGGCCAAAGATGGCCTAATAGCTTGTAGACACTTTAAGGACACTTGTCCATGGAGCATGCCCAAGTATGGCAAGCACTCTCATGTGCAAGATCACGTTAGAAGCTGAGTTGTGGATTGAAGATAATCATGTCCACGAGTATTCTGCAGGAGAGGCTTTCCTAGACATTTTTGCTTTGCTTTGTTGAAATCCATTCCCTTCTTTCACACAGATGAGGCGACATAGCTTGTATCACAGGTTGAATTTTTCAGTTGAAATACAGCTTAGAACTCAAGGTCTGGCCCCATTTTACCTTCTGGTCCTCAGAGAGCCTGGATCAGGCCCCCTACCTGCCCACAGAACTTCAGATATGAATGTCCTTCATTCCCTTGCTCATTAACAAAGTAGTAGTGATTCAACAGTCTTCTGACTCAAGAGAGTGTGCATCGTTCTGGACAGATCATAGAAGGTGGGCCGCCAGTGCAAATGTGGGGAGCCTTTGGGAGTTCTTAGTCTAGAGACTGCAGTGGGCATGCTTGGGCTTGTCAGTTTCAGTTAGTAAAAAACAGCATGTAATTCCAGGGGTACAGTGGGTTTAAGGGTGAATTTGTTACACTATTGGGGTTCAGAAACAAATGTCTCTCAGGTATATAGGAATAGAATTGCACAGAAAGCTGGGGTTGAAGGTAGAAAAATCGTGGATCCACTCGCTTTTCACTTTAGGAAGCATTATCCAGTTCTATATCACGAATATACATGAATTTCCATTCAGTGTTTGTGATGCTATTCCACGATAACATGTTCCCTATGGCTTCCGTTTCCATATTCCCGTCATTACTGTCATTAGCCAATTGAAGATCTCTTTCCACCTCCTGTGAAGCCTGGAGACTGGCTATCCTTCTTCCAGGTGCTGTCTTCCTTCTCTCCTGTGATTCTAAGCTGCTGTCTGCATCCCTGCCACCATCTTTCTGGCAGTTCCTTTTCTACAGCTGCTCACTGCACCCCACTTTCTGCAGCTGCCCCTTCCTTGGCCATAGCTTACACTGGAGAACTCAACCTGGGGAGCCTGCTAACCTCAATCCCGGGAATGTATGTTTACCCTGCCAGGAGTCCTCTGCAGAGGCTGGGATGTTCTCGTGTGTATGTACAGAGCTCTCAGCGACTCTTTCCTCCTCCACTCTCTGGGTATCACTGCATGTTCCTTTGTGTTTCTGCCAACATCATCAAGATGAGCACAGCCTGTTTGGAGATACTTTGCAAAACTGTGAGGGTAGCCTCTGTGTTCTTTGTCCTCCTTTCCCATCCGTCCATTAGAATATCTGTCTGCTCAGCTCAATGGAGTTCTCAGCATGAAACCCCAGGCATCCACATGTTCTTGCCATGACGGTTCTTGTGCTTTCTATGGCTGGAGAAATCCCCTAGGGACCACAAACCCTCATCTTATGATCATGTGTCTGCCTCTCAAAATCTTCCTCACACTCTTGATCTCTTGTTCTGCCTGTTAATATTCTGCCTGTCCTACACTGGCTGGTGCAGGTGCCTTTCATTCTTTCTTTTAGTCATTTATTTTATTCTTTAAGATCATAATATTATTATATCGTCTCCCCCTTCCCTTTGTCCCTTGAGACCCTTTCATATACCCCTCCTTCTTGCTCACTGTCAAATTTTTGGCCTCTTTTCTTTAATTGAGTTTACACACACACACACACACACACACACACACACACACAGAGAGAGAAAGAGAAAGAGAGAGAGAGAGAGAGAGAGAGAGAGAGAGAGAGAGAGAGAGAGAGAGAATCACTTAAAAACACAACCTATTCAGTCTCTATAATCTTATTTTTATGCATGTCTTCTGGACTGTATCATCCTTGTTACCAGAAATGGGCCTGAAGACTCTAATTAATTAATAAAAGCAGTTTCATTTAGATTAGTTGAATTTACTTCGGCATTCTTTCTGTCGTTCATTCTTTTTTTTGTCTGCCTGCCTGTCTACCTGTCTGGGTCTCAGTTTTGTCAGGTACTTGGTACACAGCTAGGACTGGCCTGGAACTCACTGTGTAATCCAGACTGACCTCCAGATCCTCCTACCTCAGCCTCCCAAGTGGTGGTATATCAGGTATGTGCTAATATGCCCTGGCAGTTACTTCCCTTATAAAAACTGTTTAGTGATTTCTGGTTGTTAATATTTGAGATGCTGAAGTTGTAAAAACCATCAATGAACATTATTGTAATAATGATGCCTCTACATAAGTGAGTAAAAATTTTATGTCAACTAGAAATGAGAGGCTGGTCATCTATTGTTTTCTTCACAATGGCTCTGAAGAATTCCATTCAGGGCTGTGAGTTTTTCTGTAAGTTCTCATAGGCAGGATCTCAGGTGGCTCATGTTCACCTCAACATGACTATTTTGCTCAAGATGATCATAACCTTCACATTGTGATCCTCCAAAACTCTACCTGGTTCTACACCAGTGCTTCTCAGCACCTGGTGTGTTAAACTGGGCTTCAACCCAGTATTTTCTGTGTGTTAGGTGAGCTCTCTATCCATGTCACCATATCCTCAGCCCCTTAACGTACTATATCCCCTCTTCATATGATACTATAATCTTCATGACACAAGAGTGTAAACCTAATATTCTCCCATTTCTGATGGTTCCCCTACTTGCCATATTGTTCAGAATATAGTCCAGCAGAAAAAAAAAGATAGAAAAAAATAAGAAAGAAAGAAAGAAAAAAAGAAAAAAAGAAAAAAAGAAAAGAAAAGAAAGAAAGAACCCACACCAAACCAACCAAGAAAGTATATCTACCTAAGGGAAACCAGATTGTGTACTGGGTGATTTTATTCAATGTGATAGGTTACCTGGCTTTTGAGTGTTTATAAGCAAAACATACAGTAAAATTGCTACATCTAGATTTTTCCACTGGAGGCCTTGAAGAGGTATAGTTTGTCTGGGTTCCTCTGAGACCTCTTTCACAAGCATAGCCCTTAGATCCATGGAAAGCTATTTGACAGTTACACATAGATTCATTTGCCTTCTGTGTCTCTCATGGACAGTCTTTGAATGCATGAATCTCATTGCATATATACTGCCATATGATACCTGTGGGTGATGTAGTGAGATAAGGCGATCCACATGACCTGAGAATGACGACACATCTTGGTTTCTGTCATTCTTATAGCTACGAACATGAAAAATGTCCTTATAAGACATAGAATACTGCTGGGCGGTAGTGTATCACGACTTTAATCTCAGCACCCAGGAGGCAGAGGCAGGCAGATCTCTGTGAGGACAGCCTGGTCTACAAAGAGAGTTCCAGGATAGGCTCCAAAGCTAGACAAAGAAACCCTGTCAAAAAAAAACAACAACAAAAAAGACATACAATAGCAATATTGTTCACCATTTCAATTCAGAAAAGGGTCACTGTGATCACCTCCTCCCCCTTTGAAAGTATTAAGATTAAAGACAACAAGTCCATGAGTGTGTGCACAAGTGTGTGTTCCTGTACCCAAGGAGCTCTAATTCAAGGTTCTGTGCATGTGAGGAAAATATTCTACCACTGAGTTGCATCCCTAGTCTACAGAATTCCAAAATAACACACTTTTTGTGTGGGAAGGGAACCCCACATAGTATCACCAGTAAGAAAGAGTGAAGTTCTATCCAGGAAAGACAGTATTAGGAGCAAACACGCAGTACAGAAAGCACACTGAACCACAAACAGGAGACCAAGGGGTGTCAGATATTAGGAATGCTGAGTGTTGGCATACAGCTGTCATTTAAAACTATCAAAGGCATTTGGAGATATGAGTGGAGCCTTGAATTGCTATAGGAAGAACACTTACATCCACTCTTGGGGACAGGTGTGGAAAGATCCTGTTATTTGTGTGTGTACCTGTGCATGTATATATATGTAAATGGAGCTTTCCCCATCATTTCTTTGCCACATTGGAACGTGGACCTGCATTCCATCTTACTTGTTTCATCAAATCCCTATCACAGTCTGCAGCATTGATTGCTGCTTTCTCCTGGAGGTTGGGAGCACACTTCCCTGGTGCAGGTAATTGGGATGCACGGTACAAACAGGGCCAGAGGATATGTGGAGGCATTTGGAGTGAGAAAGCCTGTGTTTGAACCCTCTCCCTGACATTCCCAGAGACTGGCCTTTGGGCCTGTGGGACATCTCTTTCCTGGTCTGTCAAATGGGTACCATTAACCCCAGCTTGAGCGATGGTGCTGCTGTGAGAAAGGAATGAGCTACCCAAGTGATTGCACTTTATAGACTGTGAAGCCTTTTGTAGAGTGTGATGCCAGTATTCTTCAAGCTGAACAGGAAATGATGACAGTATCATAATAGCCATCCTCCTTCTGTCTTTCTCCTTCCAGTCATCAAGCACTGATAATGAAAAGATCCACAGCAGCATCGATGACACCAAGAGAGAAAGTGTTCCAAAGAGCAGCTTAAACCAGGACATCGCTGAACTTAACTCCGATGTCCCCGAGTTCTCCCACGAGGACGATGCATTGGGCCAAGACCATGGTCCTTACTCCCACATTAACCAGATCTTGAAGGAAGCTCATTTATACAAACTACAGCAGAGAGGACAATCTTCAACATGATCACCTAGGCCTCCTCCTCCCTTGTTTATAAAAGGCAATGGCATTCACATAAAGCAGTCTTGGCTTTTGTCTGTATTTTCAGTAAGAGGTCAATGGGCATTTGTAATCTTTTACTGTTTTGTTCCACCACTGCGATTTCAAAAGGTCCTTTGTAGCTCGAGTTTTCCTGACTGGCCCACGGTCAGGGCAAATCTCTCTCACCTGCCAGTCCCACAGCACTCAAACCCAACCAAGTAAACACAGAGACTTATATTGGTCACAAACTGTATGGCCGTGGCAGGCTTCTTGCTAACTGTTCTTACAGCTTAAATTAATCCATTTCTATAAGTCTGTACCTTGCCACGTGACTCGTGGCTTACCGGCATCTTCACATGCTGTTTCTCATCTTGGCGGCTGGCAGTGTCTCTGACTCAGCCTTCCACTTCCCAGCTTTATTCTCCTCCTTGTCCCGCCTACACTTCCTGCCTAGCCATTGGCCAATCAGTGTTTTATTTATTGACTAATTAGCAACACATTTGCCATACAGAACATTCCACAGCACTTCCCCCCCTTTTTTTTTTTCAAAAAGGAATGTTTTAACCTTAACAAAGTAAAATTACATATAATTTGAGAATTTGGGCGTAGCTTCTCTTACTACTTCCTGCTGGAGGGGGGCGCTGTATCTTATGGGGACACAAAGAAAATTTTAGGATTATGGAATAGTCCATGAGGCTGTATCTTCTGAGCCAGTTGCCTTGAAACCATTCTGGATGTTGGATCATCTGGGCCATGGTGTCATCGGAGACCTTTCAGGGGGTCTTGGCTGGTCAAACCTGATGTATCTTAATCTTGAACAAGTCCATAGCCTCTGGCTTTCTGTGGAAATAAAAGCAGAGCCTCCTTTCCAAAGCAACATATCCTTACATCCAAATTTTGAAGTCAAGGTATCTTTAAAATATACATATTGGTTTAACTCAACAACTTTTATGATCAAATGTTTTTCTTCAGTTACAAATCCCAAAGACAACACAATCCAGATTCTCTGTGTAATATCCATTTTTACGTGGCTTATTTTTTATACTACCTTTACTGTTTCTTTAAAGACTTTATTTTTTAAAAACTATTTATTTCTTTATATAACTGTATATATTCCTTTTTCTCTCTCTTTCAAGCCTACGTACATTTTTACACATATTGTAAACTATTACATCTGAATCTGTCTTATTGTGAAGCAATTGCTTTAAACTGCAGCAGCTGTGGCTGCTGGCTCCGCCCACCTCAGCTTCCCAACATGGGGATGGTATGCTTGCCACCAGCTCTGGGAGCTATCGTGAGTCTATGCTTTTAGCCAAGCAGCGTGTAGTCCAGAAACCTTTTTTTTTTGTTTTATACTAGCAAAGTCTAAATCCACCAAGCAGCTTAATGTGCCACTTGCAGAGGCCTCACTCCCGCCATACTGCAGGTCAAGCGTGCACACTAGGAACCCACCAGTAGCTTAAACCAGCAGCTGCTGCTCATTTGAGAGAGACAATTAGGAAGCTGTTTTTAGCTTCATTTTAGAATCTTTTCTCAGGTTTTAGGTGGAAATTCTTGCCCCACGTTGGGCGCCATTTGTAGCTCGAGTTTTCCTGACTGGACCACGGTCAGGGCAAATCTCTCTCACCTGCCAGTCCCACAGCACTCAAACCCAACCAAGTAAACACAGAGACTTATATTGGTTACAAACTGTATGGCCGTGGCAGGCTTCTTGCTAACTGCTCTTACAGCTTAAATTAATCCATTTCTATAAGTCTGTACCTTGCCACGTGACTCGTGGCTTACCGGCATCTTCACATGCCGTTTCTCATCTTGGCAGCTGGCAGTGTCTCTCTGACTCAGCCTTCCACTTCCCAGCTTTATTCTCCTCCTTGTCCCGCCTACACTTCCTGCCTAGCCAATGGCCAACCAGTGTTTTATTTATTGACTAATTAGCAACACATTTGCCATACAGAACATTCCACAGCAGTCCTTCATGACAGTTTGATATGTTTTCTGTCAAGTCTGGTGTCCAGTTCATGTTAAAATAGCAACATGAGGACTTCTCCTGATACTGAATGACTTATATGTTCAATTCGGGTTGGGTTCCAAGTCACTCATCTAGGGTCTCTGTGTTAAATGTCATTTTAAAATGTGACTCCTGAAAAGCTAAGTGGCCCAAAAAAGAATGTGTAGTTTTCATTAAAACTTGAAAGAAGAAACAACAAGAAGAAACGAGCCAACACCAACCGGTAATGAGCATTGGGTAGGAGGGAGAATGTGACTGGTTCTCATTCTGCAATGAATGACAGGGCCGCTCCTCAGAAGGGAGATGTTCTACAGAAATCAATCTCTACTTACAATGGTGCCAATGTCAGCCCATGCAGTTGTAAATGTGAAGCCTGTGTCTAGTAACTGCACTCTTTGTATTCCAAGGGAGAAGCCTTCTTCCTTTAATGCTCCAGTGTGTGCCCTTCAGACCTTGTGCAAAGCACTTGTAATTCTGTCAGAGAAGTGCATAGCAATGCCGTGGCTTAAGTGCAAACCCTACTTGTGAACTCTTATGTATTGTTCCTTACAGTTCCATCTATTATGTCTAATGTTGATAAAGTCTAAGCTACTGGACGTGATATCTGACTCAAGAGGTCTTGTAAAGCTGGGTGGGATGACTGTCCGTTGTATAACAAGTCTTTCTTGGCAAGAGGGCATCTCACATCATCAAAATCCATACAGTTGTTTGGGGCAGGGTGGGCTAGTGGAACACAAGGAGCTCAGCCTGCCTCTGCTTCCAGTGCGCTAGGATTCACTGCTTGTGCCATCATATCTGATCTTTCTAAGACGTTTATTTGGGTTGTGTTTAAAGTCAGGCTCTGACCATGTGACCAAGCTGGAACTGGAATGACTGTGTACCTCCAGCTGGACTCAAACTCCTGGAAATCTGCCTGCTTCATCTCTTGTCCTGTGTCAACACCTTACTGTCTTTTGCAAGTTATTTAAGTGGTTATCACCAGCCTATGTCCTAACAGATTCCAAGTCCTTATTGGAATGGTGGAATCTCACCCTCCACAAATGTCCCTCGTGTAAAGTACAAGTATTTTGTAAGTAACCAGCAGGCAAGAGAAGGGATCCTTTTCCACTGAAGAATCAAGTAGCTGAACAAGGAAAGAAGGTTTCGCCAAGGGTGATATGAGGCTTGTTTTTAGGGAGTAAGAACCTAACTGGCCTCTAGGAACAATCTAGTATGGGCTACACCCCAGTGAGTTCCTCCCAACACCCCTTGAGACAGAAGTAGAGTGAGCTTTAGAAGTCAGAGGCAGGGAGGGAACCTTGACAAAAGTCATCCACCTGTCCATCAGATCCTGAAGAAAGTGACAGGAGTCCATGAGCAGCTTAAGGCACACAACTGCAGAGAAAGAACACCAGAGTTGAAAAGTGGGTCTTTTCAACTTAGTACAAGCTCGCTTTCCTCTAACGTAGATGGGCTGTTTTAGGCAAGGCCTGTTGATTCTAGACACTTCAGCAGGAGATGTCCACTCATTGACTTGTGCAACTAGACAGTATTTAAGCCTAGTGATGCCGTCCATGATGCTTACAGTGGACCAGAGAATGACAACAGTCTCTCCTTCCTCTCTTCTGCTCTGTACTTCTCTGTCTGCCCCACCTGCCTCTCTCTCACACACTCTGTCTCCCTCCATCTCTGACCTTCACTCTCTCTCTAGCTCTCCCTCCCTCTCTCCCTGACTTTACTCCCTCCATCTCCAAATCAAGAACTTTGACCTGATACCCACATCCTCCTGGTGGTTTTTCATACACAACTACTACTTGATGCATGGAGCAATTCAATGTCTTTAGTCAGGATGGGCTTGTCTACTCATGGCCACAGACAAGAGGGATATCTTGACTCAAGTTACACAAGAAGGAATTTGAGGGACAAACTTTATGGTGGACTTGTTTGTACCCATTGAATGACCCCTGGACAAGTCCAAATGAGCAGAGGAGTTTCTTATATATTCCTTCCTGGATGTCTTATCACCAGCATTATTGTGAAGTTCCTCAGTTGGGCCACGGGCAGATGGCACTGGTTTCACTTTGTGATTTTTCACTTGAGAGACATGACAGTCACCTGCATGATATCACAATCCTCATGCTATCCTTTCTACTTACTCGCACATGGTCCCTGCTGCAGATTAACATGATCATTAGATCATTTCCTCTGGGGAATCCTTTTCTGTCTACTTGACCACAACACAGAACAGACTGAGACAAAGGTCACTTCGAGGTCTCCATTAAACTCTAACTGTTAAAGGATTTTCTGAAGTCTTGTGCCATTCTCTACATCATCATCATTTTCCCACATCATGTGAGGTCTGTGTATTAAGATTACTTGTATCCCCACCAATTGAGGCAGATTTCGGAGCTGACTCTAATTAACAAATGTTATCCTGTAATGCTTGGGAGCAGTTGCGGGTAATTTTGGCTAGGATGGTTTCTAAAAAGAAGAAATGGTTAAAGATATGAACCAAGACAAGGGCGGGTAGGGGGGAGATCCTTAATTCTTTATTTTATTTTATTTATTAAGAAATTTTCTACACACTACTCATGCTATCCACAGATCCCCTTCCTCCCTCCTCCCACCCACCATCCCTCTTTCCCAAGCCACCTCGCATCCCCACATCCCCCAAATCAAGGTCTCCCATGGGGAGTCAGCAGAGCCCAGCACACTGAGCTTATGCAGGTCCAAGCCTCTTCCCACTGCACCAAGGCTGTGTAAGGTGTCACACTACAGGCACCAGATTCCCGGAAGCCTGCCCATGCACCAGGGACAGATCCTGATCCCCCTGCCCGGGCGCCTCCCTATCAGTTTGAGCCAAACAACCGTCTTCCATGTCCAGAGGGCCTAGTCCATTCCCATGGGGGCTCCACAGTCACCAGTCCACAGTTCATGGGTTTCCACTAGTGTGGCCAGTCAGCTCTGGACATCCTCCCATCATCATTTCGACGTCCCTTGCCTGCAAAATCTCTCCTCTCTCTCATCAATTGGATTCCTGGAACTCAGCCTGGTACCTGGCCAGAGATCTAGAATTCTTAACAAGGTGGACCTCTCAGTCTGAGTTTCCGTGTGTGTGTGTGTGTGTGTGTGTGTGTGTGTGTGTGTGTGTGTGTGTTTCTTTAAAGTAAGAGAGTTTGATAGGGACCAGGTGCATAAACATGGCACACTTTCTTGATCTTTGTGAGAGGTCCAATACTGTTACAATCCTGAGTGACTGGCCTTTGCGACACTTTTGGCCACTGTATTTTTATATGCTGAGATTTCCTGTTGAGCAATTAAATTTACTTGTCAATTTTCAAAACACCATAGCACATACAGGATAAATGAAGCTAAAAAGGAAGAGCTGATAATTGACGGCCCTCTGGGGATAAACTGTACTGGTCATTTCTTCTCGTGGAAGAGGAAAGTTGTCCAAGGCCTTGCCTTCAAATAGAAATGAAAACACAAGCCTGCTGGTGGAAGCCTGTAATCCCCGCTAGCTGGGAGGCTGAGGCAGGAGGATGACAGGCTCTAAAGCAGAGAGCTACAGACTGAGTTCAAGGATAGCCTGTGTAGAGGATGTGAGAATTTGTGTCAAAAGAAAATTTCAAAAGAGAAGGCTGTAAGTAAAGCCCAGTAATAGCTTGTGCCTACTCTATATCAGGCTCTAGGTTCAATACCATGTACAGACAAAAGTAAACATACACAAATAAATAAAATCCCAGTAAAGTGTCCACAAGTTTTATGGAATGTATTTCCCATGTAGGCATCTCTCAGGAGTCAATGTAAGTATGAGATCAGACTGGATCTTCTTTCCTGCTAGTGGAAAGTCGTAAAGAGGTGATGTAGCACACAGCGACAACATGCTGGTAAGTTACTCAACCAATAGGACTGGACGGATGCAATCATAACCTTCATTACCACTATCTTTTACAATGCTTGATCTGGTGGTATCCCTGTGACCCAGGACTGGACATTGACTTCCTACTGCTCATCTTAAGCATGGTCAGTTAAGTCTCCTTTATGTTCTGAGGGCCTTCATTGTTGACGTTGACTTGACACATGCTTGGTGATTTCTCAACTCTCTGAGTGGCCTCATTTACTCAAATGCTAACAGTCTTGTATTGACTGGCAGCATCCAGTCATGAACAGGACTGTGTTTTCTTTGATACTCTTGTGGTCATGTGATGATCGTTGGCTATGCTCCACAGCATGCTGCAGTTAGGCCCATGTTCATTATGTGATATGCTTCCCTAATACCTCAGACTGATTACATGGCATTTTATACAGAGTCCATGCCTCTAGGCGTGTCAAAGTCAGAGACTGAATCTCCACAGTGAGAACCTACGTAAGTCTGTGGGCCTCATCAGAGGGAAGATGAATCAGAAAGGCATTAGTCCAGTTTAACCTACAATTAAAACCCTAATTTCCAAAGGCAGTTGACCCACAAGGTCTGAAGCTGAAACACTGTCTGGGGAGCCACTATTGGCAAATGGACTGTGGCACATCCCATTCATGAAGGCAGTAATAGGAGGCAAGTGGTGAAGGTTCTCAATCTGGATGGAGAGTGACATGCTTGATCTGTTTGCTAGGATCTGGTCATCTGGAGGGGACCGGCTGCTGCTGAGAACCTACAAGGGTAAAACTCGGGAGCACATTGTGTGGAACTACTGGAGGTCAACTTTTGGAATCTTTTATCCAGAGTTTAAAGAAGAATGCTCAAGTCAAGTGTAGTAAGGGCAGGCTTTTCCCCATCAGTCAGAATGTCCCCATCCTCACTGAGAAACGTGTAATTTAGGCAGAGAACTAAGAATCCAGTAGTGAGCAATGGGGATTTATTTCCCTACACTGGGGAGCCATGTTCTCCATTTTCAGCTTAAGAACCTAGATGCCTTGATATGTGTTAGAGATAGGCAGATGGGTGTCAGCAAGTCTCTCAGGCAGGATCTTGGGAGGCAGAGGCAAAAGCATCAGGAGTTGGAGGCAAGCCTTGGCTGCCTAATGAGATCCAGGCCAAGTGGCAAACATTGCACACATGTAGCTTGCACACATGTGAGAGCGGGTTTATAAGTGTGGAAGACACAGACACATCCACACACATTCAGTAAGCATAGTGGCCAATTCCTATAATCCTAGAGGAGGCAGAGCAGGAAGATGGCCAGAAATTTGAGATCATTCTGTGCCACATAGTGAGTTTCTGGCCAAACTACACTACAAGTGAGACCTGAAATAAAAAATTAAAAATAAAGAATCAATTCATAAAAGGGTTTAAATGAATGCCTAAATCTGTATGTTCTGAACATGGAACTTTAGTAAGTTAATAAGGACATATTAGGCTTTCGAGATGGATCAGCTGCAGTGGGTGGTGGAGCAGTTGTCCTAGTCTCATTGCTTTCAGGTAAAGGAAGCCCGCATACACCCCAGGGCCACCGAAATCCTGTTATCTGACTTGAGATGATCATCTACCAGCACTGAGCTTCCAGGACAGGGTAGCTACTGTTGTAGGTAAGGACACTAGGGTGACTTGCAGTGATACTTCATTTGTATGTTAATAAATAAAGTTTGCCTGGAGATCAAAGGGAATAGCAAGGCGTTTTAAGGTAATCACAGAAGTCAGGCAGTGGTAGAACATGCCCTTTATCCGATCACGTGGCGGGAAGGGTCCTTGTGTGTTGAAGGACACACTAGGGAACAGCCAAGCGTGGTGACACACGCCTTTAATCCCAGTACCAACCACAGAGACCTGGAGGTCTGTACAGACATGCAGTAACAGGAAGTGAGGTAGCTGGGCTAAGAGCCAATGAGAGGGCAGAACAGCAAGGCAATAAAAGCCTGAGTAGACAGGAAGTAGCTCTCTTGGGAAGCTAAGGTGCCATAGTGAGTTAAGGTTTGCTGGTGGCTCTCACTATTTCCCTAATTTCTAAGGCTTTCTCCCCTATATTTGGCTCTGTGTTTCTTATTTAATAAGACCATTTAGAAATTCGTCTAGAGAGACTCAGTCATCAGGACGTGTTTCCTTAAATAAGGGGGACAACAGGACTGACATGAGACTATGCTGCCACATTGCTGTCCTTAAACGATGGTGTGGCTATGTCACCCGTTGTATTTCATTTCCGTTTGCCCTGTTCTTCTTAGTTTAGCAAACTGGCAAACCTGACATTTGCATTGTGGCATTTTCAAGGCCTAGTTTTTGGTGATCTCCTCTCACTAGGGCTGTCCACTAGCCCTGAGTGAAGCCAAGAGGCTTCAAATGCATATGCCTGGCTGGCCTGGAACTTCTCTTCTGCCACATCATTAACATCCCCTCCAAACAGGTAGAGACCTTGTCGGTTTGAGAGCTTGCCAGTCGAGAGCATCTCCCGCTTGCCAGTTTCAAACAGATCTTACTGTCCCAATAGGTATAGAGCTCTCAGGCTTGCTCTTTCCTTTCATCCAACCTCAACACCAGGACCCCAACAAGTCCTCTCTTCAGTCCTCCACCTAGAATTTGTCCAGTAAGCTGCAGCTTCACTAGTGTCCCATCAGCCTGTCTCTGCTGGACTTGGAAAGATTCCCACCCTGGCTGTTGGCGTCACTTCTAACCCCATCACGAGATATTGAGGTCCCATTGAATTCTTAAACGAGTAATTTAAGGGCGTTATTCTCCTGTTCAAATCCATAGAATTCTCTGTATGATTGGGTGCATCTATAGAAATACTTCTTTGAACACAATTGAGGAATGGTGCAAAATATCCATGGAAGAGCAGGGATATAGTGAGGGAACTGGCATTCTGTCCACAGCCACAGCAACCTAGGCACTGCTTTAAAGGTACTGTGCCCAAACCCTTGCCCTTGCCCCACAATGTTTGCTTCATGGAGCAGTGTGAGCAGCTACCACTTTAGACTCATCTTGTGACACCCTGCTTCCCACTTCAAAACCCTCAACCACACTGTCCTTGTACCCAGAATCTGCTCCAACCCCCACACCAGCCCTCCACATTATCCCAGAGGATTCCTAGTCCTCCCATAACTGGCAATGCAAAGGTTGTTACATGCTCGGATATCCTGGGGTGGCTTTGTTTGGTTTGGTTTCTGTGCTACCTGATCCTGAGATAGATCATAATTTTGTTCATGCATCAAGACCAAAGCCAAATAAATATTTATTTTTTGAGCGTTATATCTGCAACCCCCAAATACTCTGCCTCCCGAATAAAAGGATCCATATGAGTCCACAGCTCAGCTCCTAGAGCACCTGTAAGTTCCCCATGAATATCACTTACTGAGCAGTAGACAGAATGTGAGCGCCCTCACCAGAAACCTGGTCTCCAGTATAGACTAGAGCTAGTCACACTGCAGGGATGGAGGTGTCAGCAGCCTTCGGCAAAGATGAGCCTTCACCTGGCTGCCCACACAAAGACATGCCCTCCCTCCTCCAGTTTCTTGTGGGATAGCTAAATGAGAGCACTGTGCACTCTGCATCCCTCATTCCCACCCAGCCAAGCCTGCCTCTTCCTCTGTTGGAGGTGGAAACATGAGAGACCCTGAAAACACATGGTGTGTCAGGTTGAGTTGTGGAATGGTTATCTTTCTGAAGGGTGGGCCCTCATCGGCCTGGTAAGGAGGGCTCCTCTGCAGTAGGGACATAATGCATGTGGAGAGATCCATGCCTTGGGGAAGTGCAAGTTGGCGATTGAAGAGTAACTTGGTTTCCTATGAAACCATTGTCTCCAGGGAAGAACCAGGAACGGACATGTTGGGTGAGAAAGGTACGCAAAGCATTCTGCATATCTTGAGAGGAGGACCTTGGTCATCAAGAGGGAAGACATAGTCCAGAAAACCATTGTGCTGAAGATGGGCTGTCACCAGGTATCATTAAGCTAACCATGTTCGCAGTGATGATGGCTGCCGTTCGTAGTTGGATGAGCAGAGGGAAGTGGAGTGGAAAGGACAATGACCTTGTAGTTGTGCCAGGGACTTTCTTCAGTGACTGCATAGAAGAGCAAAAACCAAGTCCAGAGGAGGTGAAAAAGCAGTGGCATATTTTCTGATGACTTCGATGAACAATGCGGGACTAGTTTCTCTCTCAAAGTCTCTCCCTCACTTCCGTTCCTTCTCCCTCACCCCTCCGTTCTTGACATCCCTGGCTGTCTTGGAATTTCCTGAATCTCGTGCTCAGGAGGCTGCAAGATTGAATGGCAGCTGACTAGCAGTGCTGCCCAGTGACATTATTTAGTATCTCCTTCCTGGAATCAGTTTCTTTACTTCCATGCAGTAGCAAGCTTAACTTGATCACCCCCCCCCACACACACACAGGTGAACAAATGTGCAGAATGTCTTTCTTCAGTTATCCCCCATGCCTTAACATAGGCAGCCGTCCTGAAGGCTGCCTTCTTCAGCCTCCACAGTTCTCTGTCTCTCAAGTGTGCAGAACATGCAGTCACTTGGGACAGAGCATGGCCAACTCATGTGATTCTCATGTCCAAATCTATGAACAACTAAGCAGACTTTGCTCTCTTTCACTGAAGCCACCTTTACCCAGATTGTTCAATACCCCTTTGGTTTTACTTTCTGCCTCTCACGGTCCTTGCTTTTCCCTTGGGTGAGGAGACTTCTGTGTAACACTGACCCGTCCCGCGGGCCACGTTATTTGATGAGACCCGAGGAGGCACCTCCTGAAAGATCAATGGGGGTGAGAGAGAAAGGAGACCAGGCGCGTAAAGGAAGACAAAGTCAGTCTGAGTTGCGTCAAGGTCTCATTTATTGCAAGGGGAATCAGGTTTATATATGCTAGGAGCTAGGAGAAGTAGATAGGGGTATGGAAAGTTACTAGGAGGAAGTTAGGGTAAGGTAGGGTTCAGGAAAAGGTCTCTTTGTTCCAGGGCCTGATCAACGGACCATACAGCAAACCATTATGTTTCAGGGAGTAGATCAAAAGGTACATACTGTGGTTTTGTTGAAAAATGGTTGCTATTGAAACTGTTAACGGAAGATTGGGTACACTGCTTTTTCCCATGAGAATCAGTTAGGCTACTTGGCTCCTGACAATTCCCCCTTCTTTCTATAAAATGGCCAAAGCAGGCTTTGGTCATAAATCGAGAGGGCCCCTGTCTTAGGCTATATGGGGTGCAGTCCTGTCTGGCAACGTGCCATGTTGAGCCGGTCTCTGGCGACCTCTGTACGTTGTGCTCCCAGCACAGGCCCCATACTATTCCCGTCATTGAGTACCCTCTAGCTTTTAGTTATAGGGGTTTTTAGGTTCGTAGGCCACTGAACCTGAGCCTTTCACCTGTTTCAATAGTTTCCTCTCGAGTTTCTGTCTGATGGTAATGTACTGAAACAGTTTTTGATAGGGCCGAATCGATCTGATTTTTGATGAATTGTGTTAGTCGTTGAAAAGCCCAAGGACCAAAGGTGAGGAGGAGAAGGAAAATGATCAAGGGGGCCAGGAGGGTGGGGATCAGAGTAGAAAGCCAAGGGGACCCCTTTAGCCAGCCCTCAAACCCATTGTTTTGATTTTCAAAATCACGTTTTCTTTGTGCTAATCTTTCTCTTAGTTTCTCCATTGATTCTCTAACTACCCCAGTGTGATCGGCATAAAAGCAGCATTCTTCCTTCAAGGCTGCACATAACCCTCCCTCCTTTAAAAATAGTAAATCCAGACCTCTTCTATTTTGTAACACAACCTCAGAGAGCGAGGTTAAAGACTTCTCCAGGGCAGAAATGGATCTTTCTATGGCCTCTAGGTCAGTAGTCATAGCCATTTGTAACTGCATAAGGTGGTTGCTCTGCACGAGGGCAGCAGTTCCTGTACCAACTCCTGCAGCAATGCCTCCAATACCTAACAATAGGGCAATAGTCATAGACACAGGTTCTCGAGTGTATCTGCCTCTCTGCTCAAAGAATTCCATCACTGAGCTTTCTTGATGATAAGTGACACGAGGCCATAACTGGACCATCACACAAAATTCATGGGAATCATCAAATATCTGAGCTATATGCAAGGGGTCAATCCTGTGTTACAGGCCCAGTAGGACCCGTTGGGTGCTTCGAGATAATAGCTCCCTTTATAGGGTGTCAGAGTTTGTTTACAGAGGTGATGATGGGTTGATGGAATCTTGCCCAAACAAGAACCTTGTCCGGAGACTTCAGGGAGTGTTAGTTTATGTGGCTTAGTCTGACACCTATTGCTCGGGGAAGTTAGGTTATTGGCAGTAGACTGAAAGGCGATTCCTTCATAATAAGGGGGACTGGAGGTAAGGCAGAGCCAGCAACCCAAGGTTCTGTTTGGATTTGTGGCATTTAGGGCCAGATAAGCTCCCTGGACCAAATTAAACAATCTATCTCCTGTTCCTCCAAAAGGAGTAAGGAGAGTGCCATTACTGGAACCTACGATGGTAGTCACGGTGCCTATATGGTAGGGAAAGGGACGAGGATGAGGTGAGGGGGAAGGAGGTGATGGCACCTTTTCATGATTGGAGGGAACTTTTTGGTCAGAGAGAACTACATTAGGTCCTACTGACTGTGGGTACAGGTTTTCTATTGTTAGCAAGATTTTGAAAATGACTCCTTTATCTGTGCCATCAAGATACCAGCGGAGTCCCCATGTTTTTCCTGAGGGCCATTCTCGATTCGCCCTACCCTGAGGGGTGAAGGTTATGTTTAAAGGTAATGATAGCCCTGGATTATAGGCTGTCCCAGTATAGGAGCTAAAGCAAAAATGTTTATTCGTGCTAGGCTTACTATATCCCCTTGTAACTGAAATAAGGTCCCAAGATGAAGTTGGTTTCCAGTAAGCTGCTCCTGTAGTTTCACAACCCCATCGAGCACAGAAGAAGGTCTCGAATCCCCCACATCTAGCAGCCGTGGCTCGGCTTCTACCATCCTTAGGGCAGACATAAAAGTCAGATTGTGCTAACCTACAACGAGCTGTAGGACTAAAACAGCCTGGGGCAGTCATCATGGCAGGGTCATTATCATGGAATGTCCCACAAGGGCTTGTCCAAGTGGTTTTAGGACTATGAGGAAATTGATTGCAGTTTGGAATCGTTTGAACCCCTGTACCATTTAACTGGTGTTGGCCAATAGTAGGTATATCCCAAGAATCCACTCCTGCAGCCAGCTGACAGAAGTCAGGAGTGAGTGATGGCCACCAGGAATAGGGAGCATGGTTTGCAGTAATGCTCCAGACCTCCTCCCCTGTTACTGTGAAAATTCGCCAGGTAAGCTTTTTAATAGCATGGGGGCTTTCCTTGGAGATGCAGGAGAGGGGAAGGGGGAAGAGTAGTAAGCAAACGATGAAGCAGGGGTTGGTTTTCCAAGGCTCGCGATGAACAGGTCCTGCCATTGAGATGTCCGTGGCTCCCTTTATTTTCCAAGCTGGAGGCATTTCTGAAAGAAAAAGAGAGAATTTTGTCTCAGGATTGTGTCCTGGACATAACAGTTATTTTTTCCTTAATCTAGGGAGGCAATCTGTGTAGAGTAAAGCTTAATCAGTCTTTCTGGTAGCCAACGAGCCCCATTTTCCTTGGAGTCATAAATACATGCAGACCCCTTTCCCCAGATTATAACTGGATCAGGACCATTCCATATTCCAGTTATTGGATCTTTCCAAAGGGCCTGCGCATATCCTTGTTTGGTTTCTGGGTGCCAGTGTCGCTCAGCCGCAGATTTTCCAAAAGCGTCCAATGTCAGAAAATTTAATACGAATAGGGCATGAGAAAGCAGAGCTTTGTGGTTTCCCTTAAGGGGAAATAGTGTCTCTTGTGAGCTAAGTTTATTAAGAGTATTTTTTAAAGTTTGGTGAGCTCTCTCCACGATACCCTGGCCTTGAGGGTTATAGGATATTCCAGTGATATGTTTAATTCCTAATTGTAAACAAAATTGTCTAAATTTGCTACTAGTATATCCTGGACCATTATCAGTTTTTATACATTCGGCTGACCTAGCACTGTGAAGACATGTAACATATGATTGATAACATCTTTGGTGGCTTCTCCACTATGAGCAGAGGCACAAATAAATCCACTGAAGGTATCTACAGTAACATGTATAAACTTTAATTTGCCAAAAGAAGGAACATGGGTGACATCCATCTGCCATAGTTGTCCAGGTATAAGCCCTCTGGGGTTTACTCCATAATGAGGTTCAGGTAAGAGCATCAGGCAGTTTTTACAGCTTTTTACAATTTCCCTAGCCTGTTCTCTAGTAATTGAGAACCTTAGTCTCAAAGTTTGAGCATTGAGGTGATGAAGGCGGTGCGCCTCACGAGCAGCTGCTACCTGATCATGTTCCAAATGAGAAATCAAGATAGAACGTGTAGCAGAATCTGCAAGTTCATTTCCCTGAGCTAGGGGTCCAGGTAGGCCTGTGTGGGCACGAATATGGCCAACATAAAAGGGTAGCGACCTTTGTCGTATTAATTTTTGTAATTCAGAAAACATTTGGAAGGTGGGAGTAATGGGTTGGATTATTGGGACCATTTCTAAAGCCTGTAAAGCTCCTACCACATATCTACTGTCTGAATACAAATTAAAGGAACAATCTTCAAAATTTTTAAAGACAGCAAGGGCAGCATATAGCTCCACCAGCTGAGCTGACTTAAAAGGGGTTGTCATAACATTCTTTTGGCCATTGAGGACATAAGCAGCTTTACCATTACTTGACCCATCTATGAAAAGCACAGGGGAGTCCGGGATGGGCTCCATTTGGGTATTTTTAAGGAAAACAAAAGAAGTGAGGGAGAAGAATTGTAGGAGTTTATTACTGGGCATTTGTGTATCAAGTTTCCCTTCATAGGTGCAGACAAGAATGGCCCAGTCAGGACTACGGGTGCATAACCATTGAAGTTGCTCTTTATCATATGGCATAACAATAATATCAGGGTCATGTCCAAAGTATCGAGTGGAGGCTTTTATTCCTAACATTATTGATTGGCAAACCAGGGAAGGATAAGTAGGAAGGATTTTTCTTTTTTTGGTTTTTTTTTTTTTGTGGTTTTTCGAGACAGGGTTTCTCTGTGTAGCTTTGCGCCTTTCCTGGAACTCACTTGGTAGCCCAGGCTGGCCTTGAACTCACAGAGATCCGCCTGGCTCTGCCTCCCGAGTGCTGGGATTAAAGGCGTGCGCCACCACCGCCCGGCGGATTTTTCTTTTAGTAACAGGAAGATGTATCCACAGTAAAGGTACGGACTCTTGCCAAAGCAGGCCTGTAGGGGCAAAATCTGTAGAAAAAATGATCAAATGCAATGGGAGAGTTGGGTCAAAATATCCCATGTGTTGTTGAGTGATGGTCGTTTCAACATTTTGTAATACCCTCTCTGCCTCCACTGTAAGATATCTAGGGGATTGAGGGTCGGAATCTCCTCTGAGGATATCCTCAAGGGGGCGTAACTCTCCCTTGGTTATTTTTAAATAGGGTCGCAGCCAATTGATATCCCCTAAAAGCTTTTGAAAATCATTGAGACAACGAAGTGTATCTTTTCTAATCTGGATTTTTTGTGTATAGAGGAGGTCCGAGTGTAACTCGAACCCTAAAAACAGGAAGGGGTATTGGGTTTGTATCTTCTCTGGAGCTATATGAAATCCTCGGTCCTGAAGTGTGATAATTATCTTTTGAGCTACATTTTGTGTTTTTTCTTCAGATTTTCCTGCTATTAACAAATCATCCATATAATGTATAATATAAACTTCGGGGTATTAGACCCTCACTGGATTGACAGACTGAGCTACGTACTTTTGACATAGCATAGGGGAATTGGCCATTCCTTGGGAGTCATTGCTAGGAGCTGGGGAGCTTGGAGTCTCTGTTTGCTATAGTAAGCTTTTTATCAAATAATGTAAATGCCATATTTACCAGATCTTTGACAGGTTTGAGGACCATTATCTATTAAATGTATCTGAGCCAAACAAATCTAGGCCCAATCTTAAAAATATCTCTAAATTTGGTAACAATAACCAGGCCAATTTGTTCTCTTATAGGTATATTAGTCAAATATACCTCTCAGTTTTTTTGTTTAAATAGAACAGTTTATGCTTTAAACTAGTATCTGAATAGCCAGATGAGTAGTATTAACTTGTATTCCTTAACACAAAGGACATGCAAACTCAGACATTCAAAACCAAACATACATGTGGCCACATTTTTCATTCATACCTGTAGAGTAGACAGACATTTTTACAACTATGACCCTTTGGAGTCTCAATGTAACAGCAGAATAGCAAGACAAAGAAATCTGAAACATATTTCATTATTTTTATATGTATATCTCAAGTCTTTTTTTTTATAAAAACATTGTTTTTTATCTTAACCAGCAATAATTTGAAACCAAGTCTCTTAAATGATGGCAAGTATTTGTAACCCATTGAACTCAAATGACCAAAACCCATGTAAATTTTTATTTTTCCTGTGGAAACAAAAGCATAATTTTCCCAGTATCTTGGACTGGTAATTTAACATTTCTTTTTAAGCAATACCAGGACAGAGAAGGGTTAACAAGAGAAGCTGCTGGCCGGCAGAAGAAACCTTGAAGTTATCACAGTAAAGGAAGGGAGGGGGAGCAGTGGGCATAGAGCGTGTCCTTGGCTGCCAGTGTTCCTGAAAAAAAGTTTTTGTTAACTCTTCTGACTAAAGTCAGATTCTCTGTTCAGTGTACACACAGTTTTTGTCAATTGCAGGCAGTCCCCATTGTCCTGTCCAAAGTTCCCGTCTTTGCCCGCCTGTACCAAGAGCACGCACCCCCACCCTCGTGAGAGCAGCCAGCTGGCTGCAGTCCTGATAGCAAGAGAGCTAGGGAGGGATGGAGGTAGCCTTTGTTATGCCTCTCTCTCCTCCTCTTCCTCTAGAAAAATAAGGGAGGTTAGTAGACAAAAACAAATAACATTTACACAGACAATCCAAGAACCGGAACATCAGCACTGAGAAGACGGCCTCATTCACAGCCAGCGAGCCCCTCTTGCAGTATGCAAGCCCCACCTGGCAGGAGCTACCTGTTTGTCTCAGTTCAGTCGGGGAGTGGGGGTGGGGGACCCAGTTCCCTCTATTGTGGCTCGCACATTCTTTCAGTGGGCTAGGCAAAGGTATAGTGGAGAAGAAGGGAACTGTCCCATAGCGTCCGTCACAGTCAAGTCAACAATGAGAACAATTAACACATTACACACAAGACCAAGGGCACACGAAAAATCTTTGTCCCAACGAGACAACCAACAAAGCTCCAAGAACAATGACAGCTTGATGTGCTTTGGGGAGGGGGGGAAGGTTTTGACCCTCCAGGCTCAATCACACCAAAAACAATCCAGACTGGAGGATCTCTGTCCTTAATTAAACAGACATCAGGGGCTTCCACATCCCTGTCAGTCAGACATGCACCTTTTTTCTTGGAAGAGAAGAAGAGAGTAAAGTAACAATGATCACAACAAAACATACAAAAAAACCCACAAAATGGCTCTGACAAATTCCCGGGACAAAATACAAAGTGGCACTTCCTCCCACTATGGGGGAAGATACCCAAAGATGCTCCTAAACCAAATCATCACCTCTGAGGTGGCTTTAGGGCTCTGGGACGTCTCCCTTCGCCGCCAGGTTCACTGTCTGGACACGTCTGTCCCAGTGAGAGCCTGCAAAGTACAAAACAAAAGTAACAAGACAGAGAGACACAGACAAGACAGAGAGCGCTCTTACCGGTAGATGTAATAAACCTCTGGACACTTGGGTGTCAGGCAGGGGGAGTTTGAGAGAAAATCCTCTGCAAGGGCTAGTAAATGTGAAGCACGCCCATCTCCCTCTGCTTCCTTTAGAAAATCTCTAATCACACCATAAAAACTAAAAAAGGCATCGGGGACATTTTCCCTGTCTCTGATTAATTTGTTAATATCTTTTCCAACCTTGTTCCAAGTCAAAGGGTGAATTACTGGTCCATTAATCACTAACCAGGGACATTTCTCCTCCACATATTGAAAAAACTTTACTAAATCCTTTTTTTTAACTCTTAATCCTCTCTCCCGAAGATTCCCTTTCATCTCCTTTAAAAAAATAGCCTCTTTAGATAAATTTTTTCCCATTGATTGATTGGACGACACATTTACCTCAAGACTCTCCCGCGTTGCACGAGTGATGCGGTCCGGGCGTCTCTACCCTAATTCTCTCCAGGGCCCCTTTTGTTATCCATCGTCCGGTAGGTCACCGTGCCTCGAGCCCCACGTTCGGGCGCCACTTGACCCGTCCCGCGGGCCACGTTATTTGATGAGACCCGAGGAGGCACCTCCTGAAAGATCAATGGGGGTGAGAGAGAAAGGAGACCAGGCGCGTAAAGGAAGACAAAGTCAGTCTGAGTTGCGTCAAGGTCTCGTTTATTGCAAGGGGAATCAGGTTTATATATGCTAGGAGCTAGGAGAAGTAGATAGGGGTATGGAAAGTTACTAGGAGGAAGTTAGGGTAAGGTAGGGTTCAGGAAAAGGTCTCTTTGTTCCAGGGCCTGATCAACGGACCATACAGCAAACCATTATGTTTCAGGGAGTAGATCAAAAGGTACATACTGTGGTTTTGTTGAAAAATGGTTGCTATTGAAACTGTTAACGGAAGATTGGGTACACTGCTTTTTCCCATGAGAATCAGTTAGGCTACTTGGCTCCTGACATAACACAACAGTTTGCAGCTGTCAGACATGCTTCAGGGACGCAGTTTGCATGCCCAAGTGAAAGGACAAAAACCCTGGCATTGCAGAGTGCAAGAATGGAGTTTGGCTACGGTCTTCACAGGTCAGTTGATGAGTAGGTGTAGGAATACAGGAGGTAAAGGCAAGACCATATTCAAGCAGTTGAGCAGTAGTTGGCTCTGAGTGCTACATCAGGACATCTGTGGCTGAAACTTAATGGCAGGCAACGTTTACTTTTAGGCTTTTGTCTAAGGTCACATGTTCCTACACAGGAAAGGGCCATCTCAGAGTCAATGAAAGCCCCTTGCCCAGATTCTATCATTCTCATCACAAGGAGGGAATTTGGTTATGATCTCAGTACATGTCATGGAAGTGTTCACACAGGCAACTGAGCAGGTTCTAGGAGAGCATGGCAAGCCAATGATCAGTGGAGTGAAAATCAGAGACGGGTGAGGTACTAGGTTTCCAATCCTTGTAAGCTCATAAACAGTTCTGCCCTACGAATTCATGTAGACACCTCTGTGAAGAATGGCGATCACTGTCCATTCATTGCAGTTGAGTTGCGTTTGAGAGAGGGGCGGGGAGTGAGGCAAGAATCGATGTGGTTCGCCATATGCTCCCTTGCTCATGAGCTGTCAGGCATGAGAAAGAGTTCCAGCTGCCATCCAGGAATGCTGTTGATGTACCATGCCCTGTGCTAAGCTCTCTGGACATGTATCATCTCGTGTAACCCTCGGAAGAAGCCTGGGAGGTGGCCCCATGTTGAAGATGAGGGACAGACAAAGTGAGATGAATAATCATGGGCTTTCTTTCTTCTCTTCTCACCTCTTGTTACAGTCTGGATTTTCCCGGCTGCACACATTCCTCCTGGCTATCGCCTAGTTATTCCACAAGTCTCCACCTTCACTTTTCCTCCTGGAACCAGGGCTCAGACTAGAGCCCCATGGATCCGCTGCAGAAATGGGATCCAATGTCGATTTCCATGCCCTCCTGCATGGCCACTGTGACAAGCTCCCAAGAGGCCTCAGCAGGCTCTCAGCCTTCTTCCTCAGAAAAGCTAAGGATGGGTCTCAGTGGCCTGAGCCTCTGCCGCAGCCCTGGCTCAGTTGCCCCTGCTCCTCTGTCAGAGGGACTGCTCCAGCAACAGGCCCGAGAGAAGAAGGCCCTGTGGCAGCAATACTGGGAAAAGCAGGGCTTTCCTCAGAGGAAGAAAGTCTTCCTGAGACACTCGAGACGCTGGCACCGGGATCACATGGCACCTTACCTGCTTGAAAGGGATGTCAGAGGCTCTCCCTCAGGTGACAGAGCTCAGAATCAGCTCCAGTGCCAGGGCCACGTGCCGAGCATTGCTGGGGTGAGTGGAGATGGGAACAAGGCTCCCAACCCTCCCTCCTGGGAAACGCTGGTACAGGGCCTCAGTGGCCTCACCCTCAGCCTGGGAGCCAACAGACCGAGCCCCCTGCCTGAGGGGCCTGGGGAGCAGCAGGAGCCAGAGCAGATGCTCCAGCTGGAGAGGCAGCAGGAAAGCATGAGGATGTTCCAGAGGATGCTCAAGTAGAGGATGGAAGAAGGGTGCGGAGCTGGCCCCCAGAGGATGGAGGTGAAAACGGATTCAGACAGTGTGGCCCGGCCAGCTCAGGGGCCCAGACCCTTCTGAGATCAAGGCAGTCAGCTGCCTTTGGATGAGTCCCAACACTTGTGCTATGATGGGAGCTGTCCTAGGAAAGGCTTCAACTTCCCTGCTTATGTCTTTGAGCATGCCTTTATGGGTATGGTGGTGTGTGTTAGCCGATACAAAAGGAAACTGGGGACCAGGGATCACTGAACTCCCATGTTGTGATTCACACACAGAGAGTTTTCACTCATTTTTCTGGGAACTCAATGCAAGAAGAACCAACATCGTCTCTGTGTGTGTATATATATATATGTATATGTATATATGATGTATATATAAGACATATATATGTCTTCTATATGCCTTCTTGATGTCAGTTTATTGAGTGCCCCAGAAAAGGGCTTACAGATATGATGGGATGCATGTTCTGGATAGCAGACACAGATCGACTTGCAGCTTCTAGAAGTTGAAGCAAGGGAATGCAGGCTTAAAGCAGCTAGCTACCGAATACACTGTATTGGGTAAAAACCCAGAGTTTGAACCTACATGGAGCAAGAGAAGAGTCCCTCCTTAGACATACCAAATCCTGGATCTCTGCAGGAATTACCTATGGTTCACTCTGCCATAGCAGAGGCTGACTTGGAATTTCAGAACTGCATCACAACCAACCCCCTTCCTCTTCATCTGCTCAATGAAATCATTTAAAGATATGCATCCAGGTCAAGAGAGGCATAATCTCATGTAGACGAGGAGACAAAGAGACGAGAAGCTCAAGTGTGCATGCTGCGGTCAGCATGGACAGTCTGGGGAATGGGCAAGGACTGTACTGAAGGAAGATTTGGGTGACATCATTATAGTGCCGGACAGTGGTGTACATATTGTTATCACCAGAAATTGGTGCTAAGGGGCGAATGTTCATAAGGACTGTCTTCACGAGTCCCATGTTTTCCAGTAATGACAGTATAAATAACTGTGGCCTGGGTATACACGTATTATGGAGTGGAAGCTGGGGAGGTCAGTTTGCCCTTAAGTTTGCTCTTACAGGTCAAGGGCCAGCAGTGGAAAATATTCCATAGGTTTGTTAGTGGTAGTATTGGGGATCTGTGCATGCTCTGAGTCTCTTAGCTGCTAAAAGACTCTGATGATTCAAGAGAGCAGATGGGAGGGCAGAATGCACCCCTCGTTGAATTGACAAGAGGACCAGCCTTTGACCTGCCTATATGCCACACAGGTGGGGTGGGCTGGGGCCTTATTCAAATGAGGGAGTTGGCCATTGCTCCAGGTTGCTGCTTAGCAACCGCTGTGCAGTGCTCAGTGTATGACTTCTCAATGCTAGAGGGAGCTGGTGGAGGCTCGGAAACACATCCCTGCCAGCCATTACGGGGTGCCTTGATAGCTCTGAGTGTGAAGGCATCCTGTTCGGATAAACCTTGTCTTCTAGGCAACAAGGGGAGACGGTGAGACGTGTCCCTTGCTGTGCTCTCTGTAGTCCTAACTTCTCACATGCCCCCTGACCTGCAGTCACTGGACAGGGCACCTGTACCTCTGTCTGATCAGTTGTTTCAGGGCATACAAGTGGGTTTTACCTTCCCCAGCATTGAAATGATTTGTTCTTTTCAAGTCTGTAGTGTCCTGTGCTTGTACCAGACGCCGTGAAATGCCCTGTTTCAAATGTGAAAACATGTTCTCTTCTGTGACCAACTGCCTCCTGTTGTTAATGTGGAATGGAATGTCATCATGTCGTTTTGTCAGAGATTTGGGAAGGTGAAAAAACTGTGTAGTGATCTCCACCCTAATCCAGGAGTTGACTTGTTCGTTCAACACGTTGTGAGTTTCGTAACACATGGTCTAAGCCACACTACTGATATGTGACAAGTTAAATTTCCACTACAGTTAAGTTTTCTTGGTTACTTCACGATATTCCTTCCTTGATACGGCAATGCTTACTTTTGTCCTTTTCAACAGTGGATCTCTTATAGTAGGTGGCTTCTTCCTGTCACATCTCCCCCTACCCGATACTTCACCTGCCTGACGGTCTTCCTGACGGCGCCTCTTCGTGCAGTATGACCGCGTGCCCCTCGTCAGAATACACACTGGTAACGTTTCAGAGAGAGATGACAGAGTAGGTGGAGGTGACTGAACCATGTGGTCTAAGGTCCACCTCCCTGGATAGTCAAGTGAGCCACCTCAACCCACAACAGGATCCGCTGTGATTCTGTTGGCATGGTGGATGCAGGAACTTTTGGCAGGATGGTCCAGGCTCAGCTGCCAGCTCCTCCGCCCCACCCCCTGGAAACTCCATGTCTTCTATGGATAACAACACTGAGGGCTTGGCCAAGATCTCCGCCCCAGGCATCTTAGTGGTCACTGGAGCCCTCAGCCATGCTCCCTGCTTCCCCTACCGGGTAGTCCTCTGTCCGGACGAGGTAGTCGCCTTACTTTGTCCCTGGTTGTTTGTGTCCCATTGACGTTCTCACTTGACCATGACTACTGACTCATCGTCTTTACCTCCTTTGATTTCATTTCTTAGTCCCGCTCCAGGGGTGGAGCTGTACAATTACATATGTGTGTTGTATGATTGACTGCCTGCAGGAGTGTGCAAGTGTGGGCCCTCATGGCTGTGTGACTGGCGGTCTGAGGTTGACTCTGGGTGTGTTCCTCTATTCCTCTCCATCATGTGTTCTGAGACAGATCTCTTCCAAGATCCGGAAAGTCACCAGTGTGGCTTGATCAGGTAGACAGTGAGTCCCAGGAATCCTCTTCTCTCTGCCTAGCAGCCCTAGGATTAGGGGTGTTCCTGCCAGGCCTGGGTTTTGAGTGAGTGCTTGGGAATCCTACCTCAGGCTCTCTTGCCTATGAGCCAGACACTTTCCCAGCCACCTGGCTCCCCAGCCCTGAGCTGTACACTTGGAATCAATTGCAATCTCCCTTCAAACACCACCAGCTCTTTCCTGACTCATAAAGCCCCCAGGCACAGTGTGCTCCCACTTCCTGCCTCACAGTCTTTGGTGGGGTGTTTCTTGGATGAGAAGACCAGGGTGTGTTCCTCACACTCACAGGACAGCAGGCAGCATCTTCCCGAGCACTTTCCAGTGCCTTAGGTGTGTTGCTGCTGCTCTCAAAACCTCAAGCACGTTTCAAAAGCTGGTGCTGCAAGAGAGACTCTAATTATGCCTTGATTGGAGTTGTCATGGTGATGCCATTGGAATACCTTTCATCGTGCAACATCATTTACCTCTATGACTGTGTCGTGCCAACCCCTCCCAGCCCTTTTGAAATAGACAGACATTCCCCCTCTGCCCCATTCTGATTTTCTCTCATGAGAGGTTGGAGATACGTGTTCCTTAAATGTCGTGACTCAGTGTGAGGCCCTGTGAGGACTCTGGACTGGAGGCGGTGGCAGAGGTGTAGGTTGGTAATCTCATCCCGAAACCGCTGTGCCACAGGAAATCAATAACCTGGGAGAAAAAGAGATTTTTCTGAAAGGATAGAGTGCGGGTGGTTACCTAGGTTACCAGGAGAGAGACTGCCACATGACCAGCCTCTTTCTGCAGGACCCAGACCTGAAGCAAGAGTGTGGCGGAGCATGCTCAGTATTTCAGAGCCTTCTCAACATTAGGAGTTCCCTGAAGGTGCTCTGAGCCTGTTTGTGAGAAGCAAAGTCAGAGAGGACAAGGACAGGGACTCGGCCACTAGCTATAGGACCCATTGGATTCTCAGTGAGAGTGTCCAGATGGGGCAGTTCCTTTCCTCCTGCTGGCAACCCGGAGTGGGTCTGTGAGCATGTGTGCAGCCCTGTCCCAGTGCCACAGATGCTCTGTTTCTGTGCCGACTGCCCTGTCGTGCTGCTTGTGCGGGTGCTTTCACACAAGGGCTAAAATGAACAGGCTCAGAATCCATGGTCTGATGGTTGCACAAAGGAATTCTCAAGACTGCAGAAAGAACCTCTCCCTCACCCTTCCCCACTCCCATCTCTCCCTCTCTCTCAGTCTCTCTGTTAGGACACAGAACAGAGGAAATTGTCATACGTTACACACCATATATTCACCCACAGGGCGTAATTGTGAGTTAAATGAGCTTGACTATGTGTATGCATGTATACTGCATGACCTCACTGTGTGTGGAGCCAAAAATGGTCATATTGTTTTCACAATGATGAAATAAGTTGTTCGTCATGGTGAGGCGCATGTTGGTGATTTTTGCAGAGCTGCATGCCAAGTAAAATCGTTCACACATGTGCCCTGAGACTTGACTTCAAAAGCATGAACAACAGATTCCAAGCAGAATCCCCCCATGGACTTTGAGGATAACAATTCCCGTTCATGTTTGTCCCCAAAATCAAGGGGGAAAAAAGAAACTATAAGAAATGAGCTGCCATTGCTATATCTCACTGACTCAGGTGGAAGTGAAGACTGGGATGGACAGACACTGTGCAGGTGCCTCTCAAGGAAAGGATCGAAAACATGATGAATGCCCCTAAGGTGCAATGTTTATTCCTGCCTGTCTAGTACCATGAGCCAAATCCCACCGCATTCATATGTCTGATCTACTCAGCCTTACAGAAATGCGCTGCTAGTGGGTACCATCACAGTTTACATGTGACCCAGTGTGAATATCCAGCTCTGAGGGAAAAGAAGTTGGAACAAGATTAGAGGACATGAAAGTTAGTGGGATGCAATAGGGGAACCAGGCATTCTACCTTCAGTCTCCATTATGTTTTGTTTTTGGTTTGAGCAACACTGTAGCAGTAGCTGTCCCAGAACTTCATAAATATCCCAGTGAGGAAGAAAATTCACAGGGATCTCTCTACCTTTGGGTCTTGCATGCTGGGATTAAAGGTGAGACCTACCACGCCCAGCTCAGTCTCCATTCCTAATGACTGCCTTGTCCTTTGAATGGAAACAGTCATGAGTATGTTCAGTGCTACCCTACTGTGGTAGTCTGAATGAAAATGACCCCCAGAGACTCATAAGGGGTAGCATTATTGGAGGTGTGGCCTTGTTCGAGTAGGTGTGGCCTTGTTGAAGGAAGTGGGTCACTGGCAGGTGGGCTTTGAGGTCTCAGAAGCTCAAGCCAGGCCTAGTGGCTCACTCACTGTCTCTTCCTGCTGCCTGTGAATCCAGATGTAGAACTCTCTGCTACCTCTCCAGCACCATGTCTGCCTGCATGCTACCGTGCTTCCCACCATGGTGATAATGGACTAAACCTCTGAAATGTAAGCCAGCCAGAGTTAACGGTTTTCCTTTGTAAGTGTGGCCACGGTCATGGTGTCTCCTCACATCAAGAAAACCCTAACTAAGACATCTACAGACATCAAACTTTACATGTGCCTATCCCCATTTAGAGTGAGGTCTCGTGGTAAGCCCTGTGCCACAGAGCACATGCAACACAGGACGACACATGGAGAACTGAGTACTGTGCAAGTGGTGAGGTGTTGGTAATGACCTTGGAAAGAGCATCCTCGTGGGCTTACAGATTTGCTTGATGGTGGCCCTCAGCATTTCTGTCAATTGCTCTATACTGAGCCTGCTCTGAGGTTTGGCCTCCAGATATGTTGATGCTGGGGGCTGGATGCTGAAATTGCTCAACAAACCAGACTTCAATGGATGTCCTTGCTTTGTGGTGTTTGGGTACATAACACAGATGAAATTGTGGGAGGGAGAAGCCTCTCCTTCCTGAAGTCAATGGACAGTCTATAGGGCTTCAGGACAATGTAATCATTAGTAACTAAAAACACGGATACCAGGAGAAAGGACAGAGAAAGAAACTCTGCTTTGAGTCCTTCAAAACACCTACCCTGCTGCCTGAACAGGAACCCTTCTAGCAAGACAGTGAATCCCCAAACCCATACACCTTCAGTAATATTAATGGCATTCTGAGCTCCTATACTCACTGTCCAAATGAGACTGCTGCTTGCCTGATTGGCATCTTTTCTTAGCAGCTACTAAGGGGAGTCCTCTGGGAAGAGGTGGGGACACACTCATCTAATAGGCAGGCTTGTTCCCCTAGGTCCACACAACGTGGAACTGAATTCCAAACAGTCTGGAGAACAAAGAAAGACAGCTTTAGAGCAGAGGATCTCAACACCTCTGGTCCTGTCCAGGTCTCTTGCATGTGAGGGACATGGAATGCATTATCTCTTTCAGTTGGGACAATTGAGGGATCCAGGGAGGAAGGTCATATTTTAGAGGAAAGTGCACGTGCATAGGAAGAAGGGGCTCACCAGCAACAGTTCTCGGGTTCTGCCTGCATAACCATTTTGTTCTCAATTGCACCGTGCTTGGCTGAGGAAAGGCATTGGGGAGAGCAAGCAACAGTGTCCAAACTGACTTTCTCATGTTCCTAGGCACCTGGGCACCAGAAGATGGTGTCTTTCCTGGGTGTCATGAACCCAAGTGCTTTACAGAATATAATTTCCAATTTTTCTGATTATATTCTTACATTTCAAAAGTGTGTGTGTGTGTGTGTGTGTGTATGTGTGTTCACAGATGTGCATGCCATAGCACACATATGTGAATATTAAAGAACAACACAGGAGTCTGTTCTCTACTTCCACCAAATGGGGTCAAGGAACTCTACTCAGTCAAAAGGCTTGCTCACACAATTGTTTTCATCTTGCTGTTCCTTGGTCTCAGATTTTCATGTATTCTGTTTCCTAGAATTCTGCTGGTCGGTAAGCATCACAGGAAACTTTACACTGTGGACTTAATCCCAGCACTCGGGAAGCAGAGGCAGGCGAATCTCTGTGAGTTCGAGGCCAGCCTGGTCTGCAGAGTGAGTTCCAGGACAGGCTCCAAAGCTACACAGAGAAACTCTGTCTTCAATGCCCCCCCCCAACAAAAAGAAATACACTGTGACTGGAAATGTGCTGGCATGATTACACGCTGGATGAAGAGACTCACTGCTACTGAAACTCCATTTCCAGTAATGAATGACTACACCACATACCTCATTCAAATGTTTATTTCGGCCCCAGTTTGGGGGGCTGAGTGTCCAATCAGCAAAGCTCCGGCTCTTTGTAGGAGTGCATAGGACAGGGTGACAGGACACTCAGTTGAGACAGGAAATGAGAGAGAATCTGAGGGGCCATGACCTCTATCAAATACCTTTAAAATTACCATTACTTGTTCTTTGTGGATTTCATACAATTTGTTTTTATCATCCCCACACCCTTCCCCCCAACTCGTCCCAGATCCACCCAACCTTCCACATTCACCTAAATCTGAAGACTTCTTTTTTTGAAGATCAATGTGTGGTAGGAGAATTTTCTTGGATGTGTGCATATCCAAGAGCAGCTGCATGAATGAACTCACAGCAGTCCAGACAGCAAGCACCAAACCTGTGCTGGTTCACGCGAGATCTGTGAAACGCCATTTTGAAAAGTCTGGGGGTTAGCTCTAACCCTAATGGTGCTTGCAGCACAAACATGAGTGCCTGAGTTCAGTGGGAAAAGCCAGGCATGGCAGCTTGCCCTCAGAATCCTAGATCTGGAGAGGCACAGACTGGTGGGTAGATTGGTTTGGATCACCGCCCAGCAAGGCCAGGCTAATCATGAGCTTCAATCCACCAGAAAGACTATCTCCACGAACAAGGTGGCCAATGCCTGAATCATGTGTGGGTGTCATAACCAACACACACTTCCCCTTGGGCACATGTGCCCCCCCCAAACATGTATCTGCTCACATACGACATCCATAGAAACAACACAGACGTACGTCAAAGACCTTCTGGAGACAAACTGGCCTTAACTTCACTTCTTCCCCCACTGCCCCACCCCTAAGCATCCCACCAACTCCTCTCCCTGTTCCTTAGAGGACGAAGCTTCTTTCCTGTAGCATTAGGGGACACACACAAGCACAGCCATCACTTCTGTTTGGTATAGGATGTTCATGGAGAGCATGCCAAAGAGATGGAGAGAGACAGAAAGACAGACAAAAAAGGCAAAGCCTGCCACTCTCCAACCATCAGACCCTTCTTTGAAGTGACCCGATGGCTTGTGGCATCCTATTAAACAATTTAGAGGCTCATTCCTAATGACCCTGGAACCGCTCTCCAAATGGTCTGTCTCAGGAGGGACGACTGATCTTTTCAGATCCAATAATCCAGATCACAGTCACTGTACCTCAAGACGGAGCTCTGGAGTTCCTTTTGGCTCTTTGTGCAAAGAAGGACTTCACATTGGCAGTGGACAGACCCTGGCCATGCTGACACTTTGGTGGGACCTGAAGCCAATGGCAAAGGAGGATAATCCACTAGAGTCCCCCAGGGTAAGGAGCTGCTCTTCTTCTTACCGGAAGCTGACCCCACCTTAGAGTATGGTGTGGGGACAGTGACATCCCATCCAGGGCAAAGGGACATGTGTCTTCAGAACTCCCTCTCCCTGCTCTTGCCTCTCTCCTTTTCCCAGCCTAGCCAGCCTTTGCTGCCGTTCTTCAGAAGAGGAGGGAGCAGAATTCATGGCTAGGATGCTCGTTTCCCCTGCCACTTTCTCTTCCCAGCCAAGCTTCCTGATCCAAGAGACCCACAGTCACCACGTTTTTCCCTTCGCCTCGGCCATCGGGTCCCCATTCCCTCTTATCTAATCTGTGGCTGAGAATCCCCAGAAAGTTGTAGACCTTCAGAAATCTGTGTGGTGAGACTGGTTCTCACACCTACGAAACAGGTAGATCCTGTATTGCCCTGATGGCCCCCTTCAGCTAGAGGATTCTGTAGTTTTCCTAGGAAACAGTTGGTTCTTGAAATCTCTACCTCTGCTACCCCTGCCCAGGTTATGGTCTCCAAATCTGGTCTCATTTTGATGGCCATAGTCTGAGGAAAGAAAACAGAAGCACTTTCCTTTGGGCCAAAGTTTGTCTGTTATACCTGCTCCCAGCCCAAGAACACTGACCTTCTAGTAACACACTGACCTCTAATTGTGTCTCAGTTCCACTTCCTCTGTGGTAATTTATGATGTGACCGTGAGATTTCTCATATTCACACTCCATAGCCCAGGAGCAAGACTCACAAGAATGAGAGACGCCATATATACCTCACCAGGTTCCCCTCACAGTTGCCCCTCTGTCCTAGAGCTATCCCCAGAGGACATCCTTGATGACCCATTTCTTGTGCACTCATGACTCCCTGTTCAACATGAAACTACTCTGGCACATCTCCCCCTTGCCCAACAATTCTCTTGCCCATCAGCCTCTGGATTCCCTCCTCTTTCTTGCCTCCCCGCCCCCTCCCCCACAGAGCTCACATACTACTCCCCCTTCCTACACTGCTGAACACCTTCCCTCACAAACTTACTCAGAAGCATGGGGAACTCAGGGAAGACTTAAAAACCCCCATGAACACACCCTCCACTTTGCCAGGTGGCTAAAGGGATTCTTGGCACACTCCAGGTACAGGATGCTGTGACTGAACTGTTCTCAAGAGCCTCCATGCTAGGATCTCTTCACATTCTCCAGTGAATCCCCAGAGCTCACTGTGGTGTTTAAGCAAATATAACAAGATGTCTACACCATCCTGAGTATTTGCTGCACACACAATGAAGGGTCCCTTGTCTTGCCTTCAGAATGTACCTGGGCTGGTGTGAGTCACACTACAACTGGGCAGACTCCAGTGCTGTGCTTGATAGAAAGTCCCATCGTGATATCTGGCCACTGAGGGGGACAGAGTGGATTGAGGACTCCCTGGCAGTATCTGACTATGTATCCATCAGATGGATTCCATCTTGCACATTTGTAGTCCAAAGCCCTTCAAACTCAATTGAGCCTCATTTCCCTCCCAGTCAGGATTTCTTCGGATCTTCCTTGTGTTCCATTAACAAAGCTTGTCCCTCTTTCTGTCAGGCCGATCCCGAGAGAGTGCAGTGTGCCTGGAGTAATGGTAAAGAAATCAAATGGATGCCAAAGAAGTTCTGTGAACATAATAAAATGCAGGTGGTCTGGCAGTTAACAGCAGCATGTACTGTTCTTGCATTGGACTGGGAATTGGTTCCAGAAAACATTGTGGGGCACCCCACAAATGCAAAGAAGCCTAGCCCTCCAGGGAATCCCATGCCCTATTATGGCCTCCACGGGCACTGTACTTACATGCAGATCCAGTCCCTTACACACACACACACACACACACACACACACACACACACACACACACACACCCCTACACACAAATTCAAATAAGAGGTTTTGAAAAACTGGTATTCTCTTGATTCAGTTAGTGTCCAATATACTTCAAACATCAATATCTTTATTCACAGTTTTTTCTTTTACGGAAAATAAATTTGTTTCTCATATAATATATCCTGATGATGGTTTCCTCTTCCTCTACTCCTCCCAATTCCTCCTGACCTTCCCTCTCCTCTGGATCCACTCTCTTTCTACACCTCATTAGAAAAAAAAAAAAACAGACTTCTACGAGATAAAACCAAACAACGAAATAAATACAAGATGAAGCCAAAACTATCATATCAAATTGGACATGGTGTTCCTACAGGAGGGAAAGAGTCCCAAGAGCAGGCACAAGAGTCAGAGACACCCCCCCATGTCCTCCCAGTCAGGAGTCCCATATCAATACTAAGCCAGTAGGTGTAATACCTATGCAGAGGACCTGGTGTAGATGAAGGTAAGCCCTGTGCTTGCTGTTTCAGTCTCTGTGAGCTCCTATGTGCCTTGCTTAGTTGATTCAAAGGGCCTTGTTCTGCTGGTGTCCTCCACAACCTCTGGCTCTTACACTCTTTAGCCTCCTGGGATTTCCTGAGCTCTGTTGGTAGAGATTTGATAGAGACCTCCAATGTAGACTCTCTCTCCTCATAACAGCTTGCTGTGGATGTCTGCATCTGTTCTCATCTGCTGCTGGAAGAAGCCTCTCTGATGATGACTGAGTAAGGCACTAATCTATGAGTGTAGCAGATCATCATTAGAAAACAATTTTTTGATTTTTTTAGACCAGTAGTGTTTGGTTTTACCCTAGGTCTCTGGGCTCTCTATCTTGGTTATCCAAATAATGTCATGTAAGAATTCCTTCTTGAGTAGTGAACCTTAAGTCAAATCAGACATTGTTTGGCCGCTCTGACATTTTTTGTACCACCACTGCCCCAGCACACTTTGCAAGAAGGACAGACTCTAGGTCAGTAGTTTTGTGGCTCTGTTAGCATCCACACCAAAGAGACCAGAACATGGGGGGCGGGGGAAGTTCCTTGTAGGCAGCAGTTCAACTTCTCCATATTCAATGAGTTGTGTGTCCTCAGCAATGGGATCCAATTGTCAGTTTTCAGAGTGCAAACCTTTGTCTTAAATACAGCCTGGGTTGAGGATTTCCATGGGATCCCCTTGGCCCAGAACTCAATTGAATGCAACCCAGTCCCTCCAGTGAAAGTCTTGGCTGGCTTCAAGAGATGGTCAGTTGTGACTCAGTGTCCATCCCCCATTATTAGGAGTCCTCATGAGGATGCTCTCCATAAATTTTAGGAAGTTTTCAACGCACTAGGTTTCTATACCACTCCCCAAGTGTCCCCCAAATCCAGCCTTCCCTCCCACACTCTCTCCCTCCAGCGCATCCTCACCTAATTCCTCACCTCCTTACTGTCCCCACCTGCCCCCAGTCCTATAGTAAAATCTATATTTCCCCCTTCCAGGAGATCTGTGCATCCCCACCTAGACCTCTCCTCTCTACCTAACCTCTCTGGGTCTAAGGATTGAAGCTTGGTTATCATTTACTTTTGTTTCCTTTGTTTTTTTCAAGACAGGATCTTACTGTGTAGCTCTGACTGTCCTAGAACTCACTCTGTAGACCAGGCTGGCCTGGAATGCATAGAGATCCACCTGCCTCTGCCTCCCACGTGCAGGGATTAAAGGCTTGTACCACCACTTCCCAGTGGTTATCATTTACTTAAAGGCTAATTCACACTTATAAGTGAGTGCATACGTATTTATCTTTCTGTGTCTGTGTTACCTCACTCAGGATGATTTTTTTTTCTAGTTCCAGCCACCGCCAGCAAATTTCATGTCATTTCTAAAAGTTGTGTTCTGTTCCGATGTGTAATTGTACCATATTTTCATTATCTATTCTTCTTTTGACCGACTTCTAGGTTTTTTCCAGTTTCTGGCTATTATGAATAGAGCAGCAATGAACATGGTTGAACAAGTGTCCCTGAAGTAGGATGAAGAATCCTTTGCACATATGCCCAAGGGTGTTATAGCTGGAACTTGAGGTTGATTGATTCTTAATGATTTGAGGAACTGACATACTGATTCCCATAGTGGTCATAAGTCCTGATCCCACTGCTAGGATCCCCACAAACAGACCAAGCTACACAACAGTCACCCACATGCAAAGGGCTCAGGCTGGTCCCCGGCAGGCTCCCTAGCTGTTGATCCAGAGTCTGTGAGCTCCCAGGAGCTCAGGTGAGCTGTCTCTGTGGATTCCCACCACTCTTCATGAACTTGATCCCCCTGGTTTGTACAACCCCTCCTCCCTTACTTCAACAGAGTGCTTGGCTGTGGATCTCTTGCATCAACCTCCATCAGTTACTGGATGAATGCTCTCTGATAACAATCTGATTCCACTAGAAGGCCAGTTCAGGCACCCTTTCCACCATTGCTATGAGTCTTAGCTGGGTCATCCTTGTGGATTACTGGGAGTTTCCCTGGCACCAGGTTTCTCCCTAACTCCAAAAATCTCCCCTATCAAATCTCTGTTTCTCTCCCATTCCCATCCTCCCATCCCCAGCCTATTGGTGAAATTATTTAGGCCACTCCACGTAGTTAAAAGGAGATTTATTTAATGGCGTAACTTACAAATTAAGGGATAGGTAGGTCGCGGGGTCTGGGGAAGGTGTATCACAATCCAGCGGTGTTCTCTGGAGCTCTGCTTTGTCCTCCTCCACCATCCAGGGTCCTGGAACCAAGAGAGTGTTCGCAAATCCAGATCTCGGGTCCCCAGGCGCCTCCCTTGGCCCCGCCTTGTAGGTGTGACAGTTGCCGAAGTCTCAATGGGGGTTGGAACTTCCAGAACAAAGCTGGAATGGCTACCCACTACACCAGCCCCTGCCCCCAATTTACCCAGAATATCTCTTCTATTTCTGATTCCCAGGGAAATTCATGCATCCCTCTTAGGTCCTTCCTTGTTACCTAGCTTCTCTGGAGCTATGGACTGTAGCCTGGTTACCCTTTACTTTACAGCTAATATCCACTGATGAGTGATTACATAGCATGTTTGTCCTTCTGAGTCTGGGTTACCTCACTCAGGATGATATTTTCTAATTCCATCCATTTGCCTGCAAATTTCATGATGTCACTGTTTTTCTCTTCTGAGTATTACTCCATTGTGTAAATGTACCACATTTTCTTAACCCATTCTTCAGTTGAAGGGCATCTAGGTTGTTTCCTGGTTCTGGCTATTACAAATAATAATGCTGTGAACATAGTTGAGCATGTGTCCTTCTGGTATGATTGAGCATTCCTTGGGTATATGTCCAAGAGTGGTATTGCTGGGTCCTGAGGTAGATGATTCCCAATTTTCTGAGAAATAGCCATACTGATTTTATACTGACTGTATAAAGTTAGCACTTCCACCAACAGTGAAGGAGTGTTCCCCTTGCTCCACATCCTCACCAACATAGTCTGTCTTCAGTATTTTTGACCTTAGCCATTCTGACAGGTGTAAGATGGTATCTCAGAGTTGTTTTGATTTGTATTTCCCTGATGGCTATGATGTTGAACAATTCTTTAAGTGTAACTCAGCCATTTGAGATTCTTCTGTTGAGAATTCTCTGCTGAGATTTGTACCCCATTTCTTAATTGGATTGTTTGGTGTTTTGGTGACTAGTTCATTGAGTTCTTTATGTATTTTGGAGATCACCACTCTGTCAGTTGTGGGGTTGGTGCATATCTTTTCCCTTTCTGTAGGCTGTCATTTTGTCTTATTTACCATGTCTTTTACCTTACAGAAACTTCTCAGTTTCAGGAGGTCTCATTTATTAATTGTTGTTCTCAGTGTATGGTGTTATATTCAGGAAGTAGTCTCGTATGCCAATGTGTTCAAGACTACTTTGCACTTTCTCTTCTATCAGGTTCAGTGTAACTGGATTTATGTTGAGGTCTTTGATCCCCTGGGACTTGAGTTTTGCCCTTGGCGATAGATATGGATCTTTTTGCATTCTTCTACATGTTGACATCCAGTTATGCCATCACCATTTATTGGAGATGCTTTCTTTTTTCCATTGCATAATTTTGGCTTCTTTGTCAAAAATCAGGTGTTCATAGGTGTGTGGAGTTAGGTCAGTGTCTTTGATTTGATTCCATTGATCCACCTGTTTGTGTGTGTGTGTGTGTGTGTGTGTGTGTGTGTGTGTGTGTGTGTGTTTGCCAATACCATGCTGTTTTTATTACTATAGCTGTATAGCAGAGCTTGAATTCAGGGACTGTGATACCTCCAGAATTTCCTTTATTATTCAAGATTGGTTTGACGATCCTGGGTTATTTGTTTTTCTATCGGAAATTGAGCATTGTTCTTTTGAGACCTGTGAAGAATTGTTTTGGAATTTTGATGGGAATGGCATTGACTCTGTAGATTGCTCTTGGTAAGGTTGCCATTTTTACTATGTTAATCCTACCTATCTATGGAGATCTTACCATTTTCTTCTATCTTCTCCAATATCTTTCTTCAAAGACTTAAGTTCTTGTAATACAGGTTTGTCACATGTTTGGTTAGAGTTTCCCTAAGATGTTTAATATTTGTGGCTATTGTAAAGTGCGATGTTTCTCTAATTTCTTTCTTGGCCAGCTTATCAATTATATATAGGATGACTACTGATTTTTTTTGAGTTAATCTTGTACCCAGTAGCGATACTGATGCTGCTTATCAGCTGTAGGAGTTCCCTGGTAGAACTTTTGGGGTCACTTATGTATACTATCATATCAGCTGCAAACAGCAGAAGTTCAACTTCTTCCTAACCAATTTGTATCCCCTTGATCCCCTTTTGTTGTCTTATTGCTCTAGCTAGCACTTTGATTACTGTATTGAATAGAGAAGAAGAGATTGGCAGCCTTGTCTTGTTCCTGATTTTAGTGGAATCGCTTTGAGTTTCTCTCCATTTAGTTTATGTTGGCTGTCTGCTTGCCGTATATTGTTTTTATTAAGTTTAGGTATGTTCGTCGAATCCCTGATCTCTCCAAGACCTTTATCACCAAAGGGTATTGGATTTTGTTAAAGGCTTTTTTCAGCGTCTAATGTGATGACCATGTGATTTTTGTTCTTTCTATTTATTTATATGGTAGATTACATTGAAAGATTTTCATAAGTTGAACCATTCCTACATCTTTGGGATGAAGTCTACTTGATCACAGTGGATATTTTTATGTGTTCTTTGATTTGGTTTTCTAGTATTTTATTGAGTGTTTTTGCATCAATGATCATGAGGGAGATTGGTCTGTAATTCTTTTTTTTTTGCATCTATGTGTGGTTTGGGAATCAGAGTTAGCCTCATAAAAAGAGTTTGTTAATGTTCCTTTTGTTTCTATTGTGTGGAACAATTTGAAGAGTTTTGGAATTAGCTCTTCTTTGAAATTCTGGTAGAATTCTGTTCTGAAACCATCTGGTCCTGGGCTTGTTTTTTGCTGCTTCTATTTCCTTAGGGGATTATAAGTCTGTTTAAATTGTTTATCTGGTCTTGATTTAATTTTGGTATGTGGTACCTATCAAGATAATTGTCCATTTCTTTTAGATTTTCTAATATTATGGAGTATAGGCTTTTGAAGTATGACCTAGTGTGTCTTTGGATTTCCTGTTATTATGTCTCCCTTTTCATTTCTGATTTTGTTAAATGGGATATTCTCTCTCTGCCTTTTGCATAATTTGGATAAGGGTTTGTCTATCTTGTTGATTTTTCAAAGAACCAACTCTTTGTTTCTTTGATTCTTTGTATTGTTCTCTTTGCTTCTGTTTGGCTGGCATGAGATTCTTTATTTCCTGTACTTTCCTGGATGTGGTTAGCCTCCTTACGAGTGGGAGATTTTCTTCTAGCACCTTCTGTAGTGTTATATTTGTAGGTAGATGTTGTTTAAATTTACCTTTATCATGGAATATCTTCCTGTCTTTATGTATGGTGATTGAAAGTTTTGCTGGATGTAGTAGTCTGACCTGGCATCTGTGGTCTCTTAGAGTCTGTAGCACATCTGCCTAGGCCCTTCTGGCTTTTAGAGTCTCTATTGAGAAGTCAGGTGTAATTCTAACAAGTCTGCCTTTGTATGTTACTTGGTCATTTTCCCTTGAGGCTTTTATTATTATTCCTTTGTTCTGTACAATTATTGTATTGATTATTATGTGGTGGGTTCACTTTCTTTCTCACTACAACCTATTTGGTATTTTGTGTGCTTCTTGTACCATAATAGGCATCTCCCTCTTCACGTTAGGAAATTTTTGCTATGACTTTTTGAAAAACAAATTTCTGGGCCTTTGAGGTGGGTTTCTTCTCCTTCCTCTCTACCACGGATTCTCAACCTGTGAGTTGTGACACCTTTGGGGGGGTGTCAAAAGATTCTTTCACAGCGGTCACATAGCAGATATCCTGCACCTCAGATATTTACACTATGATACCTAATAGTAGCCAAATTACACTAATGAAGTAGCAATGAAATAATTTCATGGTTGGAGTTCACCACATCATGAGAGACTGTATAAAAGTGCCACAGTATTAGGAAGTTTGAGAACCAATTATTCTTAGGTTTAGTCTTTGCACAGTGTACCAGATTTTCTGCATGTCTTGTGTCAGGAGTTTGTTTGTTTACAGACAACGTTTTCTTTGACCAATGTATCCATTTCTTCTATACTATCTTAAATGCCTGAAATTCAGTCTTCCATCTCTTGTCTTCTGATGGTGAAGTTTGTTTGTCCTGTAGTTCCTATAGGATTTCCTGAACGTTTCATTTCCATAATTACCTCGGTTTGGGTTTTCTTTCCTGATTCTTTTTCCAGTTTCAGGTCTTGCACAGTTTTATTCATTTCCTTCCAGTATTTGTGTTTTCCTGGATTTCTTTAAGGGATTTCTCTATTTCCTCTTTAAGGGCCTCGGTCATCTTCATACAGGCTGTTTTAAGGTCTTTTTCTTGTGCTTCAGCTGTGTTGGAATATTCAGGACCTGTATGGAAGAACAGCAGGGCTCTATTGGTGACATGTTGTCTGGGTGCTATTGGTTGTGTTTATACACTGGCATGTAGGCATCTGCATTTGGGAAGTTTGCAATTCCAGATGCTGATATCTGGTGTTGTCTTCATTGGGTGGATGTTTTGTTCCTTGGAGTCTGTTTCCTCTCTGATTTTCAGAGTGTGTTATGGCCATGTGTTGCCTGTTTTCCTGGCCTGCTCAATTGGTGTGTTTACAGGGAAAGCCTGCTGGTGTTGGAGGCTGGGATACTGGATGAGTTGGGGGAAGGAAGGTTGGAGGAGAAGGTCCTTATGATCTGTTGGGGATGGGTCAGAGAGGAAAGGGAGACCACAGCAGGTTTTGTGCTACAGAGTGGTGGAGTGAGACTGGGGGATTTATCTCAGGAGCAGTAGGAGAGGTGTGGGTCTGCCTTCAGCCTACTTGTTGGCCTGGAAGGAGTTGCCCTTGGGTTAGCAGGGGTGCCTGCTGGAGTTTGTTTTCTGGACCAAAGCAACAAGTGTGGGGGGTGATGTTGGAAGGGGAAGCTCTGTGGGAAAGCCAGTAGATGGAGGCAGGGGGCAGGGAAGGCAGTCATGGGTGCTCTGGTGCAGAGCTGGGGAAGAGACTGGGGATTGCATCTGGATGAACATAGAGAGAGGAGAAATCTGCAGGCAGCTTTCCTGCTACCTTGTTTTCTGACAGCCATGGCCCATGGTCTAGCAGAGGTTGCCTGCTGGGTTGGGAGCCTGGATACAGCCATGTGTGGGGGGAGGAAGACTAGGCAGGGATGGTCTGTGGGATCCATAGGAGTTCTAGGGGAAGAGGGGGAGGCTCCAGCTGGTGTCCTGTTGCAGCACCAGGGACCAGACTGGGAGGTTGAATCTGGGGGAACAGAGAGGAGAAGGCCTGCAGGCAGCCTCGCTGGTTTTCTCCTATGCCACAGTTTTTGAGTCAAAAGGAATGGAAATGTCCTCTTGCCTGCCTGGAAAACAACATTCTTCCAAGCACTTGAAACATTCTTCCAGCCTTCCTAGTCCAGAGAGCTTTGGGTTGGGGCGGGGGCGGATGGTGTCTAATAATGTAGAGTTTGAGAGAACAATTTTGGTATTTGTCTGTGCTTCCTATATGTGGTGATCCACCTGTCAGGACTCATTGAGACCCTGAGACCTAATTTCCCTCCTTACCCTCTCTCTGTGATGGGAGGCATGGAGATACAAACATCCCTGCTGTAATCAGAGCTCAGAGAAATCCCTCCTGCCTCAGCTAATTCCAAATTCTAGGCTAAGCTCCCCAGCCCAGGACCACTTAAGAGATGAGAGGTGATCCAGCCTGAGATGGGCACAGGGGTAGATAAACAGGATTGGTGACCACAAGGTCATTCTGCTGATCCCGACATATGCTTTTAGCTTTAAGTGAGGAAGAACTTGGGAAAACAGTCAAGGAATGCCCATAACTAAGACATCCAGAGAAAAGATCAAGCTGAGCTTGTCTTGCCCAGGTCCAGTTATGTACGACTACCTGCAGAAATCGTTATACAGCCACCCCTCCAGGACGTGGATCTGGCTCCTGCAGGATGTGTAGCCTTGCCATCATGGATAACTGGTCTCGAGGGAGTGTAATGGTCCCTCTGCTGTGGGGCTCAGCTCTTCCTAGAATCCAGGGCGACTACAGGTTCAGGATGACGACTCCACTTGGGCCTTCAGTCTGGATGGGAGTGAGGACAGGGTTAGGTACAAATGGCTCTTTTAGACAGACAGTCGTTGAGTGACTGTCGTAGGTATGCAGGGTGAGGCAGGGGTCTGACAAAGGAAAGGAGACCAACAGGAAAGGGATGCCAGACTGTCGTCCTTCATTGTCATTAGTTACCTTGTGGGCCCAAGTGAGGATCTGATGCTTTCTTTCTTGACTTCAGAATCCAAAGCGGCTTCTCAGGGCCTGTTATACCCGCAGGCCCTGGGACAGACAGTGGCCTCCGAGGAGGAGAAGGATGCTGGCACAGGCACAGAATTCTGGATTACCTGTGACCAGGGAAAAGGGCATCACTGTAAGTACAGCATCTGTACCAGTCCCTACTTTTGATTCTCTCTACCTCCCCACTTTTAGGCGTCGTGTGCTAAGTGGTTTAAAATGACAGACTGTGAGTGAAGCTGCCACAGAAGTCTTTGCATGTCCATCATTGGAAATGAGATTTTCGCTGTCATGAGTGGGTGGTACATTCAGAGGATACCGGTGTAATGGCTGAGGCCTCCTCATGTCTCTGAATGGCACTCCAGAAGCTGTCAGCAGATGGTTCTCTCCTTCCTAGAAACGCATGTCGAACAGGCACCCAGCCACTCCAGCAGAATGAGAATTCTCAGATGTGCAGCTCCATTTGCCTGAAGATCCCATCTGGACTGGGGGCCGATTCAAACCATGATGGCCGATGATGATGTGGTGTCCGTGCACAGAGTTTTTCTCTGGTCATTTAAATCACATCTGGTGGTGCTGTTCTTCCCTCTTCACCCATTCCCTTGCCACCGTGTTCATGAAGAGCAATGAGAAGTGGAAAGCGTGATGTGGCTGATGTGGAGCTGATTCTTCACTGCACGTTTCACACTGCGAGCAATGGATGCATTCCCAGAAACCAGCAGGCTCTCCTGACACTGAGACAGAGTCCTATCTTAAGTCCAGTGGTCAGGAAGGCAGAGCCTCCCCAGCAGTGTGCTCCATAAAGATTTCACATCCTTCTTCCCCTTTGTCCTTCACCCAGTCTTGACCACCTTTGTGTAAGGTGCAAAATTAGATTTGGTTTTCCTGTCTGCACGTAATGCTGCTGCTTCTCAGCACCTGATTTCCAACTGCGATAAAGCTTATTCAACCTCCCACACACTGCTGCAGTCTGGGGATTCCAGACTACTGTGCACATGCATCTGCCAGGCTCTTGGAGAATGCATTCATACATACACACACACACACACACACACACACACACACACACGCATACACACACACACACACACATACAAACACACAGACACACACACACATACACACACACACACACATACACACCCACACATACAAACACACAGACACACACACATACAAACACACAGACACACACATACATACACACACACACACACACACACACACACAAATATATAGCCATTCCCACCTGCACAGGCACCACACATGCTTACACACTGTGTCCTAGTAACAATGACATGGCCACCTGAGAAGAGGTCTCTGTATAGCAGGCACCCTCTTTGTGTCGCTGCGTCACTCCCTGCATGGCTATGAGTGAAGCAGGGGAAGAGGACGATGAGTGGGTGAAAGAGGAATTGGCAGGTCGTCTAGACAGTCTGGATGTCTTAGGGACAGTGGGAGCAGTGGAGGACTGTGAGGCAGTGGGCCAGTCCGGTAGATGGTGGAGGCTTTCAAAGATTAACGAGACTAGAGGAGACAGAGGTTCACAAGTGTTTGGCGATGGTGAGTTCAAGTCGGTGCACAGAGTGTCCAGGATCCCTGGGACTATCAGGTAAGAGTGGACTGGGAGGACACTAGAAACTGAGGACCATCTCCAAGACGGAGGTGCAGCTGTGGAGCTGGCAGTCATCAGTAGATGGCGACACAGCACAGCAGTTAAGACCAACATGCCTAGGTTTGCATGGGGGTTCCAGGACCTGTTAAATCCTTCACTGGGTACAGCATGTCAAAGCCCTCTGTGTCTCCTCCATTTCACAGACTCAACGAGAGGGATGGGAACAAAAAGGTGATGGTAACACCATGACGCTGCCGCCATCACTTAGTGAACGATAATGTTGCCTTTGTAGATGATGATTGACTCTACAGAGATGCTGTTTTGTCGAGGAAGGGGCTAAGCAGAAGGGCAGAGGGGACCAGTAAGGACTGTGGAGCAGGTGAGTATAGGCTGGGTACAATAGTGTCCATGTGTCCACTGCTGTGAAGAAACCCGTTATTTCTGTTCTTATAAACCCTTTATGGGGCTGGGGCTGCATTTCATTTGACAGAGATGCCTATGTTGCAGGAAGCCTTTGGTTTGATCCCAAGCCTCACATAAAATGGGTGTGGTGGCACAGGCCTCCAATCCTGGCATTTGGGATGTGTAGGCTGGAGGATCAGAAACTCAAGATCATCCTGGTTAGAAAAGGAATTTGAGGCCAGACTCAGCTACATGACACCCTGACCTCCAAACCCTGATAAATATCCAATTTCAACTCATTTCAACGAACACATAAGTGTTCGCATTGAATTACTCCTTTCCTTGGACTCTAACGGAAAGGCAATCCCAGCCTGTCACACAGTGGTTCTCCCTCCTTTTCAATGGGCAGGCCTAACCATGGACACTTCCCCCTACACCACCACCCTGAGGACAGTGTTAGGACCAGTTTTCCCTCGCTCCACTGTTAGGTCAATCTCAGCACCTTGAAAACTCTTCTTTGGTCACAATGAGTCCCAGCAAGGCCGCAGAGCCTCTGGCAGGTCTCTCCTCCAGGGCTGCCACACTGTCCACTGGGGCTGGGAGTGGTGTGGGGGCTGATGGTCTCGGGGCCCTCAATCAGGGAGTGGAACTTGATTTCACATGAAAAGGAAAAAGAAATCTAGCCGGCTCCTAAAGGTAAGAAGCTGATCACCAATTCGACCTAGTCCTGTCTCCTTTCCCCAGCTTACCCTCTCCCTTCAGGGAAAGAGCCAATCTTCCTGAGAAAGAATCCTGTTTCCCCAGAGAGGCTCTGGACACAGCCAGGCTCCAGTTCCCAAGAGACCTTGGCAAGGAGGGCCCAGCTTCTCTGCACTGTCTGGTAGGCCTTCAGCTCTGGGAGTTCAGCTCTCTGTATCCCCTAGAACGACTCTCCATTGTACAACACCCAGCAGCAGGAAGAACTGAAGCAGAGTTTGACATCCAGGCAGCGTGGACTCCGTCCAGAGACAGAGAAAGGTGATCTGCTACGATCAGGTGAGGTGAGATTCGGTGTTTCCACCAGACTGGGCACATATATATGATCTTTGTTTATCAGCCACAATGGGCTTCTCAAGTAAGGGGTTGTATCCTGTTCCTAGGGTCATGGCTATGATCTAATGATCTAAAATCCTCTTCAGAATATTTTTGGTCCCTTTCTGGTTGGAGAAACTGGACCTCCACAGGTTGTATGTCCATCGCGAGCCAATTAGACTTGAATGACTGACAGAAGAGACTCCATTTTCAGGCTTTGGGCCACATGGCTTACAACAACCCCACCCCCCAATTTTTTTCCAGAATTGACAGGGTATGATTGCCCATCCCAAGTATCAGGATACAGAAGCAGGCACTTCTGTGCCAGTTCTTGGGTGGTGTGCTCTATAGAGTGAGTTTCAGGCCAGCCACAGTTACATAGTGTGACTCTCTCTCAAAAAATAAAATAAAATAAAATAAATGTAAACAACAACAACAACAACAAAAAACAATACATGCCCACTGAAGATGAACAGGTCTGCCACAATTATATACCAAAGAAACCACTTAGGATGTAGAGGAAGGTGTGTATAAAATGATGTTTGTTGAGGACTCTGTAACAGTCAGGGTTGGAAATGTCTTAGATGTCTGATGATAGGGCTAATTAAAATATGATGTATCCCGTATCTTGAGTTTTGGATGATATGAAGTCTTTTGTGTCGTAGTACTAAGTGATTATTGAATGCTAACGAGGGTCACTACAGTAGCGTTGAGGTAAATGACTCAAGAGCTTGTGTGCACAGTCAGGAGAAGGGAATGCCCTCATGACCCTCCCGGAAGTTGTGCCAGCACCTCTTTCGTGCTTCTGTTGGACCTTGGAAGCAACAGGTGACCGGACCTAGACAGAGAGAGAGAGAGAGAGAGAGAGAGAGAGAGAGAGAGAGAGAGAGAGAGAGAGAGAGAGAGAGAGAGTGCTTTGTCTTGGGAGTGGGCTGCTGGAGGAGGCTGAATGAGAGCACAGGAGGGCACTGGGGCAGCCTCTCCAGCAGCACCTGACTGTGTCAGCTGCTGGGCAGCAAGGGTACAGGGGTCTGGTTACCCACGTGTCGAAGTACTAAACTCCCACAGCAACTGAAGTGAGCCTGGACCCGGCAGCTCCTTCAGGACCTCCTGTACTGAGAGCAGCACTAGGGACATCTGGCTTGGGGTCTGTTAACCCCCAAGGCAGGGCATATGGCCAACACTACATGGCCTTCTGAAGCTTGGATTCGATTGCATACGACATTTCAGTCCCTTGAAGCCACAGCTTTGGTGGCTGATTGGCAGAGCATTGACGGAAACCAATTGGGTTGGGTAAGGCATATTTCCCTGGATGTAAGCAATCAGACAGCCCTTGTCCTGGAATGCTTAAGGTGTTATCAGAGGATTTATGAAGCAAGCGTTTGCATTCCTGCACTGGCTATTGTTTAACCAAGCTTGTCCAGAATATCTAGTGAGTGCCACACCGTGGATAACCAGACTCCTGCATGGTGGTGACCACTGGAACTGCAATGTGACTAGAAATCTGAGTGACCTGAGTGACATGTCCAAACAATCAGGTGTTCCCAGCTTTCCTTGGCTTCATTGCCCAGTCATTAGTGATGAAGACAATAAGATGGGAAAATAAGAAAGTTACAAAGGGTTGGCCAGCAGTACACACACACACACACACACACACACACACACACACACACACACACACAGAGTTTTTTCTTTAGTCTTTTTTTACTCTTCTCTCATAGAATAAATCCTGACCACAGCAGAGCAGTCACCCTCCCATCCACTCCTCCCTGTACCCTCCCACACCTGCCCTCTCTCCCAGATCCTTTCTTCCTGTTTCCCTTCAGAAAAGAGCAGGCTCCTGGAGATAGCAACAGAACACAGCCTAACAGTTTATAATAAGACTAGGCACAAACCCGCTCATCAGGGCTGGACAAGGAAAAACAGTAGGAGAAAAGTGTCCCACGGGCTGGCAAAAGAATCAGAGATATGCCCACTCACACTGTTAGGCATTCCATAAGAACACCGAGCTCACAACCATAACATTCATGTAGAGGACCTAGTACAGAACCATGCGGGCTCTGTGAATGTTTCTTCAGTCTCTGTGAGCTCCCAAGAGCCATGCTCAGTAGATTCTGTGGGTCTTGTTCTCCTAGTGTCCTTGACAGACTCTTGGCTCCCACAGATCTCCCCCCCCCCCCCGCTCGCTCTTCTGAGGGAGTTTTCTGAGCTCCCAGGGGAGAAACCTGATGCAGATCTCCAATTTGCGGTCCTTCTATGTATACTTGCTTGGCTGTGTGTCTCTGCATCCAGACGAGCAGTATTTTAAACAAAGTCCAGCAGCTGCCCTGCTCAAATGGGAAAATTATCTGGTGCATGGCCACTTTGGGCATTTGATCAACCCCTACCATAGGGTGTTGTGTACAGACTTGCAGGAGCTCTGGGTTTCCAGTTGATGGTTGCATGGGGACAGGATTTTTAAAGGACTCGTATTGATACTCAGCAGAGAATTCTGGTTCAGTCCATGCCAGGTGTAGGGCAAGGTCACACACATAGCATCCCTTATGTGGTGGGAGGGCTCCTAAATTAGATACTGAGAAGGCTTGAAGAGTGTAGAAGAGAAAAGTGGGACAAGGAGCAAAGATGCCTGTCAGTGTGAATGAAAAAAGATGAACAGTTCTGGGTAGGGTGATTACTGACAGTCTCCCAGGGTAAATAAAGGCTCTGCATTTCAACAGACATAGTTTTAAGATGCTCTCCCATCATGCCACACCCACCCCCACACACCCCTCTTGTGGGAGTTACTTAACACTCTGGGCTTGAGCTGTGTTAAGCAGCACATTGGAAGGCTGAGAGAAAACAACACAGCATGTATTACAAATGCTGGAGCTGGGACACAGACATAAGCTCACAAATGCTGGAGCTGGGACACAGGCACAAGCTCACAAGTGGTGGAGTGGGACACAGACACAAGCTCACAAGTGGTCTAGCTGGGACATAGACACAACAATGTGAACCCCGAGCTGGCAGCCCTCAGGAAGCAATGGTCTTCAGGCCCATTCCTCGGGATATGTCTGTGGGCATCTTCATTTGCGTTTTCCACCTCCTGTCCCATTGGCTGTGCCATTTTTCCGGTTGCTCAGAGTGCTCCCAGGGTAGACTTTTGGGGAGCTGAGGCTGAGGCTCTTCTTTCCTTTGGTGTTTTCCCCACTGCCAGACAGCCTTCTCAGTTCTCCTGAGTCATTCCAGAAGACCCAGCATGTCATGAGGTCAACGTTTTCATCTGCGAACTCAAATGCTTTGTCAACCCATTCTGCCAGGTAATCTGTCAGGATGAAGGCAGAAGCAGAGACAGCGCTGTCTCTGTCACTGGGGCATGTTCCTTGATCACAGAGGCAGAGAACTAACACACGGGAAAGAATTAAGAGACCGTTTGTGAGTCTTTCACGGGTCACATTGCCATGAGTAAGGGAAGACATAGGAAGGGCTCAGAACAGTTCACACCCTGATCCGTGTTATTCCTCCCACAAAGGTGCATTATGAGAGCCATTCATTGGAGGGGATTGCCCTTGCTATCTGTCATTTCCCACACCGTCTGCCTTCATGACTGCCTCCATTCATAAATAATACAAGTCCTTCTTTAAGCTCATGTTTCCGGTACTAGCGTTCTCAGAACCTCTTATGGACCATAGTTTACTGAAGTGGACGTGCGTGATTTTTATACTTCATTCTACAAGACAAATTTCCCTAGAAAATATCCAACGAGGGCTGTAGATGTAGCCCTGTGGTTAGGATGCTTGCCTCTCACATGGGGCACACAAGCATGGCATAAAGCCCTGCATGGGGGTGCACACCTGCAATCCCAGGATTGAGCAGGTTGAGGCAGAAGGATCAGGAGCTCAAGATCATCCACATTAGTCCTTCACTAGGTAGTCAGTTCAAGTCCAGCAGTGGAAGTGAGACACCTGCTCTAGAAAGCACACACACAAAGCCCAGTGGCTGTGGCTTCAGTGAGAACGAGAAGGGAAGAGTACTGCTGACACCATCTGTGGGTGGTGCAGTGATGGTGGATCCCGGTTGGTCCCCACCTGCTTACATCTCAGATATCTTCCCTAGCTCTCCTCCCTGCATGCCTTCACACACTCCCACTTCTGGCCTTGTGGTACCAGCGAGTGACTTTGGGTGTGGCTCCATCTTCTTTCTGTGCCTTCAGTTGGAACGGCTTGTTTTCATTTTACATCAGGCGTCTGAACACACTGAGTTCCCCGGAGCCACTGTTTGTGGGATACGGGTAAGTGTTCCAAGTCTGTTTTCGACGCTGTTCATTGATGTGATGGTGTTTGTTTTACCGTGCTGTATTTTATTTGTTATATTTCCATATTGTCTCTTAGCAGCCTGTTCTTGTCTAATGAGAGACAGAAAAGGAGTGGATGTAGAGGAGAAGGGAGGTGGGGAGGAACTGGGAGGAGTAGAATGAAGGGAAAAAACCATAATCAGGATTGATTTTGTTAGAAAACAATCTATTTTCAAATGAAGGAAAAAAGTTTAATTCTCTCCCTTTTTTTTTCTTTTCGTTTTTTTGAGACAGGGTTTCTCTATGTAGCCTTGGCTGTCCTGGAACTCGCTCTGTAGACCAAGCTGGCCTCAAACTCACAGAGATCCGCCTGCCTCTGCCTCCTGAGTGCTGAGATTAAAGGCGTGTGCCACCACCGCCCCACTCAGGAACAGATTCTACTCTTAAGCCCCATTTGTGATGTTCTTTTTCAAGTTATTCAAGTCTATTAACTGCCCCCCACTGACCCTTCACTGTGATACATACATTTCCCCTCATGAATGTCGATGTTTCCATCTGAAACCTGGGATGGTAAGTTCATAGGCTCCAGAGCTATTCCAACCATGGCTCCAGTCAATGCCATCCTTGTGACTGACTCTGTTCCCTCGTGCCATCCTTGTGACTGACTCTGTTCCCTCGGGCTTGCCTCCGTTTCCGGCTAAACTGTCATTTCCTTTATCTACAGGGACTATAATATTATAATGTGGATATGTGTCTGGACGTAGCAGTCTTGGGCATTGCTCTCCATTGTTCCTTAGTAGTCAGGAGAGACACAGTTGCAGTTTCATGGGGTATTGGCTCTGGTGCTGGTATGTACAACAGAACACTGGGCAACTGGGAATTTGAAACACCTAGAAGGTGAGCCTGAGACTTGACCAGGTGCTCTGGGGGAAGAGACAAGTGAACTCAGCTCCCGCTTTCTAGCCATGGCTTCTCTCCAAGTCCTTTCCAAGAGTGTGATATGGATGGTGACTACTTACGGTGTACCTCTCTTTAGAGTGAGAGACGCCTGCTCAATGGAGAATAACTTCCAGGACTCTGATCTGCACAAACTGTGTGGCCCGTGGTGACCCATTAAAGCCCTGCTCTCCCTCTGTGGCTCATCAGACTGCACTGTTCCTTCCCTGATTCTCTGCTTGCTCTCCAGCTTCACCCAACAGGGAGGGAGTAACAAAGGCTGTAATTTACGGAGGCTTTCTCCATACCAGGTACTTCTTTTACTCCAGGTACATTTACTGAGGGCCTTCTATGTGGCAGGAAGTGGGTCAAGAGCTGGACATGTGGCAGGAAGTGACCTAAGAGCTGGACATGATCCAGGGCACCGTTGAAAATGTCAGCCCTTGTGGAGTTTATGTGGTACTGTGGTCTACAGAAATCAACATTGAACTTACTGAATCAACATGCCATGCTGTGTAGTGCAGTAGGAAGCAGAGTTTTGCTGTTAGGAAAGCAGAGCAGGGATGGGGGATGGGAGGGTGGTTGGGGTGGGTGTTGCCAGTGGTGGTTGTTGGGCATGCACTTAAAAAGAATTTTTTTAGATTAAAATTGCATCACTTCCTGTCCCCTTGTTTCCCTCCAAAACCCCCTTTGTTCTTTTTCAAATTCATTGTCTCTTTTTCCTGAATCGTTGTTGTATTCATATATGTATACGTATTCCTAAATGCATAAAGACAACCTGCTCAGTCTGCAATACGTTACGTTTAGGTATATATTTTCAAGGCTGAGCATATGGTATTAGATAACCTGTTGGTGAGGACCTTCTCTGGGAAGGCCATGACTCCCTGGTCTCAGCATAGTTGCCTGTAGTTCTTTAAGACTTCAGGATCCCCACCTGCCGCCCCCACCCCGACTCTGTCCACATCAGCATGGCTTTTGGGGTCATCTGTATTCAGCTCAGGTTTATGCAGCCATGTGGGTGGGGTTTTATATGTGCGTAGCTTCTGACATTCCCAGGAGGCAAAGCCTAGTCTCACAGCAATCTCCCTGGTCCTCTGGCTCTTACAATCTTTCTGCGCCCTCTTCCACAATGACCCCTGAGCCTTAGCTGCAGGATTTTGTTTGTAGATGAATCTGTTGGGACCTGGCTTTACATCTCTGCATTTTGATTGGTTGTGGTTTTCTGTATTGACCTCTGTCTGTCACAAAGTGATGTTTCCTTAGTGAGGGTTGAGGACCACACTTGTCTGTGGGTATGAGGGGAAATACTTAGAATGTAGTCGGGGGTTATGCTGCTTTAGTAAAACGGCAGTTGTGGAATCTCCTTCAAGATTCATGACCGCGCCAGGCTGTGGAGACTTGCCTAGCTTTCAGGGAGCTGGCGTGATTTCTCTCTTTTGAGTCCTAAGTCTAATTTGAAAGCTGTTGCTTACAGACAAGGTATGTGTGTCAGTATTACCCCCTTCGGGTTAGCATGCCAGGACAAATACTTTTGTAGCTGTGGTTTTGCTTTCTTTTGTTTTTGAGATAGGGTGGGTACGTTGTCTACATAGCCCTGACTGTCCTGGATCTCACTCTGTACACCAGACTAGGCTGGAACTCAGAGTTCCACCTGCCTCTGCCTCCAGAGTGCTGAGAGTTGTGCACCACCGCGCCCAGCTCTGGCCCAGCTTGCACTTTTAAATGAAGTGTTCAGGCGCAGCCTTACTGAGAACTTCCTACCTGAGCAGATAGATCAAGACAGGGAGGGATCAGGGTGTAAAGGTGTCTGGACGAATAGTAAGAACAGGAGGAATAAGTACAGGAGAGCCAGGAGAGTTTCAGAGTCTGTGACAAGGCACGCAAACACTGTGCCAGGCAGGGAAAGACATTGACTTGGTGGGAAGGCAGCTAACTATAGAAGCGGAGATGGTGAATATTGTTGGATGTAAGGAAAGACTTGGGGTGGAATCTGGAAAAGCTGGTCACCCTGTGAGTGGACACCTAATGCTTTGCTGGACTGGGTGGGGGCACCGGATGTGTGGGAAAAGTCTCCCAAGGACTCACACAGCAGCATGTGCTAGGTACTGGGAGTCAAAGGAGATAAAGCTTGTTGTTCTGATCTGTTTTATTCAGGAGTCAAACATCACTTGCTACATTTGGTAACTCGAAAGCACACTTGGAGGGCACAGTTCCCAGCCACCCATCCAAAGCGGCTTTGTCCTTTTCAGTTTATATTCGTGTATATTAACCATACAAAGGGAGGCTTTAGTTAGGATAGTTCTGTATACGCCGTAGTAGAATCTGGCTGTCTTCACCCCTGTTACTACTCTTTGTTATCCCTTCTCCTCCCCTTTTCCCAATCCCCTCTTATAGCCCCAGTGTTCCTTCATTTAATTTTATGTTCCTCTTTATTGGCTTTTAGGTTATTTTGGATTTTTATGGCTTTCACATGAGAGGAAACGTGATATTTGTCTTTCCAAATCTGGTTTATTTCACACAAGATCCATCGTCCTCTCTTAAACACTGTATTTTCATCCTTTTTGCAGCCAAGTGAAACTACCTTTGTATGGGTACCACATTTCCCATATCAATTCATCCACTGAGTGGCACTTAGGCTGAATCCACTATGTGGCTTCCGTTAGTAGTATGGATACTCAGCTATCACTGTCGTAAGGCACTGTTGATTCCTTTGCATTATAGCCATGAGCGTGATGGCTAGACTATGTGGAAGTTCTATTTGAAATGTTTTGAGACACCCCCATATCTATCTCCATAATGGTCACACTGATTTCCATATCCTGGTGCAAAGCCTGCCTAACTCATTCAACCAAGTCCTGCATGGTGGCCTTTGCTTTCATTTTTTTCCCTCTGTGCATATGTGTGTGTCGGGGGAGGTAGCATAAGCATCTTTGACCACAAATCTTCATATGCTAGTCCAGTTATTTCCCCGGTTTCAAAGGGAAACTGCTGTCATTCCCAATAAACTCCTTTAGTGCATAACCCCTGTGCTATCACTCTTAGGAACTATACCTGGGAGTGGTAGGTTGTAATACCCTTTAATGCGGGAGGCAAATGAGTTCAGAGAGGTAAAGATCTTGCCAGGAACCAAATTTTCCTCTGCTAAAACAGTGAGCTTTTCTCCCATGCATCAACCCTTTCATGCCTGGATCCCAAACCTTCCCCCCACAAATGCAGCCATAGCTAGGAATTACAGTTATCTAAACTCTTATAGTGCATGCATCCGTTGAAATCACCCCACTCTGCCCACACTCACACCCCCATACCTGACCTCTGGCCCCTGGTTCAGTCCCAAGAATCATTGTAGCTACTAGGTGCAAAGACAGGCTCCCGGCACGTGAAAGATGGCCTGTGCCTTTGTTGCTGCTGTTAGCATGGCATTCTGTGCTCTCCAGGATCTGACCCGTGCTACTAAAAGAAGACGTGGCCCATCACAGACCAACCTCAATCTGTGTCCAGTGGTTTTCTCCTTGGGTTCATTTTGCTGTTCTCTGGTATTTGTCTCAGCAAGGGGTGCGAGTAAACCAAGTATGGCCTGAGCTGCAGGTTACATAGAGCACATACTGTGCCCAGGAATCCCGCTGCACGTTTATCCCTCTCTGGTTAATGTGGCAGTGGCTGATGGCCAGAGGCTCCTTTGCAGTTGGATTAGGGGAAGTCTCTTTGATTGGTCCTGTTCTCCTGCCCAAGCAAGTGAGACTGCAACCGTATCACTGTTCATAAGGCCTAAGTACCAGTGTTAGGAGCTACCATATTTGTAGAGCCTCAAACCTCAAAGACGTCCTCTGAGAGGAGACTGCCTCAAATCACATTTATGTGGAGGGAGTAAGAGCTTTAAGGAGAGCTTTAAGTAAGAGCTTTAAGAAGAGGCTATTTGTGAAGAATCGCTTCTAAAGAAACCAGCATTTAACACTAAGAAGTAGTGATCTGTGGGCTCCCCTTGAAGGAATTCTGTCCTGGGGTTCCTTGTGGCACACATAATTAAGTACAAGGAAAACCGGGCTAAAACCAGTATTTCAAATGCAAAGAGCTCACCATTTGCTCGTTGATATGTGGGTACCCATAAACAAAACAGATGGAAAACGGCTGCACAAACCAGTTAGAAGCTAAGATTTCCCTTGCTGAAACCATCAGGGTCTCCTTCTGAGATGTGTCTCTGCCTATGTTGGTAGGTGCTCCAGGCATGTGGACAGCATGAGCTGTTTTCAATAGACCCTTTGTGTTTCTAATGTGTGCTCTCTTTCTTGGAAAGGATGGAAGAAGATCAGCATTGGGAGAGTTCAAAATCACCCCAAAAGAAAACAAAACTAGCTGAAATCAAGAAAAAGAAACGTGTTAGGTTTCTCTTACCTCACCAAACTGAGAGAAAAAGAAGACCCTCTTCCCCTCGAGATGCAGATCAGGAGATGTTCACATGTGAATGCTGCTACTGTCAGAAGGATGTGGGGAACATGTCTGGCGTCTCCATGGGGACGGGGACCACGACAGAAGCAGCCTCTCATTCACCCTCCTGTGAAAATCTGATACTAGACCTCGGTAACTTGTCACTCAACCCTGATACCACCCAGCCCACTCTTGTGCAAGAAATACAAAACAGAGAAAAGAACAAGACGCATTGGCAGCAGAAAAGCAAAAAGTCGTTTCAAAGGCTTCTCCACGAATGGACAGAATAACTCTGGCATTGTTATCCTCATGTGAAGAAGATCAGAACCTACAGGATCATGAATGTCAACAACACCAAACCCTAGGGTGAAATCTTTTTGGGAGCACGGTCAGAAGGAGTAAAAATGTCCAGCCTGGTGACAATAATATCTTCAGATGGCGAGTTTCAAACCTATTCCAGAAATGTAACAGTCGTTTTCTTAGTGGTTTTGGCATCCCCTCTGGGGCATTCTGGGAACAGATGCTCCTTGGCTAGGGCAACCAGATAGCGATGGTTCTGTACTCCCCATGCTGTTGTTCCCATGGGGCCATCTACCAATTTCCCCTCCTCCGGTCTCGGCTTTTCCTCCTTTACTTTGTTGCCAATAAAGTTAGAACATCGATGTAGAGTTTCTGGCTTGCTCTTTTCTAATCTGCTTCCATTCCATTTTATTGACTGGAGCCCAGAAGGAGCACTAGGTGTGGTGGAGGGGTGTGTGTGTGTGCGTGTGTGCGTGTGCGTGTGCGTGTGTGTGTGTTTACGTGAAATTTGTGTTTCAAAACCATTATATAGAGAAGAATCAGAACATATAGAGCATTCTTCATCTAATTAGTCCCCCTAATATGTTACACAAGTATAATATATCAAAAGCAGGGCACTCACACTGGTACACTGGGTGTGCAGACCTCTCTGTCACTGCATCATAAGTGTAAATTCATGCAATTACCACTGCAATCCAGTTTCCTCTCTGTTCCTTCAGAAATATCTTACTCATGCTAGTTCTTATGATGACGCCCAGCAGCAGCATGCTTAAACTGGGACAGACACTGCATTGTTCACTATTTCCACAATCATTTCAAGAATATAAAAATGTTGGGGCTGGCCTTTTCCACTCACCACCATGCCCTTCATTCTACATGCTTGATTGCTTATATCAAAACTCAATTCTTTGGGAATGTAGCTTTGGGCAAAGTGCTTGCCCAGCATGTGTGGGGCTCTAGCTTTGAATCCCCAGCTCCACACAACAACAACAACAACAACAACAACAACAACAACAAAAAAAAACAAAGATGGACTCTCCCCTGCTACTCCTTTTCATTGCTGTGTGCCATACCATGGTCTGGGTGTGCTGTCAGTTCTTTCTTTCACTCATCTGTTGGGCACTTTGGTTTCCAGATTTTGGCTAGCTGCTACAAAGAAAGCTGCCATAAACAATGGAATGAAAAGTTGTGTGTGTACAGAAGTTTTCAATAGGACAAAGACCCAAAAGGACAATCTCTGGGCGACATGGCAACATTTTCTTTTGTTTGATTTAAACTACCATCAAAACCACTTGTAAAATAACCCAGGGCGCTTATGTCTATGATGGGACACCACACAGCGTTGGGGCCGGGGGAGGGGCTTGGCCTGCCTCTACTAAATGTACTTCACAGTGGGAGGCCTTGCCTTCTTGAAGGAGGGAATGGGGGGTGGGTTGGGAGGGGGAGGCTGGGAGGGTTGGAGGAGGGAAGAGGGGGATCTTTGGTATGTAAAATGAATAAAATTTTTTTCTTAATAAAAAACTAAATTAAATTAAAAAAAAAAACCCTCGGGGGGCCTGAGTCAGGCAGTAGTGGCACATGCCTTTAACCCCACCACTTGGGAGGCAGAGACAGGTGGATCTCTGTAGTGGTATTTACTCTGCCCATGACCTTGGGCCATAGGGCCTGAAGGAGGTGGTGCTTCTTGTTGTAGGTGACCTTTTAAAAGGAAAGGGAGAAGGGTCACGAGCCCCTTCTCCCTGATGCCTGCTGCCTGGTCTGCTCAAACTGCCAGGTGGATTCATTCCCGTTCAGATCAGAGGACGACTTCAGCTGTCTACTCCGTTCTCTATTCGTGAGTGTATTTCCTCAATTTATCCTAATACATTTCCCTAATACTCCTTAACCAGACTCCCGTGGATTTATCACATTAGATCTCCAAGTTCCAGGCCAGCCTGGTCTATAGAGTGAGTTCTAAGACAGTCAGGGCTGTTAAAAAGAGATACCCTCTCTCCAGAAAAAGAAAAAAGAAAGAAAGAAAAAAGGAAAGAAAAACACAAGGAAGAAAAACATTCAGGGCGCCTGGCCTCTATGTTAACTGTGGGACATAGAATATGGACTGTGGAAACAACAACACCTGCTACATATATCCAATATGCAAATGTTTACTGGCCAATTGAAAACACTGGCCCCTTTCCCTTCAATAAGTGTTGGAAGATAAACAAGAACAGTATATGATGTATACTAGAATTTTAGTCAGAAGATTAGAAGTGCAAAAAAAAAAAAAAAAAAGAAAAAAAGAAAAATGTTCCAGCTAGAGATATACATCAATTTTGGAGAGTTTACCTGGCATGCAGAGGACTGTGAGTTCAGTCTCTATCAAGACAAAGAAACAAATGAAACAATCCTAAAACTTCATGAAGTTATATACAATAAAAAGTAAAACTATTAGAAGTTATATATGTATTTAATACATCAGAAAACACACACACACACACACACACACACACACACATTTCACTGGGGTAATGCATACCCCTAATCTGGTTCCACACACTTACACTGCCATTGCAAATTGCACCTGCCATTTTAGTGGTCTCCGCTGAGTGAAAAACAGAGAGGGAGACAATTTAAAACGCATCCTAAGAAGAAGAAACATCATTGACTGATGCACTATCTCTTTGTATTTGTTTTTTGTTGTGGTACACACACACATGCATGTGTTGGCATGCGTACGTGTGCATGTGATTTTTTTTAGGTATAGTGCCTGGTGAGATTTTCACCATCCACATTGGTATGCAAACTGATACTGTCATTGTGTAGGCCTTGTTTAGGTGACCATAGTTTCCCCATCAATATAGAAGACACCTTTTCATCTCAGACATCCTGGTCCTCTGGCTCTTACAATCTTTCTGCCCCATCGTTCAAAATATTCCCTAAGCCTTTGGTATAGGGGTTGTGCTGTAGATATATTCGTTGGAGATGAGCCCCCCACAGTCAGTCATTCTCAACAATTTCCCCGGTTCTGCATTTCTGTACTAGTCTCCCTCTGCTGCAAACCAAGCTCATCTGTGCATGTAAGGATAACACTCAGAATGCAGCTGGAAAGTGTCCTGGTCTGGGAAGTGGCAGTAGTGGGCTCCCTCTAGTCCTCAGGACCTCACTGTCTTCTGTTTGTTTGTTGTCTTGTCATGACTTGTTTTGTTTTGTTTGTCATTGTATATTGCTGCAGTAGGTTTTATGATTCGTTGGTTTGTTTTTCCTCTTTGTGCTGATTTAAAATTTCTCCACTACAATATATTTTTATCATGTTTTTACACTACTCCAACTTCTCCCAGATTCATTTGCTGGTGGGAAGACAAATACCATGCCTGATGCTTAACTACTCAGACAGGTGCCAGAACCCCCATATCTCTGGGTGGCCGGAAGGCAGCCACCCAGGTTCCTCAAGGAACTGTCTGGCAACATGTCAGTCATCCGGGGTCTTCAAGGCCCTGATTGGAGGATGAGAATATCCAGGAGTCCTCAAGGCTCCGCTTGGCAGGAAAACAGCTACCCTGCCTGATGCTTAACTGCTCAGACAGGTGCCAGAACCCCCATGTCTCCCATTGTCGGGAAGACAGCCTACTCGGTTTCCTCAAGGCCATGTCTGGGAGGGGTCTTCAAGGCCCTAGCTGGAATGAAAGTATCCCGGGGCCCTAAAGTCTCTGGCTGGTGGGAACACAGCTACCCTGTCCTATGCTTAACTCTTCAGAAAGGGTCGCAGACACCCATATCTCCGGGTGGCAGGGTGACAGCCAAGCGGGGTCCTCATGGCTATTGCTAGTGGGAAGACAGCCACACTTGCCTGATGAATAAATGCTCAGTTGCTAGCCGGCGGGAACTTCCAAGCCCCAGTCTTGCTGAATATGCCACCTCAACCTGAGGCTTAACCTCTCAGACTTGGCCACCTTCCGGGACCCTCAAGGACCCATCAGGCTGGAAGATAGCCACCCGGGGTCCTCAAGGCTCCAGGTATCCTTGAGACAGCCACCCTTGCCTGATGCTTAATTGCACAGAGGGGTTCTAGCAGTTCCGGAACCTCAAGGCCCTGGCTGGTGAGAAGTGAGCCACCCGGGGTCATTAAGGCCCTGGGTGGTGAGATGACAGCCACCCAGGGTCCTCAAGGACCTGGCCGATAGGATGACTGCCATCTCCACCTGATGCATAACAGCTTAGACAAGGGCCAGCTGGCTAGGAACACCAAGGCACTCGCTGATGGAATGACAGCTACTTAGGGTCCTCAAGGCCCTGGCTGGTGGGATGTCAGCCACCCGGAATCCTCAAGGGTCCAGCTTACCTGCAGACAGTCATGCCCACCTAATATTTACTTGCTCAGAAGGGTGCTAGAAGGCCTGGACTCCCAGGTCCCTGCCTGGCAGGAAGACAGCCACCCAGGGTCCTCAAGACTCTGACTGGTGGGAAGACAGGCAACCGTGGATGATGTTTAAATGCTGAGAAGGGGGCCAGGTGACCGAGATTCCTATGGCCCTCCTGATGGTCAGACAGCCACGCAGGGTCTTCGGGGCTTTGGCTGGTGGGAAGACAGCCAGCCCTGCATGATGATTAAATGCTCAAATGGAGGCCAGGCGACCAGCATCCCCATGCCCCTGCTGGTGGGATGACAGACACCCAGGGTCCTCAAGGCTCTTGCTGGTGGGAAGACAGCCACCACTGCCTGATGCTTAACTGCTCAGATAGGTGCTAGCCGGCCTGGACTCACAGGTCCCTCCTGCTGGGAAGACAGCCACCCAGGGTCCTCAAGGCTCTGGCTGATGTGAAGACACCCAGCCCTGAATGATGTTTCAGTGCTCAGATTGGGGCCAGTTGACTGGGATCCCCATCGCCCTGCTGGCTGGATGACAGCAACTTAGGGTCTTCAAGGCCCTGGCTGGTGGGGGGGCAGCCACCCGGGGTGTTCAAGTGTGTGGGATGACAGCCACCAGGGTTCCTCAAGGCTCCAGCTGGCTGGAAGATAGTCAACCCTTTCAGAATCTTAACTATTCTGAAGCAGGCAAGCTGGCCAGGAACCCCAAGGCCCCTGCTGTTGGGAAGAGAGCCACCTAAGGTCCTTGAGGCCCTGCCTTGTAGGATGACAGCCTCCCCTGATCCTCGAGGGTCCAGTTGCCTGAAGACAGCCATGCCCACCTCATGCCTCTGTGCTCAGAAGGGTGCTAGCTGGCCTGGTCAAACAGGTCCCCACCTGTCGCTAAGACAGCCACCCAGGGTCCTCAAGGGTCTGGCTGGTCGGAAGACAGCCAGCCCTGCATGATGTTTAAATGCTCAGACTGGGGCCAGCCGACAAGGATCTCCATGGCCCTGCTGGTGAGATGACAGCTACCCAGGGTCCTCAAGGTCCTGGCTGGTCACATGAGAGTCACTTGGTGTCCTCAAGGCTCCTGTTGGGAGGACATAGCCACTCCCACCTGATCCTTAACTCCTCAGATGGGGACAAGCCAGCAGGGTCCACCAAGGTCCTGACTGGTGGGAAGAGAGCCACTGTGCTTTCTGAAGGCCCTGGCTGTTAGGATGAGAAACCCCCCCTCCCACCCCTGTCACAAGGCACCAGCTGGCAGGAAGACAGCGATCCATGGATGATGTTTAGCTGCTCACACCGGGGACAGCAGGCAGGAACCCTGAAGACCCCAGCTGGAAGGAAGAAAGCCACCCCTGCCTGAAGCTTAACTACTCAGGAGGGGGCAAGACGGCTGGGACCACCAAGTCCCCAGCTGGTGGGAACAGAGCCACCCGGGGTCCTCATGGCCCTGCTTAGTGGGAACAGAGTCACCAGGGGTCCCCAAAGCTCCTGCTGGCAGGACTACAGCGACCCTGCCTGATGCTTCACTGTTCAGACAGTGTCTGATACCCCCATTCCTCCGGCTGTCAGGAAGACAGCCACCCGGGGTCCTCAAGGCCCTGGCTGGTGGGATGAAGCCCCACCAGGGTCCTCAAGGCTGCACCTGATGGGAAGAGAACCAGCCCTGCCTGATGCTTAACAGATCATACAGGTGCTAGCCTGCAGAGACTCCCAAGGTCCAGGCAGGCAGGAAGATATCCACCCCGGCCGGATCCTTAACTACTCAGACAGGCCACCCCCCTAGACTCCTAGGGTTCCAGCTGTCAGGAAGATAGCCACCAGCCCTCCTCCCCACCCTCAGACAGAGGCTAGCTTTCCTGAACTCTGATGACCCCTGCTGGTGGAATTCCAGCCATCCATACATGATGCTTAACTGCTCAGTCACTGGCTAGCCTTTGGGATTCCCAAGGCTCTGACTGGCAGGAAGAGGCCACTCCTGGTTCTCAAGGCTCTTGGTGGCAAGAAGACAGCCTCCCTTGCAGGATGGGTAACTGTTCAGACAGGGGCCAGCTGACCACGACCCCCAAGGTCCAGGCTGGCAGGATGACAGCCATCCGAGGTCCTCAAGGACCCAGCTTGTGAGAAAACAGCCACTACTGCCTGGTGCTTAACTGCTCAGAGGGGAGCTACTGGCCATTCTTGCCAAGCGCAGGCTGGATCGAAGACAGCCGTCAGCAACTGTGACTTAAACTCTCAAATTTGGCCACCCTCTGGGACCCCTGAGGCCCCATCTGGCTGGAAGACAGCCACCCGGGTCCTTAAGGCCCTGTTTAGCAGCATGTCAGCCAATGGGGGTCTTCAAGGCCCTGGCTGGTAGGATGAGATAATCCCGGGGTCCTCAAGGCTCCTGCTGGCCGGAAGACAAGTACCATGCCTGACGCTTAACTGTTCAGACAGGGGTCAGGTTACCCATATCACCCACCCAGGGTCCTGAAGGCCCTGGCTGGTGCAATGATGCCCAACCAGGGTCCTCAAGGCTCCACCAGACTGGAAGAGAGCCAGCCCTGCGTGATGCTTAACTTCTGAGACTGGCGCTAGCCGGCCCAGACTCCAAAGGCCCAGGAAGGCAGGAAGACAGCCGCCCAACCCTGAGACTTAACCTCTCAGACAGGCCAGCCCACTGAGACCACCACGGTTCCAGCTGTCAGGACAACAGCCACCAGGGTTCTTCACGTCTCCAGCTGGATGGAAGACAGCCAACCCTTCCTGAAACTTAACTATTCAGATTCAGGCAAGCTGGCAAGAAACCCAAAGGCCCTTGCTATTAGGAAGAGAGCCACCTAAGGTCCTTGAGGGCCTGTCTTGTAGGATGATAGCCTCCCATGATCCTCGAGGGTCCAGATGCCTGAAGACAGCCATGCTGGTGGCGAGAACCATGTGTGGATCCATGGTCCTAACAAAGCCGAAGTCTATGTTGATGCCAATGTCCCATAGTGCCACCAAAGGCCACATGAAGCCTGTGGTCTGGGCCATGGCCTGTGGCTTGTTGGTTTCCAGGCGCTACACTGTTACCAGAGACATCCTGCTCCGAGATGCCAGGGTTACCACTTGGAGATAGGATGTCGACCAGGCCGAACTGCTGCCTGAAGCTCATGTCTGGGCCAGTGGCCCAGCTACAGCTGGGGTCTATGTTGAAGTCTGTGGCCCAGGTTGCCACTAGGGCCAATACAGAGGCCCGGGATCTGGGCCAGAGCCTGTGACTAGGTTGGAGTTTGAGGGCCATGCCACAGCAGGGGTCTTATAGATATGGGTAGACTGCATTGCAACCTGGGGCTATGAGAACATCTGCACCCAGGCTGCTACAAAGGGCCATGTCTGGGTCCCAGGCCCTATAGAGGCCAGGGTCCAGATTGACATATGTGGCTCCTGTTGCCACTGAGTTCCATGAGAATGCCCAGGGACAGTTCAGCCACTTGAGTCCAGATTGGTGTCAGAGGGCCAGGATGTATCCAGATCTGAGTGGCCTACACTGCTACTCAATGTCATAGTGACATCAGGACCAGAGCTGCATCCCAGGACCATGTCAGGATCTGTGGCCCTACTGCAACCAGAGTCTGGGCTGATGTCCGATGTACCTGTTGCCATCAGAGGATATGTGGACACCTGAGATTGAGGGCCATGTTGGTGTCTCAGGGCTATACTGCTGCTGGGGCAGTGGTGACATCCAGACCCAACCACTATCGAGGACCATGTTGGGGTCCATAGTTCTACTGTGGCTGGGGTCTGTGCAGAAGTCAGGCTCTTGCAGTGCCACCAAAGGTCCCATAGAGGTGCAAGGTTAGGGCTGCAACCATTTCCACCTGTGCGGACAGGCCCTCCTACTAGAGCCAGGATGTTGACTGGCCCCAAGCTGCTTCCAAAGGCCATGTCTGGGTCAGTGGTCCAGCTACAGCAGGGGTCTGTGTGGATGCCAGTGGTCTGTGCCACCTCAGGAGGACTTAGGTACCATGTGAGATTAAATCAGAGAGCCTTTCTGAGCTGGCCACACACTTCACTGGCCCTGGGAAAGCTGGCCTTCCCTCTTGCTGGGCACTATAGCAAGAGAGTTGGTCCCTGCTCTCCAGAGAGATGGCCCCCACGACTCACCAGAGGCAAAGATGACCTGACCCTGAGGACATGCATGTGGGGGAGCTGCACCACCCCCTAAAGGCCCACAGCTGGGTCTTTGGTTGACCCACCGTAACATCTACCCCATCTAGGACCTCCTGGAGCAGGTTAAGAGATTAGTCCTGTGCAATGATACCCACAAGATCTCCAAGACTCATGGAAGCCTAAGGATATCCCAGAGGAGATTTGGTGCAGAACCAGTGATGATGGTGTCCCAGAACCCAGAAGCCTTGAACCACACCAGTGACTCTTTGGAATAAACAATTGCCAGGAATACTGATGTGGCAGTATTGTATGGTCTATTGTATGGCACACTGAATCCTCCAGTGCCACCAGGATGAATGAAGAGGTGTTGGAGAAGCAGGAAAGAAGGAGAAGGAAAGAGGATTTTCTCTTGTGGTTTGGTTTTGTTTTGGAGTTTTTTGTTTTGTTTTGTTTTGCTTTGCTTTGCTTTTGTTTGCTTGCTTGTGTGCTTTGATTTGTTTCCTTATGTGAGGGGGCATGGCAGGAATGAGGGGAAGATATGGGGGACCAGGAGGTGAACAGATTTGGGGTGCATGATGTGAAACTCCCAAAGAGTCAATAAAGAAATTAAATTAAAAAAATAAGATGTGATGTGTAGCTGAAGTTTTCCCGTGTCTTCCCTGGCCCATGCTCAGGATAAATCTCTCTCACCCACCATTCCTCCAACCGTTTGGACCCAAGTAAACACACAGAGGCTTATATTAATTAATTAAAACTGCTCGGCCATTAGCTCAGGCTAACTAATGACTAGCTCTTACACTTAACCTATAATTCTTATTTATGTTTAGCCACGTGGCTTGGTACCTGTTCTCAGTTCTGCCTTCACATCTTGCTTCTCATGTGTCTGGCTGGTGATTCCTGACTCAGCCTTTCTGTTCCCAGAATTTCCCTCTCTGCTTTTCCCACCTATACTATACTATTGGCTACTGGCCAATCAGTGTTTTATTTATCAACCAAATCAGAGCAACACATATTCAGAGCATAGAGAAAGAAATCTCTAGCAGAGATGATCTTGGAATGGAAACCAGGATATGTGTTATGTTGGTGAAGAGGTTTTGCTTTTGTTTTCACAGGAGAAGAAAAGCTATGAATACCATCAAAATTGATAAAGATTATATTTGAACAAGACAGACCTCTTGCTTAGACGAGGAGGTAGTTCATCAACCAGCATGACCATTCAATCTAAACTAACTGGTACGAATTAACAAATGCTTTTCATTTGATCAGATATAACATGTCTAAAGGGAAACTCCCAGTTTTAGGTTTGGGGAAAGGTTTTGTTTTTGTCTTTTCAGGAGAATGAAGGCATCCAGATAAAATATCTGAAGACCACTGGACAAATGAGATATCTGTAGAAAAAGGATAAGTCATTGAGAGAAAGTATCCTAGAAATAGAGTAAATTGGCCTATTGATATATCACATTTCCAACAGGATAAAATTTCATAAATCTTCCTAAATGTTTGTTTCTGTTGTTCTCTACAGATAAACTGTCTTTTTATAGTCCCAGTTCGATTAAAAATTAAAACTGCCTTTGAAGTTGGAGTGTGTCTCTCTCCTTCTCTAAACCCAACCCTGTTGTTAAAAGAAAATTCAGAGTCTCTGTTTCATATCAGAAGAGCCACCTGGCATGGGACAAAAGACAACCGAGATCAAGGGACAACTATTGTTACAAATCTCTTACTCCTCAAATTTATTTTGACTCTTTAAAACTTTTATGGAAAGGTATAGTGAAGAAACAGTGTTTTAAATCATTAACTATAATAGACCATCCTTTAGGTAATGGAGAAGTCAGGGGAATTCCAGGCTATAAGGAGCTCATTGGTTGAATCATTTTATTAACGGCTCTTAGATCTTTTACCATTGTCCATTTTCCAGATTTATTTGTAACAACAAATACAGGAGAATTCCAAGGACTGGTTGATTCCTCAATATGTTGAGCGTTTAGCTGCTCCTGTACCAGCTGTTCTAGGGCCTGCAATTTTCTGCCGTGAAAGGCCATTGTTCCACCCAGAGAGGTTTGTCAGCCAACCATTTTAAAGGTAGGGCTGTTGGTACCTTTGAAAGATCAACAGCTGCTGTGCCCTGATTTTGTACAACCTGTGTGGTTGGTGACTGTTCTTTATAATACCTTTTAATATTTTTCCCAGTAACATACATTAGTTTATAGTTTGTTTCTGAAAATAGAGGAACTTCAATCTAGGTATTCCATTGCTATAACAAATCATGTCCACATAAATTCATTGCTATTTTAGCCACATATGGCTTTAATTTTCCTCTCTGTCCTCCTGGCCCTATACATTTGACCCATCTCATGCTTTGTTTCACCTCAGATAAAGTTCTAATCCCTAGAAGTTGAATGTTTACCTCTTAAAGAGGCCAATTTGGATGCTAAGATTCTGGTGTAATTATTGCTACATCTGCCTCAAGCCTACAAGACCTTCAACTACAATGTCATTTATTTGTACCTTTAGCTTTGGTCTATGACCATTTATAGAAGTCTGCCAAAATATTTGCTTTTTGGTTTCTCCTGAAATTTTGGTTTTATCTTCTAAAGCTGTTCTATCATTCAGAGCAGTATGTTTTTGTTTGTTTGTTTGTTTGTCTTTTGTAATATGCATTAGGTCTTTTAATTGCTCTGGGAAGTAGTTTCCCCCACAGTTACAGGGCATGACAAGGGGGCCTCTCAAAGGCATTTCTCAACAGCAAAGGATTACCCAGTCTGTCCCTTGTTGATCTACATTCATTGATCCAGTGTCGGCCTTTGCCATACCTTCTGCATACTCCAAAAGGGAGTGGCCTTCTCTTTGGATTATCCCTAGGAAAAAAAATGCTATTTTTCTAGGAATGCCCTGTTTCCAATACCTTTTTAGGTAACCTTATTTGCCACAATTAAAACACCTAATGTTTTGATTTTTTTCAAGGCTGTGGAAATCACCTATCCTATATAATCATCATCGTGATTATGAGATTCGATGTTGACTGTATCTCAGATCCATTACTCTATGTGTGCTGATCTTTCCTTTTGATGCCTAAACACTGTTTTGCATTGGGAATTAGCATTTTCAAAAGCTAAAGATTCAATTATTATTTGTCTAGCTTCTGAATTTGGTATCATTCTGTTTATAGCTGAAGTCAATGTTTTAAAAAAATCAGTGAAGTTTTCTTTTGGGCTCTGAATAACTTTAGTAAATGACTCAGTTCTTTTTCTGACTTTTTCATTTGTGTCCCAAGCAGTCAAATCTGCTGCATGGCTGAGAGACAGAGTGTGGTCATCTTATAGAGACTGTCTTTGTACATTAGCATAATTGCTCTCTCCGAGAAATTGGTCTTGGGAGATTTCAATACTTCTAGTCCTACTTTATTGTTCAGTGGTCCTAGCCTCATCTTTCTACTAGGCCCTCTACTGTAACTGAGGACTAGCCTCCAATACTGTTGTATCCAAGTCTCTCCAGTATTGGGGGACAATTCTGTTACTAGTTGACCATGAATATATCATCTGCTTCACAAAAGGTGGATGCATAACATATGAGACTATTGCTTCCTTAAATTTAACATTTCCACAGGAATCCAGTCAGCTCATACACAGCCTTGGGGATATCTGTCATTTCCCAGTTGTTCCTGTAAGGTGCCTGGTTAAATTAAGGTTCATTGTTTGAAAATCTTGGGCTGTTCCTCCCTATTTTTATAATGTAATGCTAAGTTTGGGTCTCCTTTACATTTCAATTTTCTTGTTCTGAATATCTCCATGATCTCTTTTAGTAAGGTTTTCTAAGGCCATTTCTTGGCACTCATATCAACCTACATTTTTAGGGATGAAACAAGAATAATCAAACAATAATGTTTATAATAGACATTACATACATCCCATCTAAGTTAATTATCCCCTCATTTAATTGTTCCATTTTTAAGCCATCCATTGTGTAATCATACAGAGATCTAACACCCTCCATTATAATACATTTTCCTTTCTGTCTTTCTTTCTTTCTTTCTTTCTTTCTTTCTTTCTTTCTTTCTTTCTTTCTTTCTTCCTTTCTTTCTTTCTTTGTTTCCTTCCTTCCTTCCTTCCTTCCTTCTTTCCTTCCTTCGTTCCTTCCATCTTTCTCTCTCTCTTTCTTTGTTTACTTATTTATTTCTTTTTGTTTTATTATTGAGAAATTTCTACTCACTTTACATACCAACCACAGATTCCCCCCTCTTCCTGCCCCTCAGCCTTTCCTCTGACAAATCCCCCATTCCCACCTCCCCCAAGTCAAGGTATCTTGTGAGAAGTCAGCAGAGCCTAATACACTCAGCTGAGGCAGGTCCAAACCCCTCCCCCCTTGACCTAGGCTGCACAAAGTGTCACACCCTAGGCACTAGGCTCCAAAAAGCCTGCCCATTCCCCAGGGACAGATCCCATCCCCCTGCCTGGGGCCCCCCCAAACAGTTCAAGCTAAACAACTGTCTCACATATATATAGGGCCTAGTCTAGTCCTATTGGGGCTCCTCAGCTATTGGTTTATATGGTGATATTATATTTGTATTTAAATGTTATTTGTATGTTAATAAATAAAGTTGCCCTGGGGGTCAGAGCTATTAGCAAGCCATAGGAAAGCAGGGCAGTGGTGGCATACACTTGTAATCCCAGCACTTGGTAGGCAGAGCTAGGTAAGTCTTTGTGTGTTCAGGGATACAGCCAGTATTGGATATACAGCCTTTAATCTCAATACCAATATTAGAAAACCTGGAGGCCTATACAGACAGGCCGTGATGAGGCGGTCATGTAGTTGGGATTACAACCAATGAGAAGGCAGAACAGAAACTCTATATAAAGACTTTAACACAGAAAGTAGCTCTGGTTCAGAGAGGTAGGACCACCACAGGAAGAAGGGTAAGGTTTTAGCTCTTTGCTCTGACCTCTTGGCTTTCTTCTTTGCATTGGTTCTGTGTTTCTTATTTAAAAAGACAGTTGGTTACATCTACAGGTTTACAGTTCATGGGTTTCTACTCGTGTGGTTGGTAGTCTCTGCATGTTCTCCCATCAAGATTTTGAGGTCCTCTGCTCACAGAATCCCTCCTCTCTCTCATTGATGGGATTCTCAGAGCTAGGCCTGGTGCAGGGCTGTGGATCTCTGCATCTGCTTCCATCAGTAACTGGATGAAGGCTCTATGAATCAGTTATGGTATACACTAATCTGGTCACTGGAGTAGAATAGTCCAGGTACCCTCTCATACATTGCCATGGGTACAAGGTGGGGTCATCCTTGTGGATTCCTGGGAAATTCCCCAGCACCCTGCTTCTTCCTATTCCCATGATGTGTTCATTTACCATGGTATCTCTTCCTTGCTCTGCAACCCGCTCCCTGTTCCAGCTCCAACATCCCATTTCCTTATGTTCTCATCCCCCATTCTTTGCCCTCCATTAACCCTCCCTCACTCCCAGTTTGCTCAGGTAGATCTCATCTATGTCTCCTTCGCTGGGCTATCTATGTGTCCCTCTTAGGGTCCTTCTTGTTAGCTAGCTTCTCTGGAGCTGTGGGTTGTAGTCTGGTTATCTTTTGCCTTACATCTGGTATCCACTTATGAGTGAGTACATACCATGTTTGTCCTTCTGAGTCTGGGTTACCTCACTCAAGATGATATTTTCTAGTTCCATCCATTTGCCTGCAGATTTCATGATGTCATTGTTTTTTACTGCTGAGTAGTACTCCATTGTGTGTATGGACCAATTTTCTTTATCCATTCATAGGTTGAAGGGCATCTAGGTTGTTTCCAGGTTTTGGCTGTTACCAGGAATGCTGCTGTGAACATAGTTGAGCATGTGTCTTTGTGATAAGATTGAGCATTCCTTGGGTATATGCCCAAGAGTGGTATAGCTGGGTCCTGAGGTAAATTGGATCCCTATTTTCAGCTTGCTGTAAATTGCCTTTATTGTGTTTGAGTAAGTCCCTGTATTCCTGGTCTCTCTAGAACCTTTATCATGAAGGAGTGTTGGATTTTTTCAAAGGCTTTTTCAGCATCTGATGAGATGATTGTGTTTTTTTCTCTCAGTTTGTTTATATGGTGTATTATTACATTGACAGATTTTCATATATTGAACCATCCTTACATCCCTAGGATGAAGCCTACTTGGTCATGGTAGATCATTGTTTTGATGAGTTCTTGGACTCGGTTTGCCAGTATTTTATTGTGTGATTTTTGCATCAATATTCATGAGGGAGATTGTTATGTAATTCTCTTTCTTTCTTGCATCTTTTTGTGGTTTGGGTATCAGGGTTTACTGTAGCCTGGTTAAAAAAAAAAAGTTTGGTAATGTTCCATCAGTTTCTATGGTGTGGAACAATTAGAAGAGTATTGGAATCAGCTCTTCTTTCAAAATCTGGTGGAATTCTGTACTGAAACCTTCTGGTCCTGGGCTTTTTTTTTTTTTTGGTTTGTTGACTTTTAATGACTGTTTCTATTTCCTTAGGGGTTATTGGTCTATTTAAATAGTTTATCTGGTCTTGATTTAACTTTGGTATGTGGTACCTATCCAGAAAATTGTCCATTCTTTTCAGATTTTCCAATTTTGTAGAGTGTAGGTTTTTGAAGTATGACCTGATGATTCTCTGGATTTCCTTGTTGTCTGTTTTTATGTCTCCCTTTTCCTTTCTGATTTTGTTCATTTGGATGCTCTCTCTCTCTCTACCTTTTTTAAAATTTGGATTAGGATTTATCTATCTTGTTGATTTTCTCAAGAACTAACTCTTTGTTTCATTGATTCTTTGTATTGTTCTGTGCTTCTATTTCATTGATTTCAGCTCTCAATTTGATTATTTCCTGATCTATTCCTCCTGGGTGTGTTTGCTTCTTTTTGTTCTAGAGCTTTCAGGTGTGCTGTTAAGTCACTAGGGTGAGATTTTGCCATGTTCTTTATGTGGGCATTTAGTGTCATGAATTTTCCTCTTAGCACTGCTATCATGGTGTCCCATAAGTTTGGGTATGTCATACTTTCATTGAATTCTAGGAAATATTTAAATTTAAAAATTTAAAGAAAGTTGCCATAAACAAGGGAATGAAAAGTTGTGTGTGTACAGAAGTTTTCAATAGGATGAAGACCCAAAAGTACAATCTCTGGGTGACATGGCAAGATTTTCTTTTGTTTGATTTAAACTACCATCAAAACCACTTGTAAAATAACCCAGGGGGCCACTTCTATGATGGGACACTGTAGATGTAACCAACCGTCTTATTAAATAAGAAACACAGAGCCGATTCAGAGAAGAAAGCCAAGAGGTCAGAGCTAAGAGCCTCACCCTTCCTGATTCAGCGATCCTCTTCAGCCAAGAGAGCTCTCTGAAAAGAGGGACCTACTTCCTGTGTGTATGTCTTTATATAGTCTAGCTGTTCTGCCTTCTCATTGGTTGTAAACCCAAACACGTGACTGCCTCTTCACTGCCTGTATGTACAGCCCTCCAGGTCCTCTATGGTATTGAGATTAAAGGTGTGCGCCACCGCTGCCACACACTTGCTATGGCTCTAATAGCTCTGACCCCTGGGCAACTTTATTTATTAACATAATTAAAATCACATTTCAGTACAAGTAAAATTCCACCACATTTCCACTTTTCTATTTTAATAAAAAGGAAAAAAAAGAAAAAGGTTATAACTAACAAAAGAAAAACTATATACGAAAGTACAATAACTATATACAATATATACAAATAATAAATGTCTAATCAATGTCTAGTCCATTTGTATTTGACAAATTCAGAGATAATAATTTCATTATTCTATTTTGTTAAGTCCAAAATGTATCTAATTCACTTTCTATCCTAATTAATCTTCAACTATAACTAACTAACTTTCAACTATAATTAACTAATCTTCAACTCCCTCAGAGACCCAAGAAGGAAATAATATTAGCTAACAAAAATAAAAACAGGAAGTACATGCAAGCAACTTCCAAAATATTTGTGAGTTGACAGAAACAGCCAGCTGCCTGGACAGTCACCTGAGGTTTCTCCGCAGTGCTGGGGCATCATCTTCAGCCTATAGGCTTAGTGTATCTGACAGACTCATTTGTGAAGTAGGATGTACACAAGGTCAACAGTTCAACCTCATTTTGGGTGAGAGCAGTCCATGTACCAGAAACACCTGAATTCCACTAGTGTCATGTCATGATTCAGGATTTTAAATTCTGGAAATTGTTGATGGTTTTTTAATTCAACTGTCCATTCTTCTTGGCTGTGTATATATGGCTTCATCTCAGCATCCCGTTCTTCTCCACATCCCTCTATCAAATGCCAGTCTACTATTGAGAGGCATGAGCTTGTTACTCTTCAAGAATAACTGTTTCAGCTGCTGTTCCATTGCACATCAGAAGCCATTGGCCCACTGCCTGTTCAGCTGCCTTAGAAGAAAAGGGCACTGTACCTTTTCCAAATTGCGAAGGCCACTTCAGGGATGGTGCCATATTGTCCTGGCCTCAGAAGATGCCTTTTGATAAAGCCATAACCACACTTGTTTTGGCAAGAATCAGTAGTCCTTTGTTTCGTGCCCTGTCTGTCCATTTTGTCAGCAGTTGATTCGAGGATACTTTGTTGTCTAGTGGCTAACTTTTGCCGCAATGAAAGTTAACTCCATATGCAGTTTCTTCAATGCCCATATTTTCTCTGAAGCAGATTGGTACTGCCAGGAGCCGACATGTCTCAAAAAAGAAACATTTTCTAAGTTATTAAAACATTTTAAATGTCATATTCTGTAGATCTCTGAAGGGTTTGAAGATGACCTGTCTAAAATATATCTGCTCAATTTTGAAAACATATCTAATATGACTACAAGTTCTATTGTAATGTCTAACTACTAACTTTCATTTCTTTATATCCTAATAGTTGGTAATAATAACATTCAAGGATCAGAAAATTGCATTGTTAAATGAATGGTATAAGTACAATTAGAAATATACATATAGCATTTTCTAACAAATCAATTTCCATATATATAATTTGTATACAATATAAAACAATCCAATCCAATGTAAAGTATTTAAAACTAGCAATTGTCTTTTTCTTCTTCTTTCTTTCGTTCTCTTTTTTTTAAACAAGAACCTTAAATCTAATCTCCTTTGCTTAGCCTTTTTCCTAACCCTTGACAACAACTTGTAACCAATCCCCCTAAACAATGAAAATTATCCCAGACCCAAAACCCATTAAAAAGACCAAAAAACCACCCGCCCCACACCACCTCTTTGGGAATGTGGGCGTCGTATTCTTAAAATTGCTTCCTGCTGGGTATGGGCGAAGTTATCTTTATCCTGAAATAAAAATTTGAGGTTAATTGTCAAATTCTAGGAAAGGTAACTATATCCTTCATTATCCAGTCTGTGTATAATGCCAAAGTTCAGGGTTTATCTCAAGTCCTTATTCAAGTAGTCTTTGAGACTGGATCATCTCAGCTAGTCATCTCAAAATTGCTCTGAGAACCTTGTAGTTCAAAGCTGATCTGTAGATGATGTTTGTCAGCTTAGTGATATTATTATTGTCCACGTGGAATTGTTGTTGTTGTGGGGCCCCATCTTCTTCCTGGAGACTTCAGTTGATGTTAGGCCTGACCGTGATTTCCTGCAAAAAACTGATAAGAGACTCGAACATAAAGACTATATATGCGGCTTTTTAGAATTAGTTAGTACTCTATATGACCATTTATATCTTAACAAAGTTTAAAATGTATATATATATATATATATATATATATATATATATATATATATATTAATCTTGTAAATTTTGATATAAATTTCATACTTTAAGAAAAGTTTAAAGAATCAGAATAGAATCAAAGAGTTGAGATTAGTAATAGAACAGTCCCTTAATTAATTTGGCTTTTCTCCTGTCCCATAGCAGAAGATGACTCTTTTATTCTGGCATGATACAGGGAGTTTGCATTTTCCTTTTAACAACATGCTTGAGTTTAAAGAAGGAGAGAGCCATTCTCCAACTCCAAAGTCAGCTTTAAATTTTAATTGAACTGGGACTATTAGAAGACCAATAGTGTTAAATCTTTAGAGAAAAGCAGAAACAAACCTTTAGGAAGACATAAAATTTTTTAGATAATATATACCCATATGCCGTTTCACTCTGTTTCCTGGGATAGATGATTTGTCCCATTTCTTCATTTGTCTCATTTGTCCAGTGTTCTTCAGATTCCTTAACCTTCATTCTCCTAAAAGACAAAAACAAACACCTTTCCCCAAGACTAATTTTGGGGATGTTCCTTTTTCGCAAGTTATTATCTGGTTAAATGAAAAGACATGTGTTACTGGTATAAGTTAGTTTAAATTGGATATTCATGTTGGTTGATGAACTATCACCTCCTCTAATTAAGAGGTTTCTCTTGTTCAAATCGAACCTTTATCAATTTTGATGGTACCCACAGCTTATCTTTTCCTGTAGAAACAAAAGCAAAACCTCGTCCCCAATGTAATACATACCCTGGTTTCCATTCTGAGGTCAGCACATCCTTAAAGTATATAGGCTGATTTAATTCTGAAGTTTTTTCTATTATCCAATGTCTCTCTGCAGCTGTTGTTCCTTTCTCATTGGCATTAAGAAAATTCAAAGTTAATAGAGCATTACGCAGTCTGTATCTGGGGGTTTTTGTTACCCCTTTCTGTTTATTTAGCATATCCTTTAGAGTTCTGTTTGATCTTTCTATAACTGCTTGACCTGTAGGATTATGTGGTATGCCTGTAATATGCTTTATATTGTAATAAGCAAAAAACTGTTTCATTTTAACAGAGACATATGATGGAGCATTATCAGTTTTGATTTGTGCAAGTATACCCATGATGGCCATAACTTCTAGCAAATGAGTGATTACAGAATCAGCTTTTTCAGAACTCAAAGCAGTTGCCCACTGAAATCCTGAATAAGTATCGATAGTGTGGTGTACATATTTCAGTTTTCCAAATTCTGCAAAGTGTAACACGTCCATCTGCCAGATTTCATTCCTTTGAGTACCCTTTGGGTTACATCCTGCTGGTAATGGCGTTTGATTGTAGAAGGAACAAGTAGGACATTTCTTTACTATTTCTTTGGCTTGTTGCCAGGTTATGGAAAAATCCTTTTTTAAACCTTTACTATGCACAGGATGTTTTTTATGAAATTCTGAGGCCTCCAGCACATTTCCTATCAATAATTTATCAATCTCATCATTACCTTGTGCTAAAGGGCCTGGCAGACCAGTATGGGATCGAATGTGAGTTATATATAAAGGATGACTCCTTTTCCTGATTGTATCTTGTAACTGAATAAATAGTGAAGTTAATTCTGAAGCATCAGGGATAAATTCTCCAGTCTCAATATGTAATACTACTCTTTCAGCATACTGAGAGTCAGTTACTATGTTGAGAGGTTCTGAAAAATCCATTAATACCAACAGAATAGCATACAATTCTGATTTTTGATCTGAATTATTAGGACTTTGAACTACTTTACTTAAATTTCCTGATTTGTAACCTGCTTTTCCTTGTTTGATGGCATCTGTATAAAATGTACGAACTCCAGATATGGGTTATTCCTGTACAATTCGAGGCAAAATCCAATCAGCTCTCTTTATAAGATCAATTCTATCGCTTTTGGGATAATTGCTGTTAATTTCTCCCAAAAAATTACTGCAAGCTCTTTGCAAAGGTTCACTTTCTGTCCATAATTTTTCAATGTCCTCCTTAGTTAAAGGTACAACAATTTCTGCTGGGTCTATTCCTGCTAATTGACGAAGTCTCAATTTTCCTTTCCAAATCAAGTCAGAGATTTTTTCCACATAAGTTTTTAATTTTTTATTTGGTTTATTTGGTAAAAATATCCATTCCAATATAATATCTTCCCTCTGCATTAATATTCCTGTAGGAGAATGCCTAGAATGTAAAATAACCAAAATGCAATCCAGCTTTGGATCAATATGATCCACGTGCCCTTCATGTACTTTCTTTTCTACCAAGGCCAATTCTTTCTCGGCTTCAGGTGATAATTCTCTTGGACTATTTAAGTTCTTGTCACCTTCTAAGGTTTTGAACAAATTATGCAGTTCATCATTTTTGACCCCAACAATAGTTCGTAGATGAGAAATATCTCCAGATAATCTTTGAAAGTCATTAAGAGTCTGTAGTCTATCTCTCCTAATTTGCACCTTTTGGGGTCTAATTTTTTGTAGCTCTATTTTATATCCTAAATAATTAATAGAATCTCCCCTTTGTATCGTTTCAGGAGCAATTTGTAATCCCCAGCAAGGCAAAATTTTCTTTATTTCTTCAAACACTCTTTCTAAAGTATCTGCATTTGAGTTGGCTAGTAAAATATCATTCATATAATGATAAATTATAGATTTAGGAAATTTTTTACCTATCACTTCCAATGGCTGTTGTACAAAATATTGGCACAGAGTTGGGCTATTCAACATTCCCTGTGAGAGGACCCTCATTGAAATCTTTTAACCGGTTGAGAATTATTATAAGTAGGCACTGTGAAAGCAAATCTTCCTTTGTCTTTTTCTTGTAAGGGTATTGAAAAGAAACAGTCTTTTAAATCAATAACTATGAGAGGCCATCCTTTTGGTAACAGAGTAGGCAAAGGAATTCCAGATTGTGGAGAGCCCACTGGATGAATTACTTTGTTAATTGCTCTAAGGTCTGTTACTATTCTCCATTTACCAGATTTCTTTTTAATAACAAATACAGGAGAATTCCAAGGGCTGGTTGATTCCACAATATGCTGAGCATTTAACTGTTCTTCTACCAGCTCTTCTAAAGCCTGGAGTTTCTCTGTTGTTAAAGGCCATTGCTGGACCCATACAGGCTTGTCTGTTAACCATTTTAAAGGTAGAGCTGTTGGTGTCTTTGGAAGACCATCAGTTGTTGTGCCCTGTTTTTGTATAATATGGATGGCTGGTGACCACTCAGAATAATTCCTTCTAATACTTCTCTCAGAAACATGTGCTAATTTATGATTTGTTTCTGAGATTGGAGGGATGTTAATCTGAGTATTCCATTGTTGCAACAAGTCTTGACCCCACAGGTTCATAGCTATGTTAGCTACATATGGTTTCAATTTTCCTCTCTGCCCTTCTGGATTCTTCCTATACATTCGAGCCATCTTGCACTCTGTTTCACCTGAGATAATGTCCCAGTTCCTAACAGTTGAACCTTTACCTCCTGAAGAGGCCAAGTTGGATGCCAAAATTCTGGTGCAATTATGGTAACGTCCGCACCTGTGTCTACCAGACCAGACAACAAAACACCATTTATTTTTATCGATAATTTTGGCCTTTGTTCATTAATAGAAGTTTGCCAAAAAATTTTCTTTATGTTTTCTCCTCAATTTTCTATTCTCTCTGTTTCATCATCCTGACCAGCATGACTTATTCCAATAGGCATTTGGTTATTTAATTGCTCTGATTAAGGGTTTCCTCTACGACTGCAGGAAAGGTTTGAACTGGTTTTGCTATTGGGGCCTGCATGAGGCCCCTCTGGGAGTTTCCCAAAGACTGAGGCAAAGGATTACCCTGTCTGTCCCTTGTTGATCTACATTCGTTGGTCCAGTGTTTTCCCTTACCACACCTTCTGCATACTCCAGAAGGAAGGGGCATTCTGTTGCCATTGTTCCTTGAGGAAACATTGTTTCTAGGAATGACCTATTTACAGTCCCTTTTCAAATGTCCTTGTTTTCCACATCCAAAACATCTAACATTCCTCAAACCTTCTGAAATTGCTTCTCCTACCCACCTATCATCATGCTCATGAGCTTCAATATTAACCGTGTCTCTAATCCAATCTTCCAAAGGTGCAGATCTTGCCTTTAATGGCCTGATGATTGTTTTGCATGATGAATTTGCATTCTCAAAGGCCAAAGATTCAATTATTATCTTACTAGCTTCTGAATCCAGGACCATTCTCTTTACTGCTGAAGCCAGTCTTCATAAAAAATTTGTGAAAGATTCTTTTGGGCCTTGTACAACCTTTGTAAATGACTCAGTTTTTTTTCTGGTTCCTCAATTCTGTCCCATGCATTCAAGGCTGCTGTTCGACATACAATTAGGGTTTGGACATCATATAAACATTGTGTTTGTGCTGAAGCATAATGACCTTCTCCAATAAGCTGATCCTGGCAGACTTGTATTCCTGTATCCCTCCACTGTTTTTTCTATGTTTTTAGCTTCATCCTTGAACCAAGTTAGCCACTGAAGCCTTTAACTGGGTTCAAGAACAGCTTGTGCCAGCTCCTGCCAGTCCTGTGGTACAATCCTATTATATGTTGACCAAGAGTTTAACATTTGCTTTACATGTAGGGAATGCATGCCATAAGATACTATTGCCTCCTTAAACCTTCGTAAATCTAACATTTCAATTGGAGCCCAAATATTTTGTGTAGTCATTTGATCAGGCAACTGCTGTATGGTTACTGGACAAACTAAGGGTGACTGTGTGAAAACAGGCTTTCTTTCTGTAACCCTATGATCCAATCTTGAAGCAACTTCACTGTTAGTTTCTTCTGCCTGAGTTTTTACAGGTTTAACAAGTTTTTCTAAAGCTGTCACCCTGGCACTTAAATTGACTATCTTTTTAAATAGTAAAATGAGGATAAGCATAGTAATAAAATGCATAATTTGATCAACATTAATCTTCTCATATAGCTGTTCCATTGTCAGACTGCCTAAAATTGCAAACAAAGCCCAATTTTCTTCCAATGTACACAGGAAACCCATTTTTTTTTAATGTGGAAAAAAATTTCTCTTTTAAATAGTTTCCTTTAAAATATCTGATATGTTAAGTGACTTACCAAGTCCTCGTAGAACAGTAAAAATCTGAGGGAATTTCAAAACAGCCACCTAGTGTCCGAGGTGTGAATCCAGAGAGACAGAGAGAGAGAGAGAGAGAGAGAGAGAGAGAGAGAGAGAGAGCAAGCATAGCCACAAGTTCTGCCTAAGAGCTTGAATCCAGCCACGTGTTCCCGCTTGAGCTTAGTCAAGCCTTGGCTCTGGCTACCTTAAGCTCCAACCACGTGCATTGGCTTTACAGGCAGGGGCCCTGTTTGACAGGGCAGGCCTGAGTTGTCTGTAGCACCGACTTTAAGCAAGTAGCTCAAGGTTAGTCCGGCCTGAGGCCAAGCCGACCTGGGCCCAGGCTAGGGAGCCGGCCGGCCGCCCTGGCGGGAAATCGGACCTGCTGCCAAGCCAAGTTAAGTGGTTTTTAATGGATTCTTGTCATGTTGGGTGCCAAATGTAGATGTAACCAACCATCTTACTAAATAAGAAACACAGAGCCGATTCAGAGAAGAAAACCAAGAGGTCAGAGCTAAGAGCCTCACCCTTCCTGATTCAGCGATCCTCTTCAGCCAAGAGAGCTCCCCAAAAAGAGGGACCTACTTCCTGTGTGTATGTCTTTATATACTCTAGCTGCTCTGCCTTCTCATCGGTTGTAAACCCAAACACGTGAGTGCCTCGTCACTGCCTGCATGTACAGCCCTCCAGGTCCTCTATGGTATTGAGATTAAAGGCGTGCGCCACTGCCGCCACGCACTTGTTATGGCTCTAATAGCTCTGACCCCTGGGCAACTTTATTTATTAACATACAATTAAAATCACATTTCAGTACAATAAAATACCACCACAGGACACCACACAGTGTTGGGGCCGGGGGAGGGGCTTGGCCTGCCTCTACTAAATGTATTTCACAGTGGGAGGCCTTGCCTTCTTGTAGGAGGGAATGGGGGGTGGGTTGGGAGGGGGAGGCTGGGACGGTGGGAGGAGGGAAGAGGGGGAATCTTTGGTATGTAAAATGAATAAAAAATTTTTCTTAATAAAAATTTTTAAATTAAATTAAAAAAACCCTCAGGGGGCCTGAGTTGGGCAGCAGTGGCACATGCCTTTAACCCCACCACTTGGGAGGCAGAGACAGGTGGATCTCTGTAATGGTATTTACTCTGCCCATGACCTTGGGCCATAGGGCCTGAAGGAGGTGGTGCTTCTTGTTGTAGGTGACCTTTTAAAAGGAAAGGGAGAAGGGTCATGAGCCCCTTCTCCCTGATGCCTGCTACCTGGTCTGATCAAACTGCCAGGTAGATTCATTCCTGTTCAGATCAGAGGATGACTTCAGCTGTCTACTCTGTTCTCTATTTGTGAGTGTATTTCCTCAATTTACCCTAAAAAATTTCTCTAATACTTCTTAGTCAGACTCCCGTGGATTTATCGCATTACATCTCTGAGTTTGAGGCCAGCCTGGTCTACAGAATGAGTTCCAGGACAGCCAGGGCTGTTAAAAAGTGATACCCTTCTCCAGAAAAAGGAAACAAGAAAGAAAGAGAGAGAAACACAAGGAAGAAATACATTCAGGGGGCCTGGCCTCTATGTGGAAACAACACCTGCTACATATATTCAATATGCAAATGTTTACTGGCCAATTAAAAACACTGGCCCCTTTCCCTTCAGGAACTGCTGGAGGGTAAACAAGGGCAGTATATGGTGTATACTAATTTTAGTCAGAAGATTAGGATTGCAAAAAAAAAGAAAAAAAAAAACGTTCTAGCTAGAGATATACATCAATTTTGGAGAGTTTACCTGGCATGCAGAGGACTGTGAATTCAGTCTCTATCAAGACAAAGAAACAAATAAAACAATCCTGAAACTTCATGAAGTTATATACAATCAAAAGTAAAACTATTAGAAGTTATATATGTATTTAATACATCAGAAAACACACACACGCGCACACACACGCGCACACACACACACACGCGCACACACACACACACACACACACGCACACACACACACACACACACGCACACACACACACACACACACACACACACACACACATTTCACTGGGGTAATGCACACCCCTAATCTGGTTCCACACACTTACACTGCCATTGCAAATTGCACCTCCCTTTTTAGTGGTCTCTGCTGAGTGAAAATCACACAGAGGGAGACAATTTTAAATGCATCCTAACAAGAAAGAAACATTACTGACTGATGCACTATCTCTTTGTATTTGTATTTGTTTGTGGTACACACACATGCGTGTGTTGGCATGCTTAGGCACGCATGTGATTTCTTTTCTTTAAGTTGTAGTGCCTGGTGAGATTTTCACCATCCACATTGGTATGCAAACTGATACTGTCATTGTGTAGGCCTTGTTTAGGTGACCATAGTTTCCCCATCAATATAGAAGACACCTTTTCATCTCAGACATCCTGGTCCTCTGGCTCTTACAATCTTTCTGCCCCATGGTTCAAAATATTCCCTAAGCCTTTGGTATAGGGGTTGTGCTGTAGATATATTCGTTGGAGATGAGCCCCCCACAGTCAGTCATTCTCAACAATTTCCCCGGTTCTGCATTTCTGTACTAGTCTCCCTCTGCTGAAAACCAAGCTCATCTGTGCATGTAAGGATAACACTCAGAATGCAGCTGGAAAGTGTCCTGGTCTAGAAAGTGGCAGTAGTGGGCTCCCTCTAGTCCTCAGGACCTCACTGTCTTCTGTTTGTTTGTTTGTTGTCTTCACATGACTTGTTTAGTTTTGTTTGTCATTGTATATTGCTGCAGTAGGTTTTAGGATTTGTTTGTTTGTTTTTCCTCTTTATGCTGATTTAAAATTTCTCCACTACAATATATTTTTATCATGTTTTTACACTACTCCAACTCCTCCCAGATCCATTTGTCCTGTCCAACTATTCCATAGTACTGGGTCTGTCCTGGAGTGTGGTTGATACACCCAGTGACAATCCATTGTAGAGAACTGGTTGTCCCTTTGCCAGCAGATGTCAATTGCAAATACCTACATGGTTAATGGTGAGACCCTGTGTCCATTTCCCTTTCTCAGTGCTGGGACCCAGGCTGGCTTGAACCTTTACAGGTCCTGTTCCTGTTGCCACAGTCTCGGTGAATTCACATGTGTATTGGTCCTGTTTTGTCCAAAAGACACTTTTTCCTTTGAGTCACCTTTGCTTCTGGCCCTTACAATCTTTTCTCCTCCTCTTCTCCATACATCCCTGAGCCTTGAGAAGAAGCTTTTGATAAAGACATCACATTTTGCACTAAGTGCTCCAAAGTCTCTCACTCTCTGCACATTGTCCATTCATGGTTCTCCATGTTAATTCTCATATGCTGCAAGAAAAAGCTTCTCCAATGTGTGTTGAGTAGGTACTGATCTATGGGTTTAGCAGTATCTCATTAGGAGTCAATTTATACCTATAGCTATGGTCCTTTACAAGATCAATAGTAGTAGCTTTTCCTGTAGACCCATGATCTAAGTAGTCTCAGAATCCTGGACTCTTTAACAGTGCCAGGTTTGGGTTCCACTTCATGGAGTAGGTCTTAAATCAATCAAAATTGGTTGATCACTCCCATAACATTTATGCCACTATCACACCAGTATATCTTACAGACTGGTTGCTGTTGTAAGTCAGTTTTGCTAGCTGGGTGATGTGGATGATTACCTTTCTTCTTTGGTCGGCTTTACAGTACCTTCCAGCACCATGAAGTATGGTCAGTAGAGGTGAATATTCTAGTTGGGCTCCAGTTCGATTTTAATTTTAGAGATCGTACCTGTTAAGCAATGGCCCTGATTTCAATCTCCAGAAATAACAAACAAAAACCAAAAATAAAAACAGGACTCAGGTTCCCCCTAGTATCTCCTGTCAGCCCTTTTAACCTTTCCTCATTCCATAGAAACAGGGATGTTTCAACATACGAAAATAAGTCAATATAATCCACCATATAAACAAACTGAAAGAGAAAAGCCCATATGATCATCTCATTCGACACTGAAAAAGCCTTTGACAAAATCCAACACACTTTCATGATAAAAAGTCTTGGAGAGATCTGGGATACAAGGGCATATTTAAACATAATAAAGGCAAAATACACCAAGCCAATAGCCAATATCCAATTAAAACTTTTGTTATGATATTAATGGTCATATAGAGTACTAACTAATTCTAGAAACAAAGGCTTCATCTAGCTGCCTGTACATGTTTTCTTGTTTGAGTCTCTATTTGCATCAGTTTTATGTAGGGAATCATGACCATTCCTTAAGGCAATTTTAATGTCTCCAAAAAGATCATGGGGTCCCACAACAACAATTCCACATGGACAATAATAATACCACTAAGCTGACAAACATCACCCAGAGATCGTCTTTGGACTACAAAATGCTCAGGACAATTTTGAGATAGCCTGCTGAGATGATCCAGCCTCACAGACTACTTGATCGTGAGATAAGCCCTGCACTTTTGCATTATGCAGAGACTGGACAACAAACAAGTAATTTTCAGAGCATGACGCCCACATTCCCAAGAGGTGGGGTGGATGGTTTTTGGTCATTCCATGGATTTTGGATAATTGTCATTGCTTAGGATGATTGGTTACAAGTTGTTATTGTTAATGGTCAGAAAAAAGGCTAAACAAAGGAGATTAGATTTAGGGTTCTTGCTTGAAAAAAAGACGAGATAAACAATAGATAGATTATTGAATCTAGTCTGAATAAAAAAGATATGGAAATGATAGAATAAAGGGTAGATTATTGAATCTACTCTGAAAAGAAAAAAGAGGGATATGGATATGATAAGATAAAAAGATAGATTATTGAATCTACTTTCAGAAGGCAACTACTAGTTTAAGTATTTAACATTGGGTTGAATTTTTGTACATTGTATACAAATTATGCATATTGCAATAGATTTGAGATTGATTTATCTAGATTTGATGAGATAAAAAGGTAGATTATTGAATCTACTTTTAAAAGGCAACTACTAGACTAGTTTTTAATATTTTACAGTGGATTGGATTTTTGTATATTGTATACAAATTTTGTATATTGATACAAATTTTGTTAGAATATATATTGTACATCCATTTCTAATCTTGTTCAAGGTATTGTACCTATACAGTTCATTTAACAATGTAATGCAAATTGCTAGTTCTTGAAAGTTATTATTACCAAATATTTAGGATATAAGAAATATAACTTGATAGTTAATCATTACAATTGAACTTGTAGTCATATTAGGTATGTTTTCAAGGTCAAGCAGAGATATATTTTAGATATGCAGCTCATCTTCAAACACTTCAGAGATCTGCAGAATATGGCATCTTAGATGTTTTAATAACAGATATTTTTTTCCTTTTTTATGACAATGAGACATGTCTGCTCCTGGCAGCACCAGTCTACTTCAGAGAAAATGATGGGCATTGAAGAAACGCCACATGAAGTTTACTTTCAATGTGGCAAATTTAGCCACTGGGGAAGAAAGTGCCCTTGCATCGACTCCTGACAGTATGCTGTCCAAAATGGACAAGCAGGACACAAAACAAAGGACTGCTGAACCTTGCCAAGACAAGGTAGGAAGGCTCTTTAGAAAAATCCTGCTTCACAAATGAGTCTGTCAGATATGCTAAGCCTGTAGGCTGAAGATGATGCCCCAACGTTTCAGAGAAACCTCAGGTGAGTGTCCAGCAGCCAGATGTTTCTGTCATTTCACAAAATTTTTGGAAGTCACTTGTTTGCACTTCCTTTTACTCAGTTAATATAGTTTCCTTCTCGGTCTCTGAGGAAGTTGAAAATTAGGTAGTTATACTTTTCATTGTTACGAAATTCAGAAAAGGCCAGGCGGTGGTGGCGCACGCCTTTAATCCCAGCACTCGGGAGGCAGAGCCAGGAGGATCTCTGTGAGTTCGAGGCCAGCCTGGGCTACCAAGTGAGTTCCAGGAGAGGCACAAAGCTACACAGAGAAACCCTGTCTCAAAATACCAAAAAAAAAAAAAAAGAAATTCAGAAAAGAAACTCACTAAAGAGCTATAAAGTGTATAAGTTTGAAAGACATCAAAAGATAGTTTTGGTTATGTAAATTAGGATAGAAGATAAATTAGATACAATCCTTTGTATTCACAAAAATAGGATAGATAATGGAATATTTTCTCTGAATTTGTCAAATGCAAATGGACTAGACATTGTTGATGTATTTATTGCTTGTATGTATTGTATTTAGTTATTGTACTTATTGTATATAGTTTTTCTTATATCAGTTATAATTATTTAAAGTTTTTTATTTTAGACAAAAAGGAGGATGTGGTGATATATTGTGTCCCCCAAAATACTGTGCACCCTAATAAATGTTGTGATATTTTGTTTGTGTTCTGACAAATAAATCTTGCCTGAAGATCAGAGCTAGCCACTAGTAAACCATAGAGGTCTCGTGTAGTGGGTAGCTGTTCCAGCTTTGACCTGGAAGTACTACTCCCATTGAGGCTTCCGGTAACTGCCACACCTATGAGGCAGGACAGAGAGAGGAGCCCTTAAGACACGAGATCCAGATGTGCCTGCTCTCTTGGTTCCTGGATCTTGGAAGCTGGATTTCGACCAAGCTGAGTTCTCCAGAGAACACCGCCAGACTGCGCTACACCTTTCCCAGACCCTGTAACCTATGCCTTTACTTGTAATTTACCCCACAAAATAAACCTCCCTGTAAACTATGTGGAGTTGCCTTAATACTTCCACCAATAGTCTGGAGGTCTGTACAGACAGGAAACAGGAAATGATATGGATAGAAGGAGAGAGGAAGTGATAAAGCTGGGCAGAGACAGGAGCTCAGACCTTTTTGTTCTGAGAAGTTGGAGAGGTAAGAGGTGACTATGGCTACTCCTTTGTTTCTCTGATCTTTCAGCTTTTACTCTGATATCTGACTCCAGGCTTTTATTATTAAGACTAATTAGGATTGTGTTTCAGGGGCCATGCTGTCAGTTTGTGGAGAGCAAACTATAGCCTTGGCAACAGCCTAGATTGTTTGGAGATTCCCATGGGACTCTTTTGACAAACAACTCAAGTAGATGTAACTAAATCCCAGTAGTGGGAGCTTCATTTGGTGACAAGAGATGGACAGTAGAGACTCTGTTTCCCCCATTATTTTGAGATTTCATTTAGATTTCCTTCATATATGTACATATTTTAGGAAACTTCTACTGTATTAGGTTTCTGAACTTCCCCTCAACTGGCCTTTAATTTTAGCTGTCTCTCACTTTATTTCTTCCTCATCTCGATTTCCTCCTCCTCCTCATTTGATCATCCTGATCCAGTCCCCTACCATCCATTCATAAATATCTATTCCATTTCCCTTTCCTAATAAAATATATCAGTACCCCCTGTCCCTTAATCTTTACCTAACCTCTGTGGTTTTATGGATTGTAACTTGGTTATCATTTATTTAATGGGAAGTATCTACATATAAGCAAATACATACCATATTTTCTTTCTGAGTCTGGGTTACCTCCCTCAGGATGATTCATTCATAGTTCCATCCTTTGCCTATAGATTTCATTATGTCATTTTTTTATGGCAGATAAATGTTCCATTGTAGAAAGGAACCATATTTTCTTTATCCATTCCTCTGTTGAGGAACATCTAGGTTGTTTCCAATTTCTGGCTATTTTGAATAGAGCAGCGATGAGTATGGATGAGCAAATGTCACTGTGGGAGAATGAAACATCCTTTGGGTATATGCCCAAGAATGGTATAGCTGGATTATGATATTGATCTAATCCCATCTTCCTGGGGGACCACCACACTGATTTGCACATGACTGTACAAGTTTGCAGTTAGCTAGAATTGAGGGGCATTTGAGGGGTTATGGTATGGAAACCTAGTCCAGTGGAAACTTCCTAAAATATATGAACGTGATCCTAATAAAGACTCCAAATAATGAGGGAGACAGTGTCCCAGCGGGCTATGACTTGTCACCAAAGGAAACTTCAAGTACCAGGACTGTAGTTGGCCAAAGGGGTCCCATGGGAATTGCCAAAGAACCCAGGCTGCTGCCAAGAAAATAGGATGCTCCAGAAACTTACAGCAAGTCCCCATTGCTGAAGACAACACTCACACAACACATTGAACATGGAAAGGTCAAGTTGGTGCCTACATAGAACCTTCACCCCAAAGTTCTGGTGTCTTTGGTGCAGGAAGGGACTCTGCAGGCTACCAAAAATAAACATAAACCCAGCCACATAACCTTTGATCTACAATCCGTCATGCCAGCAAAACATGCTAGGGCAATGGTGGCAAGAAGCTTGTGGGAGTAACCAACCAATGTCTGATGAGACTTAAGGCACGCTCCATGAGATGGGACCCATATCCATCACTTCTTGGGTGACCAGAACCCGAGGCTAGATAACCCAAAAACCTAGGGTAAAACCAAATACTACTGTTCTAAAAACTAAACCAAAAACAAAAACCAAGTAACAAAATGACGCTTAATAATATTCTGCTATGCTCATAGATCAGTGCCTCATTCAGTCATCATCAGAGAAGCTTCCTCCTACAGCAGGTGGGAACAATGCAGAGACCCACAGCCACACATTACACACACACACACACACACACACACACACACACACACACACAGAGAGAGAGACAGAGAGACAGAGAGACAGAGAGACAGAGAGAGAGACAGAGACAGAGAGACAGAGACAGAGACAGAGAGAGACAGAGAGAGACAGAGAGAGAGAGAGAGAGAGAGAGACAGAGAGACAGAGACAGATAGAGATAAAGAGAGAACTTGGAATACATAGGTCTAAATGGGACATCTGCATCAAATCCCTCCCTTCAGAGCTCAGGGAACCCCACAGAAGAAGAGGTGGAAAGAGTGTAAGAGCCAGAGGAGAATGAGGACATCAGGAAAACAGGCCCTCTAAATCAACATGATCAAAGCTCTTATGAACTCACAGAGACTGAAGCAGCATGAATGGGGCCTACACCGCTCTGCACCAAGTCCTCTGTCTACATTGTAGACTCTGGTTTTCAGTATTTTTATGAGACCCTTGAGTGTGAGAAGGAGTTGGTCTCTGAGTCTTGTGCTTCTCTTGTGGCTCTTTTCCATTGGTTGGGTTGCCTTGTCCAACTTCAATGGGATTGTTTTTGTTTTATCTTGTTATATTTCATTTTGTTGTTTGGTTGTTATTATCTTAGAAGCCTATTCTTTTCTAATGAGACAGAAAGGGAGTGTATTTGGAGGAGAGGGGAGGTGGGGAGGAATTGGGAGGAGTAAAGCAGGGAAACTTTAATTAGGATATATTGCGAATAGAATTTATCTTTCATAAAATGGGCAGGGAATAGGAAGGAGGGGGGATGGAGCTTGGAGAAGTGAGGAAGAGGAATGGGAGTGAATATTATCAAAATAAAGTGTATGAAATTCTCAAAGAGTTAATACAAATGTATTATTTAATAAAAAAGAAAGAAACAATTTCACATTCCAACTAGTGATGGCAGAGGGTTCCTCTTTCTCCACATCTTGCCAACATGATCTCTCACTTGTTTTATTGATCTTATCAATTCTGACAGGTCTACGATGGAATCTCAAAGTAGTTTTGATGTGGAACATTTCTTTAAGTGTTTCTCAGCCATTTGAGTTTTCTCTTTTGAGAATTCTCTGTTTAGATCTGTACCCCATTTTTAAATTAGGTCATTTGTTTTCTTGACATCTACTTTTTAAAAGGCTTAGTGTATTTTGGATAGTGGCCCTCGATTGGATATGTAGATGGGCAAACGATTTTCCCATTCTTTAGGATGCCACTTTGTCTGAATGACAGTGTCTTTTGCTGTGCAGAAGCTTCTTAGTTTCATGAGTTCCCATTTATTAGCTGTTGATCATAGTGCCTGTGCTGTGTTTTGTTCAGAAACTGTTTTCCCGTTTAAAGCTCATATGAACACACAGAAACTAAAGCTGCCTACACGAGTCAACACAGGGACTACAGCGACCCTGCCAGTACTCCCATTCCTCAGGCTGTCAGGAAGACAGCCACCCGGGTCCTCAAGGCCCTGGCTGGTGGGATGAAGCCCAACCAGGTCCTCAAAGCTGCACATGTTGGGAAGAGAACCAGCCCTGCCTGATGCTCATACAGGTGCTAGCCTGCAGGGACTCCCAAGGTCCAGGCAGGCAGGAAGACATCCACCCTGGCCTGATCCTTAACTACTCAGACAGGCCAGCCCCCTAGACTCCTAGGGTTCCAGCTGTCAGGAAGATAGCCACCAGCCCTCCTCCCCACCCTCAGACAGAGGCTAGCTTTCCTGAACTCTGATGACCCCTGCTGGTGGAATTCCAGCCATCCATACATGATGCTTCACTGCTCAGTCACTGGCTAGTCTTTGGGATTCCCAAGGCTCTGACTGGCAGGAAGAGGCCACTTGTGGTTCTCAAGGCTCTTGGTGTCAAGAACACAGCCTCCCTTGCAGGATGGGTAACTGTTCAAACAGGGGCCAGCTGACCACGACCCCCAAGGTCCTGGCTGGCAGGATGACAGCCACCCGAGGTCCTCAAGGACCCAGCTTGTGAGAAAACAGCCACTACTGCCTGGTGCTTAACTGCTCAGAGGGGAGCTACTGGGCCAAGTCTTGCCAAGCGCAGGCTGACTGGAAGACAGCCATCTGCAACTGTGTCTTAAATTCTCACATTTGGCCACCCTCCGGGATCCCCAGGGCCCCATCTGGCTGGAAGACAGCCACCCAGGGTCCTCAAGGCCCTGTCTAGCAGCATGTCAGCCATCAGGGTCTTCAAGGCCCTGGCTGGTAGGATGAGAGTCTCCCAGGGTTCAAGGCTCCTGCTGGCCGGAAGACAAGTACCATGCCTGATGCTTAACTGTCCAGACAGGCGTCAGGTTACCCATATCACCCACCCAGGGTCCTGAAGGCCCTGGCTGGCGGAAAGATGCCCAACCAGGGTCCTCAAGGCTCCACCAGACTGGAAGAGAGCCAGCCCTTCCTGATACTTAACTTCTGAGACTGGTGCTAGCTGGCCTAGACTCCAAAGGCCCAGGAAGGCAGGAAGACAGCCACCCCACCCTGACACTTAACCTCTCAGACAGGCCAGCCCGCTGAGACCACCAGGGTTCCAGCTGTCAGGACGACAGCCACCAGGGTTCCTCAAGGCTCCAGCTGGATGGAAGACAGCCAACCCTCTCTGAAACTTAACTATTCAGATTCAGGCAAGCTGGCCAGAAACCCCAAGGACCCTGCTGTTGGGAAGAGAGCCATCTAAGGTCCTTGAGGCCCTGTCTTGTAGGATGACAGCCTCCCCTGATCCTCGAGGGTCCACAGTGCCTGAAGACAGCCATGCCGACCTGATGCCTATGTCTCCAGAATGGTGGTAGCTGACCTAGAACAACTGGACCTAGCCTGGCGGGAAGACAGCCACCCAGTCCTCTATCCTGAGGCTGGTGGGAAGACAGGCAGCCCTTCATGATGTTTAAATGCTCAGATGGGGGCCAGCCAACCAGGATCCCTATGCTCTGCTTGTTGCATGTCAGCCACACAGGGTCCTCAAAGTTCCACCTCATGGGAAAACAGCCAGCCCTGCGTGATGCTTAACTGCTCAGACAGGCGGTAGCCAGCCGAAAACCACAAGGCCCTGACTGGTGGGAAGAGAGCTACCTGGGGTCCCTTAAGGCCCTGCGTGTTGAGATGACAGCCCCCCAGGGTCCTTAAGGACCTGGCCAGTAGGATGACTGCCACCTTTACCTGATGCTTAACTGCTCAGACAAGGGCCAGCTGGCTGGGAACACCAAGGTCTCTGCTGTTGGGATGAGAGCCACTTAGGGTCCTCATGGCCCTGGCTGGTGGGATGTCAGCCACAAGGTATGCTCAAGGGCCCAGCTTGTCTGAGACAGTCATGCCCACCTAATGCTTAATTGCTCAAAAGGGTGCTAGCCGGCCTGGATCCCCAGGTCCCTGCCTGGCCAGAAGACAGCCACCCAGGGTCTTCAAGGCTCTGGCTGGTTGGAAGACAGCCAGCCCTGGATGATGTTTAAATGCTCAGACTGGGGCCTGCCTACTGGGATCCCCATGACCCTGTTGGTGGCATGACAACCACCCAGGGTCCTCAAGGTCCTGGCTAGTGTCATGAGAGTCACCTGGAGTCCTCAAGGCTCCTGCTGGCAGGACATAGCCACTCCCACCTGATCCTTAACTTCTCAGATGGGGACTCATCCACTGGGTCCTCCAAAGTCCCAACTGGTGGGAAAAGAGCCACCCTGTGTCCTCAAGGCCATATTTAGTGGGATGAGAGCTCCTCAGGGTCTGCAAGGCTCTGGCTGGCAGAAAACAGCTATTGATGAATAGTGCTAAACTGCTCACACCGGGGAATGCAGTCAGGAACCCTGAAGACCCCAGCTGGAAGGACAAAAGCCACCCCTGCCTGGTGCTTAACTACTCTGAAGAGGGCAAGACGGCTGGGACCACCAAGGCCCCAGCTGGTGGGAACAGAGCCACCCAGGGTCCCCAAGGCCCTGCTTGGTGGAAGGAGAGCAACCCAGGGTACACAAGGATCCAGCTGGCATGAAGACAACTACCCTGCCTGATGCTTCACTGTTCAGACAGGGGCAGGAACAGTTGGGAGTAAGACATCCACCCGGGGTCCCTAAGGGTCCAGCTGGCATGAAGACAGCTACCATGCCTGGTTCTTCACTGTTCAGAGAGTCGACAGGACCCCCATATCTTGCTGTCAGGAAGACAGCCACCTGGGGTCCTCAAGGCACTGGCTGGTGGGATGACGCCCAACCAGGGTCCTCAAAACACCATCTGATGGGAAGAGAGTCATCCCTGCCTCATGTTTAACTGCTCAGACGGGTGCTAGCTGGCAGGGACTCCCAAGGCCCAGGCAGGCAGGAAAACAGCCACACCACCTGACAATTAACTGCTCAGACAGGCCAGCCAGCCGGGATCCCACCGTTCCAGCTGTCAGAAAGACAGCCACCGGAGGTCCTCAAGGTTCCCGCCTTGTGGGAGAGAGCTATGTTGATGCTTGACTGCTCAAAGGGAGCTAGCCGTCTGCCTTCCTAGGCACCTGCTAGCAGGAAGACAGCTACTGTACCTGATGCCTAACTGTGGAGACCGGTGCTGGGACCCCCATTTCTCCGGCTGTTGGGAGAAAGCCCCCCCCCCCGGTCCTCAAAGCCCTGTCTGGCAGGATGTCAGCCACTCGGGGTCTTCAAGGCCCTGGCTGGTAGGATGAGAGTCTCTTGGGGACATCAAGGCTCCTGTTGGCGGGAAGACAAATATCATGCCTGATGCTATACTGTTCAGACAGTTGCCTGGAACCCCATATCTCTGGGAGGCAGGAAGACAGCCAATCGTGTTGCTGGAGGCTCTGAGTGGGGGGAATACAGCAACACCCCTCTCTTCCACCACAGCCATGCTCAGACAGAGGCTAACTTGCTGGAACCCTGAAGACCCGGCTGGTGCAATTTCAGCCATCCATGCATGATGCTTCACTGCTCAGTCACTGGCTAGCCTTTGGGACCCCCAAGGCTCTGGCAGGCAGGAAGTGGGCCACCTGTGGTCCTCAGGGCTCTTGTTGGCAAGAATACAGCCTCCCCTGCCTGATGGTTAAGAGTTCAGACATGGGCCAGCTGACCATGACCTCCAAGGCCCTGGTTTGTGAGAGGACAGTCACCACTGCCTGATGCTTAATTGCTCAGACGAGTGCTAGCTGGCTGGAACTTTCAAGGCCCACGATGGCTGAAACACAGCCACCCCCAACTGAGGATTAACCTCCCAGATTCTGCCAGCTAGCAGACCCCCAAAACCCCATCAGCAGGAAGACTGCCAACCAGGGTCCTCAAGGCTCAGTCCAGTTGAAAGAGAGCCATCCTGCCTGATACATAACTGCTCAGATGGGTGCTAGACATTCTCCAACCCCAATGCCCTGGTTGGTGGGAAGAGTGTCACCAGGGGTCCTTAAAGCCCTGAGTGATGAGATGACAGCCACCTCCACATGATGCTTAACTGCTCAGACAATGACAGGCTGGCTACGAACCCCAAGGCCTCCACTGATGGGATGACAGCCACTTAGGGTCCTCAAGGCCCTGGCTGGTGTGATGACAGCCTCCTGGTATCCTCAAGGGTCCAGTTTGCATGTAGACAGCCATACCAATCTAATGCTTACTAGCTCAGAAGTGTGCTAGAAGTCCTGGATTCGGAGGTCCCCTGCCTGGGAGAAAGAGAGCCACCCAGGGTCCTCTAGACTCTGGCTGGTGGTAATTCAGGCAGCCCTGCATGATGTTTAAATGCTCATATGGAGTCCAGCCGACATGCATCCCCATAAGCCTGCTGATGGGATGACAGTCACCCAGGTTCCTCAGGGCTCTGGCTGGTGGGTAAACAGCCCTGAATGATGTTTAAATGCTGAGACAGGTACGAGCCAACTGGGACTCCTATGACCCTTCTGATGAATAGACAGCCACCCAGGGTCCTCAAGGCGTCACTTGATGGGAAGCGAGCCAGCCCTGCCTGATGCTTAACTGCTCAGATGGATGCTAGCTGGCTGGGACTCCCAAGGTCCAGGGAGGGAGGAAGACAGCCTACCCCAGCCTGAGGCTTAACTTCTAAGACAGGCCAGCCTTGCAGAGACACCCAGGGTTCCAGCTGTCAGGAATACAGACACCCGAGGTCCTCACGGATCCAGGCTTGGAGGAAGACAGCCAAAACTGCCTAACGATTGATTGCTCAAAGGGGAGCTAACTGACGGCACACCTATGCTTTGGCTGGCAGGAAGAGAGACACCCTGGGTTATCAAGACTCTAGCGCCCGGTAGACAGCCACCCCTGCCTAATGTTTAACTACTTCAAAGGGGCAAGCCGTCAGAGACATCCTCGGTCCAGGTTGTAGGAAATGGGCCACCTGGGGTCCTCAGGGGCCTTGCTGGCTGGATTAGAGCCACCCAGAATCCTCAAGGCTCCAGATGGCTGGCAGGCAGCCACCCTGGTATGATGCTTAAGTGCTCAGCCAACGGTTGCCATCAGGGCCCCCCAGTTTCCTGGATTGTGGTAAGAAAGCCACCCATGTCTGATACTTAAGTGTTCAGACGGGAAACCAGCCAGCTGGGATTCCCAAGTCCCAGTCTTGTGGGAAGACAGCCACCTCAGCAGGATGCTTAAATGCTCAGAGTGGTACTAGCTAGCTGTGACTCCCAAGGCCTCGGCAGGCAGGAAGAATCCATCTGGGTCTACAAGGGTCTGGCTAGTGGAAGGATAGCAATCACAGTCTAATGTTTACTTCTCAGATGGGTGCCAACCAGTAGGGAACCCCAAGGCCCAGGCTGGTGTGATGGCAACCAGTAGGGACCCCCAAGGCCCAGGCTGGTGTGATGACAGCCACCCAGCGTTTTCAAGGCCCAGGCTGCTGGGAAGAAGCTACCAGTGTCCTCAAGGCTCAGGCTGGCAGGAAGACAGCCACCCCCACTTGATGCTTAACTGCTCAGATGGAGTCTAGTTGCCCAGGACCCCCAAGGTCCTGCCTGGTGGCAAGACAGCCATGGACCTACCTTGTACCTTTTTGGTGTCAGTCATGTGTGCCTTATTCCTATAACATTTCATATAAGGAAATATGTTTGGAGAAGTGGAAGAGATAAAAAATGGAATGGTTCAGTGCTTGGAAAGACACAGAAAGTGAGAAATGAAGATGCTGAGGAGTGGCCGAGGTTGGAGGCCTGCTTGCCACCTGGATCCATGGTGACGGTGTTGAGGAGTACACTGAGGGGCTGGTCTGCCTGTTACCCGGTGCCAGGAAGTCTGGGCAGGTTGCTGCCAAGGGCCATATCAGGGTCCTTGGTCCTACAGTAGCCAGGGTCTGTGATGATGTCCATGGCTCCTGTTTCTGTCAAATGCTATGCCGATTCCTGTGGCCTGGGGTGGCTCCTGGGTCTGTGTTTGGGTCCATGATCTAGGCTGCCATTGTACCAATGCGGCGGCTTTTGCTGCCACCTGGGACCATGGTGACATCCAGGCATAGGCTGGTGCCGAGAACCATGTGTCCTAACACAGCCAAAGTCTATGTTGATGCCAATGTCCCATAGTGCCACCAAAGGCCATATGAAGCCTGTAGTCTGGGCCATGGCCTGTGGCTTGTTGGAGTCCAGGCGCTACACTGTTACCAGAGACATCCTGCTCCGAGATGCCAGGGTTACCACTTGGAGATAGGATGTTGACCAGGCAGAACTGCTACCTGAAGCTCATGTCTAGGCCAGTGGCCCAGCTACGGCTGGGGTCTATGTTGAAGTCTGTGGCCCAGGTTGCCACTAGGGCCAATACAGAGGCCCGGGATCTGGGCCAGAGCCTGTGACTTGGTTGGAGTTTGAGGGCCATGCCACAGCAGGGGTCTTATAGATATGGGTAGACTGCATTGCAACCTGGGGCTATGAGAACATCTGCACCCAGGCTGCTACAAAGGGCCATGTCTGGGTCCCAGGCCCTATAGAGGCCAGGGTCCCAATTGACATATGTGGCTCCTGTTGCCACTGAGTTCCAGGAGAATGCCCAGGGACAGTTCAGCCACTTGAGTCCAGATTGGTGTCAGAGGGCCAGGATGTATCCAGATCTGAGTGGCCTACACTGCTACTCAATGTCATAGTGACATCAGGACCAGAGCTGCATTCCAGGACCATGTCAGGATCTGTGGCTCTACTGCAGCCAGAGTCTGGGCTGATGTCCGATGTACCTGTTGCCATCAGAGGATATGTGGACACCTGAGATTGAGGGCCATGTTGGTGTCTCAGGGCTATACTGCTGCTGGGGCAGTGGTGACATCCATACCCAACCACTATCGAGGACCATGTTGGGGTCCATAGTTCTACCGTGGCTGGGGTCTGTGCAGAAGTCTGGCTCTTGCAGTGCCACCAAAGGTCCCATAGAGGTGCAAGGTTAGGGCTGCAACCATTTCCACCTGTGCGGACAGGCCCTCCTACTAGAGCCAGGATGTTGACTGGCCCCAAGCTGCTTCCAAAGGCCATGTCTGGGTCAGTGGTCCAGCTACAGCAGGGGTCTGTGTGGATGTCAGTGGTCTGTGTCACCTCAGGAGGACTTAGGAACCATGTGAGATTAAATCAGAGCGCCTTGCTGAGCTGGCCACACACTTCACTGGCCCTGGGAAAGCTGGCCTTCCCTCTTGCTGGGCACTATAGCAAGAGATTTGGTCCCTGCTCTCCAGAGAGATGGCCCCCACCATTTCTCATAGGCCAAGGTGAACCGACCCTGAGGACATGGATGTAGGGGAGCTGCTCCACCCCCTCCATGCCCACAGCTGGGTCTTTGGTTGACACACCCTAACATCTACCCCATCTAGGACCTGCTGGAGCAGGTTAAGACACTAGTCCGGTGGAATGATACCCACAAGATCTCCAAGACTCATGGAAGCCTAAGGATATCCCAGAGGAGAATTGGAGAGGATCCAGTGATGATGGTGTTCCAGAACCCAGAAGCCTTGAACCAGACCAGTGACTCACTGGAATAAACATTTGCCGGTAAACCTGGTGGGTCAAAGAGATCTATTGTATGGCACACTGAATCCTCCAGTGCCACCAGGATGAATGAAGAGGTGTTGGAGAAGCAGGAAAGAAGGAGAAGGAAAGAGGATTTTCTCTTGTGGTTTTGTTTTGTTTTGGAGTTTTTTGTTTTGTTTTGTTTTGCTTTGCTTTGCTTTGCATTTGTTTGCTTGCTTGTGTGCTTTGATTTGTTTCCTTATATGAGGTGGGCATGGCAGGAATGAGGGGAAGATATGGGGGACCAGGAGGTGATCAGATTTGGGGTGCATGATGTGAAACTCCCAAAGAGTCAATAAAGAAATTAAATTAAAAAAATAAGATGTGATGTGTAGCTGAAGTTTTCCCGTGTCTTCTCTGGCCCATGCTCAGGATAAATCTCTCTCCCCCACCATTCTTCCAACCGTTTGGACCCAAGTAAACACACAGAGGCTTATATTAATTAATTAAAACTGCTCGGCCATTAGCTCAGGCTAACTAATGACTAGCTCTTACACTTAACCTATAATTCTTATTTATGTTTAGCCACGTGGCTTGGTACCTGTTCTCAGTTCTGCCTTCACATCTTGCTTCTCATGTGTCTGGCTGGTGACTCCTGACTCAGCCTTTCTGTTCCCAGAATTCCCCTCTCTGCTTTTCCCACCTATACTATACTATTGGCTACTGGCCAATCAGTGTTTTATTTATCAACCAAATCAGAGCAACACATATTCAGAGCATAGAGAAAGAAATCTCTAGCAGAGATGATCTTGGAATGGAAACCAGGATATGTGTTATGTTGGTGAAGAGGTTTTGCTTTTGTTTTCACAGGAGAAGAAAAGCTATGGATACCATCAAAATTGATAAAGATTAGATTTGAACAAGACAGACCTCTTGCTTAGACAAGGAGGTAGTTCATCAACCAGCATGACCATTAATCTAAACTAACTTGTAAGAATAACAAATACTTTTCATTTGATCAGCTATAACATGTCTAAAGGGAAACTCCCCATTTTAGTGTTGCGGAAGGGTTTTGTTTTTGTCTTTTCAGGAGAATGAAGGCATCTAGCTAAAGTATCTGAAGACCACTGGACAAATGAGATATCTGTAGAAAAAAGATAAGTCATTGAGAGAAAGTATCCTAGAAATAGAGTAAACTGGCCTATTGATATATCACATTTCCAACAGGATAAAATTTCATAAATCTTCTTAAATGTTTGTTTCTGTTTTTCTCCCCAGACAGATAAACTGTCTTTTTATAATGCCAGTTCGATTAAAAATTAAAGCTGCCTTTGAAGTTGGAGTGTGTCTCTCTCCTTCTCTAAACCCAACCCTGTTGTTAAAAGAAAATTCAGAGTCTCTGTTTCATATCAGAAGAGCCACCTGGCATGGGACAGAAGACAACCAAGATCAAGGGACAACTATTGTTACAAATCTCTTACCCCTCAAATTTATTTTGACTCTTTAAAACTTTTATGGAAAGGTATAGTGAAGAAACAGTGTTTTAAATCATTAACTATAATAGACCATCCTTTAGGTAATGGAGAAGTCAGGGGAATTCCAGGCTATAAGGAGCTCATTGGTTGAATCATTTTATTAACGGCTCTTAGATCTTTTACCATTGTACATTTTCCAGATTTATTTGTAATAACAAATACAGGAGAATTCCAAGGACTGGTTGATTCCTTAATATGTTGAGCGTTTAGCTGCTCCTGTACCAGCTGTTCTAGGGCCTGCAATTTTCTGCCGTGAAAGGCCATTGTTCCACCCAGAGAGGTTTGTCAGCCAACCATATTAAAGGTAAGGCTGTTGGTACCGTTGAAAGATCAACAGCTGCTGTGCCCTGATTTTGTACAACCTGTGTGGTTGGTGACTGTTCTTTATAATACCTTTTAATATTTTTCCCAGTAACATACATTAGTTTATAGTTTGTTTCTGAAAATAGAGGAACTTTAATCTAGGTATTCCATTGCTATAACAAATCATGTCCCCATAAACTCATTGATATGTTAGCCACATATGGCTTTAATTTTCCTCTCTGTCCTCCTGGCCCTATACATTTGACCCATCTCATGCTTTGTTTCACCTCAGATAAAGTTCTAATCCCTAGAAGTTGAACGTTTACCTCCTGAAGAGGCCAATTTGGATGCTAAGATTCTGGTGTAATTATTGTTACATCTGCCTCAAGCCTACAAGACCTTCAACTACAATGTCATTTATTTGTACCTTTAGCTTTGGTCTATGACCATTTATAGAAGTCTGCCAAAATATTTGCTTTTTGGTTTCTCCTGAAATTTTGGTTTTATCTTCTAAAGCTGTTCTATCATTCAGAGCAGTATGTTTTTGTTTGTTCGTTTGTTTTTTTGTAATGTACATTATGTCCTTTAATTGCTCTGGGAAGTAGTTTCCCTCACAGTTACAGGGAATGACAAGGGGCCTCTCAAAGGCATTTCCCAACAGCAAAGGATTACCCAGTCTGTCCCTTGTTGTTCATTGATCCAGTGTCGGCCTTTGCTACACCTTCTACATACTCCAGAAGGGAGTGGACTTCTCTTTGGATTATTCCTAAAATAAAATGCTTTTTCTAGAATGCCCTGTCTACGGTAACTTTTTAGGTGACCTTATTTGCCACAATTAAAACACCTAATGTTTTGATTTTTTTTCAAGGCTGTGGAAATCATCTATCCTCTATAATCATCATCGTGATTATGAGATTCGATATTGACTGTATCTCAGATCCATTACTCTATGTGTGCTGATCTTGCCTATAGATGCCTAATTACTCTTTTGCATTGGGAATTAGCATTTTCAAAAGCTAAAGATTCAATTACTATTTGTCTAGCTTCTGAATTTGGAATCATTCTGTTTATAGCTGAAGTCAATGTTTTAAAAAATTCAGTGAAGGTTTCTTTTGGGCTCTGAATAACTTTAGTGAATGACTCAGTTCTTTTTCTGACTCTTTCATTTGTGTCCCAAGCAGTCAAATCTGCTGCATGGCTGAGAGACAGAGTGTGGTCATCTTATAGAGACTGTCTTTGTACATTAGCATAATTGCTCTCTCCGAGAAATTGGTCTTGGGAGATTTCAATACTTCTAGTCCTACTTTATTGTTCAGTGGTCCTAGCCTCATCTTTCTACTAGGCCCTCTACTGTAACTGAGGACCAGCCTCCAATACTGTTGTATCCAAGTCTCTCCAGTTTTGGGGGACAATTCTGTTACTAGTTGACCATGAATATATCATCTGCTTCACAAAATGTGGATGCATAACATATGAGACTATTGCTTCCTTAAATCTCCTCAAATATTACATTTCCACAGGAATCAAGTCAGCTCATACACAGCCTTGGGGATATCTGTCATTTCCCAGTTGTTCCTGTAAGGTGCCTGGTTAAATTAAGGTTCATTGTTTGAAAATCTTGGGCTGTTCCTCCCTAATTTTAAAATGTAATGCTAAGTTTGGGTCTCCTTTACATTTCAATTTTCTTGTTCTGAATATCTCCATGATCTCTTTTAGTAAGGTTTTCTAAGGCCATTTCTTGGCACTCATATCAACCAACATTTTTAGCGATGAAACAAGAATAATCAAACCAATAATGTTTATAATAGACATTACATACATCCCATCTAAGTTAATTATCCCCTCATTTAATTGTTCCATTTTTAAACCATCCACTGTGTAATCATACAGAGATCTAACACCCTCCATTATAATACATTTTCCTTTCTTTCTTTTTCTTTTTTTCTTTCTTTCTTTCTTTCTTCCTTCCTTCCTTCCTTTCTTTCTTTCTTTGCTTCTTTCTTTCTGTCTTTCTTTCTTTCTTTCTTTCTTTCTTTCTTTCTGTCTTTCTTTCTTTCTTTCTTTCTTTCTTTCTTTCTGTCTTTCTTTCTTTCTTTCTTTCTTTCTTTCTTTCTTTCCTTCCTTTCTTCTTTCTCTCTCTCTTTTTTCTTTATTTATTTATTTCTTTTTGTTTTAATATTGAGAAATTTCTACTCACTTTACATACCAACCACAGATGCCCCCCTCTTCCTGCCCCTCAGCCTTTCCCCTGACACATCCCCCATTCCCACCTCCCCCAAGTCAAGGTCTCCTGTCAGAAGTCAGCAGAGTCTAATACACTCAGCTGAGGCAGGTCCAAAACCCTGCCCCCTTGACCTAGGCTGCACAAGGTGTCACATCCTAGGCACTGGGCTCCAAAAAGCCTGCCTATTCCCCAGGGATAGATCCTAATCCCCCTGCCTGGGCACCCTCCCCCAAACAGTTCAAGCTAAACAACTGTCTCGCATATGCATAGGGCCTAGTCTAGTCCTATGGGGGCTCCTCAGCTATTGGTTTACAGTTCATGGGTTTACAGTTCATGGGTTTCTACTCATGTGGTTGATCTTTAAAGGCCACTATCATCTTCTTAAAGTCATTTTTAAGGTAGATTTCTTCTGTTCCTTCTGCATTGGAATGTCCAGGTCTTGCTGATGTAGAACCACTAGGTTCTGATGGTGCCATATTTGGTCTTAATGTTTTTGACTCTATTTTTGCACTGGCATCTACCCTTCTCTTTCTCCACTTGTTGCAAGCAGTATCTGTGTCTGAGAGCCTCTCTTGGTCTGATCAATACTCTTGATCCAGTAGGAGCTCTTGGTCTATTCATAGCTCATGGTCTAATCCATGCTGATGTACTCTTTGTCTCAGGGGCAGCTCTTAGTTCAATTGGCACTGGCAGGCTCTGTATCAGGGGACAGTTGCAGTCTCAGGGAGTATGTGGGGTTTTGATGAGGTCGTTCTTGTTTGTTATAGGGTCTGGTGGGGGATAGTGGTGGTCCAACCTATCTGCAGGAGGTCTTCCTACATGCCTGAAACTGGGACTGCAATGGGTGGTGGTGTGTGCGTGCAGGGTTGCAGCCCAAAGCCAGAGGCTTGGGTGTTTAGCTGTAAGGACAAAGACTCAATTCTTACTCCAATTGGCACTGGCCTCCTGTGTTCTAAAGTGAGAAAAACCTATATTCTTCATTTTTTTAACTAATTCCTCCTTGAAGAATTCCCAAGTGTCTCACTATATCTACTGATGACAGTGAAAATGATTGTGAGGTGTGAGGCTGATTGCTGCTGCACAGAACATTAGAAACCCGAGCAGGTGTCCAGGCAGGTTTCAAGGCACTGCACACCTAGTGTGGCAGCAGCCTGAGAAGGGCATCCAGAGAAAGCCCATATCCACCAGGAGAGAAGAAGCCAAAGAGTCAGCCATGTGCATGGGGAACTCGATAAAAGCAGCCAACTCTGGCAGTGGTGTTTGGAGCCCAAGTGCTTGTGGAAGATTGCTACAGAGAGGCTGCAACAGAAAAATCCCAAACTCCCTCAGGGGCTTGGGGAATAAAGAAAGGAAAATATAGGTTGGGGGGTGATTGTAACTAGAGTTTTTCTGCCGGGCCCACGGTCAGGACAAATCTCTCTCACCTGCCAGTCCCACAGCCACTCAGACCCGATCAAGTAAACACAGAGACTTATATTGGTTACAAACTGTATGGCAGTTGCAGGCTTCTTGCTAACTGTTCTTACAGCTTAAATTAATCCATTTCCATTAATCTATATATTGCCACGTGGCTTGTGGCTTACCAGTACTTTACATCTTCCTTGTCCTGACTGCAGCTGGCAGTGTCTCTCTCACCCAGCTTCCTGTTCTCTCAATTCTCCTCTCTGTTAGTCCCGCCTATACTTCCTGCCTGGCCACTGACCTATCAGTGATTTATTTATTGACCAATCAACAACACATTTGACATACAGACCATCCCACAGCACTTCCCCTTTTCTTTTCTTAAAAAGGAAGTTTTTAACTTTTACACATCTCCAAAGTCAGCTTGGTATATTTGGGAATTTGGGCATAGCTTCTCTTATTACTTCCTGCTGGAAGGGGGCGCTGTATCTTATGGGGACACAAAGAATATTTTAGGATTATGGAGTAGTCCATGAGGGTGTTTCGTCTGAGCCAGTTGCCTTGAAATGGTTCTGGATGTTGGATCATCTGGGCCATGGTGTCATCTGAGACCTTTCAGGTGGTCTTGGCTGGTCAAACCTGATGTATCTTAATCTGGAACAAATCCATAGCCTCTGGCTTTCTGTGGAAACAAAAGCAGAGCCTCCTTTCCAAAGCAACATATCCTTACATACAAATTTTGAAGTCAAGGTATCTTTAAAATATACATTTTGGCATAACTCAACAGCTTTTTTAATCAAATGTTTTTCTTCAGTTACGAATATCAAAGAGAACATAATCCAGATTCTCTGTGTGGTAGCCATCTTTACGTGGCTTATTTTTTTATATTAGCTTGAGCCTATTGCTTTAAACTGCAGCGTTCTAAGCCTGAAACGGCACTGGTGCTATGGCTGCTGGCTCCGCCCACTTCAGCTTCCCAACATGGCAGTGGTACGTTTTCCGCCAGCTCTGGGAGCCATCAACTCTCAGAAACAGTGGGTCTATGCTTCTATCAAATCAGCGTGTAGCCCAGAAACCTCTTTTTTTTTTTTTGTACTAGCAAAGGCTAAATCCACCACACAGCTTAATGTGCCACTTGCAGAGGCCTCATTCCCGCCATACTGCAGGTCGAGCATGCACGTATGCTAGGAACCCGCCAGTAGCTCAAACAGGCAGCTGCCGCTCATTTGAGAGAGACAATTAGGAAGCTGTTTTTAGCTCCGTTTTAGAATCTTTTTTCTCAGTTTTTAGGTGGAAACTCTTGCCACCACGTTGGACGCCATTTGTAACTAGAGTTTTTCTGCCTGGCCCACGGTCAGGACAAATCTCTCTCACCTGCCGGTCCCACAGCCACTCAGACCCGATCAAGTAAACACAGAGACTTATATTGGTTACAAACTGTATGGCCGTGGCAGGCTTCTGGCTAACTGTTCTTACAGCTTAAATTAATCCATTTCCATTAATCTATACATTGCCATGTGGCTTGTGGCTTACCGGTACTTTACATCTTCCTTGTCCTGACTGCAGCTGGCAGTGTCTCTCTCACCCAGCTTCCTGTTCTCTCAATTCTCCTCTCTGTTAATCCCGCCTATACTTCCTGCCTGGCCACTGACCAATCAGTGATTTATTTATTGACCAATCAACAAAACATTTGACATACAGACCATCCCACAGCAGGTGATGACTCTGATGGGAGCCCCAGCGTGCAGTTCCAGTGTGCTACAAAGCCACATGGAAGCAGCTTTTTCATGAATTCATTCCCCAAAAGTTGGACACCAAATGAAGCATGAATCTGATTAATCTTATCGATAAAAACCCAGAGTGAGATATAAGGGTGAAAGCTGAAAGATCAGAGAAGCAGAGCATCCAGCCACCAGAGAGTTCTTACTTCTACGAAATTTCAGACCAAAATGGGGAGTGATCCTGTCTCTTTGAATTCTCAGACTGAATGGGGGGGAGATCCTGTCTCTACACATCTTATATTCCTGTCTCCTTCTCCTAGTGATGGGATTAAAGGTGTGAGCCTCCCACATGCTGGGCTCAAAAGCTTGAGCTTCTCGTGTGCTGGAATCAAGTGCATGATTCTCCCATGTGCTGGGTTCAAAGGTGTGCACCAATACTGCCCAGTTCTGTTTCTCTTTTAGACTGACAATCTCCTGCAGCCCTGCGTGGCCTTGAAATCCTGATCTTCCTGCTTTCTCCTCCCAAGTGCTGGGATTAAAGGAGTGTGTCACCCACCACTGTCTGGCCTCTATGGTCACCTAGTAGCTAGCTCTACCCTCTGATCTCCAGGCAAGCATTATTTGTCAGAACACAAACTAAATGTCACACAATATGCTAACCAGGCACACTGTTTCATGAAGCAAACGTTGTGGGGCAAGGGCAAGGGTTTGGGCACAGTACCTTTAAAGCAATGTCTAGGTTGCTGTGGCTGCTGACAGAATGCCAGTTCCCTCACTATATCCTTGCACTTCCATGGATATTTTGCATCATTCATCACCAGATGTCCTCAGTCATACAGAGAATTCCATGGCTTGGAACAGGAGAATAATGCCCTCAAATTATTCTTTTAGGAGTTCAATGGGGCACTCAGATTAGTGTCTACCCCAGTTGTCATCATAGAACCTACATCCAGAGACCTATAGCCAAGCACTTGGCCAAGATCCTAGAGGTCAGTTGAAGAGAGTGAAGAAGGATTATAAGAGCAAGGGATCATGGTGGGAGAAACCACAGAGACAGCTGACTAAGCTAATGGGAGCTCATGGACTCTGGACAGAAAGCTGGGAAGCCTGCAGGGGACCCAACTAGGCCCTCTGAATGTGAGTGAAAGTTGCATGGTTTCATGTGTTTCTGGTTTCCCTGGAAATGGGACCAGGACTTTTCCTGGGTACACGAACTGGCTTTTTAGAGTCCATTCCCTATGGTGTGATACCTTACTCAGCCTTGATGCAAGGAGGAGGGGTTAGGTTCTGATCCAACTTGATATGCCAGCCTGTGTTGACTACCCAAGGGAGGTTTTACCCTCGATGAGGAGGGGATAGTGGTGGGATGGGAATAGTTGTGGGGGTGAAAGTAGGAAAAGGGGAGAGAGCGGGAACAGGGTTGACATGTATAAGGAAAAAATATTAATAAAAAATTTATTTAAAATAAGAATTCAAAGGGACCTCAATACCTCATGATGGAGTTAGAAGTGATGCCAACAGCTGAGGTGGGAATCTTTCCATGTCCAGCTGAGACAGGCTGATGGGACACTAGTGAAGCTGCAGCTTACTGGACAAATTCTAGGTGGAGGACTGAAGAGAGGACTTGGTGGGGTCCTGGTGTTGAGGTTGGATGAAAGGAAAGAGCAAGCCTGAGAGCTCTGTACCTATTGGGACAGTAAGATCTGTTTAAAACTGGCAAGTGGGAGATGCTCTCAACTGGCAAGCTCTCAAACCGACAAGGTCTCTACCTGTTGGGAGGGGATATTAATGATGTGGCAGAAGAGAATGTGGCTTTGGGCAAGGTGCTTGTGAGCATGTGTGGGGCTCTAGCTTTGAATCCCCAGCTCCACACAATAACAAGAAGAAGAAAAGAAGAAGAAGAAGAAGAAGAAGAAGAAGAAGAAGAAGAAGAAGAAGAAGAAGAAGAAGAAGAAGTAAACAAAGATGGACTCTTCCCTGCTACTCCTTTTCCTTGCTGTGTGCCATACCATGGTCTGGGTGTGCTGTCAGTTCTTTTTTTTCACTCATCTGTTGGGCACTTTGGTTTCCAGATTTTGGCTAGCTGCTACAAACAAAGCTGCTATAAACAATGGAATGAAAAGTTGTGCGTGTACAGAAGTTTTCAATAGGACAAAGACCCAAAAGGACAATCTCTGGGCGACATGGCAACATTTTCTTTAGTTTGATTTAAACTACCATCAAAACCACTTGTAAAATAACCCAGGGGGCCACTTCTATGATGGGACACCACACAGCGTTGGGGCCGGAGGAGGGGCTTGGCCTGCCTCTACTAAATGTACTTCACGGTGGGAGGCCTTGACTTCTTGAAGGAGGGAATGGAGGGTGGGTTGGGAGGGGGAGGCTGGGAGGGTTGGAGGAGGGAAGAGGGGGATCTTTGGTATGTAAAATGAGTAAAATTATTTTCTTAATAAAAAATTTAAATTAAATTAAAAAAAAACCATCGGGGGCCTGAGTCGGGCAGCAGTGGCACATGCCTTTAACCACACCACTTGGGAGGCAGAGACAGGTGGATCTCTGTAGTGTATTTGCTCTGCCCATGACCTTGACCCATAGGGCCTGAAGGAGGTGGTGCTTCTTGTTGTAGGTGACCTTTTAAAAGGAAAGGGAGAAGGGTCACGAGCCCCTTCTCCCTGCTGCCTGCTGCCTGGTCTGATCAAACTGCCAGGTGGATTCATTCCCGTTCAGATCAGAGGACGACTTCAGCTGTCTACTCCGTTCTCTATTCGTGAGTGTATTTCCTCAATTCACCCTAATACATTTCCCTAATACTCCTTAACCAGACTCCCATAGATTTATCACATTAGATCTCCAAGTTCCAGGCCAGCCTGGTCTATAGAGTGAGTTCTAAGACAGTCAGGGCTGTTAAAAAGAGATACCCTCTCTCCAGAAAAAGAAAAAAGAAAGAAAGAAAAAAGGAAAGAAAAACACAAGGAAGAAAAACATTCAGGGGGCCTGGCCTCTATGTTAACTGTGGGACATAGAATATGGACTGTGGAAACAACAACACCTGCTACATATATCCAATATGCAAATGTTTCCTGGCCAATTAAAAACACTGGCCCCTTTCCCTTCAATAAGTGTTGGAAGATAAACAAGAACAGTATATGGTGTATACTAGAATTTTAGTCAGAAGATTAGAAGTGCAAAAAAAAAAAAGAAAAGAAAAACGTTCCAGCTAGAGATATACATCAATTTTGGAGAGTTTACCTGGCATGCAGAGGACTGTGAGTTCAGTCTCTATCAAGACAAAGAAACAAATGAAACAATCCTAAAACTTCATGAAGTTATATACAATAAAAAGTAAAACTATTAGAAGTTATATATGTATTTAATACATCAGAACACACACACACACACACACACACACACACACACACACACACATTTCACTGGGGTAATGCATACCCCTAATCTGGTTCCACACACTTACACTGCCATTGCAAATTGCACCTGCCATTTTAGTGGCCTCCGCTGAGTGAAAAACAGAGAGGGAGACAATTTAAAACGCATCCTAAGAAGAAGAAACATTATTGACTGATGCACTATCTCTTTGTATTTGTTTTTTGTTGTGGTACACACACACATGCATGTGTTGGCATGCGTACGTGTGCATGTGATTTTTTTTAGGTATAGTGCCTGGTGAAATTTTCACCATCCACATTGGTATGCAAACTGATACTGTCATTGTGTAGGCCTTGTTTAGGTGACCATAGTTTCCCCATCAATATAGAAGACACCTTTTCATCTCAGACGTCCTGATCCTCTGGCTCTTACAATCTTTCTGCCCCATCGTTCAAAATATTCCCTAAGCCTTTGGTATAGGGGTTGTGCTGTAGATATATTCGTTGGAGATGAGCCCCCCACAGTCAGTCATTCTCAACAATTTCCCCAGTTCTGCATTTCTGTACTAGTCTCCCTCTGCTGCAAACCAAGCTCATCTGTGCATGTAAGGATAATACTCAGAATGCAGCTGGAAAGTGTCCTGGTCTAGAAAGTGGCAGTAGTGGGCTCCCTCTAGTCCTCAGGACCTCACTGTCTTCTAACTGTTTGTTTGTTTGTTGTCTTCTCATGACTTGTTTTGTTTTGTTTGTCATTGTATATTGCTGCAGTAGGTTTTATGATTCATTTGTTTGTTTTTCCTCTTTGTGCTGATTTAAAATTTCTCCACTACAATATATTTTTATCATGTTTTTACACTACTCCAACTTCTCCCAGATTCATTTGCTGGTGGGAAGACAAATACCATGCCTGATGCTTAAATACTCAGACAGGTGCCAGAACTCCCATATCTCTGGGTGGCCAGAAGGCAGCCACCCAGGTTCCTCAAGGAACTGTCCGGCAACATGTCAGTCATCTGGGGTCTTCAAGGCCCTGATTGAAGGATGAGAATATCCAGGGGTCCTCAAGGCTCCGCTTGGCAGGAAAACACCTACCCTGCCTGATGCTTAACTGCTCAGACACGGGCCGGAACCCCATGTCTCCCATTGTCCGGAAGAGGGCCTACTCTGGTGGCTCAAGGCCATGTCTGGGAGGGGTCTTCAAGGCCCTAGCTGGAATGAAAGTATCCCGGGGCCCTAAAGTCTCTGGCTGGTGGGAATACAGCTACCCTGTCCTATGCTTAACTCTTCAGAAAGGGTCGCAGACGCCCATATCTCCGGGTGGCAGCGAGACAGCCAAGCGGGGTCCTCATGGCTATTGCTAGTGGGAAGACAGCCACACCTGTCTGATGAATAAATGCTCAGTTGCTAGCCGGCGGGAACTTCCAAGCCCCAGTCTTGCTGAATATTGGCCACCTCAACCTGAGGCTTAACCTCTCAGACTCGGCCACCTTCCGGGACCCTCAAGGACCCATCAGGCTGGAAGATAGCCACCCGGGGTCCTCAAGGCTCCGAGTATCCTTGAGACAGCCACCCTTGCCTGATGCTTAATTGCACAGAGGGGTTCTAGCAGTTCCGGAACCTCAAGGCCCTGGCTGGTGAGAAGTGAGCCACCCGGGGTCATTAAGGCCCTGGGTGGTGAGATGACAGCCACCCAGGGTCCTCAAGGACCTGGCCGATAGGATGACTGCCACCTCCACCTGATGCATAACAGCTCAGACAAGGGCCAGCTGGCTGGGAACACCAAGGCCCTCGCTGATGGAATGACAGCTACTTAGGGTCCTCAAGGCCCTGGCTGGTGGGATGTCAGCCACCCGGAATCCTCAAGGGTCCAGCTTACCTGCAGACAGTCATGCCCACCTAATATTTACTTGCTGAGAAGGGTACTAGAAGGCCTGGACTCCCAGGTCCCTGCCTGGCAGGAAGACAGCCACCCAGGGTCCTCAAGACTCTGACTGGTGGGAAGACAGGCAACCGTGGATGATGACCGGGATTCCTATGGCCCTCCTGATGGGTAGACAGCCACCCAGGGTCCTCGGATCTTTGGCTGGTGGGAAGACAGCCAGCCCTGCATGATGATTAAATGCTCAAATGGAAGCCAGGCGACCAGCATCCCCATGCCCCTGCTGGTAGGATGACAGACACCCAGGGTCCTCAAGGCTCTTGCTGGTGGGAAGACAGCCACCACTGCCTGATGCTTAACTGCTCAGATAGGTGCTAGCCGGCCTGGACTCACAGGTCCCTCCTGCTGGGAAGACAGCCACCCAGGGTCCTCAAGGCTCTTGCTGGTGGGAAGACAGGCAGCCCTGCATGATGTTCAAATGCTCAGATGTGGGCCAGCTGACCACGACCCCCAAGTCCCTGGCTTGTGAGATGACAGCCACCCGAGGTACTCAAGGCTCCCAGTTTGTGAAAGACAGCCACCACTGCCTGATGCTTAACTGCTCAGATGGGTGCTAGCTGGCTGGAACGTTCAAGGCCAGGCTGGCTGAAAGACAGCCACCCCGACCTGAAGCTTAACCTCTCAGACTGGGCAAGCCTGTGGGGTCCACAGGACCCATCAGCAGGAAGGCAGGCAATCGGGATCCTCAAGGCTCCAGCTAGTTGGAAGAGAGCCATCCTGCTTGATGCTTAACTGCTTAGATGGGTGCTAGACATTCATGAAACATAAGGCCCTGGTTGGTGGGAAGAGTGCCACCTGGGGTCCTTCAGGCCCTGGGAGGTGAAATGACAGCCACCAAGGGTCCTCTAGGACCTGGTCGGTAGGAAGACAGCCACCTCCTCCTCAAGATTAACTGCTCAGACAAGGGTTAGCTGGCTGGCATCCCTAAGGCTTTCAATGATGGGATGAGAGCCACCCAGGGTCTTCATGGCCCCAGCAGGTGGAATGACAGCCACTAGGGGTCCTCAAGGCTCCAGTTGGCTGGAAGACAACCCCACCCACCTGATGCCTCTGTGCTCAGAAGGGTGCTAGCCGGCCTGGTCAAACAGGTCCCTACCTGTCGCTAACACAGCCACCCACGGTCCTCAAGGGTCTGGCTGGTCGGAAGACAGCCAGCCCTGCATGATGTTTAAATGCTCAGACTGACGCCAGCCAACAAGGATCTCCATGGCACTGCTGGTAAGATGACAGCTACCCAGGGTCCTCAAGGTCCTGGCTGGTTACATGAGAGTCACCTGGAGTCCTCAAGGCTCCTGCTGGGAGGACATAGCCACTCCCACCTGATCCTTAACTCCTCAGATGGGGACAAGCCAGCTGGGTACACCAAGGTCCTGACTGGTGAGAAGAGAGCCACTGTGCTTTCTGAAGGCCCTGGCTGACAGGATGAGAGCCCCCCACCCCATCCCTGTCACAAGGCACCAGCTGGCAGGAAGACAGCGTTCCAGGAATGATGCTTAACTGCTCACACCGGGGAACCCTGAAGACCCAGCTGGAAGGAAGAGAGCCACCCCTGCCTGGTGCTTAACTACTCAGAAGGGGGCAAGTCAGCTGGGACCACTAAGTACCCAGCTGGTGGGAACAGAGCCACCCGGGGTCCTCATGGCCCTGCTTAGTGGGAAGAGTGTCACCCAGGGTCCCCAAGGCTCCTGCTGGCGGGACTACAGCGACCCTGCCTGATGCTTCACTGTTCAGACAGGGTCTGGTACCTCCATTCATCCGGCTGTCATGAAGACAGCCATCCGGGGTCCTCAAGGCCCTGCCTGGTGGGATGATGCCCCACCAGAGTCCTCAAGGCTGCACCTGATGGGAAGAGAACCAGCCCTGCCTGATGCTTAACAGCTCATACAGGTGCTAGCCTGCAGGGACTCCCAAGGTCCAGGCAGGCAGGAAGACAGCCACCCCAGCCTGATCCTTAACTACTCAGACAGGCCAGCCCCCCTAGACTCCTAGGGTTCCAGCTGTCAGGAAGATAGCCACCAGGAGTCTTCCAGGCTCTGGCTGATGGGAAGACAGGCATGCCAGCCCTCCTCCCCACCCTCAGACAGAGGCTAGCTTTCCTGAACTCTGATGACCCCTGCTGGTGGAATTCCAGCCATCCATGCATGATGCTCAACTGCTCAGTCACTGGCTAGCCTTTGGGATTCCCAAGGCTCTGACTGGCAGGAAGAGGCCACTCGTGGTTCTCAAGGCTCTTGGTGGCAAGAACACAGCCTCCCTTGCAGGATGGGTAACTGTTCAAACAGGGGCCAGCTGACCACGACCCCCAAGGTCCAGGCTGGCAGGATGACAGCCACCCGAGGTCCTCAAGGACCCAGCTTGTGAGAAAACAGCCACTACTGCCTGGTGCTTAACTGCTCAGAGGGGAGCTACTGGGCCAGGTCCTGCAAAACCCAGGCTGGCTCAAAGACAGCCTCCTGCACCTGTGTCTTAAACTCTCCAATTTGGCCACCCTCCGGGGCCCCCAAAACCCCATCTGGCTGGAACACAGCCACCCAGGGTCCTTAAGGCCCTGTCTAGCAGCATGTCAGCCAATCGGGGTCTTCAAGGCCCTGGCTGGTAGGATGAGATAATCCCGGGGTCCTCAAGTCTCTTGTTGGCTGCAAGACAAATACCATGCCTGATGCTTAACTGTTCAGACAGGGGCCGGGTCACACATATCACCCACCCAGGGTCCTGAAGGCCCTGGCTGGTGGAATGATGCCCAAGCAGGGTCCTCAAGGCTCCACCAGACTGGAAGAGAGTCAGCCCTGCCTGATGCTTAACTTCTGAGACTGGTGCTAGCCGTCCTAGGCTCCAAAGGCCCAGGAAGGCAGGAAGACAGCCACCTCACTCTGAGACTTAACCTCTCAGACAGGCCACCCTGTCATTGTGTAGGCCTTGTTTAGGTGACCATAGTTTCCCCATCAATATAGAAGAGACCTTTTCATCTCAGACGTCCTGGTCCTATGGCTCTTACAATCTTTCTGCCCCATCGTTCAAAATATTCCCTAAGCCTTTGGTATAGGGGTTGTACTGTAGATATATTCGTTGGAGATGAGCCCCCCCCCCAGTCAGTTATTCTCAACAATTTCCCCGGTTCTGCATTTCTGTACTAGTCTCCCTCTGCTGCAAACCAAGCTCATCTGTGCATGTAAGGATAATACTCAGAATGCAGCTGGAAAGTGTCCTGGTCTGGGAAGTGGCAGTAGTGGGCTCCCTCTAGTCCTCAGGACCTCACTGTCTTCTAACTGTTTGTTTGTTTGTTGTCTTGTCATGACTTGTTTTGTTTTGTTTGTCATTGTATATTGCTGCAGTAGGTTTTAGGATCCGTTTGTTTGTTTTTCCTCTTTGTGGTGACTTAAAATTTCTCCACTACAATATATTTTTATCATGTTTTTACACTACTCCAACTCCTCCCAGATTCATTTGTCCTCTCCAACTATTCCATAGTACTGGGTCTGTCCTGGAGTGTGGTTGATACACCCAGTGACAATCCATTGTAGAGAACTGGTTGTCCCTTTGCCAGCAGATGTCAATTGCAAATAAGTACATGATTAATGGTGAGACCCTGTGTCTACTTCCCTTTCTCAGTGCTGGGACCCAGGCTGGCTTGAACCTGTACAGGTCCTGTGCCTGTTGCCACAGTCTCGGTGAATTCACATGTGTATTGGTCCTGTTTTGTCCAAAAGACACTTTTTCCTGTGAGTCACCTTTGCTTCTGGCCCTTACAATCTTTTCTCCTCCTCTTCTCCATACATCCCTGAGCCTTGAGAAGAAGCTTTTGATAAAGACATCACATTTTGCACTAAGTGCTCCAAAGTCTCTCACTCTCTGCACATTGTCCATTCATGGTTCTCCATGTTAATTCTCATATGCTGCAAGAAAATGCTTCTCCAATGTGTGATGAGTAGGTACTGATCTATGGGTTAGCAGTATCTCATTAGGAGTCAATTTATACCTATAGCTATGGTCCTTTACAAGATCAATAGTAGTAGCTTTTTCTATAGACCCATGATCTAAGTAGTCTCAGAATCCTGGACTCTTTAACAGTGCCAGGTTTGGGTTCCACTTCATGGAGTAGGTCTTAAATCAATCAAAATTGGTTGATCACTCCCATAACATTTATGCCACTATCACACCAGTATATCTTACAGACTGGTTGCTGTTGTAAGTCAGTTTTGCTAGCTGGGTGATGTGGATGATTACCTTTCTCCTTTGGTAGGCTTTAAAGTACCTTCTAGTACCATGAAGTGTAGTCAGTAGAGGTGAATATTCTAGTTGCGCTCCAGTTCGATTTCAATTTAGAGATCGTACCTGTTAAGCAATGGCCCTGATTTCAATCTCCAGAAAGAACAAACGAAAACCAAAAATAAAAACAGGACTCAGGTTCCCCCTAGTATCTCTTGTCAGCCCTTTTAACGTTTCCTTATCCCATAGAAACAGGGATGTTTCAACATACGAAAATCTGTCAATATAATCCACCATATAAACAAACTGAAAGAAAAAACCCCACATGATCATCTCATTCGATGCTGAAAAAGCCTTTGACAAAATTCAACACACTTTCATGATAAAAAGGTTTGGAGAGATCCTGGATACAAGGGCATATTTAAACATAATAAAGGCAAAATACACCAAGCCAATAGCCAATATCCAATTAAAACTTTTGTTATGATATTAATGGTCATATAGAGTACTAACTAATTCTAGAAACAAAGGCTTCATCTAGCTGCATGTACATGTTTTCTTGTTTGAGTCTCTATCAGTTTAATGCAGGGAATTATGTCCATGCCTAACAGCAAATTTGAAGTCTCCAAATAGATCATGGGGCCCCACAATGACAATTCCACATGAGCCAATGATAACACCACTAAGCTGATTAACACCACCAAGAGATAGTCTTTGGACTACAAACTGCTCAGGACAATTTTGAGATGGCTAGCTGAGATGATCCAGCCTCACAGACTACTTGATCTTGAGATAAGCCCTGCACTTTTGCATTATGCAGAGACTGGACAACAAACAATACAGCTACCTCTCCCAGAACTTGACAATTAGCTCCAAATTGTTCTTTTCAGAATCCCCTAAAGATGCTTTCTCCACCAGACAGCAGCAAGTAATTTTCAGAGCATGACGCCCACATTCCCAAGAGGTTCAGTGGGTGGTTTTGATTATTCTATGGGTTTTGGATAATTGTCATTGTTTAGGATGATTGGTTGTTGTTAATGGTCAGCAAAAAGGCTAAACAGAGGAGATTAGATTTAGGGTTCTTGCTTGAAAAAAAATGAGGATATAAACAATAGGTAGATTATTGAATCTACTCTGAAAAAAAGATATAGAAATGTTAGAATAAAAGGTAGCCTGGACTTCCCTTCTGAAGCACAGGTGAGTGCCCTAGCTTACCCCGGACCCCATCCCTGGGCACCAGCCACTCTGGGGAAGACCTGCCCAACTTGGCCCCAGGTTCTGGTCCCCGGGCAGGTTCCCTTCTAGCCCCACCGGGAAGGATCCCCTTCTCCAAGACCCCTGGCAGACCCTGCAGTCTCCACGCCCTGCCCCCACGCCCATCCGCCTGAGCCCCAAGCCTCTTCCTGAGACTTAGAGGCCGGCCCCCCAGCTCCCATCTTGCCCAGGACTTCCCTTCTGAAGCACAGGTGAGTGCCCTAGCTTGCCCCGGACCCAATCCCTGGACACCAGCCACTCCGGGGAAGACCTGCCCAACTTGGCCCCAGGTTCTGGTCCCCAGGCAGGTTCCCTTCTAGCCCCACCGGGAAGGATCTCCTTCTCCAAGACCCCTGGCAGACCCTGCAGTCTCCACGCCCTGCCCCCACGCCCATCCGCCTGAGCCCCAAGCCTCTTCTTGAGACTTAGAGGCTGGCCCCCAGCTCCCATCTTGCCCTGGATTTCCCATCTGGAGGAGAGAGAGAGAGAGAGAGAGAGAGAGAGAGAGAGAGAGAGAGAGGAGAGCACCCATCCTCCCCCGGACTTCCCTTCTGAACAAGAGCTCCCATCCTGCCCCGGACTTCCAATTTGGACAAGAGAGCTCCCATCTGGACAAGAGAGAGAGACTTCCTGAATCTGTCAGCTCTGTCTGAACCAAGTGTGTGGATAAGGCCAAGAACGAACCACAAGGAGATGGGCAGACGTCAAGGCAGAAACACATACAACAAAATGAATAGCAATACACCATCACCAGGCCCTAGCCCTCCTCCAACACCTAGACCTGAACATCAGAAATTGGAAGAAGCAGAAGAAAATAGCCTTATGAATGTCATCATGAAGAAGCTAGAGGCTCGTGTAGAGGAAAAGACAAAAAAATGTGAAGAACACTGTAAACAACTAGAGGAAAGGGCAAACAAATTAGAAGAAATCAAAAAAGTCCTGGAAGAGAACAATAAAATACTGAAAGAAAATCAAGAAAAATCAATGAAACAAATGAAGGAAACAGTCCAAGACCTGAAAAGGGAAATAGAAAAAATGAAGAAGACACAAACAGAGGGAATGCTGGAAATAGAAAATCTGAGAAAACGATTGGGAACTTCAGATGCAAGTATAATCAACAGAATGCAAGAGATGGAAGAGAGGATCTCTAGCGTTGAAGATACAATAGAAGAAATAGATTCATCAGTCAAAGAAAACACTAAAGTCAACAAAGTCATGAACCAAAATGTCCAAGAAATTTGGGACACCATGAAAAGACCAAACCTACGAATAATAGGGGTAGAAGAAGGAGAAGAATACCAACTCAAGGGCACAGAAAATATATTCAACAAGATCATAGAAGAAAACTTTCCCAACGTAAAGAAGGAAATGAGTATGAAGATACAGGAAGCCTATAGAACACCAAACAGACTAGACCCCCCAAAAAAGTCCCCTTGCCACATAATAATTAAACAATTAAACGTACAGAATAAAGAAAGAATATTAAGAGCAGCAAAGGAAAAAGGCCAAGTGACATATAAAGGCAAACGTATCAGAATAACACCCGATTTCTCAATGGAGACTTTGAAAGCCAGAAGGACCTGGACAGATGTAATGCAGACACTAAGAGACCATGGATGTCAGCCTAGACTAATATACCCAGCAAAACTTTCAATCATCATAGATGGAGTGAACAAGACATTCCATGACAAAGCCAGATTTAAACAATATTTATCCACAAACCCAGCCCTACAGAAAGCACTAGAAGGAAAATTCCAACCTAAGGAAGTCAGATACAACCTCGAAAACACAGGCAATAGATAAAGCCACAGCAGTAGACCCCAACAAAGAAAAGTACACACACATCACCACCAAAAAATAACAGGAATGAACAATCACTGGACATTAATATCCCTCAATATCAATGGACTTAATTCACCTATAAAAAGACATAGGCTTACAGAATGGATACGAAAGCAGGACCCATCTTTCTGCTGCATACAAGAAACACATCTCAAATTCAAAGATAGACACTACCTAAAAATAAAAGGCTGGGAAAAGACTTTCCAATCAAACGGTCTTAAGAAACAAGCGGGTGTAGCCATCCTGATATCCAGCAAAATAGACTTCAAACTAAAATCAATCAAAAGAGATCAAGAAGGGCATTACATACTCATCACAGGAAAGATCCACCAAGATGAAGTCTCAATTCTGAACATTTATGCCCCAAACACAAGGGCACCCACATATGTAAAAGAAACATTATTAAAGCTTAAATCACATATAAAACCCCACACATTAATAGTGGGAGACCTCAACACCCCACTTTCACCACTGGACAGATCCCCCAAATCGAAACTTAACAGAGAAATAAAGGACTTAATTGATGTCATGACTCAAATGGACTTAATCGACATCTACAGAACATTCCATCCTAACAAAAAAGAATATACCTTCTTCTCAGCACCCCATGGAACCTTCTCTAAAATCGACCACATACTTGGTCACAAAACAAATCTAAACAGATACAAAACAATTGGAATAACCTCCTATGTCCTATCAGACCACCATGGTCTAAAGTTGGATTTCAACAACAACAAAAACTACAGAAAACCTACAATCTCATGGAAACTGAACAATACCCACCTGAATCACCAATGGGTTAAGGAAGAAATAAAGAAAGAAATTAAAGACTTCCTAGAGATCAACGAAAATGAAGACACCACATATCCAAACCTATGGGACACTATGAAAGCAGTACTAAGAGGGAAATTCATAGCACTAAACGCCCACATAAATAAGCTGGAGAAATCTCACACTAATGACTTAACAGCACACCTGAAAGTTCTAGAACAGGAAGAAGCAAAGTCTCCCAGGAAAAATAAATGCCAGGAAATTATCAAAGTGAGAGCTGAAATCAACAAAATAGAAACAAAGAGAACAATACAAAAAATTAATGAAACAAAGAGTTGGTTCTTTGAGAAAATCAACAAGATAGACAAGCCCTTATCCAAACTAACCAAAAGACAGAGGGAGAGCATCCAAATCAACAAAATCAGAAATGAAAAGGGGGACATAACAACAGACATTGGGGAAATCCAGAAAATCATCAGGTCATACTTCAAAAACCTCTATTCCACAAAACTGGAAAACCTAAAAGAAATGGATAATTTTCTGGATAGGTACCACATACCTAAATTAAATCAAGACCAGATAAACTATTTAAATAGTCCAATAACCCCTAACGAAATAGAAACACTCATTAAAAGTCTCCCAACCAAAAAAAGCCCAGGACCAGATGGTTTCAGTGCAGAATTCTACCAGATCTTCAAAGAAGAGTTAATACCAATACTCTCTAAATTGTTCCATACAATAGAAACAGAAGGAACATTACCAAACTCCTTCTATGAGGCTACAATTACCCTGATTCCCAAACCAAACAAGGATACAACAAAGAAAGAGAACTATAGACCGATCTCCCTCATGAACATTGATGCAAAAATACTCAATAAAATACTGGCAAACAGACTCCAAGACCACATCAAAACAATTATCCACCATGATCAAGTAGGATTCATTCCAGGGATGCAAGGATGGTTCAACATACGAAAGTCTGTCAATGTGATACACCATATAAACAAACTCAAAGAAAAAAACCACATGATCATCTCACTAGATGCTGAAAAGGCATTTGACAAAATCCAACACCCCTTCATGATAAAGGTCTTGGAGCGATCAGGAATACAGGGAACATACCTAAACATAATAAAGGCAATTTACAGCAAGCCAACAGCCAACATCAAATTAAATGGAGAGAAACTCAAAGCAATTCCACTAAAATCAGGAACGAGGCAAGGCTGTCCGCTCTCCCCATACTTATTCAATATAGTACTTGAAGTTCTAGCCAGAGCAATAAGACAACATAAGAAGATTAAGGGGATACAAATTGGAAAGGAAGAAGTCAAGCTTTCCCTATTTGCAGATGACATGCTAGTATACTTGAGCAACCCCAAAGATTCCACAAAGGAACTGATACAGCTTATAAACACCTTCAGCAACATAGCAGGATACAAGATCAACTCAAAAAAATCAGTAGCCCTCCTATATACAATGGACAAAAAAGCAGAGAAGGAAATCAGAGCTACATCACCCTTTACTATAGCAACAAATGACATAAAATACCTTGGGGTAATACTAACCAAGCAAGTGAAGGACCTATATGACAAGAACTTTAAGTCCCTGAAAAAAGAAATTGAAGAAGATGTCAGAAAATGGAAAGATCTCCCATGCTCATGGATAGGCAGAACTAACATAGTAAAAATGGCAATCTTACCAAAAGCAATCTACAGATTCAATGCAATCCCCATCAAAATACCAACACAATTCTTCACAGACCTGGAAAGAATAATACTCAACTTCATATGGAAAAACAAAAAACCCAGGATAGCCAAAAGAATCCTGTACAATAAAACAACCTCTGGAGGCATCACGATCCCTGACTTCAAGCTGTACTATAGAGCTACAGTAATAAAAACAGCTTGGTACTGGCATAAAAACTGACATGTGGACCAATGGAATCGAATTGAAGACCCTGACATTAATCTGCACACCTATGAACAAATAATTTTTGACAAAGAAGCCAAAAGTGCACAATGGAAAAAAGAAAGCATCTTCAACAAATGGTGCTGGCAAAACTGGATATCAACATGAGGAAGGCTGCAAATAGATCCATATCTATCACCGTGCACAAAACTTAAGTCGAAGTGGATCAAGGACCTCAACATAAATCCAGCTACTCTGAACCTGCTAGAAGAGAAAGTAGGAAGTAGTCTTGAACGCATTGGCATAGGAGACCACTTTCTAAATAGAACACCAGTAGCACAGACACTGAGAGAAACAATCAATCAATGGGACCTCTTGAAACTGAGAAGCTTTTGTAGGGCAAAGGATACAGTCAACAAAGCAAAGCGACAGCCTACAGAATGGGAAAAGATCTTCACCAATCCCACATCTGACAGAGGACTGATATCCAGAATATATAAGGAACTCAAGAAATTAGACATCAAAATGCCCAACAGTCCAATTAAGAAATGGGCTATAGAACTAAACAGAGAATTCTCAACAGAGGAAACTCAAATGGCTGAAAGACATTTAAGGAATTGCTCAACATCCCTAATCATCAGGGAAATGTAAATCAAAACAACTCTGAGATACCACCTTACGCCTGTCAGAATGGCTAAGATCAAAAACACTGAAGACACCTTATGCTGGAGAGGATGTGGAGCTAGGGGAACTCTCCTCCACTGCTGGTGGGAATGCAAGCTTGTACAACCACTTTGGAAATCAATATGGCGATTTCTTAGAAAATTGGGAATCCATCTCCCCCAAGATCCAGCTATACCACTCTTGGGCATATACCCAAGGAATGCTCAACCACACCACAAGAGCACTTGTTCAGCTATGTTCATATCAGCGTTTTTTGTAATAGCCAGAACATGGAAACAACCTAGATGCCCTTCAACTGAAGAATGGATAAACAAAATGTGGTACATATACACAATGGAATACTACTCAGCAGAGAAAAACAATGACATCATGAGGTTTGCAGACAAATGGATGGATCTAGAAAAAATCATCCTGAGTGAGGTATCCCAGACTCAGAAAGACAAACATGGTATGTACTCACTCATAACAGGATACTAGATGTGGAACAAGGATGACTGGACTGCTACTCACATCACCAGGCAGGCTACCTGGAAAACAGGACCCCAAGAAAGACACAGGGATCGCCCAATGACAGAGAAATGGAATGAGATCTAAATGAACAGCCTGGACATGAGTGGGGGTAGTGAAGGGCGAGGGTCGAGGGAAAGAGAGCTTGGGTGAGTGGGAGATCCCAGCTGGATCAACAACAGAGAGGGAGAACAAGGAATAGGAGACCATGGTAAATGAAGACCACATGAGAATAGGAAGAAGCAAAGTGCTAGAGAGGCCCACAGAAATCCACAAAGATACCCCCACAACAGACTGCTGGCAATGGTCGAGAGACAGTCCGAACTGACCTACTCTGGTGATGGGATGGCCAAACACCCTAATTGTCGTGCTAGAAACCTCATCCAACTACTGAGGGATCTGGATGCAGAGATCCATGACTAGGCCCCAGGTGGATCTCTGGGAGTCCAATTAACGAGAATGAGGAGGGTTTATATGAGCGAGAATTGTTGAGACCAAGGTCGGATAAAGCACAGAGACAAATATCCAAACAAACGGAAACACATGCAATATGAACCAATGGCTGAGGGGTCACCAACTGGATCAGGCCCTCTGAGTGGGTGAGACAGTTGATTGGCCTGATCTGTTTGGGAGGCATCCAGGCAGTGGCACCGGGTCCTGTGCTCACTGCATGAGTCGGCTGTTTGAAACCTGGGGCCTATGCAGGGTCCCTTGGCTCGGCATGGGAGGAGGGGACTGGACCTACCTGGACTGAGTCCACCAGGTTGATCTCAGTCTGTGGGGAAGGCTTTGCCCTGGAGGAGATTGGAATGGGGGGCGGGCTGGGGGGAAGGTGAGGGGGGGAGGGGGGAGAACAAGGGAATCTGTGGCTGATATGTAGAACTGAATTGTATTGCAAAATAAAAATTAAAAAAAAAGAATAAAAGGTAGATTATTGAATCTACTCAGAAAAGAAAAAAGAGGGATATGGATATGATAAGATAAAAGGATAGATTATTGATTCTTCTTTCAGAAGGCAACTCCTAGTTTAAATAACATTGGATTGGAGTTTTGTATATTGTATACAAATTGTGTATATTGCTATAGATTTGAGATTGATTTATCTAGATTTGATGAGATAAAAAGGTAGATTATTGAATCTACTTTTAAAAGGCAACTACTAGTTTTTAATATTTTACATTGGAATGGATTTTTGTATATTGTATACAAATTTTTATATTGATACAAATTTGATATTAATTTTGTTAGAATATATTGTACATATATTTCTAATCTTGTTCAAGGTATTATCCCTATACAGTTCATTTAAAATGTAATGCAAATCGCTAGTCCTTGAAAGTTATTATTACAAACTATTTAGGATATAAGAAATGTAAAAGTTAGTAGTTAATCATTACAATTGAACTTGTAGTCATATTAGGTATGTTTTCAAAGTAAAGCAGACATATATTTTAGATAGAAAGGTCATCTTCAAAAACTTCAGAGATCTGCAGAATATGGCATTTTAGATGTTTTAATAACAGATTTTTTCTTTTTATGTGACAATGAGACATGTCTGCTCCTGGCAGCACCAATCTACTTCAGAGAAAATGATGGACATTCAAGAAACTCCACATGGAGTTTACTTTCATTGTAACAAATTTAGCCACTGGGGAAGAAAGTGCCCTTGCATTGACTGCTGACAGTATGCTGTCCAAAATGGACAAGTAGGACAAAAAACAAAGGACTGCTGATCCTTGCCAAGACAAGGTAGGAAGGCTCTTTAGAAAAATCCTGCTTCACAAATGAGTCTGTCAGATATGCTACGCCTGTAGGCTGAAGATGATGCCCCAACGTTTCAGAGAAACCTCAGGTGAGTGTCCAGGCAGCCAGATGTTTCTGTCATTTCACAAAATTTTTGGAAGTCACTTGTTTGCACTTCCTTTTACTCAGTTAATATAGTTTTCTTCTCGGTCTCTGAGGAAGTTGAAAATTAGGTAGTTATAGTTTTCATTGTTAAGAAATTCAGAAAAGAATCTCACTAAAGAGGTATGAAGTGTATAAGTTTGAAAGACATCAAAAGATAGTTTTGGTTATGCAAATTAGGATAGAAGGTAAATTAGATACAATCCTTTGGATTCACAAAAATAGGATAGATAATGGAATATTTTCTCTGCATTTGTCAAATGCAAATGGACTAGACATTATTGATGTATTTATTTCTTGTATATATTGTATATAGTTATTGTACTTGTTGTATATAGTTTTTCTTATATTAATTATAAACTTTAAAATTTTTTTATTTTAGATAATAAAGGGGAAATTTGGTGATATATTGTGTCCCCCAAAATATTGTGCACTCTAATAAATATTGTGATATTTTGTTTGTGTTCTGACAAATAAATCTTGCCTGAAGATCAGAACTAGCCACTAGTAAACCATAGAGATCTCGTGTAGTGGGTAGCTGTTCCAGATTTGACCTGGAAGAACTATCCCCATTGAGGCTTCCAGTAACTGTCATGCCTATGAGGCAGGGCAGAGAGAGTAGCCCTTAAGACACAAGATCCAGATGTGCCTGCTCTCTTGGTTCCTGGATCTTGGAAGCTGGAGTTCAACCGAGCAGAGTTCTCCAGAGAACACCGCCAGACTTCTCTACATCTTTCCCAGGCAATGTAACCTATCCCTTTACTTGTAAGTTACCCCACAAAATAAACCTCCCTGTAAACTATGTGGAGTTGCCTTAATACTTCCACCAATAGTCTGGAGGTCTGTACACACAGGAGACAGGAAATGATATGGCTACAAGGAGAGAGGAAGTGATAAAGCTTGGCAGAGACAGGAGCTCAGACCTTTTTGTTCTGAGGAGTTGGAGAGGTAAGAGGTGACTATGGCTACTCCTTTGCTTCTCTGATCTTTCAGCTTTTACTCTGATATCTGACTCTGGGTTTTTATAATTAAGACTAACTAGGATTGCGCATCAGGGGCCTTGCTGTCAGTTTGTGGAGAGCAAACTATAGCCTTGGCAACAGCCCAGATTGTTTGGAGATTCCCCTGGGACTCTTGGCAAACAACTCAAGTAGATGTAACCAAATCCCAGTAGTGGGAGCTTCATTTGGTGACAAGAGATGGCCAGCAGGGACTCTGTTTCCCCCATTATTTTGAGATTTCATTTAGATTTCCTTCATATATGTAATTATTTTAGGAAACTTCTACTGTATTAGGTTTCCATACTTCCCCTCAACTGGCCCTTAATTTTAGCTGTCTCTCATTTTATTCCTCCCTCATCTCGATTTCCTCCTCCTCCTCCTCATTTGATCCTCCCAATCCAGTCCCCCACCATCCATTCATAAATATCTATTCCATTTCCCTTTCGTAATAAAATATATCTGTATCCCCAGTCCCTTAATCTATACCTAACTTCTGTGGTTGTTTGGATTATAACTTGGTTATCATTTATTTAATGGGCAATATCTACATATAAGCAAATACATACCATATTTGTATTTCTGAGTCTGGGTTACCTCCCTTAGGATGATTCATTCATAGTTCCACCATTTGTCTACAGATTTCATGATGTCATTTTTTATGGCAGATAAGTGTTCCATTGTACAAAAGAACCATATTTTCTTTATCCATTCCTCTGTTGAGGAATGTCTAGATTGTTTCCAATTTTGGGCTATTATGAATAGAGCAAGCAGTGAATATGTTGTGCAAGTGTCTCTGTGGTAGAATGAAACATCCTTTGGGTATATGCCCAAGTGTGGTAGTGGTATAGCTGGATTTTTAGATTGGTCTATTCCCATCTTCCTGAGGGACCACCACACTGATTTGCACAATGGCTGTTCAAGTTTGCAGTTAAGTAGAATTGAGGACATTTGAGGGATGGTATGGAAACCTAGTCCAGTGGAAACTTCCTAATATATATGAAGGTGATCCTAATGAAGACTCCAAATAATGAGGGAGACAGTGTCCCAGCGGGCTATGACTTGTCACCAAATGAAACTTCACGTACTAGGTCTGTAGTTGGCCAAAGGGGTCCCATGGGAATTGCCAAAGAACCCAGGCTGCTGCCAAGACAATGGTTTGCTCTCCAGAAACTTACAGCAAGGCCCCATTGCTGAAGACAACACTCACACAACTCATTGAACATGGAAAGGTCAAGTTGGTGCCTACATAGAACCTTCACCCCAAAGTTCTGGTGTCTTTGATGTAGGAAGGAACTCTGTAGGCTACCAAAAATAAACATAAACCCAGCCACATAACCTTTGATCTACAATCCGTCATGCCAGCAAAACATGCTAGGGCAATGGTGGCAAGAAGCTTGTGGGAGTAACCAACCAATGTCTGATTTGACTTAAGGCACGCTCCATGAGATGGGACCCATATCCATCACTTCTTGGGTGACCAGAACCCGAGGCTAGATAACCCAAAAACCTAGGGTAAAACCAAATACTAGTGTTCTAAAAACTAAACCAAAAACAAAAACCAAGTAACAAAATGACTCAATAATATTCTGCTATGCTCATAGATCAGTGCCTTTCTCAGCCATCATCAGAGAAGCTTCCTCCTGCAGCAGATGGGAATGAATACAGAGACCCACAGCCAGACATCACACACACACACACACACACACACACACACACACACACACACACACACACACAGAGAGAGAGAGAGAGAGAGAGAGAGAGAGAGAGAGAGAGAGAGAGAGAGTTAGACAGACAGAAAGAGACAGAGACAAAAAAAGACCTTGGAATACACAGGTCTAAATGGAACATCTGCATCAATTCCCTCCCTTCAGAGCTCAGGGAACCCCGCAGAAGAAGAGGTGCAAAGAGTGTAAGAGCAAGAGGAGAATGAGGACATCAGGAGTACAGGCCCTCTAAATCAACATGATCAAAGCTCATATGCACTCACAGAGACTGAAGCAGCATGCATGGGGCCTACACTGCTCTGCACCAAGTCCTCTGTCTACATTGTAGCCTCTGGTTTTCAGTATTTTTATGGGACTCTTGAGTGTGTGAAGGAGTTGGTCTCTGAGTCTTGTGCCTCCTCTTGGGCTCTTTTCCTTCTGTTTGTTTGTCTTGTCTCTTCCTCATTCCTCCCCCCATCTACTCCTCCTCCATTTCTCTTAAGAAAAGTGCAGGCCTCCCAAGGATATTAGCCAACAATGGCAAATCAAGTTGCATGTCACCTAGGCACCTCCTCTCCTATTAAGGTTGGACAGAGCAACCCAGTAGGAGGAAATGGTCAGAAAATCAGACACCAGAGTCAGAGACAGCAGGGAAACAGCCACCCTGCCTGATGCTTAATGTTCACACAGGAGCAGGGAACCACATGTGTGCGTGTGTCAGGAAGACAGCCAACCCGGTTCCTCAAGGTTCTGGCTAGTCGGAAGACAGCGAGCCCTGCCTGATGCTTTATTGCTCAGATGGGTGCTGGCCGTTCAGGAACCCCAAGGCCCTGGCTGGTGGGAAAAGAGCCACCCAGTTTCCTTAAGGACCTGGGCAGTAGGATGACAGCTGCCTCCACCTGATGCTTAACTGCTCAAAAAGGGCGAGTTGTGTGGGAACCCCAAGGTCCTCCTGATGGGATGACAGCCACTTAAGGTTCTCATGGCCCAGGCTGTTGGGATGTCAGCCACCCGGGTTCCTCAAGGCCACAGCTGGTGGAATGACTGCCACTCGGGGTCCTCAGGGCTCTGGCTGGCAGGAAGACAGGCATTCCCTACCTGGTGCTTAACCCGTAGCCACAGCCTGATGCTTAATTGCTCAGACAGGTGCTAGCTGGCTTGGACTTTCAAGGCCCAGGATGGCTGAAAGACAACCACCCCCAACTTAGTCTTAAGCTCTCAGACTCTGCCAGCCAGCAGACCCCCAAGACCCCATCAGCAGGAAGACTGCCTACAGGGGTTCTCAAGGCTCTGGGTATTTGGAAGAGAGCCATCCTGCCTGATACATAACTGCTCAGATGGGTGCTAGACGTTCTCCAACACCAATGCTCTGGTTGGTGGGAACAGAGCCACCCCAGGTCATTAAGGCCCTAGGTGGTGAGATGACAGCCACCCAGGGTCCTCGAAGACCTGACCAGTATGATGACAGCCACCTCCAACTGATGTTTAACTGCTCAGACAAGGGCAGGCTGGCTACAAACCCCAAGGCCCCTGTTGATGTGATGAGAGCCACTTAGGGTCCTCAAGGCCCTGGCTGGTGTGATGACAGCCTCCTGGTATCCTCAAGGGTCCAGTTTGCCTGTAGACAGCCATACCGATCTAATGCTTACTAGCTCAGAAGTGTGCTAGAAGTCCTGGATTCGGAGGTCCCTGCCTGGGAGAAAGACAGCCACCCAGGGTCCTCTAGACTCGGGCTGGTGGTAATTCAGGCAGCCCTGCATGATGTTTAAATGCTCATATGGAGGCCAGCCGACATGCATCCCCCTGCCCACGCTGATGGGATGACAGTCACCCAGGTTCCTCAGGGCTCTGGCTGGTGGATAAACAGCCCTGCATGATGTTTAAATGCTGAGACAGAGACGAGCCAACTGGGATTCCTATGACCATTCTGATGGGTAGATAGCCACCCAGGGTCCTCAAGGCACCACTTGATGGGAAATGAGCCAGCCCTGCCTGATGCTTAACTGCTCAGATGGATGCTAGCTGTCTGGGACTCCCAAGGTCCAGGCAGGCCGGAAATCAGCCACCCCAGCCTGACCCTTAACTGCTCAGACAGCCAGCAGAGACACCCAGGGTTCCAGCTGTCAGGAATACAGCCACCCGAGGTCCTCACGGCTTCAGGCTGGTAAGAAGACAAACAAAACTGCCTAATGATTGATTGCTCAAAGGGGAGCTAATTGACGGCCCACCTGGCCCACCTATGTTTTGTCTGGCAGGAAGAGAGACACCCTGGGTCATCCAGACTCCGGCTGCCCTGTAGACAGCCACTCCTACCTAATGCTTAACTACTTAGATCGGGTAAGCCGTTTGGGACATCCACGGCCCCAGCTCATAGGAAAAGGGCCACCTGGGGTCCTCAGGGCCCTAGCTGGCTGGATTAGAGCCACCCAGAATCCTGAAGGCTCCAGATGGCTGGCAGGCAGCCACCCTGGTATGATGCTTAACTGCTTAGCCAGGGGTAACCATCAGGGCCCCCCAGTTTCCTGGATTGTGGTAAGAAAGTCACCCATGTCTGATACTTAAGTGTTCAGACGGGTAGCCAGCCAGCTGGGATTCCCAAGTCCCAGTCTTGTAAGAAGACAGCCACCTCAGCAGGATGCTTAAATGCTCAGAGTGGTACTAGCTAGCTGTGACCCCCAAGGCCCCGGCAGGCGGGAAGAATCCATCTGGGTCTACAAGGCTCTGGCTAGTGGAAAGATAGCAACAACAGTCTAATGTTTACTTCTCAGATGGGTGCCAACCAGTAGGGACCCCCAAGGCCCAGGCTGGTGTGATGACAGCCACCCAGTGTTTTCAAGGCCCAGGCTGCTGGGAAGAAACTACCAGTGTCCTCAAGGCTCAGGCTGGCAGGAAGACAGCCACCCCCACTTGATGCTTAACTGCTCAGATGGAGTCTAGCTGCCCAGGATCCAAAAGGCCCTGCCTGGTGGCAAGACAGCCATGGGCCTACCTTGTACCTTTTGGTGTCAGTCATGTGTGCCTTATTCCTATAACATTTCATATAAGGAAATATGTTTGGAGAAATGGAAGAGATAAAAAATGGAATGGTTCAGTGCTTGGAAAGACACAGAAAGTGAGAAATGAAGATGATGAGGAGTGGCCGAGGTTGGAGGCCTGCTTGCCACCTGGATCCATGGTGACAGTGGTGAGGAGTACACTGAGGGGCTGGTCTGCCTGTTACCCGGTGCCAGGATGTCAGGGCAGGTTGCTGCCAAGAGCCATATCAGGGTCCTTGGCCCTACAGTAGCCAGGGTCTATGTTGATGCCCATGGCTCCTGTTACTGTCGAATGCTATGCCGATTCCTGTGGCCTAGGGTGGCTCCTGGGTCTGTGTTTGGGTCCATGATCTAGGCTGCCATTGTACCAATGGGGTGGCCTTTGCTGCCACCTGGGACCATGGTGACATCCAGGCATAGGCTGGTGCCGAGAACCATGTGTCCTAACACAGCCGAAGTCTATGTTGATGCCAATGTCCCATAGTGCCACCAAAGGCAATATGAAGCCTGGAGTCTGGGCCATGGCCTGTGGCTTGTTGGTGTCCAGGGGCTATACTGCTACCAGAGACATATTGCTCCTAGATGCCAGGGTTACCACTTGGAGATAGGATGTCGACCAGGCCGAACTGCTACCTGAAGCTCATGTCTAGGCCAGTGGCCCAGCTGCAGCTGGGGTCTATGTTGAAGTCTGTGGCCCAGGTTGCCACTAGGGCCAATACAGAGGCCCAGGATCTGGGCCAGAGCCTGTGACTTGGTTGGAGTTTGAGGGCCATGCCACAGCAGGGGTCTTATAGATATGGGTAGACTGCATTGCAACCTGGGGCTATGAGAACATCTGCACCCATGCTGCTACAAAGGGCCATGTCTGGGTCCCAGGCCCTACAGAGGCCAGGGTCCCAATTGACATATGTGGCTCCTGTTGCCACTGAGTTCCATGAGAATGCCCAGGGACAGATCAGCCACTTGAGTCCAGATTGGTGTCAGAGGGCCAGGATGTATCCAGATCTGAGTGGCCTACACTGCTACTCAATGTCATAGTGACATCAGGACCAGAGCTGCATCCCAGGACCAGGTCAGGATCTGTGGCCCTTCTGCAGCCAGGGTCTGTGCTGATGTCCAATGCACCTGTTGCTATCAGGATATGTGGACACCTGAGATCGAGGGCCGTGTTGGTGTCTCAGGGCCATACTGCTGCTGGGCAGTGGTGACATCCAGATCCAACCACTATCAAGGACCATGTTGGGGTCCATAGTTCTACCGTGGCTGGGGTCTGTGCAGAAGTCTGGCTCTTGCAGTGCCACCAAAGGTCCCATAGAGGTGCAAGGTTAGGGCTGCAACCATTTCCACCTGCGCGGACAGGCCCTCCTACTAGAGCCAGGATGTTGACGGGCCCAAGCTGCGTCCAAAGGCCATGTCTGGTTCAGTGGTCCAGCTACAGCAAGGGTCTGTGTGGATGTCAGTGGTCTGTGCCACCTCAGGAGGACTTAGGAACCATGTGAGATTAAATCAGAGGGCCTTTCTGAGCTGGCCACACACTTTACTGGCCCTGGGAAAGCTGGCCTTCCCTCTTGCTGGGCACTATAGCAAGAGAGTTGGTTTCTGCTCTCCAGAGAGATGGCCCCCACCACTCACCAGAGGCAAAGGTGACCTGACCCTGAGGACATGCATGTGGGGGAGCTGCACCACCCCCTAAAGGCCCACAGCTGGGTCTTTGGTTGACCCACCATAACATCTACCCCATCTAGGACCTGCTGGAGCAGGTTAAGAGATTAGTCCTGTGCAATGATACCCACAAGATCTCCAAGACTCATGGAAGCCTCAGGATATCCCAGAGGAGATTTGGTGCAGAACCAGTGATGATGGTGTCCCAGAACCCAGAAGCCTTGAACCACACCAGTGACTCACTGGAATAAACAATTGCCAGGAATACTGATGGGTCAAAGAGATCTATTGTATGGCACACTGAATCCTCCAGTGCCACCAGGATGAATGAAGAGGTGTTGGAGAAGCAGGAAAGAAGGAGAAGGAAAGAGGATTTTCTCTTGTGGTTTGGTTTGGTTTTGGAGTTTTTTGTTTTGTTTTGTTTTGCTTTGCTTTGCTTTTGTTTGCTTGCTTGTGTGCTTTGATTTGTTTCCTTATGTGAGGGGGGCATGGCAGGAATGAGGGGAAGATATGGGGGACCAGGAGGTGAACAGATTTGGGGTGCATGATGTGAAACTCCCAAAGAGTCAATAAAGAAATTAAATTAAAAAAATAAGATGTGATGTGTAGCTGAAGTTTTCCTGTGTCTTCTCTGGCCCATGCTCAGGATAAATCTCTCTCACCCACCATTCCTCCAAACACTTGGACCCAAGTAAACACACAGAGGCTTATATTAATTAAAACTGCTCAGCCATTAGCTCTGGCTAACTAATGACTAGCTCTTACACTTAACCTATAATTCTTATTTATGTTTAGCCACGTGGCTTGGTACCTGTTCTCAGTTCTGCCTTCACATCTTGCTTCTCATGTGTCTGGCTGGTGATTCCTGACTCAGCCTTTCTGTTCCCAGAATTCCCCTCTCTGCTTTTCCCACCTATACTATACTATTGGCTACTGGCCAATCAGTGTTTTATTTATCAACCAAATCAGAGCAACACATATTCAGAGCATAGAGAAAGAAATCTCTAGCAGAGATGATCTTGGAATGGAAACCAGGATATGTGTTATGTTGGTGAAGAGGTTTTGCTTTTGTTTTCACAGGAGAAGAAAAGCTATGGATACCATCAAAATTGATAAAGATTATATTTGAACAAGACAGACCTCTTGCTTAGACGAGGAGGTAGTTCATCAACCAGCATGACCATTCAATCTAAACTAACTGGTACAAATTAACAAATGCTTTTCATTTGATCAGATATAACATGTCTAAAGGGAAACTCCCCGTTTTAGGTTTGGGGAAAGGTTTTGTTTTTGTCTTTTCAGGAGAATGAAGGCATCCAGATAAAGTATCTGAAGACCACTGGACAAATGAGATATCTGTAGAAAAAGGATAAGTCATTGAGAGAAAGTATCCTAGAAATAGAGTAAATTGGCCTATTGATATATCACATTTCCAACAGGATAAAATTTCATAAATCTTCCTAAATGTTTGTTTCTGTTGTTCTCTACAGATAAACTGTCTTTTTATAGTCCCAGTTCGATTAAAAATTAAAGCTGCCTTTGAAGTTGGAGTGTGTCTCTCTCCTTCTCTAAACCCAACCCTGTTGTTAAAAGAAAATTCAGAATCTCTGTTTCATATCAGAAGAGCCACCTGGCATGGGACAAAAGACAACCGAGATCAAGGGACAGCTATTGTTACAAATCTCTTACTCCTCAAATTTATTTTGACTCTTTAAAACTTTTATGGAAAGGTATAGTGAAGAAACAGTGTTTTAAATCATTAACTATAATAGACCATCCTTTAGGTAATGGAGAAGTCAGGGGAATTCCAGGCTATAAGGAGTTCATTGGTTGAATTATTTTATTAATGGCTCTTAGATCTTTTACCATTGTCCCTTTTCCAGATTTATTTGTAACAACAAATACAGGAGAATTCCAAAGACTGGTTGACTCCTCAATATGTTGAGCGTTTAGCTGCTCCTGTACCAGCTGTTCTAGGGCCTGCAATTTTCTGCCGTGAAAGGCCATTGTTCCACCCAGAGAGGTTTGTCAGCCAACCTTTTTAAAGTTAGGGCTGTTGGTACCTTTGAAAGATCAACAGCTGCTGACCTGATTTTGTACAACCTGTGTGGTTGGTGACTGTTCTTTATAATACCTTTTAATATTTTTCCCAGAAACATACATTAGTTTATAGTTTGTTTCTGAAATTGGAGGAATGTTAATCTGGGTATTTCATTGCTGTAACAAATCATGTCCCCATAAATTCATTGCTATATTAGCCACATATGGCTTTAATTTTCCTCTCTGTCCTCCTGGCCCTATACATTTGACCTGTCTCATGCTTTGTTTCACGTTAGATAAAATTTTAATCCCTAGAAGTTGAATGTTTACCTCCTGAAGTGGCCAATTTGGATGCTAAGATTCTGGTGTAATTATTGTTACATCTGTCCCTGAGTCTACAAGACCTTCAACTACAATGTCATTTATTTGTACCTTTAGCTTTGGTCTATGATCATTTATAGAAGTCTGCCAAAATGTTTGCTTTATGGTTTCTCCTGAAAATTTTTTTATCTTCTAAAGCTGTTCTATCATTCAGAGCAGTATGTTTTTGTTTGTTTGTTTGTTTGTTTTTTGTAATATGCATTAGGTCTTTTAATTGCTCTGGGAAGTAGTTTCCCCCACAGTTACAGGGAATGACAAAGGGGCCTCTCAAAGGCATTTCCCAACAGCAAAGGATTACCCAGTCTGTCCCTTGTTTATCTACATTCATTGATCCAGTGTCGGCCTTTGCCACACCTTCTACATACTCCAGAAGTGAGTGGCCTTCTCTTTGGCTTATTCCTAGAAAAAAATGCTTTTTCTAGAATGCCCTGTCTACAGTACCTCTTTAGGGTACCTTATTTGCCACAATTAAAACACCTGATGTTTTGATTTTTCTTCATGGCTCTTGAAATCACCTATCCTATCTAAGCATCGTCATGATTATGAGATTCAATATTTACTGATCCATTACTCTATGTGTGCTGGTCTTGCCTTTTGATGCCTAATTACTCTTTTTCATTGGGAATTAGCATTTTTAAAAGCTATAGATTCAATTATTATTTGTCTAGCTTCTGAATTTGGTATCATTTTGTTTACAGCTGTAGTCAATCTTTTAAAAAAATCAGTGAAGTTTATCTTTTGGGCCCTGAATAACTTTAGTAAATGACTCAGTTCTCTTTCTGGCTTTTTCATTTGTGTCCCAAGCAGTCCAATCTGCTGCATTGCAGAGAGCCAGAGTGTGGTCATCTTATAGAGCCTGTCTTTGTACATTAGCATAATTGCTCTCTCCAAAAAGTTGGTCTTAGGAGATTTCAATACTTTTAGCCAATTGATTCCCAATTTTCTGAGAATCCGCCATACTGATTTCCAAAGTGACTGTACAAGTTTGCATTCCTACCAGCAGCTGGTGAGTGTTCCACCTTGCTCCACATAAGCTGTCTTCAGTGTTTTTGATCATGGGTATTCTAACAGTTGTGAGATGGTATCTCTGAGTCCTTTTGATTTGAATTTAATAATGACTAAGGATGTTGAGCAATTCCTTGAATGTGTTTCAGCCATTTGAGATTCTTCTGTTTAGAATTCTCTGTTATGGTTTGTAGCCCATTTTTTAATTGTTTGATATTTTGATGTCTTGCTTTCGGAATTCTTTATATATTTTGAAGATCATCCTTCTGTCAGATATGGGGTTGGTGAAGATCTTTTCCCATTCTGTAGGCTGTTGTTTTGTCTTATTGACCTTGTCCTTTGCCGTACAAAAGCTTCTCAGTTTCAGAAGGTCTCATTTATTAATTGTTGCACACAGTGTCTGTGCCCCTGGTGTTATATTTAGGAAGTGGTCTCCTTTGCTAATGCGTTCACGACTACTTCCTACATTCTCTTCTATCAAGTTCAATGTAACTGGATTTATGTTGAGGTCTTTGATGCTCTTGGACCTGAGTTTTGTGCATGGTGACAGATATGGATCTTTTTGTAATCTTCTACATGTTGACATCCAGTTATGCCAGCACCATTTGTTGAAGATACATTCTTTTTTCCATTGTACAGTTTTGGCTTCTTTGTCAAAAATGAGATGTTCATAGGTGTGCATATTAATGTCAGGGTCTTCTATTCGATTCCATTTGTCTACTTGTCGGTTTTTATGCCAGTATCAAGCTGTTTTTATTACTATAGCTCTATAGTAGAGCCTGAGGTCAGAGAGAGTGATGCCTTCAGAGATTGCTTTATTATACAGGATTTTTTTTAGCTATCCTAGGTTTTTTTTCTTTTTCTACATAAAGTTTATTGTTCTTTCCAAGTCTGTGAAGAATTGGGTTGGGATTTTGATGGAGATTGCACTGAATCTGTAGATTGCTTTTGGTAAGATTGCCATTTTTACTATGTTAATTCTACCTATCCATGAGCAAGGGAGATCTTTCCACTTTATGATATCTTCTTCTATTTCTTTCTTCAGAGACTTAAAGTTCTTATCATACAGGTCTTTCACTTGCTTAGTTAGAGTTACCCCAAGGTATTTTATATTATTTGTGGCTATGTTTCTCTGATTTCTTTCTAAACCCATTTATCATTTGTATACAGGACTGCTACTGATTTTTTTGAGTTAATCTTGTATCCTGCCACATTACTGAAGGAGTTTATCAGCTGTAGGAGTTTCCTGGTAGAACTTTTGGGGACATTTATGTATACTATAATATCATCTGCAAATAGGGAAAGTTTGACTTCTTCCTTTCCAATTTGTATCCCCTTGATCTCCTTTTGTTGTCTTATTGCTCTGGCTAGAACTTCAAGTACTATATTGAATAAATGTGGGGAGAATAGACAACCTTGTTTTGCTCCTGATTTTAGTGGAATTGTTTTGAGTTTCTCTCCATTTAATTTGATGTTGGCTGTTGGCTTGCTGTAAATTGTCTTTCTTATGTTAAGGTATGTTCCTTGTATTGCTGATCTCTCTAGAACTTTTATCTTCAAGGAGTGTTGGATTTTGTCAAAGGCTTTTTCAGCATCTAGTGAGATGATCATGTGATTATTTTTTTCTTTCAGTTTGTTTATATGGTGTACTATTACATTGGCAGATTTTCATATATTGAAGCATCCTTGCATCCCTAGGATGAAGCTTACTTGGTTATGGTGGATAATTTTTTTGATGAGTTCATGGATTCGGTTTGCCAATATTTTATTGAGTATTTTTACATCAATATTCATGAGGGAGATTGGTCTGTAATTCTCTTTCTTTGTTGCATCTTTGTGTGGTTTGGGTATCAGGGTTTACTGTAGCCTCCTCAAAAGAGTTTGGTAATGTTCCTTCAGTTTTTATTGTATGGAACAATTTGAAGAGTATTGGAATTAGCTCTTCTTTCAAAATCTGGTAGAATTCTGCGATGAAACCATCTGGTCCTGGGCTTTTTTTGGTTGGGAGACTTTTAATGACTGTTTCTATTTCCTTAGGGGTTATTGGCATATTTAAATAGTTTACCTGGTCTTAATTTAACTTTGGTTTGTGGTACCTATCCAGAAATTGTCCATTTCTTTCAGATTTTCCAATTTTGTGGAGTACAGGTTTTTGAAGTATGACCTGATGATTCTCTGGATTTTCTTGTTGTTGGTTTTTATGTCTCCCTTTGCATTTCTGATTTTGTTAATTTGGATGCTCTCTCTCCCTCTGCCTTTTGTTAAATTTGTATACAGGCTTATCTATCTTGTTGATTTTCTCAAAGAACCAACTCTTTGTTTCATTGATTCTTTGTATTGTTCTCTTTGTTTCTATTTCATTGATTGCAGCCTTCAATTTGATCATTTCCTGGTGTCTATTCCTCCTGGGTGTGTTTGCTTCTTTTTGTTCTAGAGCTTTCAGGTGTACTGTTAAGTCACTAGTGTGAGATTTCTCCATGTTCTTTATGTGAGCATGTAGTGCTCTGAATTTTCTTCTTAGCACTGCTTTCATAGTGTCCAATAAATTGAAGTAAGTTGTACTTTCATTTTCATTGAATTCTTGGAAATCTTTAATTTCTTTCTTTATTTCTTCCTTGACTCAATGGTAATTCATTTGGGCATTATTCAGTTTACATGAGCTTGTAGGCTTTCTGTAATTTTTGTTGTTGTTGAAATCTAACTTTATTCCATGGTGGTCCAATAAAATACAGGAGGTTATTCCAAATTTTTTGTATCTGTCGAGATTTCCTTTGTGACCTAGCATGTGGTCAATTTTAGAGAAGGTTCCATGGGGGTGCTGAGAAGAAGATATATTCTTTTGTGTTAGGTTGGAATGTTCTGTAACTATCTATTAAGTTCATTTGTGTCATAACTTATGTTAGTTCCCTTATTTCTCTGTTACGTTTCAGTCGGCAGACCTATCCAGTGTCGAGAGTGCGATGTTGAAATCTCCCACTACTAGTGTGTGGGGTTTGATGTGCGATTTAAGCTTTAGTAATATTTTGGTGCTAGTGTTGTGTGTTTCTCTTCTTTGGTATTTGTTGGTGTGGATTTATCTATTGCCTGTGTTTTCATGGGTGTATCTAACTTCCTTAGGTTGGATTTTTCCTTCTATTGCTTTCTGTAGGGCTGATTGGTGGATAGGTATTGTTTAAATCTGGTTTTATCATGGAATATTTATTTACTCTGTCTATGGTGATTGAGGGTTTTACTGGATATAATAGTCTGGGTTGGCATACATGGTCTCTTAGTGTCTGCATAACGTCTGTCCAGGACCTTCTGGCTTTCAGAGTCTCTATTGAGAAGTCAGGTGTTATTCTGATGGGTCTGCCGTTATATGTTACTTGGCCTTTTTCCTTAGTTTTTCTTTATTCCTCATGTTTAATTGTTTGATTATTATGTGGTGAGGGGACTTCTTTTTGGATCCAGTCTATTTGTTGTTCTGTAAGCTTCTTGTATCTTCATAAGCATTTCCTCCTTTAGGTTGGGAAAATTTTCTTCTATGATTTTGTTGAATACATGTTCTGTACCTTTGAGTTGGTATTCTTCTCTTTCTTCTATCCCTATTATTCTTAGGCTTGGTCTTTTCATGGTATCCCAAATTTCCTGGATATTTTGTGTTATGACTTTTTTGGCTTTAGTGCTTTCTTTGACTGAAGAATTTATTTCCTCTATCATATCTTAAATGCCAGAGATTCTCTCTTCCATCTATTGCATTCTGTTGGTTATGCATGCATCTGTAGTTTCTGTCCTTTACTTAGATTTTCTATTTACAGCATTCCCTCTGTTTGTGTCTTCTTTATTGCCTCTATTTCAGTTTTCAAATCTTGGACTGTTTCTTTCACCTGTTTAAATGCTTTTTCTTGGCTTTCTTTAAGAGATTTATTGATTTCTTCAAATTTTTTGTTTATCTTTTCCTCAATTTCTTTATTGATTTCTTCCATTTTTTTGTTTGTCTTTTTTTCATTGTCTTTAAGGGAATTTTTCATTTCCTTTTAAAGGCCTCTATAATCTTCTTAAGGTCATTTTTAAGGTCGATTTCTTCTGTTTCTTCTGCATTGGGATGTTCAGGTCTTGCTGATGTAGAATCACTAGGTTCTGATGGTGCCATACTCGTCTTTATGTTGTTGTCTCGTGTGCTGGAATCAAGTGCATGATTTTCCCATGTGCTGGGTTCAAAGGTGTGCACCAATACTGCCCAGTTCTGTTTCTCGTTTAGACTGACAATCTCCTGCACCCCTGCGTGGCCTTGAAATCCTGATCTTCCTGCTTTCTCCTCCCAAGTGCTGGGATTAAAGGAGTGTGTCACCCACCACTGTCTGGCCTCTATGGTCACCTAGTAGCTAGCTCTACCCTCTGATCTCCAGGCAAGCATTATTTGTCAGAACACAAACTAAATGTCACACAATATGCTAACCAGGTACAATGCTCCATGAAGCAAACATTGTGGGGCAAGGGCAAGGGTTTGGGCACAGTACATTTAAAGCAGGGCCTAGGTTGCTGTGGCTGCTGACAGAATGCCAGTTCCCTCACTATACCCCTGCACTTCCACGGATATTTTGCACCATTCATCACCAGATGTCCTCAGTCATACAGAGAATTCCATGGCTTGGAACAGGAGAATAATGCCCTCAAATTATTCTTTTAGGAGTTCAATGGGGCACTCAGATTAGTGTCTACCCCAGTTGTCATCATAGAACCTACATCCAGAGACCTATAGCCAAGCACTTGGCCAAGATCCTAGAGGTCAGTTGAAGAGAGTGAAGAAGGATTATAAGAGCAAGGGATCATGGTGGGAGAAACCACAGAGACAGCTGACTAAGCTAATGGGAGCTCATGGACTCTGGACAGAAAGCTGGGAAGCCTGCAGGGGACCCAACTAGGCCCTCTGAATGTGAGTGAAAGTTGCATGGCTTGATGTGTTTCTGGTTTCCCTGGAAATGGGACCAGGACTTTTCCTGGGTACACGAACTGGCTTTTTAGAGTCCATTCCCTATGGTGCGATACCTTACTCAGCCTTGATGCAAGGAGGAGGGGCTAGGTCTGGATCCAAGTTGGTATGCCAGCCTGTGTTGACTACCCAAGGAAGGTCTTACCCTCTATTAGGAGGGGATAGGGGTGGGATGGGAATAGTTGTGGGGGTGAAAGTAGGAAAAGGGGAGAGAGGGGGAACAGGGTTGACATGTATAAAGAAAAAATATTAATAAAAAATTTATTTAAAATGAGAATTCAAAAGGACCTCAATACCTCATGATGGAGTTAGAAGTGATGCCAACAGCTGAGGTGGGAATCTTTCCAAGTCCAGCTGAGACAGGCTGATGGGACACTAGTGAAGCTGCAGCTTACTGGACAAATTCTAGGTGGAGGACTGAAGAGAGGACTTGTTGGGGTCCTGGTGTTGAGGTTGGATGAAAGGAAAGAGCAAGCCTGAGAGCTCTATACCTATTGGAAAAGTAAGTTCGTGTTTGAAACTGGCAAGTGGGAGATGCTCTCAACTGGCAAGCTCTCAAACTGACAAGGTCTCTACCTGTTGGGAGGGGATATTAATGATGTGGCAGAAGAGAATGTGGCTTTGGGCAAGGTGCTTGTGAGCATGTGTGGGGCTCTAGCTTTGAATCCCCAGCTCCACACAATAACAAGAAGAAGAAAAGAAGAAGAAGAAGAAGAAGAAGAAGAAGAAGAAGAAGAAGAAGAAGAAGAAGAAGAAGAAAACCAAGATGGACTCTCCCCTGCTACTCCTTTTCATTGCTGTGTGCCATACCATATACCATGGTCTGGGTGTGCTGTCAGTTCTTTTTTTCACTCATCTTTTGGGCACTTTGGTTTCCAGGTTTTGGCTAGCTGCTACAAAGAAAGCTGCCATAAACAATGGAATGAAAAATTGTGTGTGTACAGAAGTTTTCAATAGGACAAAGACCCAAAAGTACAGTCTCTGGGCGACATGGCAACATTTTCTTTTGTTTGATTTAAACTACCATCAAAACCACTTGTAAAATAACCCAGGGCGCTTATGTCTATGATGGGACACCACACAGCGTTGGGGCCGGGGGAGGGGCTTGGCCTGCCTCTACTAAATGTATTTCACAGTGGGAGGCCTTGACTTCTTGAAGGAGGGAATGGGGGGTGGGTTGGGAGGGGGAGGCTGGGAGGGTTGGAGGAGGGAAGAGGGGATCTTTGGTATATAAAATGAATAAATTTTTTTTCTTAATAAAAAATTTAAATTAAATTAAAAAAAAACCATCGGGGGCCTGAGTCGGGCAGCAGTGGCACATTCCTTTAACCCCACCACTTGGGAGGCAGAGACAGGTGGATCTCTGTTGTGTATTTGCTCTGCCTATGACCTTGACTCATAGGGCCTGAAGGAGGTGGTGCTTCTTGTTGTAGGTGACCTTTTAAAAGGAAAGGGAGAAGGGTCACGAGCCCCTTCTCCCTGATGCCTGCTGCCTGGTCTGATCAAACTGCCAGGTGGATTCATTCCCGTTCAGATCAGAGGACGACTTCAGCTGTCTACTCCGTTCTCTATTCGTGAGTGTATTTCCTCAATTCACCCTAATAAATTTCCCTAATACTCCTTAACCAGACTCCCGTGGATTTATCGCATTACATCTCTGCGTTCTAGACCAGCCTGGTCTACAGAGTAAGTTCCAGGACAGCCAGGGCTGTTAAAAAGAGATACCCTCTCTCCAGAAAAAGAAAGAAAGAAAGAAAGAAAGAAAGAAAGAAAGAAAGAAAGAAAGAAAGAAAGAAAGGAAGGAAGGAAGAAAGAAAGAAAGAAAGAAAGAAAGAAAGAAAGAAAGAAAGAAAAGAAAAGAAAAGAAAAGAAAAAAGAAACACAAGGAAGAAAAACATTCAGGGGGCCTGGCCTCTATATTAACTGTGGGACATAGAATATGGATTGTGGAAACAACAACACCTGCTACATATATCCAATATGCAAATATTTACTGGCCAATTAAAAACACTGCCCCCCTTCCCTTCAATAAGTGTTGGAGGATAAACAAGGACAGTATATAGTGTATACTAAAATTTTAGTCAGAAGATTAGGAGTGCAAAAGAAGAAAAAACGTTCTAGCTAGAGATATAGATCAATTTTGGAGAGTTTACCTGGCATGCAGAGGACTGTGAGTTCAGTCTCTATCAAGACAAAGAAACAAATGAAACAATCCTAAAACTTCATGAAGTAATATACAATCAAATGTAAAACTGTTAGAAGTTATATATGTATTTAATACATTATAAAACACACACATTTCACTGGGGTAATGCACACCCCTAATCTGGTTCCACACACACTGCCATTGCAAATTGCACCTCCCCTTTTAGTGGTCTCCTCTGAGTGAAAATCACAGAGAGGGAGACAATTTAAAACACATCCTAACAAGGAAGAAATGTTATTGACTGATGCACTATCTCTTTGTATTTGTTTTTTGTTGTGCTACACACACACACATGTGTTGGCATGTGTGCGCATGCATGTGATTTTTTTTTAGGTATAGGGCCTGGTGAGATTTTCACCATCCATGTTGGTATGCAAACTGATACTGTCATTGTGTAGGCCTTGTTTAGGTGACCATAGTTTCCCCATCAATATAGAAGACACCTTTTCATCTCAGATGTTCTGGTCCTCTGGCTCTTACAATCTTTCTGCCCCATCTTTCAAAATATTCCCTAAGCCTTTGGTATAGGGGTTGTGCTGTAGATATATTCGTTGGAGATGAGCCCCCCACAGTCAGTTATTCTCAACAATTTCCCCTGTTCTGCATTTCTCTACTAGCCTCTCTTTGATGCAAACCAAGCTCATCTGTGCATGTAAGGATAATACTCAGAATGCAGCTGGAAAGTGTCCTGGTCTAGAAAGTGGCAGTAGTGGGCTCCCTCTAGTCCTCAGGACCTCACTGTCTTCTGTTTGTTTGTTTGTTGTCTTCTCATGACTTGTTTTGTTTTGTTTGTCATTGTATATTGCTGCAGTAGGTTTTAGGATTCATTTGTTTGTTTTTCCTCTTTGTGGTGACTTAAAATTTCTCCACTACAATATATTTTTTATCATGTTTTTACACTACTCCAACTCCTCCCAGATTCATTTGTCCTCTCCAACTATTCCATAGTACTGGGTCTGTCCTGGAGTGTGGTTGATACACCCAGTGACAATCCATTGTAGAGAACTGGTTGTCCCTTTGCCAGCAGATGTCAATTGCAAATACCTACATGGTTAATGGTGAGACCCTGTGTCCACTTCCCTTTCTCAGTGCTGGGACCCAGGCTGGCTTGAACCTGTACAGGTCCTGTGCCTGTTGCCACAGTCTCGGTGAATTCACATGTGTATTGGTCCTGTTTTGTCCAAAAGACACTTTTTCCTTTGAGTCAACTTTGCTTCTGGCCCTTACAATCTTTTCTCCTCCTCTTCTACATACATCCCTGAGCCTTGAGAAGAAGCTTTTGATAAAAACATCACATTTTGCACTAAGTGCTCCAAAGTCTCTCGTTCTCTGCACATAGTCCATTCATGGTTCTCCATGTTAATTCTCATATGCTACAAGAAAAAGCTTCTCCAATGTGTGTTGAGTAGGTACTGATCTATGGGTTAGCAATATCTCATTAGGAGTCAATTTATACCTATAGCTATGGTCCTTTACAAGATCAATAGTAGTAGCTTTTCCTGTAGACCCATGATCTAAGTAATCTAAGAATCCTGGACTCTTTAACAGTGCCAGGTTTGGGTTCCACTTCATGGAGTAGGTCTTAAATCAATCAAAATTGGTTGATCACTCCCATAACATTTATGCCACTATCACACCAGTATATCTTACAGACTGGTTGCTGTTGTAAGTCAGTTTTGCTAGCTGGGTGATGTGGATGATTACCTTTCTCCTTTGGTAGGCTTTAAAATACCTTCTAGCATGATGAAGTATGGTCAATAGAGGTGAATATTCTAGTTAGGCTCCAGTTTGATTTCAATTTTAGAGATCGTACCTGTTAAGCAATGGCCCTGATTTCAATCTCCAGAAAGAACAAACAAAAACCATAAATAAAGATGGGACTTAGGTTCCCCCTAGTATCTCCTGTCAGCCCTTTTAAACTTTCCTTCTAGAGCATTTTCATTCCTTTGTGACATATGCCAATGTGAAGAATGTTTCACTTCAGAACCACTACATGTGGATAAGATCCAGAGTGAGATATAGGAACCAGAGAATGGAGTACCCACACAGCAAGACCAGAAAACAATGCCAAGAAACATTTCAAACATAGTTGTTGGAGACTGACCCAGGACTGTTTGACCCAGGACTGTTATGTCTTAAGTTTTTCTGCTTAGTGGAGTCTTGCAAAAACAGGGCGTCCTTGGCCTAACCACCAAATTTACGTTTAGATAAACCACTTGGCATAAACTGTAATCGGCCAGCTGCAGAAGCCTGGGACCAAAGAAACACCCTACCCTCGGACCAACCTGACTTCTTCTCAAGAAAATTTTTCCACTCTCCCTGCTCCCCCTCCCTGCCTGAAATCCTGCTTATAAGCTGCAACACCCTGCCAATAAACGAGACCGTGACGCGACTCAGACTGACTCTGTCTTTCTTTATGCGCCTGGTCTCCTTCTTCTCTCACCCCCATTGGCTTTCAGTTGGTTCCCTCCTCGAGACCCTCGAATAACCTGACCTGCTGGACGGGTCAAGTGGCGCCCAACGTGGGGCTCGAGGCACGGCGACCCATCGGACGACAGACGAAAGAAGGTCCGGCCGGACATACATATTTTGGTAGAGGCGCCCGGACAGCATCACTCGTGCGACGCGGGCTACCTTGAGGTAAGACTTGTCGTCCTATAAGCCATGGGTAAAGTTTTGACTAAAGAAGCTCTCTTCATAAAAGAGATGCAGGATAGTCTCTGGGAGAGGGAATTAAGAGTAAAAAAGAAAGATTTAATAAATTTTTTTTTGTTTTGTGGAGGAGAAATGTCCCTGGCTGGTTATCAACAGCCCGGGCATTCACCCTCTGACTTGGAATAAAGTAGGAAAAGATATTAATAAGATGCTCAAAGATGGGGAAAACGTCCCCGATGCCTTTTTTAGTTTTTATGGTGTGATTAGAGATGTTCTAAAGGAAGCAGAGGGAGACGGGCGTGTTTCACATTTACTAGCCCTTACAGAGGATTTTCTCTCAAACTCCCCCTGCCTGACACCCAAGGGTCCAGAGGTTTATTGACATCTACCGGTAAGAGCGCTCTCTGTCCTGTCTGTGTCTCTCTGTCATGTTACTTTTGTTTTGTACCGGTCGATCGATTTGTACTTTGCAGGCTCTCACTGGGACAGACGTGTCCGGACAGTGAACCTGGCGGTGAAGGGAGACGTCCCAGAGCCCTAAGGCCACCTCAGAGGTGACCATTTGGTTTAGGAGCATCTTTGGGTATCTTCCCCCACGGTGGGAGGAAGTGCCACTTTGTATTTTGTCCTGGGAATTTGTCAGAGCCATTTTGTGGGGTTTTTTTTTGTATGTTTTGTTGTGATCATTGTTACTTTACTCTCTCCTTCTCTTCCAAAAAAAAAAAAAAAAGGTGCATGTCTGACTGACAGGGATGTGGAAGCCCCTGATGTCTGTTTGATCAAGGACAGAGATCCTCGAGTCTGGATTGTTTTTGGTGTGATTGAGCCTGGAGGGTTACCTCCCCCTCCCCCAGAGCACATCAGGCTGTCATTGTTCTTGGAGCTTTGTTGGTTGTCTCGTTGGGGCAAAGTTTTTTCGTGTACCCTTGGTCTTGTTTGTAATGTGTTAACTGTTCTCATTGTTGACTTGACTGTGACGGACGCTATGGGACAGTTCCCTTCTTCTCCACTAGACTTTAGTCAGAGGAGTTAACAAAAACTTTTTTTTCAGGAACACTGGCAGCCAAAGACATGCTCTATGCCCACTGCTCCCCCTCCCTTCCTTTACTGTGATAACTTCAAGGTCTCTTCTGCCGGCCAGCCGCTTCTCTTGTTAACCCTTCTCTGTCCTGGTATTGCTTAAAAAGAAATGTTAAATTACCAGTTCAAGATACTGGGAAAATTATGCTTTTGTTTCCACAGGAAAAATAAAAATTGACATGGGTTTTGGTCATTTGAGTTCAGTGGGTCACAAATACTTGCCATCATTTAAGAGACTTGGTTTCAAATTATTGCTGGTTAAGATAAAAAATAATGTTTTTATAAAAAATGACTTGAGATATATATATATATATATATATATATATATATATAAATGAAATATATTTCAGATTTCTTTGTCTTGCTATTCTACTGTTACATTGAGACTCCAAAGGGTCATAGTTGTAAAAATGTCTGTCTACTCTACAGGTATGAATGAAAAATGTGGCCACATGTATGTTTGGTTTTGAATGTCTGAGTTTGCATGTCTTTTGTGTTAAGGAATACAAGTTAATACTAGTTATCTGCCTTCAGATACTAGTTTAAAACATAAACTGTTCTATTTAAATTAAAAAAAACTGAGAGGTATATTTGACTAATATATTTATAGGAGAACAAATTGGCCTGGTTATTGTTACCAAACTTAGAGATATTTTTAAGACTGGGCCTAGATTTGTTTGGCTCAGATACATTTAATAGATAATGGTCCTCAAATCTGTCAAAGATCTGGTAAATATGGCATTTACATTATTTGATAAAAAGCTTACTATAGCAAACAGAAACTCCAAGCTCCCCAGCTCCTAGCAATGACTCCCAAGGAATGGCCAATTCCCCTACGCTATGTCAAAAGTATGTAGCTCAGTCTATCGATCCAGTGAGGGTCCAATACCCCGAAGTCTATATTATACATTATATGGATGATTTGTTAATAGCAGGGAAATCTGAAGAAAAAACACAAAATATAGCTCAAAAGATAATTACCACACTTCAGGACTGAGGATTTCATATAGCTCCAGAGAAGATACAAACCCAATACCCCTTCCTGTTTTTAGGGTTCAAGTTACACCTGGACTCCCCTGTGCTTTTCATAGATGGGTCAAGTAATGGTAAAGCTGCTTATGTCCTCAATGGCCAAAAGAACGTTATGACAACCCCTTTCAAGTCAGCTCAGCTGGTGGAACTATATGCTGCCCTTGCTGTCTTTAAAAATTTTGAAGATTGCTCCTTTAATTTGTATTCAGACAGTAGATATGTGGTAGGGGCTTTACAGGCTTTAGAAATGGTCCCAATAATCCAACCCATTACTCCCACCTTCCAAATGTTTTCTGAATTACAAAAATTAATCCGACAGAGGTTGCTACCCTTTTATGTTGGCCATATTCGTGCCCACACAGGCCTACCTGGACCCCTAGCTCAGGGAAATGAACTTGCAGATTCTGCTACACGTTCTATCTTGATTTCTCACTTGGAACATGATCAGGTAGCAGCCGCTCGTGAGGCACACTGCCTTCATCACCTCAATGCTCAAACTTTGAGACTAAGGTTCTCAATCACTAGAGAATAGGCTAGGGAAATTGTAAAAAGCTGCAAAAATTACCTGATGCTCTTACCTGAACCTCGTTATGGAGTGAACCCCAGAGGGTTTATACCTGGACAACTATGGCAGATGGATGTCACCCATGTTCCTTCTTTTGGCAAATTAAAGTTTATACATGTTACTGTAGATACCTTCAGTGGATTTATTTGTGCCTCCGCTCATAGTGGAGAAGCCACCAAAGATGTTATCAATCATATGTTACATGTCTTCACAGTGCTGGGTCAGCCAAAATGTATAAAAACTGATAATGGTCCGGGATATACTAGTAACAAATTCAGACAATTTTGTTTACAATTAGGAATTAAACACATCACTGGAATATCCTATAACCCTCAAGGCCAGGGTATCGTGGAGAGAGCTCACCAAACTTTAAAAAATACTCTTAATAAACTCAGCTCACAAGAGACACTATTTCCCCTTAAGGGAAACCACAAAGCTTTGCTTTCTCATGCCCTATTTGTATTAAATTTTCTGACATTGAATGTTTTCGGAAAATCTGCGGCTGAGTGACACTGGCACCCAGAAACCAAACAAGGATATGCGCAGGCCCTTTGGAAAGATCCAATAGCCAAAAAATGGGGCAGTCCTGATCCAGTTATAATCTGGGGAAAGGGGTCTGCATGTATTTATGACTCCAAGGAAAATGGGGCTCGTTGGCTACCAAAAAGACTGATTAAGCCTTACTCTACACAGATTGCCTCCCTAGATTAAGGAAAAAATAACTGTTATGTCCAGGACACAATCCTGAGACAAAAATTCTCTCTTTTTTTTTCAGAAATGCCTCCGGGTTAAAAAATAAAGGGAGCCACGGACATCTCAATGGCAGGACCTGTTCGTCGCGGGCCTTGGAAAACCAACCCCTGCTTCATTGTTTGCTTACTACTCTTCCCCCTTCCCTTCTCCTGCATCTCCGAGGAAAGCCCCCATGCTATTAAAAAGCTTACCTGGCGAATTTTCACAGTAACGGGGGAGGAGGTCTGGAGCATTACTGCAAACCATGCTCCCTATTCCTGGTGGCGGTCACTCACTCCTGACTTCTGTCAGCTGGCTGCAGGATTGGATTCTTGGGATATACCTACTATTGACCAACACCAGTTAAATGGTACAGGAGGTCAAACGATTCCAAACTGACATCAATTTCCTCACAGTCCTAAAACTACTTGGACAAGCCCTTGTGGGACATTCCATGATAATAACCCTGCCTTGATGACTGCCCCAGGCTGTGTTAGTCCTACAGCTCGTTGTAGGTTAGCACAATCTGACTTTTATGTCTGCCCTAAGGATGGTAGAAGCCGAGCCACGGCTGCCAGATGTTGGGGATTCGAGGCCTTCCTTTGTGCTCGATGGGGTTGTGAAACTACAGGGACAGCTTACTGGAAACCAACTTCATCTTGGGACTTTATTTCAGTTACAAGGGGATACAGTAAGCCTAGCACGAATAGACATTTTTGCTTTAGCTCCTATACTGGGACAGCCCATCATCCCGGGCTATCATTACCTTTAAACATAACCTTCACCCCTCAGGGTAGGGCAAATCGAGAATGGCCCTCAGGAAAAACATGGGGACTCTGCTGGTATCTTGAAGGCACAGATAAAGGAGTCATTTTCAAGATCTTGCTAACAATAGAAAACCTGTACCCAAAGTCGGTAGGACCCAACTTAGTTTTCTCTGACCAAAAGGTTCCCTCCAATCATGAAAAGGTGCCATCACCTCCTCCTCCTCCCCCCTCACTTCATCCTCATTCCTTTCCCTACCATACAAGCACCGTGACTACCATCGTAGACTCCACTAACGGAACTCTCCTTACTCCCTTTCGGGGAACAGGAGATAGATTGTTTAAATTGGTCCAGGGAGCTTATCTGGTCCTAAATGCCACAAATCCAAACAAAACCTTGGGTTGCTGGCTCTGCCTTACCTCCAGTCCCCCTTATTATGAAGGAATCGCCTTTCAGTCCACTGCCAATAATCTCACTTCCCCGAGCAATAGGTGTCAGACTAAGCCACATAAACTAACACTCCCTGAAGTCTCCGGACGAGGTTCTTGTTTGGGCAAAATTCCATCGACCCATAGCCACCTCTGTAAACAAACGTTGACACCCTATAAAGGGAGCTATTATCTCAAAGCACCCAACGGGTCCTACTGGGCCTGTAACACAGGATTGACCCCTTGCATATCTGCTCAGATATTTGATGATTCCCATGAATTCTGTGTACTGGTTCAGTTGTGGCCTCGTGTCACCTATCATGAAGAAAGCTCGATTATGGAATTCTTCGAGCAAAGGAGTAGATACACTCGAGAATCTGTGTCATTGACTACAGCCCTCTTGTTGGGTGTTGGAGGCATTGCTGCGAGAATTGGTACAGGGACCACCGCCCTTGTACAAAATAATCACTTGATGCAGTTACAGATGGCCATGACCACCGATCTAGAGGCTATAGAAAGATCCATATCAGCCCTTGAAAGGTCCCTCACTTCACTTTCAGAGGTAGTACTACAAAACAGAAGGGGTCTAGATCTGCTGTTCCTAAAGGAGGGAGGTTTATGTGCCGCCCTAAAGGAAGAATGTTGCTTTTATGCAGACCATACTGGTATTGTCAGAGAATCCATGGAAAAATTAAGGGAAGGGTTAGCTCAGAGAAAAAGGGAGTTTGAAAATCAGCGCGGATGGTTTGAAAATTGGTCGCAAGGATCCCCCTGGCTCTCCACCCTGTTACCCACCATTTTAACTCCTTTGATTATTCTTCTCCTCCTCATCACCTTTGGCCGCTGGGCTTTTCAGCAGTTGACTCGATTTATCAAAAATCAGATTGATTTGGCTTTACCACAGCATATTTCAATTCACTATCACAGACTAGACACAGAGGAGAGCGGCCAGGAGCCCCCCCCAAAGACTCAGGTTCAATGTCCTCAGGTCCTAACATCCCTTGGACCACGATGAAGATGCCCCACACAGACCCCTCGACTCGGGCGAGGCTGCCCCTGTGTGAGGGGAAGCTCCAGGCATGACTGGAGTGCAGCTGTGACTGCACAGGCTGGGGACATGGGTGCCCTAATATCCCGAGAGCCTGGATTACATGCCCCGTTGCATAATGGTTGTGCGGTAGCAGCCTAACGCTCAGCACTTATCAATTTCCATTCCCTCCGAAAAACCGCACGGTCCGCTGATTCCCGCACTATGGGGACGCCTGTAGTGTTTGAATCTGGAGAGATGCTGTCTCCCGGATCTCTTTCTCATAGCATAGAGGGACGGGGCCCCTGTGATCCTCCAGAAGCCATTCCTTCAGACCCCCAGACCTCTTAAAGCTCAAGCACAAACATGGTCCATTTTTAAAGAAAAGAGGGGGAATTTGTTGGAGACTGACCCAGGACTGTTTGACCCAGGACTGTTATGTCTTAAGTTTTTCTGCTTAGTGGAGTCTTGCAAAAACAGGGCGTCCTTGGCCTAACCACCAAATTTACGTTTAGATAAACCACTTGGCATAAACTGTAATCGGCCAGCTGCAGAAGCCTGGGACCAAAGAAACACCCTACCCTCGGACCAACCTGACTTCTTCTCAAGAAAATTTTTCCACTCTCCCTGCTCCCCCTCCCTGCCTGAAATCCTGCTTATAAGCTGCAACACCCTGCCAATAAACGAGACCGTGACGCGACTCAGACTGACTCTGTCTTTCTTTATGCGCCTGGTCTCCTTCTTCTCTCGCCCCCATTGGCTTTCAGGTGGTTCCCTCCTCGAGACCCTCGAATAACCTGACCTGCTGGACGGGTCACATAGTGACTCCAGATGCCTAGATCCCACACCAGAAATACAATGATTAAAAATCAAGACAATATGCCTCCTCCAGAAGCCAGCCACACTATTGCAATAGGCCCTGAGAAAAGCAATTTAGTGAGAAAAGCAATTTATGTGGAACAGAAGACAAGCACTTGAAAGCAGAAACTATGAATATGTTCATAAACATTAAAGAAGTTATGAATAAAACTCCTTCTATGAGGCTACAATTACCCTGATTCCTAAACCAAACAAGGATACAACAAAGAAAGAGAACTACAGACCGATCTCCCTCATGAACATTGATGCAAAAATACTCAATAAAATACTGGCAAACAGACTCCAAGAACACATTAAAACAATTATCCACCATGATCAAGTAGGATTCATTCCAGGGATGCAAGGATGGTTCAACATATGAAAGTCTGTCAATGTAATACACCATATAAACAAACTCAAAGAAAAAAACCACATGATCATCTCACTAGATACTGAAAAGGCATTTGACAAAATCCAACACCCCTTCATGATAAAGGTCTTGGAGCGATCAGGAATACAGGGAACATACCTAAACATAATAAAGGCAATTTACAGCAAGCCAACAGCCAACATCAAATTAAATGGAGAAAAACTCAAATCAATTCCACTAAAATCAGGAACGAGGCAAGGCTGTCCGCTCTCCCCATACTTATTCAATATAGTACTTGAAGTTCTAGCCAGAGCAATAAGACAACATAAGAAGATTAAGGGGATACAAATTGGAAAGGAAGAAGTCAAGCTTTCCCTATTTGCAGATGACATGCTAGTATACTTGAGCAACCCCAAAGATTCCACCAAGGAACTGATACAGCTTATAAACACCTTCAGCAACATAGCAGGATACAAGATCAACTCAAAAAAATCAGCCCTCCTATATACAATAGACAAAGAAGCGGAGAAGGAAATCAGTGATACATAACTCTTTACTATAGCCACAAATGACATAAAATACCCTGGGGTAATACTAACCAAGCAAGTGAAAGACCTATATGACAAGAACTTTAAGTCCCTGAAAAAAAGAAATTGAAGAAGGTGTCAGAAAATGGAAAGATCTCCCATGCTCATGGATAGGCAGAACTAACATAGTAAAAATGGCAATCTTACCAAAAGCAATCTACAGATTCAATGCAATCCCCATCAAAATACCAACACAATTCTTCACAGACCTGGAAAGAATAATACTCAACTTCATATGGAAAAACAAAAAACCCAGGATAGCCAAAAGAATCCTGTACAATAACACAACCTCTGGAGGCATCACGATCCCTGACTTCAAGCTGTACTATAGAGCTACAGTAATAAAAACAGCTTGGTACTGGCATAAAAACCAACATGTGGACCAATGGAATCGAATTGAAGACCCTGACATTAATCCGCACACCTATGAACATATAATTTTTGACAAAGAAGCCAAAAGTGCACAATGGAAAAAAGAAAGCATCTTCAACAAATGGTGCTGGAAAAACTGGATATCAACATGTAGAAGGCTGCAAATAGATCCATATCTATCACTGTGCACAAAACTTAAGTCGAAGTGGATCAAGGACCTCAACATAAATCCAGCTACTCTGAACCTGCTAGAAGAGAAGGTAGGAAGTAGTCTTGAACGCATTGGCATAGGAGACCACTTCCTAAATAGAACACCAGTAGCACAGACACTGAGAGAAACAATCAATCAATGGGACCTCTTGAAACTGAGAAGCTTTTGTAGAGCAAAGGATACAGTCAACAAGGCAAAGCGACAGCCTACAGAATGGGAAAAGATCTTCACCAACCCCACATCTGACAGAGGACTGATATCCAGAATATATAAGGAACTCAAGAAATTAGACATCAAAATGCCCAACAGTCCAATTAAGAAATGGGCTATAGAACTAAACAGAGAATTCTCAACAGAGGAAACTCAAATGGCTGAAAGACATTTAAGGAATTGCTCAACATCCCTAATCATCAGGGAAATGCAAATCAAAACAACTCTGAGATACCACCTTACGCCTGTCAGAATGGCTAAGATCAAAAACACTGAAGACACCTTATGCTGGAGAGGATGTGGAGCTAGGGGAACTCTCCTCCACTGCTGGTGGGAATGCAAGCTTGTACAACCACTTTGGAAATCAATATGGCGCTTTCTTAGAAAATTGGGAATCCATCTCCCCCAAGATCCAGCTATACCACTCTTGGGTATATACCCAAGGAATGCTCAACCACACCATAAGAGCACTTGTTCAGCTATGTTCATATCAGCATTGTTTGTAATAGCCAGAACATGGAAACAACCTAGATGCCCTTCAACTGAAGAATGGATAAACAAAATGTGGTACATATACACAATGGAATACTACTCAGCAGAGAAAAACAATGACATCATGAGGTTTGCAGACAAATGGATGGATCTAGAAAAAATCATGCTGAGTGAGGTAACCCAGACTCAGAAAGACAAACAAGGTATGTACTCACTCATAGCAGGATACTAGATGTGGAACAAGAATGACTGGACTGCTACTCACATCACCAGGGAGGCTACCTGGAAAACAGGACCCCAAGAAAGACACGGGGATCACTCAATGACAGAGAAATGGAATGAGATCTACATGAACAGCCTGGACATGAGTGGGGGTAGTGAAGGGCAAGGGTCAAGGGAAAGAGAGCTTGGGTGAGTGGGAGATCCCAGCTGGATCAACAACAGAGAGGGAGAAAAAGGAATAGGAGACCACGGTAAATGAAGACCACATGAGAATAGGAAGAAGCAAAGTGCTAGAGAGGCCCACAGAAATCCACAAAGATACCCCCACAACAGACTGCTGGCAATGGTCGAGAGACAGCCCAAACTGACCTACTCTGGTGATGGGATGACCAAACACCCTAATTGTCGTGCTAGAAACCTCATCCAACTACTGAGTGATCTGGAATCAGAGATCCATGACTAGGCCCCGGGTGGATCTCTGGGAGTCCAATTAACTAGA